>NC_090820.1:6091274-7581274 GCF_000390325.3 Nicotiana tomentosiformis | reverse complement strand
TTCAATCACGAGAAAGCGTTCATTATCTGGAGTTTTATCTGGCAGATCAGGAACATCTTCCTTGATGAACTTCTGTAGACATAACGTAGTTAAGTAGAAGAACATCTTCTACTGCCAGCGCTTGAAATCAATCCCGAAAAATTTTCCGAGTTTTTCTGCCGGTGCCAACGCCGGTGTTCGGCTTGTCGATGCGTTGGCAGTTACCATCAGAACAGCTTGGTTTTCGCTTTCAGTCATCATTTTTTCTGTAAAAGAATGACACAAACAAACGTTTAATACATGTTTTCAAACTGGAGTAAAAATCACGTAGATTTTAATATCCAACAAAACGCCACGAAGGCTTAACTCTCCAAAACGGGAGTACACAAACCACACAGGTTTTAGTTTGCAGAATAATAAGAATAACACAAATACAGAAATTAATATTAAATTCCTTAAGATTGTTATTCCTGCCAATATTGCTGTATTTGTAAATAATAATTCTGCAAAATATAAGTTAACGTAATGAAACAATAATAAATTCGAGCCCACTGAATTCATAGTGTTTCCTTAAGGAATTTAATCCCCTCCTAGTACCCAAGGTAATGGATTATTTCCTCCCAGGATAGAACGAATAACACACTGGTATAGCGATACTTCAAACCCCAGTGTTTCAGCGAACACAAAGTTCGGTAGCAAATCACACTTACAGTTGTTTTGTTTGAAGTTAAAAACAATACAGAACGAAGGAGTATAAACTTAGAAAATCGTATGGAAATGCTGAGAGGAAGGAGTGCAAATGTATAACCAATTTGTTGAGCGAATTGTGTATTGTGTGTTGAGTGTCTTTCTTCAATATCTGTTGCACATATATATAGCAGCCAGTGTTGAAGAAGACCAAACGTCCACCCTTCATGGTGGAGCAAGTATTAGCTTGTTTGTGGAGCAAGCACTTCATGTTTGTGGAGCAAGCACATTCATGGTAGGAAGAGCATTAGGCGGCTGCCAAATGGTCAATACACGGATTGGAAAATATCCGTTACAAATGCGAATTTTGACCAAATCCGAAGCCGAAGCCGAAGCCGAGCCGAGCGAGCGACGACGACGACGGCGCGAGGCTTGCTTTCTTTTTAACTCTTTAAGAGCTACAAGAAGAGCAATTATATATATACCCACCAAAAATGTCTTCCTCTTCCAATATGTGACAATGTCTCATTGTCAAGAGGGGGAAACTTAAAATTTTACTCAAAATTTCATTTTTCCTCCATTTCCCATTCACCCTCATTTTAAGAATATTTCATCTTAAAAACAAAACCTCAACAGTTTTGTGTACCGGACTGCCTGTTTTTAGTTATGGCCTTTTCCTTGTGCTTTCGACCTCATTTTGGATAATTAACCTTCAACTTGCTTTAGCTACGCCGAGTACTATCTGTCACTTTAAATAAATCAAAAAATAACTTCAGGCATCTGACAAATCAGTTAGAATGAGTGAGCTTTCTTTAAAATTCTTGCCAGCAGCTTGAACCAACAGTTCCTCTTATCATCATCATCTTGGCTTTAGTCTTTAGATTTCATTGAATGAGGCAATATTTTCTTCGAGCTCAATTGCAAAAGGTGCAAATTCCAGTGCATATTTTGTCATTGGTGTGAGAACTGTTGCCCATAATGCAATTTTTTGTAGTGAATTTTGTAAGATTATTTCGTCATGCAACATAAATTTGTGACTATACACACTTTTTCATGTGTGTTACCATATGCTTATTTTGTAGCATTTTTTTGACAAACTCCAATTAACCTTAAATTTTTGTAGGTCCATAGAAAATAACTTATTGACCAAGTATTCATTACTTTGCCATAACTTTTGAGTTTATTTTATGGTGTTTCGAGATCATGCAACATAATGTACATGCTGATTTGTAGAATTTTTTTGACGGATTCCGATTGGGCTGAAATTTCGTAGGTCCATAGGAAACGGCCTAGTAATCAATACTCATTGCTTCACCATGACTTTCGGGTTCATTTTATGGTATTTCGTGGTCATGCAACATGAATTTGTGATTATATCTACTTTTTCGTGCGTATTAGTACATGCTAATTTTGTAAAATTTTTTGGACGGATGTGAATTGGCCTAAAATTTTATATAGGTCCATATGAAACATCCTAATGATCAATACTCATCGCTTTGCCATTAATATACATGCTAATTTTGTAAAGGACTCCGATTGGCCTCAAATGTAACTTACAGTATTTATATCCAAGAATTTATTCTATCTGCTTATCACTTCTCATTTTTGATTCGGGCTAATGCTTAAACAAACACTACTAGAAATTCGAGCAAAACCGTCCAAAAAAATCGATCAAAGTTGGTCGGTAATGGCCAATAACCGTAAAAAACACGACCATTTACGTGTGGACAGTATTTTGAAGGTCGGAAGGGCATACCGACCAAAGTTGATCGGAAATTACCGACCAACTTTGCTCGGTCAATTAAATTCAAAAAAACAAAATTGCCGAAAAAACCAACCAAAGTTGGTCCGATTCCCATATTTTCGTGTGTTTTAGCCCACGCCTTCCTCGTGGGCCCGGTCCCCGGACCCGGATTGCCTAAAAATTTTTCGGTCGTCAAATACGACCTAAGGAACCATAGTCACCTCCTCACCATGACCGTTCCTCCCTTTTTTTTTTTTTTTTTTTTGCGTTTTATGGCCATGAAACTGGAATTCCGCCCGATTTCCATATTTTTGTGTGCTATAACCGGCGCCTTCTTCGTGGGCCCGGGCTCCCGGATCCGGATTGCTTATAAATTTTTTGGGCCATCAAATATGACCTAAGGAACCACAATAACCGCCCCTCCATGACCGTTCCTCATTTGTTTTGCGTTTTACGACCAGAAAATTGGAATTCCGTCTGATTCACATATTTTCGTGTGCTATAGCCCACGCCTTCCCCATGGGCCCCGGGCCCCTAACCCGGATCGCCTTAAATTTTTTTCGGGCCATTAAAAATAACCTAAGGAACAATAGTCACCTCCTCGCCATGACGTTTTCTCGTTGTTTTATATTTTACGGCCATGAAACTGGAATTCTGTCCGATTCCCATATTTGCGTGTGCTATAGCTCACGCCTTCCTCGTGGACCCAAGCACCCGGACCTGGATCGCCTAAAATTTTTTCAGGCCATCAAATACGACCTAAGGAACCATAGTCACCGCCTCTCCATGACCGTCCCTTATTTTTTGCGTTTTACGGCCTTAAAACTAGAATTGCACCTGATTCCTATATTTTCGTATGCTATAGCCCACGTCTTGCTCGTGGGAGTGGGCCCCCTAACCCGGATCGCCTAAAAATTTTCTGAGCCATCGAATACGACCTAAGGAACTATAGTCACTGCCCCTCCATGACCGTTCCTCCTTGTTTTTGCATTTTACGGCTATAAAACTAGAATTCCTCCCGATTCCCATATTTGCGTGTGCTATAGCCCACGCCTTCCTTGTGGGCTCGTGCCCCCGGACCCGGATCGCCTAAAAGTTTTTCGGGCCATCATATACAATCTAAGGAACCATAGTCACTGCCATGCCATGATCGTTCCTCGTCTTTTTGTATTTTACAGCCATAAAACTTGAATTCCGCCCGATTCGCATATTTTCGTGTGCTATAGCCCACACATTCCTCTTGGGCCCAGGCCCTCAGACCCGGACTATCTATAATTTTTCCGGGCCATCAAATACGAACTAAGGAACAATAGTCACCGCTCTCCCATGACCGTTCCTCGTATTTTTGCATTTTACGGCCATAAAACTCGAATTACGCTCGATTCCCATATTTTCGTGTAGTATAGCCCATGCCTTCCTTGTGGGCCCGGTCCCCCGGACCTGGATCGCCTAAAATATTTTCGAGCCATCAAATATGACATAAGAAACTATAGTCACCACCCATCCATGACCGTTCTTCGGTTTGTAGCGTTTTACAGCTATAAAACTAGAATTCTGCCAAATTCCCATATTTTCGTGTGCTAACCCATACTTTCTTCGTGGGCCCGGGCCCCCAAACCCGAATTGCCTAAAAGTTTTTCGAGACATCATATACAATCTAAGGAACCATAGTCACTACCCCGCCATGATCGTTCCTCGTCTTTTTCCATTTTACGACCATAAAACTGGAATTCCGCCCGATTCTCATATTTTCGTGTGCTATAGCCGATGCCTTCCTCTTGGGCCCAGGCCCCCAGACCCGAACCACCTATAATTTTTTCGGGCTATCAAATACGACTTAAGGAACCATAGTCACCACCCTGCCATGACCGTTCCTCGTATTTTTGCGTTTTACAGCCATAAAACTCGAATTCCGCTTGATTCCCATATTTTGCGTGTGCAATAGCCCACGCCTTCATTGTGGGCCTGGGCCCCCGGACCCGGATCGCCTAAAATTTTTTCAAGCCATCAAATATGACCTAAGGAACCATAGTCACCGCCCCTCCATGACCGTTCCTCGTTTTGTAGCATTTTACGTCCATAAAACTAGAATTCTGCCCGGTTCTCATATTTTCGTGTGCTATAGCCTATGCCTTCCTCGTGGGCCCGGGCTCATGGACCCGGATCGCCTAAAAATTTTTCGAGCCATCAAATACGGCCTAAGGAACTATAGTCACTGCCCCGCCATGATCGTTCCTAATTTTCTTGCGTTTTACGGCCGTAAAACTGGAATTCCGTCCTATTCTCATATTTTCGTGTGTTATAGCTCACGCCTTCCTCGTGGGCCAGGGTCCCCGGACTCGGATCGCCTAAAACTTTTTCGGGCCATCAAATACGACCTAAGGAACCATAGTCACTTCCCCTCTATGACCGTTCCTTATCCTTTTGCATTTTACGGCCAAAAAATAAGAATTCCGCCCGATTCCCAAAGTTTCGTGTGCTATAGTCCTCGCCTTCCTCGTGGGCCCAGGCCCCCAGACCCGGATTGCCTAAAAGTTTTCCGAGTCATCCAATACGATCTAAGAAACTATAATCACCGCCCTACCATAGCAGTTCCTCGTTGTTTTGCCTTTTACGGCTATGAAACTGGAATTCTGCCCAATTTCCATATTTTCGTGTACTATAGCCCACTCCTTCCTCGTGGGCCCTGGCCCCCAGACCCGAATCGCCTAATATGTTGTAGGGACATCAAATACGACCTAAGGAACCATAGTCAACGCCCCTCTATGATCATTCCTCATTCTTTTGCGTTTTACGGCCATGTATTCCACCCGATTCCGATATTTTCATAAGCTATAGCCCATGCCATCCTCGTGGGCCCGGGACCCCGGACTCAGTTCACCTTAAATTGTTTTGGGCTATCATAAACGACCTAAGGAACAATAGTCACCTCCTCGCCATAACGTTTCCTCGTTGTTTTGCATTTTACGGCCATGAAACTAGAATTCTGCCCGATTCCCATATTTTTGTGTGCTATAGCCCACGCCTTCCTCGTGGACCCAGGCCCTCGGACCCGGATCGCCTAAAATTTTTTCGGGCCATCGAATACGACCTAAGGAACCATAGTCACCGCCTCTCCATGACTGTCCCTTGTTGTTTTGCGTTTTACGGCCTTAAAATTAGAATTGCACCCGATTCCTATATTTTCATGTGCTATAGCACACGCCTTGCTCGTGGGATCGGGCCCCGGACCCGGATCGCCTAAAATTTTTCCGAGCCAACGAATACGTCCTAAGGAACCAGAGTCAATGCCCCTCCATGACCGTTCCTCCTTGTTTTTGCGTTTTACGACTATAAAATTGGAATTCCTCCCGATTCCCATATTTGTGTGTGCTATAGCCCACGCCGTCCTTGTGGGCCCGTGCCCTCAGACCCGGATCGCCTAAAAGTTTTTTGGGAAATCATATACGATCTAAGGAACCATAGTCACTGCCCCGCCACGATCGTTCCTCGTCTTTTTGCATTTTACGGCTACAAAACTGGAATTCCGCCCGATTCTTATATTTTCGTGGGCTATAGCCCACACCTTCCTCTTGGGTCTAGGCCCCCAAACCCGGACTGCCTATAACTTTTTCAGGCCACCAAATACGACCAAAAGAGCCATAGTCACCGCCCTTCTATGACCGTTCCACGTATTATTGCATTTTACGACCATAAAACTGGAATTCCGCTTGATTCCCATATTTTCGTGTGCTATAGCCCACGCCTTCCTTGTGGGCCCAGGCCCCCAGACCCGGATAGCCTAAATATTTCTCGGGCCATCAAATATGAACTAAGAAACCATAGTCACTGCCCCGCCATGACCGTTCCTCGTTTTGTAGTGTTTTACAGCTATAAAACTGGAATTCTGCCCGATTCTCATATTTTCGTGTGCTATAGCCCACACCTTCTTTGTGGGTCCGGCCCCCCGGACCCGGATCGCCTAAAATTTTTTTGGTCAATCAAATACGACCTAATGAACCATAGTCACCGCCCCTCCATGACCGTTCCTCATTTTTTAGCATTTTACGTCCATAAAATAGGAATTCCGCCGATTCTCATATTTTCGTATGCTATAGCCTACGCCTTCCTCGTGGGCCCGGGCCCCCAGACCCGGATCGCCTAAAATTTTTTCGGACCATCAGATACGACCTAAAGAACCATAGGTACTGCCCCGCCATGATCATTCCTCATTTTCTTGCGTTTTACGGCCGTTAAATTGGAATTCCGCCCGATTCCCATATTTTCGTGTGCTATAGCCCACGCCTTCCTCGTGGGCCAGGGCCCCCAGACCCGAATTGCCTAAAAATTTTTCGGACCATCAAATACGACCTAAGGAACCATAGTCACTTCCCCTCTATGACCGTTCCTCATTTTGTTGCATCTTACGACCAAAAAATAAGAATTCCGCCCGATTCTCATATTTTCATGTGCTATAGCCCTCGCCTTCCTCGTGGGCCCAGGACTCCGGACCCGATCGCCTAAAAGTTTTCCGAGTCATCCAATACGATCTAATGAACCATAGTCACCGCCCTGCCACAACAGTTCCTCATTGTTTTGCATTTTACGGCCATGAAACTGGAAGTTTGCCCAATTTCTATATTTTTGTGTGCTATATAGCCCACGCTTTCCTCGTGGGCCCTAGACCTTAGACCCGAATTGCCTAAAAGTGTTTCGGGACATTAAATATGAACCATAGTCACCACCCCACCATGACCGTTCCTCAATTTGTTTGCGTTTTACGGCCATGTATTCCGCCAGATTCTCATATTTTTGTGAGCTATAGCCCATGCCTTCCTCGTGGGCCCGGGCCCCCAGACCCGGATCGCCTTAAATTTTTTCGGGCCATCACAAATGACCTAAGGAACAATAGTCATCGCCCCGCCATGACTTTTCCTTGTTGTTTTGCGTTTATCATCCATGAAACTGGAATTCTGCCCGATTCTCATATTTTCGTGTGCTATCGTGGACTGGTGCCCGGACCCGGATCGCCTAAAATATTTTTTGGGCCATCAAATACGACCTAAGGAACCATAGTCATTGCCCCGCCATGATCGTTCCTTGTTGTTTTTGCGTTTTACGGCCTTAAAACTAGAATTCTGCCTGATTCCTATATTTTCATGTCCTATAGCTTATGCCTTGCTCGTGGGCCTGGGTCCCCCGACCCAGATCACCTAAAAGTTTTCCGGGCCATCGAATACAACCTAAGGAACCATATTCATTGTCCCTCCATGATCGTTCCTCGCTGTTTTGCATTTTACGGCAAAAGAAAACTGGAATTCCACCCGATTCCCATATTTTCGTGCGCTATAGCCCATGCCTTCTTCGTGGGCCCGGGCCCAAGACCCGGATCGCCTAAAACTTTTTTGGGCCATCAAATACTACCTAAGGAACCATAGTCATTTTTTCGCCCTAATCCTTCCTCATCTTTTTGCATTTTAGGGCCATAAAACTGGAATTTTGCATGATCTCCATATTTGTATGTGCTATAGCCCACGCCTACCTCGTGGGCCCGTGTCCCCGAACCCGGATTGCCTAAAATTTTTTTGGGTAATCAAATATGACCTAATAAAGCATAGTCACTGCCACGTCATGACCGTTCCTTATTTTTGTGCATTTTACGGCCATAAAACTGGAATTCTGCGTGATTCCCATATTCTCGTGTGCCAGACTCGGTTCGCCTAAAACTTTTCTGGGCCATCGAATACGACCTAAGGAAACATAGTTATTGCCCCTCCATGAACGTTCCTCGTTATTTTTGCATTTTACGGCCAACAAATTGGAATTCCCCTCGATTCTCATATTTTCGTGTGTTATAGACCACGCCTTCCTCGTGGATCCGGGCCCCCGGACCCGGATCAACTAAAAGTTTTTCGGCCGTCAAATACTACCTAAGAAACCATAGTCATCGCCCCGCCATGACCGTTCCTCGTTGTTTTGTATTTTTCGGCCATGCAACTGGAATTCTGCCTGATTCCTATATTTTTGTGTGCTACAGCCCACACTTTCCTCGTGGGCCCGGGCCCCGGACCTAGATCGCCAATAATTTTTTTGGGCCATCAGATACGACCTAAGGAACCATAGTCACTGCCATGCCATGATTATTCCTTATTTTCTTGCGTTTTACGATCGTAAAACTGGAATTCCGCCCGATTTTCATTGCTATTAGCCCATGCCTTCCTCATGGGCCAGGGCCCCCAGAACCGGATCGCCTAAAAATTTTTCGGGCCATCAAATACGACTTAAGGAACCATAGTCACTTCTCAGCCATGACTGTTCCTCAATTGTTTGCATTTTACGGCCAAACAGTAAGAATTCCGCCCGATTCTCATATTATCGTGTGCTATAGCCCTCGCCTTCCTCGTGGGCCCAGGACCCCGGACCCGGTTAGCGTAAAAGTTTTCCGAGTCATCCAATACGATATAATAAACCATATTCACCGCCCTGCCATAACAGTTCCTTATTGTTTTGCATTTTACGCCCATGAAACTGGAAATTTGCCCAATTCCCATATTTTCATGTGCTATAGCCCACACCTTCCTCGTGGGCCCTGGCTCCCAGACCCGAATCGCATAAAAGATTTTCGGGACATTAAATATGACCTAAGGAACCATAGTCACCGAACCGCCATAACCGTTCCTCATTTCGTTTTGCGTTTTACGGCCATGTATTTCGCCCGATTCTCATATTTTCGTAGCTATAGCCCATGCCTTCCTCGTGGGCCCGGGCCCCCGGACCCGGATTGCCTTAATTTTTTTTGGGCCATCACAAACGACCTAAGGAACAATAGTCACCGCCCTCCATGACCTTTCCTTGTTGTTTTGCGTTTATCATTCATGAAACTGAAATTCTGCCCGATTCCCATATTTTCATGTGCTATAGCCCACGCCTTCCTCATGGACCCGGCACCCAGACCCAGATCGCCTGGAATATTTTTCGGGCCATCAAATACGACCTAAGTAACTATAGTCATTGCCCTACCATGACCGTTCCTTGTTATTTTTGCGTTTTACGGCCTTAAAACTAGAATTCCATCTGATTCCCACATTTTCGTGTGCCGTAGCCCACGCCTTGCTCGTGGGCCTCGGTCCCCCGACCCAGATCGCCTAAAAATTTTTTGGGCCATCGAATACGACCTAAGAAACCATATTCATTGCCCCTCCATGACCGTTCCTCGTTGTTTTGCATTTTACGGCAAAAGGAAACTGGAATTCTGCTCGATTCCCATATTTTCGTGCGCTATAGCCCATGCCTTCTTCGTGGGCCCGGGCCCAAGATCCGAATCGCCTAAAAAAATTTTGGGCCATCAAATACTACCTAAGGAACCATAGTCATTTTTCCGCCATGATCGTTCCTCATTTTTTTGTATCTTAGGGCCATAAAACTGGAATTTCACATGATCTCCATATTTGTATGTGTTATAGCCCACGCCTACCTCGTGGGCCCGCGCCCCCGAACCCGGATCGCCTAAAAATTTTCTGGGTAATCAAATATGACCTAATAAAGCATAGTCACCGCCACGTCATGACCGTTCCTTGTTTTTATGCATTTTACGGCCATAAAACTGGAATTCTGCGTGATTCCCATATTCTCGTATGCTATAGCACACGCCTTCCTCGTGGGCCCCAAGCCCCCGAACCCGGATCACCTATACTTTTTTTGGGCCATCGAATACGACCTAAGGAACCATAGACACCGCCCCACCATGACCGTTCCTTATTTTTTTGCGTTTCACGGCAATGAAACTGGAATTCTGCCCGATTCCTATATTTTCGTGTGCTTTAGCCCACGCCTTCCTCGTGGGCCCGAGCCCCTGGACCCTGATCGCCTAAAAATTTTACAGGACATCAAATAATACCTAATGACCATAGTCACTCCCCCGCCATGATCGTTCCTCCTTATTTTGCATTTTACGGCTATAAAAGTGGAATTCTGCCCGATTGCCATATTTTCGTGTGCAATAGCCCACGCTTTCCTCGTGGGCCCGGGCACCCAGACCCGGATCGCCTAAACATTTTACGGGCCAACAAATAAGACCTAAGAAACCACAATCACCACCTCTCCATGGCCGTTCATCTTTTGTTTTGCGTTTTACAGCCATAAAACTGGAATTCCGTCCGATTCCTAAATTTTCGTGTGCTATAGCCCAAGCCTTCCTCGTGGGGCTAGACCCCCTGATCCGAATCGCCTAAAACTTTTTTGGGCCATCAAATACGACCTAAGGAACCATAGTCACCGCCTCGCTATGATAGTTCCTCGTTGTTTTGCATTTTACGGCCATGAGATTGGAATTTTCCCTTATTCCCATATTTTTGTGTGCTAAATCCCAGACCTTCCTCGTGGGCCCGGGCCCTCATACCTGGATCGCCTAAATTTTTTTGGGACATCAAATACGATCTAAGGAACCAAAGTCACCGCCCCACCATGACCGTTTCTCATTAGTTTTGCATTTTACGGCCAAGAAATTGGAATTTCTGTTGATTCCCATATTTTCGTGTGTTATAACTCACGCCTTCCTCGTGGGCCCGGGACCCCAGACCCGGATCGCCTAAAATAATTTTGGGCCATCACAAATGACCTAAGGAATAATAGTCACCACCTCGCCATGACTGTTCCTCATTATTTTTTGTTTTACGGCCATGAAACTGGAATTCTGCTCGATTCCCAAATTTTCGTGTGCTATTGGCCACACCTTCCTCGTGGGCCCGGGCCCCCAGACCCCCATCGCCTAAAATCTTTACGGGCCATCAAATACGACATGAGGAACCATAGTCACTACCTCTCCATGACCGTTCATCATTTTTTGCGTTTTACTGCCAAAAAACTGGAATTTCGCTCGATTTCCATATTTTCGAGTGCTATGGCCCACGCCTTCCTCGTAGGGCCCGGGACCCCGGACCTGGATCGCCAAAAAATATTTTGAGCCATCAAATACGACCTATGGAACCATAGTCATTGCCCCGCCATGAACGTTTTATGTTGTTTTGCGTTTTACAGCCATAAAATTAGAATTCCGCCCGATTCTCATATTTTCGTGTGCAATAGCCCACGCCTTCCTCGTGGACTCGAGCACCTGACACGGATCACCTATTTATTTTTCGATTCATAAAATAAAACCTAAGGAACCAATTCATCGCCCTGCCATGACCGTTCCTCGATGTTTCGTGTTTTACGGCCATAAAACTAAATTTCTGTGTGATTCCCATATTTTCATGTGCTATAGCCTACGCCTATCTCGTGAGCTCGGGGCCCCGAACCCGGATTGCCTAAAGAATTTACCGGGCCATCAAATAAAACCTAAGGAACCATAGTCACCGCCCTGCCATGACCGTTCCACATTTTTTTTGCGTTTTAATGTCATAACACTAGAATTTCCCCCGATTTCATATTTGCGTGTGCTATAGCCTACGCCTTCCTCGTGGGCAGCCCCCCCGGATTGCCTAAAATATTTTTGGGACATCAAATACGACCTAAGAAATCATAGTCTCTGCCCCTCCATGATCGTTTTACGTGTTTTTATATTTTACGATCATAAAACTGGAATTCCGCCCGATTTTTATATTTTCATGTGTTGTAACTCACGCCTTCCTCGTGGGCTCGGGCCCCCAAACCCTAATCGCCTATTTTTATTTCTGGCCATCCAATATGACCTAAGGAACCATAGTCACCCCACCGTCATGACCATTCCTCGTTTGTTTGCATTTTACGGTCATAAAACTGAAATTTTGCCCGATTCCTATATTTGCATGTACTATAGTCCACGCCTTCCTCGTTTCCTATATTTGCAGTTTGACCGCCTAAAATTTTTTCGGGCCATCAAATACGACCTAAGGATCTAATTCATTACCCCTCTATGACCGTTTCTCGTTAATGTATCATTTTACGGTCATAAAATTGAATTTTCACCCAATTCCCATATTTTTGTGTGTTATAGTCCACGCCTTCCTCGTGAGCCCGGCCCCCCAAACCCGGATTGCCTAAAATATTTTCGGGCCATCCAATATGACCCAAGGAACCATTGTAACCGTCCCTCCATGACCGTTCCTCATTAGTTTGCGTTTTACGACCATAAAATCGGAATTCCGCCCGATTCTCATATTTTCGTGTATTGTAGCCCATGCCTTCCTCGTTGGCCCCACCCCCC
Organism: Nicotiana tomentosiformis; assembly: GCF_000390325.3. Lineage (NCBI taxonomy): Eukaryota > Viridiplantae > Streptophyta > Magnoliopsida > Solanales > Solanaceae > Nicotiana > Nicotiana tomentosiformis. The sequence goes on along the minus strand of NC_090820.1, from coordinate 7,568,702 downwards.
CAGACCCGAATCGCCAAATAATTTTTCGGGACATCAAATACGACTTAAGGAATCATAGACACCACCCCGCCATGACCGTTCCACATTCTTTTGCATTTTACGCTCATAAAACTGGAATTTCTCCCGATTCCCATATATTCGTGTGCTATAGCCCGTGCCTTCCGCTTAGGCCTGGTCCTTCGAACCTGGATTGCCTAAAAATAATCGGGCCGTCAAGTATGACCTAAGTTACCATAGTCCCGCACCTCCATGACCGTTCCTCATCTTTTGACGTTTTACGGCAATAAAACTGGAATTACGCCCTATTTCCATATTTGCTTGTGCTATAACCTACGCCTTCCTCATGGGTCGGCCGCCCCGGATCGCCTAAAAATTTTCTGGGCTATCAAATATGACCCAAGGAATCATAGTCACTGCTCCTCCATGATCGTTTTAAGTGTTTTTGCAATTTACGACCATAAAATTTGAATTCCGCCCAATTCTCATATTTTCGTGTGCTATAGCCCACACCTTCCTCGTGGGGTCGGTCCCCCGGTCCCGAATTGCCTATTTGTTTTTTTCGGTCCATCAAATACGACCTAAGAAAACCATAATCACCCCACCGTCATGACCGTTCCTCGTTTGTTTGCATTTTACGGTCATAAAACTGGAATTTCATCAGATTCCTATATTTGCATGTACTGTACCCCACGCCTTCCTAGTGGGCCCAGGCCCCCGGACCTTGATCGCCTAAAATTTTTCCGGGTCATTAAATACGACCTAAGGAACCAATTCACCACCCCGCTATGAACGTTCCTCGTTAATGTTTCATTTTACGGTCATAAAACTGAATTTCCGCCCAATTTCCATATTTGTGCTATAGTACATGCCTTCCTCGTGGGCCCGCCCCCCCGAACCAGGATTGCCTAAAATATTTTCGGACCATCAAATACGACCCAAGGAACTATAGTCACCGTCCCTCCATGACCGTTCCTCATTTCTTTGCGTTTTATGGTCATAAAATAGGTATTCCGCCCAATTCTCATATTTTCGTGTGTTGCCCATGCCTTCCCCGTGGTCCCGGCGCCCCGGACCCGGATCGCCAAATAATTTTTTGGGCCATCAAATACGACTTAAGGAACCAAAGACACCGCCCCGCCATGACCGTTCCACATTCTTTTGCATTTTACGCTCATAAAACTGGAATTCCTCCCGATTCCCATATATTCGTGTGCTATAGCCCATGCCTTCCGCTTAGGCCCGGGCCTTCGGACCTAGATTGCCTAAAATGAATCGGGCCGTCAAATATGACCTAATTCCTCCCGATGCAAATATTTGTTTTTTTCGGGCATCAAATACGACCTAAGGAACCATAGTCACCCCACCGTCATGACTGTTCCTTGTTTGTGTTCATTTTACGGTCATAAAATTAGAATTTCGCCCGTTTCCTATATTTGCATGTACTGTAGCCCACGCCTTCCTCGTGGACCCGGGCCCCCAGACCTTGATCTCCAAAAAATTTTCTGGGTCATTAAATACGACCTAAGGAACCAATTCACCACCCCTCTATGAACGTTCCTCGTTAATGTTTCATTTTATGGTCATAAAACTGAATTTCCGCCCAATTCCCATATTTTAGTGTGCTATAATCCACGCCTTCCTCGTGAGCCCGGCCCCTCGAACCCGGATTGTATAAAATATTTTCGGCCCATCAAATACGACCCAAGGAACCATAGTCACCGTCCCTCCATGACCGTTCCTTGTTCTTTTGCGTTTTACGGCCATAAAACTGAAATTCCGCCTGATTCCCATATTTTCATGTGTTGTAGCCCACGCCTTTCTCGTGGGCCCGGCCCCCCAGACCTGGATAGCCAAATAATTTTTCGGGCCATCAAATACGACTTAAGGAACCAAAGACACAACCCCGCCATGACCGTTCCACATTCTTTTGCATTTTACGCTCATAAAACTGGAATTCCTCCCGATTCTCATATATTCATGTGCTATAGCTCATGCCTTCCGCTTAGGCCCGGGCCTTCGGACCTAGATTGCCTAAAAAGAATCGGGCCGTCAAATATGACCTAATTTCTCCCGATGCAAATATTTGTTTTTTTCGGGCCATCAAATACGACCTAAGGAACCATAGTCACCCCACCGTCATGACTGTTCCTCGTTTGTGTTCATTTTACAGTCATAAAACTGGAATTCCGCCCGTTTTCTATATTTGCATGTACTGTAGCCCACGCCTTCCTCATGGGCCCGGGCCCCCGGACCTTGATCGCCTAAAAATTTTTCGGGTCATTAAATACGACCTAAGGAACCAATTCACCACCCCTCTATGAACGTTCCTCATTAATGTTTCATTTTATGGTCAAAAAATTGAATTTCTGCTCAATTCCCATATTTTAGTGTGCTATAATCCACGCCTTCCTTGTGAGCCCGACCCCCCGAACCCGGATCATCTAAAATATTTTCGGGCCATCAAATACGACCCAAGGAACCATAGTCACCGTCCCTCCATGACCGTTTCTCGTTCTTTTGCATTTTACGGCCATAAAACTGGAATTACGCCTGATTCCCATATTTTCGTATGTTGTATCCCACGCCTTTCTCGTGGGTCCGGCCCCCCAGACCTGGATAGCCAAATAATTTTTCGGGCCATCAAATATGACTTACGGAACCATAGACACCACCCCGCCATGACCGTTCCACATTCTTTTGCATTTTACGCTCATAAAATTGGAATTCCTCCCGATTCCCATATATTCGTGTGCTATAGCCCATGCCTTCCGCTTCGGCCCGGGCCTTCGGACCTGGTTTGCCTAAAAAGAATCGGGCCGTCAAATATGACCTAAGGTACCATAGTCCCGCACCTCCATGACCGTTCCTCAGTTTTTGACGTTTTACGGCAATAAAACCGGAATTACGCCCGATTTCCATATTTGCGCATGCTATAGCCTACGCATTCCTCGTGGGCCAGCCCCCCGGATCGCCTAAAAAATTTTCGGGCTATCAAATACGACCTAAGGAATCATAGTAACTACCCCTCCATGATCGTTTTACGTATTTTTGCATTTTACGACCATAAAATTAGAATTCCGCCCAATTCTCATATTTTCATGTGCTATAGCCCACGCCTTCCTCGTGGGGTCGGGCCCCCGGACTCGGATTGCCTATTTGTTTTTTTCGGGCCATCAAATATGACCTAAGAAAACATAGTCACCCCACCATCATGACTGTTCCTCGTTTGTGTTCATTTTATGGTCATAAAATTGGAATTCTGCCCGTTTCCTATATTTGCATGTACTGTAGCCCACGCCTTCCTCGTGGGCCCGGGCCCCCGGACCTTGATCACCTAAAATTTTTCCGAATCATTAAATACGACCTAAGGAACCAATTCACCACCCCTCTATGAACGTTCCTCGTTAATGTTTCATTTAACGGTCATAAAACTGAATTTCCGCCCAATTCCTATATTTTCGTGTGCTATAGTACACGCCTTCCTCGTGAGCCCGGCTCCCCGAACCCGGATTGCCTAAAATATTTTCGGGCCATCAAATATGACCCAAGGAACCATAGTCACCGTCCCTCCATGACCGTTCCTCGTTTCTTTGTATTTTATGGCCATAAAACAGGAATTCCGCCCGATTCCCCTATTTTCGTGTATTGCACACGCCTTTTTTGTGGTCCCGCCCCCCCCGGAACCGGATCGCCAAATAATTTTCCGGGCCATCAAATACGACTTAAGGAACCAAACACACAGCCCCGCCATGACCGTTCCACATTCTTTTGCATTTTATGCTCATAAAACTGGAATTCCTCCCGATTTCCATATATTCGTGTGCTATAGCCCATGCCTTCCGCTTAGGCCCGGGACTTCGGACCTAGATTGCCTAAAAAGAATCAGGCCATCAAATATGACCTAAGGTACCATAGTCCCGCACCTACATGACCGTTCCTCAGTTTTTGACGTTTTACGGCAATAAAACTGGAATTACACCCGATTTCTATATTTGCGTGTGCAATAGCCTATGCCTTCCTCGAAGGCTGGCCCCACCGGATCGCCTAAAATTTTTTCGAGCAATCAAATACGACCTAAGGAATCATAGTAACTGCCCCTCCATGATCGTTTTACGTGTTTTTGTATTTTACGACCATAAAATTAGAATTCCGCCCAATTCTCATATTTTCGTGTGCTATAGCCCACGCCTTCCTCGTGGGGTCGGGCCCCCGGACCCGGATTGCCTATTTATTTTTTTTGGGCCATCAAATACGACCTAAGGAACCATAGTCACCCCACTGTCATGATTGTTCCTTGTTTGTGTTCATTTTACGGTCATAAAACTGGAATTCTGCCCGTTTCTTATATTTGCATGTACAGTAGCCCACGCCTTCCTCGTAGGCCCGGGCCCCCGGACCTTGATCGCCTAAAATTTTTCTGGGTCATTAAATACGACCTAAGGAACTAATTCACCACCCCGCTATGAACGTTCCTAATTAATGTTTTATTTTACGGTCATAAAACTATTTTTTCGCCCAATTTCCATATTTTCGTGAGCCCGGCCCCCTCGAACCCCGATCGTCTAAAATATTTTCGGGCCATCAAATACGACCCAAGGAACCATAGTCACCGTCCCACTATGACCGTTCCTCATTTTTTTGCATTTTACTGCCAAAAAACTAGAATTCCGCCCGATTCCCATATTTTCGTGTGTTGTAGCCCACGCGTTTCTCGTGGGCCCGGCCCCCGAACCCGAATAACCAAATAATTTTTCGGACCATCAAATACGACTTAAGGAACCATAGACACAACCCCGCCATGACTATTCCACATTCTTTTGCATTTTACGCTCATAAAATTGGAATTCCTCCCGATTCCCATATATTCGTGTGCTATAGCCCATGCCTTCCGTTTAGGCCCGGACTTTCGGACCTGGATTGCCTAAATAGAATCGGGCCGTCAAATATGACCTAAGGTACCATAGTCCCGCACCTCCATGACCGTTCCTCAGTTTTTGATGTTTTACGGCAATAAAACTGGAATTACGCCCGCTTTCCATATTTGCGGGTGCTATAGCCTACGCCTTCCTCGTGGGCCGGTCCCCCCGGATCGCCTAAAATTTTTTAGGCCATCAAATACGACCTAAGAAATCATAGTCACTGCCCCGCCATGACCGTTCCTCGTCGTTTTGCATTTTATGGCCATAAAAATAGAATTTCGCCCAATTCTCATATTTTCGTGTGCTATAGCCCACGCCTTCCTCGTGGGGTGGGCCCCCAGACCCGGATTGCCTATTTGTTTTTTTCGGGCCATCAAATACGACCTAAGGAACCATAGTCACCCCACCGTCATGACTGTTCCTCATTTGTGTTCATTTTACGGTCATAAAATTGGAATTCCGCCCGTTTCCTATATTTGCATGTACTGTAGCCTACGCCTTCCTCGTGGGCCCGGGCCCCCGGACCTTGATCGCTTAAAATTTTTTTGGGTCATTAAATACGACCTAAGGAACCAATTCACCACCCCGCTATGAATGTTCTTCGTTAATGTTTCATTTTACGGTCATAAAATTGAATTTTCGCCCAATTCCCATATTTTCATGTGCTATAGTACACGCCTTCCTCGTGAGCCCGGCCCCCCGAACCAGGATTGCCTAAAATATTTTCGGACCATCAAATACGACCCAAGGAACCATAGTCACCGTCCCTCCATGACCGTTCCTCGTTTCTTTGCATTTTATGGCCATAAAACAGGTTGTTCCGCCCGATTCCCATATTTTTGTGTATTGCCCACGCCTTCCTCGTGCTCCCGGCCCCCTGACCCATATCGCCAAATAATTTTTCGGGCCATCAAATACAACTTAAGGAACCAAAGACACAGCCCCGCCATGACCGTTCCACATTCTTTTGTATTTTACGCTCATAAAACTGGAATTCCTCCAGATTTCCATATATTCGTGTGCTATAGCCCATGCCTTTCGCTTAGGCCCGGACTTTCGGACCTGGATTGCCTAAATAGAATCGGGCCGTCAAATATGACCTAAGGTACCATAGTCCCGCACCTCCATGACCGTTCCTCAGTTTTTGATGTTTTACGACAATAAAACTGGAATTACGCCCGCTTTCCATATTTGCGGGTGCTATAGCCTACGCCTTCCTCGTGGGCCGATCCCCCCGGATCGCCTAAAAATTTTCAGGCCATCAAATACGACCTAAGAAATCATAGTCACTGCCCCGCCATGACCGTTCCTCATCGTTTTGCATTTTATGGCCATAAAAATAGAATTCCGCCCAATTCTCATATTTTCGTGTGCTATAGCCCACGCCTTCCTCGTGAGGTGGGCCCCCCAGACCCGGATTGCCTATTTGTTTTTTTCATGCCATCAAATAAGACCTAAGGAACCATAGTCACCCCACCGTCATGACTGTTCCTCGTTTGTGTTCATTTTACGGTCATAAAATTGGAATTCCGCCCGTTTCTTATATTTGCATGTACTGTAGCCTACGCCTTCCTCGTGGGCCCGGGCCCCAGAACCTTGATCGCCTAAAATTTTTTTGGGTCATTAAATACGACCTAAGGAACCAATTCACCACCCCGCTATGAATGTTCTTCGTTAATGTTTCATTTTACGGTCATAAAACTGAATTTTCGCCCAATTCCCATATTTTCGTGTGCTATAGTACACGCCTTCCTCGTGAGCCCGGCCCCCCGAACCAGGATTGCCTAAAATATTTTCGGACCATCAAATACGACCCAAGGAACCATAGTCACCGTCCCTCCATGACCGTTCCTCGTTTCTTTGCATTTTATGGCCATAAAACAGGTTGTTCCGCCCGATTCCCATATTTTTGTGTGTTGCCCACGCCTTCCTCGTGCTCCCGGCCCCCTGACCCATATCGCCAAATAATTTTTCGGGCTATCAAATACAACTTAAGGAACCAAAGACACAGCCCCGCCATGACCGTTCCACATTCTTTTGTATTTTACGCTCATAAAACTGGAATTCCTCCAGATTCCCATATATTCGTGTGCTATAGCCCATGCCTTCCGCTTAGGCCCGGACTTTCGGACCTGGATTGCCTAAATAGAATCGGGCCGTCAAATATGACCTAAGGTACCATAGTCCCGTACCTCCATGACCGTTCCTCAGTTTTTGATGTTTTATGGCAATAAAACTGGAATTACGCCCGCTTTCCATATTTGCGGGTGCTATAGCCTACGCCTTCCTCGTGGGCCGGTCCCCCCGGATCGCCTAAAAATTTTCAGGCCATCAAATACGACCTAAGAAATCATAGTCACTGCCCCGCCATGACCGTTCCTCGTCGTTTTGCATTTTATGGCCATAAAAATAGAATTCCGCCCAATTCTCATATTTTCGTGTGCTATAGCCCACGCCTTCCTCGTGGGGTCGGGCCCCCGGACCCGAATTGCCTAATTATTTTTTTCAGGCCATCAAATACGACCTAAGGAACCATAGTCACCCCACTGTCATGACTGTTCCTCGTTTGTGTTCATTTTATGGTCATAAAACTAGAATTTCGCCCGTTTCCTATATTTGCATATACTGTAGCCCACGCCTTCCTCGTGGGCCTAGGCCCCCGGACCTTGATCGCCTAAAATTTTTCTGGGTCATTAAATACGACCTAAGGAACCAATTCACCACCCCGCTATGAACGTTCCTAGTTAATGTTTCATTTTACGGTCATAAAACTAAATTTTAGCCCAATTCTCATATTTTCGTGTGCTATAGTCCACGCCTTCCTCGTGAGCCCGGCCCCCCGAACCCGGATCGTCTAAAATATTTCCGGGCCATCAAATATAACCCAAGGAACCATAGTCACCGTCTCTCCATGACCGTTCCTCGTTCTTTTGCGTTTTACGGCCATAAAACTGGAATTCCGCCCGATTCCTATATTTTCATGTGTTGTAGCCCACGCCTTTCTCGTGTGCCCGGCCCCCAAACCCGGATAGCCAAATAATTTTCCAGGACATCAAATACGACATAAAGAACTATAGACACCACTCCGCCATGATCGTTCCACATTCTTTTGCATTTTACGTTCATAAAACTGGAATTCCTCCCGATTCCCATATATTCGTGTGCTATAGCCCATGCCTTCCGCTTAGGCCCGGACTTTCGGACCTGGATTGCCTAAAAAGAATCCGGCCGTCAAATATGACCTAAGGTACTGTAGTCCTGCACCTCCATGACCGTTCCTCAGTTTTTGACGTTTTACGGCAATAAAACTGGAATTACGCCCGATTTCCATATTTGCGTGTGTTATAGCCTATGCCTTCCTCGTGGGCCGGCCCCCCCGGATCGCCTAAAAAATTTTTGGGCCATCAAATACGATCTAAGAAATCATAGTCACTGCCCCGCCATGACCGTTCCTCGTCGTTTTGCATTTTACGGCTCTAAAACTGGAATTCCGCTCGATTCCCATATTTTCGTGTGTTATAGCCCACGCCTTCCTCTTGGGCCCAGGCCCCCAGACCCGAACTGCCTATAATTTTTTCGGGCAATCAAATACGACCTAAGGAGACATAATCACTACCTCGCCATGACCGTTTTACATTTTTGTGCGTTTTACAACCATAAAATTGGAATTCCAACCAATTCCTATATTTTCGTGTACGCCTTCCTCGTGGGCCGGGGGCCTCGGACCTGGATTGCCTAAGTTTTTTCCGGGACATCAAATACGACCTAATAAACCATTGTCACTGCACCTCCATGACCGTTCCTCCTTATTTTTGCATTTTGCAGCCATAAAACTGGAATTCCGCCAGATTACCAAATTTTGCGTGTGTTATAGCCCACGTCTTACTCGTGGACCCGGGCTCCCGGACTCGAATGGCCTAAAATTTTTCTGGGCGATCAAATACGATCTAAGAAACCATAGTCACCGCCCCACTATAACCGTTCCTCGTTTGTTTATGTTTTACGGCCATGAAATTAGAATTCCGCCTGATTTTTATATTTTCTATGTTATAGCCCACGCCGCCCCCGGACCCGGATTGCCTATTTATTTTTTTCGGGCCATCAAATACGACCTATGGAACCATAGTCACCCCACCGTCATGACCGTTCCTCATTTTTTTGTATTTTACGGCCATAAAATTGGAATTCCGCCTATTTCTCCTATTTTTGTGTGCTATAGCCCATGCCTTTCTTGGGGGCACGGGTCCTCGGACCCGGATCGCCTAAAATATTTTCGGGCCACCAAATAGGACTGAAAGAATCATAGTCACCGTCCCTCCATGACCGTTCCTCGTTATTTTTGCGTTTTACGGCCATAAAACCTGAATTCCGCCCGATTCTCATATTTTCGTGTGCTATAGCCCACGCCTTCCTTGTGGGCCCGGTTCCCAGGACCTGGATCGCCTAAAACTTTTTTAGGCCATCAAATACGACCTTAGGAACCATAGTCACTGCTCTGCCATAAAACTGGAATTCCGCCCGATTTCCATATTTTCGAGTGTTATAGCCCACGCCTTCCTCGTGGGCCAGGGCCCCCGGATCGCCTAAAATTTTTTTGGGCCATCATATACGACCTAAGGAACCATAGTCACTGCCCCGCCATGATCGTTTTACGTTCTTTCTTGTTTTACGACCATAAAATTAGAATTTCGCCAAATTCTCATATTTACGTGTGCTATAGCCCACGCCTTCCTCGTGGGCTCGGGCCCTCGACCCGGATCGCCTATTTATTTTTTGTTCCTTCAAATACGACCTAAGGAACAATTCACCGCCCTGCCATGAACGTTCCTCGTTGTTTCACGTTTTACGGCCATAAAACTGAAATTCTGTGTGATTCCCATATTTTCGTGTGCTATAGCCCACGCCTTCCTCGTGAGCCCGGGGCCCCGAACCCGGATCACCTAACAGTTTTTCAGGCCATCAAATACAACCTAAGAAACCATAGTCACCGCCCCGCCATGACCGTTACGCATTTATTTGCGTTTTACGGTCATAAAACTGGAATTTCGCCTGATTCCCATATTTTTTGTGTGCTATAGTCCACGCCTTCCTCGTGAGCCCGACCCCCGAACCCGGATCGCCTAAAATATTTTCGGGCCATCCAATATGACCCAAGGAACCATAGTCACCGTCCCTCCATGATCGTTCCTCGTTGTTTTGCGTTTTACGGCCATAAAATTAAAATTCCGCCCGATTCCCATATTTTCGTGTGTTGTAGCCCACGCCTTCCTCGTGGGCCCGCCCCCCCAGACCGGGATCGCCAAAATATTTTTCGGGCCATCAAATACGACTTAAGGAACCATATACACCACCCCACCATGACCGTTTCACATTCTTTTGCATTTTACGCTCATAAAACTGGAATTCCTCCCGATTTTTATATATTCGTGTGCTATAGGTCCCCAGACCCGGATTGCCTAAAAATACTTTTGGCCATTAAATACGACCTAAGGAACCATAGTCACCACCCCGCCATGATCGTTTCTCATTTTGTTGCCTTTTACGGCCATAAAACTGGAATTCCGCCCGATTCCCATATTATTGTGTGCTATAGCCCACGCCCTCCTCGTGGAAACGTGCCCCCAGACTTGGATCGCCTAAAATATATTCGGTCTATCAAATACGAACTAAGAAATCATAATTCCCGCCCTGCCATGAAACTTTAACGGCTATAAAACTTTAATTCCGCATGATTCTCATATTTTCGTGTGCTATAACCCACACCTTCCTTGTGGGTCCGGGCCCCCGGACCCGGATTACCTAAAAGCTTTTCAGGCCATCAAATACGACCTAATAAACCATAATCACCTCCCCGCCTTGACTGTTCCTTGTTTATTTGCGTTTTCCGGCCATAAAACTGAAATTCCGTCCGATTCCCATATTTTCGAGTACTATAGCCCACGCCTTCCTCATGGGCCTGGGCTCCCAGACCCTGATCGCCTAAAAATATTACGTGTCATTAAATACCATCTAAGGAACCATAGTCACTGCCCCTCTATGACCGTTTTACGGCCATAAAACTGGAATTCCGTCCGACGTAAGGAACCATAGTCACCCCACCGTCATGACCGTTCCTCGTTTGTTTGCATTTTACGGTCATAAAACTGGAATTCCTCCCGATTCCTATATTTGCATTTACTGTAGCCCACGCCTTCCTCGTGGGCCCGGGCCCCCGGACCTTGATCGCCTAAAATTTTTACGGGCCATTAAATATGACCTATGAAACCAATTCACCACCCTGCCATGACCGTTACTCATTAATGTTTCATTTTACGGTCATAAAACTGAATTTTCGCCCAATTCCCATATTTTCGTGTGCTATAGTCCACGCCTTCCTCGTGAGCCCGACCCCCCGAACCCGGATTGCCTAAAATAATTCTCGGGCCATCAAATAAAACCTAAGGAACCATAGTCACCGCCCCTCCATAACCGTTCCGCATTCGTTTTGCGTTTTACGGTCATAAAACTGAAATTTCGCGCGATTCCCATATTTTCGAGTGCTATAGCCCACGCCTTCCTCGTGGGCCCTGGTCCCCAGACACGGATCGCTTAAAATATTTCAGAGCCATCAAATACAACCTAAGGAACCATAGTCACCGTCCCGCCATGATCGTTCCTCATTTGTTTGCGTTTCACGACCATAAAATTAGAATTCCGCCCGATTCCCATATTTTGGTGTACTATAGCCCACGCATTCCGCGTGTGCCCAAACCCGGATCGCCTAAAAAATTTTTGGGCGATCAAATACGACTTAGGGAACCATAGTCACTTCCCCGCCATGACCGTTCCTCTTGTTTTGCGTTTTATGGCCATAAACCTGAAATTCCTCCTGATTCCCATATTTTCATATGCTATAGCCCATGCCTTCCGCTTGGAACTGGGTCCCCTCACCCGAATAGCCTAAAAGTTTTTCGGGCCATCAAATACGACCTAAGGTACCATAGTAACCTCCCCGCCATGACCGTTCTCATATTTTGGCGTTTTATGGCCATAAAACTAGAATTTTCCCTGATTACTATATTTTCGTGTGCAATAGCCACGCCTTCCTCTTGGGCCCGAGACGCCGGACCCGGATCGCTAAAATTTTTCCAGACAATCAAATACGATCTAAGAAACCATAGTCACTGCCTTGCCATGACCGTTCCTCGATAATTTGCATTTTACGGCCATAAAACTGGATTCCACCTGATTCCTATATTTTCGAGTGTTATAGCCCACGCCTTCCTCGTGGGCCCGGGCCTCCTTGACCCGGATTGCCTAAAAATATTCGGACCATCAAATACAGCCAAAGGAGCCATAGTCACTGCCCCTCAATGACCGTTTTATGTTTTTTGCATTTTACGGCCATAAAACTGAAATTTCGCCCGATTCCCATATTTTTTTGTGTTATATCCCACGCTTTCCTCGTGGGCCCGCGCTCCCGACCTGGATCGCCTAAATTTTTTTCGGGCCATCAAATATGAACTAAGGAACTATATTTACCTCCCCACCATAAATATTCCTCATTGTTTGGTATTTTACGGTCACAAAATTGGAATTCCGCCTGATTCCCATTTTTTCGTGTGTTATAGCCCACGCCTTCCGCGTTGGCCCGGGACCCTAGACCCGGATCGCCTAAAACTTTTCTGGGCCATCAAATACGACCTAAGAAATCATAGACACCGCCTCACCATGACCGTTCCACGTTTGTTTGCTTTTTACAGCCATAAAATTAGAATTCCTCCATTTTTCCATATTTTCGTGTGTTATAGCCCATGCCTTTCGCGTGGGTCCGGGCTTCTGGACCTGGATCGCCTAAAAATATTTGGGCCCATCAAATACGATCTAAGGTACCATAGTCACCGCCCCGCTATGACCGTTCCTCGTTTGTTGGCGTTTTAAGGTCATATAATTGGAATTCCTCCCAATTTTCATATTTTCGTGGGATATAGCCCACGCCTTCCGCGTGGGACCGGGCCCCTAGATCCGGATTGCCTAAAATTATTTCGGTCCATCAAATACGATTTAAGGAACCAAAGTCACCACCCCGCCATGGTTGTTCCTAATGTTTTGGTGTTTTACGACCATATAACTGGAATTCCATCCGATTCTCATATTTTCGTGTGCTTTAGCCCACGCCTTCCATGTGGGCCCGAGCCTCCTGACCTGGATCGCCTAAAAATATTTTGGGCCATCAAATACGATCTAAGCAACTATAGTCACCACTATGCCATGACCGCTCCTCATTCTTTTGCGTTTTACGGCAATAAAACTGGAATTATTCCTGATTCCCATATTTTCGTGTGCTATAACTCATGCCTTCCGCGTGGGCCCGAGCCTCCATACCTGGATCACCTAAAAATAATTGGTCCATCAAATACGAGCTAAGGTACCATAGTCACTGCTCCCCCATGACCGTTCCTCGTTTTTGGTGTTTTACGGCCATAAAACTGGAATTTCGCCCGATTCTCATATTTTTATGTGCTAGCCCACGCCTTCAGCGTGGGACTGGGCCCCCGGAAACGGATCGTCTAAATTTTTTTCGGGCCATCACATACGACCTAAGAAACTATAGTCACCACCCCGCCATGACCGTTCCTTTTTTTTTTGTATTTTACGGCCATAAAACTGCAATTCCGCCCGATTCCTATATTTTCGTGTGCTATAGCCCAAGCCTTCCGCGTGGGCCCAGGCCACTGTACCCGAATCCCCTAAAATATTTTAGGGCCATCAAATACGATCTAAGGAATCATAGTCACCGTCTTTCCATGACCGTTCCTCTTTTTGTTTTGCGTTTTATGGTCATAAAATTGGAATTCCCCCGATTCTCATATTTTTATGTGCTAGCCCACGCCTTCTGTGTGGGCCCCGCCTCCAGAACCCAGATCGTCTAAAAAAATTTCGGGCCATCAAATACGACCTGAGGAACCATAGCCACCGCCCCGCCATGACCGTTCTTCGTATTTTTGCGTTTTACAGCCACAAAACTGGATTTTCGCCCGATTCCCATATTTTCATGTGCTATCACGTCTTCTGCGTGGGCAGGGGCCCCCGGACCCGGATAGCCTAAAAATGTTCTCGGCCATCAAAATGATCTAAGGAGCAATAGTTACCGCCCCGCCAAGACCGTTCCTCATTCTTTGGCATTTTACGGCCATAAAATTGGAATTCCGCCCGATTCCCAAATTTTCGCGTGTCATAGCTCACGCCTTCCGTGTGGATCTGGGCCATCAAATACGACTTAAGGAACCATAGTCACTGCCCTGCCATGACCGTTCCTCGATTTTTGGCATTTTACGGTCATAAAACTGGAATTCTGTCTGATTCCCATATTTTCGTGTGATATAGCCCACGCCTTCCTCTTATGCCCGCTCCCCCGGATCCGAATCGCCTAACAATTTTCTGGGCTATCAAATACGACCTAAGAAACCATAGTCATCGCCCCGCCATGACCGTTCCTCGTTATTTGGCATTTTACGACCATAAAACTGGAATTCCGCCCGATTCCCATATTTTTGTGTGTTTTTGCCCACGCCCTCCGCGTGGTCCCGGGCCCCGGACTTGAATCGCCTAAAATTTTTCTGGGCCATCAATTACGACCTAAAAGACCATAGTCACCGTCCTGCCATGACTGTTCCTTATTTTTGGTATCTTACGGCCATAAAATTAGAATTCCGCCCAATTCCCATATTTTTGTGTGTTATAGCCCACGCCCTCCGCATGGGCCCGGGGCCCCAGACCCCGATCTCCTAGCCATCAATTACAACCTAAGGTACCATAGACACCGCCCTGCCATGACCGTTCCTCATTTTTGGCGTTTTACACCCATAAAACTGGAATTCCGCCCTATTCCCATATTTTCGTTTGCTAAGCACACTCCTTCCGCGACCCGGACCGCCTAAAAATTATCAAGCCATCAAATACGACCTAAAGAACCATAGTTACCGCCCTGCCATGACCATTCCCTTTTTTTTTGCGTTTTACGACCATAAAATTAGAATTCCGCCTAAGTTCCATATTTTCGTGTGTTATTATCGTCCACGCCTTCCGCGTAGTCCCAGGCCCCCGGACCTGGATCGCCTAAAAACACTTTTGGCCATTAAATACGACCTAAGGAACCATAGTCACCGCCCCGCCATGTCCGTTCATCTTTTTTGGCATTTTACAACCATAAAATTGGAATTCCGCCCAATTCTCATATTTTCATGTGCTATAGCTCACGCCTTCCGCGTGGGCCCGAATCCTGGATCTAGATCGCCTAAAAAAATTTTAAGCCATCAAATACTACCTAAGAAACCACAGTCACTGCCCCTTCATGACCGTTCATCGCCTTTTTGGGTTTTATGGCCAAAAAGATAGAATTCCGCCTGATTCCCATATTTTTGCGTATTATAGCCCAGGCCTTCCGCGTGGGCACGTCCCCCGAAACCGAGTCGCCTAAAATTATCCGGGACATCAAATACGATTTAAGTAACCATAGTCACCGCCCCTCCATGATCGTTCCACATTTCTTTGCGTTTTACAGCCATAAAACTAGAATTACTTCTGATTCATATATATTCGCGTGTTATATCCCACGCCTTCTACGTGGACCCGAGCCCTCAGACTTGAATCGCCTAAAAATATTTCGGGCCATCAAATACGACCTAAGGAACCATAGTCACTGCCCCGCCATGACCGTTTCTCGTTTCTTTGCATTTTAAGGCCATAAAACTGGAATTCCTCCCGATTCCCATATTTTCATGTCCTATATCCCACGCCTTTCGCATGGGCCCCGAGCCCCCGGACCTGGATCGCCTAAAAATTTTTCGGCCATCAAATACGTCCTAAGAAACTATAGTCATCGCCCTGCCATGATCGTTCCTCGTATTTTTACGTTTTACGGCAATAAAACTAAAATTCCGCCAGATTCTCATATTTTCGTGTGCTATAGCCCACGCCTTCCGTTTGGACCCGACCCCCCACATCCAGATTGCCTAAAAATATTTTGTGTCATAAAATACGACCTAAGGAACCATAGTCACCACCCCGCTATGACCGTTCCTCGTTTGTTTGTGTTTTACGGCCACTAAACTTGAATTCCGCCCGATTTTCATATTTTCGTGTGCTATACCCACGCCTTATGCGTGGGCCCGGGCCCCTGGACCAAGATCACCTAAGAAATTTTCGGGCCATCAAATACGGCCTAAGAAACCATAGTCACTTCCCCGCCATGACCGTTCCTCATTTTTTTGCATTTTACGGCCATAAAATTAGAATTCTGTCCGATTCCCATATTTTTGTGTGCTATAGCCCACGCCTTCTATGTGGTCCCGGACCCGGATTGCCTACAAATTTTTTGGGCTATCAAATACGACCTAAGGAACCATAGTCACCGCCCCGCAATGACCGTTCCTCTTTTTTGGCATTTTACGGCCATAAAATTAGAATTATGCGAGATTCTCATATTTTTGTGTGTTATACGCCTTCTGCGTGGGCCTGGCCCCTCGGACGCGGATCGCTTAAAATTTTTTCGGGCCATCAAATACGACTTAAGGAACCATAGTCGCCGCCCCGCCTTGACCGTTCCTCATTTTTTTCGTTTTACGACCATAAAATTGAAATTCCGCCTGATTCCCATATTTTCGTGTGCTATCACGTCTTCCGCGTGGGCACGGGTGCCTGGACCCGGATCGCCTAAAAATTGTCTGGGCCATCAAAACGATCTAAGGAACTATAGTCACCGCCCCGCCATGACCGTTCCTCGTTTTTTGGCATTTTACGGCCATAAAACTGGAATTCTGGCAGATTCCCATATTTTCGTGTGCTATAATCACGCCTTCCGCGTGGGTCCGGGCCCCGGGACCCGGATCGCATAATCTCGTTAACCTTCAATATAACATGGCGTTACTTTTTTTATCTGATGTCTCCCGAAGGGACTATAACATGACATTACCCACTTTGATTATTTTCAATGTAAAATTTTATCTATCAATTTTTAAAAACTAACACATCATACGTCGTTAATCACGTTCCCCAAATAAACACTTAACGATACACTTATCTTACTCTTTAATAAACGTAGAGTGCGAAAATCAAACATAAAACGATTTCAACAAAGTGAGGAGGGGTTCGAAATCGGTATTTGGCTAGGATCTTTTACATGTGTCAAAATTTTAATAGTAATAGATTTAGAATTAAATCAGCTGTGGTAAAATCTTGAAGTCGTTGGAAAAAAATGCTGAACGTAGAAATTATAATTAATTTCAAATTAAAATTTATTTATCAGCTATATATGTATCGGAACCGCGCGCATGCATGCAGTTACGTAGATCCATTTGTGTAGCTGCAAAATGGAAAACCTGGTAAAGTTGAGGAAGGAAATGGTTTATCTAGCGTATTACTATCAAGAGGACAATTATCATAACACTAATACTATATCCGATTATCCAGAGGCGGAGTCAGGATTTGAAGCTAATGGGTTCGAGATTCTATTCCTTCTAAGTTACTGAGTTCTAAATTAATAATTCTTATATATTCAATGAATTTTTAAAGACAAATGTAGAGTTTAGATCAAAACTACTGGGTTCAGCTGAACCCGTGTCCGAAGCTCTAGCTCCGGCCCTGCGATTATCTATCCCTCGTTGACAGCTTTCTCAAGGAGTGCTCCAATGCAGCTAAGGAGTTTGATAAGTATATATGTTCTCTCTTTCTTCTCCAAATATATAATCTTTTGACAAATCAAGTATACTCTTGATTTTTGTTATTATATGTGTATTTTCCCTTTTTTATTTCTTTTCTTTTGGATATATTGGTGCTTCCCCTATAATAGGATCTGGCACAGTACGAATCCAGATTAGTCGGACCAATAGATATGTCGAACAAAGAGCAGACGCACGTTCGACGAAGCAGTGTCTCGGAAAATTATACTAAATATATGTATTAATATTGTGAGGACGGTTAAGTATAGGAAAAAATAACACCACTTCGGCTAGATTGTCTCGTGGCATGTCAGTTATGTTCTTGATTTTGCTCTAAGTATAGGAAAAAAATGACACCAATGGACTAAGGCTATTTCTTATATAGAAATATAATAATTAAAGTTACTAATTCTCGTTCTTCTATAAATTTCGATACCTCATACAACAGTTCCTGCGTACGCCCTGTGTCGGACAGTGATATTTGTTGTTGAATGTGTGCATGACTCTTTGGAAAATGACTCTAACACAAGGATTTGAATGATATGACCCACAACCTTCACCCGCACTACGTGTTTAAAAATACTCCAGGCATGGGAGATTGTTCAACTGCAGAGGAGATGAAGCAATTACTATCAAAACATGGGATTTATTTTGGCCATGTAAAAAAGCCTATGTTAATCATCCAACTAGATTTTGTGTATGTTAAGCATATTTGGTTTTGTTGGATTGATCAAATTTCTCTTTGATTTCTGAATTTGATTTAACATTTTTTGCTAAGCCATTTGAAATACATTTGCAGAGTGAGGTTGAAATACTAACAGATGAAAACCGGCATCCATGTTTGATGAAGTTAAAGGGTTCTGTTTTCAATATAAATGTTTACCCGGAAAATCGGATAGAGTTGAATTTGTACGCAGTTCTAAGGGTATGTGGTACAACTTGATACAAAATCGTAAAAAGAAATAGAAATATATAATCTTGACTATAAGAATGAAAGATAAAAACGGTGGAAAGGAGAAAAATGGTTGAACTAGATAAGATGAAGTAAAAGAGCTCAAAGGATTGATCTTTCAATATGAGAAGTAGTCTTTTGTTACAATGTGTGAATGTCTTGATGCTTACAGAAACAATAATCATCCCTTTTATAGTGGAGGGATCCCACTTTAGATATAATAAAAAATACATAGTGGAGAACCCATGATGAATTAGTTTTTCCCTAATTCCCGCCAGGATTCTCTCCCCTAGTGCGGTTGCAACGGTTCTTGTCTGTGAGCTCGATATTGATTCGAGCTTGGTACTGACTCGAGCCCTCGATCTTGAATCGAGCTCGATTCTGACTCGGAGTCCGGTATTGATTCGGGGTCGGTGCCGGTCGGTCTATGCATCTTAAGCTCGAAAACTTCGCTTTGCCTCGTAGTTTGATTTGGATACGAGCTCGATAATGATACCGAGCTTTGTCATTGAACGGTCTTAGAACTCGAAGCTTGATGACCTTACTTCGGACCTCAACCTGATATTACGCAGACGCCCTTCGATCAAAGTATTATCATCTCAATTAGTCCGTACGACGGACTAATTGGTTTTGACCGTATACAGATAGTTCCCTCGTTTCTCGGGAAGGATGTAACGAGAAATGATATAATTTTCCAACGGCATGATTAGATATATACTGAAGTTTGCATCGAGTTCGATCGTGACGTACGTGAAAGTTGTCCCGTCGGTTCAGTTTACCGAGGTATTTAATGTGTGTCAGATGATGGTCGGCCATTACCGATATTGAACCGCCACCACCCCCTTTTTCACCATTAATCACTTTTACATTTTCTGATCTCAAAATTTTCTAAGCATTTTATCATACATTCTGAATTCGTTTGTGAGTGTGAAACTTTCCTTCAGTGGTTTTTACTGCAAAATCTTTCTTTGAAACACCATATCTTCTTTATTTCCTTCTTCTAAACTCAAAAAATGGTAAAAACATCAAAAAATATTCCCCAAAAAGGAAGAGGTTTCTTCTTCACAGCCCGCCGATAAAACACCGGTGGAGCCACGACCTGAGGAGTTCGTTCCCGGAATGTGTCTTCTCACCTCCGATTTTAAGGTAGACAAAGGCTCGTTGGTTCCCGGTCGGTGTGAGCCGGTATCGAGGTATTTATGTTCGGTAACCAAAAAGCAACTTGCACAGTTAAAGACACATTGCAACTGAGATGTGAAGGAAGTGGTAATTCCGGCTCAAGACGAAAATATTACCACCTACGTGGAAGGGTTCTTAAGTGTGTATACTT
The DNA here is from genome assembly GCF_000390325.3 of Nicotiana tomentosiformis. Lineage (NCBI taxonomy): Eukaryota > Viridiplantae > Streptophyta > Magnoliopsida > Solanales > Solanaceae > Nicotiana > Nicotiana tomentosiformis. The sequence continues at coordinate 7,548,803 of NC_090820.1, read as the reverse complement.
ACTCTTTTACATTAGGACCTTTCGACCCTGTTATCATCGATTTCTGTCGTCAATATCACATAACTCTAGGCCAGATTCATCCTTCATTTTGGCAGATCGTTATTCTGATCTGTTTCTTTGCAAACAAGATCGAAGGGATGCCTTTCACCCTCGACCATCTTATTAGATTGTATAGACCCTGCCTCTTTCGAGGTGGATCAATAAAATTTCAACTCCGGGCTACCAAGGTACTGTTCTCGAGCATAGACGAGGACAAGGATCGAGGTTGGATGAGCAGGTTCATTCAAGTGAAGACTTCGGATCTGATCTCAGACGAAAAAATGCCATTCCCCGAAAAATGGAATATGAAGCGTAAGTGTAATTCTGCTGTTTTATTCCCTATCATCTTGTTTCTTTGTTTCTTTCTTGTTGATATCTTTTTTGTGATGCAACGGTTCCTTGGATGCCCGATGCTGTTTCCGACCTTAAGAGCTGGGTACGGGCCCTGGCTTTGACCTCTACATACGCCGAACGTTCGTGACGTGATTTGGCAAAGGGCCGATGGGAGGCCAAAAATCATGGTAAGCCTATTTCTCATGTCTTTGAGAGTTCGAAAGAAATATTTTCCACATATTCAACCAATTTTCTTGTGTGTAGGCGTGGGTAGAGATGCGATTTTGAGGCCTCTGTCCGGCGAGGAAGAAGCCTCGGCCCCGGTTTCTAAACCGGTGAAGAGCAATAAGAGAAAAAGGGACTCTACTTTCGAAAATCCAAAACCGAAGGCAAGGTCGACTCGTAAGACGAGGAAGAATACCATCCCTTTGACCTTAGAATCAGTTCAGCGTCTAAGGGATGAAGACGAGGAAAAAGAAGATGACAGGTCCGTACTGGTGGCCCGAGTAAAGAAAACCACTGATGCTCCACAGGCAGCTGGATCGATGGTGGTTTATAAGGTTCCGCCTCGAACTGAGGATGTATCGGAGAACGATTTGGGCAGAGTCCCCGAGTCGTTGGAGATCGAGGATGCTTCCCATCGAAGCCAACATATAGGGAATATATCTGAAGGGGCTGTCCCCGAATCTCTTCGAACCGAAGAGAACGCCCCAAGTGATTCACTTAGGGCAGTAGCAATCGAAGACTCGCCCACCTTCCCTGCCTTTTCCGAAGGGGCGATACGGGAAGCCCAAGCTTTAGGAGCCCTCGAACTAGACAGGCCTCATGAGGGAGATGACCCTTTTTGTGACCTGTTTACCGGTGTCGAGGACGTTGCCGGCACTAGCGATGCATCAGATCTTTTTCACGGAGTGCAGCAGGCTTTGAATCAGGTAAGCCTTAAATCTTTATATTTGTTTTTTTTTTTTTACCTATTTACCTGTAATACCTTTATGCTTGTTTTTCTTTTCTTACTTCATTTCTTCTTTCTTCGTAGGTCGTGGAAGCTCATCGAAAAGCATGTTCTCGTTCCTGAACTGAGCTGCGTCGATACGAGGCCGACCTCCAACGGGTCACGGAGGAGAGAAATGCCCTTAAACTCCTCTTAGGGTAAAGGGGAGAGGAAATCAAGGACTTCCGAGCTGAGTTAGCTAAAGCTCACCAAGATCAGACCGATCTGACCGAGCAGGTAATGATACTTTTAAAAGCCTATGGGCTCGATACTGGAGCGATGGTTAATCTTTTAGTCTCACAGCTGCAGTAGAATATTGAGATAATCGGGAAACTCCGTGAGGAGGTCGATGAGACAAAGGCGGAGTCCTTAAAGTGGAAAGAAAGTATGGACCGCTTTGCTGCAGAGAGAGAGGCTGCTCGAGCCCAATTATCATCAGCCAAAGGTCAACTTCAAATTCTGAAGGAGAAAATCTTGGTTCAAGCAAGAAAAATAGAGGAACTCGAGGCTCGGTTGGCTTCTGAAATTGCCAAGGCCGAAAAGACAAAGGTCGATGCAGATGCATTTGTGGCTGTTTATCTAGCCGATACTGAAATTTCTCAATTACATGCAAGAGAGGAAGCCGAGACCGCTCAAACTCGAGCACATTGGATTGCTGAACTTGCCAAATGCCAATATCGAAGGGAAACCCTCGAGGAGATCCATGCTCGAGGCTTCGATCTTACTGAAGAGATAATAAAGGCAAGAGAGTTTGAAGCCGATGCTGGGGCCTTGGTCTCCGATGATTATGATGATGATGATGACGATGATGGGAGAAAGAGCGGGTCTCAGAGTGGGGAGGAGCCCGATGGAGAAAAGACTACTCTCGTTGATAATTAGGGTTTCAGTCCTGATCGAACGTTTTGTAAACATCATCATATATATAAAGGTCTTTTCTTTTCCCAACTTGTCTCTGTTTTCTTTTCTGCCTATTGAAGATTTTGTTTTACTTGTGCCTTTTGAAAATGTTCATAAGTTTGAGGCTTTAGGCAATTTTGATTGAATTCGTACTTTGTAGTCTTTATAACTAAGTGAGTACTTGCTTGAACTCGAAGTACGAGTGGCTCTTAGGCTTTATAGTTGAGTGAGTGATTGCTCGAACTCGAAGTATCGTAGCCCGTAGGCTTTATGGTCGAGTGAGTGATTGCTCGAACTCGAAGTAAGATAGCCTGTAGGCTTTATGGTCATGAACTTAGCTTTACCTGGGGCCGATGGTAGAGGGCTGATGATATCCATCCCCCATTTCATGAATGGCCATGAGGATAGAATTGAATAAAGTTGTTCTCCGGGTTGATGGATCATCGGTGCAAACCTTTGACATTTATCATATTTTCAAACAAACTCCTTAGTGTCCTTTTCCATGCTATCCCAGTAATATCCTGCTCTGATTATTTTGTGAATCAGTGGTTCGGCGCCAGAGTGGTTACCACAAGTGCTTTCATGGACCTCTCGTAAAACATAATCGGTGTCTCCTGGTCCCAAGCATACTGCCAATGGTCCATCGAACGTCCTTCTGTATAATGTTCCATCTTCAGCCAACGTGAATCGAGCAACTTTGGTTCGTAGGGCCCTTGATTCTTTAGGGTTAGATGGGATTTTTTTCATTTTTCAAATATTCAATATACTTATTCCTCTAATCCCAGGTTAAACTTGTGGAATTTATCTCAGCATGCCCCTCCTCGATTATGGATCCCGAGAGTTGAACGATAGTCCCAGAGTCAATCTCATCTTCCTTGACCGATGACCCCAAATTTGTGAGTGCATCGGCTTCACTGTTTTGTTCTCGAGGCACATGTTGTAAAGTCTATTCCTTGAAACGGTGCAAAGTTACCTGCAATTTGTCCAAATACATTTGCATTCTATCTTCTCGAACTTAGAAGGTTTTGTTTAATTGGTTCACCACTAGTAAAGAGTCACATTTGTCTTCAATGACTTCTGCTCCCAAGCTTTTAGCTAGCTCGAGACCTGCAATCATGGCCTCGTACTCGGCCTCATTGTTATTCAACTTAGAAGTTTTGATAGATTGCCTAATAATGCCACCCGTGGGGGGTTTCAACACGATGCCAAGCCCGGACCCCTTCACATTCAAAGCACCATCTGTGAAGAGGGTCCAAATCCCCGATGATGTACCTGATTTTAGCAAGAGTTCTTTTTCAACTTCGGGTACGAGGGTTGGCGTGAAATCGGCCACGAAGTCCGCTAAAATTTGAGACTTGATGGTCGTACGGGGTTGATATTCGATATCGTACCTGCTAAATTCGATGACCCATTTGACCAATCAGCCCGATAGTTCGGGCTTGTGTAAAATATTACGAAGTGGGTAAGTGGTCAAAGCGCATATGGGGTGACATTGAAAGTATAGTCTTAACTTCCTAGAGGCACTTATCAGTGCAAGTGCCAATTTATCTAAGTGTGGATATCTAGTCTCTGCTTCTCCTAAGGTCCTACTTACATAATAAACAGGAAATTACGTACCTTGCTCTTCTCGAACTAGGACGCCACTTACCGCAATTTTCGATACCGCCAAGTATAAGTAAAGTTTCTCATCTGTCTTCGGAGTGTGAATCAGTGGTGGGCTCGACAAGTATCGTTTCAATTGTTCTAATGTATGTTGGCATTCTGGGGTCCATGCGAAATTGTTCTTCTTTTTTGAGTAGAGAGAAGAATCTGGGGCTTCGATCCGACGACCTCGAAATGAATCGACCTAAGGCAGCTATCCGTCCGGTTAGCATCTGCACTTCTTTTACACTATCTACGACGGTGATGTCTTTGATAGCCTTGATTTTATCGGGGTTGATCTCGATTCCCCGATTCGATACCATAAAGTCAAGGAACTTACCCGAACCAACCCCGAAAGCACATTTTTCGGGGTTGAGCTTTATGTTATATTTCCTTAAAATCTCAAACGTCTCCTGCAAATGAGTCAAATGGTCCTCTGCGCGTAGGGACTTAACTAGCATGTCATCAATATAAACTTCTATTGACTTACCTATTTGTTCTTCGAACATTTTATTCACTAGGCGTTGGTAAGTAGCTCCTGCATTTTTTAGCCCGAAGGGCATTATATTATAACAATATGTTCCATACTTAGTGATAAATGAAGTCTTTTCTCGGTCCTCCGGGTTCATTTGAATTTGATTGTACCCGAAATAGGCATCGAGAAAAGTAAGGATCTCGTGGACGGTTGTGGCATCGATCATGCGATCGATGTTAGGCAGTGGAAAAGAATCTTTGGGGCATGCCTTGTTTAGATATTTATAATCTACACACATTCTAAGTTTGTTCCTCTTTTTAGGGACTACAACTACACTGGCTAACTATTCGGGATATTTTATTTCCCGAATCGACCCTATTTTGAGAAGTTTAGTTACCTCGTCCTTTATGAATGCGTGCTTTAACTCGGACTGAGGTCTTCTTTTTTGCTTCACTGGTTTGAACCTAGGGTCCAAGCTCAACCGGTGTGTTGTTATCGACGGTGGGATTCCTGCCATGTCTAAATGGGACCAATCAATACAATCTATGTTATCAATAAGAAATTAAATAAGTTTTTTCCTGAGTTCGGGGGTCAATCCCGTTCCCAGGTATACCTTTCTCTCGGGCAGATGCTCGATCAATATAACCTAAATGATATGTTGAGGTTACTCTTGTTCATCTTTTCTATTGGTGTCCCTTTCTCTGAAGTGATTCTTGGCTCGATCGCTGAGGAACTCTCGAAGGTGGCCCTCGTTGAATAGACGGGCTACTTCCTCCCTTAATTGCCTGCAATCCTCGGTCTTGTGGCCATGCGTACCATGGTATTTGCACATTGAATTCGGGTTTCTTTGGGAAGGATTGGTTTGCATGGGTTTGGGCCACCAAGTATCTTTGATTCTTCTGATTGCCGATACAATGCCCGATGCATCAACGCTGAAGTTATATTCCGATAACTGAGGTGCCTCTATAGGATCAACATATTTGTCAAAATCACTCTTGCTCATAAGTCCCCGAGAATTTTGTCCTCGATCACTTCTTTGATTGTTCCGGGCGTAATTGCGTCCCGAACCATTGTTCCTTCGATCTGCAATATATGGTTGATATCGATCTCTGTTCGACCTTGGCTCTCTGTCGATGTCCCTTTGGATTTTAATAGCCAACCTGTTTGGATGTACTGATCCGGAATGAGCTCCTAATTGGTCATCTTCGACCTTGATTTTTGATTGGTATCGATTGTGCACATCTGCCCAAGTTATCACTGGATACTCGATCAAATTTTATTTCACCCGACATGATGCTATCGAACTTCGCTCGTTCAACACTTGGGTGAAAGCTTGAACGGCCCAATCGTCTGTGACTGGTGGTAATTCCATGCGTTCCATTTGAAACCGGGACATGAACTCCCTCAGCATTTCATTATCTTTTTGTTTTACTTTGAAAAGTTTCGATTTCCTTGTTGCAACTTTTATGGCACCAACGTGTGCCTTTACAAAAGAATCTGCTAACATGGCAAATGAGTCGATGGAATTCAGTGGCAGGTTGTGATACCAAATCATTGCTCCCTTCGAGAGGGTCTCTCCGAATTTTTTTAACAACACAAATTTGATTTCGTTATCTTCTAAATCGTTCCCCTTGATGGCACATGTGTAAGAGGTGACGTATTAGTTGGGGTCTGTCGTTCCGTTATATTTGGGAATTTGGGGGTTGGTTTTGGGGCTACACTCGAAGGAAAAGGCTTTTGCACGAATTTTTTGGAATCCAACCCTTTTATCATTGGTGGAGCCCCCGGGATCTGATCGACCCTGGAGTTATATGTTTTTACTTTTTTATCGTTAGCTTCGATCCACTTTATGAGCTCCTCGAGTATCTTAGCAATTTCGGGAGTAGTCCCCGATTCTTGCTCATTTGACCTCATTATAGCTGGCTTCGTTCTGTGGGCAATATCTCGAGGTGAACCAGGCTGCGGCCTGCTTGGCACTTGGGTTTGGCTTTGCAACTTAGCTATCGCTACCTGTTGGACTTGCAGCATTTCAAAAATCATACGCAAGCTGACTCTGTTTTCCTCAGCGTTATGGGTGTCTCGAGCTGCAGATCGAGTGCCACCATGAATGCTATTTTCGAACGTTGGTTTTCCTCAAGGGCCACATGCGAATTAACGTCCAGTGGTACTTAGACTCGAGCTTCAGGTACTCCGGCTCGAGCTTCTACGGCATCGATAAGCGGCTTTCCGGACCTGGGCGTCATATTGTTGGTTTCATCTTGAAGGCCAGCTTCGTTATCGATAGGTAAAGCCATTAATTGAGGGTTTTCCATTGCTAATTCTGAAGTCAAAAATACTTTCAAAAGACAAGCATAAAACGGTGTGTGTTGCAGACTTGTATCAAATAACCACTTTTATCCTTAGCCCCACGGTGGGTGCCAAACTGTTTACCCAGAAAATCGGATAGAGTTGAATTTGTACGCAGTTCTAAGGGTATGTGGTACAACTTGATACAAAATCGTAAAAAGAAATAGAAATATACAATCTTGACTATAAGAATGAAAGATAAAAACGATAGAAAGGAGAAAAATGGTTGAACTAGATAAGATGAAGTAGTCTTTCAATATGAGAAGTAGTCTTTTGTTACAATGTGTGAATGTTTTGATGCTTACAGAAACAATAATCATCCTTTTTATAGTGGAGGGATCCCACTTTAGATATAATAAAAAATACATATTGGGGAACCCATGATGAATTAGTTTTTCCCTAATTTTCGCCAGGATTCTCTCCCCTAGTGCGGTTGCAACGGCTCTTGTCTGTGAGCTCGATATTGATTCAAGCTCGATACTGACTCGAGCCCTTGATCTTGACTCGAGCTCGATTCTAATTCGGAGTCCGGTATTGATTCGAGGTCGGTGCTGGTCGGTCTATGCGTCTTAAGCTCGACAATTTCACTTTGCCTCGTAGTTCGATTTGGATACGAGCTCGATAATGATACCGAGCTTTGTCATTAATCGGTCTTAGAACTCGAAGCTTGATGATCTTACTTCGGACCTTAACCTGATATTACGCAGACGCCCTTCGATCAAAGTATTATCATCTCGATCAGTCCGTACGACGGACTAATTGGTTTTGACCGTATATATAAACTTGCAGTTGTTTATGATGAAAAACCAAATAAATATTTGTCGGACGTGCTTCGTTCTGGTATTTGATCAGCTATTTGAAGAAATCTTCACCTGCTATAGTTTGGTGGCTACTAAATTTAGTAGTTTTGTGTGTTTTGATTTTGACTTATCATTTGTTTCTTGGGTAGGCGAAGACTTTGGATGGGATGATAGAATGAAGATAGCAACTCAACTTGCAAGCCTTTTCACATGGTTGCATGAGAGACAATTTGCATTTGGTGGTATGGAACCTTAGAGCATAATGATTGTTAAGGTAACAACTAATCAGAGGCGGATCCGGGATTTAAAGTTTATGAATTCGTACAACGACCTCATGTTAATATGCAATAATAATTGTGTTTACTATTAAATATTATAGATATTTAGTCAACTTTTTAATACAAATACAGGATTTGAGAAAAAGGTAGTAGGTTTACGTGAACCCTTAACTTATAAGCTAGGTCTACCCCTACAGTTGAACCCCATAGACGACCTTCTCGTTGACGTTTTACAAGTTACTATTTCATTGGCTTGTAGGGGCGTAGGTAGGTGGATGCAAGGGGGTTCGATTGAATCCTCTTCGCCTGAAAATTATACTGTGAAGTATGCTAAAATGAAAATTTTCTGTATAATGATATAAATTGTTACTTCCCCCAGCATTACAAAAGCTTATGGTGTTGCGCCACAGGGGTTTTAAAAATTGTTTTAGGTTGCAAGATCAAATTATAGGTGTGACGATCTAGTACTTTTTGAATCCCCTTATATGAATTCCTAGCTCCGGTACTATTTGCAGGACTTCAACATAAACGTATTGAACTTTGGTTTCCTGGTTCGTGTAAAGGATGAGAATAACGGAGTACTTACCATTCCTTATTTGAATCTCCCTTATGCTCCAGAGGTTTATGAGGGTACAAGGGTCTATTGTACTCAGCCTTACCTTGCATTTCTGCGATAGATTGTTTCCACGGCTCGAACCCGTGAACTCCTGATCATATGACAACAACTTTATCAGTTACGCCTAGGCTCCCCTTCACTTTATATGATCAAACAGTTTCTTAATATGAATATACTAAGCCTTTTGGGTTGTCTGTAGACCCCCCAAAGAGTGCTGGTTATAAAGACCAAAGGAGATCTCTTGATGTTTCTGTGTACATTGAATTTTTGTGCCTGAATTATGTATCTGCACTTCTTAGTTGTTCTCTGACAATTCCTTTTGGATACAGATATCTGATATTCCACGCGGACAGCGTCAAGTTATGCATCATTCGGACAGTATTCGCAATGTTCTTGGAATACCTCTCATCTTAACATTAGTAGTTGGTGGCCTGGGAATCCTTTTGTTTAAGAGCCTGCAACACTGAAACTGATTCTTTATCCAAATATTTTCTGTGTAGAGATTGTTCAATTTGTTTGTATGTATATGATTAAGTGCGTATTATCTTCGCATGATTATCAGTTTGTAATGTATTACTTATTGATGGTGAAACAGAGAATTGGTTGTTTTTCGTATGTTGTTAGCCCCTTAAATGGTGTACAGTAGCATGTAGTTGGAGCAATATTATGTGTTGTGCGGTCTATGTCAACACTACAGCTAAGAACGATAACAGACAAAGCAAGGAAGAAAAAAAGTGGTGAAGATTTGACAACAGAAATTAAAACTAGAAATTCTCCCAACAATGATAATATCAAAAAGCAATAAAAAATATCGGTACAGATACCAATATTATTCGCCTCTCAAACCATTGTTTTTTTGGGTGGGTTGGGGGGGGGGGGGGTTACCATTAACAAATCAAAGAATCACACACCTAAGAGCATCTTAAATCCTAACTAATAAGGTCTAAGACCTCAGTAACCAGGCTCTAATTACATAGTCTGTAAACAAAAGAAAGACATGTCCTAGCTCTTCTACCTTCTCACAACATTTCTACCCTCTCCCTAATCTCATTATGTATTTGTTGTATCACACAATTTCTATTAACATTGATATTTCTATACAATTTCCATTCCTACCTATCCAAGTATGGTATGTCAGTGCTCCTACTACAACTGCCATAGTCTCCTTTTTTAATCTTTTCTGGTGCTTTCTCCTTACCTGTTGCAGCCATTGGTTTGGGTGTGTTAGCTGAAATTCTTGCGCTATCCAAGCTCTGATCTCCTCTCCCAATGCTTTGGCCCAATCATATTCAAAGAATAGATGATCCCTGCTTTCTTCACTGCCCCAGTCACATCCCTATTGTTCTGTATTCTCTAGTCTTTGCTCTAGGCCCCTTCATTGCTAAGTAGCTACTTGTTATTGAGTATTTGCATTGGTTGTCAGTATATATCTTCCCTCAGAGTACCAGCTCCTCATGCCTGCCTTCATTTTGTGCAATTTCCTCCAATACCAACTGCCGTCAGAGGGTGGTGAATGAGACTAAACATCAACGTTTTTCTTCATATACACTCCATGAACAAACTTCACCAATAGCACATCATTTTTCCTCACATAAGAGCCAAAATAGTCCCTACTGAAGCCAAATTCCATGATCCACAATCTTTTATGTTTAGACCCCCAAACGTTTTTGGTAGGCATACCCTTTCCAAGGATACTAGTGCTATTTTCCTCCTCTCTTTTGTACTTCCCTACAAATAGTCCCTACACCTTCTATCCACAACTTTGAGTATGCTCTGTGGCAGTATGAATACAGCTCCCCAAAAATTATGTAAAGAGAACCAAATAGAGTTTATCACTTGCACTCTCCCTGCATAGGACAAGTGCCTAGCAGATACATCAGTGATCTTTTCTGTAATTTTTCTTATTAGTTGGTGACAATCCATTTTGTTCCACTTTTTTTGTGAGAGTAGAAGCCTCAAGTATCTCATAGGAAACAAGCCAATAGAGAAGCATGTTATCCTAGGTAATTCAGCTTTAATATTCTCATCCATCCCTGCAATGTAGATATTTGATTTTTCTAAATTTGCTATCAAACCTGTTGTTTCACTTATGTGTTGTAATAGAGGCTATATTTCCCTTACAAAATATCATTAAATCATCTGCAAAGATAAGAAGAGTTAGTTTCAATCCCTTGCACATAGGATGGAACCTATAGTCAGGCAATTGAGACATCTTGTTTAGCACTCAGTTCAGATACTCAATGACCATTACAAATATGAAGGGAGATATTGGATCTCCCTGCCTAAAACCCCTCCTGCTTTCAAATTAGCCATACCATACTCCATTAACTTTCACATAAAACTTTGTTGATTTGATACTTACCATAACCAACTTTGTAAATTTCCTGGGAAAGCAATACCCATTCAATATATCTTCAATAAAATCCTATTTCACCATATGCTTTCCTCAAATCTATTTTCATCATACATCTTGGGATTGTCTTCCTGTTGTAGTGCCAGAACATTATGGACTAAAGATCTCCCCTTAACAACTAATGCTGGTAGTATCTCTTTTAGTTTCTTACTCAGTATCTTAGAAATGCACTTGTACATAACAAGAAATTGGTCTGAACTGCCCAAATCAGGGAAACACCAATAGTAACACTAATGATAATTTTAAATAAAATATTACAACAAAAAGGGTAGCTTTGTACAAGAATAAAGTTCAGAGAGAAAATTAAACGATTTAAGGCAATTAGCCAGTTTACAATGCAGTTGCGCCTAGAAAAACAAGGAAATTTCATGGTTGCCACTTTACAGTCTTGGTTCCTCTGAATAAACACGACTTGCTGAAAAAAAGAACATTTTTGACAAATTAAAAAAAAAGCACTTTTGGCCAAATAGGCTATTAATACAATCTTTTATGTTTAAAGTAATGCCGCTGAAAATCTTTACTTTCTCTTCATCTTTTACAGTAAATATTGTGGCATGGGAGGTTAACCCATCTTTACAGCCAAATCAAATATTGTTGCATGGGAGGAAATTTTCTTTTCCAAATAGTTTGAACAGTGATTATATATCCAAAATATTATTCTACCTTACATTGTTACCTTCTAAGTACCCCTCCCCAGGAAAATTATTTATTATTTATTAAAGAAAAGAAAGTAAACAACCACCATCACTCAATAAAGGGGACTCGAGGAACAAGAAAATTAATGTCAAACTTCCCAATCTTGCATCTCATTAATATGTGTCGAACAAATAGCCAAAATGTTTTCTCCCTCAGTTAATAGAGCTGGATTTTTCATCATTATATCCTCATCTGAAAATAATATTTCTTCAAATTTTTCACTTTCCAAACACAGACATTGAATAATGCTCTTCTCGTGGGCATTCTCAACCATAATCATATAAACAAATCCATCATCTACAACCATTTTCCCACTAAAGTAATGGCACCGACGTAGGGTGTTAATTTGAGCTCAAACCTATTTGACCCGCCCAATCCGCTCAAGGTTGGACTGGTTATTGATCCGTCCATTTATTGAACTTAGCCCATCTTGATCCAACTCAATTCAACTCATCAAAAGTTTGGTTGATTTTTAGCCCAGATTGATTCACGAGTAACTTTGCTAAAATATCTTTAAAATATTTTTTGTTTTTGTTTGATATGTTATATATTATATTACCATAAAAAAAGAAAAAATATGTTATTTGATAATTAAACAATTCATAAGAAAATCATACACATTAATTAAAGTTTGGTAAGAGTTGGACGGGTTGGGCTATGATCCAAATTTTAGCCCAACTTAACCCAACACATTTTAACCCAAGCTATTTTTGGGCGGGTCAATTGACTTAGCCCATTTTAACTCGCCCAAAATCAACGCAACCCGTTCATTTGACACCTCTGGTAGCAGACAAGGAAACGTGAAGACTTACAATATAGAGTATGTGTTAATATGTATACAGAAAGTTGCAGAAATATTCAATCAATACTAGTACTTCACAATTCCAAATTAATCGAGATCCATTATTATTCAATCAACTCTGGATTTTTGTTCTATTCGAAAGTTTGAAGATTGTATCGTTTCGACCTCAAAAAAATCAAGAAAAGTCTGATAAAAGAGTCATAACATTCTGGCTAATTACAATACATGTAAACTGACATCCTGAGCAGACACGCCAAGAGTCCTTAATGTAAAAACTGTAATAGTACTTTAAGTAGGCATTTGGACATAAGAATTGTAAATTTCCGGAAAAAAATGGGGAAAAAAATCAAGTGAAAATGGTATTTGAAAATTAGAGTTGTGTTTGGACATAGAATACAATTTTAGGTTATTTTTGAATTTTTGTGAGTGATAAGTGAAATTTTTTGAATAAAACCTTTTTAGAGTTTTTCAATTTTTCGGAAAATTCTGAAATTCATCTTCAAGTGAAAATTGAAAAATTATGGACAAACACTGATTTTGAAAAAAAAATAATATTTTTTTTTTGGGGCCAAACGGGCTCTTGAGAATCCTTTACTGGCATATTTCTATTCTCATGCTCACTGTAAATTTCAAAATCCTTTCACTTTTTAACTCTCCTTGGCCCCAATACGGAGCATTAATTGATATAGCCGACCTCAATTTGCTTTGGACTGAACCGTAATTATATATTATTATTAGTGTTTATGTGGTTTTTATTCAATTAAATCTGGTCGAAATAAAAACTCTGCAAGTCCAAATTTCACGTAACTCTTTAAAGAAATGAGGATTTCAAAACCTATCCAATTTTGAGATTGAATTTCCCTTTACTTTACATAGATTTTGGCTCCATCAAATTCATGTTGCCAAGCTTGGATAAAGTCATATTACCCCCACCCCCAAACTATTTACCCCCTCCGTTCACTTTTAGGTTTCCACTTTGAATTTTTCACACTCTTTAAGAAATAATAAAAAAATATATATTTTACAACTTTACTCATAATAATAATAATATTACCAGAAGTCTTTGAAATGAATAGTTAATGACAAGGATAAAACGGGAAAAAAAGACATCTTTCTCTTGATTTAGTATAGTAGACAAGTAAAAATGAAAATATATTTTTAGTATAGTGGACAAGTAAAAGTGAACGAAGGGAGTGAAACATTTCTTCATTTGCACTCCAAAATAGGAAGAAAACTGCTACAAACTGATTCCCATACTTAAAATCCTTAAATTACACTGTTGAATCGCTTACAATGTTCTATGGCATTGTTGGTTAATCAAAGGGCCACTATATTCACTATACAAATTCCATAACTAAGCTTAGTGCAAACTACTAGCATTATACAATGAAAAAACTTGATCAAATAAGTTAAAACAAAATTTTCTATAGAAGCTACTGCAATTGAAGATACTCAATTCTTCACACCTAACAATGGCTTTGTACCTCTATAGTCCACAGTCTAACTACATCCATCTTCCCATCTTCATTGACATCATTTTCCTTTTCTTGTGTGCTTTATGCTTTTCGGCGATCCTCAGCTTTCTTTTGGCATTTCTCATTGGATTCACCACAGCAATGACCTTCTCTTCTTGTTTCCTCTTATCCCTCTTGGATTTGAGATTCTTCCTTATATGACTGTAGATTTGGACGAAACTCTGCACTCCTATAACATTGCTTATGCTTCCGCGCACTTCTTCAGCCCGTTGTTTCACGTCATCTGTGGAGTAGATGCAAACGTAATCAGTATTTTCATCTTAGCCTTTTCCTTTTGTATTTTTAAAACCTGTTTTGAAAATGCCTTTCTTGAGCGGAGTTCTATCTCAAACAACCTCTCTACCTCACACAAGGTAGAGGTAAGGTCTGCGTACACTCACCCTTCCCATACCCCACTTGTGGGATCACATTGGGTATGTTGTTTGTTACCTCTCTTCTTTTTTTCAAAAATGAAGTGTATCCTTTTTTTCCACATTTTTTTTACTAAAATTGCTTTCAAGCCAACAAATCATGGAATATAATTGAACCAAATGACAAAGGTAACACCATAAACTTTTGCAACTACCACTTTGTATCTAAGATAGTATGGACCGTTAAAACAATAAGCTTGCAAGAAACTGAATGTCCACATGAGAGACATACCTGAAATAACTTTTCCAGCAAATCCTTCACACACTTTGTAGAGGGGCAACAGCATATGATATGCATAGCTTTGGGAATCAACCTCACCTTCAGGGGACAACAATCTACTCTGATCTATAAGCTTTGGTGAAATTGATTTGAAACAACTGAAGATAATTTTCATCTGCAAAAAAAGTATGCCCATTCGGCAGCATGAGACAGTCACCCCTAGTACCACGTATAGGAAAATAAGGCACAAAGCATTTATTTTGAAAAAATTGCCAAAGCTAAGAATTCTTTTGTGAGTCAAGCACATAGAAGTAACCTTAATACTTTTAACCACCCACCTGCATATCTTCCACCTGAAGGGAAATCTTTCCCATTGTCTTAAGCAAATAGGAAATGACCAAGTAGCGCTCGTTTTCATCTTCTTGACCGCTAAGGTCAGACACAAGAGATAAATAGATGTTTTTCCCTTTCCTTGAATCAAGCTGTTGAAAAGCCTTAAGTAGAAGACCCTGCTCATCATGTTCAATGGTGGACCAGAACTTGTTTTGACGCTTACATTCATTTTTTCCTAAGAATGAATACAGAGCGCAAATTGAAAAGACAAGATTTTGAGTAATGAGATCACTGGCAGCATCATCAGTCTGCAGCACCTTCAGTTGACAACAAAGAGAAGTAGCTATAAAGAAAAGTCTACTCGGCCTCATCAAAAAGTAAGTTCCTTGTGGCAGTTCAAGGTTTTCTTTACAAGCCTCGGTCACAGTGGCAAAGTAGCAAGCCACAAGACGGTTTGATATGTTGCGCAACCACAGATGCGGATGCAAAAGCAACTCGCAGATTGTTTCCCACAGATCCTATGAGATTTCAGTAAAAATAATAATTAGAAACCAAATGAATTTGTCCACAAAACAATAAGATATTGGCAATCTGGAAATGGAAGTGTGGTCGCTGTGGAAACGTAATTTCCCCAGTATACCTTTTTTTTTGTTCTTTTTTTTTTTTGATTGATAGACTTCCCAGTATACTTCTAAACATACTCTTAAAAGATTTAAGTTTGATTCTCGAATGGTGCCTAACTTCACACCTAGTTTTTAGTAGCACACTATCTATTGAGCATTTCACCGAAGTGCTTTTAGCCACACACACACACACACAGAAAAAAAAAAAAAAAAAAAGTTATAATTTCTTAAATCGATCGCAAAGCAAAATGAGGCCCAGTGGTTTTCACATAGTCACCCCGTACATGTAATAAGTTGGACATATTATGGATGACTTGGTTTTAGCTCTCCCACATTTTAGGACTATAGCTAAAATAACGAAGTACAACAACAATAGTGCATCGGATACCCAATTAGTACAGCAGCAACAGCAGCACTAATAAAGGATAGAGACGGAAAATATTGCATCTTTTTTCATTCTACAGAGACAAACATCCATTCTATAGAGGATAGATACAGAAGATACTGTATCTTTTTACATTCTACAGAGACAAACATCCAATGTGTTTTATAAAGTACCAAGAAAAAATTTCAAAACGCCCTCAACCAGTTATGAATATCCATTAGCTCCACGTAATTCAAATAGAATAGGTCCGGATGGCAGGCAAATTTTATGAACGCTCATATTTACAGAAGTAATCACTTAGTATAGTACCCAGTACAATAGTAACTTTAGTTTCTAATAGAAGATTAAAAGAAAAAGAAAAATACCTCAAGATCCTTTCTGAAGCACAATTTAGGAAATTGATTTAATATCTTCTCAAATAGAACCAGTGAATAATATGCTTCTTTCCAAGATGAAGCCGTTGCATCATTGGGTAGATCCACATGCTTATTTGTAAGAACACTAACAGCAGATAGCAAGATGTTTCTCAAAGCAGGCAAGAGACTATCAATATGCTTTTGGAAACCATCCTTCACCACTTCAATGAGTAACCCCAAAACCTGTAGAAGAAATGATGAAGCCTTGAAACATTATTTTTCTATTTTTGATGAGAAAGAAGTTATATCTCAGATTCATGAAAACAAAAAAAATTAGAGGTCAACTCGTCCGCCTTCCTCTTGTCTAATTTTCATACATAAATGAAAATGAAAAAAGTGAAAGACATATGGAACTTCTACTCTTCAGTATTCCCAACTTGCTCCTCTATGATAACACAACCCAACCAAGCTGATCCAACATAATGTACTTGAAATAAAAGAACAGTTTGGGACTTTCACCCCTTTACCTGTGCTGCAGCACTCCACAAATGTGGTTTATCTCCCAGGTACCAGGACCGACTAAACTCAAGAATTGACTGGAGTGCATGGGAACTGACTCGTCCAATAAGTAACTTTATGACAGTACCAGTCATCGAACGGACTCTGTTGTCATGATCATTCGCCAGACAAACCACCAAATGCAGAAAAAGCGTCTGAGATTGTTCATCTATGATGCTAACTGGGAATTTCATTATGATAGCATGAAGCATTTCAAGAATGGCTTCTCTCCCAGCTGAATGCTCATATCTGCAAAAATCAAAACCATCATTACAGAGATGAGACCATCTAGAAAATTTACCAAATGAAAGAATTGCTTGTGCAGTTCTTATGTTCTTGCCTTAAGTTCGAAAGTAAGAAATCAAGATGCTGCTGCAGACGTTTCTCGGAGATATGGTAGTCCAGTAAAAACTGCAGCAAAATTTGGCTGCATTTCTTACGAATTGATTCAACTTGACTAGTCACCATCAACTCTGCAACACGTTTAACTATATCATAGATTTCCGCAACTACCAACTTCCTACTCACTATTGCTTTCAACAGTGAGAGAGCCACAAAAGAGGGATTTCTTTCAAGATCAACAAAAAGCGGAAACTGAATTAGCATATGCAGTTGATCCGTAGAAAGTGTGATCTTATTGCTACGCAAAAGCACTGTTAGCAACTTAACACATGACTCCATCAATGGATTACTGGAAGCTACTGAACCTTGAGCAATATTCAGTAACGAATTCTTTATCTTCTCCGCCTGAGATTCAAGTGATGGCAAAGGAAGCCTCACCATAGGAGACAAGCACCTAAGTGAAGCAGACATGATATTCTCATATTTTGAGTTCAAGCATTCACCCAATAATCTTACAAATGGATCAAGCATTGATAACAACTGCTCATCTTTCTTGTCAAATTTCATGTTCTTCATGTAATTCTGAAGCACTCCAAGAGCAAATTCGGTAATAAGGTGAGAATATCGTGAATCAATGCTGACCAACTTATCTGATTTAGCAATCTGGCTGCTTACTCCATCTTTCTTTTGCTGACTTTCCATTGAAGTCGATGTCTCTGCATGCCCAGGAGATTCATCTGTTACCCCATCTTTAATTAGACCATATCCAAAGATAAAGAGTTCCGTCTGGTTTACAGAAGGATTACACTGTATTCCAGCAGCTATATGAGACAACATGTTCTCTAATTTTGATTTTACTTTTGGAGTCAGCTGCTTCTGTAGATGCTTAATAATTGGCGCAAGCAGCTTCAGAGCATGTGTTTTGAATGTGATACTTTGTGCAATCAATTTAAGGGTATCGTATGACTTTTGCTTCCTAGTCTCTTTCATCTTTGAAGCAATCTTCTCAACCTCTTTCTCCTCCGAAACATCACTGAGTATATCATTTACTGCAACCGAGAGAAGATCCTCTAAACAATAATCCAACCTCCCACTACTGGGATTTATAAGAAATTTTGATAGTAGAAAATTGAGAGTGAACCCCAAAACGTGCAATTCGAATCCTCTCCTCAGAGTGCCTCTCAAGACTTTGACAACAAATTGCAAGTACTCCAGCCCTAGTTCTTTTAAACAAGCAGCCAAAGCAGCTCTGGCTTCATCACGAATACTTTCCAAACGATTCTTAAGGAAATTCGCTACGCGATGGATTATAGATGGAAGATGCACTTCCATAATGTCTCCAGGAAGTAGCTTGAGCAACTTAAGCAGAATTAGACTGATGTTTACATTGACATTATCAGTATCAGCAATCAACATTTTTTGTACCCTGGGAAGCATATCCTTTTGGAGGCACATTTGTATCTCCGCAAGTTCAGAAACGCCGGTGACTTTGCCTGACTCTATCAAACAAGTAGTTTGAATATCTTGCACAGAATCTGCGGTGTCATGATCAGAAGGAGTGTTTGAAAAATGGAACTGGTCCAAAATGGAGCTTATTAACCGCAATAACACCTTTTGTTTATCTGGTTTCAGTGTCATCTCCCGAAAGCATCTATTGAGTAATGCATAATACAATCGCCACTCCATGCATCTAGTAATTGATGCAACAGCTTCCAAACATGCACTTCTAATATTTTCACCCTTTCCAACTTGTCCATCAAGCAACATTTTGAAAAGAAGTGGGATAAATACTTTATTTATGAGAACCTGCACCAGAATTATTCCCAACTATTAGTACCACTTAGCAACACTGAGCACATAATTGATGCTTAAAAGAAAAAGGCAAGTAACCACCTTAGACAAATTTCCAGAACTGATGACATTCTTAAATCGTAACAAAGCCCTTGCTCTCCTGTGTCTCTGAATAAACAAACGTAATGGCATAGGTGAGAAAGCATGGAAACTAGCTTTTGGACCATGTGCTATACTCTTTTTTTTTGAGAAGGTAACAGTGCTATACTCTTTCAAAAAAAGAGAGAATAAATAGAGCAACATGAGAAGGTCCAAGGGACTGAAAAATCTTTCCTTTAAAACATAAACTAATACTTCTAATGCTACTAATGGAGAAGCATAAATAAAATAGAGCAGTAAGTTATTTAAGAGTAAATTGTGGAGCTAAGTTGCTCCGACACGGCAGTTTATGTGCCGCACCCGTGTCGACACGATACTGGTGTGGGTGTGAGTATGGGATCTGTACCGGATCTGGTAAAACGATTCTGGGTACTTTGACCATGACGAATGAAAAATTTTGAGACGAGATACAATTTGATTCCCGAAATCAGAACAAAAACTAAGGTAAATTTGAAGAAAATGGCATATACCTTATCTAGGAAATCAATTCTTTACTTTCTGCTTCTCCTCTTGATCGAGCAGAAAGAGCAGCAGAGAGCGTCAATTGTGAATGGGGAAGGCGGAGCGTTCGAGAATTTGGGAAAGTGCAAGTCCTTTGACTTTATTTAGATATTATTATATTTAATATATTGTACCCTTTGTAATGAAAGCTTGACACACACTAAGTCTAATTTTTATAATAATAATTAGAGATATAATCTAAATTATATAAATTAATATTTAATTATAAATGAAAGATAACTATAAAAAAGTTAGTTGGTAGGAGAATCCAAGAATGGAAGAAATTCAAGAAATCATGCCTACAACTTGAGAATAAAAAAGAAATCCACACTTCATAAGCTATAGGTAAGTATTCCACAAAATTTCTCATAATTTGGAGATATTTTTATATTTTTATTTTGTTGAATTATTTTTAGCCGAATCCCCGTACCCGTATCCGTATCCTCGAATTTTAGAATTTACATCTCGAAGGATCCGACCTCTAGATCCACACCAGCGTCCGAGCAACTTAGTTGTGGAGTACACATAGCATAGACCAAAATTTATAAGGCAAGATGGGAATAACTTACTTGCAAATGCACAATATTGTTAAAAAAGTCCTGCTCTGGATCTTCACTGTAAAGAACTGCAAATGATTTGAAGTCTTCCACCGTTGGAAGCTTCAGGACCATATCCCGAAGTAGATCGATCCATACCTAAATCAGAAAACCAGCTTTAGAAGAAATTCCGATCCTTGAGAAAATATATTCTCTGCCCACTACAATGTCCCTCCCTCCACTCCCGGGTCAGTCCTCCACTGACCAACAGGAGCGAGGAACCTTGAGACATATAGATGAAAAAACACGTTGCGTAAATAACCACTAGCAAGTCAAATAACTGCTTCAAGTATTGATGGCTGGGAAACACAAAAAGGAAGGAAAAGAGAGGAAAGTAGCCAGATAAGTAGAGCATTCTTTTCGGTTCTCGTATTTCATACCTTCTGAATTGAATCTTCTTTGTTCATGGCAGTACCCATGTGCTTCAAAAAGAAGTTGCTTAGGATGTGCCTAACCCAGGCTCCAGAAGATTCTTGTTCAGATTTCAACTTTCTATCGAGCACTTGACTAGAAAACTCGACAAACGAAAGCAATAATCTATATGCACTCTGTCTCAAAATAAGATCCCCAGACGACATATCATGGATAGCATGTGACAGAATAATCAACGCATGTTCTTCCGGGACAGTGTGGAAAAAGTCTGCACTTATCTTTTCATAAGCAGCAATTATAGTATCATAATCAAGATCTCCCAACTCCACGGTAGACGTGGCATTCAATTCGCGAAGAAGTTTTGCCTGTATGAAATTAAAAGGTGCATTTACGTCAACAAACACCTAAAAGAACAGGTGTAAAAGAAAAATAGACGGGCTAGCACTACCGCAGGATGTACAGAAGAATCGTTCACTGCGACAGCATCAAGAACGTCACAAATAGAAGTGCGAACATCCAAGCCAGCAGAAATTACGAGCGGAGAAACTGATTTGACGATCTTTTTACTGCTCTCACTACCCAATGGTTCTACGATATGCTTAATAATCTGTAAAGTGCCTACACAAATCTCTGCAAGCAGAAAGCAAAGTAATCTTACAAAAAGAGCAAGGAATGAGACCAAACAGGTCCAACTAAACTGTGAGATAAAACTGAGAGAGACTCAGACCAGGGTCATTGGATCTCTTTGACAGAAGCGGAAGCAAGATATCAAGAAACTTCCTTGCAGCCAACGGTTCCTTTATGTGTTTTGATAACAGCTTGAAAACATTGAACTCTTTTTCCCCAGGATATCTGACAAGTTTCCTGGAAAAAGTGAACAGATCAGTTAATAGGAGAACTGATGCTTGTGCATATCATATGATATTTAGTTACATAAACAGCATGCTAAGTCCACTTAGCCATATACGGTGGATGACATGCAGTCTCTCTCTCTCATGGTTGTAAGGTGGAAGCATTATGGAAGATAAAGCTAGAAATACAAGAAAAGGAGGGGAAGCATGCAGATGCTCTTTTCTTTCCTGCCCTTTTTTTTTTTTGTGTGTGTGTGTGTTGGGGGGGAGGGTGATAAATAGGGAGCATGTTACCAAGATAAGCTTACTTCTCCATGCGGGCACATAAGTCAGAATAGGACCTTATGATATATGATAAAACCATCAAAATCTCAATCTTACTATCCCTACCTCCCTCCATCCCCACTCTCTCCCGCTCAGCTAAATTGCTCTGACACGGCAGTTTAGGTACTGCACCCGTATTGACACGACACTAGTATGGGTGTGGGTATGGGATCCGTACCGGATCTGGTTAAACAGTTTTGGGTACTTTGACCACGACGGACGGAAAAATTCGAGACAAGATACAATTTGATTCCCGAAATCAGAACCAAAACTTAGGGTAAATTTGAAGAAAATAGCATACCTTATCTAGAAAATTACTCCTTATCTACAACTTGAGAATAAAAAAGAAATCCACACTTTACAAGCTATACATAAGTATTCCACAAAATTTCTCATAATTTAGAGATAATTTTTATTTTTTTGAATTATTTTTAGCCAGATCCCGGCACCCGTATCCGTACTAGAACCCATATCCCCGAATCTTAGAATTTACATCTTGAAGGACCCGACCTCTAGATCCGCACCCCGTGTCCGAGCAACTTAGCGGCTCATATAAAAATCTAAGTACAGGATAAGCAAAGAACTAAGGAGACTGATCTTGGGGGGAGAGTACAGGATAAGCAAAGAACTAAGGAGACTGATCTTGGGGGGAGAGTACAGGATAAGCAAAGAACTAAGGAAACTGGTCTTGGGGGGGAGAAACAATTCACTAATCCCCCTCAATTTAAGAAAAGACTAATAAAAAAAGAACAAGCCGATACAAGGAATCGAGTTGGTAGCTCCAAATAGCAGCAAAGAAAATCCATAGTGAAAAAGGACAGGAAGCTGAGGAAGCATTAAGAATTAATGTATGAGGTGCAAAGTAAGATAAATTCATAAAACGAAGAACGGTCAGACACAAACTGAGAATTTTTTCTTGGAAACTCTTTTTCCTTCATTGACCTGGAATTGTTTAAGAGTGCCACGACATTCTTTAAGATGATATCTAAGTCCTATGTGAAAACTTATCAATGCAAGTAAAACTGTGGTCAAAAGAAATAGTTCGAGAACATAACTTCCATACTTCAACTGTGTGGAGGCTACAGACGTCAGACGATAATTCAGCATTATGTACATTATTACCCATCCACATTTGATATGCAGATAACACTCTTCTGATAGGCTCTCATGTTAAAACATCACATTTTTTAGGTGACTGTCAAAATTTGTAATATCAGCTAAAGAACAGCTTTGAGGCCGGTAAGTCACAACCCAAAATTTACATAGTTGTTTATTATCGCACATCAATAAGTTGTGCAATAAGCTATACTAAGCAAAGAAATTGTTTTCAGCATATGGGACAACTTTGAGAATAGTAGTCATGGTGAAGTCTATAAATTGACACAATCACTGAAGAGGGGGAAAATAAAGCAATGAAGTTATTTCACATCGCCATACCTCTTTTGCGCACCATCATGTACAAAAAGACGATGCAAACTG
Source organism: Nicotiana tomentosiformis (assembly GCF_000390325.3). Taxonomy (NCBI): domain Eukaryota; kingdom Viridiplantae; phylum Streptophyta; class Magnoliopsida; order Solanales; family Solanaceae; genus Nicotiana; species Nicotiana tomentosiformis. The sequence continues at coordinate 7,525,641 of NC_090820.1, read as the reverse complement.
CATACAAGTACATCAATGTGAGGAAGCAGTAATCTCCTAAGAGGGTTGTCTTCATTACCCAGCTCAATATCAAGATCCAATAGATTCTCAACGAACTTAAGAACAGAGGAAACGATGGCATCCGATGCTGTTGAGACTGCTAGCATCGAGAATATATCAGGTACAAGATTCTTTTCTCTGGACAACAGAGGCACAAGTTTGGAACTTCTACTCATAGCCAGAAAACAAGAAAATAACGAGCTTGGCTTCTCGCTACTAGCACCTTCCTGTTTGAAACTAGCAACTAAGGGTTTTACTGACGTAAAGAACAAATCCCAAAATTCAGAACTGAAATCATGATCTTCGTATTTGCTAAGAATACAAGAGATGATCTTCAGGCATAAAGATCTCAAATCCTTGGACTGCTTTGCAACTATGTTTGTCTGCATAAAAACAAAGACATTGGTTAATAAGCATTTTTTTTTTTTTTGACAAGGTAACATATTTGTATATTCATATAAAGACTTCACTAAAATTGTGAAGTCACCCATAATTACAATGTAAGTGCCCATACAAAACTACACAAAAAGGGCTCTTTTCTGCCTTGTTCTCTTACAATGAGTCTAAGGCATCTAAAATGGATACACTATCCTCCAAAAGTTTTCCTTTACACCAAAAATAAAAAAGAGCTAAACATTTCATCTTTATCTTCTGAATGTTGTTGGATTTCTCTTCAAAGCATCTTTGGTTTCTCTCTTACCAGACTGTCCAGCTGTCCACCATATACAAGCTGGGACAATTCTCCATCTCTCTGTCTCTTTGGTTAATAAGCATTTTTTTGATATAGCATTTTCAAACATTGGTTAAAAAGTATTACTTAATTCAATTTACAATGTACCACAAACACAGAACCATCTTTATTTTTTTCAAAAGATATATAGAGGAAAAACCGCGTTTATTCAGCAGCTAAGAATTCCTGAATTCCTTTCGAGATCAAGCGTGAATACATATGGAAAGAAAGGGTTTAAAACCCAAAGGACATCTGCTCTGACTGAAAAAATGAGCAAATTAGTACCTTCCGCGCCTTCCCAATTCTAAGCCATCAATCTTAGGAATTATTTGACCAAACCACCCTCAAACAGCCACCTATTTAGGCTATTGCTCAAGGGTGATCTGGCCAAGAAAAGGAGGACTAACGCTGTCAACCACCAAGATATACAAAATCATTTAATATTTTAGTGTTAACCAGTTAATACAATATTATGGGGCAACAGCATCGGCCTTTTCTTTTCTAAACTTAAGCCTGCTAGAATTACAGCAAATGATGACATTACCTCCACTTGGTGATCATGATCAGCTAGCCCCCCCTCATTTCTTGTGCCTTCAAGAGTTGATGTGCTGCTTTCCAAGAGGCGCACAGTACATCCCATTAACAGATCAAGAAAAGGGCTAATATGCACTTCATCAAAAACAGCTACAATATCCTCAATTACATGCAGAAAACCATATCTCTTCTTCCATGAAATGGCATTGATGCAATCTCTTGAAAAATGCTCCAAGATACTAAATGAGTCAAACCCATGCTTTAGAGTTTCAGGTGTTGTCCAGAGCCGTGCACTCTTTGCTGCAGCAACTTGTGAAGCAGATACAAGTGGTTTTATCAGCAAGGCAAAGAAAAGAGGAAGCTCTTCAACATCTAGCTGCGCTAAGAAGCCAAGAATCGCCTTTCGATGATGGACACTTGCATGCTAAGACAAATAATGCATCAAGTTACTGCATTATACTGGAAGTGGTAAATAATGAAGAAAACAGAAAGAATAGGAACCACAAGCTATGCTACTAGAGGCCAGAGAAATTAATAAATACCTTACGAGAAGCGAGCGCCTTTAACTTTCTGACTTTTGGAGCCAGTATTCTGATAACAACAGGCACAAGGAAAACTCTATGCCTTGTATCAACAAGATCTGATTCCCTGGATAAGCTCCATGTTGTGAGCTCCTCCCTCAGACTTTTTGAATTGATCAGATTTTTTAGATGCTGATCATACGGAATTAAAAAGTCATCTTTCCAATTTAACAGGCAATCAATGACCTTAATTTGCAAGTCAGCATCATCTTCCTCAAGAATTCTGAACCACACCACCCCCAAAAAAAACGAAGAAGAATGCAATACATAAGTAACCTCAAACAACATTCAATAAAGTATACTAATTTTGACTAAGGAGAATAATCCTAAATGCAAACCTGTATAGTAAAACCTCCTTGAAGAATTGATTGAGATAAAAAGACCTAGGGTTTCGCATCAGTCTATATAAGGACAACCATTCTTGAAGAACGGCTTTCCACTCTTTCCCTTTACAACCCTCTGGATTGTATAATTCCACACTGCATTTACAGAATGAGCAGATAAGTACGGGTCAATTGGAAAAGATAGAAGCAATAACACTTTCGCGAACCCTTAAAAAAATATAGTTAAAAAATCAAATGCACCTCTCAAGATCTTCAATATTATAGCCTAGGAACTTCAAGAACAGAGGTATGATTTGTCGTGAACGCGATTCAGCAACAGATGGAATTTTCTGCAAACACTGAATCAATAAAGAAAAAATTGTTGCACATGACGCAGTTTCAGACACCGGAAAGACATAGGACCTGAAGCTTCCAGTCAAATCTGCATATACATATCACAGTAATGAACATTAAAGTGAGAAACCATTGTGGATCAAAAAGAATAGCCGTTTAGCAAAATAGCAAGCTAGGACTACATGAATTAAAAGAGAAGCTAGCCAACAAATCAAATTTATCTTTGATATCTGGGATAAAATAGATGGAACATACTATTAGTCGTCTCTAATGATTCCTCCTTGCTTTGAGCAGCTTCATCATGAGAACCGAGAAAAACAGAGAGATAATGATCAAGGTACTCAATATATCTGTCCCACAGCAGCCCAAAATATTGACTGAGGAGGACAGCTATACAGTCCAATGTTGGATTCCACAAATGGCTAAAACGGCTATGAAAGATTCCAATAATTCCATCAAGAACAGCAGGTATATACTCTTCAGCTATCTGTCCAGCAGATAGACTCATCTGTATTTTGGAAATCAGTCGAATGACCTTTCTACTGGTGGCAATAGAAAGAGGCGTTTCTTCAATCAAAAGTAGGAGATGCATCACCTGAAAATAACCAGGAAATTTTAGCGACTGAAGACATTATTAACAAAGGAGAAGGTATCACATTCATACATTGTTGCCATGGTAGTCCATAAGAGTAGTCTCAGGATTATCTATTCTCATTTTCTTCTCAACAGGTTGTTCATTAATAGAGCTGACATCAGTCAAATGTTCGTAGTGGCACAATATTCTTAAGGTCGAAAGACGCATATTCTTGTCGGGATGGCTCAAATTTGCAGCAAACACGCCTAGGGCATCCACCATCTTACTCGCTATCAGCACCGGGTGATACTTTTTAGTGCTTGCATCAGCTTGGATTATGGACCTTGAAGCATAATTTTAAAGGGTTACCAACTGAATGGAGGAGGAGCAAGAAGGGTTACCAAGACCTGATTTTCAAAAAAAATACCAACATACCCACAAACTGAATCCAAAATATCAGCTACTGGAGACAACACTTGATAACATGTCTTGTGCTTCCTTGACAGATCTAAGATTCTGCTTATGATGGAATCATCAGATCTGGAATTTTGATTAGCCAGCGACTTATAATAAGAACCCAATGCAGCACCAACCAAGCTCTGCCAGGTAGTTCTGGGATGCCCAGCAATGTCAGCTAGGAAAAGCAATGTATATAAAGGACAGTTAGAAAGAGAGGCATGTAACAAGTTTTAGTGACAAAAAAAATCACTATACATGAGGAGGAAAAGGTCGCAACAACTCGGTCATCGAAGATTCACTTCTTTTAGAAACAGATTTCACCAGTTCTAGCATAAGGCAACTAAGGTCCATATCATGGAACTAAATTCCCCAAACCAAAAGTTAGTATTTGTGTGCATGAAATATTTGTTATTTCTGGTCCCACAAATGCGAAAGGTGGAATAGACTTTAATAGCTAAATTTCTCCCCAAGGAATCGAACTCATCTCGGATAACATGCCTTACCAGATTCAGTACTCAAAAGCTCATCTAGAGCATTAACCAAGTCTATTAGCAATGACTCATTCGCTGAAGCACCTACTACGTACGGATAACAGCCAATGACTCCCCACAGTATGGCTAACTCATTTTCTCCAATTTGGGTAGAATATGGTTCCTTCTGTATCCGCCGAATCCAACAAACGATGGCTTCTTGGAGAAAATTGTGAATTCTTGAAAGCTTCTCTTTTGGAACCTCATCCAAGAAGCTATGTCCTTGTGCTGGCAGCCTCTTAACAAAGATCTGCAGCAAATGTATAACCTCTTCCTCTGACATCTCTATCATATCATTTAATGCACTGAAAAGCCATTCAAAGATTAAAATCGGTTAGCAACCATTAATTATCACAAAGAAAGAAATATTAGACACCAGTAAGCAACCACAATTCATCCCATGAAGTGTGCTTTCACGTGCAAAAACAAAGTCAGGGACAAGGAACATTACCTTATAATGCTAGCTCTGAAGAACTGGACAACGCAAGGGTCCTTCAATAGTAGATCTTCGATAAAAGACAACAAACTACAACAATAGGCAATTGTTAGGGAAACAAGCAAAAAATGTATTTTTGGAAGACGAGCTCGCACTTGCAAAAGAAGGCAATACCTCTTATTCCTTAAATCAAACACAGGAGCCCATTGCATCGAAACAGAAGAGAGAGCAGAAATATTATTAGCTCTATATAGACCATCAAGAATGCAAAGCATTGACTGCAAAACTTTTTCAACAATGATTGATGTTTGATCAATTGCCTTCACAATAGGATAAGGCAGAATGTAAGTCTGTACAAGCAACTGGATCAATTGAAGCACTCCTTGGTAATCTGAGATAAGCAAAATATCTTAGAAAACCATTTCATAATGTACTGAGGCAAAGCACATGGACAACACTTAACCTACCAGAAATTTTCCGAATGTAACTAGCTTGCAGGGTAGAAGCAAGAAGGGACAAAAGGTGACCAAGATGCAATAGGTGACCTTGAGATACACACTCAATTATCTCCTCATATAAGCAAGCCCACATCAACTCCAACTCTGAAGCTTCTAACTCCGCACATAACCTCTGCAGTGCTAGAACAAGAACTTCAAGGATGGTCTCAGCACCTACACTTTGCAAAAAAACACAAGCCAAATGGAAAAGTTAAACCCGACAATATACAGATTGTGGTTGTAATTCATCTCATTAAGGGTAAAAGGGAAATTTTTAATTCAAATTGTTTCTAAATATAGAAAAGTGACATTCTTTTTGTGACGGACTAAAAAGGAAAAGAGTGCCACATAAATTGGGATGGAGGGAGTAAAAAAAAATTTTAGACAGTTCTCCTGCCGGCTCACGGGTAAATCACAGTAAATTTTGTATATCGTACCACCCAGAAAATATAGAAGACAGAGAGATCAAAGCACAATTTATACGAAACTAGCAATTCCAATTTTCTGCAGGCAACAAAATATAAAGTACCGGAATGATAGATGAGCTTACCCCCGGAGAACTGATCACCTATAACAAACAGAGACTTGTCAATCAGTAGGCATAACACTTGCTCAGCCCTTGAGTGTAACCTTGAGGAGCTTCCTCTAACAACATACCACAACAGTGAACTGACAGCGGATTTTCTTATTTCCAATGGTTTCTTCGCAACTTCAAACATAAGCTTCCTCACCCCTGTTGGTTTCAAGAAGTTAACACCGATGAGGAAAGGTTAGCCGAAATATAGCAGAATACTTACCTTTCTCACCCATCATGAAAACAAAGAAATGTATGAACAGAGAAATATACAAAAGAGATCAGAACTGGAAGGAACTGCGAAGAAAAACCTCTTGAGTTGATTTCCAGAAAATCTGAACATTTCTATCTAGGCATAGGAAGAGCCACAATATGCCCGAAGCACTTCTCTGGAACTACAGAGATGCTTGAGACTGCTAGAGCTTTCATAGCGAATTTGATGGTATTTAGCACTTTTTTCGAAGAATTTTTCCAATTTCAGCCTAGAATTATTACTCCTATATTTCCAGGATGCTGGCATCTCAGAGAAAATTGCCAAAAGCATTGAGCATCTCTTTACTGGGTTTGTTTCTGCAGATATCTTTGGTACACGCATGTTTATTAGTCAGTTCTTTAATACTTCTTGATTTAAAAACAAATATGGACTACGAGTCACTGTCATATAAATTCTTATCCATCAGAGTTCATCAGGACTTCTATAATTAATTCTTGATATGCACAATGGGATGTCAAACCCAGTTGCACTGTTTAAGAAGCCGAGTCATAACAGGTATTTTGCTTCTTTCCTAGTCTTCTCATCTACCTCTCTGATCATTAGCTTTTAGCACCTAAAAGAGCAAAACCCATTTCACTTCATCAATATTTTGTCTCAAAACAACAGTTAACTTATTGCACAACATTTGACCATTTGAAGTCTGATATTTCTACACTTCTCTGCCACAACCCTTAAGAAAAATAATATTGAATTGACATAATACCGTCCTGCATCAAGCTGTATCATGAAAGTATCACTAAAGGTCTAAAGAATGAGCAGGATAAGATCTACTAGGGCAAAATAAGAAGGCAAAAGCTGGTGATGTTAACTCTCTGTTTCTTTTCTTCCATATCTTCATTGCCTATGTAACCATATGAATGCAGGAACAGCAGACAAGGACAAAAGAACATGAAATAAATAGGGCAGGGAGTAAGGAAGATAACGATGACGGACATTAGACGAAATCTCCCAGCTTAGCCAACAGGGGGTTACAACCACACAAAAAAAGTCTAACTATGAGGAAAGACAATAATATATAGTAGTGAATCAGACTCAAAAAAGGCAAACAAGAATCAGCCATATCAGATATACTTAAGGGACACCTAAAAAGTTCATCTAAAAAATTCTGGCCTTGAATACAAATTATGGCAGTTCCCCTGCATTTTATTTCCTTGGAGATGACGAAATTGTTGAACCCGAAAGCATTAACAGCTACAAAATAGAAAGCCCTCACAGAAGGTTCATAAAGGAGTGATACTGATATTAGAAGCTAAGACAGAAATATTTTATTATTACATTCTGAAACTGATAGCTTAAAACAGGTCGAATATTCTTTTGCTGTAACTAAATCTTTATAGATAGAATTTTCTCCGAGAACACAAATTGAAAGACACACAGGTAGAATACCTTTTATAAGCTGCTTAACAGGAGCATTCCTCAATATGAATGATATTGAGTCAGCCATAAATTCGTGGACGTACTCCTTGGAATAGTATCTTAATTTTACTGTTACCCTGTGGAGAGAGACAGAGCGACAGAGAGATGGATAAGCTACTTACTAACAACCAAACAGGTGGATCCTCCAATTATTTATGTTTACAGGGAACAACTTTAAGTATGATCTGCTGAAATAGGGGAGAATCATAGTCATATCTGCAAAGTGAAGCTTTGGTGGCAGGGTAAACTTACTTTAGAACATCAACAACATCTTTAACAAGATATTTCTGCAGGTACATCATAATAAAAGACCATGATTTGAAAATCTGCAAAAAAATAAAAAATACAAAGTTGAACTCAGATCTGATATGAAGATAATGTTGAAGCTGGTATACTAAAGATTACTTTCCGGAAAACCCAGTACCTGCTCAATTACATCTGGTTCTCTATCAGCACCACTTTTGAGAAGACACGCTAAAGAGTCAGCAATCCTCTGGAGAAAGCTGGCAACAAAATATGAGTAGAAGTCTTAAAGCAACAATTAAAAACTGTTCTGCATGCACAAACTTACTAAAGTACTAAAACATAGTGGAATAAGCTGGCATAAAGACATGGGTAGAACTGTTGAAAGGTGTTCTTTATGCCCAAACTTGTAGAAGTCCTAGGACAGGGTTTATCAGCAAACTCCACCAGATACTTGACGTCTTCAAGCTCACAAGGAAGAACTTTTATCGTTCCCGACATCATGGAATTAGACAGATGAAGCACAGGGAAACATAAAAAAAAAACTAATGAAAAACATTCTAATTGAAATGGACATAATGACGAACAGAAGCCAATGAAATGTATCAATTTACATCAGAAGAAAATGACCCGCGAAAGGATAAGGATAAAAGCGAAAAGACAACCAAACAAGATAAGAAAGAAAAGCTGACAGCAGAGGTTAAAATATCAAGGAATTGTTCCCAAAAATGACGATACTATTTCCAAATTTTACTATTTCCAGACTATAAGCAAGGTGCTAAAGAATCCCCCGACGATGTTGTTATGCGTGAAGGAAGAAGAAAACCAGATAGAAGCAGCACTCACGGTAAGAAGTCCTCCAGGAGATCTCTAGATAGGGCTGCAATCAACCTACAGAAAACTATAATTAGTCAATGAAGGGACTTAACAATGAAGAGGAAAAAGAAATAGCTAAGCAGTTCATCTCCAGCGCTCTATAGAAAAAATGATGGGAACAATACATGTAGCAAACAAATAGCAAGAACCATAAGAGCAAAAAGTTTTCACTCAACCATTTTTATTCTAAAGCGAGCAAAAGTCAAATACTCGTAGTCTGCCGCAAAAGAACATGTTTAGCAGTTAGCTTCTGGAGATTGATGAATGAAAAATTTACAGTTCTAGGAACTTTTTATGAGCTTTGAGAGCCTAACATAATTCTTAAACAAATAACAAAATAACATTTCCGCTTCCAAAACAGGCAAAGGGGCTATATTTTCTTTTCTTTCTTTTTCATTTTGGATAACCGAGAAATCTCTGAGGGTCAGTGGCGCATAGTTCGAAACTCGTGCCTGACCCTATACTCTTCTCCACTTAAATACCATACTTTTGTCTGTGGCAGGTTTGAGTCCGCGACGCGCGCCTAACCCGCATCATGTGTTGTGCTCTTATCACTAGCAAAGGGGTTATATTCAGATGGGAACAAATCAAGGAACCTGAATAAGTCTTTCCCTGTTATAAAAGCTCTTAGTTTGGTTAATCAGAATCTAGTTTTAGTTTTTTGAATCTTCTTCAGATATAAAAGGTGGTGAGATTCCAAACTAGAGAGAACAAGGTGTACTGCTCATAAGAGGAAATAAAAACATAAACTAAGTGAATCATCCTTAAAAGAACCCAGTAAGTTCGCAAAATACCGGAGGATTGGCTCAAGGGATAGTCTCCCTTTCATGTCCAATCTTGAAAGAAGTTTTGCGACTATCTGTTCCTTGTGCAGTATAATTTGCGGTAGCGTCTGTACCAAGGGAAATATTTCCTCGTAAAATGAAATAAAATCCTCGGCAGTGTTTAATTCCTGTTATTTTGTCCAAGAAAGAAAAAAAGAATTAGGGAAAACAAACAAAAAAAAAATGAAAAAAACAACCTTAAAAAGTAGGAATAGCAAAACCAGTAGTAGCAAAAACCAATTACATATTCAAATGGCAATGCAGTCAAAAGCTATATTGCATAAACTCTTCATTTTCTTAGGCATATCTATTTTGAACAGGGTGTGATGCCTATGGGTACTTCTTGCATGTCCTTCGAACTAAACTAAAACTTGTCTAACAGTTGAATGTACTTGAATGCCTATACACACTGAAACCATAACCAAATCCATGTACACGGTCCAAAACTATTTTTTTTTATGAAGTAAGGTGTTATATTGCTGGCATCAGGAAGATGCAAATCATTACAAAAGAGGTTGGTTAGCTCCATTTACACAAAAATACAATTCTGACCAAGGAGCTAAACTAGAATCACCAAAAGCCTTTGGTTGTCAATCAAGCCAAAGACAGAGAGCTAATAAAATCTAGAAATGGAATTAAATCATTTACAGAGGAAAGGTTGCTCCAGCTATATAGATTCCTAAGGCACTTTGCTTTCAGGTAGCGGTTGGGAGTTGATACTCCATCAAAGCATCTGCGATTCCTTTCTGCCCAAATACACCAAAATATACTTGCTGGGATCATCTGCCAGATCTTCTTGATGGTTCTCTCAACTTTCCATTGACTCCAACTTTCAACTGCTTCTTTTATCCCTTGTGGTGTTGTCCAACTTATGCCAATCGTTGAGAGGAACATGTGCCACAAATCTGCAGCCACTCTGCAGGGCAATAGCAGATGGTTTATAGATTCTGAGTTGTCTAGACACATGTAACATCTATTCACCAGCTGGAAATTCCTTCTACACAAGTTGTCTTGGGTTAAAATCGCACCTTTAAGAGCTATCCAGGTGAAGCACATGACCTTTGTGGGGAGTTTTGTCTTCCAAATGAACTTCCATGGCCAAAGCTCAGTTACTTCATTGCTAGCACACAATTTCTTGTATCCTTCCTTGACTGAATAACAACCTTCGTTCAGATTGCCCCACCTTAAACTGTCTTGAGCTTGTGTATTCATTTGAAAGCTTTCCAGTAGCCGGTTTAGATCAAAGAGTTCCCCAAGTTCCATTCCTGCATGTGTCTTCTGAAGAGGGGGTCCCATATGTTCCTTGATCTACATTGGGTAACTTTTGAGTCCGGATCGACTGCTATCTGGTACAGGGCTGGATGAGTGTCTTTTAATGGTTGATTGTGAAGCCATTTATCCTTCCAGAACCTAACTGAGGTGCCATCTCCAATTCTAAATGAAACGTCCCGAAAGAATTCCTCTTTCAGACTGTTGATAAATTTCCAAGGACCAACACCATGAGGGGCTCTACTCTATTTGGTACTCCAGTGGTTTAGCTTCCCGTACTTGGCATTCACTACTGCCTTCCATAAACATGTTCCTACCTGACCATATCTCCACCACCACTTCATAAGCAAACTCTTATTGTGCTTGGCTAAGTCTCTAACACCCAATCCACCTTGATCCTTAGGTTGAATTACCTTAGACCATTTTACCAGATGAAACTTGTGGCCTTCACTGTTCCCTTTCCAAAGAAAGGATTTTCTGATTTTGTCCAGTTGTCTTTGGATCTTTCTAGGCATAGGGAATAAGGACATGATATAGGTTGGTAGGCTGTCCAAGACACTATTGATCAGTGTCGGTCTTCCTCCCATGAATAGGTATTGCATTTGCCAAGTTGCCAATCTTTTTTCCACCTTCTCAAGAACTCCATTCCAAACCCCTATTGCTTTGTATTTTGCTGCCAGTGGAAGGCCTAGATATGTTGTTGGAAAGGAGCCAATTACACAACTCATAATACTAGCCAACTCTTCCAAGTTAGGCACTGTATTCACAGGGTAAATCATACTTTTTTGCATATTAATGTGTAATCCTGAGATAGCTTCAAAAATCAGTAAAATCAAATTTAGGTACTGGACCTGAAGCTTCTCCGCCCCACAGAAGATTAAAGTATCATCTGCATAGAGTAAATGTGACAATGCAACTGGGTCAACTGTGTTGTTTCCCACCCTGAACCCTTCAATCCACTGCATTTGTTTTGCCTTATCAAGCATTCTGCTCAAACCCTCCATTGCAAGGATAAAAAGAAAAGGAGAATGTGGATCTCCTTGTCTAATTCCTTTTTGTGGTTGAAAAAAACCAACTGGAGCTCTATTCACCAAGATGGAATACTTAACAGTAGTAAGGCTGTACCTGATCCATCTTATCCATCTGTCACCAAACCCCATTCCTTTCAAAATAGAAAGAAGGTATGACCAATTAACTTGATCAAAGGCCTTTTCTATGTCCAACTTACAAAGAATACCCGGAACATCACTTTTCAACCTCCCATCTAGCAGCTCATTAGCTATCAATGATGCATCTGTGATCTGTCTATTTTTCAAAAAAGCATTTTGCTCTTTTGAAATCAGCTTGTCGATGACTGTTTTGATCCTCTCAGCTAGGAGTTTAGCAATTATCTTATAGACACTTCCAATGAGACTTATGGGCCTAAAATCTCTGAGCTCTATAGCACCTTTCCTCTTGGGAACTAGAGCAATTAAAGAAGCATTATTGGACCTCACCATATAACAGTGTTGATGGAAATGATTAACAGCACCCATTAAATCCGATTTAACAAAGACCCATGACCTTTGAAAAAAAGCCATTGTAAAACCGTCCGGACCTGGACTTTTGTCTGGAGCACAGTCCAAAACTATTTGGACAAAGGAGAAACTTATAAACTCTAAACCAACCATTTTCATGTCTTTGTTTAACAGCCTGATAGGGAAAAGAATCGTGCTTGGACCCTTATGAATTGTTTGAATCTTCTTATACAAAAACATACACTATCAACTGATCAAAAATATGTAAACACCATCCAAAACAAAATTCTCTAGCTAAACTTTCTGAAAAGACAGCGTCTTCCCATTTCCCAACAGAATTGTTCCGCTGACATTTTCTCACAAACATCAAATTCAAGCACCTACTAAGAATCTTCAAACAAAAGACATGTAAATGTCACCCTAACAAAACCAAAAAAAAAGGGAAGTTTTTTCAACAAAGAAATTCTCCCAAAACCACAACTTAACCAAAAATTCAACACTCTTTACAAAATGGTATACAAAAGTATCATATAAAATACATGAAAATACATACTCTCCATTCCACAAGACAATCCCGGAAGAAGGAGGAACCTTCAGAGGGCTCAGCTTTTAAAGGGTCAAGACTTCTGTACACATCAATGTCAACATCCTCAATCCGTTCCGAAAATGTCTTGAACTGCAACATACATAAAACTCAATAAATGCAATTCCCACAAAAGAGAAACAGCAAGGCAACAAAAATGAGTACGAACAGTTCATATAAAAATTTTAGACAAAGCAAGATGCTTAATTGTTATTCATACTTTTTGCATCATAGACAAGCAAGAAAGCAATCAGTAATTGCACATTTAGTAGGCTCAAATACAAGTCAGAGTGCAAAATACAGCTAGAATTGATATAGAGACAGATTCTTAAGATTGAAGAAGAAGAAGCATCAAATTATGTTGAGGTGTTCAACTACAACAACAATAACAGTCCAGTTAAATCACACTAGTGGAGTGTTGGGATGGTAGTGTGCACGCAGACCTTGCGGCAGGCTGTTTCCGAAAGACCCTCGCTCAAGAAGATGAGGTATTCAACTATTTGACTAGAAAAACAACTACTGGAACAATTTGCTGGTATGAGCTAAAAGCGCAAAACAATAACAATAGAATAATTTCACGAGCCTCAATAAAATACAAAATTTGAGCTTACAGTAAAGCGGCGGCGACCAGGGGATTTGTTGAGAGATTTAACAGCATAGGCATCTGAAGCTGTTGCCATTTTTGTGCTGAATAATTAACAAATTGAACTCCTCTTTGGCTGCCGCAGAGGGAGGAGGAGGAAGAAGTAAGGTTTTAAGGTTTGTGCTTTTCTACTGGGGAGAAGAAAGGGTTTAAGATTATTAGCGGCTTAGCGCAAGGGCTCTAAAACCGGGTTCATGATCCTCGAAAAAATGACTAAACCGTTCCTCTAAAACCGGGTTCCTAGTCTAGTCCGCTATTTATTTTAGATAGAAGGGTTATAATCTATAGTTTTCAATAGTTTATTTAAGTACTGCTATTTCTTTAGATCCTATACGAGTCCAAAAGTTTGAGGTTTTTATACATTTGCACCTCTTATTTTTTCTATTCTCTTCGGCCTTTTATGAAAATTCTCTTACCCCGGACATCCCTCACAAAATTTAGGGTTAGGACATTTGTTGCTACAGTAGTACATGGCTGACCGAAGCAATTCAACGGCGATTACGGCGGCGACGACGGCGGTGAAGTCAATATGGGTGAAGCAAGCCGAGGAAGCGAAGCTGAAGAGCGAAGCGGAGAAAGACGCAGCCGCGAAAGCTGCATTCGAAGCCACATTCAAAAACGTCGAAGCTTCAGCCGCGGCGGCGGCCGCCGCCGCCGCATCCGACAGCGACGAAGATGATGAGGAGTACGAGCAGAAGAGGCTCGCCGAGAAGCCGATCGGTCCGGTTGACCCTACCAAATGCACGGCCGCCGGCACCGGGATCGCCGGCGGAACGGCTTGTGCTCCGTCGACGTTCACTGTTGTCACGAAGGATTTCGACGGTCGTAAGATTCCGCATGGTGGGGCCCAGGTTAAGGTTAGAGTTTCACCTGGTGTTGGAGTTGGAGGATCGGATTTGGAAGGGATAGTAAAGGATATGAGTGATGGGACGTACACAGTGAGTTATATTGTTCAGAAGAGAGGGAATTACATGGTGAATGTGGAATGTAATGGGAAGCCCATCATGGGTAGTCCTTTCCCTGTTTTCTTCAGCACAGGTTTGCTTTTTTTCTTCACTTCAGATTTGTGAATATTATTTTTGCTTTATACTTGCTTCGTTCACTAGTGAAAAATAGAAAACAATGGAAGCAAAAGATGCTAGTAATTAGTTGGGGTAAAGGTATGGTCACAATAGTAAGCTTATATTTGGTTTAGTATTTGCTAGGAGGAGTTTTTTTAGTTTGTCTAGAGATTTGTATATTTGTAACTATTGTAGAGATACTACACCCAATGATATGGCCTAGTGGTCAATGAAGTGTGGGAGAATCATGAGTTCCTACACTAGCTGATTTTTTTCCGTCTACCTACGTCTTGGTGAGCACAGTTATTATGTACCTGTGTTCGGAGTAGCAAGTATCCTGTGGAATAGCCAACATGCAAGCTGGCCGGGACACTACCGTCATAAAAAGTATATTGTAGAGATACTCTAGTATTATAAAATCTGAATTATTTAACATTGGAATTAAATAGGTCCCAATGGAGAAGAATGGTCATGAGGATTCATTAATCCGGCCTGAACTAGAGTAGGATTAAGGTGTAGTTGTTGTTCATGCACCGATTTCTTCGCCTATACGGCCTACAACTATTTTTAAAAAGGTGTAAATTCATCTAAAGTTACTTTTGACCAATCTAATTTGACTTTTAAGATTTGGGATGGAGTGAGTTGTAACTGGTTTGTGTTCTATCGTGAATGTGGTTATGAGATAGTTGATTGGGTTGCAAGCTTGCATAGAAGCTATGATATTTGTTTTGGTAAATGGATTGTAAATTTATAAAGGCTTGTTTGGCTATTGTACAACCTAAGTTAATCAATTTCATTGATCAGAATCACTATTTGGCTATTGTACCACAAAAAAGGTCTTTGCAGCTGATAGCTATAACCTAAATGAAATTGGTCATTGTAGTAAACCATCCAATAGTCAAAATAGTTCTGATAATCCAAACCAAATAGGCCACAAACTAGCTGCTCAAAGACTTCACATATCTATAGAATAGAAGCTGAATTATTTTTGATCTAGTATCAATGGAGTTGCTGAGATGAGGTTTCCATTTGATTGAGATTGGTCAATTCAATTGTTACCTTATATTTAATTGGTTTGTCTTGATAATTCCTGTGGTTATCCGGATGGCTTGTTGAGTTCCTTTAGTTGTTGTATTGGTCTTAATAAATTGGTAAGTTAATATTTATGGGGCTCCTACCTGTGATGTTTTAAAGTCCATTTCTGTTTTCCAATTTTAGCAAAGTTCTATTTTAAAAAAAGACCCGTTTCTGTTTTCCATTTTTAACAAAGCTGTTTGGTGTTAAATTGAGATTTTGCTTAGTAAGAACTAAACAAGTAACACCTCAATGTAATTGTGGACTATATTATTTCACCTTGGGGACAATTTTCACCACCCATCAGTAGTCTCGAATTGTATCCAGTTTACCTCTTCCCCCTAATTATTCTACTCTGCCCCCAAAATAGAATTTTATCTTCTTGTGTGATCATATTTGTCCCTTTCCATGAGTATGTACATCTACTGTTGTATTCTTTTAAAAAATGATAGAAGAGTCAAACCTTACAAATAAATCAGAGCATTGGCGAGAAAATGTAGATGCACTGCTATTTGATAGCAGTGAATATTTGAGAAAATAATAAAATATTTGTTTCTCAAGTTGAAGTCTATCCTCCTGTTTAATGAAATAACAGTAGAGTGACATGGATACCCGTCGTTCTTGTTCATAGTGGTTGAGAGAGTCTTCTTCATGCCACTAGGTCAAGAGTTCGAGCCTGGTACTGTGTCAAACAAAAACTAAATACAGTAGAGTGATGTGGAAGGAAAGGGGGGGTGTTTTGGATTTGATTCTCATGCAGCACGTGTTCACTCTGCTTAAGTGAACGCAGAAAAGTCAACGTCGTATTCTAGATTTTGAAAATTTTAATATTTTATTTATATCATGCAGGTAGTGCTACTGGTGGAGTATTGGGTGTAGCACCATCAGCCAATTTTCCAAATATGGTCAACCAGAATATGCCTAATATGCCAAACTATTCTGGTTCTGTATCTGGGGCAGTCCCAGGATTGCTCGGGATGATACCAGGTATTGTTCCTGGAGCTTCGGGAGGAGTAGTTTTACCTGGAATTGGGGCATCTCTTGGGGAAGTTTGTCGAGAATACCTTTACGGACGGTGTGCAAAAACTGATTGCAAATTCAATCACCCCCCTCACAATCTTCTAATGACTGCTCTAGCTGCGACTACCAGTATGGGAACTCTTAGTCAAGTGCCCATGGCACCTTCTGCGGCTGCAATGGCTGCTGCTCAGGCAATTGTTGCTGCTCAAGCTCTTCAAGCGCATGCACAAGCTCAGTCTGCAAAAGATTCCTCTGGTATTTCTAGCTCCCATCATGGTCAATAAATTCTTCCTATTTGTTAATGAATTATTGTGAGTGATTCTTAAAATTTTAATAAATTCTTCCTATTTGTTGATGAATTATTGTGAGTGATTCTTAAAATTTTCTTACTCCAGTAAAACATTGATTCTTGAAATTTGTCTGCTACTTTTATCTCCCATTATTGTCCAATAAGTAATTCATATTTGGTGGTTAACTGGCGGTGATCCATAAACTTTTCTTACTCAAATAATATTCTTCAAAATAGTTTGCTGCTATAACTTAAAAGAGAAGACTGAAATGTACTTTGCTCCTTCCAGATAGTCTCTTACTACTTTTTCTTTGTTACTTGCTTAACCTACACATCTCAATAGATGATGCGTAGAAAGCATATAACACATTCTCCTAGGTGTCCATAAAAGTGTACCTCATTCTTACTGTTTTTGCTATTTGCGTTCCTTTCCTTCAGGAACAGGTGACCAAGATGGAAAGGCTGATTCCCTTAAAAGAACTCTGCAAGTCAGCAATCTCAGCCCACTTCTGACAGTGGATCAGTTGAAACAACTGTTTGGTTTCTGTGGTACAATCGTTGATTGTAGCATTACTGAATCCAAACATTTTGCTTACATTGAATACTCAAAACCTGAAGAAGCAACTGCTGCTTTGGCGTTGAACAACATAGAAGTTGGTGGTCGGCCCTTAAATGTTGAAATGGCAAAGCAACTTCCTCCAAAGCCAGCTGTTTTAAATTCATCAATGGGTTCATCCTCTTTGCCCTTGATGATGCAGCAAGCAGTAGCAATGCAGCAGATGCAGTTCCAACAGGCCCTACTAATGCAGCAAGCTATGACTGCGCAACAAGCAGCTAATCGAGCTGCAACCATGAAGAGTGCCACTGATTTGGCTGCCGCAAGAGCTGCAGAAATAACCAAGAAGTTGAAAGCTGATGGTCTGCTTTCTGATGATAAGGAAACTGATGACAAGGCCAAGTATGTCACCTGAACTATTTCCCTCATATGTTTATAATCTATCTTATGTGTTTGGTAATTCATCTAACTGCTGTCAGGAGTAGCTGGTTAGCCATTAGTAGTAGGACTTTTTACACCTGAAGACCATCATCATGCCTGCGTTTGTGAAACAGCTTTAAGTGAGTGTAAGCTATGAATACCCATACTTGAAGATACCAAGAATGATGACATGTAGCTGGCTATCTTCAATCCGTTGATGATAATTGACTACTTAATAGACATAGTTGTGAGTCATGCGACTCATTAAGCGTCCCCTTGGATGTCTTTAAACTTGACGGATAAAGAGGCAACTCGAAACCAAATTCAAGTTTAGGACCTACTTTGCTTAATTAGATTTGAATTTTTCTTTTGCATGATGGCACAATTAAAATAATACGGTTCACCAGCTCTCTTTTTGGGGCCACTGTTAGACTGGCTGTATAAGTTATATGCAAATGGATTCTAGGAGGGGAACCTAAGTATGAACCTGGCCTACTGAATCTCCCAAGTATCATATGTCTTGCAATGGTGGGCATGGGGGAGGACCAAGCACAAGGCTTCCTTAGTGAAGCTCCTGAGCATAGTTTACATAAAATTTATAAGCTTGAATAATTGTTGCATAATCTATTTCGGTTCTGCAGGAGATGCTTTAATGTATACCTAGTAGTGGTTGTACCTTATTATGGAAAAACAAGGGGAAGAAATGTTAATCTGGAGCAATTTTTCTAGGAAGATGACAATTTCTTTTTCTAGAATTGAATTGTCTCCAGATGTCCGAATGTGTATAGAGTTTGTCTTCATTACCATTATTTGCTGGTTTAACTGTATTTGACTTCTACTAATGAGCTGAACTGCCACAGGTCACCATCTGCTGATCGTGCTAGGTCAAGATCCAGGTCACCATCCAAATCGCGATCCAGATCAAGATCTAAGTCCAGATCTCCAATAAGTTATAGGCGAAGACTGAGATCCCGCTCTTTCTCTCCTCTGCCGCGGAGATCAAGAGATTATAGATCAAGGTCACCGGTAAGATCCCGTCGTTATTCAGGCTATGAAGATGAAAGGCGGTCATATAGGGATGTTAGATATGCTAGTGACAGAGGAAGAAGGCGGGATTCTGTTAGATTCTATGATCGCCGTTCTCCTGTTTCAAGGAGAAACCGAAGTAGGAGCACAAGTCCTCGAACTAGAAAATCTTACCGTGCTGATTTAGGCTCACCAAAACGCCGCCGAGAAAGTCCAGTACACAAGACAAGTAGAGCTTCTCGCCGTGAGTCACTATCTCCTGAACATGGACGAAGAAGTAGGTCATCCCCAAAAGATGGTGAAAGAAAGTCAAAATATAGCAGGCGATCGAGATCAAAGTCTGCTGAAGGTAGGGATCAGTCTGATGATAAGCTAGAAGGAAGCAGGGGTGAAAAAGCCAAGCACAAGGACCAGGGAAGGTCACCATCACCACAGGTTGTTGAGGATGCACAGAAGAAAATGTCACCAGAAGTCCCAGAAGAAAGCAAGTCAAAGCATGGAAGAACCTCCAGGTCCAGGTCTCCAGAAGAGAAGCAGCATTCTAGCAGAAGCAGAGAAGAGAAAAGAAAGCATCATGCTAGAAGGCGCTCCAAGTCACGGTCCAAATCTCCTGAAGAGAAAGATCAGGGAAGATCAGCATCACCACAGGTTGTTGAGGATGCACAGAAGAAAATGTCACCAGAAGTGCTGGAAGAAAGCAAGTCAAAGCATGGAAGAACCTCCAGGTCCAGGTCTCCAGAAGAGAAGCATCGTTCTGGCAGAAGCAGAGAAGATAAAAGAAAGTATCACGTTAGAAGGCGCTCCAAGTCAAGGTCCAAATCTCCTGAAGAGAAATATCACTCAAGTAATAAATTAGATAAAAGTAAAGGAGATAAGCCAAAGCATCGAAGTAGAAGGCATTCAAAGTCAAGGTCCAGATCTCCTGAAGAAAAACATCGTTCAAGTGATAAATTGGAAAAGAGCAGAAAAGAGAAGTCAAAGAGTCGTAGTAAAAAACGGTCCAGGTCAAGATCTGTTGATGATAAGCAGCACAGCAGTAAACAGTCTACAAGGCGTTCCGATGACCGACGATCAAGACACAGGGGACGCTCTAGATCAAAATCTGCTGAAAGTAGGCATGGATCAGGTGAAGATGAAACCATAAAGGATGAAGTGAGAGGTCATAGGGGTCACCAGAAAAGTTCCAGGCGGCATGACAGTAATAATGGAATAAGTGAAGCTAGCTTGATTGAAGAAGATCCTGCTAAGGGAATGTGAACCAGCTACAGATAGCTTCCAATTCGAAGAGTTTCTGAATCTATGGGTTATGGCTTGTGATTGTTGATCTTGTGAACATTTTATTTTATCATTGCAGAAAACATGGAAGGTTTTGAGGAGGAAGGTGCCTTGGAAGAAAGTGACCGCAGGACACAGATTGACTCCTTTTGATGAGCAAGATCTCTTAGAGTGAATTAGCTGCAGTTTGTATGACAAATACGCATATTTTTGCTTCTTTTGCAGGTCTTTCAGTGGAACATGTGCAGAAAGTGAAGTAGCATTAGTTGAAAGATTGAATATCAAGCTTGCTTCTGCACCATCTTGGATCAACTGTGCTGAGTTTCTTGTGAACTACTTTTTGAGCCTCATGTATGGTGAACTTTTACCTCTATCAGTAGGTAGTAACTTCTTAATTGTGTATGCCTGTTTAAGGATCTTAATTACTCCTTATCCTTTTAGTAATCTCAGTACTGTGACGGAAGGTATATCAGATGCCCTTTGTTGTGAGGGAATTATGCCTTCCACTTGAAGAATTTGAACGTCCTTGAGCTTTATGACTTCATATACTGTACTCTTAACTGTACCCTTAACTGAAGTGAATTATTGATAAAGGGTTTGAAAAAACGTTTCTTCTGAAGTAGCTTAGATGTCTTGTGATTTTATGTACTACTTTGCAATGATGAATTAGATGCTGGTATTTCTGTAGGAGGATCACCAATTTTATTTTCATTTAGTGGCTTGGTGGGCCTGTTAAATTCCAAAAAACATGCAGGTTGTGGACTGATTCTTGTCGGCGCTTTATCAAATGAATGGGCACAGTTATATCTGATTGTATTTGAAGGTGTGCAATTGAAAATTTTGGTTGTTTAAATGGGAGGGCATTGCTGCTGTTGGAACAAATATATTGAGAATGCTGGCTGAAAATTGCTTGGATGAAGAAATATGTTAAAGTTTAAGGTGGTTAATCTTCACATTCATTGCTTCTTTCCTCATCTTTTCTTCGGCCTTTTTTCATTTTCTTCTTTTTTCCCCTTCTTTTTTTTCCTTTTTTTCCCTTGAAAATGTTTGGTTAGGCAGGCTGCTAAGGCTATTGCAACCAGGTGTTGCTGAGATCAGTAGAATCATGATGCTCCCTGAATCGAGCATGAACAGATATTCTCATATCTGTTCTTTAATTGGTGAAACTCAATTGTTGTTCCGTAACAGGTAAAATTATGCTGAATTCACTAGCTTCTAGTTTTTACCCTTGCAAACACAATAGCTGGAAGACTTGGTGGTTATAGCTGAATGCTCTAGTTCACACACTATTAAGTAGCCGCAGCAGTCTAAATGACTAACAGGTGGTTTATCTGGGCTCTCTTGCTTGTATTTTAGTTGCTTAGTGTCCCTCACGGTTTACACTAATAAAGGTAATTGAAACCTCGTGCAATTACTTTAAATATTAGGAAAAATTTGCCACTTAAAAAAACAGTAGGCTTTAGAAAAACAGAAAATGTGAAGCCATTTATTTGGTGGGATGGTTTCTATGAAGTCCATGTTTGCACTGTGTGTTGGAACTTGCTATTAGCATGCTATTACTATAGAAGCTATATTCGTTGTATGAAAAACCTAATCTGGACAATTGCTTGATCTGTATCTTGTATGTGATTGTGGAAGTTATACCTTTTTAATAGCTACATTGACTCCTATTCTTTCATGGTGCCTACATTAGTCATTCTGAAGGCACTCTTTGTTAACTGTCTGAAGAATATCTGCCCATCATGTTTTCTGTTTTTTTGTTTTTTTGTCTTTTTCTCTTTTTTCGGTTTTCCTTTTTTTTTTTCTAGGTGGTGCTGGATGTATGGAACTGAGAGCTGTATCCTGTTTCTCAAACTAGATGTGGTTGATGTCACACTTCTCATTTCCTTCCCTTTCCTCGCTCCCCCTTTTCTCTTTCCTTTCACTTTTATTCTTCCCCATCTTTCCAACTGGCTTCTCTGTTCTCTTCCTTGCTTTCCTCTTTCCTTTTTTTCTTTTGGCTGGTGGTTGGAGGTTCTATAAGGATTATATAACTAGCAAAAAGACACAAGCAGCAAGGCGAGGAAACATCAATTTTGGCTGGTGATTCCACAATTTATTTCTGTTAGGATGCTTTAATTGTTTTAATGTGGTGCTTATGCTTTCCTGAGCCGAGGGTCTATTGGAAACAGCCTCTCTATCCTCACAAGGTAGGGGTAAGGTCTGCGTACACACTACCCTCCTCAGACCCCACGGTGTGGGATAATACAGGGTATGTTGTATGCTTTAATTGTTTTAACAAGGATTATAGCTCAGTGTAGACACTTTCTGTAGGTTAAAGTTTTCAATACAGAAGTTTCACCCTCTTATAACCTTCTTTCCTGTCAAATTACCTGTTCCCCAGTGGGCCATTGTGGTCGTCTTGTCTTCTGGTTACAAATGGTGTTGGCTGATGCCATTTTCAATCCCTGATAGTCAGATTAATTTTAGGGTAAAATTTGATTCTTACCCTGGAATTTCTGATGTTCCCATCCCTTTAGTCATAAAGATGCTTGTGGTGTGTTAGGTTATTATGGACTAATTAAATTATCTCTGGAGGTTACTATACTTTGGCGTGGTCCAATGGGAGAAATTAATCGATATAGTATCTCTCATTGGCTCTGTTTGAAGAACATCAGAAATTTTGTCAGGTTAAATTTCATCTTGTTCGTGAATTGGGGTTATAGACTTATAGTGTTAACTGTTTTAGTTGAATATTTATTTGTTTTACGTGTCGTGCTAGCACTGAGGATACACAATCCATAAAAAGAAACTTTGTGATTATATATCCGTTATATGTGTGTGTGTATATATATATATATATATGAATGAATGGCATCAAGATTTTTTTCTAGGCCCAACTGCATTCTGGATTTGAGCAGTATGTTATGAGAGATTTATCTGTTTTTGTTTTTAGTTTTTTAATAATAGACGGCAGCCCGGTGCACAAAATCCACTCAGGGTCTGGGGAAGGGCCACACTAAGCTAGCGTTTGGTCATAGATTCTCAAATTTGTTTTGAAAAATCTGATTTGGGTGAAGTTTGGTTTGAAGATAGAAAATGTGTTTGGACATTAGTTTCAAAACATATTTTACTTTTAAAAAAAAAATATGAAATATGACTTATACCTATAGGTTTTAAAAAACTATCACAAATATCCAACAGTACCTTCATCAATAACATTCATTGTCATTATCACGAACCATGGTCCTGAACATAAATAAATTTAGTACAAAATTATTATTTTTATAATGAACTACATAATAAACTATTAGATATCTGAGAAGACGAAGTAGTATTGTTACAAAATAATAAATGGTTAGACTCTTATAAAATGCAAAAGTTTGGGCAATTTTTAAAAAATGTGATGGTAATATTTTGGGCCAAAATTTGGGTTTTGGGAATTTGTCAAAATATGGATAAAATTTTGAACAAACATGTATTTGACAAAAAAATTGGCAAAATTTATGGCCAAACGGGTCCTAAATTTCTTCCCGGGCGAGTCTTGGTCTTACTCATTGTCTGGATTTCTCTGTTTTGGGTGCTTAAGAGGTTTAGGAATAGAGAAATCTGGAAGCTGAATGATAATGCATGATGGCATACGAAGTCACCAATTTGTTAGTTCTATTTGTCTCCTTTACTTTCGATGTTAATTGGAATAGAGCTTTAAACCAAGAGTATTTGCACGTAATTCATTCGATAGAAGGGGAGCTTTTACACTTAAAATGTCCGTTAAAAAAAGGGCTGTATTTATGTTTAGCGACAGCCGTATAGGTAATTTTCGTTCAGCCACCATAGATGGATTAGCAGCACGACTAAAGAAATCATGGCCTGGTCCACTTAAATATCAATTTAAAGAGATTTTTACATTATTGTTCCTTATTTAAAGACTATTTTCATAAATAGTAGCATTCTTTGTTTATTTCAAATATGATAGATTTTTTTGACCTTTTTAGCTGGATTGAAAGATTATGTGGTTATTTAAAAAATCTAATGCCCCACAAAACAAGCAATCCGTTTTTATCCTTACATTAATTACGTTAATGTTCTTTATTTGGTACCTTCTCCCTCTTTCATAAAGTTACCGTAATTTCTCAAAAAAGTTCACAATTCTACCATCTCTCAGTTCTTTGATGATTCATCTTCTTATTATTTATTTTTTAAATAATTTAAATCTCTGGATATTAAATATCTTAGTTCCCTATACACATTATATATTACTATATATTAAGTATAATATATAAAAATACATGTGATGCACTTAAAATACACATTATATACTACATAATATTTTTGTATAATATATAAATATACATGTGATGCACATAAAATACATAGGCAAAATGGTCTCCTGGCCATTTAAACTTGTGTCAGTTTGTCAATCTGGTAGACAAACTTATATCTTTCTCATTATAATACCTCAACTTGACGAACTGAATGCTAATAAACATGTTTGATTGTTGACTACGCTTATGTAGCAACAACAGGTTTATGCGGCCAAAGTGCGTGACAATCACGATAATAAAGCGCGTCAGAATAGAATTTTGGCTGAAAAAATATTAAAAAATGGGAAAAGAAAACAATTACAAAAGAAAAGATTAAAAAAGGAAAGGACAAAAAGCTCCTAAAGAAGAAAAAGGAAAAAAATATACTCCCTACCCCTACGCCTACCCAACCTTTCTTTCCCCGTTACCCTCCTTTTTCCCCTTCTCTCGATTTTTGCTCTTTCCCCGCCGGCCCCCATTCCCGCCCACCAAACCTCTCCTCTCCAACCTTACCCTTTAAAAAGCAACCACAACTCCATCAAATCAATACCACTCCATCATCTTCGGAAAGGATTTTTAAGAAAAAAGTCTACTATAAAAACCTCTATTTTCAATATTGTCCATTAAAAATCACCTTAAATTTAAGACCCATCGCAGACGGAAAAAGTCGGCAAGCACCACCACAAAAATAAGGACGCGGTCATCATCATATTTTACCATAAAAGAGGGAGCTTATGGCCTAAAACACTTCACCACGACTGCCTATCTGTCCACCTCTCTTAGATAACACCCAAATACACTACAAACACTTCTCAAACATTTAAAATCAAATTTATAGAAAAGTAAAACTGTTTTATATGGATCGTTCCTCCGGCAAACCCCACCTGAAATATTCTCCAATGTTTGGAAGAAAAGATCGATAATCCGGCAGAACTTATTTTCATTTATGGTGACAATTCCCCGCATTCTTGAAGTTATGCCAGTTTGAACACCTCCTTAGCACTATTATTATATTCAATTTATGATTTTCACTAATGGTTGAAGGTTAGGTCTTAGAAGGTTAGAGGAAGAGATGAAAGAAAAGAAATATGAAAATAAATTTAAATTTTGGTAAGTTGCGTTTTTTAAAAAGTGGGCCCTACATTTTACACATGTCAAAGAATAAAAAGCTTAGGATATAACGTGTCATTCATGTCATAGCGAGTGACCACCACATTCAATCGGAAGTGTTTATTTGCATTCAGTTCGTCAAGTTGAGGTGTTAAAATGAAAAAGATATAAGTTTGTCTATCGGATTGGCAAACTGATACGTATAAGTGGCCAGGAGGTCATTTTATAAAATATATATATATATATATATATATATATATATATATATATATATATATATATATATATATATATATACACACACATATTATATTCTACTAATATTTTTAGAGTTTTGTAGAGTTTTTGAATGAAATTTATATTTTTTTACCTTAATAAAATAAAGAGTCCCTTAAAGGAAGGGAATTATTGGGAGTCTATTTTTACTTAATTCATGATTCTTCCAAGAGATTCTTGGAACAATAATTAGACCTCATTCTCGATTAAAGGTCCATTTTTGGATAGTTAATTACCGAATGTAAATTTCGTTTGGCCAAATATGAAATATTTGATTTACTGCTACATATATATTATATTTTATTTAATATTGTAGGTATGAAACTTGCCACAATTTAAAAGTAACAATTTCTGTTATAACTTTTTTATATATAAATAGTTTTCTTGTACGTGTTTGTCTAACCAAAAAAACATTTACTTACGACAACTGAAATTTGTCCAAGAAAGTTGATCAGTTTTGTCTCCTTTTAATAAATCATATCCATAATGTTTGGACATGCTTTTCGATTAGTTTGTTAGCACACATACAACTATTATAACTGCCGAGATTCGCAAAACTTTTAGGGATCAGTTTGGCTGGAAAAACAAGTTATCCCATGATTAATTATTTCATATTTTTATAGGGGTTAAAAAAAATTATAATTCCGGTATAATTAATTTCAGAATTAATTATATCATGATTTTATCTTCACTTCCAACCAAGAGGTTGTGAGTTCGAGTCACCCTGAGAGCAAGGTGGGGAGTTTTTGGAGGGAGAGAACCGAGGGTCTATCGGAAACAGTCTCTTTACCACAGGGTAGGGGTAAAGTCTGCGTACACACTACCCTCCTCAGACCCCACTAGTGAGATTATACTGGGTTGTTGTTATTGTTGTTCAAACTAAGGATAAATTCATCTCAAATTTAATTTCGGAATTAATTATCCCTTATCCCTCGTACCAAATGAGTCCTTAGTATTTCCTTTCAAAATAAGGTAGTATATTTCACAATTCTATTAGAGCATCTCCGCTTATATCCTTTTTTTTCATGGCATATAATTTCTTGTATACATAAAAAAAAAAAACATTTAACTGTCTTATAAGTTATGGTCTTATCCAAATTAAGTTGCACACTGATATTTCTTTGTCAATGGGCAGCTTTTATATTTTGGCTTTTGTGTTTTGCAATTTGGAGGAGTAAAGATCTTATCCATCCACGTAAAAAAGACACAGAATGTGGCCACTAAGTTTCCTATGTCATATTCATTGTCCAGAAACAAAAGATTCAGTACAACGTACAATTTACTCTCTATTGATATTTAGCGTGGTGCAAAATTTATTCAATGTATAAAAAAATTTATGTATACTCATTTGGTATTCAGAATCACTAACCAGTGCTATTAAAGTATTAATTACCTCAAAGGTCCATTAAAGGAGAAAATATTTTTTATAAGAAATTTCTCCATTAAAGCTCGAATTAGAGATTTTGAATAAGGTTGAATTGATCTTGCTAAGTCATCACCATGGACCAATATTTCTGAACAATTTACAAAGTGATTTTTTGAATTTTGTAATATTAGAGATAAAGTACCACAGAAGGCAAAATCAAGCTGATTTTAAATAAATTTAATTGGCCATAAACTATAGTCGGGCTAAAATATGGCTAAACAAGTAAAAACTTTTAAAATAATACAAACATGAAGCACAATCATGTTCAAAATTTTGTATTTTGTTTTGCATTTAAGAGGAGTGAGATAGTGGTGGAGCAACATTCACCCAAGGGGTGTCAACCGACACCCCATCATCGGAAAATTATATTATTTAGCTCGGTAATTTTAAAAAAACATATGTATATATATTATATAATGACACCCTTTGACTTCTTGGTAAATTTATTTCTTTATATTTTGACTTCCCTTAATAAAAATCTTGGTTCCACCACTGGAGTGAGATCTTATCCATCCACGTAGAAAAGACAGAGAGATGTTGTCGGAAATAAAACGTACGAAACCACAATTGACTTTCTCTTAATATTTACAGAGAAAAATTATTTTAATAATAACTCTTGCCAAGGCACCAATATTGACCAACATTTCTAAACGATTTATAAAGTGCTCATACTAAAGTTATCTATTGAATTTTGTAGTTGTAGTCTTGTAGAGGTAAAAATATCACAGGAGTCAAAATCAAGTGATTGGTCATAGATAATTAAAACTCCACTTACATATATTGTCTTACAATTTACTTATTAGCTAGGTAATAGAAATAATAAATTTTAGATAGGAAAAAAAACTGGTTTCTTGTAGTTTTAACACTTCCAACTCTAGTAAAAACTGAACTAACAAAAATCTTGCATTTATATAGAGTTTTGACATGATATTTGACATACTTTAGAAAATGTGAATATGCCAGGGGAATAAAAGCAAAAACAAAATGTGAACTGTATAGAAGTCGTCTATGTTATATTTCTTCAAATTACTTAAATATATGTGCGTGCACCCATGCTCATGAACTCCTATGGTGCAATAATTATTGAGTGCACCTCTACAAGTGAAACTGACGGTTCAATATAATTCCCATTTTGTACGGTTTTGTTTTTCATGCAGAGTATAAATATATACATGAAAATCAATAAAATTTCAAAAGGAATATAATTTTGACCTATAATTTCAAGAGTATAGTGGGTCTAGGGTAAGAGACTAAAGTTAAACCTGTCAAATATGTTTCAAGATCCACATCTTCGCAATAGTGTACCACCTTCTTAAAATTCTTGATCCGCCTATAGTCTCAATATTAAGTTTTTGGCATTAATTTATAGAAAATCAAATTTTAAAAGTAGTAAAATGACACAAATACCCTTCACTCTTCCTTATATATACACCTTCACACTTCTCATAAACTTCAAACTTCAATCCATTTTCTCACTCACACACACAGCAAAAACAAATGTATCTAAGAACCCCAATAGACCCAAATCCTAAGGTATTTTTCCCATCAAATCCACAATTTCTAAAAACCCAAATTGGTTCTTTAAAAGTGCATTCAAAGCTAAACAATGTGATTGAAATTTCTGAGCCCAAAAGCTTTTATGAACTTTTGGGTATTCAAGAAACTGAATCTTTTTCCGAAATTAAACAAGCGTACAAGCAGTTAGCTAGAAAGTACCACCCAGATGTTTCACCTCCGGGTCGGGTCGAAGAATATACCCAAAGGTTTATTCGGGTTCAAGAAGCTTATGAAACATTATCGGATCCTAAGTTAAAGGCTATGTATGATAAAGACATGTCTAAAGGCCTTCACTTTGCTTTCTCATTCTCTGCTCGTAGGAGGTACCAGAATGATGAGGTTGGTTTTTTTTGTTTTTTTTTTTTTTTGCCATTTTTTTTTGGTTAATTTAATTTTTGGTAAAAAGGTTCAAATTTGTTCTTCTACTATTCAAATTGTTCTAAATTTGGTTTTGCTAAACTACTGTTCATTTATATCATTGTCGTTGAGCAAGTCCTTTCTTGCATCCACTAGGTGGACCCCACGTGTACAAATTTTCCAAAAGAAAAGGTTCAAATTTAAAGCCCATTTGGATTACCTTTAAAAAAAAATGGTTTTTTTGAGTGGATATAACTATTAAGCCAAAAAATAATAAGTTGGGATTGCGCACCTTATTATTTTTGGCTTATTTTAAGTAATTTTAAACTTATTTTAAGTATTTTTTAACTTGGTCAAACATCGAAAAAAGTTAAAAAGAGCTTAAAAGCTTATTTGACCAACTTATTTTTACCATTATTTAAAGTTACCCACTTTTTTCTGACCAATTACTTTTCAAGTAGAATTTTCATCTAGAGAATTCAAAAAATAAAAATGCAAACACACGAAGAAGCTGAGGAAATTCAACATCTATTATATATACATAAAAAGAAAAATTAACAGATACAGTATAATTTTCGGTGAAGGAAGTTCGGCTGAAACCCCTTCCGCTCACCTAGCTCTGCTCACCTAGCTCTGCCCTTGCGGGCTCTGGGCATCTATATAACATTATTGATATTTTTGTTTAGAGATCATATTTTTGCATTCATGTAATTGAATTTTATTGTAAGATGATATATATCCATGACTTATCTACTCTCGATATCTTCTATTATATTGTCTTTGCTAATATGGTTTCTTTATACATTTTTAGTCAAAGGCGGACAAAGGTGAATGGAAAAATTGTTGGCAATCTCAGTTATCAGAGTTAAAGAGAAGAAACATGCATAAGGATTCTGGTAACAATATGTCTTGGGGTGCACGTATGCGCAGACAAAGGAATGAAACATCATTATAATCAACAAATCCTTTGCTATGTAAATTTTTCTATATATATAGCAGTATATAGAGTAGTTATGTTCTCTCTTTTGGTCTCTCCTTTTATTAGATAATAACCAAAGAGGATAACCTAAGCTGATGGTTGTTGGAAACAGCCTCTCTATCCTCACAAGGTAGGGGTAAGGTTTGCGTACACATTACCCTCACCAGACCCCACGGTATAGGATATTACTGGGTATGTTACTGTTGTTGTAACTAAATAGAGGACAACTAGTATATGTACATAGAGTTATTTGAATCAAGATGCTATTTAACCTTAACGCTCTCTTATTTCTCGAGCCATTTGCTTTCTTTCTGCTATTTACATATATAGGCGGATCTAGGATTTCTTCAACATGAGTGTACCACTAAAAAAGGTAAATAAAAAAAATTATTAAGTGGGAATTGATCCCTATTCCTCTAGATAATAAATAACGTATTATTCAATTTATTGCACCATTAAGCTTTTTGGAGCATGGGTTCACGTGCCCCGTGATTTGGGCTATAAATCTGCCCTGGCTATGTATGTACGTTGACTTAGCATCGATCGCTTTCTTTGTATTGCTTTCTTGTCTGTATAATGTTGGCCTGCGATGAGCTTAATAGAGTAATATGGTCAATGAAGATTCATATAACTGACCTCAATTGATCGTTTGAAATTTTGGCATAGTTATTGATGTTATTGTTATTGTTGCGTTGCTTTCTTGATTAGATAATGGACACTCCATTTTTGTATAGGTAACGTGTGTGTGTGTGTGTGTGTGTGTGTGTGTATATATATATATATATATATATACGCGTTACTGTTGTACTATTGACTTTGATAGCTATATTTCTCTTGTAGATGATAGATTATTATAAGTAGCGGAAGCAATCCCAGTATCAAAATCACATGTAATCTAGAAAACTAGCATATACGGGGTTTCACGGGTTACCTCTTGAAGCGTGAATATATCTCTTCTATTACGTGAGCCTTCAGTTCCATAACTTTTCAATGGAATCTCCACCACCCGCACAATCATGATCCTCGAACGTTTCATGATTTTCTACTGTGTTACCCAAATAATATTCGAAAATAGTAATTTCGTGTGGGCGAAATTTCCTAGAAAAAAGAAGCTGAAATTCGGCCACCATGTATATCCCCTCTATGTAAAAAAACCTTATGTATTTATAGCACAAGTTTTAAGGGTTAAAACCCTTTTTCCAAAACCTGTTGGTTTTCCTTTCCACCAGAAAAAAAAGATTCTTTTATTTTCTTTTATTTAGGCACAACAGAGACCATAGAATTTAATTAACAAGCCTTCCAATTATGGAATTAATTTCTAATTTTTGAAATTAATATCCACCATAATTAATTATGAATTATTCCACTAAGAATTCATAATTGCACTCCTTATTTAATTTCGAAATTCATCAATTAGATCTTATTTAACTCCTCATGTTAAGATTCATATGCTAATCAATTAAATTAAACTACTGACAATTTAATTTATTGATTATTTCCTTTAGACTTTTGCTTGACTTATTTCATGTGTCGGATACAAAATCCATCGGTCGGGTTTACACATGAAAACTTATAAGCTTTCATAAAGGTGTATCATCAATCTCTAAACCGATATATGGATTCCATCAACTAATTATTACTTCACCAATGTACATTATTATTATCCAATTTACCATGCATATTGACCCACGAAAGGATCTCGCCTTTTAATAAATCAAAACAATAATAATATACACGGCTAATAATGATTATATCAAGATTAATAGTATAAGTACATTTAATGGCTATAGAGTTTATTTTATTAAGTCAGTATAAAATACTTATCTCTGCTTGGTCCGTTCAATGCATACAAAATGTACTAGCACAAGAAGTTGGAATTAAATTATTCCCATAATCAAGATAAATTATATTAATCTTGTATTACAATCGATGGTTTGTCCAATTCCA
Organism: Nicotiana tomentosiformis; assembly: GCF_000390325.3. Taxonomy (NCBI): domain Eukaryota; kingdom Viridiplantae; phylum Streptophyta; class Magnoliopsida; order Solanales; family Solanaceae; genus Nicotiana; species Nicotiana tomentosiformis. The sequence goes on along the minus strand of NC_090820.1, from coordinate 7,493,709 downwards.
TCATTAGATTGTGAACTCAAACTTTATACTTATAAGAACCGATGATTTAATCTTTCATGTATAAGCTAAACTCTATACACTAAATCATCTACTATATAAGCAAAGGATACAGATGATCTATTTAAAACTTTAATAAAACTGAATAAACAATTATTTCATAATAAATACTATATCTAAGACGCCCCGACGGTGAGCTAACGTGCGCCTCTGCCGGCATGGGTAGAGGAAGACCAAAGAGAGTGATTCCGATCACAAATCCGAGTAAGGAACCAGCAAGTAAGACAAAAATTGATGGAAAGGAACAATTTAGAGGGACTGGGGACATGCATAGTCCTCGGATCTCTATGGAACAATTGCAAAACTCAAGTGTGATGTGGCTGCCTTTGCATGGATCGATTTCAGCTAAATCGCTTTCAATTGATAATGGCGATCATAGCCAAACTCTAATGACATCGGCGAAGAGTCCAAATGCTAAGAGAATTGATGCTGATAAGGAGATTCAGAGGAATGAAACAGAGCAGCTAGGCACAATTAAGCCAATTACGGAGCAGGAAGTTCAGATTCATAGACAATTGGATGAGGAGCTGCAGAAAAACAAAAAGGAATGGGTGAACTTATTCGCTGGTTGTTATTTAGCGGCTAGAGGTATGAACCTCAAATTTGTTGCTCCTATGGTCAAAAATGGAGAAAAAGTAGTTGAATTAGATAATGCTGAGGTAGATCGAGAAACAGAGAAATGGAAACATGCAATTGTGTTGTATGTTGTTGGTGATTCTCCTTCAATAGGTGCTTTAGATCGTTTCATCGCTGCGCAGTGGAATTTTGTTAGTAAGCCAAAAATTTACTTTCATAATGACGGATATTTTGTGTTTAAATTCAATAGTGTGGAAGATAGGGATGTTGTGTTGATATCAGGGCCAAATACTATAAGGATCAAACCTATAATCGTCAAAGCATAGTCACATAACTTTGATTTTGATACAGAGGTATTACAGACAATTCCTATATGGGTTAAACTGCCAAATTTGTCACTAAACTGCTGGAGTATGGATTCACTTAGTAGGATTAGGAGTAGGATTGGGAGTGGATTAGGAATCCCAATATATGCAGATGAATGCAACACTAAAGTAGAGAGGATTTCTTATGCAAGGCTACTAGTAGAGATGGATGTTACAAAGGACATGCCTAGAGTCATAAAAATTATAGATCTGATGGGCAAAGTTTTTGAGCAACAGGTTGCATATGATTGGATACCTAAATACTGCCACACTTGTCTTCAAGTTGGCCATGTTTGCAGACCAACACAGATCATACCAGAAGCCAAACAACAACAGCAAAAACCAAGGATGGAATGGAGAAGAAGAACAGATCCAAACAATGTGGAAACAACTGCAAAGGAACATGCTGATAGCATGATACAAAACATAAGGTCACATTGTGAGGATGATAAAACAACAGAATGGGAGCAAGCAAAAAGGAAATCTGCAGCAAAAGGTGGACTGTCCAAAATAAGAGAAACAACAAGCATTAATGTAGTGAATGGATTTAGTCCATTCATTACTGAAATAGCTGGTGAATCAGTGGACAATTCTACTAAGGAGAAGGGACAATGCAGCTACCAAGGTGATACTGGGGACCCAAAACTCAAGCAACCAACTAAATGAAAATCATAGCATCGAATGTGAGGGGTGTAAATAAAGTATACAAGCAAAAAGAAGTAAAGAAGTTTATTACAAATAATGATGTAGGATTGATAGCAATACTGAATAATAGAGTCAAGGAGGAGAATGCAAGTAGAGTGATCAACAAGATTACAACAAATTGGAGATGGTGTGCAAACTACTCACATAGTTCTAAAGGGAGAATATGGATTGTTTGGGACCCAAATAGCGTAGAATTTGAAATATCTGGTATGAGTGTTCAAGCCATCCATGGTACAATTAGTATCTCTCAGTTGCAAATAAAAATTACTATGTCAGCAGTGTATGGAATGCATACTATTGAAACAAGGAAGGACATATGGGAGGAACTGAGAAGTGTCAACAACTCTGTTCAAGGACCATGGCTAGCTATTAGATATTTTAATGCAATAACTGACATGGATGATAGACAATTTGGTAATCCAGTTCAGGAAAATGAGATCAGAGATTTTAATGATTTTTTACAGTCAAGTGGCATGGCTGAATTACGTATAGTGGGTAGAAGATATACATGGCCAAATGGGCAAATTTGTAGCAGGATAGATAGTGCTCTAGTAAATGTTGAATGGTTGTTAACAATTGTTGTTACAGAGGTGGTGATATTAAATCCTGAGATTTCTGATCATACACCACTAAGTATTCAACTCAAGGAAGCTGTGAAGAGGAGTCCAAAGCCTTTCAGATTTCTTAACTGTTTAGCGGAGCACAAAGATTTCCCAAGTGTGGTGGCTAATGTATGGTGCAGGCCAACTGGTAAAAATCACATGGAGGATATATGGTGGAAGCTCAAAGTGTTGAAGACAGATTTGAAGCAGTTAAACCAAAGAGAATTCAGGAATGTAGAGGAGAATATTGAGCTATATCGACAGAAGCTACATGATATTCAAACACAAATGGGAAGCCACAATCATCCAAATGTGTTGTTTGTAGAAGAAAAGGAATTAAAGCTAGAATTAGAGAAATGAGGCCTTGTGGAAGAGAGAATAGTAAAACAGAATGGTTGGAATTGGGAGAGACAAACACTGCCTATTTTTTTGCTCATCTAAAGAATAAGCAAGCCCAAAACAGGATCAAAAGTATTGTTAATGCCACAGGTGATATCCTCCAATAACCAGAAGTCATAGTAGAGGAATTAATCAGTTATTATAGGAAGCTATTAGGCAATGTTGCTGATCAGCTACCAGCTGTAAATACTGAAATCATGAAGTGTGGGAATGGACTAACAAGACAACAACAATTGCAATTGATAGCACATGTCACTCATGAAGAAGTATATTAAGCCCTTATTAGCATAGATGATCACAAAGCTCCTGGTTGTGATGGTTTCAATGCTCTCTTTTTCAAAAAGGCTTGGTCTGTGATTGGAAGAGATGTTACAGCTGTTGTGATTCAATTCTTCACGGATGGGGATATACATAAAGCTATTAACTGCACTACAATAACACTGATTCCAAAAGTCAAGAATCCATCAAAGATATCTGAATTTAGACCTATAGCTTGTTGCACTATGTTGTATAAATTGATCTCTAAAATCCTCACTAAACGAATGCAGGGTGTTATGGACAGTCTAGTGGATAAAAGCCAATCTGCTTTTGTTCCAGGAAGGCTAATCCCTGACAACATCATATTGAGCCATGAACTGGGGAAGGGGTATGGAAGAAAGGGCATCACTCCTAGATGTATGCTGAAAATTGACATGAGGAAAGCGTATGACTCAGTGGAATGGCTATACATTGAGCAAATCCTAAATTGTATCCAGTTCCCAACTAAATTTGTCAAATGGATCATGTGTTGCATTACAACTGTCTCATACTCAATCTTACTCAATGGTGAGCCAGTGGTTCCATTTCCAGCAAGAAAAGGATTGAGACAAGGGGATCCTCTATCCTCTTTTTTATTTGTGCTAGTTATGGAATACTTTAGTCGTAGTTTAAATAGGCCCAGTGAGGAACCAAGCTTCAAATTCCATCCAAGGTGTAAGAAGCTGCAAATTGTACAGCTTGGGTTTGCTGATAATCTTCTACTATTTTGCAAAGGAGAGCTGAAATCAGTCAACTTACTAGTCCAATACTTTCAGCATTTCTCACAAGTGTCAGGTTTGGTTGCTAATGTTGATAAAAGCTCAGTGTATTTTGGAGGGGTGTAACAAGAAGTTCAACATAATATTCTACATGCTATCCAATTCAAAAAGGGAGAGATGCCTTTTAGATACTTAGGAATCCCCATGAGTACTAAAAGGCTATCAATTGTGCAATGTAAACCTCTCCTTGATAAAATGCTAGCCAGGATCAAATCATGGACTACACGATATCTATCATATGTAGGCAGATTACAGCTTGTGAAATCAGTGCTTTTCTCAATTCAAATATTCTGGTCGCAAGTTTTTATTCTACCTAAAAAGGTGGCTCAACTGGTGGAATCAACTTGCAGGAACTTTCTATGGACAGGTGGAAATGAGCTTACAAAAAAAAGCACTTATTGCGTGGGATAGATTATGTCTTCCTAGAACTGCATGTGGCTTGAATATCCTAGACATATAGGTGTGGAATTTGGTAGCTATTGGGAAACTATTATGGAATATATGCAGGAAGAAAGACTGCTTATGGGTTAAATGGATTCATTCCTACTATACAAAGAGAGGTACTGTATGGGGAACCAAGACTACTCAGTCTTCATGGATTGTGCAGCAAAGACAATGTTTGAGCAGATAGGATTGACTGAGGCAGATGTGGCAGCAATGAGCAACTACTCAATAAAGAAAGTATATGGACTCTGTCGTGGAGAATTTCAGAAAATCCCATGGCGAAGATTGATATGCAATAATGCAGGATTACCTAAATGGCTATTCATCCTATTATTGGCACTACAAAGGAGATTACAAATAAAGGAGAGGATTGCATGTTGGGCAAATATTAAAGACATGGAATGTGTTCTGTGCTCGAAGGAGAATGAAGATATAGATCACATACTGTTTGAACGTGAATATGCCAAACAAGTGTGGTCCAAGTTATTATTCTGGCAAGGAATTCACAGGGATGTGAGTAATTGGCAGCATAAAGTAACATGGGCAATGGAAAATGCAAAAGGGAAAAATGCTGAACAGGAATTGTATCGGATGACACTAGCTGGGGGAGTATATCATCTGTGGTAAGAAAGGAATGCAAGGATCTTCAAGTCTCAAAGAAGAACTGCGGATCAAGTGATAAGGCAAGTGATAAGAGAACTACATTTTAGAGCACGTAGAATTCTTAGACTAGATATACGTATGCAGTCACTAAATTTCTATCCATAAGAGGCTGTATATAGAAATAGATTAGTTTGCAGAGTTGAGGTTTCAGTAAGCTTGGGACTAAATGTCCAAGTTGTTGTTCTTTGGGTTTTCTTTGATGGATGTAAATATTTGTTCGTGGAAATATAAATATACAGTTACCAAATAAAAATACTATATCTAAACCAAACTCATGGTTAATAGTATATATCCCAGCAATCTCTCACTTAGACTTTTAGCCATGACAATTGTTAGAATATACTATATCCAAACGCATGGTTAATAGTATATGCCCCAACAATCTCTCACTTAGACTCATAACCATGCATCTACAACTTTCTCGGGCATTCTTTTACATGACTATTAAAAGTCTTTACCAAATAAGGTTTTGTTAAAGAATCTTGCCAAGTTATTTTCTGATGCAATCTTTGTCTACTAGTGTTTTGTCGTAACTATCTAGTTTGGTATTAAACTCTCCAGGAATCCTGTTACCAAATATATCCCAAGAGTGTACACCGAACTATGATCTTCCTTAGTATTCTCCTATTACGACGAAGTACTACTAATATTACCTTACAGTATTAAAATATTAGCGTCTTCTTGCTATAGTGTTGATTGTTCAAACATCACTCCCACTCGATAAAAGGCATATTCTGCCTATTAACGCTTTCCCATTACTTAAAATGTAATGGAACGTCAATTCCAACGTTTGGGTTTTGATGTTCTTGAACATCTAGTTATTTCTTTGCCTAATTCCTGTAAAACTAGTTTACTTCTAGGAACGTGGTTTATTATGCAGCCCTTATCTAGAAAACTATATTTATTTTAACAATTGTCTTATTTCCTTTAGGACAATAAAATAAACATCCATTCATTTTCTTGGATATTCAATAAACATGCACCTATCCATTCTTAGTTCCAACTTACATATCTGCTTTCCCTTTCAACACATATGCTGTACAATCCTATATCTGAACATGCCGCAGACTAAGCTTACATTCAGTCCACAGTTCTATAGATGTCACAGGTACTAACTTAGAAGGAAATAAATTCAGAATGTAATTTGCAATTTCTAGGAAATATTCCAAAAAACGAATAAGGCAAATCTGAATAATGCTTCATTAATCTATCCATGTCCAATAGAGACTTACTTATTTATTCTTTCTACCACACCACTCTATTATGGAGTTTACGGTGTAGATAATTGAGATGTAATCCCTTATTCTGATAAGTAACAAAAGAACTCTTTAGAGAGGTGCTCGTCACTACAATCAAATTGCAGTAACTTAATATTTTTCCTTGGTGCTTCTCCGTTTCAAGTCTTAAAAACCTTGAATTACTTAAATCATTAAGACTTACAGTGCATCAAATAAATATATTAATATTTTGAGTAATCATTTATGAATGTCACAAAAATACTCAAAACTATCTCTTACCATTATGTTCATTTAACCATACAAATCAGAAGGGATTCATTCTAGCTTATCACTAGCTTTATTTCCTTTTGAAGGGAAATATACTTTAGTCAAATTTCTTTCCAAACGGGATCCACAAGTTGGTAGTGCCTCTACTTTCAATGAACCTTAAGGTCCATCCCTGACCAACTTGAAATCCTATCCAAATTAATATGACTTAGACAAAAGTGCATAGATAAGTTTTACTCAATTTTGAAGAACATATTCACTTATGAGGTAGACTAATATTGTTATGTTCAGGAGAGACATTATATACAATAACAAGGTCATGCATTCATGTACCATAAGAGATAAAATATTTATCAAGCTCAATAACTCAAGAGTTATTCGAAAAATAAAACAAATATCCATCTCTTATTTTGTCCAGAAACCGGAATTAAATTCCTTCTTAACAAAATGTCAATATATTGCATCCTTTAAATTAATGTCTTTACACATGAAAACTTATAAGCTTTCATAAAGGTGTATCATCAATCTCTAAACCGAGACATGGATTCCATCAAATAACTATTACTTCGATAATATACATTATTATTATCCAATTTACCAGACATATTTACCCACGAAAGGATCTCGCCTTTTAATAAATTAAAACAATAATAATATACACAGCTAATAATAATTATATCAAGATTAAGAGTATAAGTACATTTAATGGCTAGAGAGTTTATTTTATTAAGTCGGTATAAAATACTTATCTCTACTTGGTTCGTTCAATACATACAAAATGTAATAGTACAAGAAGTTGGAATTTGTCACGACCCAAAATCCCACCACATGCGTCGTTATGGCACTTAATCTCTAAGACTAGGTAAGCCGATTACAATTACATTTCCAACCTTTTTTAAAAAATAGAATCTTATACAAGTGTCGAAACTAAAAGCGGAAACAATTATAACAACCTCCCAAGACTTGTAATATTGAGTCACGAACTCTAACTGAATACATGAAATGATCTCGAGGATCGAATATACAATATTGTTCGAATAAGAAATTAACAGTACAATAAAATGGAAAGACTCCAAGGGACTGCGACGACCAAGCAGCTCTACCTTGAATCCTTGTGATCATAGTATAATTCTGTCCGAGTCCGATATTTCCAATACCTGGCTCTGCATAAAAATGTGCAGAAGTATAGTATGAGTACACCACAGTCGGTACCCAGTAAGTATCAAGACTAATCTCGGTGGAGTAGTGACGCGGTACAATCAAGATACTCACTAGTCGAATAACTTGTGCAATATAGTAGTATACAATATTGGTGATTCGGCAAGCGATTGATTCGGCGCATCTAAGTATTCTCTGCTCTAGTACTGGAAAACAGCTAGTAATGATAGCAATAAAAATCAACCAGTGATATAAACAGCAAGGCAACAAGAACACCATAATTATTGCTCAAACGAATAAGGAATACAAGTACAACCAATTAATCAAGTTCTTCAAATATAAATCTTTCACATATAATTCTTTCGAATATACTTCTTTCAAATAAATATCTTTCGAATATACTTATTTCCAATAAATATCTTTCGAATATACTTCTTTCAAATAACTATCTTTCGAATATACTTCTTTCAAACAAATATCTTTCGAATATAATTCTTTCAAATAAAGTCACTATGTGATACCTCATTTCATAATCATAAAACATGGGTCTCAGCCGACTTTCATATTTTGTAACACGGGTCTCAGTCCACTTTCATATTTTCACGGCACTTCGTGCCCATATTTCTATCACAACCGCACTGACAACTCACGTGCCAAAATATTAATATATAAGATCCGCCCGGACAACTCACGTGCCAATAATAAAATCATCATTTACTCACGGCAACTCGTGCCCACATCTCATTTTATAACTGCACGGATAACTCACGTGCCAATATTATAATCATTATATACCCACAACACCTCGTGCCTACATTTCATATCACAACTGCACGGACAACTCACGTGCCAATAACATATTCCGCCCGGCAATAGCCACAGGCTTACAATTTCAACATGTATCAGACTATTATCAAATTTACTGAATTAACAAAATAAATTGCACAAGATATAAAAGTAATCACAAGGAAATCACAACATCACGTGAAAATCACCAGTATAATAACCCCACATCATCAATTTAATTATGAATCTTCCGAAAATAACACGCAAGTCATAATACATATTACGCCTGGACCTTAAGTCACTAAACGGGACGCTAATTCTCAAAATGACAAGTCGGGTCGTTACATTCTCCCCCTCTTAAACATACGTTCATCCTCGAATGTGTCAAGAATTATTTTGAGGACTTCAATTTACTAAGTGTATTTACTATACATATATTCGCGGGTGATCCTACGTCACCGAAAATTAATATGGGTCCGACAACACCATCTCAGTTGAGATTATTTCTCATGTTTACACTTACAAGCCTTAAAACCAAACTTTTCTTACACTCCAAATATTTTCAAAAGGACTGATTTCACATCAACACATGGTATTAGTCTCAACCGGCTGTAGCAACTCGTTCCTACTCTCGCACGGCACATTCACATTGTGTGACACATCATACATAAGCCCATAATCAATTATAGCATCGACAATTAATCTCACCTCAATTTAAGCCTTGTTTCAAACCTTCACAATAATGACAATGATTTGAGGAACATGAAACCCTCGTAATTATTCACCTGAATTAACGAGTCACATTTAACATCATCTGGGCACACACCTCATAGGCTAAAATACAATAAGCACAACATAACTATGACTAGCATGCGCAGATAAATACACATAAGAATTATCAAACAAGCCCAACAGGCATAACTCCCTATTTGTACTATAATGAAAAAAAATTCACAAGGGAGAATTTAAAATATATGAATTTAACCACAAAGATCTCAATATAACTTCCACCGCGGCACGTAGCCCGGTTTAGACATATCAATTCACATTAAAGCGCGAAGATCCCATCCTCAGCTCTGAATCAAAAGTATTATGCACATCATGCCAACTGAAATTTTTTCATTTCTTTTAAATAAATCTCTACAAATAATTTCACAACACATAATGAACCCCTCATACCGGTAGTATATTAAATTCATAATTTTTAACCAAACTATCCTGAATTTGTATCAAAACCCACTATAGTGAGTAATAGAAAGTCACTTTTGGACTCATAGCTCTCAATAGTGTACAAAACAAAAATGATAGACACGGGCTAACACCATCAAATCTCCCAACAGGGATAAACACGTGAGTGAAGTACAAATTCATAAACTCGCTATATAAGGAGCATGATAGGAGATCTCACCTCGATAATCGGGATTGAATCAAAATAAGAATAGTGCTCCTCTATTATGAATTAAATGATACCTGTAACGACACTATTTGGTGTAGCGGCCTCGGCCATACTATAGCAATTATATCAACGGGCTGGGCCTCCCCTCTAGGGTGCCCTCTACCCGCCTGTCCTCCACCCCTAACTGGCTGTGCATGTGGGGTAGTAACTGGAATAGAACATGTAGCCTGAGTGTTCTAATGAAATCCACCTCTCCCAAGTTTGGGATAATCTCTCATGATGTGCCTAGTATGACCACAATCATAACAACCCCTTTACGGGCGCGACTGCTCATACTGAGTCTATGCAGAATAACTTGAATAATCACTGTAAGAACCCTGTGCCGGTGGTGTACTAAAAGTATTAGCTGGAGCACTACGAGTACTCTGAATTGCAGACTGGGCTGACCGACTACCTGAGCCTCCGCCATGATGAGTGCTAGATGCAGAGTATAATCCACTAAATCCTCTAAAATTTTGAGACCTTTTGGCCTCCTTAGACTCTCTTTCCTCATTCCTACCACGTTCTAACATTCTAGCAATCTCTACTACTTGCTGAAATGGAGTATCAGACTGCAATTCTCGAGCCATGCATATTTTAAGATCATAATCGAGCCCCTCAATGAATCTACGGACTCGCTCTCTGACTGTGGGAACCAAAATAAGTGCATGACGGGCTAACTCACTGAACCTGATGGCATATTTTGATACTATCATGGTGCCGTGACACAATCGTTCAAATTCTGTGCGCCACGCATCCCGGAGAGTCTGGGGAATAGACTCTTTCAAAAAATCTCTGAAAATTGAGCCCAAGTTGGTGGTGTTGCATCGGCTAGTCTACCCTTTTCATAAGCTTGCCACCATTGATACGCTGCTCCTGACAGCTGAAATATAGTAAAGGCAACTCCGCTCACTTTTACAATACCCATAGTGCGGAAAATACGGTGACACTTTTTTAGAAATCCCTAGGCATCCTTGGTAGATGTGCCAGTGAAGATAGGTGGACTATACCTCTTAAATCTCTCAAGTCTCTTTTGTTCCTCTTCTGATACCTCTGGCCTGACCTCATGCTGAATCGGAATAACAGATTGTACCGGTACTATACCTGAAACCTGATTAATGTGAACCTGCTGCTCTGGAGTACGGGCGGTAGGTTTCACATTAAAATGAATGAAAGGAACAATAATTAACAAAAAGATGCAGGAATATGTATCGTCTTAATAGAAAGACGACACATATTTTACAGTGTATCAATTAACTCACACTATTACGAATAATGTAACTCTAGCATTAAAATTTAAATAAATATGAAGAAATCACCTGACGTTTATTCTTTGAATCTTTTGTAATTGGAGCAATGGAGAGTCGTAGACTTGTTGCGTTCATTTTGCGTTTTTGTTGCTTGTTGGTCTTATTTTTCTTATATTTTCAGCCAACTAATGTGTCATTCTCATTCTGAAATTTTGCACAAACTTTTCATAATTGTTAACCCACCTCTCAAATTATTAGGAAATGTAATTTTCAGCCCTCGTGGGTTTTGCAATAAGTGATTCTTAGAGTAAAGAATCTGGGAGAGCGCACAAATAGCCGTTTTTAGGATCTCTATTTAAAAAATAGTCGAATTTTATAACAACAAAAAAAAAAGTCTAGCCACCTTGGAATAAAATTTAGACTCACGCGAGACGATTGAAGTTGAAAATCCTGGGTCTAAAGTTTCAAATTTCAAATATGTGGGTATAAAGATGGGCCTGCAAAAACTAACTTCAGTACCAAATGTATGATTTTTGATTTTTTTAGTTTGAATTAAGTTCAAAATCAGACCTGAGGAAGTTACTTGGCAGAGCCTAATTGTACATTAATATCTAAAGCTGGCATAACCTAGATTTGAAGGTAAGATAACTATTGAAACTTGGCATTACTATCCCGCCTTGCATGGACTTACTACACAAAAGACAATATGGAGATAAAAAGGTTGTTTTCGATAGATCATCGGTTCAAAAAACACAAAAATTTAACAGGTTCAGAGAAAACATTCCTAGCATGCATATAAGTAGGGTGACAAACGGTCGGGTCGGGTCGGATATAGTCGGATTGAAAACGGAAAATGCAAAACAGATAATATATCCGATCCGATCCATTTCTTAGTGGATATATATAATTTTTATTCATATTTGACCCATTTTTAAAAAATTTATTATCCAACTCATTTTTTAGTAAAACATATGAATGAATAACTATTTTTTGTTATCTATTTTGTCACCACTAAATATAAGTGTTTTACAGTAACTTTTTAATGAATACGATTCAATTTTATTATTTTTAAGCACTCTAGAGGTGCATGGAATTTACAAAGCAAAACTTTACACTCGTAAGTAAATGACATTTACTTCGAAAGATGCGCCAGAATGGATCCCTTATGTATAATTAATGTCTGATTTTGCGACTTGCTAAGAAGGAGGAGGAAGAACAAAAAGAAGAAGAAGAGGCGGAAGAGCAGGAGGAGGAGGTCTAAGTTTGCCAACTCTGGCTAAAATTTAAATAGTTTTTAAAAAGTAAATATAACTTAAAGGGAAAATGCATAAGTATCTCTCTAACATATTGTCGGATTTTCAACTACACTTAAGTTTGCCGGGGTCAATAGTACTCCCTGAACTATTTTAAAGTAGAATAAATATCCCCTTGAGAGATGACATGGTACAAAAAGTATGTTCACTTTCTTAGAGGCGCGTGAGAGCATAAAACTACCTTAAATTTTTTATTAAATGTCTACATATATATGTCTTTTTATAATTGGATACTTTATAATTAGTTATATTTTATTATTACAATAATATCTAACCCATTTAATTATTTCCGGTCATTGTAAGGGATTCCCACAAGAACTCCGGCGAATTCCTCGCCAGGAAAAATGGAGTTCATCTCACCATTTTCGTCTTCCTCCACTTTTATTTTTACCCGTGCATCCCCCTTTTGCAGCAATAATAAAGACCCAATAAAAACTACCAACTATTGAATTAAAATAAGAAGATAATGATGGTTTGACAACTCTAGAACTTGAGAGTATCAAAACCACCAGCGACTATTTTGTCTATGGTGACAACGACGATTCTAATTTTTTTTATTATCTTCTAAGAAGTTTTCGAGGATTAAAAGATCTATCTTTCGTTTATGTTGTACTCTAATTGATCGGCGTTATTGGAATTATGTTTGTATTAATATACTCCCCCCGTTCCAGTTTATGTGAACCTATTTCCTTTATGGCCCGTACCAAAAAGAATGACCCCTTTCTAAATTTAGAAACAATTTTGCTTTAACTTACAATTCTACCCTTAACGAGAAGCTTTTATAACCACACAAATACTCTGGGCCCTTTTTTGATTTGTTTAGGACCACAAATTTCAAAAATCTTCATTTTTTCTTAAACTCCATGCCCAATCAAGCAAGTTCACATAAATTGAAACGGATGGAGTATTAAAGTTCTATGGTTATGGGGGGAGAAATAAAGGTGGCGAATGCGATGAGATAGGTAAAAATAAAAATGGCGGAAGTCAAAAATTTCTTTTGGAGGTGGTAAAGATATGGTGTCTGATGAAGCAAGTATGATAATGGTAGTTTTTGTGGTTGTTGACAATGGAGGCGAGAGAAAGAATAGAGAAAGAAATGAGAAGATTGAAAAAAAAAAAAATTAGTGATAAAAAATATTGAGGCGTGTGTACTCCACCACATAATATAGATGTGGTTGTGACAATTTAAGGGTAAATTTATTCTATTTTAAAATAGTTTAGTATGTAGTTTAAATATGACCCACATAAAGTTTAAGTGTGTAGTTGAAAATTCGGCTATATCTCAGGGGATACTCATACATTTCCCTAACTTAAAATAGAGGTTCTCAAAGAGGATATTTGGTGCAATTGAGGCAAGTGCATAGATAGCCATTTTTAGGGATGTTGTTTAGAGATTAGCCAGTATTTATTTTGTCCTTAAATTTTAAACTAAAAATCTTAATTTCAGGACAATTCATGACACGTTTATCCCGAAAATTTGAACTGAAAACTGAAATTCAAAATGCACTGCTAAATCCTAAATAGCAGCCCTATAGAGTGGCTACCTGTTGTTATTTCTACGGTGCAATTCTTACAGGGATCTTTATACAAATAGCCGACAATATTTATTGTTTACTTTTTCTAGTTATATACATAGATTATATATTGAGTATACATATGCATATATTATACATCCACCGGCTATTTTTAGTTTAAGCAATTGGATAGACGGCTATTTGGGTTAATTCTTCATTCTTACGAATCTATGTTGTATAATACCCAGATATTTGCTTATTTCTTAGCCCATAAACCGTAGGTTGGACCTCTTTGTTAATTTTACAGGAAAGCGTTTCAGCTCTTGGTAAAAATGATACCAAATAGCCATTAGCCACTTTAGGGACGCTTTGAAATATAAGCAGCTTTTGCAAAATATTTGAAAAATAACTACAACTTTTAAACTACAACATACTAGGGGCATACCAATTTCTTGTCAAAAATTTGCAATTTTACGTTTATATCATTATAGAAAGTAAGATAATATCTTCTGTTTTATCAATATTCTCATTACCATAGCGAGGGGGTGTTCAATTAAAGCATGAAAAAGGTAAGTAGTTAAGATTTTAAATGTTGTATTTCTAGCTAGATTATAAAAAAATAGGAAATAACTTGGTAAATTAATCATTAGTCTGTGTTAATTACCAAAATCAAGCACTTTCATAGGTCTATATATTTTGAAGAATTCCATAAATATTTCTCACTATCTTTTGACATTTTAGCACTAAATCATATCTTAAATTCCATGGCCACTACCAAATTCTCCCTTCAGTCAGTTTTGCTGCTTTGCATGGTTTTGTTTTCCTTGTTGGCTCTTCATCATTGTATGTCCATATTTAGTTTTTTTTTTTTAACTTATTATTATTATTATTATTATTATTATTATTATTATTATTATTATTATTATTATTATTGGAATTAGAATTAGAATTAACAAAAAACAAATGCAAACAATATGAAGTAGATTTTTGTACGGTTACCGTTTGTTATCTTTTAGTTGATCTGACAGTGTAAAAAATTCTTATTTCATGAAATGCAGGTGACGAAAGTACAAGAGTTAAAGCAGAAGTTTCAATCGATCCATGCATCCAAGTTCCTGGTGTACCAGCCAAATGGTGTTGTGCCTGGGCTTCAGGATGCTATCCTTCTCCTGAAGATTGTCTTGCAAATTGTCACCATTGATTAATTTTTTTAAAAAATATTTGTTAATTCGAGAAAGTATTATGGTTTTTTATCTATTTGTACTCGTGAGTTTCATGTTGCTAAATAAAAAAAAAAGCTGTGATTGTCATTAATAAAATTCAGTTACAGTTATTGGTACTTTAAATCTATATATCTATATCATAATTTTCTTACATATTTTGTCTATCTGAAATTGAACATGTATATATTATTTCTCGCTCGACGCCGAGCCTTATACATTTTATATAACAAGTGTATAATCATCATACACATCGATTATATGCGGATTATATACTCCGTATTCTTTAAAATTAGTAAAAAATAAAGTTTAGGATTATTTTTTATTTTAGGATTTGTTGGGAGTGGTTATTTTAATTTGCTCTAGCTCTAGAGTCAAAAGGGCTAATACATGTATATTGTTTACTTGGTTAAATAAAAAAAATCATTTGACAAAGAAAAGGTTTAAAAGCACAACTTAAGTAATGTTGCAAACTAACAACTAATTTATATTCTCCCATGTTTACAATTTTGGGCCCAATGCTTTTCAGAAGAAAGACACACAAGTAGTAACATTTCCAACACAATACATAAAGTAGAAAATGACACTAGGTAGCCACTCTAAAGGCTGCTATTTAAAAATTAGCCAATGTATCATGAATTTCAGTTTTTCAGGACAAAAATATCCTGAATTGTCTTGAAATTACGAATTTTAATTTAAAATTTTATGACAAAATAAATACTGGCTAATATCTAAATAGCATTACATAAAGCAATTATTAAATACAGTGTCTTTGGACCTCACACCAAATTAAAATTATGGAACAAGAATGAAACAAATACATTTTAACTTCAAGCAATAGACCATTCCTTGTTTAGCTCATATTTCAACTTCATTATCTCATCCTCAGGCAAAGTCATGGTCACAACCCTTCCTTCATCACCATCCTTGCTAGAATCATTTGGCCCGGCCGGAAGCACCACGACGGCTCCTGCATCGCCAACTCCATCGACTAGGTAACTTACATTCGTCGGTTTGTGTCCCTCCCAGTCAAATCCATAGAGATCAGCACCTTCCACGTTCACGAAAGTCAAATTTGCTCCGTAAACAACCACGTCCGATACTCCATGATCTTTTTCGATGGCTTCATCGATCTTTAATCGCTCGTCGATAATCTCATTTTTAATTAACCTTGCTAATTCACTAGGATTAGCTTCTCTAATTGAGTGATCAACCTTTACCACACCAATGAATTGATTGTTTCCTACGGGGCCTTCTTTCTTTTCCTCACTCTTTTTACAAATGGTCACAACTTTGGGCTCAGGCCCATCTCTAATTCTAGAAATGGACTGCCAAATAATAGCACATAATGATTCAAATGGGCCTTGAATTTCTGTTCTTGATTGCAAGTGGCCCAATTTGGAGGCAGTAATATAGAATGAAAAGGACTCCATTTTGCAACTATTGTTGGCAATCCAATGATCTTCAACTGGTCCGACCCGTTTTATTGAAAGTGGATCCTCCACGATCTTTTGCAGGGTTTGGGTTGGGTTTGCTTTTGTCAATAAATGGGCCAAGTTATTGGGCCGGGCTGGTTGGAATCCACCAACTACTTTCCCCAAAAAGTTAATAAATTCAGTGGCTGAGAATACATCTCCGAGTACATGGGCCCAACTTAAGCCCAATGCAATTCCTCCACATTTGAATTTTGTATGCTACATTGATAGCCCAAGATATAAATGAGTCAACTATCAATTACAAATAAGAAAAGTTTAAAAAAAAAAAAAAGAAAGAGGGAAAAGTAATACTCATATAGCAAAATTGGTAAATTAAAAAAAAAAAAAAAATTCCCTTACACAATGTGGATGCAAATGTATAGATGGTCATGCAACATAACCAACAATTGACATTGCCACGTCATTTCATTCTTGTTATTCCTTTTAAGTGTATTTGATTGTAATTCATATGATATGTTTTTCTATAATTAAGGATTTTTTGATCTAGAAAGTTTTATATAGTTATGCCTACGAAATCGATTCTCGAAAATTGTTGATATGGATTTTATAGAGCATTAATGATGCATCATCTTATATATTTTTATATAATTTATGTTATTTTACAAAATATAATAAATTACTAGATTTGTAAAATATTTCTCGAGCCTTAGAATTGATGTTCACCTTTGCCTTTTAAAAAAGTACCTTCTATATAACTCCCCCCCCCCCCCCCCCCCCCCCCACACACACACACACACAAACAAAAAAAAAAGTAATAGCCAACTAACTGTAATAACGTTGGCAAAATAATAATGGCGGTATTTTCTTGTCAATTTTCTTTAATTGGTACATTTAAAGTCTTGCGTTATCAAAGCAGCTACCACAACTACCTCATTTAATTGAAATAATATCAGTCAACATATACAACCATACGATCTTTAATACGATAGGGAAATAATTGCCACTTGGTTGGACCTAATTAATTTCTTCTGGAAATTTAAATGATTATACATATATGATATATGTTCGAAGCAAATAGTTGGGGTGTACAACCGAAGTATGGTGGGATAATTACAATTGAACTAGGGGCCGTTAAGTAAGATGGGAGCCAATAAGAAGCTAACAAACGGGAAACCTGATCTAGACACAGTAAGATCAATTGAGTTAGCAAATCTAACGTGTACAAGCATCTTTTTCCTTTTATTTTTAAATTTGACACTATTTAAATAAAAAAGAACT
Organism: Nicotiana tomentosiformis; assembly: GCF_000390325.3. Lineage (NCBI taxonomy): Eukaryota > Viridiplantae > Streptophyta > Magnoliopsida > Solanales > Solanaceae > Nicotiana > Nicotiana tomentosiformis. The sequence continues at coordinate 7,475,927 of NC_090820.1, read as the reverse complement.
AACGATAAGGCTTTTCTTAACCTTAACTAGATGTCTTTAATTTTAACTCATGACATGGGCAAGCTTCCAGTAAGAAGCGTTTTATCCCATTTTGTTAGCTTCATGTAACACAATTCGAATTAATTGATTCAATCAATTTTGAATACCGAATGACTAAAAAGAAATGAGGTATAAAGGAAGAACGAAAACATGAGAGAATGTATTTGGCTTTAGTTTGTCTTTCATTTAGTTAGAAATTGAAAGGAGATATGCATCTATCAAGTATTAGTAGACCAAGTTATTTGGTACTTTTCCGTCAGCTCGTGATTTCGACTAATTCCACAGGATACCTCCCACCAACAACAGATACCAAATAATTCAATCCACCAAAGTTAGGATAGATGGAATTAGAGAAATCATCTAGTGTTCTTTGCATCTGCTGGTATTTTCAAAATAAAGAACTTTTTGTTAAGGAGAATTTTATCTTTTTAATAGGCCGCTACCCGATGCAAACCCTAATTAGTCGAGCCAGTGCATTGAATAATGTATAATTAAACTGGAAAGAAGCTAATTAATTTCAAGAAGGAACAATACCTGTATGAGGATTGGAGGGGAGAAAGTCAACTCAGGACCAAGAACTTGATTAGAAACAAGTAATTTCTCAAGAGAAGCATCTTTCATTTCTAGCCATTCTTCCAAAGTCTTATCACATTGTGCTTCAATAAACCTAGCTCCACAGTCATTGCATTTTATATATGGCCTCCCAGATTCTGCTCTCCTAAACCTACCAGCTGTCATATAAAAATGGCTAAACCATGAAAATATTGGCTCCTTAACTTTATATATGGTTACATCTTGAAACGCTTGGCTATTAAAGTAATAAATCCCTCTCAAGTAGTGTAATTTCATGGCTAAATCAATATTACTTGGCTCATAAACTACATCTTGTCCTGTTACATTTGCTGGTCCAACTGAGGAAAACTTGATGTTGTAAATTAGACCAGCTTCTGATTTTGAAGACACCATTTCTTGAAATTAAATTTTTTCTATTTTTGAGATTATTTTGATTGAGTTGGTTTTTTCTTTGGAAAGAAGTTGAAGGATAAAAGATTATAAGTAAGGGGGATTTTTGTTGACTGTATGTGTGATGTTCTTGATTGCAAAGCATATTTAAAGGGTTAGAGGTGAGATAATGGACTAGCCATAAATCACTTAGCTCATGAACAAATAAAGGACATTTGCATAAATGGTCCCTTTTTTAGGCCGCTCTTGAAATTATGTTGCCCGTACACAAAATAGAGGTAAGGTTTGCGTACATCCCATACTTCATAGACCCTACTTCTAGAATCACAATGAGTATGTTCTTGAAATTATGTTCCCTGTTAGCGCAATGGACTAAATTTATATCAAACTAGGTATGTTGTTGTTGTTGTTGTTGATGTTGTTCTTGAAATTATGTTCCCCGTTAATTAGTGCAATGGGCTAAATTTATATCACACTGAGTATGTTGTTGTTATTCTTGAAATTACATTCCCGTTAGCGTAATGGGCTAAATTTATATCACATTGGATATGCTGTTGTTGTTCTTGAAATAATGTTCCTCGTTAGCGCAATTGGCTAAATTTATCTATAAAAGTTCATTAACCCGCTTTTAAAAGCTAAATTAGTCCGTTGGATTAAATGTGGGTAAAAATTTAAAGAGTGACCTCAAAGAACGTCATATGGTGCAAATAATCCCAAAAATGCTCCACCAAGTTAGGAGTATATAAGAAGTTTAAACATCTTTCTCGTTGCAATTTCTATAATTTACCAAAAAAAATATGAGTGTGATATTCTATAACTATATATTCGAATTTCGAAATAAGAGTGAGTCAATTTTCAGGTAAAATTTTAAAGAGAAAGTGAAATAAGAAAATCGCAAGGTCAATGTTTTCTTGATTGATGATAAGACTCTTTACCAAGGGTTAAAGAAGAAACTGTTAGGACAACATTTGACTGAAAGACAATGACAGAAACAATATCCAGGTAATCTAAGGTAGAATATAAATCCAGCGAAAAAGTACAAAGACGCAATTTTTTTTCCAAGTGTATTTTATGTTCAAAAACAAATTCTAAGACTTAAATATATTTTTTCAACTTCAATTTTGAATACCTTCTTCTTCAATTTTGCTGTGTGATTATAGACAGGGACGGATGCAGCTCCTGGACTGCGGGTTCACGATATTTCGACACAAATATATATGTAAAACTCTATTAAAATTTCAGGAAATTTCAGATATGGACATATATTTTAAAGTATAATAAGTCCATGTCTAAAATCTTTAAAGGTCGATACATCAAATTTAAAGATAATAGATATTTTTGATATTATGATTTATATAGTCATCTCTCGTCACGATAAAAGTAATTGGGAATAAACTATTATGTACTTGTGTTCAATTACTTGAGACGTAGTTCTTTCTTCATTATTTAACTTTTTGCATAATTGAAATGAGCCGAAAGTCTATTGAAAATAACATATTTTCGATATGTAGGAGTAATGTCTATATACACACTATGCTCTTCAGTCCACTTGTGAGATTTCACTCGGTATGTTGTTGTTGTTGCATAATTGAGATGCCATTTTTGTACATGAAATTCTCCACTTCTATTTTCGTATATTTCAAGACCTGTATAATGAGAACTCCAGTTGAAAATATTTTAAACATCTCTTATATAGGAATTTCCATATAAAATGGAATAAAAGAATAGTCGCTATCTAAGTAATTTAAAGAGGTAAAGTCTTATCACTAATTGGAAAAAAAAATAGTACAGGTAGCGGCAAGGCATTAAAATTTTGGTAGATGGGATTTATTGCAAATTATGGCGTGTGAGTCATTATATTGTCCACATTGAGGTAGTTATGCTATTAATATATTGCAAAAAAAATGTACAAACCCTAATTAGAGGCGGAGTCATGATTTGAAACTTATGAGTTCAGAATTCTATTTTTTTTAAAGTTAGTGAGTTCTAACTTAATAATTTGTGCATATTTAATAAAGACAAATATAAGATTTAGACCAAAGCTATTGGGTTCGGCGCGGGCTCGGCCCTTGAGTCCCTAACTGCCACTGCACCTTTTATTTCTTAGGGAGTTAATTCCATTTAATAGTAAGTACTATAGATCTCTTGAAGCTTCTCGTGAATGCACATAGTTAGAAACTTGTAAGGCTATTCTAGGTGTTGACGTTCTTAATTTTGATAAAAGGAGAAGGTCTTAGATCTTAATATAAGTTTGATTTAGCAACATTTTGGATTAAATGTGATTAGGAAAAAATAGGAATACTAAAAAAGAAAGAGAGAGAGAGAGAGAAAGACCCAATTTTGAATAAAATGTTTGAATCTGAATAAAATATGATTGTTAAGATATTGTCTCTAAATTTAAACATCTATTGGATAATTAAAACAGACCTCTTAGTAAGATTCAGACCAATATGAAGTTTCGACCATCTGTCAAAATAGAAGAATGAACAAAGCTTGTAGTAGGATTATGTTTGTTTTCTCAATATTTTGATGTGTATAATTATCTTTTTTTAAAAGACTAAGAAATATAGAATTTATATAAAATGATAATTATTATTATATTCAGAGGATAAATAAATGATATTAGTAGGTATTGACTGGCATAATCAAGATTAGTACAAATTAAGAGTGACATGTGGGCCGGTTAGGACCGGGCCTGGCTCAGGACCTCAAGTCCAAATGGGCAGTGGGCCTAAACAGTTCTAACCGGATAGGACCGGGACCGTGGGGAGGTGGGATGGGTAGTGGGCCGGTCCCATAGGCGAGGCCCGCGAGACCGGGACCGGCTGGAAAGTGAGCCGGTTCAAGCGGTCCTAAACGGGCCTATCCGGGCCCAAGGACTAAATTTTTTTTAAAAAAAATCTGCCACATTATAGTTATTATGGCATCTAAAATATGGTCGTTTTACCTGCCAAAATAGCCGTTAGCTATTTATAAATAGGCATTTAACCCCCCAACTTTGTTTTAACTCCAATTTTTGTTATAATTACACTTTTTCTTTTATATATATATATATATATCTTAAGATGTATATATAGTATATCTTAAAATATATACTATCGAATATGACTTATATACTATGTATATATAGTATAGTGTATATATATATATATATATATATCTTAAGATGTATATATAATATATAAATCGAATATAGCTTATATATCTTAAGATGTATATATAGTAAATCGAATATAGCTTATATATCCTAAGATGTATATATAATATAGTATATTATATATATAAGTTTATATACATATCGAATATAGCTTATATATCTTAAGATGTATATACAGTATACTATAGTATATACTATACTATAAAAATATATATATATATATATATATAGCTTATATATATATCTTAAGATGTATATATAGTAAATCGAATATAACTTATATATCTTAAGATGTATATATACTATCGTATCGCTTGGGCCCGGGACCCGCCCACTTAACCCGGGACCGTTAGTTCGTGGTCCCGGTCCCGGACCGGTTCCAACAAGAAACCCGCGAAACCCGGAACCGCTTAAGACCAGCCCACCTAGGACCGGCCCACTTATGACCGGCCCACTTAGGACCGGGCCCGTAAAGCCCAATTAGGACCGGCCTCGGCCCACATGCCACCCTTAGTACAAATTGATCCGGAGACTAGCATATTTTAAAAATACAAATAAATAAATGTCTACGTCATCCCGTCTTGCATATACAAGAACTTTTAGCTCTTTTTGACAAAAATAAATTGTTCAAGTGTTAAGTATTCTTCAGCTCCGATCTTAAGATTGTTGGTTCGAGTCATGAAAAAAAGTAAAATGGAAGGAATTCCAAGGGAGGGGTAAAATATATGAAAAAAAAAGCTCTTCCTTGCCTGATGGAATTGAAGAAGAACGTCTCCTTAACTTCCTTTTTACCACCAAAAAGGAAACAAATCATTGAAGTTTAGAAATAGTGTGTACTTATTGCCTTAATTGCCTTAAATAATACTAGTGCAATCTAACTAGACAACTGTAATAGGCACTTTTAGTATGTCATCCCATTAAAATATTAAAATGGACATTCTAGTTAGCACCTGCAGCAAAATAAAAAATTTAAAAAATTAAAAGAAAGAAAAAGGAAGAAAGAACAAGACTTCAATTAATTAAAGTTAGAATTTCAGCATCAAGAAATGAAAAAATGTCGGTATGTTTCACACACAAAGGACTGACCTTACAAATGTAATTAGGAGAATTATTGGCCAAAAATAGCTTAATACAATTATTCTGAAACATAAGCAACAATTATATCTTTCTATGTGGAATAAAAATGAAGTGGTAGCTATTACTACTCTCTCAGTTTCAAATTAGACAAGGTACTTCCCTTTTTAGTCTATTCCAAAATAAATGACACATTTCTAAATTTGAAAATAATTCAATTTTAAATTCTTCATTTACCAATTTTATCCTTAATAAGAAGTTTTTATAATCATACAAATGTAATGGCCCCACAAAGTTTTTACCCCCTTAAGCTTTTAAGACTACAAGTTTCAAAAGTCTTCTTCTTTTTTCTTAAACTCCATGTCGAGTCAAACTATTACATCTAAATTGAAACGGAGGGAGTAGTATTTATTTTCCTGTCCTTCTTAGGATTTGTACAAACAAATCAATTGTTCTTTCAAGATGCAAATATATATATATTTATTGTTGCTAATTTTAGTTTCTTAGCATGATTAAAGTTGATCCTATATATGTATGTATGTATTTAATGCAAATTGAGAGACGTTTCTTAGAAATTAAATAGCGCTTAATTATTTTATTTGTTTTACCACATTATCTAAAAGGTTAATCTGTTAGAGGGCGCTAACTTTTATATTCATAATTAATTATATTTTAAAGATGTTTTGTTACGTATGCACTTGGTTTTTTATCATTAGCCAAATATGTGATTTTTTATATAATAAATGGATTAAAGCTGAGTTTGAACTTGTATTTGTAAGCTCTAATACAACTACAATTACTACTACTACTAATACTATGCCTCAATTCCAAGCTAGTGGTGATTGCCTATATGAATTTATATTATCTATTACTCATGGCCTCCATAGAACTAGTTTTAATCCAATATTAATGTATACGGTCAAAATCGAATTTGCCCTTCATATGTCTAATCAAGATTGGAACGTGGTGGTCGAGGATTATCGTTGTGATATCGAGACATGGTAAGGAGTATATGTTGCCAGGCTCGAGACCGAGCGACCGATTAAGATCGAGATCGAGATCGAGACCAAGATCGAGCTCGAAGACTTAGAGACCGATCGAGATCGAGACCAGGACCAAGATCGAGCTCTAAGACTCAAAGACCGATCAAGATCGAGATCGGCCGAGATCGAGGTCGACCAGGATCAAGATCGAGCCAAGGGACAAAAAAGTCATTATAGTCGCATTTGGGGAGAGAATCTCGGCGAAAATCAAGAAAAAACTAATTAATTAATCTATCATGAGATCCCCACTATGTATTTTTGAATTATATCCAAAATAGGATTCCCCCACTATATTAAGAGTGGTTATTATTTGTAAGAGGCACATTGATTGATACACACATTACAGAAAATAGAGCAAATACTATCCTTTTTTGGCTTTTGGTATTTGGTCATATTGTTTCTTCTACCAATCGTTTTTCACTCAATTTGGAGGTGATTAAACTTGAAGGCTTAGGCTAACTAGTTCATTCGGTTTGCATTCATCTCTTTTATAACTAATTTCAATACACATTTATTTATCTTTTCCAATTTATACTACGTATCCTTAGAACTACGTATAAATTCAACCCTATTCATTTTTCGGGTAAACAGTTTGGCGCCCACCGTGGGGCTAAGGATAATAGTGGTTATTTGGTACAATTTTTTTGTAAAAATATACTATTTTATACTTGCTCTTGGAAGTGTCTTTGATTTCAGGCTAAAATGACGAACTCTCAGTTAATGGCCCTACCTATCGACAACGAATCTGGCCATCAAGATGAGAATAACAACGTGACCCCCGGGGATGAAAGGCCACCCGTTGAACCCATTGGAACTCGTGTCATAGATCTAATTGACGTTAATTCGCATGTGGCCATCGAAGCAAACCAACATTCCGACCCCGAAAATAACATTCATGGTAGAACTCGATATGTAGTTCGAAATACCCAAAATGTTGGAGAAGACGAGATCAACCTGCGTATGATTTTCGAAATATTGCAAGCTCGACATGTAGAGATAGCTCAGTTGCAGAGCCAAGCCCAGGCACCAAGCAGGCCAGAGCTCGGTCCACCCCGAGAAGTCACCCTCAGAACGGGGACAACTATGATAAGGTCAAATGAACAAGAATCGGGGACTAACCCCGAAATTATAAAGTTGCTCGAAGAACTGACAATACGGATAAAGTCAGGAGAAAAGAGGATTGAAGCAAACGACAAAAAGGTAGAAACTTATAACTCCACGGTTGATCAAATCCCAGGGGCACCACCAATATTGAACGGTTTGGATTCCAAAAGGTTCGTACAAAAGCCTTTTCCCCGAGCGCAGCTCCCAAACCGATCCCCAAGAAATTTCGCATGCCCGAGATCCCTAAATACAATGGGACGACCAATCCCATCAAACATGCCACCTCATACACATGTGCCATTAAAGGGAATGATCTAGAGGACGACGAGATCGAATCCGTATTATTGAAGAAATTCGGGAAAATCCTGTCAAAGGGAGCAATGATATGGTATCATAATTTACCACCTAGATCTATTGATTCTTTTGCCATACTTGCAGATTCTTTTGTGAAAGCATACGCCGGAGCCATAAAGGTCGAGACCAGGAAGTCGGACCTTTTCAAGGTAAGGCAAAAAGATAACGAGATGCTAAGAGAGTTCGTATCGCGTTTCCAAATGGAACGAATGGATCTACCACGGGTCACAGATGATTGGGACGTTCAGGCCTTCAACTAAGGACTAAACGAACGAAGCTCAATGGCTTCACAGCAGTTGAAGCAGAACTTGATTGAGTACCCGGCTGTTACCTGGGCCGATATACATAACCGATATCAATCGAAGATTAGGACCGAAGACGACCAGTTGGGAGCCCCTTCTGGGTCTGTTATTAAAAGGGACATCGACCGAGAACCAAGGTCGAACAGGGACCGATACCGGCCGTATATTGGAGATCATAGGGGCAGCGAACCAGGACGTAACCCCGTACGAGGTGAAATGAGAAGTGACCGAGGCCAAGGGTCTCAAGGGCTGATGAACAAGAATGGTTTCGACATGCATTCCGGACCTAAGGAAGCACCGCGGTTATTAGAATATAACTTCAACATTGATGCATCCGCCATCGTATCGGCTATCTGGCGCATCAAAGATACTAAATGGCCTCGACCTCTGTAGACCGATCCAGCCCAGAGAAATCCCAATCAAATGTGCAAGTATCATGGCACCCATGGCCACAGAACGGAAGATTGCAGGCAGTTGAGAGAAGAAGTTGCCCGGTTGTTCAATTAAGTGATCGGGCCAAGAATCACTTCAAAAACAGAGAGCTCAATAGACAAAAGGAGCAAGAAGAGCTGCAACACATTATTCACATGATTATCGGAGGGATCGATATTCCCCAAGGGCCAGTGTTTAAACTCACTAAGGTGTCGATTATAAGGGAAAAATGATCTCGGGCTCAGGATTACATACCAAAAGGAACCTTGTCCTTTAATGAAAAAGATGCAGAAGGAATCATGCAACCCCATAACGATGCACTGGTAATATCTGTCCTTATGAATAAAACTCAAGTTAAGCGTGTGTTAATTGATCCAGGTAGTTCGGCCAACATCATTCGAATGAGGGTCATAGAGCAACTCGATCTACATGACCAGGTCGTGTCCGCAGCCCTGGTACTAAACGGATTCAACATGGCATGTGAAACTACTAAGGGCGAGATAATTCTGCCAGTTAACGTGGCCAAGACCATCCAATAAATGAAGTTCCATATGATCGAGGGCGACATGAGGTATAACGCCCTTTTTGGGAGACCGTGGATCCACAACATGAAAGCAGTACCCTCGACCCTTCACCAGGTTCTAAAATTCTCAACACCGGAGGGAATCAAAACAATCTACGGAGAGCAACCAGCTGTAAAGTAAATGTTTGCCGTCGATGAGGTGATTCCGATATCATCACTCTCATCGACAAAGGGATCAAATTTGAAGGAGACATAAGATACCAAATATCAATCACAAACGTCAGCCTCGACCTAAATAGAGAAGCAGAAGACTGACGGAGATGATGATTATGGGATCCCTAGGTCCTTCGTGGTCCCCGATGATTCCGATGCTACCAAGTCAAGAGTCGAAGATTTGGAACAAATCACATTATCGAACATCTGCCCGAACGAAAGGTATACCTGGGCACGGGGTTAAGTCCCGAGCTCAGGAAAAAGCTTATTCAATTTCTTATAGCTAACATGGACTGTTTTGCTTGGTCCCATCTTGACATGACATGGATACCACCGGGAATCACCACCATAGACTAAGCTTGGATCCGAAATTCAATCCGATAAAGCAAAAAAGAAGGCCCTAGTCCGAAGTCAAACATGCCTTCATCAAGGACAATGTAACCAAACTTCTCAAAATAGGATCCATTCGAGAAGTAAAATACCCCAAATGGTTAGCAAACATGGTGGTAGTCCCTAAGAAGGGAAACAAACTAAGAATGTGCATAGATTATATAGACCTAAATAAAGCATGACCTAAGGATTCTTTTCCTTTGCCAAATATCGATCGTATGATCGACGCCACGGCCGGCCACGAGACTCTCAGTTTTCTCGATGCCTACTCGGGGTACAACCAAATACAGATGAACCCGGAGGATCAGGAAAAGACCTCGTTTATCACTAAGTACGGTACCTATTATTATAACGTAATGCCATTATGTCTAAAAAATACTGGTGCAACTTATTAACGCTTAGTAAACCAAATGTTCAAAGAACAAATAGGAAAATCAATGGAAGTTTACATTGATGACATGTTAGTTAAGTCCCTGCGAGCAGAGGACCATTTAAAGCATTTGCAGGAAACCTTCGATATACTAAAGGAGTACAATATGAAGCTCAACCCCGAAAAGTGTGCATTCAGGGTTAGCTCGGGCAAGTTTCTTGGTTTCATGGTATCCAATCGGGGAATCGTGATCAACCCCGATAAAATCAAAGTTATAGATGATATCACGGTAGTGGATAATGTAAAGGCCGTGCAGAGGCTAACGGGCCGGATAGCCGTCCTAGGGCAATTTATTTCGAGATCCTCAGATAGGAGCCACCGATGTTTCTCACTACTTAAGAAGAAGAGTAACTTTGCATGGACTCCGGAATGCCAGCAGGCCTTGGAGGAACTAAAGCGGCATTTATCGAGCCCGCCGTTGCTTCATACCCCGAAAGAGAATGAACAACTTTATCTGTACTTAACTATCTCGGAGATAGCAGTAAGTGGAGTCCTTGTCCGAGAAGAACAAGGTACGCAATTCCCTATTTATTATGTTAGTCGGACCTTAGGTGAGGCCGAAACTAGATATCCACACTTAGAAAAATTAGCGCTTGCTATAATTAGCGCCTCTTGGAAACTAAAACCATATTTCCAATGTCATCCGATATGTGTTGTAACAACTTATCCTCTTCGAAATATTTTACACAAACCCGAGCTTTCGGGTCGATTGGACAAATGGGCCATAGAAATTAGTGGGTACGATGTTAAGTATCTACCCCGAACCGCTATCAAATCTTAAATCTTAGCGGACTTCGTGTCTGAATTTACACCGGCCTTCGTACCCGAGATTGAAAAAGAACTACTAATTAAATCAGGTACATCTTAGGGAGTATAGACCCTCTTTACGGACGGCGCTTCGAACGCGAAGGGGTCCGGACTAGGCATCGTACTAAAATCACTCACGGGTAATATAGTTAGACAGTCTATCAGAACTACTAAGTTAACTAACAATGAGGCCGAGTATGAGGCCATGATTACAGGTCTCGAACTAGCTAGAAGCTTGGAAGTGGAGGTCATAGAGGTTAAGTGTGATTCCCTCCTCGTGGTAAACCAAGTTAACAGGACTTTTGAAGTCCGAGAAGACCGAATGCATAGATACTTGGATAAACTACAAACGACTCTACATCAATTTAAGGAATGGACCTTGCGGCATGTACCTTGAGAATAGAACAACGAGGCTGACGCTTTCGCAAACTTAGGTTCATCGATCGAAGACAACGAACTCAACTCGGGGACTGTCGTACAACTCATGAGATCGGTAATCGAAGAAGGTCATGTCGAGATAAACTCCACAAGTTTAAACTGGGACTGGAGAAACAAATACATAGAGTACTTAAAGAACAAGAAGCTTCCATCAGATCTAAAGGATTCGAGAGCTCTATGCACAAAGGCAGCACAGTTCACATTATCCGAAGACGGAACACTGTTTAGAAGGACATTTGATGGACCATTGGCAATATGTTTGGGACCGGGAGACACCGACTACATCCTACGAGAAATTATTAGGGCACTTGTGGAAATCATTCAGGTGCTGATTCGCTGGTCTACAAAGTGATCAGAGCAGGGTATTATTGGACCGATATGGGCTGTGGGCAAGGATGCAAGGGAGTTCATTCGAAAATGCGACAAATGCCAAAGGCATGCGCTCATGATTCGCCAACCCGGGGAGTTACTCCACTCGGTCCTATCCCCATGGCCCTTCATGAAATGGGGAATGGACATCGTTGGCCCTCTTCCATCGGTCCCCAGGTAAGGTTCAATTTATTTTGTTTATGACTGATTATTTCTGTAAATGGGTAGAAGCACAGGCTTTCGAGAAATTCAGAGAAAAGGAAGTCATAGACTTCATTTGGGACCACATCATTTGTTGATTCGGGATGCCCTCAGAGATCGTATGTGATAATGGAAAATAATTCATCGGCAGTAAGGTAACTAAATTTCTCGAGGATCACAAGATCAAAAGAATCCTATCAACACCTTATCATCCCAGCAGGAACGAACAAGCCAAATCGACCAATAAAACCATCAACCAAAATTTAAAGAAAAAATTGACCGACGCCAAAAGAAAATGGAGAGAAATACTGCCCGAGGTCCTATGAGCATGCCGCACAACATCGAAATCCAGTACTGGAGCAACACCATTCTCGTTGGTTTATGGCGCCGAAGCTCTGATCCCGGTCGAGGTCGGAGAACCTAGCATCAGGTTTTGATATGCAACAGAGGATTCGAACAACGAGACCATGAATACGAGCCTAGAATTGTTGGACGAAAGACGCAAAACCGCTCTCGTCCGATTGGCTTCCCAAAAATAGCGAATCGAAAGGTACTACAATCAAAGAACCAATCTTTGATACTTTAACATCGGGGACTTAGTGCAGAGAAAAGTCACCCTCAACACCCAAAATCCGAATGAATGGAAACTGGGCCCGAACTGGGAAGGACCGTATCAGGTTCTCGAAGTCGTCGGAAAAGGATCCTACAAGCTCAGCATGATAAATGGCAAACAATTACCGAGCAATTGGAACGTATCGCACCTAAAACGATACTACTGCTAAGGTACGGCCCCACCCATTTTTATTTATATTTCAAAACTAACCCTTGCAGGTGTTCGACCAGAAACAATGATGGATTCTTCAACACGAAGCCCTTAGGTCTGAAAGCATGCGTTGCACTCTTTTTTCCTTAGACCGGTTTTGTCCCAAATGGGTTTTTTGGTAAGGTTTTTAATGAGGCAACCATTGATCGTACTAACTTAGAACAATTCAGCAATATCCGAGGCTTCTTTACAATCAACCCCGAATTCTGGGGGGCATTGCCCTAGAAATATCAAGTTCGATGCGAGGAAATTATTGCCCTCAAATGTCAACTTCGATGCGAGGAAGTTACTTCATGGCGGCAAGGTCTCGATAGGAAAAATTTGTAAGGGCCAAAAGGTCAAACGAACCATGCCCGTATAGTTTACTCGAGCCCTGGCACAAAACATGTACGCATGTATAATGAATTATAGAGAGAAGTATTCTTCTTTACCAATATCTCGTACCTTGGAAAAGTTTTTCTACTTCATATTCTCGATCTATTATGCAAACATGCTTAAGGGCCGACCATGATCGGAGTTCGAATAATTACCCCTACAATCGGGGACTGTCGCCCGAAATCATAAGACCTTTTAGGCAACCTTCTATTTTATAGGCTACGGCCACCTCGGGCAAGCTCAAAGTAAAACGAAAAAATAATCCCAAAAGGCAAACCCCGAACTAAAGAGGTTACAACCAAATTAACACGGATCAGAGACGTCCTAATTTCGTAACGAAACAGGCCTTCGAAATCTTTCATAAACCGGTTAAAAAGGCTACCCCGGCAAAATCATAAAAGGCTCCGATAATATCAAGCCTCAAAACTCTAATGAGTACAAAACGGTTCGAACTCTCAAACAATTCCCCACTTTATGCTAAGGCATTACAAGTTTTGCAAATAAAAGCCGAAAAGGGGACAAAGCCTTAAAAACTCTTTCTATAAAAGCCTAAGGGCTATTTCTTTGCTTTGAGTTCGAGAGATCATCCTCGCTCAACTAAAAAATCTAAGGGTTACCTTACTTCGAGTTTGAGCAAGCACTCACTCAATCGTAAATTCCTAAAGGCTACACTGGTTCGGTTTCAATCGAAATTGTCTGAACCTTGGACCTTAGAATACAACTTCATAAAAGAAGGGAAATAAAGACAAGGTTTTCCCGAACCCTCGAATACAATTTTATGCTAAGGCATTTTCGACCTTTGTAAAATACAGAAAAGCAAAGGAAAAATACAAAAACCAAAGAGGCAATTAAAGCCTTATGTTTATATTCAAAAGTTTTTTTTACAAAAGGCCAAATCGGCCTCAGAATAAATACAAAAAAAAAAAAACAAGAAACTTAATGTCCTAAGTGGCTTGTTCTTCATCGGAGGCCGCGTCCTCAAGATCTTCCCCGCCTTCAGATTCGCTCGAGCTATCGGAGTCTTCCTCAGGGAAGGCCAGCCTTCGAGCCCTATTTTCCTCAACATCGAAGCCTTGAGCACTGACCTCGTCGAGAGCTTCCCTCCGAGTCTGCCATTTAGCATGTTCGACCATGCTCTTAGCCTTGGCCTGGTTGACCTCAACATCAATCCTGAACTGGGCCACTTTAGCATCAGCTCTTTTATTAGCCTTAGTCACCTCAGATCTGGCTACTTCCACTTCGGATCTGGCTATGGACACCTCGGATCTGGCCACTTCGAGTTCATTAGCCAAGCTTGCCTTATCATAAGTGACTAAATCTAACCGACTCTGAAGCTCTTTAACCCTCTCGATCTGCCCCGGGGCATTTTCTTTTGCAGCCCGAAGCTGGGACTCAGCCAACTCCAATTGCGCTTGAACGACCTCCTTGTTGGAGGCGAGGATATCCATATTCTCTTTGAATTTTTCCTCCTCGGCCATTAGCTCATCTACCTGTGAATTGAGCTGTCCGATCTGTTCAAGTCTCTGCCGAACCTGCAGATTCAGATCGTTAGTGGTTATCTCTAATTCATCTTCACTATCGTGAAGAATTCGGAATACCTGCTCAGCCATCTCCTCATGCTCATCCCAAGCCATTGCCAAATCTGCTCGTAGTGGAAGGGTTCTTAAGTGTTTATGCATACCCTTTCACGTTGGGTCCTTTGGACCCTGTCATCGTCGCCTTTTGCAAGAGATACGACGTGACCATTGGCCAGATCTATCCTTCCATTTGGAGAATAGTGATTCTCCTTGGATTCTTCTCATGCAAAATCGAGGGGTGTCTTTTCACCCTCGATCACCTTATGTGCCTTTATAGTCCCTGACTTTAATAAGGAGGGTTATCAAGCTTGCTCGTCGAGCCACCAAAACGTCGTTCTAGAGTATAGACGAGACTCGTGATCGAGGTTGGATGTGCCGATTTGTTCGAATCAGAACCTCGGACCTGATCCCTGCTGATGACATGTCGTTCCCTGAAAAATGAAATATGAACCCTGTGGCTCGGATGCCTGAACCGATTCCGGATCTTAAACAATAGGTTGAAGGTCTGGTGCTGCAGAGACCGTATTCCGAGCGCGTTTGGATGGAATTATCAAAGGGTCGATGGGAGGCCCGTAGTCATGGACTTGGAAAGGACGTTGCCATGAGGCCCCATCTAGTGATGAAGAGATTCCTGTCCCGAAGAAGGTTACAGAAAAGAAGAGAAAAGATATACCGAGTTCCCCGATTTCGGAAAAGAAAAAACCGGTGAAGAAATCTCGCAAGCCAAAGGGGTGCTCCGGTGTCATGCCTTCGGAATCGATCCGTCGATTAAGGGATGAGCCTGAAGAAGGAGAAGAGGAATTAGCCTGTGTGCGGGCTAATGTTGTGATACAATAATACTCCGAATTGGCGGAGGTGAATAAGGGAACCCCGGCCATAATTTCGGAACAAGGAAAAACCGAGACTATTCCGTTTCGAGCTGAGATGGTTGAAGGGGAAACCGTGGGCAGGACTTCTCGGGAAGCAGAAGATATCTCGAGGGATGAGCTCAGGATAATTGATATTAGCGGATCCCCTCAGATTTCGGATGCTATGATCCGTGAGGCCAGCATGTTGGAAGGTCGATCTTACGATGGCATTTAGGAGCCGACTGATATCCACGACTTTCTGGATAGGCTCGAGTCAGCTGCCTCGGAGGAGATTATCAAGTTCGGTAGATTACCGATACCAAAGAAAATATCATGGTCGGGCTCTACCAGGTCTTCATCGGTTCCAAAACTGGTGGACCAATTCCCGGCCCCGAGTGTTGATCCCGATCGTAGGCGGAAGATAGTGCTCTCCGTCCCGGAGGATACCCAAATTTTCTCTCCCCCCCCGGGGATTGATAGTTACCTTCGGTCCTTAGTGACCGAAGAGGATCAAACCATGATGAATACGGTAGGACCTGCCTGCCTTTTCAATGAGGCCCAACATGCTCTGAATCGGGTAACTTCGATGGCATCATCATCCACCAAGCCCGACTTCGGTAATTCATATCGTTTCTCGTCATCTTCTTTCCAAGAAACAAGGGGACTATCTGTATACGGTCAAAACTAAATTTGCCCTTCGTATGTCTAATCAAGATTGGAACGTGGTGGTCCGAGGATTATCGTTATGATATCGAGACATGGTGATGAGTATATGTTGCCAGGCTCGAGACCGAGCGACCGATCAAGATCGAGATCGAGACCAAGATCGAGCTCGAAGACTTAGAGACCGATCGAGATCGAGACCAGGACCAAGATCGAGCTCTAAGACTCAAAGACCGATCAAGATCGAGATCGGCCGAGATCGAGGTCGGCCAGGATCAAGATCGAGCCAAGGGACAAAAAAGTTGTTACAGCCGCATTTAGGGAGAGAATCTCGGCGAAAATCAAGGAAAAACTAATTAATTAATGTATCATGAGATCCCCACTATGTATTTTTGAATTATATCCAAAATAGGATTTTTTCACTATATTAAGAGTGGTTATCATTTGTAAGAGGCACATTGATTGATACACACATTCATTCTGATATATACAGAAAATAGAGCAAATACTATCCTTTTTTCGGCTTTTGGTATTTAGTCATATTGTTTCTTCTACCAATCGTTTTTCACTCAATTTGGAGGTGATTAAACTTGAAGGCTTAGGCTAACTAGTTCATTCGGTTTGCATTCAACTCTTTTATAACTAATTTCAATACACATTTATTTATCCTTTTCAATTTATACCACGTATTCTTATAACTGTGTATAAATTCAACCCTATCCGTTTTTCGGGTAAACAATTAATTTAGGTTTTCTGTCATTAGAAGTACTCTCTAAGTTCAAGCTAGTATATTATGGAGATGAAACTTCAATGGGAAAAAAGCAACCTTATTATATCACTATAATTATTCTTCCCAGAAAATAACTTTGGGTAAACTTCCATATATCTACAACTTCCACATGCCATAATACAAAAAATATTAATTAAACAAGACCCACGTAAAGTTAAAATGAGAAAGCCAATAATTTAGGTATACATCTTCATCATTATAATAAAAATAGAAATAAATATAGGACTACTTAGTACAGTTGAGAGTTGAGACAAATAGCTATTATGAGAAGGACAACGCCAGGTCTAGTTCTGGTCGTGGAAGTCCATAGAAGTCATGTGAGTTATCTATTCTTTATCTTAGAACCAAATTATTTGCTTAAACTCATCGACGGAGTTAAGATTTTTAATTTATGGTTTAGGACTATAAATAGTTTTTGCTTATTAGGTTCTGGATAGATTACTTATACAGATTAGATTAAATGATTTGTTTTTAGCACAAATACAAAATTTTAGTCAAAAGTCCCGACAGGATCAGGCTAAAGTGGATCACACTATACTTTGATAGTTGGGCCTGGTCATGATACATTAATCACATTTTTTTTATCCCCGTCTGCTACAAGTAATCATATTTTAACCTCCAGGCTCCAAGTAAACAAATCCGTAGTTGTTTTTTCTTTCCTTTTCTTCTTTTAGTTTCAATGTTTTTAATTGTTTATAGTTTAACACGTGGATTCTTTTTTCATTGAAAAAATATTGACATAGTAATGATGTGTAATTTATGATGTCGACAATTATATTTTTCTATGAGTTATATTATTTGTGAGTAATTATCACATAGAATTAAAGTGGTCTTATTTTTAAAAACTTTATTATGAATTTATTGATACAACATATAAAGTTTAGTGAATATGCATGAAATAACTTTTTTATTTTCAAAATTTCGTTTGCTTTCTCCCATTTTAACAGTGAAATGGAATAGTGATTCAATTATAATATGGAGAGATCTTTCACCTAACGGTCGTGAGCGGAGATACTTTTTACCAACTGAGCAAGCCTCACTTGTCTTACCTATTCTCTTCATGTTTAGTATGAGAGGTATCTAGCCATGATCACCTATGAATGTACACACCTTTCTAGCTACCGAAAAATGAAGGAAAAAAAGGAAAAAGAAAAAAAATGGGTGAAATTGTTCTTATTGTAATCAATATATAAATTTGCAAAAATATCTTGAAATCTACTCATGCAACATGGGAGACACTTATAATTTTTTTTAATTAAAGCTACCCAGACAGTAGTCTGGGTTGTGTTGCATTACCAAAAAAGAGCATTGAGGGGGGCTAAGACCTGACCTAAAAAAGTATACAACAATGGTGATTCCATCACCTATAAATCAGAAGGAGTTCTAACACTATTGCCCCCTTCTGAGCAAAATTTCATGTACAAACTTCAACTAACAAAAAAATTGGACTTATCATACTTTGTCCTTATACTAGGCGTTTGCCACTTATCTAATAAGAAGGGACCTTTAGCATTTGTAGGCAATTCCTAGTAAGTTTGACAAATTAGACTTTGTTGAGTAGGGGCAACAAGTTTAGCCAACGAGTCTGCTAGTTGGTTTCCCTCTTGAAAGCAATGTTACACAGTCACAGTGGCAAGTTGTAAAATGTCAATAATCATGTCGATCACCATCTTGATCTTTAGGATATTAGTGTCTATTTGAAATCATGTTGGCGATGACCATTGAATCAAGTTCGAGAGTAAAATTAGTGTATCTTAGTCGGTTTCACCATTTCCCTCCAAACTCTACAGCCATCACCTCTGCCATATTGTTGCT
This sequence comes from Nicotiana tomentosiformis, assembly GCF_000390325.3. Lineage (NCBI taxonomy): Eukaryota > Viridiplantae > Streptophyta > Magnoliopsida > Solanales > Solanaceae > Nicotiana > Nicotiana tomentosiformis. Next base: position 7,457,197 of record NC_090820.1, on the reverse strand, counting down.
ATCACAAGTGATGGGTACTGAGAAGGCCATGATTAAGTCGCCATTGTTGTCCCTAACAATACCTTTGATGCCTGCTTTGCCACTCTTTTTAATGTAACTACCATCAGTATTGACTTTGAAGGTGCCCATTATAGGAGGTTGCCATAGCACTTGCTTCCATGATTGTAATGGTCTGAGTCTTTCCATTCTGCCGCATAAAATTGGCCATTGAAGTTGTAAATCAACTCCTCACATCAGTTTGGAAATGACAACCTTAATAGTCCAAATACTTTGATGCTTCATATGATTGAGTTGAGAGTTCTTTTGGTTTCCATGTCTACCCGAGCTCCTTTGTTTCCAGGTTTCCCAACAAATCATAGTTGGAGCAATTTGTATCATTACTTTGTGCACTCTATTAATGGTCTTTTCATCCCACAATCGCTTGATAATCCCTATGACTGGACTAGGCTAATGTTTGATTCCTAGAGGGTTGCCGATTTCATTCCAGATAAAATTAGCTGTTTCACTGTCTGTGAAAACATGCTGCATAGTTTCAACCTGTGCATTAGTACAATAAGAACATCTAGAAGTGATGTTAGTGCCAAATCTTCCAAGCATATCATCAAAAGGTAATTTTCTCTTAAAAAAGTCTCCAAGTAAGAAAGGAAATTTCAAAGGGGATAGAATTTTGCCAAAAATTACTCATGAAATTATTCTTCTGCCTTTTCATTCTAATTGATTGCAAGGCAGATTTGTTGGAGAAATGACCATCCTCAGAGATGTTCCACACAGGGAAATCATCCGTGTGGCAATTGCCAATATCCAAGTTGATGATGCTATCGATGATACTGATGGAAGAAATTGCTCTAGGTTATTGATGTCCTAAGTTCCATTATGGATGAAATTATTCAAATAAACTATAGCCGACTTCTTAGTTCCCTGAACCAGACTAGCTAAAGGACCATTACCAGTCCAATTGTCCCACCAGAAGCTAGAGTTGCCAGCTTGAATCTTTCAGTAGAGATAAGGCTCTGTTTTGTCCTTGATTTTCATAAGATTCTTCCACATATGAGAGTCAGAGGAGATTGGTAGTTTCTTTACTAGGTGAGCTCTTTTGCAGTATTTGGACCTGAGAAAAATGGCCCATAAGGATGGTTGAGTTCTAAATCTCCACCACCTTTTGATACTAGTAGTTTCAATAACATCTTCCATTCTCCTAATTCCAATACCACCCTCATCTTTAGGTAAATACATATTATGTCATGAACTCCAGTGGTAATTATTTTTTCCCTCATTTGCACCACTGAAGAAATTAGCAAAACAATTTTTCATAAGTCTGATAGTATCTTTTGGTGAAGCCATAGCAGAGAGGATGTATGTAGGCATTGACTGAAGAAAATGTTTGATAAGGACGGCTCTTCCTCCAATGGACATCATCCTATCCTGCCAGCCATTAAGCTCTTTCACAATCTTAGATAGCATGCCATCAAAAAGAGTGGTGGTTTTCCTACCATAATATATCAGGCATCCAAGATAATAAAAGGGATTTTTTTCCATAAAACCAGAGGCTTGTCTCATTTTATTAATCCTAGTAGGGGAAGTGTTTGGTGCAGTAATGAAGAAGCTTTTATCATTGTTGACTTTTTGCCTAGAAGCTTTCTCATATCTCCTGATTTGTTTCTTGATAAGTTTGATAGAGGCATTGTTGCCTCCAGAGAAGATAACTATATCGTCAACATATGCGAGGTGATTAATGACAGGACCTCTGTGATCCATGGTAAAAGGGGTGAAGTTTGCATGAGCAATAAGACTATTCAAGGATTTTGTAAGCACCTCAACTCCAATGATGAAAAGTGATGGTGATAAAGGATCACCTTGCTTAAGACCTTGTGATAAGGTGAAGAAACACTTTCTGGTGTCGTTATTAATGATAGAATACCAAATCTCATCCACCAGATCCCAAATAAGATCTATCCATTCTTCTGAAAAATCAAACTTCTTCATAACAGACATCAAAAAATTCCATGGCATTCTGTCATAGGCTTTAGCCGTGTCCAGCTTGATGATCATGTTTCCTACTCTGTTGTTTTTGTTGATATTCTGGGCAATTTCTTGTGCGAGCAAGATGTTTTCAGTAACCATCCTTCATTTGACAAATCCACTTTGGTTTTCTGAAATGAGTTTTCCAAGCATAGGATTAAGCCTTATTGCGAGAAATTTTAATATTATCTTGCTAGTAAAATTGCTCAGACTAATAGGTCTAAGCTCAGAGAAATTAGTTGGGGTATCCACTTTAGGAATAAGGACCACACAAGTGTGGGAAAAAAACATAGTTATTCTTTTCCCATTAAAACAATCCTGGATGAATTTCTTGATCTCTTCCTTGATAATCTCCCAATATTTTTGAAAGAAAGTGCCATTGTAACCATCTGGTCCTGCAACACTAGATGCACTCATGTTGAAAATAGATTCTTTAATTTCCTCTGTGTCCGGAATGGCAGTAAGGTGAGCATTGTCATCAGCAGTGATGCATTTAGGAATGAAATTGAAAATGTCATAGTCATTGAATTGATGCTTAATGTTAAATAATTTTTGGAAATGATGGATCGCAGCTTTGGATATGTTGTCATCACCTTCAACCCATCTATTTTTGTGATATTTAATTATATGTACTCATCCTGGCCCTTGTTTAGTTCCGCTCTTGATGTGTCAGTGTTGTTGGCCAAGTCCAGTTCCTCTAGATCATGTACTTTTGCCTCCCATACATGGACTTGATCATATATATTACCTATATCCTCTTTGGACCATTGAGAGAGTCTTCTACTAAGAAGTTTCATCTTTTGTTGTAGTCTCCACATAGAATTTTCATTTGTTCGAGTGTTCCAGACTTCCTCCACTAGTTGTATGAAAGAAGGTTGCTCTGCCTAGAAATCCAAGAACCTAAAATACTTTATCCCATTCTGATTGTTGTTGTAACAATTAATCAAGAGTGGCTTGTGGTCAGAACCTGTTCTTGGTAGGTTTCTAACCATATTATTTTGAAAGAGTTGGCACCATTGGTCGTTAACAAATATTCTATCCAACCTTTTTCAGATTCTTCTTTTGGGTTCCTAGTTGTTACACCAAGTGAACTTAGGCCCAACGAACCCCAAGTTCATAACTTCACAATTATTCATACAACTACTGAAATCCAAGCTTTTGTACATTTTGTGAGGCTTGCCTCCTCTTTTTTCATCTGGATCCAGGATAATATTGAAGTCTCCTCCGATACACCATGGTCCATCAATTTGCGCATGAATATTTTCCAAACTACACCATAAGTCCTTCCTTTATTTTACAGTACATTTAGCATATACAGAAGTTAAGAAACGATTATCATTAGTAGCCCCGTTTTGTATTTTGATAGTAATCTGTTGATCATCATTTTCAACCACACTAGTCTGGTTGTTTCCTGACCACATAAGCCAAATATTCCTATTGGTGTTGGAGATGCAGTGCTGAAATCCTAAGAACTTCATGTATCTCGTAGTTTTTTTCATACTAATAAACGGTTCCATGATGGCAATGAACTCAACTTTATTGATGATACTAAATTTTTTGAGCCTTGGCAAGGATTTTTTGGTGTTAACTCCAGAAGATGGAATTTATCGTGGAAAAAAAGAGGGGATTATTTTTATTTTCCTCCTACTAGAGGAACATAAGTTTTGTCTTTGTTCTTTTTTCATTTCTTATTGTTTTTGTTCCCACCATTAATAACTGGAGAGAAGCCATCATCCTCACCCTCATTTTCATGTCCAGTTTACACTTGATCTTCAGGAATCACTATAGTGACTCTATTTGGGGAAGTGACTTCTATCTATTGTTGAGGCACCTGTAAGCCTTGACCTCTTTTTCAGCATTTATATCCACTACCAAGTCAATTCCTGGCAGAGCCTTGATTTCTGATGGGATACTAGTAGATCCATTAACATAATCCTCCAAATTAGGAATTTTTTGGTTTCTTACATTCTAAATGTTGGTCCACTCATGAATCACCTCATCCGAATTGTAGGAGATTGTGTTGACAGCTTTTTTACTACTTGCTTGAGTATTGTCTTTGATACCATGATTCTGATCAAGCTCCCTTGAACCATGAGTTTCTTTAGTCTCACTTGTGTTGCTGCCCTCTTGTTCAATAGTTTTTCCTTTATCCTGCATATCTATAGCCATCCCTCGATACTTTTCATCTTTGTTTCTACCTGTTGGCTGTTGGTAAATAGGTTTGAAGGTCACCTTGGATTTTTTCTTCGGAAGTTTCTTATTTTTAACAATATTCTTCTTTTTGGAAGTTCTAGCTTTGATATTTGGAGCCTTCTCCTGTTTGTTCTCTTCCATCCCAGCATTAGTATTATGTATATAGCCAATTGGACTCTCTTTATTCATAGCCTTGCCATGATCTCTATTGCAATTGCTCTGACTTTGGCCCTTATGTCCCGGCCTAATGTTGCTTTCCTGTTCTACGTTTTCATTTGTGCTTTCCTTCTCCTTCTCCAGTTGTTCATTCTCAACATTTTGCTCGTTCTCTTTTTTGCCGTCTTGTTCTTTATTCTCTGCCAATTTCTTCCTCTCAAAAACTCTGTAATTAATCATATTATGCCCAAGTTTCCCACAAAATTTACAGTATTTTGGAATACCCTCGTATTCAAGTTTTTGTACAAAATCTTTTTGTGGAGAATCCTCTTTGTAGACATGTAATTTTTGACCCTTCCCGAAATTTTACACATTTTAGTGTTTAGATATTTAGTTTAGGTCTAATATCTCTATTTTAACTAGTTTTGACTCTTTTGCTTTATTTTATCACAAAAATGAAAACTACAGAAATATTTTATTTTATTTAACTAATTGATATTTTATCTAGTTACTTTTAGTTTATCTTACCTTTCATAAAATTAAAAAAAATACAAAAATAGTATTGATATTTTATTTTTCCAAGAAAGATAAGAAGAAAAATTTCAAAAAAACATATTTAATTAGTTTAGTTTTAAAGTTGTAGGTTTTAGTATATATAGAGTAGTATTTAAATTTCATTAACTTAGTAACTTTATGTCTCATAATATTTTCTGTTATCCTAGATAAATTAGAATTTTGTGAAGTTTTTTTAGTTTCATTTTTATTATCAAATTTTAGAAAAAAAGAAAGAAAAAAGGAAAGAGCGAAAATAACAAAGCAAATAGGGAAAAGAAATTGAGTTGGACCCACCATCCCTCTTCTCTAAAGCTGCCACGACCCGAAATTCTCACCTTCGGGACCGTGATGGCGCCTAACATTTAATTTGCTAGGAAAGTCAACGTTAAAATAATTTTAACCATTTTTAATAATTTAATTTAATTAATAATAAACAAACTAATAACTGGAATATAATTTGAAATAAAGTGAGTAAATCATAATAATAGCAATATCTAAATACCATCCCAGAACTAGTGTCACAAGTGCACGAGCTACTAGAATTATACAAATAAGGGTTTTAATGAAAATAAATTTGTCTGACAGAAATACACATCTAAAATAAAGTAGATGGGGATTTCAGAGCTGCGAACGCCGTGCAGCTATACCTCAAATCTCCTGTGGATAGCTGAATCCGAAAAAATCTACTGTACGCCATTGGGACCAACTCCGGTATCTTCACAATAAGTGCAGAGTGTAGTATGAGTACATCCGACCCCATGTTCCCAGTAAGTACCTCACCTCACCTAGACGAAGTAGTGACAAGGCAAAGGCATGTCACTTACATTAACATGTACACAATAATAATAATAACAACAATATAAGAGAACAAGAATAGAAATTAAACCGGTAAATCATATCAACAATCAAGCCAACTCGGAAGTCATAACCAATTATTACTTAAATCACTTTCCGTTGCGGCGTGCAATCCGATCCCATAATATAATCATATTCAATTCCGTTACTGCGTGCAACCCGATCCCACAATATATTTATTTTTATTTAATTCCGTTGCGGCGTGTAACCCGATCCTCAATATATCTTTTCAATCAATTCTGTTGTGGCGTGCAACCCGCTCCTCCAATATATTCACTTTCATTTTTGTTGCGGCGTGCAACTCGCTCCTCAATAATATAATTTACCAATTCTTTTAAAAGAAATTATTCCAATAAACACAATAATTAATATGAAATTGTAAGACAACAAACATATACTAATTATGATTTAATTAGTAACAAGCGATGACAAGTAGCAATTAATTGTAAAAATTAACGAGAAAATAGGCAATTTAATATTTAGTATGCTAAATGTCAAGTAACAATTAAGTTACATAAATCAAATAAGCATATAGCAAACATAGCATGGATTCAAGGCATAATATTGAGCAAGGAATATGAGAGAAAGAATTAATATAATAATTAATTCATGATTTAAAATAATTTATGATTTCCATATAAATGTGCAAATAATCAATTTGACGACGTATAGGCGCTCACCACCTCGCATATACGTCGTTACACATGAAATTCACGTAACAATAATTCAATGGTTCTATTCCCTCAAGTCAAGGTTAACCACGACACTTATCTTGCTTCGCAACCAAATTCAAGATTCCAATAAACTTTTGCCTCGCGAATTGATGTCTGAAAGCTTCAAATCACGTCACAAACAATTCAATATTCTCAACATGAATCGTAGGAATTAATTCAATATGAAATTATAATTTTTCGGATTAAAATCCGAAATTCATTTCGAAAACTAACAGTGGGACCCACGTCTCGAATCCCGAAAAATACACAAAATTCGAACACCTATTCCGATACGAGTTCAACTATCACAACCCGAAATTTCCACCGTCGGGACTATGATGGTGCTTAATATTTCACTTGCTAGGCAAGCCAACGTTAGAGAATCATTAAACCAAATTCTTATTTCCATTCAGTAAGTAACAATAATTAGCTAAGATGAAATATAATAAGTGCGGAATAATATTTAAAAAAGAACTGTATCAATTACTACCACCCGGATCTGGAGTCACAATTCACGAGTATTCTAGAATTCACTACAAGTAATAGTCTTAAAAGAAATACAGCTGTCCGAATAAAAGAAACAGTAGAACAGAAAAGATAGATGGGGACTTCAAGATCTGTAAACGCCGACATATCTACCTTGAGTCTCCGGATAGAGGTCCAATAGCAAAAACTCGATCAACCCGAGACGGTACCAAAATCTGCACAGAAAGTGTAGAGTGCAGTATCAGTACAACCGACCCCATGTACTGGTAAGTGTCGAGCCTAACCTCGACGAAGTAGTGACGAGGCTAAGGCAAGGCACCTACAAATCAACTTGTACAATTTAACAGTGTATATACAAAGAATAGTAATGAAGAGCTAGACAGGAAATATCGGGAGGGGGAAACATGCTGGGGAAAAAAGAGATAAGGAACTACAGCAGAATGATAACTGGAACAACCAATATACTATGAATCAACAGAAACAACGAATACAGTAAAGGAAAAATGCACGACATCACATTTCGTGCTTTTACTCCCATTCTCACCATAAATCAATAGAAATGGCACGACATCACTTTTCGTGCATTAACTCTCATAATATGGCACGACATCACCCTTCGTGCAGTAACACTCACAATATAGCACGACATCACCCTTCGTGCATTAACACTTACAATATGGCACGACTTCGTGCATTAACACTCATAATATGGCACGACATCACCCTTCATGTATTAACACTCACAATATGGCACGACATCACCCTTCATGCATTAACACTCTCCCTTACCATAATGCAATGCATAAATAATAACAGGAAAATAGAATAACAAGTACAAGCTTTACTTTAACATTTGATTCCATAATATCAATCTCAACTTCGAAATAAATACTCAATTATCACTTGAAGATCCGTAAACATGATAAGAACGATCAATTTAACATTAGACTAAACCTGTAGCAATTAGGCATGGGAAAGAGACAATATAAGAAAAAATGGGAGAAACAAGAAAAACAAGTAAATTGGCGGCGCATAAGTACTCGTCACCTCACATATACGCCGCTCATATGAATTTCACATAACAAATAGTCTGAGGTTCCTAATTCCCTCAAGTCAAAGTTAGACACAACACTTACCTTGTTCTGAAGGCCACTTAATTCTCAATCACAGCTTTTCCTCTAGAATTCACCTCCAAACCACACGTATCGATTCAAAAATGAATCAATAATATCAAATATTGCTAAAGGGATCAATTATATTGCATAAATTAAATTTCTCAAATTTTCCTCCAAAAAGTTAAAAATCGACCCCGGGCCCGCTTGGTCAAAACTCGAGGTTCGGACCAAAATCCATTTATCCATTCACCACCCCCGAGCTCGGATATATAATTGATTTTGGAATCCGACCTCAAATTGAGGTCTAACTCCCCAAATTTCTGAAATCACTAGTTTTTACCCAAACCCCTAATTCTACCATGAAAACTCTAAATTTTAGGTTGATAATTCATGAAATGTAATGGGTAATTGAACGAAAATAGTTTAGAATCACTTACCAACACTGTGGGGAAGAAACTGACTCTTGGAAATTGCCTCTCACCGTTTGATTTTTGAGAAAATGATTCTTTTTGGCTAAATCCCGTGTTTGGATTCTGTTAAGTGTTTGGCGACAGTGTGCATCACGTTCGTGAGGCCACTATCGCATTCGCCAAGAGCATTGGCTGCCAAGCCTTTGCGTTCGCGAGACAGTGTTCGCGTTGTCCTTCACGTTCGCGAGGTATTGCTCTCGTTCGCGATGAAGGAAAGGCTGACTCCCTCCCCCCCCCCCCCGTGCCTAACACTACGCGTTCTTGAAGGGTAATGCCCACATCGCTTCACGTTCGCAACCAAGCCTCCGCATTTGCGAAGAAGAAAATTCCGGCCTCATCAGTTTACTCTTCGCGTTCGCGAGAGGATCTTCGCGAACGCGAAGAAGGACATGCCAAAACACCAGAATCTACAGAAAACCAGATTTTTTAAAGTCCAAAACATCTTGTGGCCTATCCGAAACTCACCTGAGCCCTCGGGGCTCCAAACCAAATATGCACACAAGTATAAAAAATCATATGAACTTGCTCGCGCGATCAAATCACCAAAATAATACCTAGAACTACGCATGTAGCACCAAATCAAAAGAAATTCTCAAGAACACTTTAAAATTCCTATCTTCTCAATTGGACGTCCGAATCACGTCAAACCAACTCCGTTTCTCAACAAATTTCACAGATAAGTCATAAATATTATATTGGACCTATACCGGGCTCCGAAACTAAAATACGGACCCGGTATCAACAAGGCCAAACATCAACCAATTCTTAAAAATAATTAATTTTCACACTTTTAATTTTCATCAAAAATTCATAACTCGAGCTAAGGATCTCCGAATTCGATTCCGGGCATACGCCCAGGTCCCATAATTCGATACGGACCCACCGAGACGTCAAAACATGAATCAACTTTTAAGGTAAAAATTCTTATTTTCATCAATTTTCAACATAAAAGTTTTCCGGAAACACGCCCGGATTGCGCACGCAAATCGAGGAGGGAAAAACGAGATTTTTAAGGCTTAATAGCGCAGATTTGAGTTCTAAAACATAAGACGACCTTTTAGGTCATCATATTCTTCACCTCTAAAACAACCGTTCATCCTTGAACGGACATAGAAAAGTACCTGAGCTGGTGAAAATGTGGGGATATCTACTTCGCATATCGGACTCAGACTCCCAAGTAGCTGCCTCAATAGACTGACCTCTCCACTACACTCGAACTGAAGGGTAACTCTTTGATCTCAACTGGCGAACTTGCGAGGCTTGAATAGCCACCGGCTCCTTCTCATAAGTCAAATCCTTGTCCAATTGGAAAGAGCTGAAATCTAACACATGGGACGGATCGCTGTGATACTTTCAAATCATGGATACATGGAATACCGGATGAATAGCTGCTAGACTAGGTGGCAACGCAAGCCTGTAAGCCACAACTCCTACCCTCTCTAGAATCTCAAAAGGTCTGATATACCTAGGGCTCAACTTGCCCTTCTTTCCAAACCTCATTACACCCTTCATGAGTGATACTCGAAGCAACACTCTCTCCCCAACCATGAATGCGACATCACGAACTCTGCGGTCGGCATAACTCTTCTTCCTGGACTGAGCTGTGCGAAGTCGATCCTGAATAATCTTGACCTTATCCAAGGCATCCTGTACTAAGTATGTGCCCAACAACCAAGCCTCTCCCGGATCGAACCACCCAACTGGCGACCGGCATCGCCTACCATATAATGCCTCATATGGAGCCATCTGAATGCTCGACTGGTAGCTATTATTGTAGGCGAACTTTTCAAGGGGAAAGAACAAATCGCACGATCCTCCAAAGTCTATAACACATGCACGGAGCATATCCTCCAAGATCTGAATAGTATGCTCGGACTGCCCGTCCGTCTGAGGATGGAATGTTGTGCTCAACTCAACCCGCGTACCTAACTCATGCTGTACTGCCCTCCATAAGTGCGAGGTGAACTACGTATCTCGATCAGAAATGATAGACACGGAGACACCATGAAGACGGATGATCTCACGAATGTAAATATCTACCAACCGCTCCGAAGAATAGGTAACTACCATAAGAATGAAGTGCGCTAACTTAGTCAGCCTGTCCACAATAACCCAAACTGCATCGAACTTCCTCTGAGTCCGTGGGAGTCCAACAACAAAATTCATAGTGATACGCTCCCACTTCCGCTCAGGAATCTCTAACCTCTGAAGTAAACCACCAGGTCTCTGATGCTCACACTTTACTTGCTGGCAATTTAGGCACCGAGCTACATATGCAACTATGTCTTTCTTCATCCTTCTCCACCAATAATGTTGCCGCAAGTCCTGATACATCTTGGTGGCGCCTGGATGAATAGAATACCGGGAATTGTGGGCCTCCTCAAGAATCAACTCACGAAGTCCATCCACATTAGGCATACAAATATGACCCTGCATCCTCAAAACTCCATCATCTCCAACAGTGACCTACTTGGCACCAGCGTGTTGCACTGTGTTTCTAAGGACAAGTAAATGGGTATCGTCATCCTGCCGATCTCTTATGCTCTCAAACAAGGAAGACCAAGAAACTGTACAAGCTAGAACACGGCTGGGCTCAAAAACATCCAACCTTACGAACTGATTGGCCAGGGCCTGAACATCCAATGCAAATAGTCTCTCACCAACTGGAATATAAGCAAGGCTACCCATACTAGCTGACTTTCTACTCAAAGCTTCGGCCACCATATTGGCCTTCCCGGGATGATATAACATGGTGATATCATAGTCTTTCAATAGCTCCAACCACCTCCTCTGTCTCAAATTGAGTTCCTTCTTATTGAACAAATATTGCAAGCTCCGATGATCTATGAATACCTCACAAGGCACGCCGTAAAGATAGTGCCTCCAAATCTTCAGCGCGTGAAGCATATGCAATAACCTTGCCATCTTGCATCAATACCGCACCAAGACCAATACGAGATGCGTCACAATATACTGTATAAGATCCTGAACCTGTGGGTAACACCAATACCGGTGCCGAAGTCAAAGCTGTCTTGAGCTTCTGGAAGCTCTCCTCACACTCATCTAACCAACTAAATGGGGCACCCTTCTGGGTAAACTTGGTCAATGGGGCTGCTATGGACGAAAACCCCTCCACAAATCGATGGTAGTAGCCCTCCAAACCCAGGAAACTATGGATCTCTGTAGCTGATGTGGGTCTAGGCCAGTTCTGAACTGCCTCAATCTTCCTAGGATCCACCTGAATACCCTCTGCTGATACAACATGACCCAAGAAAGCAACTGAACTCAACCAAAACTCGCATTTTAAGAACTTAGCAAATAACTGGTTGTCTCTCAGAGTCTGAAGAATGATCCGAAGGTGCTACTCGTGCTCCTCTCGGCTGTGGGAGTAGACCAAGATATCATCAATAAACACACTCACAAAGGAATCCAAGTAGGGCTTGAACACCTGGTTCATCAAATCCATAAATGTTGCTGGGGCATTTATCAGCCCAAATAACATAACTAGAAACTCATAATGCCCATACCGAGTCCGAAAAGCTGTCTTAGGGACATCAGATGCCCTAATCCTCAACTAATGGTAGCCGGATCTCAAATCAATCTTCGAAAATACATGGGCACCCTGAAGCTGATCAAATAAATCATCAATCATCGTCAATGGGTGCTTGTTCTTGATGGTGACTTTGTTCAATTACCGATAATCTATACATATCCTCATCGATCCATCTTTCTTCTTCACAAACAACACAAGTGCACCCCAGGGCGAGACACTAGGTCTAATGAAGCCCTTATCAAACAAATCTTGTAATTGTTCCTTCAATTCTTTCAACTCTGGCGGGGCCATGTAGTATGGCGGAATGGAAATGGGCTGAGTGCTCGGAGCCAAATCAATGCAAAAATCAATGTCCCTGTCGGGTGACATTCCCGACAGGTCTGCAGGAAACACCTATGGAAACTCACGAAAAACTGGCACTCAATCCATGGAAGGAACCTCTGCACTAGAATCGCGGACATAAGCCAAGTAAGCTAGACACCCCTTCTCGACCATATATCGAGCCTTCATATAAGAGATAACCCTGCTGGTAGAATGGCCACGAGTCCCTCTCCACTCTAATCGAGGCAACCCCTGCAAGGCTAAGGTCACCATCTTGGCCTGACAATCTCATATAGCATGATAAGGTGACAACTAATCCATACCCAGTATGATATCAAAATCAACCATATCGAGGAGTAGAAGATCTACACGAGTCTCAAGACTCCCAATGGTGATCACATACGAACGATAAACACGATCTACAATAATAACATCTCTCACCGGTGTAGACACATACACATGAGCACTCAAAGAATCACGGGGCACAACCAAATATGAAGCAAAATAGGATGACACATTAGAGTAAGTAGACCCCGGATCAAATAGAACTGAAGCATCTCTACTGCAAATTGAAATAGTACCTGTGATAACAGCGTCAGATGACTCAACCTCAGGCCTGGCTGGGAAAGCATAACATCGGGGCTGGTCCCCACCACTCTGAACTACGTCCCTGGGACGACCATTAACTGGCTGGTCTCCACCTCTAACGGCCTGACCTCCACCTCTAACAGTCTGGCCTCTACTCTGGCTGCCCGACCCCTGCCTCTGGCTGGCTGAGCAAGTGGTGCAGCAACTGGTGCCGGAACCATGGCACGAGAACTCTGATATTGTGAGCTTCCCGTTGCTCGAGGGCAAAATCTAGCAATGTGCCTTGGATCACCACAAGTATAACATAACCTCGGTTGTTGTGACTGCTGACCCTAAAACTGACCCTGTCGACTAGAATAACCACCCTGAAAACTCTGGAGTGGAGGTGCACTAATAGGAGCTGGTGGTGCACTATAGGCTAGTTGGTCGGAATAATGCATCTGAGGGCCACGACCACCTGAGGCAGCGTGGGATGCCTGAGTGCTGAATGAAACGGTCTAGGAGGATGGCCTTTACCAAAAGTACCCCTGCCTCTAGATGAGGCACTGTTGAACTCACTGGAATAATGAGGTCTCTTGTCAGACCCCTGACCTCCCTGAGTAAGAACTATCTCGACTCGTCTAGCGACATTAGCAGCTGCCTGAAAAGAAATCTCACTCCCAGTTTCCTTAGCCATCTACAATCTGATAGGCTGAGCAAGTCCATCAATAAACCTCCTCCTCTTCTCTCTCTCTCTCTCTCTCTCTCTCTCTCTCTCTCTCTCTCTCTCTCTCGGTGGGAAGCAGAAGAATAGCATGATGGGCCAAATCCACAAAACGAGTCTCATACTGAGTAACAATCATACTGCCCTGCTGGAGACGCTCAAACTGATGGCGACACTCATCTCTCAATATGATAGGCAGAAACTTCTCTATGAAGAGCTGAGAGAACTGGTCCCAAGTAAGAGCAGGAGAGCCAGCTGGTCTGGTCAACAAATAATCTCTCCAACATTTCTTGGCGGAACCAGTCATCTGAAATGCAGCAAAATCAACCTCATTGGTCTCCACTATACCCATGTTCCGTAGAACTTTGTGACAGCTGTCAAGATACTCCTGGGGATCATCTGAAGGAGCACCACTGAAGTGAACTGGGAAGAGCTTGGTAAACCTGTCTAATCTCCATAAAGCCTCAGAAGACATAGCTGGTCCATCTCCGACCCGTGCCGCAACAACAAGCTGAACTACTCCGACTAGCTGACCTGCTGGAGCCTGATACTGGGGAGCTATCTGCTCCGGAGCGGGAGTAGTAGGAGTCTGAGCTCCTCCTCCAGCCTGAGAGACTGTTGGTGCCATGGGAAATGCGCTAGTCTGGTCCACACTCTCCATAAGGCCCACCAAACGAATCAAAGCGTCTTGAAGTACTAGGGTGGAAATGAACCCCTCCGGAAATTGAGCTGGTCCGGCAGGAACAGTCTGGGCAGGAACCTCCTCATCAAGCTCTATCTGAGGCTCCACTACTGAGGCTGTTGCTTGGCTCTGGGCTGAGCCCTGCGCCTACCTCGACCTCTGGCACGGCCTCAACCTCGACCACTGGAGGCTTTGGCTGCTGCACAATCGAGGAAGCGGTACATGCTCTCGCCATCTGCGAGAGAATAAGAGTAGAAAAGTTCAATCAGTATTGAGAAAATAACATCGCATGACAAAGAAGAATAGAAGTGAAATTTGTTCCTAAACTTCATAGCCTCCAAAAGATAAGCACAGACGTCTCTGTGCCGATCCTCCAGACTCTACTAAGCTTGCTCGTGAATCATGAGACCTAGGCAGCCTAATGCTCTGATACCAACTTGTCACGACCCGAAATTCCCACCGCCGGGACTGAGATGGCGCCAAACATTTTACTTGCTAGGCAAGCCAACATTAGAGAATCATTAACCCAAATCCTTATTTCCATTCAGTAAGTAACAATAATTAGCTAAGATGAAATATAATAAGTGCGGAATAATATATAAAAAAAACTGTATCAATTACTACCACCTGGATCTGGAGTCACAATTCACGAGCATTCTAGAATTTACCACAAGTAATAGTCTGAATGAAATACAACTGTCAGAATGAAAGAAACAGTAGAACAGAAAAGATAGACGGGGACTTCAAGGTCTGTAAACGCCGACAGATATACCTTGACGGCACGGCATCACCCTTCGTACATTAACACTCACAATATGGCACGACATCACCCTTCATGCATTAACACTCTCTCTTACCATAATGCAATGCATAAATAACAACAGGAAAATAAAATAACAAGTACAAGCTTTACTTCAACATTTGATTCCACAATATCAATCTCAAGTTTGAAATAAATACTCAATTATCACTTGAAGATCCGTAAACATGATAAGAACGATTAGTTTAACAACATTAGACTAAACCTGTAGCAATTAGGCATGGGAAAGAGACAATATAAGAAAAACGGGAGAAACGGGGAAAACAGGTAAATTAGCGGCACATAAGTAGTCGTCACCTCACATATACGCCGCTCACATGAATTTCTCATAACAAATAGTCTGAGGTTCCTAATTCCCTCAAGTCAAAGTTAGACACAACACTTACCTCGTTACGAAGGCCACTTAATTCTCAATCACAACTTTTCCTCTAGAATTCACCTCCAAACCACACGTATCTATTCAAAAATGACTCAATAATATCAAATATTGCTAAAGAAATCAATTATATTGCATAAATTAAATTTCCCAAATTTTCCTCTAAAAAGTTAAAAATCGACCCCGGGCCCGCTTGGTCAAAACGCAAGGTTCGAAAAAATCCATTAATCCATTCACCCCCGAGCCCGGATATATAATTGGTTTTTGAAACCGACCTCAAATTGAGGTCTAAATCTCCAAATTTTTGAAATTCCTAGTTTCTACCCAAACCCCTAATTCTACCATGAAAACTCTAGATTTTAGGTTGATAATTCATGAAATGTAATGGGTAATTGAACGGAAATGGTTTAGAATCACTTACCAACACTTTGGGGGAAGAAAATGACTCTTGAAAATCGCCTCTCACCGTTTGGTTTTTGAGAAAATGATTTTTTTAGCTAAATCCCGTGTTTGGATTCTGTTAAGTGCTGGACGACGGTGTGCATCGCGTTCGCGAGGCCACTATCGCGTTCGCGAAGAGCATTGGCTGCCAAGCCTTCGCGTTTGCGAGACAGTGTTCGCATTCGCGTAGGCAATCCCCCCTTGGCCTTCGCGTTCGCGATGAAGGAAAGGCTGACTCCCCCTCCAGTTCCTAACAGTACGCGTTCGCGATGAGCTTGTCGCGTTCGCGAAGTGTAATGCCCCCATCGCTTCACGTTCACGATCAAGCTTTCGCGTTCGCGAAGAAGAAAATTACGGCCTCATCAGTTTACACTTCGCGTTCGTGAGAGGACCTTCGCGAACGCGAAGAAGGACATGCCAGAACACCAGAATCTGCAGAAAACCAGATTTTCCAAAGTCCAAAACATCCTGTGGCCTATCCGAAACTCACCCGAGGCCTCGGGGCTCTAAACCAAACTCGCACACAAGTCTAAAAACATCATACAGACTTGCTCGCATGATCAAATCGCCAAAATAACAACTAGAACTACGAATTTAGCACCAAATCAAATGAAACTCTCAAGAACACTTTAAAATTCCTATCTTCTCAATTGGACGTCTGAATCACGTCAAACCAACTCCGTTTCTCACCAAATTTCACAGAGAAGTCATAAATATTATATTGGACCTATACCGGGCTCCGGAACTAAAATACAGACACCGTATCAACAAGGCCAAACTTCAACCAATTCTTAAAAATAATTAATTTTTACACTTTTAATTTTTATCAAAAATTCATAACTCGAGCTAAGGACCTCTGGATTCGATTCTAGGCATACGCCCAGGTCCCATAATTCGATACGGACCCACCGGAACCGTCAAAATACGAATCCGGACCCATTTACTAAAAATATTGACCGAAGTCAACTAAAATAAACTTTTAAGGTAGAAATTTTTATTTTCATCAATTTTCAACATAAAGGTTTTTCCGGAAACACGCCCAGACTGCGCACGCAAATCGAGGAGGGTAAAAATGAGATTTCTAAGGCTTAAGAGCGCAGATTCGAGTTTTAAACATAAGATGATCTTTTGGGTCATCACATCAACCATACAAAAATTATCGAATTCTGACATCGGATTGGCTTTCAAATCTTAAATTTTAATTTTTGGAAGATTTTATAAAAATATATTTTTTCTTCCATAAATTCACAGATTCATGATATAAATGAGTATGGAATCATGATATATAACTAATTTCGAATAAAGAATACTTACCCAACTCAAACTCGTGAAAAATACCTCTGAAATCGCCCAAAATCGAGGTCTAAAACTCTAAAAATGAACAAAAACGTCGGACTCCGGACATATATATTCTGTCCAGGCAAATCGCATACGTGAGATGCAAATTGTCTCAAAATATTCAAGCCAAAAATTGCGGTACCAGTCTTCCGTCAATCGATCATAACGTTTTGTATAAATGTTCAAATGATAAATAGTTTATCTTTCTGAAAACTAAAATCAAAGGGATACAACTTTTATGTTTTGATAATTTCCAGATTCCATATAGATTGCCAGATATAAGCTTCCAAAGTCAGCTCTACGCATCAGAAATTTCGCACACTGCAGTCAAAAACTAGCAGTTAAAAATGATCTAAAAATGGTCCGAAACCACTCTGAAACTCACCCGAGCCTCTCGGGACCCAGTCCGAACACACCAAAAAGTCTCAAAACATATTATGGACCTACTCGAGGTCTCAAATCACACATAACAACGGCGAAACTACAAATCGCGTGTTATAAATATTGTTACGAAAACGTGCCTATGTACCTCGGAATAACTTCAAATTTTGTACATAAGTCATAAATATTGTTACGAAGCTGATCGAACTCTCAGAATCTAAATCGGGACCCGATATCAACAAAAATCCAATTATGACCAAATTATGGAATTCTTAAACCTTTAAATTTCTAGTTTCTGTTAAACGTCGATAATTTGACCTAGTGGCCTTCGAATTTGATTCCGGGCATACGCCCAAGTTTCAAATCACGATACGGACCTACCTGAACTGTCAAAATACTGATCCGGGTTTTTTGGCCCAAAACGTTGACCGAAGTCAACTCATATGAGTTTTAAAGCTCTCTTTCACATTTTAATCAATTTTTCATATAAAAACTTTTCGAAAAAATTTACAGATTGTGCACGCTAGTCGAGGAATGCTGAATAATGCTTTTCGAGTTCTCAGAACACATAAATGAATATTTAAAATTAAAAATAACATATTGGGTCATCACAAAAGCATGCTCACGTGATGTGTATAAAAAAAGAGAAGGATTTTCATTGCATCTCATTTTTAGATTTTGTCTTTTTTCCATAACAAATGTTTAGGTGGTCCCCACTCTAATTAATACACACACAAGTGACAAGTGAGTGGGGGACAATAGAAAAAAAAAGGGAACGCTTTTGCATAGGGGGGGGGGGGGGGGTTCCAGACAAAAAGGGGTATGACAACTTTGGCGACTCTACTGGGGAGTTGAAGGTTCGAGCCGGTACTAGATCTTGTTGTCTTTTTAGAGTATTTGGTTGAGGTTTTTAAGTTTTTTATTTGCTTTATTTAATTTTTGTTTTGTTTATTTTGTTTTATTATTTGCAATCTGTTTATGTGTTTACAGTTTTTCCTTTTATATGTCACTGCTTTATAACTGTCATCACTTGCATAACCCTGGGTCAATTCTTTCTGCAAGAGGTCTCATAGTAAGCGTCACGTACACGAACTCTTTATTGAGTCACCCTTATTTTAGGAGGGGGGCCGTCGGACGTATGGAGTGGGTGGAAAGCTTGAGCAACCACCATCGACCATATGCTTCCCTGAATTGCCTTGTTAGTGAACCCTAAACATAGGTCAACATTTAAGTTATTACTATGTGCATCATATCATTATGACATAGCAAGGCCCGGTCCTAAGTACAGTGTTCCTTTGTAGGAAGCCTGTCTAAATTGTGTCAAATGGGCCCACTGACCCAAAAGGACATTCTGTAATGACCCGGCCGGTCGTTTCGAGAGTTATAACCCTATTTTCCCCATTCCTACTTCTTTTTGTGTCATTCAGCTATATTATATTATATCGGGTTAGTTGGTTCGAGTCTGGAAGGAACTTAGAGTGAAATGAGACACTTAGTCTCATAATTAAAATTTTAAGTTAGAAAAAAAAATAGACCGGATATGGACCTATATGTAAACGACCTCAGATTTGAATTTTGGTGATTTCAATAGCTCCGTATGGTAATTTTGGGCTTAGGAACGCGTCCGGAATATTATTTGGAAGTCCGTAGAGGAATTAGGCTTGAAATGCCGAAAGTTTTATTTTTGAGAAGTTTGACCGGGGGGTTGACTTTTTGATATCGGGGTCGGAATCTGATTCTAAAAATTGGAATACCTCTTTATGTCATTTAGGACTTGTGTGCAAAATTTGAGGTCAATCAGACATGATTTGATAGGTTCAGGAGTTGTTTGTAGAAATTAGAAATTTCAAAGTTCATTAGGCTTGAATTGCGGTGTAATTCATGGTTTTAGCGTTGTTTGAGGTGATTTGAGGATTCGACTAAGTTCGTATGATGTTTTAGGACTTGTTGGTATATTTGGTTGAGGTCCCGAGGGCCTCGGGTGAGTTTCGGATGGTTAACAGATCAAATTGAACTAGAACAGTTGCTGCAATTTCCTTCTGTTAGAAATTGCTTTTGCCCAGCGATCGAGCCCAGCAATCTCCCAGCGATCCAGCCTGGAATCGAGGGCCACGATCGAGCCTGGAATCGAGGGCAATGATCGGAGACACGATCGAGCCCAGAATCGAGGGGCACGATCAAAGACACGATCGAGCCCAGAATCGAGGGGCATGATCGAAGACATGATCGAGCCCATAATCGAGGGGCACGATCGAAGACATGATCGAGCCCAGAATCGAGGGCCACGATCGAAGATATGATCGAGCCCAGGGTTGAGGGTCACGGTCGAAGGCCAGGATCGGAGGCATGATCGAAGGCCTAGGATCGAGAACCAGGATCGAGGACCTCGATCGAAGGCCAAGATCGAGGCAGAACCGAGGATGTCTGGGCAGAATTATAAAAACGGGAGCTTCGTCCCATTTGCCATTTTTGACAAATTGGAGCTTGGGGAGAGGTGATTTTTGTTATATTTTCAAGGAAAACTTGAGGTAAGTCCCTTGTGATCATTTCTACTCCATAATATTGAATTATCATCGAGTAATCCGACTAGTTTTCATGATTTTGAGCTGTAAATCATAGATTGAAACTTAGAAATTTGGAAATAAGATTTGTAGCTTTGAGGGTTGAGTTGAGGTCGGATTTTGGTAAAATTGGTATGGGTAGACTCGTGGTTGGATTGGCTTTCGGATTTTATAACTTTTGTCGGGTTCCGAGATGTGTGGGCCCCACAAGCAATTTTTTAGCCAATTTCGGGTTTTGGTCTAATTTTGATGCTTTTCTTGTGGAATTCATTCCATTAGCGTATATTGATGGTATTATACTGATTGTGAATAGATTTGGTGCATTTGGAGGCCGAGTCCAGAGGTAAGAGCATCGCGGGGTAGAGATTTGACCGGTTTGAGGTAAGTAACGATTATAAATCTAGTCATGAGAGTATGAAACCCCGGATTTTGTATCATTCTACTATTTTTAGTGGCGCACATGCTAGGTGACGGGCGTGTGGGCGTGCACTGTTGGGGATTTGCGACTTGGTCCGCCCCGTAGCAACTGTAAAGTTGCATACTTTGTTGAAACCGTTGATACTTATGTGATTTAGAAAGAATTTCTGTAAATTGGGCTGAATGCCATGTTTGGGCCTTGCGCCAATGCTGTTTGGACCCTTAGGGGCTGTTTTGTATCATCCTCTCATTGTTTTTGATTGAAAATCTATACTCAGTCATGGTTATACTTGTTTACTGCATAACTCAGTCTTATGACTCTATTTTGATGCATATAAATATTTTGGGCCGAATGCTATGTTTTACTGAAATGCCCGAGTGGCTTAATTTGTGAGGATGAGTGTGGATCGGGGCTGCCCGCCTGTAACATACATGTGACTGAGTGAGGCCGAGGGCCTGATTGGTGAGGATGAGTGTGGATCGGGGCTGCCCACCTGCAACATACTTTATTATTATCACACGTGAGTTGTCCGTGCAGATTATAGTGCTTGGGATGAAGGATCCCCTCCGGAGTCTGTACACACCCCAGTGAGCGCAGGTACCTACTGAGTGCGAGTGCCGAGTGCTGAGTGATTGGGAGGTATGCGTGACTGTGAGGTATGCCCGAGTGGCAGGAGTGATTGTGAGGTTTGCCCGAGGGCTGTTTATGATTTCATCATTTTGCTCACCTTTTCATTGAGCCTTTGTTTGAAAAACTGTTGGAAAATGTCTTTAAATGATTTTTACTGGAACTGGGTTTAAACGAGATGTTTGATTCAAATCCTAATTTTTTTGAGCATGTGGTATTTTACTGAGATTTTCTGATATGAACGTTGTATGCTTCATTGCTCGTCACTACTGCTCAGTCATTATTTATTGTTGTTACTTACTGAGTTGGCGTACTCACGTTACTCCCTACACCTTGTGTGCAGATCCAGATGTGGCTGGACACGGTAGCGGTTATTGAGTGTTCTGGTTGCAGATTTTCTTGGAGATAGCAAGGTAGCTATTTGGCGATCGCAGCCCCTGCTCTTCTCCCTCTTATCTTCCTCTAGTAGTATTTAACTATTTTTCCAGGTTGAGTTAGCCTTGATATTGTTAAACAGATTATACTAGATGCTCATGACTAGTGACACCCCTATGTCGGGCTTTTCTTTTCCGCACTTCTATTTTTTTTTGATTTGAACTCTTTAAATGAAGGTTTATGCTAAATAACCTTGAAATTATCTTTAAAACGAAGTTATCATTTTGTCTTGGAAATTAGTCGGCTTCCCTAGTTCCACGATAGGTGCCATCACGATAGGGGTTAGTTTGGGGTCATGACAGATTGGTATCAAAGCCTAGGTTACATAGATCTCACGAGTCATGAGCAGGTTTAGTAGAGTCTTGCGGATCGGTACAGAGACATCTATACTTATCTTCAGGAGGCTGTAGAACCTTTAGGAAACTCCATATTCTTGAATTCTTGTCGTGCGAATCTGTTGATTCTAGTAACTAAACATCTATTGTTTCATTCTCTCACAGATGGTGAGGACTCGTGCTACCGGTCAGGAGGGCCAGCTACCAGTACCACCAGCCAGGGCTGTGAGAGGCTGAGGCCGCGGTAGAGGCCGTGGTAGGGGCAGAGGTGTAGTCCATACAGTAGTTGGGGCAGTACCTACAGATCCACCGGTTGTCCCAGATCAGGACCAAGTTCCAGTTGTTGATGCACCAGCTCAGGCACCACATGTGCCTATTGTGATTCCAGACCTTTAGGATGCCTTAGCTCAGATTCTGACAGCGTGTACTGGCCTTGCTCAGGCGGTCTCTATTTCGACGGCCGCAACCACTTCTCAGGCCAAGGGAGGCACTCAGACTCCCATCGCTCGCACACCCGAGCAGGTTATTCAGGGACTTCAGATACCAGAGACACCACCAGCCCATCCGGTTATTGTTGCTCAGGATTATGTGTTTCCTGCTATGCCTGAGGATGATCAGCGTAGGTTGGAGAGGTTTGGGAGACTTCAGCCACCACCTTTCAGTGGCACAGAGAGAGAGGACGCTCAGGACTTTTGGACAGGTGTCAGAGGATACTCCATACTACTGGTATTTTGGAGACTTGTGGGGTCTTGTTCACTACCTTTTAGTTTTTTGGGGCTGCACTTGGTGGGAGACTTACGAGAGGCGTAGGCCTGTTGGCGCAGTACCCCTTACTTGGCAGCAGTTCTCCGTGGTCTTTTTGGAGAAGTTTGTGCCTCGATCCCGCAGGGAGGAGCTGCGTAGATAGTTTGAGTGGCTACGCCAGGGTGATATGTCTGTGACGCAGTATGAGATGCGGTTCTCCGAGTTGGCCCATCATGCTATCTGGTTGGTTCCCACGGACAGAGAGAGGATCATGAGGTTTATTGATGGCCTCACTTATCAGCTACAGTTGCTCATGACCAGGGAGCGAGTTTCGGGTGCTACCTTTGATGAGGTTGTCAACATTGCTCGGCAGATTGAGATGGTTCGCGGTCAGGAGAGGGTTGAGCGGGAGGCCAAGAGGCCTCGTGGTCAGGGTGGATTCAGCGGTGCTCCTTTTGGGGGTCAGTTCCAGCACGGTAGAGGTCGTTATTTCAGACAGGCTCAGTCAGCTCGGCTATTTCATCGGGGTGCATCATTTGGCCATGGTTCTCATAGTTCTCATCAGGGCCACTCATCACTTAGTGCCCTTCTAGTTCAGAGTTCGTCCCGTGCTCCACCTGTTCAGGGCTCTTCCATGCCAGGTTCTTCTACCAGTCATCCCGGTGTTAGGGGTTCCCTTCAGTCTCCGCCGCCAGCACCAGGGAGTTGTTTTGAGTGTGGGGAGCTTGGGCATATGTGGAGGCAGTGTCCTCGTTGTCATGGAGGTCTATCTCAGCATAGGAGTCAGCCTTCGACTACAGCCCCAACTACCTCACCATCCGCCCAGTCAGCTCGGGGTGGAGGTCAGTCAGCTAGGGGTCGCCCTAGAGGGGGAGGCAGATCAGGGGGTGGTCAGGCCCGTTTCTATGCTCTCCCTGCCAGATCAGATGCTATTGCTTCAGATGCCGTGATTACAGGTATTTTCTCAGTTTGCCACAGAGATGCCTCAGTATTATTTGACCTTGGTTCCACGTATTCATATGTTTTCTCGTATTTTGCCCGTTTTCTGGATATGCCTTGTGAGTCCTTAGTTTTATCTGTACATGTATCTACTCTTGTGGGCGATACTATTATTGTGGACCGCGTATATCGGTCATGTGTGGTGATTATTGGGGGTCTGGAGACCCGAGTAGATCTATTGTTGCTCAGTATGGTTGATTTTGATAGGATATTGGGTATGGATTGGTTATCTCCATGTCATGCTGTTCTAGATTGTCACGCTAAGATGGTGACGTTGGCTATGCCGGGAATTCCGAGGGTTGAGTGGAGCGGTTCTATAGATTATGTACCAAGTAGGGTGATTTCATATTTGAAGGCTCAGCGCATGGTTGAGAAGGGTTGCCTATCTTATTTGGCTTTTGTGAGGGATGTTAGTGCAGAGACTCATGTCATTTATTCTGTTCCGGTGGTACGTGATTTTCCGGATGTGTTTCCTGCAGACCTACCGGGCATGCCGCCTGACAGGGATATTGACTTTGGTATTGATTTGGTGCCGGGCACTCAGCCCATTTCTATTCCACCGTATCGTATGGCACCGGAGTTGAAGGAATTGAAAGAACAGCTTCAGGAACTCCTTGATAAGGGGTTTATTCGACCTAGTGTGTCACCTTGGAGTGCACCGGTTCTATTTGTGAAAAAGAAGGATGGTTCTATGAGAATGTGTATTGATTACAGGCAGTTGAACAAGGTCACAGTCAAGAACAAGTATCCTTTGCTTCGCATTGATGATTTATTCGACCAGCTTCAGGGAGCGAGGGTGTTCTCCAAGATTGATTTGAGGTTCGGTTATCACTAGCTGAAGATTCGGGATTCAGATATTCTCAAGACAGCTTTCAGAACCCGATATGGCCATTATGAGTTTATGGTGATGTCTTTTGGGCTGACCAATGCCCCAACAGTGTTCATGCATCTGATGAACAGTGTATTCCAGCCCTATTTGGACTCATTCGTCGTTATATTCATTGACGACATCCTGGTGTACTCTCGTAGCCAGGAAGAGCACTCTCAGCATTTGAGGGCTGTATTGCAGAGATTGAAGGAGGAGAAGCTTTATGCAAAGTTCTCTAAATGTGCGTTTTGGCTCAG
Organism: Nicotiana tomentosiformis; assembly: GCF_000390325.3. NCBI lineage: Eukaryota > Viridiplantae > Streptophyta > Magnoliopsida > Solanales > Solanaceae > Nicotiana > Nicotiana tomentosiformis. Next base: position 7,432,188 of record NC_090820.1, on the reverse strand, counting down.
TTCAGTAGCATTCTTGGGGCACGTGGTGTCCAGTGAGGGTATTCAGGTGGATCCGAAGAAGATAGAGGCGGTGCAGAGTTGGCCCAGACCATCCTCAGCCACGGAGATTAGGAGCTTTCTTGGTTTGGCGGGTTACTACCGTCGCTTTGTGGAGGGATTTTCATCTATTGCATCGCCCTTGACCAAATTGACCCAAAAGGTGCTCCATTCAGGTGGTCGGATGAATGTGAGGAGAGCTTTCAGAAGCTCAAGACTGCTTTGACCACGGCTCCAATGTTAGTGTTGCCATCAGCTTCAGGTTCTTACACTGTGTATTGTGATGCCTCAAGGATAGGCATTGGTTGTGTTTTGATGCAGGAGGGTAGGGTGATTGCCTATGCCTCGCGCCAGTTGAAGACCCATGAGAAGAACTATCCTATCCATGATCTTGAGTTAGCAGCCATTGTTCACGCCTTGAAGATTTGGCGTCATTATTTGTATGGGGTTCATTGTGAGATCTATATTGATCACCGGAGTCTGCAGTATCTGTTAAAGCAGAAATATCATAATTTGCATCAGCGGAGATGGTTGGAGCTTCTTAAGGAATATGATATCACTATCTTGTACCATCCAGGGAAGGCCAATGTGGTGGCCGATGCTTTGAGTCGCCGGGCAGAGAGTTTGGGGAGTTTAGCCTATCTTCCAGCAGTAGAGAGACCTTTGGCATTAGATGTTCAGACCTTGGCAGGCCAGCTTGTCAGATTGGATATTTCGGAACCTAGTCGGGTATTGGCTTGTGTGGTCTCCAGGTCCTCCCTTTATGACCGTATCAGGGAGCGTCAGTATGATGACCCTCACTTGCTCGTTCTTCAGGACAGGGTTCAGAGAGGTGATGCTAGGGATGTGACTATTGGTGATGACGGGGTGCTGAGAATGCAGGGCCGGATATATGTGCCTAATGTAGATGGGCTTCGAGAGCTGATTCTTGATGAGGCCCACAGCTCGCGGTATTCCATCCATCCAGGTGCCGCAAAGATGTACCAGGATTTGAGGCAGCACTATTGGTGGAGGCGGATGAAGAAGGATATAGTTGGGTTTGTGGCTCGGTGTCTAAACTGTCAGCAGGTTAAGTATGAGCATCAGAGACCAGGTGGTTTGCTTCAAAGGTTAGAGATCCCAGAGTGGAAGTGGGAGTAGATCACTATGGACTTTGTAGTTGGGCTCCCACGGACTTCGAGGAAGTTCGACGCTATTTGGGTTATTGTGGATCGGCTGACAAAGTCCGTGCACTTCATTCCAATTGGTACTACTTACTCTTCAGAGCGGTTGGCTGAAATTTACATTCGAGAGATCGTTCGCCTGCATGGTGTCCCAGTTTCCATCATTTCAGATAGGGGTACTCAATTCACATCGCAGTTTTGGAGGGCCGTGCAGCGAGAGTTGGGTACTCAGGTTGAGTTAAGCACAACTTTTCACCCTCAGACAGACAAGTAGTCAGAATGCACTATTCAGATATTGGAGGACATGTTGCGTGCTTGTGTCATTGACTTTGGGGGTTCATGGGACCAGTTTCTACCACTCGCGGAGTTAGCATATAACAACAGTTATCAGTCGAGCATTCAGATAGCTCCGTACGAGGCTTTGTATGGGAGGAGGTGTAGATCTCCGGTTGGATGGTTTGAACCAGGTGAGGCTAGGCTCTTAGGTGCAGACTTGGTCCAGGACGCATTTGATAAGGTGAAATTGATTCAGGAGCGGCTTCGCACGGCGCAGTCTAGGCAGAAGAGCTACACAGATAGGAAGGTCTGTGATGTGTCTTTTATGGTTGGGGAGAAGGTTTTGCTGAAGGTATCACCCATGAAGGGTGTTATGAGGTTTGGGAAGAGGGGCAAGTTGAGCCCCCAGTTCATTGGGCCTTTTGAGGTGCTTCATAGGATAGGAGAGGTGGCTTATAAACTTGCCTTGCCACCCAGCTTGTCGAGTGTGCATCCAGTGTTTCATATTTCCATGCTTCGGAAGCATATTGGAGATCCGTCCCATATTTTGGATTTTAGCACGGTTCAGTTAGAGGGTGATATGACTTATGATGTAGAGCCGGTGGCTATTTTGGATTGGCAGGTTCGAAGGTTGAGGTCAAAGGATATAGCTTCAGTGAAGGTGCAATGGAGAGATCAGCCTGTGGAGGAGGCCACCTGGGAGACCGAGCGGGAGATGCAGAGCAGATATCCACGCCTATTCGAGACTCCAGGTATGTTTCTAGACCCGTTCGAGGACGAACGAATGCTTAAGAGGGGGAGGATGTAACGACCCGACCGGTCGTTTCGAGAGTTATAACCCTGTTTTCCCCATTCCTACTTCTTTTTGTTTCATTCAGCTATATTATGTTATATCGGGTTAGTTGGTTCGAGTCTTGAAGGAACTCGGGGTGAAATGAGACACTTAGTCTCATAATTGAAATTTTAAGTTAGAAAAGAAAATGGACCGGATATGGACCTATATGTAAACGACCTCGGATTTGAATTTTGGTGATTCCAATAGCTCCGTATGGTGATTTTGGGCTTAGGAGCGTGTCCGGAATATTATTTGGAAGTCCGTAGAGGAATTAGGCTTGAAATGCCGAAAGTTTTATTTTTGAAAAGTTTTACCGGGGGGTTGACTTTTTGATATCGGGGTCGGAATCTGATTCTAAAAATTGGAATACCTCTGTTATGTCATTTAGGACTTGTGTGAAAAATTTGAGGTCAATCAGACATGATTTGATAGGTTCCGGAGTAATTTGTAGAAATTAGAAATTTCAAAGTTCATTAGGCTTGAATTGGGGTGTAATTCATGGTTTTAGCGTTGTTTGAGGTGATTTGAGGATTCGACTAAGTTCGTATGATATTTTAGGACTTTTTGGTATATTTGGTTGAGGTCCCGAGGGCCTCGGGTGAGTTTCGGATGGTTAACGGATCAAATTGAACTAGAACAGCTGCTGCAATTTCCTTCTGTTGGAAATTGCTTCTGCCCAGCGATCGAACCCATCGATCGAGCCCAGCAATCTCCCACCGATCGAGCCTGGAATCGAGGGCCACGATCGGAGACACGATCGAACCCAGAATCGAGGGGCATGATCGAAGACACGATCAAGCCCAGAATCGAGGGGCACGATCGAAGACATGAGCCCAGAATCGAGGGGCACGATCAAAGACATGATCGAGCCTAGAATCGAGGGCCACGATCGAAGATATGATCGAGCCCAGGGTCGAGAGTCATGGTCGAAGGCAAGGATCGGAGGCATGATCGAAGGCCTAGGACCGAGAACCAGGATCGAGGACCTCGATCGAAGGCCAAGATCAAGGCAGAACCGAGGATGTCAGGGCAGAATTATAAAAACGGGAGCTTCATCCCATTTGCCATTTTTGACAAATTGGAGCTTGGGGAGAGGCGATTTTTGTTATATTTTCAAGGAAAACTTGAGGTAAGTCCCTTGTGATCATTTCTACTCCATAATATTGAATTATCATCGAGTAATCCGACTAGATTTCATGATTTTGAGGTGTAAATCAGAGATTGAAACTTAGAATTTTGAAAATAAGATTTGTAGATTTGAGGGTCGAGTTGAGGTCGGATTTTAGTAAAACTGGTATGGGTAGACTCGTGGTTGGATGGACTTTCGGATTTTATAACTTTTGTCGGGTTCCGAGACGTGGGCCACACAGATAATTTTTGAGCCAATTTCGGGTTTTGGTCTAATTTTGAAGCTTTTCTTGTGGAATTCATTCCATTAGCGTATATTGATGGTATTATACTGATTGTGAATAGATTTGGAGCATTTGGAGGCCGAGTCCAGAGGCAAGAGCATTGCGGGGTAGAGATTTGACCGGTTTGAGGTAAGTAACGATTGTAAATCTAGTCCTGAGGGTATGAAACCCCGGATTTTGTATCATTCTACTATTTTTAGTGACGCACATGCTAGGTGACGGGCGTGTGGGCGTGCACTGTTGGGCATTTGCGACTTGGTCCGCCCCGTAGCAACTGTAAAGTTGCATATTTTGTTGAGACCGTTGATACTTATGTGATTTAGAAAGAATTTCTGTAAATTGGGCTGAATGCCATGTTTGGGCCTTGCGCCAATGCCGTTTGGACCCTTAGGGGCTGTTTTGTATCATCCTCTCACTGTTTTCGATTGAAAATCTATACTCAGTCATGGTTATACTTGTTTACTGCATAACTCAGTCTTATGACTCTATTTTGATGCATATAAATATTTTGGGCCGAATGCCCTGTTTTACTGAAATGCCCGAGTGGCTTGATTTGTGAGGATGAGTGTGGATCGGGGCTGCCCGCCTGCAGCATACATGTGACTGAGTGAGGCCGAGGGCCTGATTGGTGAGGATGAGTGTGGATCAGGGCTGCCCGCCTGTAGCATACTTTATTATTATCGCACGTGAGTTGTCCGTGCAAATTATAGCGCTTGGGATGAAGGATCCCCTCCGGAGTCTGTACACACCCCCAGTGAGCACAGGTACCTACTGAGTGCTAGTGCCGAGTGCCGAGTGCTGAGTGACTGGGAGGCATGAGTGACTGTGAGGTATGCCCGAGTGGCAAGAGTGACTGTGAGGTTTGCCAGAGGGGCTGTTTATGATTTCATCATTTTGCTCACCTTTGCATTGAGCCTTTGTTTGAAAAACTGTTGGAAAAATGTCTTTAAATGATTTTTACTGGAACTGGGTTTAAACGAGATGTTTGATTCAAATCCTGATTTTTTTGAGCATGTGGTATTTTACTGAGATTTCCTGATATGAACGTTGTATGCTTCATTGCTCGTCACTACTGCTCAGTCTTTATTTATTGTTGTTACTTACTGAGTTGGCGTACTCATGTTACTCCCTGCACCTTATGTGCAGATCCAGGTGTGGCTGGACACGGTAGCGGCTATTGAGTGTTCTGGTTGTAGATTTTCTTGGAGATAGCAAGGTAGTTGTTTGGCGATCGCAGCCCCTGCTCTTCTCCCTCTTATCTTCCTCTAGTAGTATTTAGCTATTTTTCCAGGTTGAGTTAGCCTTGATATTGTTAAACAGATTATAGTAGATGCTCATGACTAGTGACACCCCGATGTCGGGCTTTTCTTTTCCGCACTTCTATTTTTCTTTGATTTGGACTCTTTAAATGAAGGTTTATGCTAAATAACCTTGAAATTATCTTTAAAATGAAGTTATCATTTTGTCTTGGAAATGAGTCGGCTTGCCTAGTTCCACGATAGGCGCCATCACGACAGGGGTTAGTTTGGGGTCGTGACACATTCAATCATCCTATGTGCTAAATATTGCATCTTTGAGGGTAGAAAGGTTATTTGGCGGACTAATGTTTGGGAAAGAAGGGTGAAAAAAAAGTAAGAGAGAATATTGAGGGTTTTATCACTTTCAGTTTTCATGTCTAGTTTTCTAAAAAAGATTAAAAAAAGGAAAAGATTTTACACTTCCTTATCGTTAATTCAAAAAAAAAAGGACAAAAAATATTTGCATTTTTCAAATCTGATCCTCCCGAACTACGCATACCTGATTTTGGTCTTACGGGGCGGGATATTTTGGCAACCCACATAGGGTTCGTTCTTCCTAGTGAGTCTCAAGTTCTTGGCTTCGGGAGTTGTAGCCAAATCTTGCATATTTAGCCACACTTGGCCATATCGGTCGTTTTTGCAAAATAGGGATATTTTTACAAAAGTGGCTTTTTAATCTATGTCTTAGAGCCCTAAGTCAACAACAAGGTGTCCTATTAGTTAAGGTCCATTCCTGTTGAATTTGCATGCTTAGCCATTTTTGGCCACATAGGCCATTTCTGCAAAGGTTGCAAATTAATTTTTAGGACTATGATTATTGGGAGTTTGAGGCCATGTAAGTCTTAGTGAGGTATCTATGTGACTTAGGGGTCACCTTGGTTGAGTTTGCACTTCTAGCCACATTTTGGCCACGTAGGCCGTGTTGCAAAAATAACTTCAATAATGTCTTGCATGTGTCCAAAACGAAGTGTTACTGTTTCACATAGTGTCCTGAGTCACTTACTCTGCTTGTTCTTATTCTTCTCATTCGGGTATGGATCCACTTATCCCATGACCTTCATAGCTAGGACCGTTGCATTTAGGAGTTGCTTTAGGAGACTTTTATGTTTTGAGTTTGTTTCTATGTTGTCTTTTACGTTCTAGTCTTGTCTAGTAATATTGAGTCTTTTAGGTGATGTCAGAGTATGTTATAGTCTAGCTGAGTTTGTCAAGTCTTTTGACATCGTACTTCCTATTTTGTATTTGAAAACGAAAAATATATATATATAAATAAAAATCCAAAAAGATTTTGTTTTTAGTTTATTCTATCCATCACTTTTTAATAACTACGCTTGGTCTGATTCATGTGAAACATGATACGTAGGCAACCTATATCGGGTTCGATCGAATCATTTTTAAAATTAAAAGAAAAAAGGAAAAAAGAGATGAAGTTATGGGATGTGAGGAATGAGAAGAAAGAAAAGAGTGATAATCAAAAGACAAAGAGAGGAAAATGAGTAAACTAAGGAAGGTTGAAGAGAAAACAAAAGACGAGGTTGGAATGAGCAAATTGGGATGATACCATATGACCTTGTGACCCTCAAAGTCATTCTAGAACAATAAATTGTTGCTAGGTGCATTGTACATAATGTGATATTATTATCTGATAAATGCCCTAACGCTATCATGTTGGCTTTGTATTGCTTCTCTTTGTTATTTTCATTATCAATTTTCAGGAAGGTGGTTAGTTTGTGGCACTCTGGCAAGTCATCCATACAACACTAGGTCAAAGAGCAAGGCATTCATGACTAGCAAAGAATTGGACACAGGTGTTGTTGATCCATCAAGAGAGATTATGGAGTCAGAATCTAAGTTGAATGAAGAGGTTCAAAGGTTGAAACAACAGATGTCAGATATGTATCAAACTTGGATCAGTGGGCATCCTCCACCCTCATTTCCCACTGACTACACTGAAAATGCTTCCACCATCCCACCACTATCACAAGGACAGATTCCCACCACTGCTGATTTTTCCCCACAATATGCTCCAGGCTTTACCCCTTATCACAACTACCCTGGCACCCCGTCCCATTCTTTTCATGCTCCACCAGCCAAAACAAACCCATATCCCGCCCCAACATCCACCCTTATTTTTGTAGCCCCTCCACAACCTACCACCTATCGATCTTCTAGTGAACTCGCGTTCAAAGTTCTTGATACCCAATACTATGCTCCAGAACCAACTTTTAAAGTCCCGGATCCCTATTGTATACCCATCACTTTGATCCTCTCGTTGAAATCGAGAATCCCGCTAATAATGTGGAGCAAGATGAGATATTCAGGAAGGTGACGAGTTAAGAGCAATCTTTAAGGAACATGCAAGGAATAGGAAACCAAGTTAGTGTGTCTTACAAGGACTTGTGCTTGTTTCCTGACGTCCAATTGCCCGCCGTGTTTAAAATGCCAAAGTTTGATATGTATGACGGACATGGAGACCCCGTGGCCTATTTGAGAGGTTATTGCAGTAAGATGAGAGGCGTTGGTGGGAAGGACGATCTTTTGATGGCCTATTTTAGTCAGAGTTTGAGTGGGGCAGCCTTGGAATGGTACACCCGTCAAGATGCTAGCAGGTGGTATAAATGGGACGATATGGCTCAGGCCTTTGCTCGTCACTTTCAGTATAATATAGATATTGTCCCAGATCGCCTGTCCTTGACCAAGATAGAAAAGAAGCCTAATGAAAGCTTTAGGGAATACGGGCTTAGATGAAGAGAACAAGTTGACTGGGTCAATCCTCCGATGGAAGGAGACGAGATGGTCAAGTACTTTCTTCAAGCCCAAAACTTACTTACTTTGGCCACTTGATCTCATCCATGGGTAAGCCTTTTAAAGATGTGGTAAAGATGGGAGAAATGGTGGAAGATGGACTCAAGTCAAGTAAGATCATGAGCTATTCCTCCTTGAATGCAACCACATAAGCAATTCAGAATGACACAGGAATCTTGTTGGGTAAGAAGAGAATGGATGATGTTTCTATGGTTGTTTCGGGAGAACGATGTGGTCCAAGGGGTCCACCTCACCAGTACACTCAGCCTCGGCCCCAACCCCAAACCTATATCCAAGCCCCAAATAATCCACCCCAATATTAGTTCCCACCACTAAATCCTCAATACTCAATTCGACCTTATCTCATACCATGTTCATCATGCACAATCACATGCTCAACCTCATCCTTACCCGCAGTAGTATTCGCCAGCTCCACAAAACCCTTTTCCACCCCCACAACCCTACCGAAACCCTACTGGTCCGAACATTAGACCAAGGCTGGAGTATAAGATAGAAATGTAGAAGCAGAAAGAAACTTTCACCCCTCTGGGCGAGTCCTATGCCAGTTTGTTTCAAAGGTTGAGGCAATTAGACGTGTTGAGGCCGATTGAGGCAAAGATACCAAATCCACCCCCAAAGAACCTTGATTATTCTCTAAGGTGCATATATTGTTCTGATGCCCCGGGACACGACATAGAGAAGTGTTGGCATTTGAAAATAGCAATCCAAGAGCTTATTGATACAAATCAAATTGTAGTACAGAGCCCATATGTGCCAAACATCAACCAAAAACTTTTGTTAGCCCATGTAGAGACACACATGATTGAAATAGTTCGTAAGGATGGGGAGTGTGGAATTTCTACCAAGCCTGTCCCGCACACCTCTAAGTCTTTTGTCAAGTCGGGGGTTACAATACTTTCAATATTATCAGTCCTGAAACCAGTAATTGAAGGTGGTAAAGAGCTGATCAAGAGCTCCCAAAGTCTATTTGGTGAGGTTGCTATGGTTGATATTGGGGAAGGTTCTAGCAACACAACATGCAGCTCGTTGGACCGAATGTCAAGCTTAGCATTTGAGAAGTTACTCCTCTCCCCACTCGGGAGGAGTTTTGGTAGTTTGATTTATTTTTCTTTCTGTTATCTGAGTTATTCCAGGGTTGTAACCTGGAGTTTTACTTTTGCTTGTTTTGATGTTCAAACCCTTCTCTCCTTTCATTTTTAGTGAAATACAATTTTTTGTTTTTCGTTAGTCCAAATGTATGTTTTATTTTTATTTTTTTCTTTGTACAATTCTTTTTATGAAGGTTCCAATGACATAACATGCATGAGGAATTTTCAGCCAGATCTAGGGGTGTTCGTCGGTCGGGATGGTACGGTATTTAGATATTTTGGTTTTGTATTTTCGGTATTCGATTTCTTAACATGAAATACCAATACCGTACCTAATTAAATTCAATATGGTTCGGTTTTTCTCCTTTCGGATTCGGTTTATTCGGTTTGGTAATTTTGGTTTATTCGGTTTGAATACTAACTAGTGCATAAAGTCATTAACTCTAATATTGTAAATTAAAGTACTCAAAAGTACAAAATTAAAAATATTTGTTGACAAAAGATTTGTCCAAAACTAACAAATATCAACCTAGAGAGAGAAAACTGTACATAAAAGAATAATTTTGATCATTAGAAATGTCTTGTTACTTGCTTAGAGTTAATTGATGAACTTAGAGAATAACGGAAAGTAAAATTTTAGATTTTGTATTTATGTTATAATTAATAATATATGTATTGTGTAATATAATATATATTTCGGTACGGTATCGGTATTTCGGTATTTTATTTTAAAATACCAAATACCATACCTAATAAAAATATTTTTTAAAACTTAAACCAAATACCATACCGAATACCAAAATATTGAATAGCAAATACCAAATTTTTTGATTTCGGTACGGTAATTCGGTATTTACCAAATTATGCACGGCCCTAGCCAGATCTTAAAAGCCAGTCAAGTCTTGAAATAATGAACCAATAAGTTGAATATGATGAAGAAGCAGCATTTGAGAAAATAAAGGTTGGGACGTCATCCCTTGAATTGTTGTTGAAGCTAAAATTGATGATGATGAGTGGGTCAAAAGCTCGGATAGAGCAGTTGAGCTTGATAGATGGAAAAAGATTGGCAGCAGTACATCATGGTCTATTGTATCATAAGAGGATGGCAAGAGCATACAACAAGAAGATGTGTCCCAGAAATTTGAGATGGGCCAGCTAGTATTGAAATGCATCCTTCCACATCAGGATGAAGCTAAAGGAAAGTTCGCCCCAAAATGGCAGGGGCCATTCATTGTGAAAAGAGTGTTGCCCAATGGTGCTTTGTATTTAACAGACATAGAAGAAAAAGTTGTGGAAATGGCTATCAATTCTGATGCAGTCAAAAGATAGTACGTATGATTTCTTCGCTCATCTTTAATCACATGTTTTGTATTTGAAATTTTCAAAGTTTGGTATGACGAAGGCATTTTATTCTTATATCCAAATATTTTTATCCTTTATTACCCTTTTCGAGCCTTATTTTATTTTCTTTCATACTCCTCTTTTGGAATCAGAAGTAGAGTTAGAAAATAGAAAAGAAAAAAAAAAGAAAGAAAAAGAAAAGAACAAAACAAAACGAAACGTGGTTGGAACTATGTTTGACCTGATTCCTTTTAAGGATACGTAGGCAGCCTTACTCTGAGATTCGGTCCCACCAAAATAAAAATCCAAAATTTTCCAGACTCAAAGAAACTAGGGCAGAAGTTTTAGTTTTGCAAAAGATCTGATTCCAAAAGTTGTAATTTTAAACCCTTTCATCTTAAGTTGTTTTGAGCCTTCATGCCATTCTTTCTTTCTAACCCTCTCCAAAAGCCTACATTACGGTCCAAAGAAATACCTTTCGATCAATCTTTGAGGATTCCAAGTCGAGCGAGATGGAGGTATGATTTTTTTATATCATGGGTAACACTTTGTTCATGGGCACAAGAAAAACGAATATAATGAGAGAGCCTTATTGGTGAAAACCCTCACGGGCACCGTAAGGCGATGGTGAGCTGAGGAAAAATTTAAAATGAGAGTCTTGTTGGCGAAAATCCTCGCGGGCACCGTAAGGCGGTGGTGAGTTGAGAGATGAACAAATGAGAAAGGCTTGTTGGTAAAAACCCTTCGGGGCACTACAAGTTGAATGAGGTTTATGACTTTACAGAGAGATTGGATCATTGAAAGCCCAGCGTCGACGTATGAAAGCATGACACAAATTGAAGGGCGATTGGTTGGACGGATTAGGTTGATCAATCCGAAATACATTTCATGATCATTGGAGCTAGCTGTTTCAGTCAGATAAGTCTCGTTTCCCCTCTTCTTCAAATAGTCATATTTGTTCCAATCTTTCCTTTTGTTCCTTTTGCCAAAAATCACTTCACTTTGTTCTTATGGTTCTGTTTCTTTGTGTCTCTTTCAAGTTAGTCTTGTTAAAGCAAGAAAGAAAGGACTTCAAAGTTTACTACCTGCTCCTTGATTGCACAAGGCGAAGTTCGGCCAAGCACATCGCAAGTAAAATGATTCAGAAGGAGCAATGTGGTGATAACTAAGGTTCAGGTGATCAAGTGATTATTGAATTTTGAAAAATACATAGGCTCAACAATTGTTAGAATGAAAATGTAATGCAACAAGTGAGTGTAAGGGACTCGATTCATTCAAAGGTTTTTGTGGTCGGGGTTCGATCAGAAGGTCAAACAATTCTTTGTTATCCCGAAGCAGCTAATGAGAATGAATTATGACAGTGGCAGAAGCGGACAACTTCAGCAACGATGCCACAAACTAACCACCATCTTTTCAAACTAATAGGATTTTATTTATTTGAAACAGCGGCAAGAAATTTTGTTCGTTCTGCAGAGATCCTCCATAAGGAAAGCATGTTTCATGTAAGTTCATTTTTTATTCTTCAGGACCCTCCTAGATAATGAGATTTAGTTTTAGTCTTTCAGGACCCTCCTGGATAATGAGATTTAGTTTTAGGCTTTCAAGATCCTCCTGGATAATGAGATTTAATTTTAGGCTTTCAAGACCCTCCTGGATAATGGGATTTAGTTTTAAGCTTTCAGGACTCTCCTGGATATTGGGAATTAGGTTTTGGTTTCCAGGACCCTCCTGGATAATGGGAATTAGTTTTAGGATTTCAGGACCCTCCTGGATAATGGGATTTAGTTTTAGGCTTTCAGGACCCTCCTAGATAATGAGATTTAATTTTTAAGTTTTTAGGACCCTCCTCGATAATGGGATTTAGTTTTAAGTTTTAAGGACCCTCCTGGATAATGAGATTTAGTTTTAGGTTTTCAGGACCTTCCTGGATAATGGGATTTAGACTTTAAATTTTTAGGACCCTCATAGATAATGGGATTTAATTTTTAAGTTTGCAGGACCCTCCTCGATAATGGGATTTAGTTTCAAATTTTTAGGACCCTCCTAGATAATGGGATTTAGTTTTAAGTTTTCAGGACCCTCCTGGATAATGGGATTTAGACTTTAAATTTTCAAGACCCTCCTGGATAATGGGATTTAATTTTTAAGTTTTCAGGACCCTCTTGGATAATGTGATTTAGTTTTTTAAAAGGTGCTCAGGACCCTCCTGGATAATGGGATTTATTTTTAGGTTTTCAAGACCCTTCTGGATAATGGAATTTAATTTTCAAGTTTTCAGGACCCTCCTGGATAATGAAATTTAATTTTCAAGTTTTCAGGACCCTCCTCGATAATGGGATCCAACTAACACTCACAAATGCTTCCGGTACAAACTGAGGCAGAAAATTTTCTTTGTTTTCTTTGTTTCACTGTGATTGCAGGCACCCACCTGGACAACAAGGGTTAACATTTCAACATGTCAGGCACCCACCTAGAGAATGAGGGAATTCATTTCAAGGTTTATTTCAATTCAGTAGCAGGCGCCCACCTGGAGAATGATGGAATTCATTTCAAGTTTCAAGTTAGTAACAGGCACCCACCTGGAGAACGAGGGTATTTCATATCAGAATTTATTTCTAGTATCAAGTCAGTAGCAAGTACCCGCCTGGAGAATGAGGGTATTTATTTCAGAGTTGAATTCATGTTCAGATCAGAACGTCAGGCACCCACCTAGAGAATGAAGGTATTTATTTCAGAAACTAGTTTCAAGTTCAAGTTCAAGTCAAGTCCAAACAGCAGGATGTCCACCTGAAGAATAGGGTCAACTTTTAATTTTCTTAAAGTTCAAGTCAGCAGGATGCCCTACTGAAGAATAAGGTTGATTTTCAGTTTCTTGTTGAAGAATCAAGAAGCGATTCAAGAAAGATTCGAGACAAGAAATAGATAGGATCTTTTATTTTTGCTGTAATTTTTGCTTTTATATTTTATGTAATAATAGGGACTGCATACCAGAGCCTCAAATGGTACCTCACTCGACTCTCTCCTCATCTAATCATGTCCCATCACATCATTCACTTTTGAACTACACGTGACATGATTCCCTTATAACCCGGGATACGTAGGCTATCCAAAACCAGGACTCAGTCACATTCTCGTTTCTTTTAGTTCTATTCTCTTTTTCGAATAAGGGTTGGGTCAAAAACCTGTCTCGTCGTTCTTTGCCTGAAAACTCTCTGTGTTTCGAGTCAAAGAGGTTGTCACACACCTTTTTTTTCACCCTTAACCCTCTTTAAAAGATAAAGTGATTTTAAAGCTCAAAAGGTGTGATGACCCAAAATGTCATCTTTAAATTTAATAAGTAATTCTGTATTCTAAGATCTTAAAAATTACTATTTATCATTCCTCGACTTGCGTGCATAGTCCGTAAAATTTTTCAAAAACGTTTTATGTGAAAAATAGATTAAAATGTGAAATAGAGCTTAAAACTCAATTGATTTGACTTTGATCAACATTTTGAGAAAATAAACCCGGATTAGTGTTTTGAAAGTTCCGATAGCTCCGTATCGTGATTTGGGACTTGGGCGTATGCCCGAAATTTAATTTGGAGGTCCCTAGCTCAAGTTATGACCATTTAACGGAACTAGTAATATAAAGGCTAAAGATTTCCAAGTTTGATCACAGGGTTGACTTTCTGATATCGGAGACGGAATCCGGTTCTGGAAATTTGAATAGCCCTCTTATGTCATTTATGACTTGTGTGCCAAATTTGAAGTCATTCCGAATTAATTTAATATATTTTGGCACAAAATTTGCAAATGGAAAAGTTTAAAACTCAAAGTTCGAATCGGGGTGTGAATTGTAATTTCAGCATTGTTTGACATAAATTTTGACCCCGAGTAAGTCCGTATTATGTTACCGGGCTTGTTGGTATATTCGGACGAGATCCCAAGTACCCCGAGTGTGACTCGAATCGAAATCGGAACAAGAATTGGACTTAAGCAAAATCTGAAATTTTGCCTTCTGTTGTAATCGCACCTGCGGATTTTGGACTGCAGGTGCGAGCTCGCAAAAGCGAGCCTTCCATCGCAGAAGCATCCTGGTCAGGCTAGGCAAAAGTCCACAGGTGCGGAAACTTGCACGCATCCGTGCGTCCGTAGAAGCGGACTTGACAATCGCAGAAGCGGAAGGCAGCACACGTGCGCATTTGTTCTCTGCAGATGCGAGGCCTCGCCTGGTAGCCCCATTTCGCAGATGCGAGCTCGCATGTGCGATCCCAGGCACCGCACGTGCGAAAATGCCTGGGCAGTGTATATATCGAAGAGTCCAATATTTTTACTCATTTTGGTCATTTTAAGCTCGGTTAAAGCAAAATTTTGAGAGGTTTTTCACGATTTCGAACTGGGTAAGTATTCTATAACCAAAAGTGATTATATTTCACGAATCCATGTCTATATTCATCATTTATTTCGGATTTAGATGGAAGAAATTGAAATTTTTTTAAAACTTTTCAAAAACGAAAAATTTAGATTTGAAGGTCCATTTGACATCGGAATTGGATAATTTTTGTATGGTTAAACTCTTAGCGGAACGAGAGTTCGGATTTTGTGAGTTTTTTCGGAATTTGAGACGTGGGTTTCACTGTCTAATATTTTAATGAATTTTGATTTTTTATCCGAAAAATTAGTAAATTCATATGGAATTAATTCCTATGATTTGTATTGAGTATATTGAATTGTTTATGAATAGATTTGAAGCTTTTGGAGACAAATTTAAAAGGAAACGTTGTGGTCAAGTAATTGATTGGAATTTGCAAAGCGAGGTAAGTATCGTGGTTAACCTTGACTTGAGGGAATAGAACCTTAAACTATTTGTTAAGTGAAATACATGTGAACGACGTATAGGCGAGGTGACGAGTGCATATACGTCGTCAAATTAATTGTTTTCATATTACTTAAAAAATCATAAATCGTTTTAAATTATGAATTAATTATTATAATAATTATTTCTCTCCTATTCTTTGTCAATTCCCGCATTAATTGTTACATGCTATTTGAATTATGTGCCTTAATTGTTATTTGACATTTAGCATATTAAATATTAAACAACCTATTTTCTCTCTGATTTCCATAATAATTTGTTATTTGCCTTTGTTTGTTTCATAATTAAATCATAATTATTGTATGTTTGTTGTCTTATAATTTTATATTAATTGCGGCATTTATTGGGGAAATTTTTTCTATAAGAATTGGTAAATGAATATGTTGGAGGAGCGGGTTGCATGCCGCAACAGAATTGATTATAATGAATATATTGGAGGATCGGGTTGCACGCCGCAACAGACTTATTAAAAAGTCCATATTGGAGGATCGGATTGCACGCCACAACAAACTTATTAAAAGTCCATATTGGAGGATCGGGTTGCACGCCGCTACAGACTTATTTAAAAGTCAACATATATCCATATATATTGGGGGATCAGGTTGCATGCTGCAACAGACTTGATTAAAATGAATATATTGGAGGAGCGGGTTGCAAGCCGCAACAGAATTGAATATGAATATATTGTGAGAGCGGGTTACACGCTGCAACGGAAATTGATGGAAATGATAATTGGTTATGACTGCTGGGTTGGCTTCAATTATTATAAATGAGTTATCTGATTTACTATTATTCGTTGTTGTTGTTACTAATATTGCGTACAAGTTAATGTAAGTAACCCGCCTTAGCCTCGTTACTACTTCGTCGAGGTTAGGCTTGGCACTTACCAGTACATGGAGTCGGTTGTACTGATACTATACTCTGCACTTCTTGTGCAGATTTCAGAGTCCCAGCGACGTACCATAGACTTGCTCGGATTTCAGCTACTAGAGAAAACTTGAGGTATAACTACACGGCGTCCGTAATTTCTGATGTCCCCATCTACTTTACTTTAGTTGTGTGTTTATTTTCAGACAGCTTTATTTTATGCAGACCCTTATTTGTATTATTCTAGAAGCTCGTGCACTTGTGACACTAATTCTGTGATGGTATTTAGACACCGTTATTTTTTTCTGGATTATTCACTATATTTTAGACTTTACTTCCGCATTTATTTCTTTGATTATTAATAATTTAAAAATTATTTTAAAAATAGATAATATTATTCTAACGTTGGCTTGCCTAGCAAGTGAAATGTTAGGCGTCATCACGGTCCGAAGGTGAGAATTTCGGGTCATGTCAAAAGGGTTTTTCAATTTGAAAACTGAAAAGATTGTGTTTCAAAGGATTTTTCAGAGTATCCACCTGACATTTGATTTTGATGTGTCAAGTCACCGTTTTTAAAAATAATAATTTTTCCCTTTAAAATACATTTAGACTCTAAAACAAAGTCTGCACAATATATTCTAAGTAAGGGGTTCATTTGACTCGGGGAGAAGGTATTAGGCATTCCCCAAGTCCAGTGGATTTCACGGTTGCGTACTTGATCTAATTAGCTTTTAAGAACACTCAAACTGAAGCAAAACATACAGAGAAAAGAAACACACAAGAGGCTCGAGGTAGTCCCCACCTAAATAAAAGAAAATAGAATAAGAAGAAAAATAAAACAAAATACTATACTACACTTCCATGATGATGTCGTCCCGTATTTGGCCTTCATTTACATGTACCTCGGGGCATTCCTCGAATAAAAATAAAGATGAAATCGAAAGAGTGAATAGTAACTGAAGCTTGCAAATATTAGGCCTAAGACATGAATATTTTAATTTTATTAACATACCGCCAAAATTTTACTAATTCAACATTAAATTATCATGATCAAAATAAGATAAGAAAAATAATTTTCATGACTATTCAAGTGAGTAGGTAAGAAAAGAAGAGTTTAAAAACAGAGTTTTATCACAAGCTAAGTTTCAGAAAAAGAAAGGAAATAAAAATTAGCAAAACATGTGTTGAAAATATGTTTTAACACTTAAATTACCCAAATATCACAATTTAAAATAGAGATAGATAATTTCATTAATATAGTATCAAAATACCTTCATCCCTTCAATTTCACTCTAGTAAGAGAAGACCAAGTGATTCTAACAAGATGGAAAGCAAAATATGACTGCAGATACTACAATAACGAATGTTCATGCTAAAATCACGTCACACATAGAAAGTCTCAAACTCTAATTATTATGCATGAACACTTTAAGCAAATAAGGAGCAAGAGAATTGCTAAACGTCAACACTAATTGAATTTTTATGTTCCAAATTTTAAACTTTTCTCATTATACTAAGATTAACACTGATAACACTGAAATAAGAGGGGAAAAGAATGAAACTTGGAATTGCCTTCGATTAACAAACGATAATCCAACAGTTACATGGACAGAGATAAAGTTGCAACTACGGTCGGAACCCGATTCATACGGAACCTCAAACGCAAAACTTGAATCGACCTCGGCTCGGTTTCTGGCCTTAGATAATGTCCATTTTTGAAATTAGAAAACAAAAGAAAAAGCTGGATTTTTTTTTTATATTTTCGAATTCGAAATCAAAATCAAACTAGAAGAAAACTATTTTTTTTGTGTGCTTTATCCATGAACTCAGAATGCAAGACCGAACAAGAACAAATCAAAAGCTAAAACTTACACCTTTTTTTCCTTTCTTCCCCCTCTCTGTCCGAAAATTCCCTCTCCCCTTTATTAAAAAAAGTTCCATTTTTTTCTATTGTCCCCCCACTCTCTCCCTCTCCCCCCCCAAAAATTCTCTCCTCCCCTAAAAGTTTTATTCCACTCCTTCTCTCTTCCCAAAAATCCTCTCCTCCCCTCAAGTCTTGTCCCCACTCCCCCCTCTCTCTCGTGCTATGTGACTGTAAAATCCCCAATTGAATAGTGTATGGAGAAGAAATCCAAACGTGTGGACCCCACCCTCTATTTATTCCCGTCACCCCTTCTCCCTATCGTAAGGCTGTCCAACGGCTCCGTCCTTTCTCGTCCCACTTAATTCTAAACGGGATGGGCCCATGTTAAACGGAACACGGGATAGGACGGGATGACCATTTCGTCTCGTTTATCCTGTCCCGTTTCGTCCTGTTTTGTCCCGTCCCATCCCGTCTCATCCCGCCTGTCCCGCCCCGTCCCATCTCATCCCATCCCGCCTGTCCCGAATCCTTTTTTTTTTTTTGAATTCTAGTCGTTGGGCAACGACTCCAATTACTTACTAAATTTTAGAAAAATTTTATTATGCTACAAAATAATTTTCTGGTATATATTATCCTACTATTACACAAATATTATGGTATATATATGAAATTTCTGTTGTATTTGGTAAGTATAAAACTAATCTAACTAATGCACCGGTCATTAATGAAATGATTGCAAAATTTAAAAAGTATGTTTTCCCTATTCCCCAAGTTTATTTAATTTCTACTATACTTTGCTCATCTTTAAAATTAAGAGGTGCAACGGGACTTGTTCGTAAAATTTATGATAATTTAGCAATTCAAGAAAATGAACAACCATCTCTCGAAGACTGCCAAGCTAACATATAATCTTATGTTAGATCAATGTTTGATAAATATAAATCTATGGAAACAATAAATGGTGAAACTACTCCTTCCACTTCTAAGTCTAGAGTAGAAGTTCTATGGGAAGATATGGATGATATACCAGGTTTTGATTCCTCTATTGATGATGAACTTGATTCTTATCTTAATCAAGGATTGGAAAGTATTAAAGATGAAGAAGGCAACGAGCAACTTTTGGCATGGTGGAGGGAGCGTGGCAAGACTTTTCCAATACTTTCAATAATGGCCCGAAATATCCTTGTTATTCAAGCATCATCAGAAGTATCGGAGAGTACTTTTAGCGCGATAAGATTTTAAATCGGAGATCATAGACATTCATTAGCGGAGGACAGCTAGAGATTTCTGTATTATTCAGAGATTGGATTAATTCAGAAAGAAGAAATCTTGGTTTTGAAAATTTAACCACTAGAGAAGAAGAAGAATACAATGAGATACTTAGCACTAGGAGCGATGATGGCATGGAACTCATGGAACATCAATCAACATTGCTAATTCCATAATAATGTCCGAGTAGAAATTATAGATAAGTTACAACGAAATTATATAGGAGCATACAAATATTAGTATGATAATTTGTAATTGCCTACTAAGAGGCCTAGTTCAAATAAAACCCTTCCTAGAAGGTGATTGCGTAGATTAGGTGCTTTTCAAAAGAATTATATTTGTATGTGACATTTGAAAGTTCTATTAATAAAATAAAAGGCTCTAAGCGTTGAATTATTTTTTATAAATTGTCTTACACTCTTACTTAGTTACTTAATAGCTTGAAATTATATAATATAAATTATAACTTTATTATAAATTTATAATTACTAGAATATTTCATTACAAGTCTTTTGTTTTAATATTTTATAATTCTTTACTTAGTTTTCTAATTTTCGTTTAATTTTTATGTTTATTAAATACGTCAAAAAACTAGTTGTTGCAAACTTTAAAAACTTAATCATTGTCAAAAGAATAGTCGTTGCCAAACTCAATGCTTAATTTTTTTTTTTTAAAACGACACTTAAGGCCTGCGAACCCGTCCCGTGTCGTTTGTTAGCGGGACGGGATGGGCCTACCGTCCATCTCGTCCCATCCCGTTTGTTAGCGGGACGAGATGGACCTACCATTTCGTCCCGTTTGTCCCGTTCCGTTTCGTCCCGTCCTGCCACCGTCCCGGCTAAATATCATCTTGTCCCGTTAATTTTATCCCGTCCCATTGGACAGCCATACCCTATCGTGTATGTGCTTTTATAAATTGGTATATCTTGGTGAGAGAGCTAATGTGTAGTCTCTAGGTGTGTGTAGTGTCCTTGTGCAGGTGAGAGTTTGTTAGGGAGAGATAAGGTGGGGTCCACATTTCATTTGGTTTCCTTTGCAGTTTTTGCTTTTCCTCTTATCCTCTTCTACTTCTTCGTCCCTTTTTCTTTGTTTGTCTTTTTTGGGTTTTGTTTTTTGTTTATTTGTTTTTCATGTTCTCTTTTTTTTTTTTTTTTACTCTAAAGATGCATCAAAATACTAGTTTTATCTTAAAATAATAGGAAATAATTAAAAGAAAAAAGAAAATAGTCATATTAAAGAAATTTAAATATGTACAACTTAAAATCACACTAACCAAGTAAAAGTATTTTTTAAAACTTTTCTTTTTATCATTTGTAAAAATAAAATAAAACTAACTAGACGAAATATCGATAAGCCAAAACAAAAGGAAATATTTTTTATAGTTTTTAATTTTTAAGATTAAATAAAGCAAAAAAAATTAAAATAGTGATATTAGGCCTAAAATCAATATCTAAGCACTAAAGGATATAAAATTTCGGGGAGGGTCAAATGTCTACACTCATAAACTTGACCAGCATATGCATATTCTGGTTGTTGCTTTAGCAAGTCAATTTCGATCCTTATTCTGGTTGTTGCTTTAGCAAGTCAATTTCGATCCTTACCTTGGCCATACTAGGCCTCGTTCTCCCCCGTGTTACCAAATCCATCTCCAGTGGTATACCAACCGAACTAACAACTTTGTTTAACATAGTGCCATGTATGCATGTGAAAAGGGAGGCCAGGAAGAAGTACCCATACCAGAGCAATTGAAAGATCCTCCTCTGGTTTGAAATTGGGAGACCATTTCCGTAGCCATATCTATTGTCCCTCGTTCTCAATTACAAGTTCCTTGAATTTTGACCTAATTCAATCAATTTGGGGTATGGGTTAGAGAAATCTCCCCACAATTGTGAGCCTGCATTCCGCCGCCATGATGCCGTAGTTGGCAGATGCCTTGAAGAGGATTGTCGGCATTCCATTATATGTGGTATGTGTTGCTATTACAGCCTCCTTTTCCTGGTAAGTTGGTGGGTTCAAGAAGTGAGTGGATGTGGCGATTTTCGCCGCATAAGATAGTTTTCCGTCAATTGGTTCATTAAGAGTAGTCGCCGTTGGATTTGGGACCGATTGAACTTCCAGACGCGCCGGAATGGCGCCGTCCGGCTGGTCCATTGACTGGAGCGTAAAGCTACTCGCTTATCTTAAGAGCCGTTTGAGTTTTCGACGAGAGAGAAATTAACGAGCCCACCTCCTTTCTTTGAAATTTTGCATCCACCCTCACACCATGAGAGACACTTATATTGATTGACAAAAGACGTAGATTGTTTCAAAGAGAAATTAGAGACATTTGATATCTTGCATAGATGACGCTAAGCACAAAGTATTTACAGACAATTTAAGGGTGAAAGTTTTAATAAAAACAATATTCAAGAACTGGCAGGTGATATGGAGGACATATATTAGATAAGTTCATGAACCCCACCATAGCAGATGCGCAATCGGTTGCCTTCAGAAGACAATATGTATCCGTTTTAAACTTCTTTTGCGCATAAGTTTGATCGATAAAATAAAACAAAGGTCCCCGAGATTGATCTTGTGAGAACAAATTATAATATTATGGACACAAGTAAAAATAATCAACATGGATATATTCTTGTTTACTCGAAAAACGGATAGAGTTGAATTTATATGCAGATCTAAGGATACGTAGTATAAATTGGTACAAATTGGGAAAGATAAATAAACGTATATTGAAATTGGTTACAAAAGAGATGAATGCAAACCGGATGAACTAGTTAGCCTAAGCCTTCAAGTTTAATCACTTCCAAATTGGGAAAAGAACAATTGATAGAAGAAACAATATGATTAAAATACCAAAAGCCAAAAAAGATAGTATTAGCTCTATTTTCTGTATATATTGGAATGAATGTGTATCAATCAACGTCTTCTTACAAATGATAACCACTCTTAATATAGTGGGAGAATCCCATTTTGGGTACAATTAAAAATTCATAGTAGGGATCCCATAATAGATTAATTAATTAATTTTTCCTTGATTTTCGTCGAGATTCTCTCCCCAAATGCGGTTATAACGGCTCTTTTGTTCCTTGGCTCGATCTCGATCTTGGTTTGATCTCGATCTTGGCCGGTCTTGGTATTGGTCAGTCTCTGGGTCTCGAGCTCGATATTGATTCGAGCTCGATATTGATCGGTCTCTGGGTCTCGAGCTCGATATTGGCTCGAGCTCGATATTGATCGGTCTCTGGTTCTCGAGCTCGATAACCCAACTTCACATCACAGCTCGATATTATAATAACAAATCTCGGTCCATCATGCTCCAATCTTGACTAATCACACGAAGAAAAAATTCGATTTTGACAGTATACAGAAAGTCCCCTTGTTTCTCGGAAAGAAGGTGGCGAGAAACGATATGATTTTTCAACCTCCGACTAAACGAATACTGACGTCTGCGACGAGCCCGATAGTGACATATGTGACAAACGTCCCATCAGTCCAGTCACCAAGGCATTAAATGCGCGTCAGTCGATGGTCGGCCAGTGCCAATTTTGAATCGTCATTACCAGGCTATAAATATTCAAACTTTCATCCTTAGCTAAACCTTTCACTCAAAAGCTTCTTCCCTGCTCTTGTATCTTCTTCAGAGACTCCTTTTGCCTCATATTTTTCATTGCATACAACCCTAATTTCCATTGTTCATTAAATGGCGAAAACTTCCAAAATGGTATCGCAAAAAGAGGCAGCTTCTTCATCATGACCAGCCGGTGGTGAGGATATGGCGGAGCCTCGCCCTGAGGAATTCGTTCCGATAGGGTGTTCGACTGTTAGTGATTTTAAAGTTGAAAACCTTCTTCGGTTCTTGGGCCGATGTGAGCCGATGTCGAGGTACCCATGTGCAATCACCGAGAAAATTCTCGAGAAAGTAAAACAAGAATGCAACTGGGATGATAAGCACGTGGTAGTCCCATCACCTGACGAATCAATTACTACTCACGTAGAAGGGTTCCTAAGTGTTTATACTTATCCTTTCACGTTGGGTCCTTTAGACCCTGTCATCGTCGCCTTCTGTAAGAGATGCGACATGACCCTTGGGCAGATCTATCCTTCTTTTTGGAGGATAGTGATTCTTCTTCGATTTTTCTCGAGCAAAATCGAGGGGTATTTTTTTTACCCTCGATCACCTTATGCGCCTTTATAGTCCCCGACTTTATTGACGAGGGTTAATCAAGCTTGCTCGCCGAGCCACCAAAGCGCCGTTCTCGAGTATAGACGAGACTCGTGTTCGAGGTTGGATGAGCCGATTTGTTCGAGTCAAAACCTCGGACCTGATCCTTGCCGATGACATGCCGTTTCCTGAGAAATGGAATATGAACCGTGAGCACTTATTTTCCTTCGTTCGTTTTAATTTTGTGACTGCCTTTCATATTCTTGATCCATTTTTTCTTTCTTGTCAAAGCTGTGGCTCGGATGCCTTAATCGATTCCAGACCTTAAACAATGGGTTGAAGGTCTAGTGCTGTAGAGACTGTACTCCGAACGTGCTTGGGTGGAATTATCAAAGGGTCGATGGGAGGCCCGTAGTCATGGTAAGTCTCTTTCTTAATTTGTTTGTCATTTTCTCTTCTTTACTTGCTTAACACCCTTTTTCCCTTTGTAAGGCTTGGGAAGGACGTTTCTATGAGGCCCCCATCTGGCGATGAGGAGCTTACTGTCCTGAAGCAGGTTAAAAAGAAGAGAAAAGATGTACTAAGTTCCCCGGTCTCGGAAACGAAAAAACCAGCGAAGAAATCTCGCAAGCCAAAGGGGGGCTCCGGTGTCATACCTTCATAATCGATCCGCAGATTAAGGGACGAGCCCGAAGAAGGATAAGAGGAATTAGCCTGTGAACGGTCTACTGTCATGATACAACAATCTTCCAAATCGGCAGAGGTGAAACAGGGAACACTGGCCCTAATCCTGGAACAAGGAAAACTCGAGAAAATTCTGTCTCGAGCTGATATGGTTAAAGGGGAGACCGAGGGTAGGACTTCTCGGGTAGAAGAGGATATCTCGAGGGATGAGCTCGAGATAGTTGATATTAGCAGATCCCCCCAGATTTGGAATGCTATGATCTGTGAGGCCAACATGTTGGAAGGTCGATCCTACGGGGGTATTCAGGAGCCGACTGATATCCACGATTTTCTGGATAGGCTCGAGTCAGCTGCCTCGGAGGAGGTTATCGGGTTCGGTGGATTACCGATACCAAAGAAAGCATCATAGTCGGGTTCTACCGGGTCTTCATCAGTTCCAAAACTGGTGGACCGATTCCCCGCCCCGAGTGTTGATCCTGATCGTAGGCGGAAGATAGTGCTCTCTGTCCCGAAAGATACCCGAATTTTCTCTCCCCCCGTGGGGATTGCCAGTTACCTTCGGTCCTTGGTGACCGAAGAGGATCAAATAGTGATGAATTCGGTAGGACTCGCCTTCCATTTCAATGAGGCCCGACATGCTCTGTATCGGGTAATTTTCGATGGCATCTCTGATATTTCCTTCATACTTAGAGTTGTAGATAATTATAACATTTTTTCCCATATTTATAGGCTTCGGTGTTGCAAACGAGTCCGAATCCGAGAGGAGCATGAGGCTGAGGTTCGGAACCTTACTGAGAAGAGTGACTCCTACAAACTTCTTAGCGAGAAACTTCGAGCAGATTTGGCAGCAGCTCGGGATAAGCACGAGGAGATGGCTGAGCAGGTATTTCAAATTCTTCACGATAGTGAAGATGAATTGGAGATAACCACTAACAATTCGATTCTGCAGGTTCGGCAGAGGCTTGAACAGATCGGACGACTTAATTCACAGGTAGATGAGCTAATGGTAGAAGGGGAAAAAATCAAAGAGAATATGGATATCCTCGCCTCCAAAAAGGAGGCCATTCAAGCGCAACTGGAGTCAGCTGAGGCCCATCTTTGGTCTGCAAAAGAAAATGTCTCGATGTAGATCGAGAGGGTTAATGAGCTTCAGAGTCGGTTAGATTTGGCCACTTCCGATAAGGCAAGCTTGGCTAATGAACTCTAAGTGGCCATATTTGAAGTGGTCGAGGCTAATAAAAGAGTTGATGCTAAAGTGGCCCAGTTCAGGATCGATGTTGAGGTCAACCAGGCTAAGGCTAAGAGCATGGTCGAACATGCTAAATGGCAGGCTCGGCGGGAAGCTCTCGAGGAGGTCAGTGCTCAGGGCTTCGATGTTGAGGCCGAAATTGAAAATGCCAAGGTGGAGGAAAATAGGGCTCGAAGGCTGGCCTTCCTTGAGGAAGACTCTGATAGCTCGAGCGAATCTGAAGGTGGGGAAGATCCCAAGGACGCGACCTCCGATGAAGACCAAGCCATTTAGGACCTTAAGTAGTTTTTGTTATTTCTATCGAGGCTACTTCGGCCTTTATAAAGAACTTCCTTCGGGCCATGTTGCATTCGTAAAAAGATTTTGATGTATATATAAAAAATTTACCCTTCTATGGCTTCTGAATCTTTTGCCTTTTTGTCAATTTATATAAAGGTCAAAAAGTGTATCGGCTTGGAATAATTATACGAAGGCCCAATATTAAGATAGTAAGGACCGATAGCAAGTACTGCACTCGACCATTTCTTATAGGTAGTCCCTGAGTGAATGTTCGAACTCGAAGCTAAGTAGCTTTTAGGCTTTGTAGCCGAGTGAGGATGATTTCTCGAACTCAAATTAAGGTAGCCCTTAGGCTTTACAGTCGAGTGAGAATGATTTCTTGAACTCGAACTAAGGAAGCCTTTAGGCTTTGCAGTCGAGTGAGAATGATTTCTCGAACTCGAATTAAGGTAGCCCTTAGGCTTTACAATCAAGTGAGAACGATTTCTCGAACTCGAATTAAGGTAGCCCTTAGGCTTTACAGTCGAGTGAGAATGATTTCTCGAACTCGAACTAAGGTAGCCCTTAGGCTTTACAGTCGAGTGAGAACGATTTCTCAAACTCGAATTAAGGTAGCCCTTAAGCTTTACAGTCGAGTAAGAATGATTTCTCGAACTCGAATTAAGGTAGCTCTTAGGCTTTACAGTCGAGTGAGAATGATTTCTCGAACTCGAATTAAGATAGCCCTTAGACTTTAAAGTCGAGTGAGAACGATTTCTCGAACTCAAATTAAGGTAGCCCTTAGGCTTTACAGTCGAGTGAGAACGTTTTCTCGAACATGAATTAAGGTATCCCTTAGGCTTTACAGTCGAGTGAGAACGATTTCTCGAACTCGGATTAAGGTAGCCCTTAGGCTTTACAGTCGAGTGAGGGTGATTTATCGAAACGAGCCAAAGAAGTGAAAATCAACTCAAAAAGGAGTAAAATTGGACAAGAACCAAAATAAGGCAAAAAAGGCTATAGTGCAGACCGCACAATACTGTGTGCGGCCTCAAACTCTGAAGATGCACTGATAGAATTTCTTCACAGAGTGCGGACCGCATAATTATTGTGCGGCCGCAGAAGACTAGATTCAGAGATTTGTAGTTTGGGAGCTTGAAGATGTGCGAACCGCACTATTATTATGCGGCCGCAGGATGCCAAAATGTGACCGCACTCATAAATGTGCGGTCCGTAAAATGAAACCCAGATCCAGTCCAAGAGCAAGAGTGCGGCCGCACTCAGAAATGTGTGGTCCGCACAATTAGGGGAAATGCGGCCGCATCTCACTTTTATGCGACCGCAGAAAGCCAATCTGACCAGTCAATCTCAAAGTGTGGACCGCACACATAATTGTGCGGCCGCACAACCTTCGCAGGGGCAATTTTATCAGATATTTTCTGCTGGGTATAAATAGATCTTTTGTCATTTTTAGGTTAAGTTGGGTGCACTTGAACACTTAGAGCTGTTTTTGTTTACTGTATTGGGTAACTTTGTACTAGTTTAACATTTAAACATTAGATTTTCTTTCCTTAATCAATTATTATGCATTTATCTTAGTTTCTTCTTTAATTTCTTTATTTTCCATGAGTAGCTAAACCCTTAGATAGGGTTGTGACCCAACCCTTATATGGGTACTTAATGGGTGATTGATTTAGGGCTTATTTGTGATTGGGTATATGAATTTTAGCTTAGTTCTTGCTTGAATTTGAGAATGATGGTTGCAAACATTGATTCATGTCTAATTGACTTAGTCTATACTTGAGAAAGTGAGACTAAGTAGGAAAACTTGGCTAACAAGAAATTGGGGTGAACTCAAGAAATTGATAGCCCCAATTAAAGGGTCGAATCTAGAGATAGTAAGACCCGACTTGAGCATTTATCACTTGTTTCGTGAGATAGCCATTTGGATTTGAGAAAGCCGAATTGAGCAAAATCACTCAAACTACCGAGAGGTACAAAGTGAGTAATTACGTGTGATTGCTATATTGTATCCCGATCAACCAAACATGCCCTAAAGCTATAAATTCGTTAGGTCACCAACTAGGCAGAAGTCGCAACCCTAGATCTTTTATAACTTGAAAAACAACCAAAACCAAAAATACTGTCTCTTAGCTTTACAATTACAAGCATTAGCGTAAAAGTAGAAGTATAAACAACAATTGAAAATGTAGAAATGTAATCTTAGGTATGTCATATATTCACACTAGATATATACCTAATCCTACATCAAACTCCCTGTGGAATCGACCCCGAATCGCGTTGGGTTTATATTATTGCATTGACCGCCTCGCAACCTAAATTAGTGGTGTGAGTTTGGGCGATATAAATTTTTGGCACCGTTGCCGGGGATCTAAAAAAGGATATAGCTATATATTTGGTTTTATGTGTGATTTATCTTCTTTTTCTTCCGGGTTACTAACCTTTTTGTAAATCGATTGTAGATACAAAAAAATGGCTCTCAACAATGATCCTCTCGGAAACATGCCTTTGGGGGATGTGGACGTGGAAGATGACCCAGTTAAAGAGGTTTCTCTTGAACCTCAAGCAAATAGACGAGGTCGACAGCCTCAAGAGAACATTCCTGTTCCTCCCCCAAATCCACCAAGAGCGACTCCACACCGGGTGTTGCCGAATGAAGGGTACGCAAGTGCCATAATCCTGCCCCGTATTACGGCGGGCAACTTTCAAATCACAAATGTTATGCTTACATTACTTGAGAAACGGGGATTCTTCACCGGGGCTCCGAATCAAAATGCGTACAAGCACTTGAAAGGATTTGTGGACACCTGCTGGGGGAGTAAACAGACCAATGTTTCCGAGGATGCTTTAAGGTTGAGACTATTTCCCTTTTCTCTACGGGGGAAAGCCTTGGACTGGTTAGAAAGATTGCCAAACCATTCTATTCATACATGGGATGAATTGGCAGAAAACTTCATTGCCAAGTTCTTTTCTCCCGGTCATATGGCTACTCTTAGAGACGAGATTCTAGCATTCAAATAAGAATCCAATGAGCCTTTGCACGAGATATGGGAGAGGTACCGCACTATGGTAAAAGAGTGCCCGAATAATGACATGACTGAGGCTATGATTCAACAAACCTTTTTACAGGGGGATCAATACTACCAATCAATGCGTGGTCAACCAACTTGCCGGTGGAAATTACATGACAACACCATATGCCAAATCTTGTGAAATCTTAGATTAAATGGCGGATACTTCATCGGCATGGCAAAGTAGAGCAAATGTTGCTCAAGGTGATCCAAATGTGATTCACCTACACAAAGAATTGCACCATCATGGGCAAGAAATTTTCGAGTTGACCACTACAATGAATCAATTGGCCAGAGCTGAACTTCAACAGGTCCAAGGTCCTAAGCAAGTAAATGCAATGGAAGGTGTCAATATGATGGTGAACAAGTGAAGGCAAAAGGGTCAACAAATGCAAAACCGTGTGGAACAATTTGTGCAAGATAATAATGGGTTCGACCAAGACGAATCATATAATGAGCAAGAGGAAGAAGTGCAATATGTGAATAACTACCAAGGGCAAAGGAACAAATCTCAAGGCCCGAATCAACAACAATGGCGATCTCAAGGAAATTAAAGAAATTGGAATAATCAAAACCACCAAGGCAATTGGAGTGGTGGTACCAACAATCAAGGTAATTGGAATAATAACAATAATCAAGGCAATTGGAATAATTAAGGCAACCAAGGCAATTGGGGTGCCAACAATCAAGGATATTGGGGAGGAAACAACCAAGAGGGTTGGAACGGTAATCAAGGGAATCGGGGGCCGGGCTCTCAAAGGCCCCCGATGTATCAATAACCAAACAACCCGCCTCCTTATCCATCTCAAGGTTCTAGTTCTTCTAACAATGAGATGGGATGGATCGAAAATATGTTCAAACAAATGATGGAGAAAAATGCCGACTCTGATGCTCAATTAGCCTCTCATAACACTTCAATCCGCAATTTGGAAGTTCAAATTGGGGAAAATATCGCAAGCTTTAAACACTCGTCCTAAGGGGGCACTACCTAGTGATACGTGGTAAACCCGATGGGTGGGAACAAAACGGGACATGCCATGGCCGTAACTACAAGGAGTGGAAGAGGTGGAGATGCAACCACCTCAAATCAAAGAAGAATTATGGATGATGATGTAGTAGTTCAAGAAGATGAGATTCCAAGAAATGTGGTTCAAGCTAATGAACAAGTGAGAATTCATATTGATGAGAATGTGGAGGAGACCCAAGAAGAAGTGAACCCATCTAGGGAACACGTGATTGACATATCGGAACCGATAGTGCCAAAGGCCAAGGCACCAATGCCAAGGCCTCCTCCTCCGTACCCTCAAAGGCTCGCCAAGCACAATAGTGAGAACCAATTTAAGAAGTTTATTGACATGATGAAGAGCTTATCCATTAATGTTCCATTGGTTGAGGCGTTGGAACAAATGCTCGGTTATGCGAAGTTCATGAAAGATTTGGTGATGAAAAGGTTATTTTCCATATGTGCAAATCTATGAGGCAACCGAATAGCAACGAAGTTTGTTCATTTGTGGACTTAGTGACCGAGGTAATTGTTGATGATGCTAGTGCCATGATAAATGTTAATGATACTTTGGAGGCCGTATTGCTTAATCATGATGATGATGAGAAGGATGGCTATGTGGAATGTGTAAATACATTACAAGAAATGTGGTCGTATACTTATGAACCCCGAAAATTGTCCTTAGATTTTGAGAACCGGAAGACTCCTCCAATAAAGCCCTCAATCGAGGAGCCTCCCACTTTGGAGTTAAATCTATTACCTTCACATCTCAGGTATGAGTTTCTTGGCCCATGTTCTACTTTACCTGTTATTCTTACCTCTTGCTTGACTAACGTGCAGGTAGATTCTACTTTGGCATTGCTTCAAAAGAGGAAGAAAACTATAGGATGGACACTGGCGGATATTCAGGGTATAAGCCCCTCCTTTTGCATGCACAAGATCATTTTGGAGGAGGATACCAAACCCTCCATTGAACATCAAAGAAGATTAAATGAAACAATGCAAGAGGTGGTGAAGAAGGAGATCATAAAGTGGTTGGATGTCGGGGTAGTTACCCCATTTCCGATAGCTCGTGGACCTCTCCGGTGCAATGTGTCCCAAAGAAAGGGGGCATGACTGTGGTCACCAATGACAAGAACGAATTAATTCCTACAAGAACGGTGACTGGGTGGAGAGTGTTCATGGACTATCGGAAGCTCGATAAAGTCACTCGGAAAGATCATTTTCCGCTTCTATTTCTTGATCAAATGCTTGATAGGTTGGCTGAACGAGCTTTTTATTGTTTCCTTGATGGATATTCCGGCTACAATCAAATTCTCATTGCTCCTGAAGACCAAAAGGAGACTACTTTCACTTGCCCCTATGGTACTTTCACATTCTCGCGAATGCCATTTGGGTTATGCAATGTACCGACGACTTTTCAACGGTGTATGATGGCCATCTTCACCGACATGGTGGAGGATTTTCTTGAGGTCTTTATGGATGATTTCTCTGTGGTTAGGAATTTCTTCAATGATTGCTTGAAAAACTTGGATAAGTTCTTGGCAAGAGGTGAGGAAACAAACTTGGTTTTGAATTGGGAGAAATGTCACTTCATGGTTGAAGAAGGCATAGTCCTCGGCCACAAAATTTCAAAGCATGGTATTAAGGTCGACAAGGCCAAAATTGAGGTGATCTCCAAACTACCTCCCCCTACATCCGTGAAGAGAGTGAGGAGCTTCTTGGGTCATACGGGGTTCTATCATTGATTCATCAAGGGCTTTTCCAAGGTGGTGAGCCCTTGTGTAAACTTTTGGAGAAAGATGCCAAGTTCCATTTCAACGAGGATTGTATGAAGACATTCCAATTGCTCAAGTTCAAGTTGACTACTACTCTTATTATCACCGCACCAGATTGGAGCTTGCCTGTTGAGCTCATGTGTGATGCAAGTGATGTGGCGGTAGGAGCAGTTTTGGGGAAACGTATCAATAAAATCTTTCATCCGGCCTATTATGCTAGTAAGACCATGAATGATACCCAAGTCAACTACACAGTGATCGAAAAAGAGTTCCTTGCTATTGCTTTTGCTATGGAAAAGTTCCGTCCGTACTTGATGGGTACAAAGGTGATTGTTCACACTGACCATGCGGTGCTTCGATATTTGATGAGCAAGAAAGATTCTAAAGCAATACTAATGCAGTGGGTTCTTCTTTTGCAAGAGTTTGATCTAGAGATTCAAGACCACAAAGGTAGTGAAAACCAAGTGGCACACCACTTGTCTCATTTGGAGGAAGAGGGGAGGCCACATAATGGCCTTGAGATAAATGATTCATTTCCCGACGAGCAACTCCTAGCTATTTCTATGACTGGGATGCCATGGTTCAACGACTATGCCAATTATCTTGTGAGTGGCATTGTACCAAATGAGTTCTCTTCAAACCAAAGGAAGAAGATCAAACGGGATTGCCTTGTCTATTATTGGGATGAGCCTTATCTCTTCCAAATTTATACCGATGGTGTGATTCGACGATGTGTACCGGAGGAGGAACAAATGGAAATTCTTGAGGCTTGCCACTCTTCGCCATATGGTGGTCACCATGGTGGAGCTAGAACGGCAACAAAAGTGTTGAGTTGTGGATTCTTTTGGCCTACTCTTTACAAAGATGCTAGCGATCTCATCAAGCGTTGTGATTAATGTCAAAGGGCCGGTGGAATTTCTAAGAAAAATAAGATGCCCATCACTACCATCTTGGAGATTGACATTGTTGATGTATGGGGTATTGATTTCATGGGTCCTTTGTGAGCTTTTGTGGGAACACTTACATATTGGTAGTTGTGGATTAGTGATGGGGGATCGCACTTTTGCAACAAAGCTTTTGATACCTTACTTACAAAGTATGGTGTTACTCACAAAGTGTCGACCCCCTATCATCCTCAAGCAAGTGGGCAAGTTGAAGTTTCCAACCGGGAGATCAAGAGCATTTTGTCAAAGACCGTGAATGCCAACTGGATGGATTGGTCAAAGAAACTTGATGATACTCTTTGGGCTTATAGGACGGTTTACAAGACACTGATTGGGATGTCTCCGTATCAGTTAGTGTTCGGGAATGCTTGTCACCTACTGGTGGAACTTGAGCATAAGTCTATGTGGGCATTGAAGAAGCTTAATCTTGAATGGGATATCGCCGCCAACTTAAGGGTAGCACAATTGAATAAGCTTGATGAATTTTGGTTCCATGCATATTCAAGTTCGTCCTTGTACAAGGACAAGATGAAGTACCTCCATGACAAGTACATCCGGAACAAGGAGTTCAAAGAAGGCGATCTTATGCTATTGTTCAATTCTCGATTGCAGATGTTTCCAGGAAAGTTGAAATCTAAGTGCAGTGGTCCATTTAAGGTTGTGCATGTGACACCCTTTGGTTCATTAGACTTGAAGAACAAGAATAGTGAA
Source organism: Nicotiana tomentosiformis (assembly GCF_000390325.3). Classification (NCBI taxonomy): domain Eukaryota; kingdom Viridiplantae; phylum Streptophyta; class Magnoliopsida; order Solanales; family Solanaceae; genus Nicotiana; species Nicotiana tomentosiformis. The sequence continues at coordinate 7,399,175 of NC_090820.1, read as the reverse complement.
GTGTTTAGAGTCAATGGTCACCGGGTGAAACATTATCTTGGAAAAATTGATGATAGCCATGTTGTGGCGTTAATTCATTTCAAGTAATTGATGGTAACCTGTGTCGTGCTGCAACGTTAAATCAGGCGCTTCTTGGGAGGCAACCCATGTGTCTTTTTCTTTTTCATTAGATAGGCTTTGTTTTGTGCTAACTAGTTTTGAAGTGTATGCAGGAATGGATGTGCATTGCAGGGACTGTGTCATATAATAAGATTTGGCTAAGTGTTGAAAGAGTGCGGACCACACATTAATTGTACGGACTGCACAATTCTAAAGGCAGCAGCAGAAACCACTCTGCGGCCGCACAATTCTGTGTGCGATCACATAATTGGAAGACCAAAATTACAAGTTCTCTGAAGTTGGCCTGTCAAAATTTATAGCCAGTTTGCGGCCGCACATAAAATTGTGCGGTCCGCACAAATTCTGCGGCCGCACTCACTTTTATGCATACCACAGAGTTGCTTCAAGGTCCAGGTACAGAGTGCAGTCCGCACTCTAATTTGTGCGGCCGCACTCGCCTTAGGTTTGGGGTGACTTGGTCAACCTATAAATAAAACCTTAAGGCACTATTTACAACTTTACCACTCTGAGTTATTGAACCCTAAGCAAACACAGTGCACGACCAATTAGTTCACAATCTTCCTTTATTTCATCAGTATAGATTCTTACATGCATTCTTCATAACTGGTATGTTCATTACATTTTTAGATTTTGCAATTTCTTTTAGTTTTTGTTCTTTTGTGGTAGAGTTATTGTTAGACTTAAAATGTCAATTGTTAGTCATGGGTGCTTAAAATCATGTGGGTAGTTTCATATATGTTCAGGGACTGGGTAGACCATTAATCATGTTAATTTGTGTATGCCATGTCTAAATTGTGAAACATTGCATGAAACCTAACCATAATGTCGTAAATGTTCAAATTGTGCGGCCGCACACAAATTTATGCGGTCCGCAGACCACTTGATTAGTGCAAATATTGTGCTTGAAAAGTGCGGACCGCACTCAAAATTGTGCGGTCCGCAGTAAAATTGTGCGGCCGTATAAAAATGTGTGCGACTGCACTTTTGAACTTCAGAGAATCAGTATCTCAGGATTGGACTTGTGTGACCGCACTTAAAATTATGCGGTCTGCACTTCAGAATGTGCGGACGCACTCACAATTATGCGGTCCGCACTTCAGGGTGTGCAACCGCACTTCAAAATTATGCTATCCGCACTAGACAGTCTGCGGCCACACTGAAAAGTGTGCAGTTCGCACTGTCTCCTTTGATGACTGTTGTGCTGCAATTGTTCTGCAAATGTTTGAATTGTTTTGAACTCGACTGACCTATGTACCTTGTATTGCAGACAATGGTTAGATTACATGGTGGAGGCGATATATCAAAAGGGAGAGGTGAATCCTCCCGAGGCAGAGGAAAAGGTACTCGCCCTCTGTGAGTGCAATCGGAGCCTATTACTAAAAAGCTGACCACCAGGAGAGGAAGGGCCACAGAGCCCTCAGAATCTAGTTCCTATGCCCCATCCAGGGAAGCCTCCGAGGGTCATTCAAAGGAGGTCCAACCTGAGGCCTAGTCCCAACCATCCCAACCCACTAGGCGTTATCAATTGCGCGACGAACCTACATCTAGTTCTTTTGGGGGTTCTGATGCGGGAAGCCAGGGTTCCGAGCCCTCCTCTACACCTACTCCTCTGGCACCAGTAGCAATTGATGTCGATGATGATAATGTCCCAGATGATGGTAGAGTGGGGGACACTCAAATGGGCAGCCTTGAGAGGTCGAAGAAAAAAGAAATATGGGAGGATCGGTTCGTGAGCTTGACAGCCTTCAATAGGTTTCAGGAATTGTGGCCCTAGAGGTCGATCACACTTGAGCGACAGTTCTTAATGAAGGATTTGGATATTTATAATCCAAATGTCCTTAGATAGTTTCACAAGCGCAAGGGGTGGAAGTGGTTCACCCACAGTGTCATCGATGCAAATGAGCACTTGGTCAGGATTTCTACGCCAATGTGGCTCACATCAAGAAGGGGACAAAAGTGACAAAGGTGAGAAATTTGAAAGTTTGCTTCGACGCCTGCTCTTTGAACACTTATATGGGATTCGAAAAAGTGGAGGCAATCCAGTACCTAGAGAAGTTCGCTCTGGGTGATGCAGCTCGCCCTTGGCTAGCTGAGATTTTGGCCGCCCGAGGACCATCACCACCATGGATTACAGCATGAGTTCCTATCCTCCGGGCCACCCTCAATTTTGAAGCTAAAGGGTGGGAAACCTTTGTGTGTAGCCGGATTGATCCGAGTTTGAATGAGAACAACCTCCCACTTCCCAGGGCAGTTTTAGTGGTTTCTATTATGGTGGGGTACCCGATCAATGTGGGTGCCATCATGTCGACTAACATCACATTGGCGGTCCGAAAAAGTGAAAAGTCCTACCCTTATCCAAACACCCTTACAGAGTATTTCAATGATGCCAAGGTGTAGCCGAGGCCATAGGACACAAAAGTAAAGGCCAAGAAGCCTTTTTCATGGTACCACCTACAGGGTGCTGACAACCCAAAGTTCAAGGGTCAGGTCACTACCACCGTCGGTCAGTCTGACGAGCCATCGGTGGTGGGTTCTGAGCTACTATTGAGCCATCTACAGCTCCCATGCCTTCCACAGCAGCCGGGCCTTCCACCGGGACAGCCGCAATGCCACCATCTTCATCTTCTAGGCCATCAGTTGCAGTACCAGTGCCAGCCTTATCCACTTATCCTCTTACTACGATGCGAGTCTCCCAGACTTTGGTGAGCCTCAACAAATGGATGCAGACAGCCACTTCTAAGTTGTCTGACATATCCAGTACTGTTGCAGCACAGTCCTCTACCCCAGCAGCACCACAGGTCCCTCCGTCAGTGGAGAAAATATTGAAGAAGATTCTGGACAACCAGAAGATTGTGATGGATACACTGGTGGCTCATGGGGTTACTATTGAGGAGTTTACCAAGCATGTGAAGAAGATGAGGAAATCCCAGGCTTCAAAGAAAGCAGTGGAGATTTTGAGAAAGGAGGTGAAGAAGATAGCAGCAATAGGTGATTTGCCTTTTGACCTACTGATAGAGACAGATCCATCAGTACCAGCTGACCCAGTAGCACCATCAGCAGAGGCACCAGTTGGCCAGTCTAACGAGCCAGATCTCACTGCCCCCACTACTGAGGAGATGCTTCAGATGATCACCAACTTTGTTGTCCCTCAGCCCGATGATGATGAGATATAGTTGGAGGAGACTGAGGGTGGTGATGCTGTCAATCACCCTTAGACCACGTAGGGAGTTTTCTTTACTCTCTATCCTCTTTTGTTTTGATTTTGCTAAGCATTGAGGACAATGCTTGTTCTTATTCTGGGGGGTGGTCTATTTTGGTTCATTTTGGATGACTGTGATGACATTTGATTACTTTTGGGCTGTAATAAATTTAATACTCTTTTTCTTTTATTTTTATTTTCTCCCTCATTATATATATATTCATCCCTCTTATATATATATTCTATTCCTCTCGGTTTGTATATTCATTTGCCTTACTTTCAGTAGTTTATTTCATAGCTTTTTCATTTTTGTTTTCTTAATAGTATAGCTTCTTAGTTAATTTATTAGCTTCTTTTTGATTTGTTAGCTTATTTTTATGTTTTAGTAAACAATAAGCCTTTGGTTTTCTTAATGCTACGGTTCTTTCCAAAGGTGAGTCTTGTGTGAACCGGGTGACTCGTCCCAACGATGGATGGCGTGACAACCTTCTTAAGGGATCGAGTCAGTTTTTGATAATTAGGTAGAAATAGGTAGTATTAATGAATAAATAAGGGTCAAGCATGCTTCACTTGGTACCAACACACTTAACTATGCGCTTATGGTTAAAAACAAGTTTTTGTAAAGAAATAGCCCTAGTTAGTGACCTTGTGACTCTTGTGTTGACTTAGGCAATCATCGGGTGATTTAGTTGAACCATTAGCAATTTTCAATCTTGAATGCAGTTGTTGTGGGCCCTTGACTCTATTCTCTTGGACAATCCGGTTCTGTTAGAGGTGAGGTATTTTGTTACAAGTCCAACTACCTGTGCGAGTGGTCTAAAACTTGCCCCGAATGTGTTTCTAGGCTAAATTCCAAGTTAGCCTGGCTTGAAAAGTGATTGTAGGCTTTCCTTGACCCGTTTTGAAACCTTCCATGGCCCACCAATGATATCATCCTTAGTAAACCCTTTTGAGTCTAAAGCCTTTTTATTCGATAACCACATTACAAACCTTTACCTGTTTTATAGTGACTCTCTCTTGGCACCCGAAATTTCCTTAGCACTCATGTGATTCAAATGGCAAAAACATAAGTTTGGGGGAGAGACGGGGAGTTTAAAGATGGTCTCAAGGAACAAAAAAAGAAAAGAAATGAAAAAGAGGAAAGGCAAAGAAAAAGAAAGGAAGAACAAAAGAAAAACAAAAAAGAAAGTGAATAATGTGAAAAGGTTGAAAAGATGCAAAATAAATCAAAAGTTCAAAGCATGGAGATAACAAAGAAGGAAAGTATGAATAGCATGACAAAGAAAGAGTGATGTCAAGTCTCTCCAATCCCCCTAAGGTAAAAGAAAATGACTCAAAGAGTCGGCAACGTAAGAGCCAAAAAGAGAATATGAAGTGCTAAAGGAAAGATGAACCAATTACATTCCGATATTTCCCTACTTAGTCCAAAAGCCTTCATTACATGCTGAAAAAACCCTACGTGATTTCAAGCCGAGCGAGCTTACATTAGTGATAATCTACATGAGAGGCAAGCATATGGTACTTAGAGCTGGGCATGAGACATTCTTTTGAAAGTGATGAACGAATCTTTCTCGAGTCATTGAATTGAATTCTTCATTCGGGAGTGAGATGAGCTTCCAGAGAGTATAGGAGGAGGAGTTTGGGATCCACAGTGACCTGTATGAAAGTGCGAGCTTCCTTGATGAAAAAAGTCAACCCTTGATGCTCAAGCATCACATTAGAGCCATTTGTGCTTTAACATTCAAATCATAAGCCTCTTAATGATTCATGAGCGTATGTGTAATTGTTGGTCCCAATTGATTTGTGTTTGATTCAACTTAGGCCAGCTGAAATAGCTCTTTTCTAGTGGAGGTAGAAAATTGCTTTAATTGCTTGAGGACAAGCAAAAGCTTATGTTTAGGGGAGTTGATAAGTAGAGATTTTGATCACTTATTTACTCTCTTTTACTTACGTTTTAGCTCAAAAATGCTTAAAGGTATTCCCGAGAACTAATGAAATGTGCTTTCTTGCAGGAATATTGGAAAATGACCCAAAGAAGTGAAAATCAACTCAAAAAGGAGCAAAATTGTACAAGAACCAAAATAAGGCAAAAAGGCTATTGTGCGGACCACACAATACTGTGTGCGGCCGCAAACTCTAAAGATGCACTGATAGAATTTCTTCACAGAGTGCGGACCGCACAATTATTGCGCGGCCGCAGAAGACTAGATTCAGAGACTTGTAGTTTGGGAGCTTGAAGATATGTGGACTGCACTATCATTGTGCAGCCACAGGATGCCAAAATGCGGCCGCACACATAAATGTACGGTCCGTAGAATAAAACCTAGATCTAGTCCAAGATCAAGAGTGCGGCCACACTCAAAAATATGTGGTCCGCAAAATTAGAGGAAGTGCGGCCGCATCTCACTTTTATGAAACCACAAAAAGCCAACCTGACCAGTCAATATCAAAGTGCGGACTGCACACATAATTGTGCGGTCGCACAACCTTCGCAAGGGCAATTTTGTCAGATATTTTCAGCTGGGTATAAATAGATCTTTTTGTCATTTTTAGGTTAAGTTGGGTGCACCTGAACACTTAGAGCCATTTTTGTTTACTGTATTGTGTAACTTTGTACTAGTTAAGCATCTAAATATTAGATTTTCTTTCCTTAATCAATTATTATGCATTTTATCTTAGTTTCTTCTTTAATTTCTTTATTTTCCATGAGTAGCTAAACCCTTAGCTAGGATTGTGACCCAACCCTAGTATGGGTACTTAGTGGGTGATTGATTTAAGGCTTATTAGTGATTGGGTATATGAATTTTAGCCTAGTTATTGCTTGAATTTGAGAATTAATGGTTGCAAACATAGATTCATACCTAATTGACTTAGTCTATACTTGAGAAAGTAAGACTAAGTCTAGAAAAACTTGGCTAACAAGAAATTGGGGAGAGCTCAAGAAATTGATAGCCCCGATTAAAGGGTCGAATTTAGAGATAGTAAGACCTGACTTGAGCATTTATCACTTGTGTCGTGAGATACCCATTTGGACTTGAGAAATCCGAATTGGGAAAAATCACTCAAATTACCGAGAGGTATAAAGTGAGTAATTACGTGTGATTGCTATATTGTATCCCGATCAACCAAATATGCCCTAAAGCTATAAATCCGTTAGGTAACCAACTAGGTGGAAGTCGTAACCCTAGATCTTTTATAACTTGAAAAACAACCAAAACCAAAAACATTGTCTCTTAGATTTATAATTACATGCATTAACGTAAACGTAGAAGTAGAAACAACAATTGATAATGTGGAAGTGTAATCTTAGGAACGTCATACATTCACATTAGATATATACCTAATCCCACATCAAGCTCCTTGTGGAATCGACCATGACTCGCATTGGGTTTTTATTATTGCATCGACCGCCTCGCAACCTAAATTAGTGGTGTGAGTTTGGGCGATATCAGTCTTTGACTCTAATCTACCGATTATGTACATCGGCCCAGGTGATAGCCGGGTACTTGATTAAGTTCTGCTTTAACAGTCGCGAAGCCATCGAACTTCGTTCGTTCAATCCTTGGTTGAAAGCTTGAACAGCCCAGTCGACCATGACCGGTGGTAGATCCGTTCGTTCCATTTGGAAACGAGATACGAACTCTCTTAGCATCTCGTTATCTTTTTGCCTTATCCTGAAAAGGTCTGACTTCCTGGTTTCGATTTTTATGGCTCCGGCATGTGCTTTTACGAAAGAATCTGCAAGCATAGAAAAAGAATCGATAGAGTTAGGGAGTAAATTATGATACCATATCATTGCTCCCTTTGACAGGGTTTCACCGAACTTCTTTAATAATACGGATTCGATCTCGTCATCTTCTAGATCGTTCCCCTTAATGGCGCATGTGTAGGAGGTGATATGTTTGTTGGGGTCAGTCGTTCCATTATATTTAGGAATTTCGGACATGCGGAACTTCTTGGGGATCAGTTTTGGAGCTGCACTCGGGAGGGAAGGGCTTTTGTAAGAATTTTTTGGAATCCAAGCCCTTCAATATCGGTGGTGCCCACGGGATCTAATCAACCGTGGAGTTATAAGTATCCATATTTGGGGAGAGAATCTAGGCGAAAATCTAGAAAAAGCTAATTAATTAATCTATCCTGGGATCCACACTATGTATTTTTAATTGTACCCAAAATGAGATTCCCTCACTATATTAAGAGTGCTTATCATTTGTAAGAGGACATTGATTGATACACATTCATTCCAATATATACAGAAAATAGAGCTAATACTATATTTTTTTGGCTTTTGGTATTTTAGTAATATTGTTTCTTCTATCAATCGTTCTTCACCCAATTTGGAGGTGATTAAACTTGAAGGCTTAGATTAACTAGTTCATCTGGTTTGCATTCATCTCTTTTGTAACCAATTTCAATATACATTTATTTATCTTTCCCAATTTGTACCGATATATACCACGTATCCTTAAAGCTACGTATAAATTCAACTCTATCCATTTTTCGGGTAAACGGTTTGGCACCCACTGTGGGGCTAAGGATAATAGTGGTTATTTGGTGCGAATCTCTGCAAAACACACCATTTTACACTATATCTTGGAAGTGTCTTCGATTTCAGGTTAAAAATGACGAACTCCCAATTAATGGCCCTACCTATCGACAACGAAGTTGGCTTTCAAGATGAAAACAGCAACCTGACGACCGGGAATGAAAGGCCACTTGTTGATCCCATTGGAACTCGGGCCGTAGATCCAATTAACGTTAATTCACATGTGTCTATTGAGGCGAACCAATGTTTCGACCCCGAAAACAACATTCATGGTGGAACTCGATCTGCAGTTCGAAATACCCAAAATGTTGGAGAGGATGGGATCAGCCTTCGTATGATTTTCGAAATGTTGCAAGCTCAACAGGTAGCGATAGCTCAGTTGCAGAGCCAAACCCAGGCACCGAGCAGGCTCGAGCCCGGTCCACCCAAAGAAGTCACCCACAAAATGGGGCCAGTTGTAGTAAGGACAAATGAACAAGAATCGGGGACTAATCCCGAAATTATTAAGATGCTAGAGGAACTGACAAAACGAATAGAGTCAGGAGAAAGGAGGATCGAAGCAAACGATAAAAAAGTGGAAACTTATAACTCCAAGGTTGATCGGATTCCGGGGGCACCACCGATATTGAAGGGCTTGGATTCCAAAATATTCGTACAAAAGCCCTTCCCCCCAGCGCATCTCCAAAACCGATCCCCAAGAAGTTCCGCATGCCCGAAATTCCTAAATATAATGGAACGACCGACCCCAACAAACATGTCACCTCCTACACATGTGCCACTAAGGAGAACAATCTAGAAGATGACGAGATCGAATCTGTATTATTAAAGAAGTTCGGTGAAACCCTGTCAAAGGGAGCAATGATATGGTATCATAGTTTACGGCCTAACTCTATCGATTCTTTTGCTATGCTTGCAGATTCTTTCATAAAAGCACATGCCGGAGCAATAAAGGTTGAAACCAGGAAGTCGAACCTTTTCAAGGTAAGGCAAAAAGATAACGAGATGCGAAGAGAGTTCGTATCTCGTTTCCAAATAGAATGAGTGGATCTACCACCGGTCATGGACGATTGGGCCGTTCAATCTTTTACCAAGGATTGAACGAGCAAAGTTCGATTGCTTCACGACGGTTGAAGCAGAACGTAATCGAGTACCCGGCTGTCACCTGGGCCTATGTACATAATTGGTATCAATCGAAGATTAGAGTCGAAGATGACCAGCTGTGTTCTGGGCCCATTATTAAAAGGGACACTGACCGAGAACCAAGGTCGAACAAGGACCGATATCGGCCGTATAACGAAGATCGTAGGGGTAGCGAACCTGCACGCAACTCCATATAAGGCGAAAGGAGAAGGGATCGAGGCCAAGGGATTCGGGGGCTGATGAACAGGAATGGGTTCGACAGGCATACCGGACATAAGGAAGCACCACGATTATCAGAATATAACTTCAACATCGATGCATCCGCCATTGTGTCGGCTATTGGACGCATCAAAGGCACTAAGTGGCCTCGACCTCTGCAGTCCGATCCAGCCTAGAGAAATCCCAAACAAATGTGCAAGTACCATGGCACCCATGGACACAGAACGGAAGACTGCAGGCAGTTGAGAGAGGAGGTAGCCCGGTTATTCAATAAAGGGTACCTACGAGAATTTTTAAGTGACCGGGCTAAAAACCATTTCAAAAACAGAGATTTCAATAGACAAAACGAACAAGAAGAGCCATAACACATCATCCACATGATCATCGGAGGGATCGATGTCCCCCAGGGGTTGGCGCTTAAACGTACTAAGATGTCAATTGTAAGAGAGATGCAATCTCGGACTCAGGATTACACACCTAAAGGAACCTTGTCCTTTAGCGACGAAGACGCAGAAAGAATCATGAAACCACATAATGATGCACTGGTAATATCTGTACTTATGAACAAAACTCAAGTTAAGCGTGTGTTAATTGATCCAGGTAGTTCGACCAACATCATTCGATCAAGGGTCGTAGAGTAGCTCGATCTACAGGACTAGGTTGTGCCCGCAACCCTGGTACTAAACAGATTCAATATGGCATGTGAAACTACTAAGGGTGAGATAATTTTTCCAGTAAACGTGGTTGGGACCATCCAAGAAACGATGTTCCAAGTGATCGAAGGTGATATGAGATATAACACCCTATTCGGGAGTCCATGGATCCACAATATGAGAGAAGTACCCTCGACACTTCACCAGGTTCTAAAATTCCCAACACTAGAGGGAATCAAAACGGTGAGCAACCGATCGCAAAGGAAATGTTTTCTGTCGATGAAGAGATTCTGATATCATCGCTATCATCGACAAAGGGTTCAGATTCGAAGGAGAAACATGACACCAAATAGCAATTACAAACATCAGCCTCGACCCAACTAGAGAAGTAGGAGACTGACGAAGATGATGATTATGGGATCCCTCGATCCATCATGGTCCCCGATGATTCCGATGCTACCAAATCAACGGTCGAAGAACTGGAGCAAATCACGTTAATCCAACAATTGCCCGAGCAAAAGGTACACTTGGGCACGGGGTTAAATCCCGAGCTTAGGAAAAAGCTTATTAAATTTCTTATAACTAATATGGATTGATTCGCTTGGTCCCATCTTGACATGACAGGGATCCCACCGGGAATCACCACTCATAGACTAAGCTTGGATCCAAAATTCCATCCGGTAAAGCAAAAAAGAAGGCCCCAGTCCAAGGTCAAACATGCCTTCATCAAGGACGAGGTAACCAAACTTCTTAAAATAGGATCCATTCGAGAAGTAAAATACCCTGAATGGCTAGCAAATGTAGTGGTAGTCCCTAAGAAGGGAAACAAACTTAGAATGTGTATAGATTACAAAGACCTGAACAAAGCATGCCCTAAGGATTCTTTTCCTTTGTCTAATATCGATCATATGATCGATGCCATGGCCGGCCACGAGACTCTCAGTTTTCTCGATGCCTACTCCGGGAACAACCAAATACAGATGAACCCGGAGGATCAGGAAAAGACTTCATTTATCACTAACTACGGTACCTATTGTTATAACGTAATGCCATTTGGTCTAAAAAATGCTGGTACAACTTATCAACGCCTAGTAAACCGAATGTTAGAAAAATAAATAGGAAAATCAATGGAAGTTTATATTGGCGCCATGTTAGTTATGTCCATGCGAGCAGAGGACCATTTAAAGCATTGGCAGGAAGCTTTCGACATACTGAGGGAGTATAATATGAAGCTCAACCCCGAAAAATGTGCATTCGGGGTTGGCTCGGGCAAGTTTCTTGATTTCATGGTGTCCAATTGAGGAATCAAGATCAACCCTGATAAAATCAAAGCTATCGAGGACATCACAGTAGTAGAGAATGTAAAGGCCATGCAGAGGCTAACGGGATGGATAGCTACCCTAGGACGATTCATTTCGATATCCTCAGATAGGAGGCACCAATGTTTCTTACTGCTTAAGAAGAAAAGCAACTTTACGTGGACTCTGAAATGCCAACAGGCTTTGGAAGACCTAAAACGGTATTTATCGAGCCCGCCGTTGCTTCATACCCCGAAAGTAGACGAATAACTTTACCTATACTTAGCTATCTCGGAGATAGATGTAAGTGGAGTTATGGTTCGAGAAGAACGAGGTACATAATTCCCTATTTATTATGTCAGTCGGACCTTGGGCGAGGCCGAAACTAGATATCCACACTTAGAAAAATTAGCGCTTGCTTTAATAAGCGCCTCTAGGAAACTAAAACCATATTTCCAGTGTCATCTGATACATGTTGTAACAACTTATCCTCTTAGAAATATTTTGCACAAACCTGAGCTTTCGGGTCAATTGGCCAAATGGGCCATAGAAATCGGCGGGTACGATATTGAGTATCGACCCCGAACCGCTATCAAATCTCAAATCTTAGCGGACTTCGTGGATGACTTCACGCCGGCTTTTGTATCCCAGATTGAAAAAGAACTACTAATAAAATCGGGTACCTATTCAGGAATTTGGACCCTCTTTACGGACGATGCCTCAAACACGAAGGGGTCCGGACTAGGCATCGTACTAAAATCACCCATAGGTAATATAGTTAGACAGTCTATTAGAACTACAAAATTGAATAACAATGAGGCCGAGTATGAGGCCATGATTGCAGGTCTCGAACTAGCTAGAAGCTTGGGAGCGGAAGTTGTAGAGGCTAAGTGTAATTCCCTCATCGTGGTGAACCAAGTTAACGAGACTTTTGAAGTCCGAGAAGATCGAATGCAGAGGTACTTGGACAAACTACAGGTGACTCTACATCGATTTAAAAAATGGACCTTGCAACGTGTACCTCGAGAACAGAACAGCGAGGCCGACGCTCTTGCAAACTTAGGTTCATTGGTCGAAGATGACGAACTCAACTCGGGGACTGTCGTACAACTCATAAGATCGGTAATCGAAGAAGGTCACGCCGAGATAAACTCCACAAGCTTAACATGGGATTGGAGAAACAAATACATAAAGTACTTCAAGAACAGGAAGCTTCCATCAGATCCAAAGGAATCGAGAGCACTGCGCACAAAGGTAACACGGTTCATCTTGTCCGAAGACGGAACACTGTTTAGAAGGATGTTCGATGGACCATTGGCAATATGTTTGGGATCGGGAGACACCGATTACATCCTACGGGAAATTCATGAGGGCACTTGTGCAAATAATTCCGGTGTCGATTCATTGATCCACAAAGTAATCAGAGCAGGGTATTATGGGACCGATATGAGCAAGGATGCAAGGGAGTTCGTTTGAAAATGCGACAAATGCAAAAGGCATGCGCCCATGATTCATCAACTCGGAGAGCTACTCCACTCGGTCTTATCTCCATGGCCTTTTATGAAAAGGGGAATGGATATCGTTGGCCCCTTTCCATCGGCCCCAGGTAAGGCTTAGTTTATTTTGTTTATGACTGATTATTTCTCTAAATGGGTTGAAGCACAGGTTTTCGCGAAAGTCAGAGAAAAATAAGTGATAGACTTCATTTGGAACCACATCATATGTTGATTCGGGATACCATCTGAGACTGTATGTGATAATGGAAAATAATTCATCGGCAGCAAAGTAACTAAATTTCTCGAGGATCACAAGATCAAAAGGATCCTATCAACACCGTATCATCCCAGCGGGAACGGACAAGCCGAATCGACCAACAAAACCATCATCTAAAATCTTATGAAGAGATTGACCGACGCCAAAGGAAAATGGAGAGAAATACTACCCGAGGTCCTATGGGCATACCGCACAACATCGAAATCCAGTACCATAGCAACACCATTCTCGTTGGTTTATGGCGCCGAAGCTCTTATCCCGGTCGACGTCGGAAAATCTAGCATCAGGTTCCTATATGCAACAGAGGAGCCGAATAACGAGACCATGAATATGAGCCTAGAATTGTTGGATGAAAGACGAGAAGCCGCTCTTGTACAATTGGCCGCCTAAAATAGCGGATCAAAAGGTATTACAATCGAAGAACCAATCTTTGACATTTTAATATCGGGGACTTGGTGCTAAGAAAAGTCACCTTCAACATCTGAAATCCGAATGAATGGAAACTGGGTCTGAACTGGGAAGGACCGTATCAGGTTCTCGAAATCGTCGGAAAAGGATCCTACAAGCTCGGTATGATAAACGGTAAGCAACTATCGAGTAATTGGAACGTATCGCACCTAAAATGATACTGCTGCTAAGGTACGACCCTCCCATGTTCATTTGTATTTCAAAACTAACCCTTGCAGGTGTTTGAGCGGAAACAGGGATGGATTCTTCAAACACGAAGCCTTTAGGTCTGAAAGTATGCGTTTCACTCTTTTTCCCTTAGACCGGTTTTGTCCCAAATAGGTTTTCCGGTGAGGTTTTTAATGAGGCAACCATTGATCATCCTAACTTAGAACAATTCAACAGTATCCGAGGCCTCTTTACAATTAACCTCAAATACTGGGGGGCATCGCCCTCAGATATCAAGCTCGTTACTTTATGGAAACGGGGTCTCAATAGGAAATATTTGTAAGGGACAAAATGGTCAAACGAACCATGCCCGCATAGTTTGCTCAAGCCCTAGCACAAAACATGTACGCATGTATAATGACCTATAAAGAGAAAATTTTGTTTTACCGATATCTCACACCTTAGAAAGGTTCTTCTGCTTCATATTCTCGATCTATTATGCAAACAGGCTTAAGGGCCGACAATGGCCGAAGTTTGAACTATAACCCCGAATCGGGGACTACGTATAAAGCCTAAGGGCTACCTTAATTTGAGTTCGAGAAATCGCCCTCACTCGACTGTAAAGCGTAAGGGCTATCTTAATTCGAGTTCAAAAAATCATTCTCATTCGACTATAAATCCTAAGGGCTACCTTAATTCGAGTTTGAGAAATTGTTCTCACTCGACTGTAAAGCCTAAGGGCTACTTTAATTCGAGTTCGAGAAATCGTTCTCACTCGGCTGTAAAGCCTAAGGGATACCTTAATTCGAGTTCGAGAAATCGTTCTCACTCGACTGTAAAGCCTAAGGGCTACCTTAGTTCGAGTTCGAGAAATCATTCTCACTCGACTGTAAAGCCTAAGGGCTACCTTAATTCGAGTTCAAAAAATTATTCTCACTCGGCTGTAAAGCCTAAGGGCTACCTTAATTAGAGTTCGAGAAATCATTCTCACTCGACTGTCAAACCTAAGGTCAACCTTAATTCGAGTTCGAGAAATCGTTCTCACTCAACTGCAAATCCTAAAGGCTACCTTAGTTTGAGTTCGAGAAATCATTCTCACTCGACTGTAAAGCCTAAGGGCTACCTTAATTCGAGTTCGAGAAACCATCCTCACTCGACTACAAAGCCTAAAAGCTACTTAGCTTCGAGTTCAAACATTCACTCGGGGACTACCTATAAGAAACGGTCAAGTGCAGTACTTGCTATCGGTCCTTACTATCTCAATCTTGGGCCTTCGAATAATTATTCCAAGCCGATACACTTTTTGACCTTTATATAAATTGACGAAAAGGCAAAAGATTCAGAAGCCATAGAAGGGTAAAACTTTTATATATACATCAAAATCTTTTAATGAATGCAACACGGTACAAAGGAAGTTCTTTACAAAGGACGAAGCAGCCTCGATAGAAATAACAAAAACTACTTAAGGTCCTAAATGGCTTGGTCTTCATCGGAGGTCGCGTCCTCGGGATCTTCCCCACCTTCAAATTCGCTCGAGCTATCGGAGTCTTCCTCAGGGAAGGCCAACCTTCGAGCCCTGTTTTCCTCCGCCTTGGCATTTTCAATTTTGGCCTCAACATCGAAGCCCTGAGCACTGACCTCCTCGAGAGCTTCCTGCTGAACCTGCCATTTAGCATGTTCGACCATGCTCTTGGCCTTGGTCTGCTTGACCTCAATATCGATCCTGAACTGGGCCACTTTAGCATCAGCTCTTTTATTAGCCTTGGCCACTTCAAATCTAGCCCTTCGAGTTCATTAGCCAAGCTTGCCTTATCGGAAGTGGCCAAATCTAACCGACTCTAAAGCTCATTAGCCCTCTCGATCTACATCGAGGCATTTTATTTTGCAGACTGAAGCTGGGCCTCAACGGACTCCAATTGCGCTTGAACAACTTCTTTTATGGAGGCGAGGATATCCATATTCTCTTTGAATTTTTCCCCCTCGACCATTAGCTCATCTACATGTGAATTAAGCCGTCCGATCTGTTCAAGCCTTTGCCAAACCTATAGAATCGAATTGTTAGTGGTTATCTCCAATTCATCTTCACTATCGTGAAGAATTAGGAATACTTACTCGGCCATATCCTCGTGCTTATCCCGAGCTGCTGCCAAATCTGCTTGAAGTTTCTCGCTAAGAAGTTTGTAGGGGTCACTCTTCTCAATAAGGTTCCGAACCTCGGCCTCATGCTCCTCTTGGATTCGGAGAAAATCCTCGTTATGAAACACCGAAGCCTACAAATATGGGAAAAAATGTTAGAATTATCTACAACTCTAAGTATGAAGGAAATAGCAGAGATACCATCGAAAATTATCTGATACAGAGCATGTTGGGCCTCGTTGAAATGGCAGGAGAGTCCTACTGAATTCATCACTATTTGATCCTCTTCGTTCACCAAGGACGGAAGGTAACTGGCAATCCCCACGGGGGGAGAGACGATTCGGGTATCCTCCAGGACGGAGAGCACTATCTTCCGCCTACGATCGGGATCAACACTTGGGGCCGGGAATCAGTCCACCAGTTTTGGAACTGATGAAGACCTGGTAGAGCCCGACCATGATGCTTTATTTGGTATCGGTAATCCACCGAACCCGATAACCTCCTCTGAGGCAGCTGACTCGAGCCCATCCAGAAAATGTGGATATCAGTCGGCTCCTGAATACCCCCGCAGGATCGACCTTCCAAGATGCTGGCCTCACGGATCATAACATTCGAAATCTGGGGGGATCCGCTAATATCAACTATCTCGAGCTCATCCCTCAAGATATCCTCTGCTACCCAAGAAGTCCTACCCTCGGTCTCCCCTTCAACCATCTCAGCTCGAGATGGAATAATCTCGATTTCCTTGTTCCGGGATTAGGGCCAGTGTTCCCTCATTCACCTCCATCGATTTGGAAGATTGTTGTATCATGACAGTAGCCCATACATAGGTTAATTCCTCTTCTCCTTCTTCGGGCTCATCCCTTAATCGGTGGATCGATTCCGAAGGCATGACACCGGAGCCCCCCTTTGGCTTGCGAGATTTCTTCGCCGGTTTTTTCTTTTCCTAGACCGGGGAACTCGGTGCATCTTTTCTCTTCTTTTAAACCTGCTTCAGGATAGGAACCTCCTCATCTCCAGATGGGGGCCTCATGGCAACGTCTTTCCCAAGCCCTACAAAGGGGAAAAGGGTGTTAAGCAAGTAAAGAAGAGCAAATGACAAACAAATTAAGAAAGAGAATTAACATGACTACGGGCCTCCCATCGACACTTTGATAATTCCACCCAAGAGCGCTCGGAGTACGGTCTCTGCAGCACTAGACCTTCAGCCCATTGTTTAAGATCCGGAATCGGTTCAGGCATCCGAGCCACAGCTGTGACAAGAAAGAAAAAATGGATCAAGAATATGAAAGGCATCCACAAAATTAAACGAACGAAAGAAAATAAGTGCTCACGGTTCATATTCCATTTCTCAGGAAATGGCATGTCATCGGCAGGGATCAGGTCCGAGGTTTTGACTCGAAAAAATTGGCCCATCCAACCTCGATCATAAGTCTCGTCTATACTCGAGAATGACACTTTGGTGGCTCGGTGAGCAAGCTTGATTAACCCTCCTCGATAAAGTCAGGGACTATAAAGGCGCATAAGGTGATCGAGGATAAAAAGACACCCCTCGATTTTTCTCGAGAAAAATCGAAGAAGAATCACTATCCTCCAAAAAGAAGGATGGATCTGCCCAAGGGTCACGTCGTATCTCTTGCAGAAGGCGACGATGACAGGGTCTAAAGGACCCAACGTGAAAGGATAAGTATAAATACTTAGGAACCCTTCCACGTGAGTAGTAATTGATTCATCAAGCGATAGGACTAACACGTGCTTATCGTCCCAGTTGCATTCTAGTTTTACTTTCTCGAGAATTTTCTCGGTGATTGTATACTAATACCTCGACATCGTCTCACATCGGCCCAGTACCGAAGAAGGTTTTTAAACCTTAAAATCACTAACAGTCGAACACCCTACCGGAATGAATTCCTTAGGGCGAGGCTCCGCCGCATCCTCACCACCGGCTGGTCGTGATGAAGAAGCGGCCTCTTTTTGCGGCACCGTTTTGGAAGTTTTTTCCATTTAATGAACAATGGAAATTAGGGTTGTATGCGATAAAAAATATGAGGCAAAGGGAGTCTCTAAAGAAGATACAAGAGCAGGGAAGAAGCTTTTGAGTGAAAGGTTTAGATAAGGATGAAAGTTCGAATATTTATAGTTTGGTAATGACGGTTCAAAATTGGTAGTGGCCGACCATCGACTGACGCACATTTAATACCTTGGTGACTGGGCTGACGGGATGTTTGTCACATATGTCACTATCGGGATCGTCGCACACATCAGTATTCGTTTAGTCGGAGGTTGAAAAATCATATCGTTTCTCGCCATCTTCTTTCCGAGAAACGAATGGACTATCTGTATACGGTCAAAACAGAGTTTGCCCTTCGTGTGATTAGTCAAGATTAGAGCATGTTGGACCGAGGTTCGTTATTATAATATCGAGCTGTGATGTGGAGTTGGGTTGTCGAGCTCGAGAACTAGAGACCGATCAATATCAAGCTCGAGACCCAGAGACCGATCAATATCGAGCTCGAGACCCAGAGACCGATCAATATCGAGTTCGAATCAATATCGAGCTTGAGACCCAGAGACCGACCAATACCAAGACCGGCCAAGATCGAGATCGAGCCAAGGGACAAAAGAGCCGTTATAATCACATTTGGGGAGAGAATCTCGGCGGAAATCAAGAAAAAACTAATTAATTAATCTATCATGGAATCCTCACTATGTATTTTTAATTGTACCTAAAATGGGATTCCCCCACTATATTAAGAGTGGTTATCATTTGTAAGAGAACATTGATTGATACACATTCATTCCAATATATACAGAAAATAGAGCTAATACTATCTTTTTTGGCTTTTGGTATTTTAGTCATATTGTTTCTTCCATCAATCGTTTTTCACCTAATTTGGAGGTGATTAAACTTGAAGGCTTAGGCTAACTAGTTCATCCGGTTTGCATTCATATCATTTGTAACCAATTTCAATATATATTTATTTATCTTTCCCAATTTGTACCGATTTATACCACGTATCCTTAGAGCTGCATATAAATTTAACTCTATCCGTTTTTCGATTTACAAAATTGGATGTATACTAAAAGTAGGGGGAGGGGACTAGTAGAAGGGTGTTAAAAGTGGAAGTTTCTGGAGAAAGGGGTTAAAGGCGTGAAGGGTTGGGGAAAAAGAGGGAAAGGGGAAAATGTGGGGGGAAATAAAGAATGTGGGAGGAAATAAAGGCGCTCTTTTTTTTTATTTTTAGGGTAGTCGATGTTTATTTGCGTCACTTAATGACACCCCCCAAATTGATACAATTTGTGGAGATAGTAAGAACCTCCTCAATAAAACCTCCGCAAGTGGTCCGTTTTCTTGTAGTGTAAATCAAATCGACAATCTTTTCATGATAATAGCCAGAAATTAAAAGATGCTAAGAAACCAACCTGTCGTTCAGTAATATTGTCTATGTATTGCAAGGCTTGCCGGACGTGGTTTAGAGAGCCTAATATTTGGTGCATGAGAGACTATGACCTTCTTGAGTTTTGGCATGCTCAGCTCATCCACGGTTATATCCCACGAGTCGCTTCCAACAATATAATGTGTAACTCTTCAAGTTGAGGAAAGGTATCGGCACCTGTTGAGAGGTCTATCTTACTCTCATCACATTCAAACCAGCAGTTCCTAAATTTAAGTATCTTTAATTTGGATAGTTGTTTGAACATTGTTATATGATACATATCTATTGGTCAATTGGTGCAACCATCTTGCCTTCATATAGTAATCGTCCATCCCAATTATAGAGTTTTGTAGATTAGGCAACAACATATTGCTTGAAGAAAATGTGCCTGACTTGTAAAATGGCCGACGTACAAAATTTAAAAGACGAAGATGCCGCAATTGGTCCATTGAATATCTAGGGTCAATAAACTCCTGAGCTTGACTATACTACGTGGCATTTTTCCGCTGAAGTTTTGCCCCTGCAATTTGAGGTAGCCTAAGCAACTTAAATTCCCAATTCCTTTTGGAACTCTAACAGCCCTCCAGGAACTACTCATAGGAATATGCATAGACAACACTAGCAATAACTTGAAGTTAAAATGAGTATTAAGAGATGTGAAACTGTTTTCACTAATATATAAAAGGGCACGAAGCTTCTTAGGCATGGAAAATGAAGATAAGAATTCACTGACACCACCAGAATAGAATACAAGCCTTCGTTGTCGAGTAACAATATCATCATCAGATGTAATATTGTTTTTGGTCAGAAGGAAGTTATTACTCTCCTTGGCCAATGTGACGCACAAACTATGTAGTAAATCGTGTATGCATGCGACAACTTGCAATTCTACCTTGGAATGTTCTTTTGGAAACTTGAATTAGGTTTCTTGAAACCAAATCATTTAATAAATCCTCTGCTATATATTCAACCTGTTGCATATAAACTTCTCAGCAACCGGCCACATATTTATCAAATCAAATGCAGGAATTTCTTGATCTTCAGGAAAAAGGCCAAAATACAAGAAACATGGCCTTAATGCAGTTGGTAAATCATTATAACTCAGAGTCAATATCTTAGCACATTGATTTTGAATATTTTGACACATAGTCTCAAGTACCCTATTCCATGCATGTTCAGTTCTCTCCCTTGCTCTTAGCATGCCTGCAATCACCACAATGGCTAGTGGTATGCCACCATATTTCCCAACTATCTCTTTACCAATGTTTTCCAAGTTTGGTGGAGCACTCATCCAATAATTATTATCAAAAAGAAAAATCCTCTTTGTAAAGAGTTCTATGCTTTTCTCGGGATCTAATGGTTTCAACAGGTGGAGCGAGTTATTCCCTCCGATGTATCTGCCTACATTGCTATTTCAAGATGTGATAATTATCTTGCTACCAGAGTTTAAATCACATTCAGGAAAGACAAGCTTTAAATCATCCCAAATTTCAACATTCCAAATGTCATCAAGGAGTATAACATATACCTTTTTCTTTTCAAGAATGACCTTAGATTGTCCTCCAAATTATCTTCCATTATCTCTTCCCTCAGGCCTCAGTCCAACTTGTTTTGCTACGTCAAGTAAGATTTCTCCCACTCTTGGCTGTTGTGAAATATAGACCAATGCCGAACACTCAAATTGATTACAAACTTGCCTATAGAGTTTCTTGGCAAGAGTTGTTTTGCCCAAACCGGGCATGCCAACAATCGAGATTACTCCATATCTATTATCTTGATTAAGTAGTTTTGCTTGTAACATATTGGAGTCATCATCCAAACCAATGACCTCAGTTTCATCAGAATAAAGGAATAAATTACTTCTCCAATCCATTGGAATGTAATCGTGTTGATTATTGTTGTTATAACTTGTATCCATGATGCCGTAAATGGTCCTGATACGGTCAATCTCAGCAACCCTTCTTTTTATCTTCTCAATCTCCATAGCAAACTTATGGACAAAAGAAGCATGAAAAAGGATGCTAACCATCTTCTTAAGGCAACCAACTGTGCCTTTGCTCTTGTGGGATTCATGAAGTTATGGAAGGAACTCATCTAAGAGGTCCTCAACATCACTTGCCAGTTCTTGAATATCTTTTATAAAGTTTTTCACCCTTGAATCGCCTTCAACTGCCTTGGCCTTCGCGTCATCTATATATGATCGGATGTGTGATCTCATTTCTCTCTGGAGCCAATCGTTGTCTTCTTTTAACCAATATAAGCCCCTCCCTTCTTCAAAGAGTAGATTTCCAGCTATTTCTGGCTGATTTGTCTATGACTGCGGTAAGAATAATTTCAGCCATATCTTTTTTCTTCCTTTCTTTATTCAGTAGCTAAGAAGACTAGGTACTAAATCTGAAGGTGAAGAGTGCAAGATGTTGTCTTGCTACTACCTAATTAAACAAGAAAGCAAATGTTATGTCGTGAGGTTGAGTTACGAAATAGAAGAGAAAAAGTTGATCAATTTGTAAAGGAAATGAAAGATTAGCTAGCGTGTTGACATAGATTTAGTTTAAAACTTGAAAAAAGATTTTTTAAAGTTGTGTTGAAAAATAATTTTTGGAAGTTTAAGTTGTGTTTGGACATGCATTTTATTTGAAAATACTTAAAGTTCTCAGTTTTTGGGAACTTAAAATTTTTTGAATTTTTTCCCCCAAAACATGATCATATTTCATAAACAAATAATGTTTTCAAAATTCTTTTGAAAACATGAAGCCAAAATCTATGACCAAACGGGAGTTTAGTAGTGTAGCTGGTTGGCTACCAAAATTTTCACCTTGTTGGTGAGGGTTTAATTTCCCGTCTTGTAATTATTTCCCCTATTTCCCTTTCTTCTCCCCCCTATATACAATTAATAAGGGGGTATTAGCAATTTTAGCCCGCGTCAGAAATTATTTATATTTGGTAGCCGAAAAAGTGTATAATTTTTGTGTATAACATACAAAATGTATATATATACAAAAAATATATAAATTTTATATATTTTTCGGCTATTATTTTTAGAGCGCCTAGACAGTGTCTCCATGAAAAAAGTTAAAGATCACTTGACTCATTCAATCTGACTATTCAGTTTAAATGGAAAAAATTATTTCTCTTTCTAATTAATTTCACGAATACATCATACCAATACACACAATCTAACGAGTTCTCAAATTAAAGATCGATTGTATTGGAACTAATATCATCACCATTTTTTTAATGGGTTTTTTACTGACTTAAAGGTGAAAAAACGAAAAGAAATGGATAAGACAACTAATTTTTTGATGGATAAGCACAACTACGCTGGTGTAAATCTGCTTAGTTATCATTTCCAAACTCAAATAAGAAAAGATTATGGTAAGTTAACAATTAGCCTAGAAATATAGAGAAAGTAGGTTGGCAACCATTGACCACATGTTCCCCTTCTGAGTCTTCAAGTAATTTACATACGACTTTCTGCAGAACTCTATATGTATCTATTCAGTGAGTATATTTCTCGAGGCTCCACTCAATGTCAAACATACAAAATCGGAGTGGCATTAATATTAGACGGAGCAAATAGTTTCTAAAAGTCTAACTTAAAACAAAAAAAGAGTTGACGTTTAACTTCTAACTAATTCATCGACTTTTAATAATGCTCCCGGCGTAGGAGCCTATGGTTCCACTCTTATTGTTGTTGGAGGAAGAATTTCTACCATAAAATAAAAAAGAGAAAAAAGAAATATTGGATTTACACTATAAGAATTAAGAACTAAAGAGATGATTTGAGAGCTAAAAATGGAAAAGGAAAAATGTATTAAGCTTGAAAGATTTGAAACTATGAACATCGAATAAAGGAATATCCAGATCATAAAGCGCAAAAATGATGCTAAATGTAAATTTCCTCCTTTTCCATAGGTCATGTATTCACAAAAAATAAGCCAAATATAAATGACCTATTTTATGAAAAGTACAGAAGGATGTACACGTACCTGGTGGCTGGTGATTAACTGATTTAGCTTTCTTGATTGATAGAGAAAAAATTAGAGAGGCATGAATATATATATATATATATATATATATATATATATATATATATATATATATATATAAAAGAAGAGATCACTATCAAACTTCAAACTAGTCATACTCTCGGCGCACGTTAGTTAACGTACGCCGCCTGTGTTAGCCATGGCGAAAGGGAGAGGCATAGGACGTGGTCGACCTAGAAAACATCCGTTAACTACTCTTGTAAGCTCGGTGGTAACTTAAAATCAACCACCGATGGAGAAAGAAACACCAGAAGCAACCCCACCTCCATCAGTTCCAATTGCAGATCCAGCAAATGGAGGTGCTGCATGTGAATGTGGATCTACTTCGACTCATCCTCGCATTTCTAAGAGACTAGATCTAACTTCTCCAGTAACAATTGGTCATTTAGCAGCCTCTTCAACAGTACCAGTCAATGGAACAGTAAAACTGGTAAATCCAGCTCAAAGTCAAGTAAACACTCTAGGCTTGTCGGAGAAATCACTAGTACAAGAGGTGGTGATAGCAAATGAAGCTGCACCTAAAGCTACATGGATAAATTTATTCCAGAAGAATCGATTTGCTACTAATGGTATGTCACTATCCTATATTCCACCACAAATTATTGATGGCCAGCCTATGGTTCAATTAGACAAATCAGAGGTAGAAGAGGAAGAAAACAAATAGAGGTGTGCGTTGATTGCTTATATCTTAGAGGATGGACCAGGGTATAATGCGATGAAATGGTACATTAATTTGCACTGGTCGCATATTCCTAATCCTGAATTGTTCTACCATGATGAAGGTTATTAAATTTCAAATTATTGCAGATGCTCGACAAATACTATGTGATGGTCCTTACTCAATTGCTAATAAGTCTATCATCTTAAAACCATGGACTCCTGGCTTTGATTTCACGAAAGAATTTCCTATTGTCATACCATTGTGGGTCAAATTTCCTAAGTTGCCTATGTTATGTTGGGGAGTTGGCTCTCTCAACAGAATTGCTAGTGTAATTGGGACCCCTATATTTGTTGATGAGTGCACTACTAAGCAGACTTAAGTATCCTTTGCTCGAATGCATATTGAAGTTAATGTTACAACAAAATTGCCAATTGAAATTGTGGTTATGGATCCTACTAGAAAGAAGTTTCTGCAAGTTGTTACCTATGACTGGAAACCTACTTATTGTGATAAGTGCTTGGTTGTGGGACACAAGTGTTCCAACCAGCCACGACCTATGATGCAGCAGCCCATCCAGACTAAAAAAACAAGGAGTAACAAGGTGGTCATACAGGAATGGAGAACTAAAGGACCTATACATAATGCACCTGGTCCTCAGAATGTAATCTCATCTGAGGATCAACAGCAAATTGGCAACAAAGTGGAAGTTGCAGATCAAAGAGGAACAATAAAGGCACCTGATCCTAAGGAGATTAATAATCACCACAACATGGTACCTGTAGCTGAGACGCAGGATGACAAAGGTAAAGCAGTGCAAATCCCTGAGCTTAATCTCATCAACTTCCTACCTTTGACTCCCATCCCAGTGAGGAATAGGTTTGAAGCTGTATCAACAAGTAGACATGAGGAGCACATTCCACCTGGGGATAGAGGTGGAACTATTATTCAACAATGATGAATTGATTGTTCTGGAACATAAGGGGTGTAAATAAAAGGTATAAACATAAGGAGGTTAGAGAGTATATTAAGGAAAATAAAATCAAGCTAGTAGGTCTTGTAGAAACTAAAGTGAAGGAAGGGAACGCTCAAAGGATCTCAAAAGCTATTATTCTTGGATGGAGTATACTGACAAACTATAAGAATGCTAGGAATGGAAGGATTTGGTTATTATGGGATACTAGTCACTTCATTATTACTGGTATTAAAGATGATGCTCAAATGATTCATGTCAGGTAAAAAGTAGAAGAGGTGATATAGATTGTTTACTCACTGTAGTGTATGGATACAATGGGCTGGAATAAAGAAAAGCTCTCTGGGATAATTTACAACTACTATCACTGAGTATAGTAGTACCATGATTAATAGCTGGAGATTTTAATGTAGTACTATACTCTAATGATAGACTATCTTGTAATCCAATAAGCTACTCAGAAATTCAAGACTTTATTGTCTGCCTCCAACATACAACATTGACAGAACTACCTTGGAAAGGTGACTATTATACATGGTCTAATAAACAGCCTGGAGTAGATAGAGTCAGCAGTAGATTGGACAGAGTTTTTGGCAATTATGAATAGATGATGTCTTGGGGTCATGTGGAAACAAATTATGATTTGCCTCAAATTTCAGACCATGCTCCTATGCTATTAACACTGTCATCTTCAACATGGACTGGTGGAGTGCCTTTCAGATTTTTTAACATATGGGCAACACATGAAGATTTTTCTCAAATAGTGGCTAGCATGTGGAATTCTCATAGTACACAGGGTACTTTGAAATCAGTTTGGACAAGATTGACAGATCTGAAACCTGCTTTGAAAGCTTTAAACTCTAGGAAATTTAGGGGCATCACTCAGAAAATTGAGAAGGCTAGAATAGATCTGAGGGTTATCTAAGAGCAGATTTCACTGAATTGCAATGATGCTTTATTAGATATGGAGAAGAAACACTACTCAATCTTGAGAAGTGGTCCTTAATTGAAGAGAGTGTCCTGCAACAGAAAGCTAGAACAAGATGGATACAACTTAGAGATTCCAATTCTAAGTACTTCACAGCAGTAATGAAGGATAGAACTCAAAGGAAGCAGATTACAGAAATCACAACTCTACTAGGAGACAAGTTGACTGACCCTGAAGCCATCAAAATAGAGATTGCGGATTTCTATAAAAGACTAATGGGATCAGCTGTTAATTCTTTGCATGCTATCAACAGATCATACATGAAGAATGGTCCTACATTGTCTCATCAGCAAAGAGTTGATCTCTGTGCAGAGGTAACTAACTAAGAGATTGTTGAAAGTCTTAAAGTAATCGGTGATGATAAAGCTCCGGGTATTGATGGTTTTAATGCAGTTTTCATCAAAAAAGCATGGGACATTATCAACAATCAGATCACAGATGCTATAAAGGAATTCTTCTCAACTGGAAAGATCTATAAGGCAATAAAATGCACCGCTGTTACATTAGTTCCTAAAGTGACTAAGCCTACCACAGTCAAAGAATGTAGACCAATAGCTTGCTATTCAATCCTATACAAGATGATCTCTAATATCTTGGCTTCTAGATTGCAGAAAGTCATGCCATTCATCATTTCTGAAGCTCAAGCAGGTTTCATTCCTGGTAGAAAGATTGCTGACAATGTCATCCTAGCTCATGAACTAGTTAAATCTTATACTAGGGCTTAGATGTAACCTAGGTGTATGATAAAGATTGATCTCCAAAAAGCTTATGATTCAGTAGAATGGATCTTCTTACAACAGGTGATGGAGGAGATTGGTTTCCCTGACATGTTTATCAAATGGATAATGGAATGCATCAAGACAGCCAACTATACTATCCTTGTGAATGGAGAAACCACATAACCTTTCAATGCTGCTAAGGGTCTTCGACAAGGAGATCCTATCTCTCCTTTTCTGTTTGCAATAGTGAAGGAGTACTTGAGCAGATCCCTGCATGAGCTTAAGAAGGAGCCTACATTCTAGTATCACCCCAGGTGTAGGAAATTGGACATAACTCATATGAGTTTTGCTGATATCTCTTGTTATTTGCCAAAGGTAATCTATCCTCAATGATCACATTATATAAATGCTTCTCTCGGTTCTCTGAAGCATCAGGTTTGTAGGCTAATTTGGGTAAAAGTTCGGTGTATTTTGGTGGGGTGAAACAAGATGTGAAGGAGCAGATTTTGGCTCACCTAGGATTTGAACAAGGATCCTTGCCCTTCAAATACCTAGGCATTCCTCTATCTACAAAGAAAATAGCTCTCCTAAAATGGCAACCTTTGATTGAAAAGATCACAACCAAGATCTTTTCATGGTCTGCTAAAAAGCTATCTTATGTTGGTCGTGTACAGTTGGTTCAATCTGTTGTTTTTGGCATTCAAGCTTACTGGGCTCAATTGTTCATCTTGCCTGCTAAGGTATTGAAAATGATAGAGACACTCTGCAGAAGCTATATTTGGTCTGGAACTAACACAATAACCAGGAAAGCGTTAGTAGCATGGGAAAAGATATGTACCCCTAACTCAGCTGGTGGACTTAATCTCATAAACCTTCCTCTGTGAAACAAAACAGCAATTGCTAAAACATGATGGGACTTAGCTCACAAACAGGATAAACTATGGATAAGGTGGATCAATGCTTACTACATCAAACAGCAGCAGCTACAGCATATGCCAATCCCACATCAAACAAGTTGGATGGTGAGAAGAATAATTGGATCAAGAGTTACCATGTTGCAGGAACAGAACTTAAGTGATCACAACAAGAGCATTATCAGACAAATATACCAACAGCTATTAGGAGAATTACTAAGAGTGAGCTGAAAATGTCTAGTCTTTCATAATTCTGCAAGACCAAAGGCAGTCTTCACTATATGGCTGTTACTCCATGAAAGACTACCTACTAAAGATAGACTAGTCAACTGGGGCTTAAATGTCACCCCTCATTGTGTTATGTGTCAAGTTCAGGATAAATCAAAGGAGCACCTCTTTATGCAATGTCCATATGCTATAGAATTGTGGAAGAAAGTCATGAAGTGGATTCAAAGTGTACCAATGATCACCACCTGCTGGAACCAACACCTCCAGTGGATCATCAAGCAAGAGAAAAGGAAGTCCAATAAGGCTAGCATATTCAGAATGATATATGCTGAGACCTCATATGCAATATGGATTGCAAGGGAGATAGCATATATTTGCAATGTTAGAGTAGCTACTCGAGCTAAGACAACAATCTTTTATAGGAACAGAATAGATACATTAGTGCTATATGTAAATAGGTATGCTATGTTTGTTTTTACACTTTGGGATAGTCAGTTGAGTTAGCTTGACTATGAATTTGTACAGTTCCATCTTTGGTGATTAATACAAAAGAAAGTTAATTACAAAAAAAAAAAAAAAAAAAAAAAAGAAGAGATCACTACAAAATATAAAGATTCGTGGGTAAATAATGACTAAGAAAACACGTCGAAGTTTTGGAGAATTTGGAAGTATAAAGTCAACGAAATACTTAAGTACATCAAATATTCTAATGTTTTGAAACATTCTATGCGTTAATTATTTTTTTGGTAAAGAGGGAAAATTCACAACCGCTACAACTTCTGACACAGCCTCTGCTCTTCGGGCGAGCACTCTGTGGTGAGCGCTGGGTAAATCTCCTCCTGTGTAATAACCTACAAACCACACAGGGGATGTAAACCGCACTAGGCAAGCCCTGTGCGACAGGCTCAACCCAGAAGGCATTGAGGGGGGGAATCGATCTCAGGTCATCTGTATGGATGACCGTTACGGATGACCGCCCTCCAAACCAATTGGATAACCCTGAAGGGTTTATGCGCTAATTATTGCTTTACAATTTCTATAGGCAAATACTGTGTACATATTAAAGACAATAATTAATCTTCAAATATTCTAATGTTTTGAGACTTTTAGTCCATTATTACTTTAGAGTTTGTGATATATAAATAATAGTCCATGCGACCTAATTTATGTGATACTCTCTGCTTTTTATTCTGTCACAAATAATGATATTTCTTATTATTAAAGTTTAAATTTAAATTTTCTATTTTATTTTTAATGAAATAATTTATAATCTACATGTATTTATGGCTTGTTCTAACACAAGTTTCAAAAATATATTTTTTTCTTTATACTTCGTGTCAAATCAAACAATATCACATAAAATAGAGTATATTATAGGCATATACTGTGTATTGAACACAATAATTAATCTTTACTTTATCATGTTAGCTGATATTTCATTTTCAAGCATAAATAAAAAATGTTAAGAGTCAAACTTTATGTACATATGGCTGGCGTTTAACTCAGATGTCTTCTTGATTGTCATAGAGAAGATAGGAGATGCATATAAGATAAGAAGAAACTACAATTCTAAGAATATATGAAGGTCAAGGAAACACTTAGGGTGTGTTTGGTATAACAAAAAATATTTTTCGTGAAAAATATTTTCTTGGAAATCAAGTAGTAATCTTACTCTTTTTTCGGTGTTTGGTACGTAAATTAAGGAAAATAACTTCTCAAAAGTATTCATAAATAATTTAGATACAATAAACATGAAGTCACAAACCTCCGAACCAACAACCTTCCTAACCCATAAATTTGATAAACTTCTGAACCGCTAAACTTTCGAACCCGCAAACTTTTGAACCCGTAAACTCTATAATTTCTAAACTCAAACTTTCAAACACATAAACTTCTGAACTCGTAACTTTAAAACTCGCAAAATTTTGAACCTATAAATCGAAAAAATGAAAAAACCAGCACTAAAAATATTTTTTTTTAAAAATTGCCGCGCGGGGGTAGGTGTGGGGTGGGCGGGGTGAATGGTGCAGAAAAAAGAAAAAACAGAAAACAGAAAATTTAAAATACAAACAAAAACAATTGCGTGGGGGTGTGGGTGGGTGGTGCAGAAAAACGAGAAAACGAAAAATTGATAAATACAAAAAAATTGTAAAAAAAAAATGTTTTGCGAGGGGGGGTGACGGAAAAGGAAAAAACTGAAATCTGAAAAAAAAAAAAATTGGAGAGGGGGCGGGGTAGATGAGAGAAGGGGGAGGGGGTTGGGGTTAGATGTGAGAGTAGGTGGAGTTTTTGGAAAATATTTTCTAACTTTTTCTAGGAAAGTCATTTTCCTCCAATTTCATGAAAATGTGATATCTAGGAAAACCTTTCTCAAATTATTGTATGCAACCAAATAGTAAAAAATTGGAAAAATATTTTACCAAACACACCCTTAATTCTAATGTTATTGAGATTTTTTTTATCCGTTGTTGCTTTCCAGTTTGTATGATATGTAAATGACATATAAGAAGCAAACTGATGAATTTAAAATTTCCTACTGCTTTCTTCCGGATTCAAACTCCACTCTATTTCCTAGTCTTTCCAATTTTCCAAGTTTCTACTTGGATTGAAGACACTTGTCATGATTAAAAATTAAGTGATGTGATTTAATTGATTAAAGTAAAGTCCTAATCATGATTAAAGTATTAAATTCTTTCTTTTATCAATTTTCAAATTTCCTATAGTCCCTTCGCACCAAAATACATCTGCTCACGGCAACACGAAAAATCATATGGCCCCATAAACTCTTTCAGATTTTTAGCATGAAAATCAAATCTTTGAAGGTCATTATTAGGTCAACAATCAGTAAAAAAACGTAACAAGTGAAAAAACAGAGAATAAGACAGTTGTGGATCTTCATTTTTCTGGAAATAACTGACCAATTCTTGTCAGGTTCTTCTTTATCCATTTCGGTTCCTTAGAAATTAGAAACTAGTTTGTGCGTTTCTTGCTGCGGCTATTGACCAATTATTGAGTTAAAATTTGTATACAATGTGGTTATGAAATTTAATACTAAGAACTTTTTGGTGTGGGGAGAATGGACTTTGATATTTGAGCTTGCTAACAGAAGCTTTTGGTGTGGAATTTCGAAACTGAACAATACTGGGGTTGAAAATGGATAAAAGAAGAATTTTTATACTTTAATCATGGTTAAGGCTTTATTTTAGTCAATTAAATCATATTTTTTAATTTTTAATCATGACAAGTATCTTCGATCCAAGTAGGAACTTAAAAAAATAAGAGACTAAAAAATGGAGGGGAGTTAGATCTGTTTCTTCTTACTGTCAAGGTGAATCAGACAAGGACATAAACTGATCCTCCAATGGAAAAAAAAAATGGCAAAACCATCACACTGTTCTTAAGTAGTGTGAAACCTTTAGATTCAACTCTTCGTGCCAAAAAATCAATTTCAACACTTAAAAAAATATTTTTTCCAATTATTCCAATCTTGATTTTAGTACTCAAATCTCTAATTTAACAAGCATAAAACATGTTACCAAGTACCAATTAACAAATACTTTGGTCTTCACATTCTTAACAACTCCTCTAAAATCAAGATTATCAATATATCCGTGATAAAAATGAATAAACGTCTAAAGGGTTGGAAGATTGACTGACTTAGCTTAGTAGAGTAACACTTGCTAATTCGGTATTTGTCACTAATAGCATGTCTGGTTAAACTTTTAAAATCTGATTATTCTGAAAAGTATTCTTTGTCAGAAGTATTTTTTTGAAAATATACTTTTGTAGATTAACGATTTGTGTTAGACTAATTATTCTGGGAAACATTTTAGCCATTAATAGAGCAATTGTGTTTGATCAAGATTTCAAAAAGTGCTTTAAGGAGAAGCAACTTTTTGGTATTTTAGAGCGATAAAACAGGAATTCAGTACGATTTTCAGATTTTTATATGCTATGTCATCTGCATGAATTTCAACGACCGGCTCCGAATGGCCTAAAATTTAGCGGGCCTATCAGAACCGACATAATGAATAGAAGTCATCGCTTTGCCATTACCTTTCTTCATTTTTTGGCGTTTTAGAAAAATAAAATAAGAATTCTGGACGATTTTCAGATTTTTGTGTGCTATAGTCTACGGCATCTGCATGAAATCGAGCAACCGACTCCGAATCGCCTAAAATTTTGCGAGTCCATCGGAAATGACCTAATGAACAATAGTCATCACTTTGCCATGACCATTCGTCGTTTTTTCCGTTTTAGGGCCATAACACAGGAATTTAGTACGATTTCTAAATTTTCGTGTGCTATACTCCATGACATCTGCATGAATTTGGGCGACTGCCTCCAAATAGCCGAATATTTTTAGGGCCAATCAGAAACGACCTAATGAACAATAGTCAATGCTGATCGTTCCATGTTTTTAATATTTTAGGGCCATAAAACAGGAATTCACGACGATTTTCAGATTTTCGTGTGCCATAAGTCCACGTCATCTGCATGAATTCGAGCGACCAGCTCCAAACCGTCTAAATTTTTACGGATCCATCAGAAATTATATAATGAGCAATAATCATCGCTTTGCCATGATCGTTCCTCATTTTTTTATCGTTTTAGGGCCATAAAACAGGAATTCTAGATGATTTCCAGATTTTCATGTGCTAGTCCACGCCATCTGCATGAATTCAGGTGACCGAGTCTTAATCGCCTAAAATTTTACGGGCCCATAAGAAATGACCTAATGAACAATAGTGATCACTTCGCCACGACCGTTCCTTATTGTTTGGCATTTTAGGGCCGTAAAACAGGAATTCAGAACGATTTTCAGATTTTCTTGTGCTAGTTCACGTCATCTGCATGAATTCGGGCGACCGACTCTAACCATCTTGAACTTTGCGGGTCCTTCAAAAATGATATAATGAACAATAGTCATCACTTTGCCATGATCATTCATCGTTTTTTGTCGTTTTAGGGCTATAACACAGGAATTTAGTACGATTTCTAAATTTTTCTATGCTATAGTCAACGTCATCTGCCTTAATTCAGGTGACCTACTCTGAATAATAGGCATCGTTTTCCATGACCGTTTCTCGTTTTTTGACATTTTAGGGCCACAAAATCTAGGACGATTTTCCAGATTTTCGTGTGCTATAGTCCACGCTATATGCATGAATTCGAGCGACCGCCTCCGAATCGCCTAATATTATGCGAGTCCATCAAAAATGACAGAATGAACATTAGGCATTTCTTTGCCATGACCGTTCCTCATTTTTTGACATTTTATGGCCATCAAAAATGAATTCAGGATGATTTCTAAATTTTTGTGTGCTATAGTCCACGCGATTTGCATGAATTCAGGCGACCAGATCCGAATCGCCAAAAAGTTTGTGGGCCCATCAAAAATGACCTAATAAATAATAGTCATCATTTCGCCAAGGCTGTTTATTATATTTATGCATTTTAGGGCCATAAAACAGTAATTCAAGACGATTTTCATATTTCCGTGTGATATATTTCATGCCATCTGCATGAAATCGGACGACTGGTTATGAATCGCCTAAAATTTTACGGGGCTATCAGAAATGATATAATAAATAATAATCATCGCTACGCCATGACTGTTTCTCAATTTTTGGCATTTTAGGACCATAAAATAGGAATTCAGGACGACTTCCAAATTTTTGTGTGGTATAGTCCACGCCATCTGCATGAATTTGGGCGACCGGCTCTCAATCGCCTAAAGTTTTTCGGGCCCGTCATAAATGACCTAATGAAGAACATTTATCACTTTTCCATGACCGTTCATCATTTTTTGGTCTTTTAGGGCCATAAAACAGAAATTCAAGATAATTACAAGATTTTCGTGTGCTTTAGTACTTCATCTGCATGATTTCGGGCGACCGACTATGAATTGCCTATATTTTGCGGGCCCATAAAAAATAACATAATGAATAATAGTCATCTCTTCTCTATCATCGTTCCTTATTTTTTGGCGTTTTAGGGCCATAAAATAAAAATTCAGGACGATTTCCAGATTTTCGTGTGCTATAGTCCATGTCATTTGCATGAATTCGGGCGACGGACTCCGAATCGCCTAAAAAATTTTGGGCCCATAAGAAATAACCTAATGAACAATAATCTTTATTTCGACATGATCGTTCCTCATTTTCTGGCATTTTAGAGCCATAAAACTGAATTCGGGATGATTTATAGATTTCCGTATGCTATAGTCCACGCCATTTGCATAAATTCGGGCGACCGGCTTCGAATTTCCTAAAATTTTGCGAGCCCATCAGAAATGACATAGTGAACAATAAATATCACTTTGCCATAATTCCTCGTATTTTGGTGTTTTAGGGCCATAAAATAGGAATTCGGGACAATTTCTAGATTTTTGTGTGTATAGTCCACACCATCTCCGTAAATTCGGGCGATCGGATCCGAATCGCCTAAAATTTAGTGTGCCCATCAGAAATGACCTAATGAATAATATCCATTTCTTTTCCATGACCGGTTCTTGTTTTTCGGCATTTTAGGGTCATAAAACAGAAATTCAGGATTTTCAGATTTTCATGTGTTATCATCCACGCCATCTGCATGAATTTGGGTGCCGGCTCCTAGTCGCCTAAAATTTTGTGGGCTCATCAGAGACGACCTAATGAAGAATATTCATTGCTTTGCCATGATTGTTCCTCATGTTTTGGCATTTTAGGGCCATAAAATAAGAATTCAGTACGATTTTCTGATTTTTGTGTGTTATAGTCCACGTCATTTGCATGAATTCGGGGGACCAGCTCCGAATCAGCTAAAATTTTACGAGCCCATCAGAAATAACCTAATGAACAATAGTTATCGCTTTTCTATGACCATTCCTTATTTTTGGCATTTAGGGCTATAAAATAGGAATTCATGGCGAATTCTAAATTTCCGCGTACTATAGTCCACGCCATCTCTTATTGGTTTATTGGTATCAGATTTAACGGGGTAATTGATGGTGAACAGATTGAGATTTTATAATTAAAGTCTTAACAAATTTAGGGACGGATTACTTAATTTTCTTGTCGGATAAACCGCTAACCCGTTAATAATTTTTATATTTACACTTTTACCTCCTTATGCATGACAATACGTGTATCTTCGTTACATAGTTGATTTCTTCTAGAGAATGTCATGACCTCTATGACAAGTCTTCATTGAGCATTCAAAATTTGTTCAAGGGATTGTTCTATGTACCCCATGACAAGTCTTCATTGAGTAATGTAATGAGGATTTTGAAAGGTAAGTTAAAATGATAAAAGCTAGTAAATTATGTGGTTAGGCCGCTTGGTATTCACAAGACTAGGATTGTTAAAAATATTTCTATTTGGTTTAGCCGATAAACCACCCGATAATCATTAATCCGATACCAATCTGCCCGTTGTCTTATTGGATGGCTAGAAGATTACTATATTTATAATCCGATGAACCGAATCGTTAAGCGTAATTATCTGCCCGATCCGTCCGATAAGCATCCCTAACGCCATCTACATGAATTCAGACGACCGGCCCCTAATCGCCTAAAACTTTATGGGCCCATAAAAAAGACCTCATGAACAACAATTATCGCTTCGCCATGACCGTTCCTCATTTTTTGGCCTTTTAGGGCCATAAACCAAAAATTCAGGATGATTTTCAGATTTTTGTGTGCTATAGTCCACGCCAGCTGCATGAATTCGGGCGGCCGGCTCCGAATAGTAGTCATCACTTCGCCATGATCGTTCCTCATTTTTTGGCATTATAGGGTCAAAAAATAGGAATTCAAAATAATTTCCAGATTTTCGTGTGCTATAGTCCACGTGATCTGTATGAATACGGACGATCGGCTCCGAGTCGCCTAAAATTTAGTCGGCCCATCAAAAACGACCTAATGAACAATAGTCATCACTTCGTCATGACCATTCCTCATTTTTTGGCATTTTAGGGCCATAAAACAGAAATTCATGATGATATCAAGATTTTCCTGTGCTATAGTCCGCGCCATTTGCATGATTCGGGCGACCGGCTTCGAATCTCCTAAAATTTTGCGAGCCCAACAGAAACGACCCAATGAACAATAGGCATCACTTCGTCATGATTGTTCCTCATTTTTGGCATTTTAGGACCATCAAATAGGAATTTCGGACGATTTCTAGATTTTCGTGTGCTATAGCCCACGTCATCTGCATGAATTCGGGCGCCCTGCTCCCAATCGCCTAAAAAAAATTTGTGGGCCCATCACAAATCACCTAATGAACAATAGTCAATGCTTCGCCATGATCATTTCTCCTTTTTGGCATTTAAGGGCTATAAAAGAGGAATTCAGTACAATTTACAGATTTTTTTGTGCTTTGTTTACGCCATTTGCATGAATTCGGGCGACCGGCTCCGAATAACCTAAATTTTTACGGGTCTATCAGAAATGACTTAATGAACAATAGTAATCACTTCGCCATGACCGTTCTTTATTTTTTGGCATTTTAGGGCCATAAAACAGGAATTCAGGATGATTTCCAAATTTTCGTCTTTGTTATAAAACAATAAAAGAAGAAGAAGAAGAAGAAGAAGAAGAAGAAGAAGAAGATGATGATGATGAAGAATATTACATAGAAAAGTAGAAAGAGAATTCTTATTGATTTGGATGATTTGCAATGGACCCCTATATTTATAGGAAAAAGTGACTTAGCCACCAAGTAACAAACCCTAAAATCTCTCTAAAATATAGGCATTCACCATAAATAAAATTCTATTTATAATACTCCCCCTTGAATGTCTATTCAACATATAATGTGCCTCGTTAAAATCTTAACTAAAATATAACCCAATGGAAAAAGATTCTAGTGAAGAAAAAAGAGTACACATATTTAGAAAAATGCCTTTTGGTTGCCTCGTTTAAAACCTTGCAAGGAAAACCTAGTGGGACAAAACCTTGTAAGTGAAAAAGAGTACAATGCATATTAACTCCCCTTGATGAGAGCATAAATTCACATCCTTAAACCTTCGCATTCCATTCTTGTGCACCATCTTCAAAAGATTGTTGGTAGATATTTGAAAAATAAATAAGCCATATTAACTTGAATGAATATGTTGCACCTTGAAATCATCATTCTTGATAGATATGTAATGTCTTCATATATGTCATGGAATGACCTTCTTAATATCTCCATAGAGGTGAAAATTCTCATTATCATATTATCATGCTTATAGTTATAGTAAGATAAATATATGCACAAATTGTACTTAGGATGTGGTACTTCAAGACCAAGAATTGTATATGCTTTAAACGATTTAAATCTTTCAGGGGTTATCATATAAGTTAAGTGTGATAACCCAAAAGGTCATCTTTAAATTTAATAATTATTTATGTATTATGAGACCTCAAATAGCACTATTCATCATTTCTCGACTTACGTGCGCAGTCCGTATAATTTTTCGGAAAGTTTTTATGTGAAAAATAAATTAAAATGTGAAATAGAGCCTTAAAACTCAACTGAGTTGACTTTGGTCAATATTTTGAGCAAACGGACCTGGATCAGTGTTTTGATAGTTTCGGTAGGTCCGTATCGTGATTTGGGACTCGAGCGTATGCCCGAAATTTAATTTGGAGGTCCCTAACTCAAGTTATGGCCATTTAACGGAAACTAAAAATTTAAAGGCTAAAGATTTCCAAAGTTTGACCATAGATTTGACTTTTTGATATCGGAGTTGGAATCCAATTCTGTAAATTTGAATAGGTCAGTTATGTCATTTATGACTTGTGTGCAAAATTTGAGGTCAATCGGACTTGATTTGATAGGTTTCGGCATCGAATGTAGAAGTTGAAAATTCTTAAGTTCCTAAGCTTGTATTGGGGTAT
Organism: Nicotiana tomentosiformis; assembly: GCF_000390325.3. Lineage (NCBI taxonomy): Eukaryota > Viridiplantae > Streptophyta > Magnoliopsida > Solanales > Solanaceae > Nicotiana > Nicotiana tomentosiformis. The sequence goes on along the minus strand of NC_090820.1, from coordinate 7,361,642 downwards.
AATTCATGATTTTAGCATTGTTTGATGTGATTTGAGGTCTCGACTAAGTTTATATGATATTTTAGGACTTGTTGGTGTATTTGGTTGAGGTCTCGGAGGCCTCGGATGGATTTCGGATGTTTAACGGATAAAAATTGGACTTAAGTAAAAATCTGGAATTTTGCTGCTTCTGGTGCCTTCGCTTCTGCGAACCCTTGGCCACAGAAGCGAGAAATCCCTCGCAGAAGCGGCCTGGGCAAGCTGGGCAAAAAGTCGCAGGTGCGGAACCTTGAACGCACCCGCGCGTCCGCAGAAGCGGACTCTATGATCGCAGAAGTGGAAGGCAGCACAGAAACGCATTTGGCTCCGCAGAAGCGAGACCGCAGGCGCGGTCAAGTCCACCGCAGAAGCGGAAATCCCCGGATAGTGTATAAATCGAAGAGTCCGAGATTTTTCTCATTGTTTTGACATTTCAAGCACGGATTTAGGCAATTCCAAAAGAATTTTTTACGACTTTGAATTGGGTAAGTTTTCTATAATCAAAAGTGATTATATTTCATAAATCCATGTCTATATTAATCATTTATTTCGGATTTAGATGGAAGAAATTAGAAATTTTGTAAAACTTGCCAAAAACGAAAAATTTAAGATTTGAAGGTCTATTTGACATCGGAATTTGATAATTTTTTATGGTTGGACTCGTCTCGGTTTGGATTTCGTAAATCTTTTTAAGATTCTAGACGTGGCCCCCCACTGTTAATGTTTTAGATGAATTTTGGATTTTAATCCGAAAAATTAGTAAATCCATATGAAATTAATTCCTACGATTTGTATTGAGTATATTGAATTATTTATGACTAGATTTGAGGATTTCGGACACGAATTCGCAAGGCAAAGGTTTATTGGAATCTTGAATTTGGTTGCAAAGCGAGATAAGTGTCGTGGTTAACCTTGACTTGAGGGAGTAGGATTTATTTGTCTATTTGCTACATAGTTTAATATGCGGGTACAACATATATGTGAGGTGACGAATACTTATGCATTGTAGTTGGGTTAAAGCATGTTGGAGGAATTTATTTCATTTTGAATAATTACTTATTTAATTAAGATATTCTTGTTTAAGTTTATTATTGACTATTTGACCATTATTCATGAAATTTTTATTGATTTAATTAGTGTTGAATATGGTGAGAAAGAGTGTAAAAGCACGAAGGGTGATGTCGTGCCAGTTTTATTATTTATACTATCATTGTCATGGTGAGAAAGAGTGTAAAAGCACGAAGGATGTTGCCGTATCATTTTTTAGTGTAAAAGCATGAAGAGTGATGCCGTGCAATTTTGAGAGAGTGTAAAAGCACGAAGGGTGATGTCGTGCCAAAAGAGAGTTAAAGCACGAAGGGTGATGCCGTGCCAAAAGAGTGTTAAAGTACGAAGGGTGATGCCGTGCCAAAAGAGAGTTAAAGCATGAAGGGTGATGACGTGCCAATTATTACTATTTATGTATCAAATTATGGGAGGAATGAGAGTAAAAGCACGAAGGGTGGTGCCGTGCCATTTTTATATTATCAGTTCCTCATTTTATTGTTGATGAATTAATTGGCTGCTACATGACACTTCTCCTGCTGAAATTTCTATATCATTCCCCTTCGCATGTTCCCTCCCAAATTTATAAATTGTTATTTATTGTATTATAGTTGTTTCGTATTTGTATATACTTGTATAGGTTATTTACGTACGTGTCTTGTCATAGCCTCGTCACTACTTCGTCGAGGTTAGGCTCGACACTTACAGAGTACATGGGGTCGGTTGTACTCATACTACACTCTGTACTTCTTGTGTAAATTTTGGAGTTGGTCCCAGCGGCGTACCATAGGCTTGCTCGGATTCAGCTACTTAGAGGAGACTTGAGGTATAACTGCACAACGTCTGCAGTTCTGAAGTCCCCTTCTATCTTATCTTAGTTGTGTATTATGTTTCAAACCGCTTGAATTTTATTCAGACCTTTATTTGTATTATTCTAGTAGCTCGTGCACTTGTGACACCAGATTTGGGGATGTATTGTGATGATTCGGTAGTTATGGTCTTCCGCACTTTATTTCAGTAATTGACTTCTATTTAATTTAATTTGCTTAAAATGGTTAAGATTATTTTAATGTTGGCTTGCCTAGCAAGTAAAATATTAGGCGTCATCATCTTCCTGAAGGTGAGAATTTCAGGTCGTGACAGTTGGTATCAAAGCCCTAGGCTACTTAGGTCTCACGAGTCACGAGCAAGCGTAGTAGAGTCTGAAGGATCAGTACGGAGACGTCTGTACTCATCTTTCAGAGGCTATGAAGTTTAGTAACAATATCACTTCTTTCTTATTCTGTCGTGTGATCTTATTCTATCATCGATGATTGAATCATTCTATTCTTATTCTCTTGCAGATAGTGAGAACACGTAATACATCTACCGATGGACAGGGACCAGAGCCCCCGGTGGAAACTATGACCAGGGGTAGAGGTCGAGGCCGAGGTCGTGCTAGAGGCCGAGGCTGAGGCAGAGGTAAAGCTCAGTCTAGAGCTCGAGCAACAGCACCTGTTGTAGAACCTGGGTGGATTTGGAAGCAGAGGTTCCAGCTCAGATCGTACCTGTTATACCAGTCCAGGTCCCAGAAGGATTCATAGCTACTCCAGTGCTTCAGGACGCTCTAGTCTATTTGGCGAGTCTTATGGAGCACGTGGCCCATAATGGTACATTTACAGTGGCACCAGTGGTCTCACAGGCTGGGGGAGGAGCACAAACTCTCACTACTCCCTCTCTGAAGCAGATGGCTCCCCAATATCAGGCTCCAGCAGCCCCGCCAGTTGGGGTAGTTCAGCCAGTAGTTGCAGTGCAGGCCGGTAATAGGCTCGTCATGTATTCTGAGGATTTATTGAGGTTGGACAAGTTTACTAAGCTCTTTCTAGTTCACTTCAGTGGTACCCCTTCTGAGGACCCACATAATTATCTTGACCACTGCCATGAGGTATTACGGAACATGGGTATAGTTGAGACCAGTGGGGTCGATTTTGCTGTATTTCAAATGACGGGTTCCGCCAAGAAGTGGTGGAGAGATTATACGTTGAACATACAAGTTGGATCGCCTGCATTGACCTGGGACCATTTCTCACGGCTATTTCTAGAGAAGTTCCTCCCTATCACATTGAGAGAGGATTACCGCACGCAATTTGAGCATCTACAGTAGGGGACCATGATTGTTACTTAGTACGAGACCCGTTTTGTGGATTTAGCTCGTCATGCTCTCCTTTTACTACCTACTGAGGGAGAGAGAGTGATGAGGTTTATTGAGGGACTCACTCACCCTATCAGGCTACAGATGGACAAGGAGACCAGAAGTGAGATTTCCTTTCAGGCAGCTGGTAATGTTGCGGGGAGGATCAAGATGGTTCTTGCACAGGAGAGATGACAGGGGTCTGATAAGAGGCCTCATCAGTTCTGTGGGTTCAGTGGTGCCTTGTCTGGAGGCATGGGTAATTTTGGTAGAGGCCATCCTCCCAGGCCGTTTCATTCAACGCTCCATACATCCCACAGTGCTTCGGGTGGTCACGACCCTTACGTGTCTCATTCCGACCAGCTAGCTTACAGTGCACCGCCAACTCCTATTAATGCCCTCCGATCCGGAGTCATCATAGTGGTTATCCAGGTCGACATGGCCAGTTCCAGGGTCAGCAGTCATAACAGTCGAAGACCTGTTATACTTGTGGTGATCCGAGACACATTGCTAGATTTTTCCCTCGAGCATCGGGCAGTTCACAGCAACGGGGTTCCCGTGCTATGATTCCAGCACCAGTTGTTCCGTCACCCGCCCAGCTAGCTTGGGGCAGGGTTTAGCCAACTAGAGGTGGAGGTAAGGCCGTTAGAGGTGGAGACCAGCCCCTTAGAGGCCGTCCCAGAGTCCCGATTTAGAGTGGTGGGGCCTATCCCTGATTTTATGCTTTTCCAGTTAGGCCTGAGGCCGAGTCATCCGATGCAGTGATCACATATATTGTTCCAGTTTGCCATAGAGATGCTTCAGTTCTGTTTGATCGAGGATCTACTTATTCTTATGTGTCCTCCTATTTTGCTTCATATCTAGTTGTGCCTCGTGATTCTCTGAGTGCTTTTATTTGTGTGTCCACACCGGTGGGAGATTTTGTTGTGGTAGATCATGTCTATCATTTATGTATAGTTACTATTGGGAGTCTCGAGACTAGCGTGGATCTTCTACTATTGACATGGTAGATTTTGATGTCATCTTGGGTTTGGATTGGCTGGCACCTTATCATACTATATTGGATTGTCATGCATGGTGACCTTAGCCATGCCGGGGTTACCTCAACTAGAGTGGAAAGGGACTCTTGGTCATTCTATCGGCAAGGTTATCTCTTATGTGAAAGCTCAGCGTATGGTCGAGAAGAGGTGTCTAGCTTATTTGGCTTATATTCGAGATCCCAGCACGGAAGTTCCTTTTATGGATTCAGTTCCAGTTGTCCGTGAATCTCCAAATATATTTCCTGCAGATCTGTCAGGGATGCCACCCGACAGAGATATTGACTTCTGTATTGATTTAGCTCCGGGCACTCAGCCCATTTATATCCCACCATACCGTATGGCCCTGCTGGAGTTAAAAGAATTGAAGGAGCAGTTACAAGACTTACTTGACTAGGGATTCATTAGACCTAGCATATCACCCTGGGGTGCACCAGTTTTATTGGTAAAGAAGAAAGATGGTTCAATGCGAATGTGTATAGATTATTGGCAGTTGAACAAGGCCACTATCAAGAACAAGTAGCTGTTGCCAAGAATTGATGACTTATTCGATCATCTTCAGGGTGCCAAGGTGCTTTCAAAGATTGATTTGAGGTCTGGTTACCATCAGTTGAAGATTAGGGCATCTGATGTCCCTAAGACAGCCTTTTAAACTCAGTATGGGCATTACGAATTCCTAGTGATGTCATTTGGGTTGACAAATACCCCAGCAATATTTTATGGATTTGATGATCCGAGTGTTCAAACCCTATTTGGATTCTTTTGTGGTTGTATTAATTGATGATATCTTGATTTACTCCAGCAGTCGAGAGGAGCATGAGCAACATCTTCGGATTATGCTTCAGACTTTGAAAAATAATCAGTTATATGCTAAAATTTTAAAATATGAATTTTGGTTAGACTTAGTTGCCTTTTTGGGGCATGTAGTATCGGCTGAAGGCATAAAAGTGGATCCTAAGAAGATTGAGGCAGTTCAGAATTGGCCTAGACCTACTTCAGCTACAGAGATCCGGAGTTTCCTGGGTTTGGCAGGTCGTTATCGCCGGTTTGTGGAGGGGTTTTCATCCATAGCATCCCCACTGGCCAAATTAACCCAGAAGGGTGCCCCATTCAGATGATCAGACGAGTATGAGTTGAGCTTTCAGAAGCTCAATACCGCTTTGACTACAATGCCAGTGTTGGTATTACCCACATGTTTAGGATCTTATACGGTATATTGTGATGCATCTCGCGTTAGGCTTGGTGCAGTATTGATGTAAGATGGCAGGGTGATTACATATGTGTCGCATCAGTTGAAAGTTCACAAGAAGAATTATCGTGTCTATGACTTAGAATTGGTACCCATTGTCCATGCACTGAAGATTTAGAGGCATTAACTTGCGGTGTCTCGTGTGAGGTATTCACTGATCATCGTAGCCTACGGTATTTGTTCAGGCAAAAAGATCTCAATTTGAGGCAGAGAAGATGGTTGGAGTTGTTGAAAGACTATGATATCACCATTTTGTATCACCCAGAAAGGCCAGTGTGGTTGCCGATGCTTTGAGTAGAAAGGTTGTGAGTATGGGCAGTCTTGCGTATATTCCGGTTGGTGAGAGACTTAGCTGCAGATGTTCATACATTGGCTAATCAGTTCGTGAGGTTAGATGTTTCAGAACCCAATCAGGTTCTAGCTTGCACAGTCGCTCGGTCTTCTTTATATGAGCGTATCAGAGAGCGACAGTATGATGATCCTCATTTTCTTGTCCTTAAGGACACGGTATGACACGGTGGTGCCAAACAACTTGTTGTGGGGGAAGATGGAGTTCTACGGATGCATGGTCGTATATGTGTGCCTAATGTGGATGGGCTTTATGAATTAATTCTGGAGGAGGCACACAGTTTCAAGTATTCTACTCATCCATGTGCCGCCAAAATGTATCAAGATTTATGGAAACATTATTGGCGGAGAATAATGAAGAAGGATATAGTTACATATGTAGCTCGATGTCTAAATTGTCAACAAGTCAAGTACGAGTATCAGAGACCTGGTGGTTTGCTTCACAAGTTAGAAATTCCTGAGTGGAAGTGGGAACGTATCACTATGGATTTTGTTGTTGGACTCCCACGGACTCAGAGAAAGTTAGACGCAATATGGGTTATTATGGACAGGTTGACCAGGTCGGCACATTTCATTCCAGTGGCAGTTACCTATTCTTCAGAACGGTTAGCCGAAATTTACATTCGTGAGATTGTCCGCCTTCATGGTGTGCCCGTGTCTATTATTTCAGATCGAGGTGCGCAGTTTACCTCATACTTTTGGAGGGTTGTACAACGTGAGTTAGGCACACAGGTTGAGTTGAGTATAACATTTCATCCACAGACAGAAGGACAGTCCGAGCGCATTATCAAATGTTGGAAGATATGCTTCGTGCTTATGTTATAGACTTTGGAGGTTCTTGGGATCAGTTCTTGCCACTTGCGGAGTTTGCCTATAATAACTACTACCAGTCGAGTATTCAAATGGCTCTATATGAGGCATTATACGGAATACGGTGTCGTGCGCCAACTGGCTGGTTTGAACCTAGAGAGGCTCGGTTGTTAGGTACCGATTTAGTACAGGATGCCTTGGATAAAGTCAAAATTATTTAGGATCGACTTCGCACAGCTCAGTCTAGGCAAAAGAGTTATGATGACCGTAAAGTTCGTGATGTTGCATTCATGGTTGAAGAAAGAGTATTGCTCTGGGTTTCACATATGAAAGGTGTAATGAGGTTGGGAAAGAAGGGAAAGTTGAGCCCTAGGTATATTGGACCCTTCGAAATTCTTGAAAGGGTAGGCGAAGTAGCCTACATGCTTGTATTACCACCTAGTTTATCAGTGGTTCATCCAGTGTTCCATGTGTCTATGCTCCGGAAATATCATGGTGATCCGTCCCATGTGTTAGATTTCAGCTTAGTCCAATTGGACAAGCATTTGACTTATGAGGAGGAACCGGTAGCTATTCTAGCCCGGCAGGTCCGACAATTGAGGTCTAAGAGTTATCCATCAGTTCGAGTGCAATGAAGAGGTCAGCCGGTAGAAGCATCTACCTGGGAGTCCGAGTTGGACATGCGAAGTAAATATCCACATCTTTTTACCACCTCAGGTACTTTTCTAATTTCGTTCGAGGACGAATATTTATTTTAGAGGTAGAGAATGTGATGACCCAAAAGGTCATCTTTAAATTTAATAATTATTTCTATGTTCTGAGTCCTCAAATAGAACTATTCATCATTCCTCAACTTGCGTGCGTAATCCGTATAATTTTTCGGAAAGTTTTTATGTGAAAAATGGATTAAAATGTGAAATAGAACCTTAAAACTCAACTGAGTTGACTTGGTCAACATTTTGAGAAAACAAACCCGGATAAGTGTTTATAGTTTCGGTAGGTCCGTATCATGATTTGGGACTTTGGCGTATACCTGGAATCTAATTTGGAGGTCCTTAACTCAAGTTATGGCCAATTAACGGAAACTAGAAATTTAAAGGCTAAAGATTTCCAAAGTTTGACCATGGAATTGACCTTTTGATATCGGGGTCGGAATCTGATTCTGAAAATTTGAATAGGTCTGTTATGTCATTTATGACTTGTGTGCAAAATTTGAGATCAATCGGACTTGATTTGATAGGTTTCGGCATCGAATGTAGAAGTTGAAAATTCTTAAGTTCCTAAGCTTGAATTGGGGTATGATTCGTGGTTTTAGCTTTGTTTGATGTAATTTGAGGTCTCAACTAAGTTTGTATGATGTTTTAGGACTTGTTGGTGTATTTGGTTGAGGTCCCGGGGGCCTCGGGTGGATTGCAGATGGTTAACGGATCAAAAATTGGACTTAAGCAAAAAAACTGGAATTTTGCTGCTTCTGGTGCCTTCGCTTTTGCGAAGCCTTAGCTGCAGAAGCGAGAAATCCCTCGCAGAAGCTGCCTGGGCAAGCTGGGCAAAAACCCGTAGGTGCAGAACCTTGAACACACCCGCGCGTCCACAGAAGTGGACTCTACGATCGCATAAGCGGAAGGCAGCGCAGATACGCATTTGGCTCCGCAGAAGTGAGACCGCAGAAGCGGAAATCCCTGGACAGTGTATAAATCGAAGAGTCTAAGATTTTTCTCATTTTTTGACATTTCAATCACGGATTTAGGCAATTCCAAAGGGATTTTTCACGACTTTGAATTGAGTAAGTGTGCTATAACCAAAAATGATTATATTTCATAAATCCATGTCTATATTAATCATCTATTTCAGATTTAGATGGAAGAAATTGAAATATTTGTAAAACTTTTCAAAAACAAAAAATTTAAGATTTGAAGGTCCATTTGACATCGGAATTTGATAATTTTTGTATGGTTGGACTCATCTCTTTAGATTTCGTAAGTTTTTTTAAGATTCTAGACGTGGGCCCCACTATTGATTTTTGAGATGAATTTCAGATTTTAATCCGAAAAATTAGTAAATTCATATGGAATTAATTCCTACGATTTGAGGATTTCAGACACGAATTCGCGAGGCAAAGGTTTATTGAAATCTTGAATTTGGTTGCAAAGCGAGGTAAGTGTCGTGATTAACCTTGACTTGAGGGAGTAGGATTTATTTGTCTATTTGCTATGTGATTTAATATGCGGGGACAACGTATATGTGAGGTGACGAGTACTTATGCGTTGTGGTTGGGTCAAAGCATATTGGAGGAATTTATTTCATTTTGAATAATTGCTTATTTAATTAAGATATTCCTGTTTAAGTTTATTATTGATTACTTGACCATTATTCATGAAATGTTTATTGATTTAATTATTGTTGAATATGGTGAGAAAGAGTGTAAAAGCACGAAAGGTGATGCCGTGCCATTTTTATTATTTATATTATCATTGTCATGGTGAGAAAGAGTGTAAAAGCACGAAGGGTGTTGCCGTGTCATTTTTGAATGTAAAAACACGAAGGGTGATGCCGTGCAATTTTCAGAGAGTGTAAAAGCACGAAGGGTGATGCCGTACCAAAAGAGAGTTAAAGCACGAAGGGCGATGCCGTGCCAATTATTATTATTTATTTATCAAATTATGGGAGGAATGAGAGTAAAAGAACGAAGGGTGGTGCCGTGCTATTTTCATATTATCAGTTGCTCATTTTATTATTGATGAATTAATTGACTGCTACGTGACACTTCTCCTGCTAAAATTTCTATATCATTCCCCTTCGCATGTTCCCTCCAAAATTTATAAATTGTTATTTATTGTATTATAGTTGTTTCGTATTTGTATATACTTGTACATGTTATTTATGTACGTGTCTTGTCATAGCCTCGTCACTACTTCGTCGAGGTTAGGCTCGACACTTACGGAGTACATGGGGTCGGTTGTACTCATAGTACACTCTGCACTTCTTGTGCAGATTTTGAAGTTGGTCCCAGCGGCGTACCATAGACTTGCTCGGATTCAGCTACTTAGAGGAGACTTGAGGTATAACTGCACAACGTCTGCAGTTCTGAAGTCCCCTTCTATCTTATCTTAGCTGTGTATTATCTTTTAAACCGTTTGAATTTTATTCAGACCTTTATTTGTATTATTCTAGTAGCTCGTGCACTTGTGACACCAGATTCGGGAATGTATTGTGATGATTCTCTAGTTATTGTCTTCAGCACTTTATTTCAGTGATTGACTTCTGTTTAATTTAATTTGCTTAAAATGGTTAAGATTATTTTAACGTTGGCTTGCTTAGCAAGTGAAATGTTAGGCACCATCACGGTTCTGAAGGTGGTAATTCCAGGTCGTGACATTAAGTCATATAACCATATAAATGCACTTTAGATGCATATCTAAGTTTTTATGCCATGCTAGGCATATAAGATAGATAAAGATGATTGTACACACCATTGACTTTATACTTTCAAGTGTTTGAACTGCAGGTCCAAAACTACATGTCTTTCATATGAAACCAAATCTACTTGAATTATTTCTCCACACTTAATATCCTCATATATATTTAGCGTTATCATAGATGTAGTCAACAAACACTTTATATCGGTTCCAACCTCATGTATTTCATAAAAACATAACATAGAGATCTCTTCATTTATTTTCATGTACCTGAACCTCTCTTGAGATTTTATAAAATATTATGTCATGTGATCTTCTAGATCACTTGCCTCCTTATTATGATCATTTTGATCATTTGCTCATCTTCTTTATCAAGAATTTTATTTGAAACTGATTTGTATATATGTTTTAAACATACCATAGACTTATTCTAATATGAGCATTTGTAGTGAGAATATAGTTACTTTCTTTGGGTCAGCAAATACATCTGGCATGCTTTACAATATACTACAAATGAATTATCTTTTTATGAACTTCAAGTTCATATTATCTTATTCGAGGATCTAGATGTACAACTGATAATTCATTCCACGTAACTTTTTCTCAACTGTTTATATTGTCTCTCCCTCATATTAGAAAAACTAACTTGCTTCCTCAAATTTGAAAATCCACCTTTGTCCGTTATGATGTTAATCAAAATATACACCGTATATTAATAATAATAAGATAAAATTATTTGGTTCCTGACCCTGAACCACTTGCAAGGGGAGAATGTAATATACTTTCATATATAACCTATATCAAACTGATATAGATAACTTTGTTCTCATAAGAAATAGTTTAGCCATTAAGTGGAGGCACTCAATAAATTATTTTGCTAAACCAATTGTGATGTAAACCAACTTATCAAGATAAATTGTCTTGAATAGAAAATCTGGAAATTATGCTCTAAATTAAATTATTTAGTAAGTATACCTCGCAAATATTAGGTTGCGGGTTAATAATAATCGCACATGTAACCATCTCATAGATGCATCTTATGCGGTATACATGGCAGGTGAATGAGCCCATATTCACCTTTGATATTTCGAGCATTCATGGAATTCTATCCCAATTTTAGTTGGTCTATTAATTAATGAGAACAAGCAACATAAGGGAAACAGAACTTTCTAGTTCTTTAATATTTACCCATATGGATTCTCTTTTATTTTGCACATCATACTTAAATCAAGATGGCCCAATAGGCCATGCTTGATAAAATTGTCTGTATCAGTAAACTTCAGGTTTACATCATGACATTCACAATTGTTAATTAAACTTCTAGTTTACTGCGACATGGGTTCTTATATTAATAAACATCCAGCTTATTGTGTCATGTAATTTCGCTGTATTTTTTATTTGTGTAATACAAATCAGGAAACAACGTGGGTAGTATTCATATACATATTACCCCACTACATTTGTAGTAATATAAAGATATTAAATCTTCATTATTTGTAGTCTCAATATAACCAATCGCTTTCGCGAATACTTTAGAAACTCAATAAGTTTCTTTGAGACTTACTACAACATAATGCAACAACAACAATAACAACAACAACCTAGTATAATCCCACAAGTGGGGTCCGGGGAGGGTAAAGTGTACACAGACCTTCCTCTACCCCCAGAGGGGTAGAGAGGCTATTTCCGAAAGACCCTCAACTCGAGAAGAAGAAAAATAAATAATAGACAATAGATCAGTGACAACAATAGAAGATAAAAAATATTGACAGCATCGTAAGAAATAGAAAATTAGATGTAAAAAAAATAACTATAAACAATAATACTACCATATAAAATAGTGAGAAAACTACATAAACCACTAACAACCCACAACGAAACAACAACAGGCCAGCCCCGCCCCCGGAACAACCCTAACCTACAATCCTAATGCTCGACCTCCACCCCTTCCTATCCAGAGCCATGTCCTCGGAGATCTGAAGTCGTGTCATGTCTTGCCTGATCACCTCACCCCAATACTTCTTAGGTCGTCCTCTACCTCTCCTCGTACCTGCCAATGCTAACGTTTCACACCTCCTAACCGGGGCATCTATACTTCTCCTTCGCACGTGCCCGAACCATCTAAGTCTCGATTTCTGCATCTTGTCGTCCATGGAGCCACGCCCACCTTCTCCCGAATATCTACTACAACATAATGCCTTATTGATAATTAATTTTATTCCTTCAAAATATATTTGGCTCTTCCAGAGCTCTCAATTAATTTGGTACTACCACATATTCATCAACATCCCTATGGTGAATATCTATTTTAAAGAGAAAGTTATACCATTATGGTCATGGTCAAAATTATATGCAAGATGTGTTTCTTGCATTGTCATTGTCCTTTAATAATCACATTGCCAAAAATTTTGCGTACAATAGGTACGTGACCAATGACCATTCATGCCATAATAATGATATTATTTTCTTATTTCCTCTCAAACCTCCTTCTAGAGGTGAGTGTGGTATATTACTACCACTAGCACGTTCATATTCTTCCAAGAATGAATTTGTATTCTTAAATCATATGTTGTCACATTCACATCATGAATGAACCATAATTATCAATATGTGCTTTACAAAATCTCATGTCAAATCGATAACACATACTACATCTGTTTCAATTTTTGTGAACCTATTTCCTTTTTAGTCTGTGCCAAAAAAAATGCCCTATTTCGCTATTTGGAAATAATTTACCTTTATGCAATGATTTATAGCCACACAAAATATATGTGCCTCATTTAACACCACAAGTTCAAAAGTCTTCTTTCTTTTCTTAAATTTCATGCCCAATCAAATGAGTTCACATAAATTAAAATAGAGGAAGTATTATTTTCATAGAGTGAAGGATTATTTTGAGAATCCTTATTGTTCTCATTACCACAATGATGACGATTATAATTTCATCTATTGCCACGTCCACATCCATTGATACTTTCACGGTAATAAGTTTGTCTTCTTTCAGACTTATTACATATTGCTACAACATTCTCTTAAGAGAACGAGAATGAAGCAAATTCAATGAGACGAGTTTTCACTTCTTGTGCTCACAATCATACATGAATTTGATCATGGCAAGACATAAAAATTTTACCACTTCGGTGGTTATAATTTCTCACAAACTCCATTAGAGTTATAATAAAAATTTATTGTCTTTGCTTGTATTTAAAATCAAATTATAGAATTTCAAGAATTTAAAAGCGAAAAATAAGGTAAAATACTTACCTTAAATCGAGAATTTAATCCTCTAGGAAGTTCATGGAACAATTGACAATTACTATGCTCAATATTATGTATAAGTTGAGCACCATGCACGGATTCCAAAGCCTGGTGACCAAAGCAAATGCCTCTACTCAATTGGTTAGAGTCTCGTGCTGATAACATATTATAAAATAATAAAAGAAGATGAAAAGTATTACAGAGAAAAGTAGAAAGAAAGGATTCGTATTGATTTGAGATGATTTACAATGGAATAGAACCCCTCTATTTATATAGAAAAGTGACTTAGCAACCAAATAACAAACCCTAAAATCTCTCTAAAATATATATATTCACCATAAATAAAATTTTATTTATAATGGTCTTATATTTTTTTCTTTTTTCTTTGAGGGGCTAATATAGCATGTCTTATCATAGAACTTAGGGTGCCATGAAATCTGCATGGTTTTTCTTGTCTTGTTTTACTTGATAAGTTTCATATGCTATTTATCTGCTAAATCTGTTATCTACATGACTACATCTGTTATATTACCTTTCAGGTTAAGTATCTTTCCATTCAATCAGTTGGTAGGTGAAACATTGTTACTCAAGTTCATGTGGTACGAGGGCAAAGTGTATCACGAACTTAATTCGTATGCAAAACTCAATATGCCTAAAAGAGACCCTTTTCCATCTACATGACACAAAACCATAAAAAATAGTTACTAACTATAATAAGTGTAGTTTTTCGAAAGAAATAAGATAAGGCTAATTTAACTTTCCACTAAGAGGTCGTTTGGTACGATGGAAAAACAAAGTGGAATAGTAATCTCAGGATAAGTTATTTTAGGATAAAATAGTAAAATTGACAATCTCAATATTTATACAACATATCAAACAATCAATAAGAAATAATCTCAAGATAACTAATACCAACATAATTAATTCCAGTATAACTTGTTCTCAGACCAAATGAGGCCTTAGTAGCTCTTGGCGAGTTATTGAGTTAATATTAATCAAAAAGATACTTAAAATGGAAGCTAAAAAAGATTATAAAAATTAGAACTTTTCTAAGAAAGTTTGTGGAAGTTGAAACTTTTCTAAAAAGGTTAAACAAATCTAATACGAAAATCAAGTGAGTTCTAAGTAGGCGTTTGGACCTAAGAATTGTAAAATTCAAAAAAAAATGGTGAAAATATTTTTCAAGTAAAAATGGTATTTGAAATTTAGAGTTGTGTTTGGACATAAATTTCAGTTAGGGTTGTTTTTGAAGTTTTGTGAGTGATTTGAGTGAAAATTTTGAAAAACAGTTTTTTGCAGTTTTTCAAAATGCATCTTCAAGTGAAAATTGAAAATTTTATGCACAAACGCTGATTTCGGAAAAAAACGAAATTTTTTGGGAAAAATCTTCAACCAAATTGTATGTCCAAACGGGCCCTAAATGTCTTCCTTTTAATTCTCTCAAATATTTTTCTTGGTGTAATTCATACAATCTAAAACAAAAAAAAATCATTAATCTTAGTGTTAGTGACTTATTCAATTCAATTGTTAGAAACTTGTTAACAGAGTTTTTCTAATATATATATATATATATATTACGAACAAAACGTGGCAAGAACATACATGATATACATTAATAAAATCGAGGCAAGACCAAATCAATGTTGTACATTAATTCCAAAAGGACCCTCATAAAAAAACAAGGTACAACACCTCTAAGCAGTAATATTACTCTTGAGTTCCTGACTATATTTTTCACTCTGAAAAAGTAGAAAGGGACTGTACTTATATATACCCTTTTCTTAAACCATACGAAGACCTAGCCGCTTCTCATTTTCTTGCCTCTTAAACCCTGAAACTTTGTTTATATCAGGTTTTTTCATTTTCTTTTTGTGATTTTTATTATCATTCTTGTGATTTTATACCCCTTTTTATTTGTTTGTTCAAGAACTTATGGTTGTGTGATTAATATTGTCTATTTTGTTATGGTTCTTGATGTTCTATATTGCGCGGACTTTTCAAAATGTTGCTGCACTCATGTCGGATTTTTAAAAATTGTGCTACTTTTGGAGGATCCGACACGCACTTAACAATATTTTCGGAGAGTCCGAGCAATATTTTCGGAGAGTCCGAGCAACCTAGGTTAATATATAGGACCTTGTAATGTCTTTGAGTTCTGATGGTTTTATGTTCAGTTTATAATGCGAATTTTTTACTCAGATATTGCCTTGCCCTTGTGATTAGTATCATATTGTTGTTATTTGTGGTTTTTTTGTTGTATGTATGAGTGTATTTATTTGTCAAAGTTGTGTAATTGAGTAATTTTTGCAAGACCCTTTTATATGTTTAGTGAAGAAAGTAGAGTTAGAAATGTTTGATGATATTTCTGTTTTGAAATAAAGATTCTTGAAAGTGGTCTTTATTTTTTAATTTGCTGTAGAAAAGTACTGAGTGTTGGTGAATGATTAGCTAGTTAGCTTTGGCTGAGGTTATTTTATATATTAACCAACATGATTGTGACCTAAGCTATAATATTTGGCCAGAAATGTAATTTTTGTGTAGTGTATGTAGACATGAGGTCTGATATTTAGTAACACTCCCAAGGGGACAAAGAATGAAGGGGAAAAGGGGGACCTAAAGAGCTTATAGGTTTTTATAAAATGTGTTTGTTGATTTTTGGCACTATATATTTTCTCGAGTATGCAGCTAACTGAATGAAATTTGCATCGTTTAGTCGTGTTGTTCTACCTATTGAGTTTACTTATAGAATAAATAGTTGTTTATAGCATAACTGTATATATTTACCAACACAATTATTCGAATAGAAATACCAACACAATTGGTAACTGCACCGCTCTGAATAACACATATTATTTACAGAAAATGAATTGTGTTGTTCTTGCTATTGAGTTTCTGCAGCAAAATGTGTTTGTTGATATGTGGTACTACTTTTGTTTAGCTTTTCAGCTTTGTTAATCTTCCTAGTGAATTTACTTGTCAAATGAAAGATTTTGATGTTTTAACAGATGAATTTGCCTAACCTGTTTGTAATATTCGTATAGATATATCTGACGCTATCTGCACAAATGGCTTTCTGCAACAAACTTAGTGGTCTTTTGAGGCAGAGCATTTCTACAACCGGAAATGCATTGAATGCACAAGCACCAGCTATTTCAATGCTTAATGCCATGCGTTGCATGTCAACGAAGCTTTTCATTGGGGGTATGTGACTAGTAGTCTGAAAAATCATTTTATTTTTTCAGTTTATAACACTCTGCAACTTGTAATTTTGTTTATTGTTTCCTACACTTTATAGGTCTTTCATATGGAACTGATGATCAATCTCTGAAGGATGCCTTCACCAGCTTTGGTGATGTTGTCGATTGTGAGTTCCGAGCTATCTCGAGTCTGGCTATTATTTAATTTCAATCATTTTTGTACGATGAAAAGCAAGTCGGATGAAGAATATGTTTGTCTTTGTCGTGAAGCATAGTATATCGTCCTAGTTGTGTCTGGTAGTTTTCGTGAAGGATACTGACATTTTCCTGTTTGTGTTCCTCTTGCTAACTAGGCTATTGCTTATCCGTTGATATCTATATTTGGATGTTGGTCAACTTTGTTCAATTTCAGTATTTCATTTTTTTCCCCTGTATCTTCCTCAGTTTGGTTCTTTTAAAACCTGGTGTAAATCCTTCTGTAGTGTTAACATATGTTAGCCACATGTTAACATATGTTTCATCTCCCTTGTTTACGTTATTTTGGGGGGATGGGTGGAGGGTGGGGGGTTGGATTAGTTAACATTGTAGTGGCACTAGCATTTCCGCTTCTGACATACTGCACCCCCAACCCCCTTTCGTCTAACCTGTTATTGGTTTTTGCTGCTTTGAATTATGCCTGTGTATTAAACACTCGAATCCTGTGATTGTGGCACAGCTAAGGTCATCACCGATAGAGATACTGGGAGATCGAGGGGTTTTGGATTCGTGAACTTTACAGATGGTGAATCTGCAAAGGAAGCTATGACAGCAATGGATGGACAGGTAAAACTTTGTTCTCTTAACACACGAGACCGTTCAATATGCAAGTGGAATTTCCACCCTCCATTTATGCTTTTATCAAATGTAGGTGCCTTTGGTATGGATGCACATATTAGGACATGCTTATAATCCAATTTACTTGATTATTCTTGGCTGGTGTCACATTATGATCCCTGCAGGAACTCAACGGGAGGAACATCCGCGTCAGTCTTGCCCAAGAGAGAGCTCCACGCAGCGGTGGTTTTGGTTCTGGTGGTGGCGGATATGGCGGTGGCTATGGTGGATCTAGAGGAAACGACGGATTCTAATTGTTCTTGTTGTTGCTCAATTGTCTATACAGGCATTGGCAAATTTTCGTAGGGTAGGAGATAGGAATTAACGAGATTTTGTATTGAATGATTTCTGTTTAGCTTTTCATATATGCTTCTATATTAAGTTTTTACATATGATATTTGACTGCTTCTGTCTTCTGGTTATTTATAACTTTACTGTAAACATAACCCTTTTAGCTTGGAGATAGGTATCATTTCACTAAAAGGCTCCTAGGATACATATGGTTAGAAAATGGTACCCAAAAACAAAAAGAGGCAATTTTTGGAAGCAGTTTTGCCAAAATGTGATGATAGGTGCTGAATTCAAGTTAGTGCTATCTTTTCTAGTAATCAATGGATAAAAACATAATAAAAGGGAAAGGCAAGAACAAAAATCAACCCAACAAAAAAAGGGTGAAATGTACAAACAATCATTCGTGAGACTTTTATATAGGAATTAGTCAAATACTTATTTTGTTCTGAAATTTTAAACTAAAGCTCTTTATTTCAGGATATTTATGTCCTGAAAAATTAAAATTCAGGATACATGGCTAATTCCTAAATAGCCACTATTTATAGTGGCTACATGATGTCATTTCTACCGAAAATATGATTTAGGACCAATCAAAAACTTAACTAAATTTAGGGTGAATGACACAGTTACCCACAAAAACAAAACTATTTACTCTTATCTACCCATTTATTTTTCTACTCATCAAACTAATTACATTTCCTACCCATAATAGTTTATGTAGGGAATTTTCTCTTTTTTCTCCAATTCTTTTTTATTTCTATGCTTCTTTTCTTTTTTCCTTTTTTTCTTTCTTTTCTCCTTTTCTTTTTTCTCGTTTTCTTCTTCTTTTTTTTCTTTTTTCTCTTTTATTCATTTATTTTTCCCCAAATCGTATTATTGTTATTTTTACCATAACTTATTTCACACCGAAATTTTACTCCTTTATTATTTTTTTCTTTTTATTTATTTTCTTTATTTCTTGTTCCTTTTCTAATTCCACGTGATTGCCATGCAAACCTTGATCTCCTTCCCTACAAATATCAGTACGCACTCTACCATTAGCAGTAACACAACCAGTTATGGAGAAAGAAAACATAATCTACGGCCACCAAATCTCCATATATACTAGTTAGAATGGATATGATAATGAAATATTAGAAAACGCAATAAAAATATAAGTAGCAAAAAAGACTTCTACTACCATATGATACCAACATGGTATACATGTATACCAACAGAGTGTATGATTGCTCTAAAATATTGTTACAATTATCTGCGACTATACTACTGTACCAAAATATTAAAGGATGCAATATAAGTATGAGAAAATTATATGCTCGCATTGCAAGCTAAATATTCGCAAAGCAACTTGCTCGTTCCGTATACTAACATGGTATATAGTTGTACGGGGTCGTTCCAACAATTGCCTATAACTATAAAAACTATTACATAATACACATAATCTATGTCCATCGGCACAAAATAATTCCAGCACTGCAAATCATGTTCATATAAATAATTTCAGAATAGAATTCACTTAAAAATGCAGCTAAAACAACCAAAAAATGTTCAAACTACCATATGATACCAATATGACATATAACTATACCAACATAGTATACATTTTTACTGGTTAATTTCCGACAACTATATGACTATACTACTATTACATAACACACATACATAAATAGAAAATTAAAAAAATAGTGTTCCACATATTAATATAATGGAGTAAAGTATTTCAAGATATTGTACTATATTACTATTATTAAAAGAAAATCAAATAGTGTACCAATTAAATGCAGCTAATACAACTAAAAAATGATTCAACTAGCATGTGATACCAATATTGTATATAACTATACTAATAGGGCATATAGTTGTACGGGGTCATTCCAACAACTGCATATAAATATAAACACTATTACATAATACACAAAATATATGTCCATAGGTACAAGAAAATCCAACACAACAAAACATGATCATATAAATCATTTCAGAATAGAATTCACTTAAAAATGCAGCTAAAACAACCAAAAAATATTCCAACTACCATATGATACCAATATGACATATAATTATATCAATAGGGCATACAGTTCTACTAATTAATTCCAGGCAATATATGACTATACTACTATTACATAATACATATGCATAAAGAGAAAAATCAAAATATAGTATACCATATTAATATAATAATGTATTTCAAGATATTGTACTATAATACTACTATATAAACAAACGCATTAAGAAAAAATCAAAATGATTACATAATATACATGCATAAATGAAAATTAAAAAAATTCAAGATATTGTACTATTCTACTATTACTAAAGAAAAATCAAATAGTGTACCAATTAAATGTAGCTAATACAACCAAAAAATGTTTCAACTTACATATGATACCAGTATAGTATATAGCTATACCAACATGGTATACAATTGTATGCAAAGAGTTTAAAAAAGATTTTTTAATTCAATTATTAAACTGAAATAATATCAGTTGTCAATAAAAATTTCAAAAAATTCTAAAAGGACCTAATTGTAAGAATATATCGTTACATTATATAGTATACTATAATAGTATATCATTGGAATGAACTGTATACCAAAATAGTATATAGTATATCATTTTGGTATACAGTACAAATTCTTCTTCGCCAGTTCAACATAATAAATTATACACTATTGAATTAACCAAAATGGTATATAATATGTTATTTTGGTATATATATAGGATTGGTTCATTCTTTCAAAAATAAAAATTAGTGGTATACCATTGTAGTTAATTATATACTCTTGAATTAATTATTGTATACCAATACAGTATACAATATACTATTTTGGTATACAGTATAAATCTATTTTCTTTGCTACACATAGTAAGCTGCTATGTGTAGTCTAAGAATACAATGAAATGTGAATGAAAATGTTTCATATTTGAAAATATAGACAACAATTGCATAAAAATTAGGACAATTTTTTTGAAATCATAGTATGCACAACTGGGAATAAAGGTGTACATGGACCAGGTTGGTTCGGTTTTTACTAAAACCAAACCAAACCGTTCATTCGGTTTGGATTGGTTTGATTTTTTGTCGGATTTTTTTGTTACATGAATAATATGTCAATCTTACTTTGTTAAAAATTTTAGCATATTATTTTGGTATACAGTACAAATTCTTCTTCACCAGTTCAACGCAATAAATTATACACTATTGAATTAAATATTATATATCAAAATATTATATAGTATGTTATTTTGGTATATAGTACAAATTAGTTTTCTTCGCTAGTTCGACTCAATTTCAACCTAAATTTTAAAAATCTACTCCAAATTTCCACCAAATTAAATCAAACTGTAGCCACAACCTCATATCAAATATTTCAAACTAAATATTTTGAAGAAAAAAATTAAATACATGAGAACTCCGTTGAAAAGTTGAAAAAGAACTCAATAATTTTTTTTTTATTTTAAAAAGGACCAAATTATAATAGTATATTGTTACATTATATAGTATACCGTTGGAATGAACTGTATACCACAATGGTATATAGTATATCATTTTGGTATACAGTACAAATTCTTCTTTGCCAGTTCAACTCAACTTTAACCCAATTTAAAAATTTACTGCACAATCTCCACCAAAATTCACTCAATGTTTAGCTACAATCTTCAATTAACATTTCAAACAAACCCATGCAAAATTAGATCAAAACAACTACAAACTCAACAAATTCAATATATGAGTTTCAAGCTTCAAGTCCATCAATGGTGGATTTGACTTTTTCAAGAAAAAGAAAAGGACAAAAAGGGAAAAGACAAATTATGTCAAAAGACAAAAAAAAAAATAAAGAAAAGAAGAGCCCAGGAAAATAAAATTTCTTAAAAAAATGTTTCTTGGCATACGTTGAAATAAAATTCAGTATTAGCTAATTTACTTTCTACATATGCTATTAAATGTGTGAGCATAAACATTGATAGATAACTTTTTAATAATAATAATAATAATAATAATAATAATAATAATAATAATAATAATAATAATAATAATAATATCCTATTGTTTTCTCCAAACTCATATATTTTTATAATATTCTATATTATTTAATAAATATTATATTATATTATTTTTTAATTAGTATTATTATGATAAGATGATGAAAAATATTGAAAAAAAAAATGTGATGCACTTAAAGGATATAAAAAGGTGCATGAATGAATCTATGAGAACATGAGCTTTCATACTAAACAATGGGAAAGTAAGAATGGGTAGAGCGGGTAAAATAATTATGCCGCATAGGTATAAAATGTAAAAGAAATTAACATGGATAGATACGGGTAATTGTTTTGTCTTCTATGGGTATATAGCATAATTTACCCCTAAATTTACCTTGTATAATGAGGATAGAATTGTATGGACTTGTTCACTAAGCCCAGGAAACAAGCCCAACAAACATATGTGGCCCAATTCAGACAACATTCATCCTAAGTCAATTTTATCCCTCGAAGAAAATACTCCTTTTCTTAGTTTTCCTTTTCCTCTCATTTAAATTGATTATTAAATCATGGAAACGAAGTTTATTGTAAATCTTCTTCTTTTACTCCAATGTATATTTCAAAGAGTGATGTTAAATTAGGCCTCTATCGTTTTGTAAACTCACTGTAAAAGAGTTTACGTTCTCTTTCGAAATAGCTCACTTTTTTCCCAAGAAATATAGAAAAATCGAACATGTTAATTGAAATTATTTGGAAAGCTGATTCAAAATTCAGACATGTTAATTGCAAAATCAGTAGAAGGATGCTACTATTCCCAATTTATAAATTGTTTTGGGGATATATAATGTTCCGTACTGGTTATATAAATCTGCACGTATTCTTTTCATTTCTAATTTAGGATAAATGTTTAGATTATTCTTTAATACATTTAATAAGGGGAACATTTCACTTGTAGTTTCAATTGTTGTTCCCTGACCATGCAATGACTTACTATGATACTGTTTTTTTTTTTTTTTTTTTTAATAATCATCGTGTCAGGGCAGCTTATACGTACATCGATTAATTTCATGAATACCTGTGATTCCCCACTTTTACGAGTATCGAATAGTCTTATCCATCAAGATTTGGACAGATAAAAAAAATCACCGAATATTTTTGCCTCCACTAAGATTTAATCCGAGATCTCATAATTCACGATCCAGTTTATTAACCACTAAGCTCCATGGGTGCTACTATGATATTTAAAGCATAAATTATTTTCTAAGAAATTCGTGTATAGCACCAATTATTCTCTTTATGTTAACAAGAAAATTATGAGATCTAAGTAGACAGAGACTTTGTAGTTTATATTTCAATAGGCATGAAATTATTCTTAGGTAATTAATATAAAGAGAATGTTGTCCCACTACTTACATACAAAATCTAGTGTGCAATCTTGTCTATGTTTTAAAATCTTATTGCTAATTGGCGTTATATCCACAAATTTAGGTTTCGCCGACACTTTTTTTTGGGGGGGGAGGGGGAGGGGGGGTTAAGCAACTAAAATACTCATATTAATACTAATATTGTTCAATAATATTACATCCATACTGGGTTGCTCTAGTGGTGAGCAGTCACCCCAAGAAGATGGTGGAGAGTTCTTGGAGGGAGGGAGCCGAGGGTCTATCTGAAACAGCCTCTCTATCTTAGGGTCGGGATAAAATCTGCGTACACATTACCCTCCTCAGACCCCACTAGTAGGATTATACGTTAACCAAATGCAATCACAAATAATCGCGTCATTTGTTGAGTCTGTTTCAATTTCCAATGGCCGACACTTTCATTTCTGATCCACAAAAGTCCTTTTCATGAATGAGTTAACATGTGCCTATGGTCCATATAAATTGATGTATAAATTAATTAAGAGTGTGACAATACTTATTTTTACTATATTTTGACAAAGCAAAGTTGTTGTCTACTTTCACATCAAGGAGTAGGATGAGAGAAAATAGTAAGGGCATCAATCTTGAGCTTGAGATAGACTTTAGGTACATCATGTCTTGTTTAGGGTACTAAAGAAATTTGGGAAATTTTGAGACACATAATATCGTAACTGGGGTGTACAAATGAAACCGACAAACCGCACTAACCCGATAATCTGAGTCAAACCGAAAAAAAAATCCGACTATAGTTTGGTTTGATTGGTTTGGTGTTGGAAAAAAAACCGGACGCTATTTGGTTTGATTTGATTTTAACTAAAAAAAGTCAAACCGAAATCAAATCAACCCGACATTATATGTATAGAAGTTTTAAATATATTTAATACATGAAACATTTATTATAGTGTAGTTTATAAATATTTCTTAAGTTTTTTTATAACTTTATCTTTAACGTATTATTTCAAGTTTGGACTTGTATTTTTTGGATGCTCCAATAAATTTTATAGACCATAAATGTTACTAACTCAAATAAATCCTATACCAAAATCAAATCAATACTAATGATAATAAAAGACATTCAATTTAATTGTACTATGAATGAAAATAGTGTTGGATATCTATTTTTTAGTTTTTTCATGGTTTAGATAAAATGCATAATTTATTTTTCTTTTAGTGTTTAGTCATGTAAATAATAATACTTATTAGTCGTACTTATTTTAGCAACTTATTAGTAATTTAAAATTATGTTTGTCTTCATTATGGCTTATTAATAATATTTATTTTATGTGATTTTCTCATCTTTATTGTTGAATATTTTAGTACAATGCCATAAATCATCTCATATTTATGTTATTTTATTAAAAATACCTTATATAGTTCTGTCTTACTAGGATTAAAGAAATATTTGGAGCACAAATTCTATTTGTGCTATTAAAACTTTATGGAAAAAAATTCGAAACAACCCGAAAACCCGAGATTTAAAAATCACCACTTTTATTGGTTTGGTCTTTAGATTTAATAACCCGATATAATTGATTTGGTTTAGTAATTAAAAAATCCGAACCAACCCGACCTATGTACACCCCTAACTACATATATGAAATTAAGTTGTCTTAATTTGTCATTTTTACATATTTGATCAGTTTACACATATCTCAACTATTATCATTTATAAAAGTAGATTAGAGTTTGATTTTTACTAGATCGTAATTACACATATGAAACTATAGAAAATAAATTATGTTATCTTAGTTGTGATTTTTACTAGGAAGTCATCTTCCCAGTAATGAAAACTTTATTTAAATTCGATATAATATAAGAATTTCAAATTTCTCTGTCAGCTTATGATATTCAACAATTAAGACCTACTTTTTTTTTTTTTTTTTTTTTAATGTTTAGTTTTATTTATAATTAAATTTTCTCCCAACACCGACCATACACGATGTACCAGTTAATATACATTATTTAAACAATACTTGCCTTCTTTTTGGGGGAATATAATCGTGGCCAGTAAGCAACAATAATATTTTCTAAATTGAGCCTTCTTAAAAACACATTTATTCTTGACCAAAAGCTACATAAACTGTTTCTTAGTAAATTAATATAGGTTACTAACCTAGTATTCTAGGTAACTTGAAATTTACATTAAACAACATAGTATCGTGTTTTTGCAAAGATTTTGGATCTTGACCAACATTTTTTATGTTAAAAAAATTCTGTATATATGTAATGTAATTAAAAGTACTTGAGATTATGGTACGGTTTAGATGGTAAATGATGGATTCAATTGAACGCGCTTATTATACTCTAGGTCCACATTTGTTTGTTAGTAAATGTGAGTTTTATTCGCTATACAATTACCATCTATGGAAGGTAGTTTACTACAATTTTTCTATATTTCTAGCATTAAATTTTCTCTAGATAGTCTAAAGACATTTCTTTGATATTAGAACACTCTTACCGTCTTTAATCAAGTAAATTAGTCGTTTAGTTAATTGGTTATTTGAATTTTCATTGGGTTGGTGAGCAGGGCGGAGGCACAAAGCTACGAGTTCGACCGAACCTAATAGCGTTTGTTCAAATAGTACCGTTGGTGTTTAGAATTTATTAAATATGTACAAACATTAAATATTGAACCCAATCACTATTACTTGAAGTCGGTGTTCTAAAATCCAGAACACATAAAGTTTAAATCTTGGTTCCGCCTCCCTCGGTGAGGATTTGATATTACAAAATTACTGTACCAATGGGTGTTCTACAATAAATTAATTCATCTCTTCAAAAGGTTATGTATGTCAGACAACTATAAAATATGTAGAAAATTTTAAGTTTTTAATTTCTAAGTCAAAGATTAGCTTTATTTCTTATATTACATTTGGATTCTTAAACAATATTATAGTATCTTCTGAAAAATTAATTGCAAATCATTTTCAGCATCTAAATCTGGCAATAAATGTTTTCCCTCTGTGTTCCCTTCAGCTCCACTATTTCCAGAATTGTTGACCTTAAAGTCAAATTAAACAATTCTTTTTAAAGAAACAAATATGTATTTGAAGCTTTAAAAATAGTATAAGATCTAAGAGAAACTTGCCAAGAAAATGCCAACAGATAAATCTTTTATATGGATTTCTCCACCATTTGCGGTAAAGGTCAGAAAAAATTGGAAAATTCTAGAGATTATTATGTCTTAAAATATTAAATTTTATTTATCTTGGAGATACCTTTAATGCGACATAACGTGTTGAAGTGTACGCGCACACCTATTAATATGCTTGTAAAAATTTGTCCGTCAAACTAATAGATATATGACATATATATTTATATATAAAATACTTTTGCTAAACCGATGTTAAATATATGCTCTTATTTTTATTAAATCACTTAATCATAGATTCATAGTAAGTAGTTGACATGTTTTGATGTAATTAATTAAATAATAGATTCTAAGAAACTTTTTTTATTCATGAATTTTTCACTATAGTTTTTTTACCTCCCGTATTTTTCATACTGATTTTAAAATTATTTTTCTTCAGTCGAGGGTCTATCAGAAATAACCTTTCTGTCTCACACGTGGTAGGGGTAAGGATTGTGTACACTCCATCCTCCTCCTATCTCATGTATGAGATCATACGGGATATGTTATTGTTATTATTGTATGCTTATTGTTGTGGTGTAATTAGCTGTTGTGTAAAATATTTTTATTCTTTTCTTTAAAATAAATAATTTTCTTGTATCATTGTTAACTGATCAATATGTTATGTAAGTATGTATACGTGATCACAATCTCTTAAAGCTCTTAAAACTTTGACTTTTTACTTTTTTTATGCGAATTTTATTATGAGATCTTGTTTTAAAATCCTCCTTAGTCAAAATATAGAGCTATTGCTTTGAAAAAAGAGAAGGGCGTGTGGGGTAGCCAGACAAAAGATATATTGTTTGACTTTTTATTCTCTTCCTAGCTGGAGCATTTCCTTTCTATTTCTTGTTGCTATTGGGCTTTTCTTTTGTTGTTCGATTTTTTATTTTTAAAAAAGTTATAATTATTCTTAGATTTTGCTGGTCTAATCGAGTCGGTTGGTATGAGTTGTACTTGCTGAAGTTAGTCGGTGCCTAGAAGTTCGTTGGCGGATCCAATTGTATTATTGTCTTTAATTGATTTTTTCGGGATAATAATACTCTATAGGACTTTATTGGTATGTGTTACAAGATCTCGTGCATTTAGAGGTCGTTTGGTAGGGTGTATAAGAATAATGCGGAATAAGGTGTATTAGTAATGCATGAGTTAGTAATACAAGCATTAGTTATGAAAATATTATTTCTTATCTACTGTTTGGTGTGGTGTATTAAAATTATAATGCATTGTATAATTTTTAAGAAAAATAATTGTTTACAAAAATGCCCTCCATATTCTCAAGCTTTAAGGGATTTTAAGGATAATTTTGTCTTTAACCGACCTAATGCATGCATTAGTAGCCTTGATATTACTAATGCCATGGTTTTCTATGCATTACTTATACATATGATAACACCAAGTATGATGTATAACTAATACACCAAACAGGATATTATTAATGCATAGAGCTAATGCTTGCATTATTTTTTCTAATACCTCCTACCAAACCATCCCTTAATCTCATGGTTATGAACCAAAATCCGTTAACATGGAGTATTTTCTTCTCCAATTGAAATCCCTAGTATATAACAGAGTGAAAAACTTACCCCCAAGGTGTCATATCTCCATCTTTTAGAACAACTTAATTCGAATCAAATAACTCATAATAGAAATAGAAAATCAAGTTCAGATAATAAATAATATGAACGGATTATCTATAATGATGAGAAATAAAAGACTTTTTAGAAATTCTGATTCGTCCACTCTGAGATTTTTAAACTAAAATAGATATAGGGTGAATTTGCAAATTCACGAGGCCAATTTAGATTATGAATGCAGTATTTAAAAAGTTTGCTTGAAATGATTTGGTTTATTGTATTATACAAGGATGGTTTACTTAATCTTGGCGAGTATTCTTTTCGAGATTGTATTGTAATTTTATAATTGAAATTTGCAACTTTGTACAACTTTTTGAGGTACAGGATTCGAATTGCAAATTTGATCCAAATTCCTAACCTTCGCGTCATTCCCTTCTACCTGCTTATGTATGGACAAAAAATTTAATTAGGTTCTTTCAATTTTATCTAGAGATGACTATATTCTCTCGAATTAATATTAACAAGGGTAAATTTTGGAGACTTGACAGCTTATGTCATTATTACTAATAACTTTAATAATGCAATTAGAGAACAAAACTTATTCACATCATATATATATATATATATATATATATATATATATATATATATATATATATATATATATATATATTGATAGATGCATATTATGTATTTGTACATACACTTCTTTCACTTAAACATAGCTAATTAATGGAGTATATATATTATCACCCCATTAAATCACTTAATTGCGAGTAATTTAGCTAAAAAGGGCAGCGTTAGAAGTGTCGAATGGGCGGATCAAAATAGAGTAATAACTTGTTTGGCCAAGTTTTGAGGCAAAAATATTTTTTTTTGGGTTAAAAGTATTTTTTTTCTAAAATTAAGGTGTTTGACCAAGCTTTTGAAACGGAAAAAATGCTTTTGAAGAGCAGTAGAAACATTTTTGGAGAAGCAGAAAAAAGTATCTTATCTCCAAAATCACTTTTTTGAAAAGTACTTTTGAGAAAAATACACTTAGAAACAGTTTTTTAAAGCTTGGCCAAATACTAATTGCGGCTCAAAAGTGCTTTTTAAATTAATTAGCCAAACACAAACTTGTTCTCACCAAAAGTACTTTTGAGAAAAGCACTTTTGAGAAAAAATACTTCTCAAAATAAACTGATTTTTACAGCTTGACCAAACGGGTTATAAGTCAATAAATGAGCGGATCAATGACCCGTCCAAAGTTACTTTGGGCTGAAATAGGCTGGTCAAGATAGACTCAGTTTAATAAATGGGCGGGTCAATGACTAGCCCACATTGGACGGGTTGGACGGATTGAGTAGGTTTGAGCTCAAATTGACACCCCTAGACAATGACCGGTGCACAAAATATTTTGCTTTAACTAAAGATTCGGGAAAGTACATCACCCAAGGTATGGTCCATATAACTATCATGAAATATTTGAAGGAATCCACTTTCAGAAAAATGACATATAACTATCATGAAATATTTGAAGGAATCCACTTTCAGAAAAATGACTTAGCTTTTGATTTGTAAAGGGCTTCAGGCAAATGTTTTTTTGCAAAAGAAACAACAGATAGTGTATGAAAATAGGCAAAACATGAGCATGTCTGGACTATAAAAAAGCTAAACTTACATTGATCTTTATGTTAGCTTATCAAAAAGCAAACAGATTACAGAAACAAAAGAAAACGAGAAAAAAGAAAAAGAAAAAGAAAACATAGAGACATGTACGATGATAATAAAACACGTACTAATACTGTGTCAGCTTTTAGTTCTATCATTGGGTAAAAGCCTTTGAAAGTTATCATTTACTATTGTCACATGCATCTCGACTTTGACATAAATTTTGATTGAAACTTGAAATAAATTTTTAAAATTATATTGAAAAATAGTTTTTGGAAGTTAAACTTATGTTTAGATATATATTTTATTTCAAAATAAAGTTAAAGTTTTGTGAATAGAAGAAAAAATTTTACCCGAAAACTGACCCAGACCAGCTTTTGGAACTTGAAAATTTTTCTTCAATTTTTTAAAATAATTGATCAAATTCCATGAACAAATAAACTTTTTTTTTTGAAAAGAAGTAAAAAAATTCATGTCGAAACGAGAACTTAGAATCTTTAGTTGTTCTATACTTTCAATTATGGGTGTACATAGACCAGATTGGTTCGACTTTTATTAAAACTAAACTAGACCGACTATATCGGTTTGGATTGGTTCGGTTTTGTCGGATTTTTTGGATTTCTTTGTTACATGAATAATATGTAAATCTTACTTTTTAAAATTTTTTATATTTAAAATATGTTTTATAAAAATTAAAAAAATTGACAAACATATGATCTATTAAAATATTCTTATGGGAGAATTTTCTTAGTAACACATGATAGCTATTTTTTTAGTTATTTGACAATAAACTTCGTTGATGTAAACTTTCAAAGTTAACCGAATTTCATAATTAAACATAAAAATCAATATGATACCTAAATAATGTATGTTATATTTAATTTTTAATTATCGAAATACCACTTCAAATTCGAAAAATATATAAGAATCTAACAGATCTTGACATATGAATATGAAAAAATAAAGAGATTGACGCATTTCAATAACACTTGATAAGAAAGTGATCATACAATATATTATTTAAAGTTAATAAAAATGGTGCACTTCATATTCTATTAAGTATCACATCCAATAAGAGAATTCTAAATATTTTTAGACATTTTTTAAAGAAAATTCTATATAAAGTCTTAAAAGTATATATATAAATTATATATTTAATTATATGTCGATTTGGTTTGGATTTCTTTATTTATTACCAAATCAAATCAAATCAAACCTTATCAATTTTTTTTTAATCGGTTTAATTTGATTTTTCGGTTTGATATGATTTTCCGGTTTGGTTTGTAAACCCATACGTTCAATTCATAGCTTTAGCAATAGTTAGCTGAATGCAGCTTTCTGATATTCAAGTGGCTGCAAAGAAGAGATAAGATGCATGTGAAGAACTTGTGTACTGAACTTATAATGCTAGCTCCTTATTTATTGCTAGTCAAAATCATTGAGATGAGATAAGACATCAAATATTGGTTGAACTAAAGATGGTTTCAACATGACAATATTAGGACTAGATTAGAACTGGCAAAATCATAGTGAAGAATTCAATAGGTAAGTCATACCCTTGAACCAACTACAGCTGCAATGTCACTAGTAAAGGGATGTGAGACTAAGACATTAAGGTGTGGTCTAATGTTCAATGAATTCGATAAAAATCATATTCTACCATGGTTCGAATAGAAGCAAAGACAAAATTTTCAAGTGTTTCTTATTGTAATCTGCATTATTTGATACATGTAATGGTGAGAGTAACATATATCTAATGATTGAAATAGTCGAAGTACACATAAATTACCTGAACATTGGTGTTACCAAAAGAAATACTTAAAAAGAAGGTGAGACTAAGATAGTTTCACATGTAAGATAGTTTCACATGTTTCACATTATATGCACATTTTGAATATGAAAATTACTATTCATGGAATACCTTTTCATGTGTTTTATGTTGAAGTATTTATTTTGCTGCCTAAATTCAGTTTTATTGGCTTAGCTAAATTCGTCCATTTAGTCCATCTAGATTATCGATATTCGGGTAGCTCGGTATACCAGGTATTATGCGTTTATGCTGAATCCGGGAAAGAGTCGCACTTTATGAATGTGATGTAGACAGCCTAATTACGTAGCTAATACAAGCATTACCGGCTGTTTCCACGATTCGAATCCATAACCTATAGGTCAAACGGAAATAACTTTACCGTTGCTCCAACGCCCCCTTCTACAGTGGTACTAGTCTATACAACCGAACCTGTTCAAGTAGGGTAAATGAATTTATAGCCTGTTTGGCCAAGCTTCTCCAAAGCCGAAAGAATTTTTTTTTTCAAAAAAAAAGTTTTTTTTTTCAAACTTGAAGTATTTGGCCAAACTTTTAGAGGGAAAAAACGATTTTGATTAGAAGCAGAAAAAGTAGCTCCTTTCCAAAATCACTCTTTCGAAAAATACTTTTGAGAAAAATACACTTAGAAATACTTTTTAAAAGCTTGGTTAAATACTAATTGTTGTTCAAAAGTGCTATTCAAATTAATTAGTCAAACACAAACCGCTTCTCACCAAAAGTGATTTTGAAAAAATAAATTCTTTTTAAAATAAGTTGATTTTAGAAGTTTGGCCAAACAAGTTTGTCACGACCCAAACTAACCCCTGTCGTGATGACGCTTATCGTGGAACTAGGCAAACTGACTCATTTTCAAAACAAACCGATGTTTTCATTTCAAAAATAATTTCAATGTTATTTAACATAAAACCTTCGTAAAGGAGTTCAAATCAAAATAAAAGTGCGGAAGAAAAACAAAGCCTGACATCGAGGTGTCACTAGTCATGAGCATCCACTACAATCTGTCTAACAATATCAAGGCTAACCCAGCCTGGAAAATAGCTAAATACAACTAGAGGAAGATTAGAGGGAGAAGAGCAGGGGCTGCGATCGCCAAACAGCTACCTTGCTATCTCCAAGAAAATCTGCAATCAAAACAATCAATAACCGCTACCGTGTCCAGCTACACCTGAATCTGCACACAAGGTGCAGTGAGTAACGTGAGTACGCTAACTCAGTAAGTAATAAAAATAAATAAAGACTGAGCAGTAGTGACGAGCAATAAAGCATATGACATTCATATCGAAAAATCTCAGTAAAATACCACATGCTTTTAAAATCAGGATTTGAATCAAAACATCTCGTTTAAACCCAGTTCCAGTAAAAATCATTTAAAGATATTTTTCAAAAGTTTTCAAACAGAAGAAAAATGCAAAGATGAGCAAAAATGGTGAAATCATAAACAGCCCATCGGGCAAAACATCACTCATATACAGCCTCTCGGGAAAACCTCACAGTCACTCGTGCCACTCGGGCATACCTCACAATCACTCTTGCCACTCGGGGATACCTCACAATCACTCATGCCTCCCAGTCACTCAGCACTCGGTACTCGCACTCAGTAGGTACTAGCGCTCACTGGGGGTGTGTATAGACTCCGGATGGGCTCCTTCAGCCCAAGCGCTATAATCTGCACGGACAACTCACGTGCTGCACGGACAACTCACGTGTTGCACGGACAACTCACGTACTATAATAATAAAGTATGTTGCAGGCGGGCAGCCCCGATCCATACTCATCCTCACAAATTAGGCCCTCGGCCTCACTCAGTCATAAACCTCTTAAGCCACTCGGGCATTTAGCCCAAAATATTTATATGCATCAAAATAGAGTCATAAAACTGAGTTACGCGGTAAACAAGTACAAACATGACTGAGTATGGATTTTCAATCGAAAACAATGAGAGGATGGTAAGAAAAAGCCCCTAAGGATCCAAACAACACTGGCGCAAGGCCCGAACATGGCATTCAGCCCAATTTACACAAACTCTTTTTAAACATATAAATATCATATAGTTTCAACAAAATATGCAACTTTACAGTTGCTACGGGACGGACCAAGTCACAATCCCTAACAGTGCATGCCCACACTCCCGTCATCTAGCATGTGCGTCACTAAAAATAGTAGAATGATACAAAATTCGGGGTTTCGTACCCTCAGGACTAGATTTACAATAGTTACTTACCTCAACCCGGTCAAATCTTTACTCCGCAATACTCTTGCCTCTAGACTCGGCCTCCAAATGCTCCAAATCTATTCACAATCAGTACAATACCATTAATATACGCTAATGGAATGAATTCGAATGGAAAAGCTACAAAATTAGACCAAAACCTGAAATTGGCTCAAAATCGGCCCTCGGGCACACGTCTCGAAATCCGATAAAATTTACAAAACTAGATAGCCCATTCACTCACGAGTCTAACCATACTAAATTCATCAAAGTTCGACATTGTTTGGTCCTTCAAATCCTTAAATTACTTCTCCAAAAATCCCAAGCCCGCCCTAACCCCTCATTTTCACTAATTACAATGACTAAATAACAGAAAATCACCATATATACAAGTATTAGGGCTCAAGCAACTTACCTCACTGATAGCCCATGAATCACCCTTCAAAAATCACTCCAAAAGCTCCACAAACCTACTTGAAAATGGTGGAAATGAATCAAATTCACGAAGTGTTCTATTTATGGTTTCTGCCCAGGTTTTCGCACATGCGGGCTCTTTTTCCGCGCCTCCGGTCAAGGCGCCGCATCAGCGAACTCCACTTAATTCCCCAGCTTCTGCACGTGCGCTCCAGGCCTCGCACATACAGGCTTGCAGGTGCGGCCAAATCCTTCGCGCCTGCGCTCCAGCCTTGGCCTCATATTTTTTTCCGCATCTGCGCAGCAAATTCTCGCGCCTGCGAAAGTGCACCTGCGCATTTCCTCTGCTTCTGCGAAGCCTGCCCAGCATCTCCCTTTGCTCATCTGCGTCCCAGGTTTCGCACCTGCGGGCTCGCAGATACGACCTCCAACTCGCACCTGCGCAACCTGCCTAGCCCAGCATTGCCCGCACCTGCAAACTCCCCATGCGCACCAGCGGCCTCGCACCTGCAACTCTTTCTTCCGCAAGTGCGAAAATAGCAGTAGCAGCCGCTTCAGCTTTATTTTCCAACTCCGACAAATTCGTTAACCACCCGAAATCACCCCGAGGCCCTCGGAACGTCAACCAAAAATACCAACAAGTCATATATCAACATACCAATTTAGTCGAACCTTCGAATCACTCAAAACAACATCAAATCATCAAATTACCCTCGGATTCAAGCCTAAGAACTTCTAAATTTCCAAATTAGGCAACCGATATCGAAACCAACAAAATCGCGTCCGAATGACTTCAAATTTTGCAAACACATAACAAATGACACTACGAACCTACTCCACCTTCCGAAATTCCATTCCGACCCCGATATCAAATTTTTCACTGCCGACACAAATCACCAAATTTCCAAATTTTGCCAATTCAAGCCTAATTCTACCACGGACCTCCAAATCACATTCCGAATGCACTCCTAAGTCCAAAATCACCTAACGGAGCTAAGGATCCATCAGAATTCAAATCCGAGATCGTTTACACATAGGTCAACATCCGGTTGACTTTTCCAACTTAAGGTTCTAAATAAGAGACTAAGTGTCTCATTCCACTCCGAAACCACTCCGGGCCCGAACCAACTAACCTGGTATATCATAATATACCTTAAGAGTATAAAGGAAACAAAAATAGGGGAAACAGGGCTATAACTCCCGAAACGACCGGCTGGGTCGTTACATCCTTCCCCACTTAAATATACGTTCGTCCTCGAACGTGCTGAGAGTTGTTCCAAAAGCCAAGAAATGGCTGTGTAACCTTCCCATGCATATACCCGGGGGTGATCCCACGTCACCCTATCCCATACAGGTCTGATAGCACAGTATAACTGAAATTTCTCAATTCAACCTAGCCCACAAGCCTTCGAATCAAATTTCCAACATTCGAAATTTCCTATAAGATCAGAAGTTTGTATCTACATACCGTATAGGTCTGAACAAGCTATACGAAAAGCCGTAACCATAACTCTAATACTCAAATTCAAATACCGCATAGCTCGAATGCTCGAAGCAATGATTTCTAATCAAAGTATCGGCTCAAATTAACCCAGTCCCGGTATAAACCTCGTATCAGACAAAACCTCGTTCTAAAACCTTCGTAAACTGTTGGTGATGAAAGAAACATACCAAATTCATAACCATTCATTAGACCAATAGGTCATAGAGCTCTCGTTCCTTCTACAAGAACTATAGCCAATCTCAAAGCCGACTTCCAATATTATCCTCCCAATTATACCACACATTAAGTCTGATAGATCCATTCTAGGCCCAATGACCTCGTCTCATCCAACACGACCACTCTAGTGACATGACACATCAATACAATCTAAAGCCACAACCCGTGCAATCCGTGCACCAGATAGCAATATTCCAAATGTACCCAATCGTAACAATGACCCAAACAGGAGAACCGTTTCGCAAGCTCGACTAGTACCACCCCGACGCAATGCTAAGAACCCATCACACACCGCAGAACCATAACACACGAATATTACACGAGGGATCATATTTCAACATAACTCTGCTGCAATACGCGACCCTATCCAAACACTGGTCATATGAAACACCTCAAGCCACCCTGCTAAAATCAATAACCATGCGCAATTCGACATCAAGTATCCAAAGTGCATTACCATAATCACGGAGAAGCAAATGACACCATGCCACATAAAACCCGAAAGAACATAACCAATACGTCATCAACCAAGCAATATCCAATACTATTCTCGCTCAAATTCCGCTATAAGGCCACAATAGAACCGCACCATATGTGCAAATAACCAACGATTCACAACTCCTCGTAGCATAGAAGAGTAACTCACAGATCATTTCAGAACACGAATAAGCTTCACATCAACCGAATGGCACATCCTTCAACAATAGCAATATAAAGCCAATCAATCCGGCTCGGTGTAGAATACATATCCTAATTGGGCCTACCAATGGGCCCCAAATCAACTATGGTCAGCCACCAATAGATAAACAACCTCTGAAAGTCGACAATGACGGAATCATAATACCTTCTATCGTCTGGCTAGCTCCGGCCACAACTTCACAATCCACAACCATGAAACAATCTGCTCATGAGAACTCCCAATCTCTAATTTCATAGAACACATGAATCACCATATTTGATTCCACCTCCACCGCCTGAATGCCTAACACCTCTCTCATACACAATCATCCCACGAGAAATACTTAAAAATAATTCTTCAGTGCCACCTCGCAAAAATTTGAATATCAACAGTCGATCAACCAGGAGAGTGCCGTAATACCAGCAAAGTACCCATAAATCAAAACACACGCCCCTTCTGAAATGTACACTCTAATCAAGCTATACCAGATAGTACTATCATTTACCTAGTCATCGAAAACCGTTCATGCTGCCTAAGAATTTATGTCCTTCCCTTCAAAACTGAACTGTGACCTTGTACATGTAAATCATATTCCCGCACAACACACCACATCTATTATGCCATCATGTGACAAGCATAAGAATTCCATTATCAACTCTGAGTCATTAACAAATTACATACCTTATTAGTCAGAAAATTTTTTCTTGCTTCTTTCTAGGAGGAAATCATAACACACAACACGTTCCGTACATCGGTAGAAAATATCCGGTTCAAACCATGGTAGAACCCATCATGAACACTTTGAAATCCATTTGCACATAACTAAACTATCTGAACTAAATTCCTCTAACTCCATCAAGCCACACAGGTTGCCAAATTCGAGAGCATTGCCACGAAACACCAGTAGATACTAGCCACATCATAAGTACCCAAAGAACCGATAATACCCATTACTGTGCTAACCCAGCCTACTACCAAGCTATCCTATTTCTGCAAGTTCTTTCTAAATTGCCTTCAAATTGCTACTTTTTCCTTGTTAGAACACTACTATCCTTAACTAAAACTTACCCACGAACTCTAGCATAAAATCACGCCGCCCAAAGGCTTATAAGCCGCCGAATTCCCTTTTTATGTATCCCAAAGGTTCCACAACCAAAAATGCTTATTCCAAAGAGACTTTACGTGAACGTAAAACTGTTTCCTTCACCTTCTTGATACTGAAGTGCATACTTCACAATGATAGAAGATGCCACGAGTCTCAACACCGTTCAATGCAACTCCCAATTTTCTAGCCATATTTATAAATCTTGAATCCATTGGAACCATTCTCGAGAGTCATCCACTCTACTCAAATCTCGAATTAACCGACCAAACGGACCGAAACGACCTGTGCCTCATTAGCACACCAACACCCAAGGGAATAAAGAGTAACCCACACTCCTACGCAACCGAGAAAATTCCCGCTCCATGTACACTACATTCTCTGTGAATAACTACTCAATTATTTTATGGTCCTCCTATAACCATAGAGTATAATACAACTTGTGTCCAAAAATTACTTTACCCGAGTCATCCTCGATCTCGACCTCTGCAAGTCATAACTGATTCACCGGTATACCCCGAACTGAAACTAATACGACCCATAACCGTGCAATCAACTCGTCGATAGTAGACTCCCCCACTTAGCCTTAAGCTGCAGTTATATAAAATTAGAACCCGTAAGGATTTTTCTTTCTCAATTACCAAGGTCTCGCACTGTTAACTTGCGAGACTTCTCAAAGTCTTTTATTAATCCTTTCATGAACATTCTGAATCTCCAGCCAAAATCATGCACGCGATCTCCTACCGGATAACAAGTAATATTCCTCGCAAAAGCTTCATCAACATCACGCCACCGCTAGTTGCACACAGGAGATAACCCACATGTGGAATTCCTTACCGATATCTTCTAATGACACTGCATTGAGTGCAACGACCACTAAATCCATAAATTCTCCAGAGTTCATGCTCGCTCAATGGCCTTCCTTTACATTTCAAGGAAACACTTCTCGTCATATTCAAATCGTCTTACACATCCCGCAGTTACATCATACTCATCACAAAGCCATTCCACCGCTCATCGAGTGACGAATTCCACTCGTAGGGGCATTACCGGACAAATGAGTCCAAATGTACAGGTTATAACTGAAGCTACAGAGCCAAAGCTACGATTTAAACCTGGCCTCAAGTCCTCCAGACTAGCCCATCGCCAAAACACATAATACACATCTCGAACCTCATTCATAGAATCATAAGCCGGCGATGCACAACTGATACCGAGCGCTCATGTGCGCATACGAATGCGTGGAAGGAATTCAAAGAGTTATGTTTCAAGCTAAATCAATTTTGCATGATAGAATACAAGAAAGTAAAATTTTCCTAAGGGTTCTGCCACCTCTCGAAGATAAGTACAGACGTCTCCGTACCGATCCGCAAGACTCTACTAAACCCGCTCATGACTCGTGAGACCTATGTAACTTAGGCTCTGATACCAATTTGTCACGACTCAAACTAACCCCTATCGTGATGGCGTCTATCGTGGAACTAGACAAGCCGACTCATTTCCAAAACAAACCGATGTTTTCATTTCAAAGATAATTTCAATGTTATTTAACATAAAAACCTTCGTAAACGAGTTCAAATCAAAATAAAAGTGCGGAAGAAAAAAAAAGCCCGACATCGGGGTGCACTAGTCATGAGCATCTACTACAATCTGTCTAACAATATCAAGGCTAACCCAGCCTGAAAAATAGCTAAATACAACTAGAGGAAGATAAGAGGGAGAAGAGTAGGGGCTGCGATCGCCAAACAGCTACCTTGCTATCTCCAAGAAAATCTGCAACCAGAACAATCAATAACCGCTACCGTGTCCAGCTACACCTGAATCTGCACATAAGGTGCAGGGAGTAATGTGAGTACGCTAACTCAGTAAGTAACAAAAATAAATAAAGGCTGAGCAGTAGTGACGAGCAATAAAGCATATGACATTCATATCGGGAAATCTCAGTAAAATACCACATGCTTTTAAAATCATGATTTGAATCAAAACATCTCGTTTAAACCCAGTTCCAGTAAAAATAATTTAAAGATATTTTTCAAAAGTTTTCAAACAGAGGAAAAATGCAAAGGTGAGCAAAAATGGTGAAATCATAAACAACCCCTCGGGCAAAAGATCACTCATATACAGCCTCTCGGACAAACCTCACAGTCACTCGTGTCACTCGGGCATACCTCACAATCACTCTTGCCACTCGGGCATACCTCACAATCACTCATGCCTCCCAGTCACTCAGCACTCGGCACTCGACACTCGCACTCAGTAGTTACATGCGCTCATTGGGGGTGTGTACAAACTCCGGAGGGACTCCTTCAGCCCAAGCGCTATAATCTGTACGGATAACTCACGTGCTATAATAATAAAGTATGCTGCAGGCGGGCAGCCCCGATCCACACTCATCCTCACAAATCAGGCCCTCGGCCTTAGTCAGTCATAAACCTCTCAAGCCACTCGGGCATTTCAGTAAAACAAGGCATTCGGCCCAAAACATTTATATGCATCAAAATAGAGTCATAAAACTGAGTTACGCGGTAAACAAGTATAAACATGACTGAGTATGGATTTTCAATCGAAAACAATAAGAGGATGGTAAGAAAAAGCCCCTAAGGGTCCAAACAACACTGGTATAAG
Source organism: Nicotiana tomentosiformis (assembly GCF_000390325.3). NCBI lineage: Eukaryota > Viridiplantae > Streptophyta > Magnoliopsida > Solanales > Solanaceae > Nicotiana > Nicotiana tomentosiformis. The sequence goes on along the minus strand of NC_090820.1, from coordinate 7,321,587 downwards.
GCCCGGACATGGCATTCAGCCCAATTTACAGAAACTCTTTCTAAAACATATAAATATCATGTAGTTTCAACAAAAAATTCAACTTTACAGTTGCTACGGGACGGACCAAGTCACAATCCCCAACAGTGCACGTCCATACGCCCGTCACCTAGCATGTGCGTAACTAAAAATAGTAGAATGATACAAAATTTGGGATTTCGTACCCTTAGGACTAGATTTACAATTATTACTTACCTCAAACCGGTCAAATCTCTACCCCGCAATGCTCTTACCTTTGGACTTGGCCTCCAAATGCTCCATATCCATCCACAATCAGTACAATACCATCAATATACGCTAATGGAATGAATTCCAATAGAAAAGCTACAAAATTAAACCAAAACCTGAAATTGGCTCAAACCCGGCCCCCGGGCCCATGTCTAGAAATCTGACAAAATTTATGAAACTATATAGCCCATTTACTCACGAGTCTAACCATACCAAATTTATCAAAATCCGACATCGTTTGGTCCTTCAAATCCTTAAATTACTTCTCCAAAAATTCCAAGCCCTAACCCCTCATTTTCACTAATTACAATGACTAAACAACGGAAAATCACCGTATATACAAGTATTAGGGCTCAAGCAACTTACCTCACTGATAGCCCTTGAATCACCCTTCAAAAATTACTTCAAAAGCTCCACAAACCAACTTGAAAATGGTGGAAATGAGCCAAATTCGCGAAGTGTTCTATTATAGTTTCTGCCCAGGTTTTTGCACATGCGGGATCTTTTTCTGTGCCTGCGGGACCGCACCTGCGGCCAAGGCTCCGCATCTGCAAACTCTACTTAATTCCCCACCTTCCGCACGTGCGCTTCAGGCCTCGCACACGCGGGCTCGCAGGTGCGGCCAAATCCTTCGCGCCTACGCTCCAGCCTTGGCCTCACATTATTTTCCGCATCTGCGCAGCAAATTCTCGCGCCTGCGAAAGTGCACCTGCGACTTTCCTCTGCTTCTGCGAAACCTGCCCAGCATCTTCCTTTCCGTATATGCGCTCCAGGTTTCGCACCTGCGGGCTCGCAGATGCGACCTCCAACTCGCACCTACGCAACCTGCCTAGCCCAGCATTGTCCGCACCTGCGAACTCCCCACGCGCACCAGTGGCCTCGCACCTGCGACTCTTTCTTCCGCAGGTGCGAAAATAGAAGTAGCAGCAGCTTCAGCTACATTTTCCAACTCCGACAAATCCGTTAACCGCCCGCAATCATCTCGAGGCCCTCGAAACCTCAACCAAAAATACCAACAAGTCGTATATCAACATACCAACTCAGTCGAACCTTTGAATAACTCAAAACAACATCAAATCATCAAATCACTTTCGGATTCAAGCCTAAGAACTTCTAAATTTCTAAATTCGGCAACCGATGTTGAAACCAACCAAACCGCGTCTGAATGGCCTCAAATTTTTCACACACATCACAAATGACACTATGAACCTACTCCAACTTCCGGAATTCCATTCCGGCCCCGATATCAAATTTCTCACTGCCGACCGAAATCGCCAAATTTTTAAATTTCGCCAATTCAAGCCTAATTCTACCACGGACCTCCAAATCACATTCCGGACACACTTCTAAGCCCAAAATCACCTAAAGGAGCTAACAAATCCATCAGAATTCAAATCCGAGATCGTTTACACATAGGTCAATATCCGGTTGACTTTTCCAACTTAAGGTTCTAAAAAAGAGACTAAGGACCCGTTTGGCCATGAGTTTTGCCAAAATAAATTTGGAATTTATTTGACAAACACATGTTTGGTCATAGATTTTGCCCACATTTTGGCAAAATCCCAAATCCCAAATTCAAAATCCCAAAATCACCTCAATTGCTGATTTTGGGCCAAAACATGACCGTTACATTTTTTAAATTTTTTTAAATATTACCCTCAACTTTTATAGTTTATAAAAGAACCCACATTTATTACGACCAACTAAATATTTGATGAATATGCTCCCTTATCAGCTCAATCCTTTGTGCATCTTACTTTTGCTTCTGATTTGTAGGCTAAATGGCTTTCTGAATACTCATATCAGTTAACTTTTTCTTTTTAATTAGGAGCCGTAATTCTCTAATGTGATTTCATTATAATTAATGATTATATAGTTCATTATAAAAATGATAATTTTGTACCAAATTTATTTATGTTCAGGACTATGGTTTGTGATAATGGTACTATTGGGTATTTGTGATAGTTTTTAGAACTTGTGGGGTATAAGTCATGTTTCATATTTTTTCAAATAAAAAGTGAAATATGTTTTGAAAAATCATGTCCAAACACATTTTCATCTTCAAACCAAACTTCACCCAAATCAGATTTTTCAAAATAAATTTGGGAATCTATGGCCAAACGCTAGCTAAGTGTCTCATTCTACTTCGAAACCACTCCGGGCCCGAACCAACTAACCTGGTATATCATAATATAGCTTAAGAGCATAAAAGAAATAGAAATGGGGAAAACGGGGCTATAACTCACGAAACGACCGACTGGATCGTTACAAAGTTATTCCATCTAGATCGTCGATATCGAAAGAAGAATGGAATTAGAACTACTTCAAAAATTAAAGAAATACTTGAAAGGTATACAGTATACATTTAGATGTAGTAAAATATATGAAGCTTATCTTCTAGAATATACAAGTGTTCAACATAAAAAAAATAATACTAAACTTTTATGATTAGCTGTACAATAATAAAATAAATAAGAAAAAAGACACATCATGTCTGGCCTACTAAAATAGTTATTACTCATTTGACGTATTCTTAAAGATGTATATTTCCTTCACTTTAATCATGTCTTTAATTATCTTTTTACTATTTATTATGTGAAGTATATGATTATATGTCACTTTTTCCTGTCTTAATACTTTACAGAACCATTATTTACTTAATTAAAAAGGAATTTTGTCGGGCAGCTGCACTACGATTTTTCCAGACGTTTAAGAATTTTTCTTTTCCTTTTTTTCCATTACCTCAATATTTCTTCTTTTTGCCTTTTTATTTTAAAGAATATTTTGATGTTTTAACTTTCTTACACATACATTTTGAGATTCTAACAGCTGAGATGACTAGTGATATTAGTGAATCTTGGATTTTTGCAAGCTATTAATTCTGATCTTACCATAACTTATATATATACTTGAGAAGTCAAATTGTATATAATAAATAATTAAAGAAAAAGGAATTTGCAGCTATACTATTGCTGATGTATAAAATTTGTAATATAGTAGTAATATTGAACTTTGACGAGCAAATGACGACTACAGGACAACCCATCCGCAAGCATCCACTTGTATAGGCAAATCATAAAATAGACTTAGTAATATATATATATATATATATATATATATATATATATATATATATATATATATATATTACTAAGTCTATTTTATGAGATGGCCCAAGCGCTGGGTTGCATATTGTGAACTTTTAAAAATGGGTGCCGATGATTTTTTTTTTTGTCAACCAACCGATGATATGTTAATATAAAATTTCATCTTACTATTTCACTTTAATATTTGGTTAAAACCTCTCAAAAAGATGGATATTATTTGACCAACATTAATCAGTTTATGTTATCAATTTAATAGTTATCGTTTAAAGTTTTAATCACCTTGTTATATGTTGTCAGTAACTTATCCAATCTTAACAGTTTAAATTTTTAAATTGTTGAATGTGGCAAATTTACTCTAATGTAAAAAAAAAAAAAAATCTTATTTTTTTGCTCTACATAAAGTTGCTATTTGATTTTTGTATTTTTGTTCAGATAAGGTTGTTGGATTTACAGTATTTTTATATTAGTTTATCCTTTTGTTACGCTAAGAATATTTTTTATGTCTTACAATTAAACTTTCATGGATCCTCCTAATCTTGAAATAAAATAGGTTTATGTTATCTCTACAAATTCTTTGTTAACCCTGTATATTTTTTAGATCTCTCAATAAAATCGATATTATTTGTTATCATCTTGATTTAAGAAAATTTTAGATTTTATTGAAATTTTATAGAAGTAAATACTTTCTCATATATCCAACTGAAGTTAAAAGTTTGTGATCAATTTAACCAAGTTATCGTTCACTAAATATAATCTTTAATCAACTATTAAAAATTAATCACAAACTTATAGTGAATCAAAATTATATATTCAAAATTTTACTCATTAACAACACTCCTATATTCGTGTCTAAGATCTGAAAATTATTTAATGAAAAATCTTATAGCGAATCTCTCATAAAATTTGAAAAACAATATTCTCTTTGATACTCAGTATCATTAGTGGAGACTATTGTCACTTCTCGTGCGCACTCTATCATTATAACATTTCAATAGAAAAGTACATTTTACATGAAAATAGTTTATGCCATATTAACAAACTTTTTGTTAAATTAATATTTATGTACATTTGATATTAAAGTATTGTAATACAGTCAGACCTTTCTATAACAAATATTCTCTATAACAATATTTTATTATAATGGTCAAGTTTTCTTGAAAATTAATTTTTTAGTTTATGTTATAATATATGTTTTATATAAACACTTTACTATAGCTTCCAAAATACCGGAACAACTAAGATTGATATAAAAAAGTTTTACTATATTATAAACATAATTGTTTTCCTCAAATAAAAATGAAAATAAGAAGTTTGTGTAAAATAGAAGTTTTACTATGTTGTTATAAAAACATAATTTGGATTTGATTCAGTTTAAATAATCTATTTGATATTAGTAATGTAAACTGTTTTATTTTGTTTTACTTAAGTAAAAACTGTAACAGAAATAAGAATAACTTGTTATAAGAAAAATCAAATTATGGTGGATGTCTACTCTTTCTCCATGATCTTCTCAAATGCTTAATGATATATTCAATGACATATTTCTATGCTTAATGACATATTCAATGACATATTTTTCTTCACTTTTCATGCCTATATAAAGGCCTTGTAATAGATAGCAAAATACACACAATTGAAGAAGAAATAAGAATCTCTCTTCCTCTCTATATCTCTTAGCTTATTTTTTCTTGTTCTATATTATTTCTTTGAGTAATATTTATAATACGTTATCAGTACGAATTAGCTTCTACTCAAGTCCGATCCGGCACACACTAGCTACCACCACTCTGCTTTCTGGTATGTTTCTTTTAAAGTTGTCATATCATTGTTATTACGTCGGGAGAATTTTCTTTTTCCCAAGGTTGATTGCTAATCTGCACATATACCAGTTAATTTAGATTGTAAGATCATTATAAAATTGTTATTAAGATATTATAAGAAATTATAGAATACGTATATTAAATCATTTCGTAACAAGACTTTTCCATAATTACACTTGAGCGTTTACCTCTATTTTTGTTTATTTTTCTCTTAATTCAATTAAGAATTTGGCACAAAAAATTTTGGTTAATTTTATTGATTAAAAAATTTGGTAAATTCTGTTTATATAAATATGAATACCATATTACATGACTTATTATTATTTTTTCTTGTTTCATAATTATCCAAATTGCTTCTAATTTATCTATTTTTTTATGATAGTTTTCATTATGTCGAATTTATCGAAGCTTGAATTTGTGGCACTTGACATATCTGGAAAGAATTATTTATCATGGGTCACTGATGCTGAAATTCACCTTGCTACAAAAGCTCTTGAAAATACTATTATACAAGGAAATGAAATATCAGGCTAGGATAAAGTAAATGCTAAGATTTTCCTTCGTCATCATCTCGATGAAGGGTTAAAGACCGAATACTTAACCCTAAAGGATCCATTTGCATTATGGAGCAGTTTGAAGGAACGATATGACCATCTTAAGGCAACGATATTGCCAAGAGCTCGATATGAATGGATTCACTTACGGTTACAAGATTTTAAAACTGTAAGTGAATATAATTTTGCTGTATTCAGGATAACTTCCCAACTTAAATTATGTGGGAAAATTGTGAATGATGAGGATTTACTGGAAAAGACTCTTTCTACTTTTCATGCATCAAATATGGTATTGCAGCAATAATACCGTGAAAAGGGTTTAAAGAAATATTCTGAATTAATCTCATGCCTCCTGGTGGCTGAGCAACATAATACCCTTTTAATGAAAAATCATGAAACTCGTCCCACTGGATCTGCACCATTTTCCGAAGTGAATATGGTAGCAGCTACTCAAAAGTCTGAAAGAAGACAAAATCATTATTGTGGTCGTGGCCGTGGCCATAGTCGTGGACGTGGACAAGGACATTGAAGGCGACGAAATAATTATCGTTATCATGGCGAAAATAAACAAGAGAACAATAAGGATCCTCAAAATAATCCTTTGAAAAACAGAGTTAATATTTGCCACAGGTGTAGTATGAAAGGTCATTGGGCACGTGTTTGTCGTACACCTGACCATTTTGTCAAATTTTATCAAGCATCCAATAAAAGAAAAGATAACAATGTGGAGGCACACTTGACTTTTCAAAATGATGATGATAAAACAGACCCTTCAAACAAATATGATGATGCTGAGGCAAATCTTGCATGTAAAGATGATGATTTTGGAGGCCTTGCAAATATTACTCATTTAGAAGCTGGAGACTTCTTTGAGGATATTGACTCAGGAATTGATTATCTTACTGGGGAATAAAGCTTTAAGAAAAGTTATTATTTTCATATTATATCTTTATGTAGTTTCTTCTTCTTAAGTGTACTTTCCTAAAGTATCATATATGCTAGTTTCTATATTCTTCGTGTAATTTCTAATGTTTCTTTTATTTATAGTCTTTCGTATTTATTATGATGTACTTTTTGTTTATTTATGAAGAATATGGAAATTCCCCAGTCTTCAGTTAGATCTTATGATGTACTACAACACATACTATTTTAAGAGATACAAGATGTTTCTCTTATTTGATGATGAAAGAAGCCAATGTTAATACAATATCTGATAGTACAAGATTAATTGAAGGCTCAGGAAGAGTAAATTTATTACTACTCAGAGGAATAAATTTGGTTATTAATGAAATATTATATTGTAGTAAGTCTCAAAGAAACTTACAAAGTTTGAAAGATATTCGCCAAAATGGATATCACATTGAGACTACAAATAATGAAAAGATTGAATATCTTTATATTACTACAATAAAGTCGGGTAAGAAATATGTACTTGAAATATTACCTGCCCTTTCCTCCGGCTTATATTCCACAAGTATTAGTAGGATTGAAACGCATGCCATAGTAAATAAAAAGTTTACTAATCAAGATAATTTTATTATTTGGCATGACCGGTTGGATCATCTTGGTTCTACTATGATGCGTAAAATAATTGAGAATTCACATGGACATTCAATGAAGAACCAAAAGATTATTCAATTTAAGGAATTCTCTTGTGCTGCATGTTCTCAAGGCAAATTAATTATTAGACTATCAACTATTAAAGTTAGGACGGAATCTCTTACATTTCTGGAACGTATACAGGGTGATATATGTGGGTCCATTCACCCTCCATGTGGACCATTTAAATATTATATGATTTTGGTAGATGCATCTACAAGATGGTCACATGTGTGCTTATTATCAACTCGCAATATGGCATTTGCGAGATTGTTGGCTCAAATAATAAATCTAAGAGCACAATTTTCAGATTATACAATTAAGACAATTCGTCTTGATAATGCTGGTGAATTTACATCTCAGGCCTTTACTGATTATTGTATATCAACTGGGATAACAATTGAGCATCTGGTTGCTCATGTTCATACACAAAATGGTCTAGCAGAATCATTGATCAAACGCCTCCAATTAATTGCTAGACCAATGCTTATGAGAACAAAACTTCCCATTTCAGTATGGGGTCATGCTATTTTGCATGCAGCAGCACTTGTGCGGATAAGGCCAACAAGTTATCATAAAGTCTCCCCATTACAATTGGCTTTTGGTCACGGGCCAAATATTTCCCATCTTAGAATCTTTGGATGTACGGTATATGTTCCAATTGCTCCACCACAATGCACAAAGATGGGTCCCCAAAGAAGGTTGGGGATATATGTTAGGTATGAATCTCCTTCTATTATAAAATATCTGGAGCCTATGACTAGAGATTTATTTACTGCAAGATTTTTTTATTGTCATTTTGATGAATCAGTATACCCAACATTAGGGGGAGAAAATAAGCAGCTGAGAAAGGAGATAGATTGGAATGTATTATCACTATCTCATTCAGATCCTCGAACAAATCAATGTGAACAAGAGGTTCGAAAGATAATTCATTTGCAAAATATTATAAATCAACTGCCAGATGCATTCACTGACCTACCAAGGGTGACTAAGTCACATATTTCAGCTACTAATGCTCCAATTCGAGTTGATATCCCGGTAGGACAATCAATTAAAGCAAATAAGTTTAAACCACGCTTGAAACGTGGTAGACCAATCGGTTCTAAGGATAAAAATCCTCGAAAAAGAAAAGGAGCACATGATCAAAGTGATCATAATATAGAGGTAGTGGCTCAAGAAGAGCACAGAGACATAACAAATGATAAAACCTCAAGGGAGGTTCAGGTACCTGAAAATAATGAGAATGGAGAGATATCAATAAGTTATGTCTCAACGGGAAAAAGATGAAACCGAAATAATATTGTTATCGATAACCTTTTTGCTTATAATATCGCTCTTGAAATAATGCAACAAGATGAGGATCTTGAACCAAAATCTGTTGTTGAATGTAGACAGAGAAATGATTGGCCAAAATGGAAAGATGCTATCCAGGCAGAATTAACTTCATTTGCGAAACGTGAAGTTTTTGGGCCTGTAGTCCAAATACCAAATGGTGTTAAGCCTTTGGTTATAAATGGGTTTTTGTACGTAAAAAGAATGATAAAAATGAGGTACAAAGATATAAGGTACGCCTTATTGCACAAGGATTTTCACAAAGGCCTAGTATCGATTATGAGGAGACGTATTCTCCTGTTATGGATGCTATAACGTTTCATTATCTCATTAGTTTTGCTGTCCATGAAAAGCTTGACATGTATTTAATGGATGTGGTTACAACCTATCTTTACGGCTCACTTGATAATGAGATATACATGAAAATTTCCGAGGGATTTAAAATGCCTGACGCACATAATTCGAAGTCCCGGAAAATATTTTCAATCAAATTACAAAGATCTTTGTATGGTCTAAAGCAATCAGGAAGAATGTGGTATAACCGCCTTAATGAGTATTTATTAAAGGAAGGTTATATAAATGATACCATTTGTCCATGTGTTTTTATAAAGAAAATAACATCGGAGTTTATTATATTTGTTGTATATGTTGATGACATAAACTTAATTGGAACTCCTACAGAACTCCAAAAGGCAATTGATTATTTAAAGAAGTATTTCGAGATGAAAGATCTCGGAAAGACAAAATTATGTCTTGGTTTGCAAATTGAACATTTGGCAAACGAGACTTTTGTTATCAATCTGCCTACATAGAAAAGGTATTGAAACAGTTTTACATAGATTGAGCACATCCCTTAAGTACTCCGATGATTGTTCGATCACTTGATGTGAATAAGGACTCATTCCGACCTCAAAAAAAGAATGAAGAGCTTCTTGGTCCCGAAGTACCATATCTTAGTGCAATTGGTGCACTAATGTATCTTGCTAACACTACAAGGCCTAACATAACTTTTTCAGTTAATATCTTAGCAAGATATAGCTCTGCTCCTACAAGGAGACATTGGAATAGAATCAAATACATATTACGGTATCTAAAAGGGACTGCCGATATGGGATTATTTTATGGCAATGATTGTAGTCCCGATCTTGTTGGTTATGCCGATGTTGGGTATTTATCTTACCCATACAAGGCTCGATCTTAAACAGGCTATGTGTTTATATATGGAGGCACTGCCATATCTTGGCGATAGACTAAGCAATCAATCGTGGCTACTTCATCTAGTCATGCTGAGATAATTGCTATTCATGAAATAAGTCTATAATGTATATGATTGAGGTCTATAATACATCTTATTCGAGACAAATGTGGTTTGAAGTGTGACAAATTACCCATAATTTTGTATGAAGACAATGCAGCATGCATAGCCCAATTGAAGGGAGGATTCATAAAAGGGGATAGGACAAAACACATTTCACCAAAGTTATTTTTCACACATAATCTTTAAAAGAATGACGATATCAATGTGCAACAGATCCGTTCAAGTGATAATATGGCTGATTTGTTCACCAAATCTCTACCGACGTCAACCTTTAAGAAACTAGTATTCAAGATTGGGATGCGAAGGCTCAAGGATGTAAATTGATGCTCAGGGAGAGTTAATACGCGTTGTACTCTTTTTCCCTTACAAGTTTTTGTCCCACTGGATTTTTCTTGCAAGGTTTTTAACGAGGCAATCAAAAGGCGTATTTCGAAACATGTGTACTCTTTTTCCTTCACGAGATTTTATTTTCCCATAGGGTTTTTTTCTAATAAGGTTTTAACGAGGCACATTATCTATCGACATCCAATGGGGAGTGTTATAAGAAAAATTAAATTATAGTGGATGTCTACTCTTCCTCCATGATCTTTTCAAATGCTTAATGATATATTCAATGACATATTTTTCTTCACTTTTCATGCCTATATAAAGGCCTTGTAATAGATAGAAAAATACACACAATTGAAGAAGAAATAAGAATCTATCTTCCTCTCTATATCTCTTAGCTTGTTTTTCCTTGTTCTATATTGTTACTTTGAGTAATATTTATAATATAACTAATGAAATATGAAATTTATAAAATTTTATCAGTTAATAATATATTCTCTATGAAATAAATATATAAGAGTATTTTAAAGGTTCCATAAATGACCTGTCATATTAGCCACGTTTCCACAAGCTCCAATAGTCCAATGCCAATGTTTAAGAGAAGTTGTATTCAATGGGCTCACACGTTTTCAAAAAAAAAAAAAAAAAAATATATATATATATATATATATATATATATATATATATATATATATATATATATATATATATAATTATTTTAGTATTTATAATAGTGTTAGTCAAGCTAAATAAAATAAATGCATATTCATATCGCGAAACGCAACTTGTTTGGGATTGAGACGTAATTATTATTATTTTCTATCTTCATATTAACAATAATAATAGCAATCCATCAAGATTGTGGTGAGATGAATGCAACTCTTCCCATTAGCAAGAGATTTCAAGTTCGAGCAACGAGAATAAAATTTTTCTGCCAATCTTTTTTTTCCCTCTTCCCATTAGAGGAGATTTCAAGTTTGAGCAATGAGAATAAAATTTTCCTTGACAATATTTTTTTTCCTTTTTAGTGGATTTTAAGCTCCACGAATCCGATTAATCAAAGTACAAAAAAACACCACAACTTACCCAAGAATATAAAGGAGAAACTTAATGTAATAATCATTGCTGTTCCCACATATTACAAGTTTTGATTGAATATAAAGAGAGGTTGGTCTGCACCAATTTTTTTTTTGTACAGAAACCATTCTTTTTTTTTCCCATTCTTTTTTTTTTTTCATAATATATCCTACATCCAACGAGGCCTTAAAATACATTATTACAACCCCACTTTCAAAGATCTACACTTGCCTTTCCACCTTTCTCTGATTTTCTTATTTTTTTTTATAAATATAGAATTCTATTCCTATACTAAAAATAAACAAGTAAGTAACATAATTTAATCCAAATACATCAATAGAAAACAATATGGAAAAATATTGTAAGAAGGGGTAAAATAGTCTTTCACATTCTCCTCTTCTCCTTGTAATGATTAAAGACACTTGTTTCTTCTTTGTTGTGCCTTAATCATCAGAACGGTCATTTTCCTTTTTTACCCTTGATTGAATTCCATAATAACTCACATACCACTTAACAAATTTCCTCAACCCAATAGACAAATCAGTGGTAGGCTTATAACCAAAATCCCTTAACGCAAGGCTCACGTTAGCATGAGTAAACGGAACGTCACCGTTTCGTGGCATTTTGACCACATTCTTTTTAGCCTTAACACTCAACAAATTTTCAAGAATAGACACTAATTTCCTCACCGACACAGGCGAAGTATTACCCAAATTATAAACCCTCAACTGCGCCGGACCTTTTTTCTTTCCGCCGCTGCCGGTGCTCTTCTCCGCCGTATCCAGCGCTCCAACACACCCTTTTACTATATCATCAATGTACGTGAAATCACGCGCCACCTCCTTATCATCTTGTGTTACGTAAACATTAATTGATTTACCTTGTATCATATCCTTAGTAAAGAAAAAATAAGCCATATCGGGTCTACCCCATGGACCATAAACAGTAAAAAATCTTAACCCGGTTAAAGAAAGACCGTAAATATGGTTATATGTATGTGCAATTTCTTCACCTGCTTTTTTTGTTGCTGCATATAAACTTGCGGGTTGATCCGTTTTGTGCTCTTCTGAAAATGGTACTTTGGTATTTAACCCGTAAACCGAACTGGACGATGCCCAAACGATTGCGGGTTGAGGGTTAGCTGACTTGGCGACTTCTAATAAGTTAACAAATCCAGCTATATTTGATTTGACATAAGAGAGAGGATTTTGCATTGCGTAGCGAACGCCAGCTTGTGCAGCTAAATGAAGGATATGAGTAAAGGGAACAATGTCGAAGAGTTTATTGAGAAGTTCGACGTCGTTTATGTCACCTTCGACGATAAATATTTGGTGTTTTGATAGGAGATTTTGGCGAGCACGTTTTAAAGAAGGATCGTAGTAGGAATTGAAGTTGTCAAGGCCAAGAACACCGTCGCCACGTTTCTTTAATGCTAAGGAAGAGTGGGACCCAACGAAGCCAGCAGCGCCGGTGACGAGGACGGAGAAGCCGTTGGGGCGGCTAGGAGTGGCGGAGCGACGGACTTGTTTCTCCCACGACGCTCCGCCTCCGTAGAAGGCGGAGGAGAGGAGGTTGTGGGTGGTGGTATGAATGTTGTTGTGTGAATTAGTGTTATCTGAAGCTAATGGAGGGTAGTTTATAGTAAAAAAGAAAATAAGTAGTAGCGCCACTAGTAAAGTGATACGAAATAGAAGTTTAGAGGATGCAGCTATGAGTTTTGTACTATTAACTTTGCGAATATAGCTATTGTACCGCTCTAGCTTTGTGGTTTTGCTAGTGTCAGGCGGCGACGCCATTGATCGATAATTTCACACTAAGCTTTTGATATATGCAGAGTTGATATCAGTTCAAGAAATAAGAGCTAGATGATTGAATTTGAAGTGGATTAAAATTCAATACGACTAGTTATTGTGTGATATTGTGAAATATGGGAAGAGAGAATTGGGAGTTTTGTTTTTTTTGGGAAATGAAGAAATGGGGAGTGCTTTGATTTAGCAAGCCCCTAGGGAAGAAGGGGAAGAAGAGATGATTATAAAGGAAGAAAGAAGAAGGATTGATGTGTGTGTGTGTGTGTGAAAGAGAGGGAGAAATAAGAGTGGTGGACCAAAGAGAGGGAGAGAGATTTTGAGTTGTAGTTGGTTGGAGACCACTTTCTTTTTCTAGTATTCTATACTCTGCTTTTGTTTTTTTTAAAATAATGTAAAAAGAAAAAAATTAAAAAGTATATGAATTGGTTTAGGAAGGTTGGGTTTAGATTAATTATACATTTTAGTTAATTTATGTTTTAGAGAATAAGATTTGGTTAAACTATTCGTTAGATATTTTATTCTAGTAAAAAGTACTTCTGGTAAAATAAATTGCTTTTGTTTTTTTCTTTCTTTCCCATTTTGAATGATCAAACTAAGTTTATCTATGACGAAAGATCTAAAAAGCATATTTTTAAAGTAAAATTTTAAGTAATTGATGTTTGGTCGCACAATGAATACTCATTTTTGGAAAATTTAATAAAACTGAAGATAGATATATTTACAAGTTGTCACATTAATTTGGTATAATGAAATAGGACAAATCAAAATTTATGGAGTCTAATAAACAAGGAAACTTAAGGTTTTGTGGTTAAGAAAAGACTTTATTTGACTCTCAAAAGTGAATAATTAGGTCATACTCAAGCAATAATAATAACTTGACACTCAAAATATTATATATAATTTTAAAAATATATCAAATGAATGAGTAAGAGTTGCTTTCTACTGAAGGAGCTAATAAATCGATAAGTGTTATGCTGGAATGATAAGTATTCCTTCATTCTTAACCAGAGTTTTGGGTATAAAGTCGCTTTTGGTTTCGGAGCGTTTCACCCTGATTGTGAAATTTTCCGGCGCAAATACAAATTTAGTCGAGCCTCAATAAGGATACCGAATACTAGAAACAAGAAAATAAGGGTGGAATAAGCTAATGAATTGTCCTCAATTTTTAAAAATTTAAGAATTGATCCTTGCATTTATGTAAGGGGTGAAATGCCAGCTAAAATTTGAGTCAGATGTGTAGAAGAATTTCAAAATCATGTGAGACACACATGGGGGAATTTATGAGAAATGAGAACACTGATCCTTGACTTACTCTTATTCAACATTAGACAACTGAAATATTTTTTTTTTTTTTTTTTGTATTTCGCTTAGTATAGTAGTTTTAAGAAATAAAAATAGCTTTGTTACATTGGTTAAAACGGAATAGTAACGGTTATTGCAGTATTTGATGAAAGTTACTTATTTTAGAAAAACATACCGATTTGGTAATCTAAATATTTCAATCACAATTACCAAAAAAAAATATTTCACTCACTTTTACGGTAGTAATTTGTTAAAGATTATACAAATTTCTCATATAGAGGGGAAGTAATTCCTATATTGAGGATATTTTCATAACTAACACAACAAAAAACTAGCATAATTAAGATTTACTAAACTAGCATATTACACATGAGAGGTTTATCCAATGCACATCAAGTGTAGCGGCTGCGAATTTCCCTCTTAACAAAAATAAAAAATTAAGCAAGTAAGATTTACTAAAAATATGAAGCTAACTAACTCATCAAATTTCAGTTACATAATTAATAAAGCAAAATATTCTCTCAGGTCCATTTTAATGGATTTTTTGACTTTATTTTATGGTTCATAATATTTGATTTTTTCAAATATCAAAAATGAATTAACTTCTTCTTTTTTTCAAAATTAACCTTGGAGTAAAGAGTCTAGGAGTATTTGTTGTATTTTCTATGAACAAATTAAAGTTAATATGGTCAATTTTATTATTAATAATACTAAAAATTGGATTCTTTAATATTTGTGAAAATAATAAAAAATCAATTAAAGTAAATAGGAGGAGTAACTCATAAGATAGATAAGTAATTTCACTTAGATAGATTTAACTTAATGCTCTGTCTTCCACAATTAGTCAAATAGTAACTTCACAGAAAGAATCTGAAAAGTCATTATCTACTTTTAATTAATTAATTCAATTATTAACATTCTTCTGTTGCTTTCTTTTTCCATATTTTATTTTTTAAAATTAGATATAAAGTGCATGACCGTTTGTCACCGACAAAATAATTTACAGTTGAGAGCTGAGAGAGTTAATTTTAATAATTAACTATTATTTTATTAATGGTTAGATCTTGGGTTTAGTTCAGACAAGATAAAAGGTTCTTTTTGTCACTAAGGTTAATTTTGTTCTGTTTCTATTTTAAATTTCATTTAATAATTTTCCTGGGGAGCCGTTATTCGGTTAATATAAAACTAACCTCCATCCATTTTTTGAAGCAGTGTTCTTAATTGCGAAGCTTCTCTGCTATTCTTTATCTGTGTCCAATCCCAACTCCCAATACTTACCCCCCCCCCCCCCCCCCAAAACAAAAAACCCCCCACAAAAATATACTACATAAATTCTTTTTTATTTTGAAAAAAACAGGAATAATCATTATAAAAGGAAAGGCAGAAAATCAGAAAAGATGAGAAGATACAGAATAAAATGAGTTGATTTATATGTGTATTTTTTTTTGGTTTCTCACCCAGTATCCGGTATCTACACCGGAGCTCGACTAAGGCCTCATTTATTTTTTTTAAGATTAAGACGTTTGAATCTGAATACACGTCTGAATATCAAAATGTGTATTAAGATTAAGAGATCCGAATCTGAGTATACATCTGAATATCAAGATGTGTATTAAGATCTGAATACTAAATGATTAAGACTGTTTGATTTTTAACATCTGAATGTATAAAATTTACGTTTATTTGAAAATTAATAAACATAAAATTCAAATAAAATACTAATTAATCTAATATTACATCACTAAAATATATAGCTTTTTAAAATATGATAGTTGCTGGTGGTGATGGCTAACGGTAGTGCTTGTGAATGCCGATTAAAAGCGATGGTTGGTGGTAGTTTAGGGTAGTAGCTAGTGGTGATTGGTAGTGGTAGCTGTTATGATTGAGGATGGTGGTGATGGGTGGTGGTGAGTGATGATATTTAATAATGGCGGGTGGTGGTGGTAGTTGTGATTGAGGAAGATGGTGGTGGTAGTTTATAATGATGTGCATTACCAACTATGATTGTTGATGGTGATGGGGTGGTTAGTTGTGGTAGTTGAGGTGGATGGGTGTTGGTTGTCGTTAATGATGATGGTGGGGATGGTGGGTGGTGGTATTCTACAATTGTGGCGGCTATGATTGAGGATGATGGTGGTGGTGGGTGGCATGATGGTAGTTGATAATGGTAGGCGGTGGCGGTAGTTAATAATGAATATGGATGATAGCATCTTAATGAAATTAAGTCTCTGTTATAGATCTTAATGATACAGACCTATTCAGACCCATTAAGTGGTTGTGAAGTAAATAAAAAAAATACTTAACGATTAAGATCTGAATAATTAAGATTTAGACTTTGAAAACAAACACACTTAATGTCTGAGATCTGAATAATTAAGATTCAGACTTCTATTAAGTGCAAACAAATGAGGCCTAAATCCGGAGAAGTCCCACATCGGTGGATAAAACGCTCTCTAACTAAGACGATTTCATACTAAGGGCTCGAACCCGAGACGTCTAGTTAAAGATTAAGAGTACTTAACACTCTATCACAATCTTTGTTAGCAGACAGAGTGTGTTATAAATTTATAATCTATCTAATATGTAGTTTAGCACACTTGTATAAGCATTCTAAAGTTATCCATTTACATTTTCATAGCTATTCTTAGCCGTTATTTGGTTAAAGTAGTTAAATTCTTAGCTTGCATAGCCGGACGCCCAGAAGTTTTAATTGTTTCAGTTTAGTCCTTCAAATTTTGTATTTGTTGAAATTTAGTCCTTAAGTTTGTTATTTGTAGTACTAGGTGTTGCTTTATTTCCGTGGTATTATACCGCGTGTCATTATGATAAATTCAATCTCACCTTTGTATTTCAGATTTATAATTCTTAATTAATTTGGTGATAAGTTCCTCTTCAAATACTGATTCCACCATGGTCACTTTATACGTTAAATACTGCAACTTGTTACTCGAAGCATCTCGCTTTCACGCAGGGTCCAAAAAAGGACTGCATCCTAAAGGGTATAATGTAGGTAGTCTATTCCGATGCAAGTATCTGTGATTGATTTTACAGCTCAAATTCATGATCTCTAGGTCACACTGTGATAACTTTACTGTTGCTCCAATGATGCCTTCACCAAGATCACTTCATTTCCTTAAAAAAAATCCATTTTAGAATCCAACGTTAGATCATAGGAATTACATGGAAGATTATCAAAACAAACGAAACTAATGTCACCAATATCTTATTTTTTGTATGTTTTCTTATTTGTTAGCTTCAAATTTCGAGCATTTATTGAGAGAAGACTGAACCTTAGCTATAGGTATATTATCATCACTATACACTGGGATGCACAACGTGCATGTGCATGGGTGGTCACAGCGTAGTTTACGTAACATATTCATTGAACTAACTTTTAATTCTATGTATGGAATTGCTGATTTTACAAAACTGTCTTTTTATAAAAGCATCACATGGAACGGTTTGGCTAAAATTATCTAGGCACTCAATGTTATTATCCTAGTTTCCGTCATTTTAAAGAGAATATTTCTTGTTCATTTGGTACCCATAAGTATTGTGTTTGTGGTGTCTAGGACTAGTTCACATTTAAATATAACTTAAATTTAAATTATATAAATTGATAGTGTAAAAGATGAGGATGATTTGGATTGTATTGCTGTATATAATCCCTCCTGTTTTAAGTTTTTTTTTTCTTCCTTTTATTGCTGTATATTTTAAGTGTGAGAAACTAAGTCCAAATATTCCTTCCATTCCAATTTATGTGAACCTATTTGATTGGGCACGGAGTTTAAGAAAAAATAAAAACTTTTGGAATTTGTGGTCCTAAACAAGTCAAAAAGGACCCAGAGTATTTGTGTGATTATAAAAGCTTCTCATTTGTGTGGTTAAACTTAGAATTGTAAGTTTAAGCAAAATTGTCTCCAAATTTAGAAAGAGTTGTTTCTTTTTAGAATGAATCAAAAAGATAATAGATTCACCGGAACGGAGGGAGTATTATTATCGTTCACCACGTAAGTTGGGCCAGAGAAGTGGAACCCATAAACAGTTTCATGTTCCGTCGGTGTTGTTGACAGAAAAATTAATTCCATAGGGAAAGGCAAAGGAAAGTTCTCTTCATACACATCAACTCACTTTTTTATCACATGGAGGCAAGATTTAAACAGCATTAATTGAAGAAGAAATTGTGACAATAGAGAGGGGGCCTTGGGTTGGTGTTGGGGTGGGGTGGGGGTGGGGGTGGGGGTGGGGGAGATACAAGCCACTCAGAAATAAGAATTAAATTGATAAACTCAAATAGTCAAATTAATAGACCTAAGTTTGAGTTGTAAAAGTGTCAATGGTACCTTGTTAAAAATGTAAAGTATATGAACAAAATTGGATACATCAAGTTTCCTCCTCTATCTACTTCTAGTTTCCTGTTTTTAGATCGCTATTATTATATGATATTTCTTTTGTTTTAATTATATTATTTTTCAAGCTATTGTTACTGTTTCTCTTTCCGTAGTTCTTTGTCACACGATTTTGCTTTCATTGAGCCGAGAGTCGACCGGAAACAACCTTTCTATTTTTACAAGATAGGGGTAATGTGTGCGTATATACTAACCTCCCCCAGATGCCACTTGAGGCAATACACTGGCTATATTATTATTGTTATCGTCTACTTAGAAGTCGTTAGAGTTGAAGACAAGTTATACTAGGATTAATACAAAATATTCAGTTCATATCCCTCATCCTTCATTAGTGCCAAAATAAGCTCATAGTATCCCAACAAAAGAAATAGCTAGTTTCCTCAGAAAATGGATTAATTTCATATATACCACACAGTCCATAAACACTTTAATTGCACTTATTCTCGGGGACAATCATTTACTCTTCTTTCTTGTTTTCTTATATAAAAATAATTTCGAACTAATTTATTGAGAAATTATGTCTTATCAAGAAATCATTTCCTACATTCCAGTATATAGAAGCCAATTTGAAAAAGAAATGAAACCACAAATTAGTTACTCATATATAATTAGACAACAGGACTACAATAAAGATGGATGTTAAGAACTAGGATTAGGTCGACTTTGATGGGGCTATGTTGTCTCGGAAATGGAATCCAAGAAAAGATAGGGAGCTTCTAACTCTTTTGTTTTTAGACTTTTGTACTTCTAGAATTTCCCTTATGTGACAAGTAGTACTATCCAAATGAAGCAGAAGAAGTTTTCGAATAACACAAAAAAAAGTAGCTTATCCCGAGAAGCATTTTTCAAAAAGCACTTTTAAGAAAAATACATTTAGAAATACTTTTTAAAAGATTGGTCAAATACTAATTGCTGCTCAAATGTACTTTTTAAATTAATTAGCCAAATATTCTCACAAAAAAAAATACTTCTCAAAATAAGCAGATTCTATAAGCTTGGCCAAATATACTATAATTTTGATTAATGTCGCGTAAGGCCACTATTGAGATTATGCTGGATTGTTGTTGTTGTTGTTGTTGTTGCGTAAGGCCACTAAAGAGGAAAATGCGTTATAGCAAAAGTTTCTATATTCCATTAAGAGTATTCAATTTCGTATAAGTAACTTCTTTTTCTTTTCTACTTTTCATGCGCGACTTTTTTCATACACACTTAACAATCTCTTATTTGAACTAAGTGCCACATGATCCATCATAATTTATAGGCTAAATTGGAGATTAATTGTATATCACCCATGTTAGCTTGAGTATTTACGGTCACCAAAGTCCAAAGGTTGTCTATGCGTCTTCAAAGCTACGGGTAAAGGTCATAAATCTCATACACGGACAAAGGCATTAAGCCGAGCCCCCATGCCATATTCCGTCATCTTCATAGTCCCACCAAACCATTGGCTCTAATATCAGTTGTTGGGCTAAAACAGCTAAATGATACACCTAACATGATGTGATTGTCCGTTTTGCTCCAAGGGTGTGTTTATTATGACGGGAAATAATTTTTTTATATTTTCATTTCTGATTTTTTATTTTTCAGTTTACAAGTTCGAAGTTTTACGAGTTACAAAGTTATGAGTTCAGAGGTTTATGTGTTTGGAAGTTTGAGGGTTTAGAAATTATAGAGTTTCCGGGTTTGAAAGTTTAGCGGTTAAGAAGTTTATGAAATTTGTGGGATCGGAAGGTTGTTGATTCGAAAGCTTATGGTTTCATATTTATTGTATCTAAATTATAATTTATGAATACTCATGAGAAGTTATTTTCCTTAATTTGCGTACCAAACACCGGAAAATGAGTAAGATTACTACTTGTTTTCCAAAAAAATATTTTGTTGGAAAATATTTTCCACGGAAAATATTTTTCGTTATACCAAATACATTCCAAGCCCTCACGTTTTTTTCAAAAGTCGCACACCATTAAAAGTATTCAACTCCTTATAAGCAATTTATTTTTATTTTTTTACTTTTTATGTGAGATTTTATTCATACGCGACATGTACGTAGAAAAAAACTGAAAAATTATGTAACGAGAACCTAGTCATAACATTTTGAAAATAATTAGGTGATCAATTATAAAAGGAAAAAAAATGTTGAAACTCATAAGGAGGTGGGGTAAAATGCAATCTTAACCTAATATTCTTCAAGAATGGCTATAACGTGTTATTTTAGTTTCGCACTTATAATTTTTTCTTGTTTTCTTTTTGGATCATGTATTATGACAGCTTATGGATTTGCAGTGGAAGGACGATAAAATTCCATGAATATATAATTTAATGAGAGCTGACAAAAACTATGGGACATAGTATCAGTGAAATGTTTTTCCTAATATGACAAATGTACAAAAGATGTGAAGTTCGAGATAAATCTCTGTGTTGTGTGTTTTCTTTGTAGGGTTAGGGTACACCTACAAGGATTTAGTCTAAGCCCACAGCTTTCATAGAATGGGGATCGAAAATGGTCCTTATTTCTTGTTTTCACAAAACATTGAGTTATGGTTGGTAAAGTGAAAGGTGGACCATATATATATAATTTTTTTTTTAAAAATATCTCTCCCAATTTAAGATTATCTATAGTGTTTTCACACTTCCCCTTCAGTATGACTCGGACCTAGGACCTAATGATCGTGGGTAGATGCGTTTTATCAACTGAGCAAGCCTCGCCTGGATGGAACCATATATATTAATTTTGACTTTAAAAGGATTTATCTTTTGGCTTTAAGGTATATGCAATTATGCATTGACAGTTTGAAAAACATTATATTTTTAATATGTTTAACCTATTAAAATAGGTAACTTGCATGTCTTAATTTTTAGGTTACTAATCTTACTTTTTAATAAATTATTGTTACATTATATAATTAGATTTTGATGATATGCTAGTATAAAAAAAATTACATTGTCAACGTATAAAAATTGAGATTATAGTTAGTTTCCATAGGACTATCCTACTATATTGGGAGAAATTGAAGGCTTCCTTGTCCTAAATGAGCAAGTGGACAAGTTGAAGTACAATTCTTTAACATATACTTTGGCAACCCAAAATTCATCCCCTTTCATTTATCATTCACTTTAGATTCCACGCGTCTATATAGGCTTTTTGTCATTAGGTCCATTCCTGCTTTAGATTAGTCAGTGAAGATGATAAAAAAATACTATTCTACTGTCATAAATATTTTTCACGCTCATATCATAAGCAAATAGTCTCGTATTTGTTTCTGGCCCCAACGAAATTTTTATGAAATACAACGAAGTATAATTTTAAACTATAATTACAAGTGGACGTAAAAATCCTGATCTTTTTTTCCAAATTATTTTTATCTATAGAATTCACGCAGTCCTGTTGGAACTAATTCGATCGTTAATTAAAGGCAAGGGCAAATAAAAGATCTTGGTTACGTGGAAAAAGCACACTGATAATTGAAAAGATTGAGAAGTTACATATAATTAATTTGTAGGGATACACTTAATTGGGTGAGGTCTTTTGGAGAAAATTATGCAGGTTTAACTCAAAGAGGACAAGATTATACGATGTTAAGAATATTTTCATACTAATTTTGTCCAACAATTAGTATTAAAGTCAATGATTCGATGTAACAAGTATGAAAATAACGGGGTGATTGCGCGAGCTCAGTTTACTACATTTACCTTCGAATAAACCTCAAAATTAGAAAACTACTCCCTCCGGTCCACAATAATCGATTTTTAGTTATTTTCACACATATTAAGGAATTCATCTTTTAGCATTAATTAATAATAAAATTAATCATATTAACCTTAATTTGTTCATTGAAAGTATAACAAATATTCCTAAGCTTTTTATTCCAAAGACAACTTTGAAAAAAATAAGTTAATTTCTTCTTGATATCTAAATAAATCAAATATTATGTACCACAAAAAAATACCAACAAATCAAATAAAATGGACTCGGTGGAGTATAGAAGAGTTGAGTAAAAGGCAAAAATCTTGAAAATCATATAAGGTGGTAAATGTAAAGCTTTAATTTTGCATTTAATATTCTACTTCTCACTTCTTCTTTCTTTTATGGTTTACATACTCTATTGGTCAAAATCTGCCCTAAGGTTATTTAGCATAATATGACATTAAGAAAAGAGTCGGTCGAGGTGGACCAGGAAGCAACGAAGTCATTGGCTGAGGTGTCAGACATGAGTCGTAGTCGAGATGTCGACAAAAGCCGACGAGAGCCGTAATCGAGAAGTTAACAAGGGTCGAGGTCGAGGGTGAATATTGATGACAGGAGCTGCAACAACTAGTTTGTCAGGGTAGGATATTAAAAGAGAATACTCTAGTGGATATTCTCTTCACTTGTACTACTAGGATTTCATAGGAAAATGTCTGAGATATATAGAGAGAAGAAATAATGATAGGGGCATGTAACATTCATTTTGATAAGAACACTTTTCATTAGAAGATTCCTTCCCACATATAAAAATACGAAGATTACCTTTTGACAAAGATTCTCGCTCATATTATTCCACATCTTTCCACCAGATCCGAGGATTGTTCAAAAAAATCTTGGGTCTTTCTGTCACTCATCATTGTCAGAAGAAATATTCGTCCAATCCATCCATTATTGGGTGAATCATTCTCCTTATTTACTTGAATGCCATTTATTGATATGTATTGTTAGTTACACCTACATTATTGCTCATACTTTAAGAATATATTGCACTTGTTGTCATCAATAATTTACGGGATCTGTCCCCACCTTTCACACGTCATTAAGGTTTACATCTAGAGTTATTATCTTTAACTAGATTTAACCAATCATTATATAAATTTACTAGGTTAACCGAAAGTTACGCTTTTTGGTCAAATAATTTGGCGCCATCTTTTCTAGCTAAGTCTTTTAATTCCTTCTAGATTTAGTTCCTTCTAGATCTACAAGCAACACTGGTTACTAACGTAAAAAAAATAAGAACCTTTTCCTATCTGCATGCATGATCTGATATGACAGGTAACAGAGAAGAAAGAACGAGAATAATGAGCGACCTCCCAACAAACCTCATGAACATCTTCCACGAAAGCTCTGAAGCAGTGGACGAGGACACACCGCCCAACGCCTCTCCTAGGTGAGGTGGATCACCCCTCCCCATTGCAGCATCACAGAATCTATTAGTAAGACAACCTCCACATCCGGGGGACAAGAGGCACCACTAGCAATAAAGAAGCTCCTCGAGGCCTGGCTAACTGATACACTGACCAACGTCCTCCACAAGCCCGTTCAGGACGCAGCCGTAGTAAACTCGAGAACCTGTGCTATACCACCAGTAGACGAGCAACATGGTCAACCTCCCACGACGACGGGTATTACTCTCAATGTTGTTAACAATGCAATCAACGACCCCCTCAAAACCATTCTAAAAAGGATGGAGGAAATGGAAAATGAGAACAAGGCGCTTCGGGACCAAATGAGAGAACACCAAGAAAGGGTCGATAAAATACCGGGCACTCCTAAGCTGATGCCGAAGAGAGATGCCGGTCGGTTCATCGAACAGTCGTACAGTGATAGAGCTGCCACACATGCCATACCAAAGACCTTTAAAATGCCGCCCTATCTGAAAATATACGATGGCACAACTGACCCCAAGGATCATGTGATCCATTACGTCACTGCTGTGAATGGTAATGACCTCACAAAGGAACAAGTATCCTCCATTCTACTAAAGAAATTCGGCGAAACCCTCACAGGTGCATTAACCTGGTATTCGCAACTGCCTACACGCTCCATCAAAACCTTTGAGGAAATGGCCGATAAGTTCGTGAAGACTCACGCCGGGGCCAAGAAAGCCGAGGAAAGAGTAAACGACATCTTTGCTATCAAACAATCTCCGGGAGATGGGATGAGGGACTTCCTCGCCCGTTTTAACAGAGTAAGAATGACTTTGCCCAATGTATCGAAAGGAATGGCGGTAGCTGCTTTTCAAAACGGGCTGAGCAGAAATGGTTCAAGGGTAACAAGAAAACTATTAAGTCGGCTTATGAAATATCCTCGAACAACTTGGGACTAAATACATAATTCATACTGCGCTGAAGTCCGAGCACACTAAAACGACCTAAATGGGCCAACTCATCAACTGACCTCGGTACAAGCAGAATTCAGAAAAGATCGGAGAAATAATATCAGAAGAGATCCTGTGGCCTCACGACCAAACCAGGACACGGGATACAATGACATCATAAGGCGACCATGGATACACACCATGAGAACTATCCCCTCCAGCTTGTACCAAATCATCAAATTTCCAACTCCATGGGGGATATTCAGTATACGAGGGGAGCAACGCACATCCCAAGAATGCTACCGAATCGCCCTAGACTGCACAGATACCCAACAAATAAAGGATAAAGAAAAAGAGACATAACAATCAATAGGGTCGAGGTCAGTAAGCGATGACAGTGAGGACGCCATCAGAGACCCCGATATGGCCGAAGCCGCATGATCGACTATAAAGGACCTCGACCCCGTTCAACTAGACATCAAAGACCACAACAAGAAAGCTTACATCGGCTGCAAACTTCAGGAACCGGGTAAGTTTCGAAAATTTTTAACTGTTAACGCAGACTTGTTTGCTTTTAGCCATGCATATATGCTAGGTATCCCAAAGAAGATCGCCATGCACAAATTGAACGTCGATCCGCTCTACCCCCGGTGAGGCAGGTTCAACGTAAGTTCAACTCCGCAATCAATGATGCATTGCGCGAAGAATTGAAAAACTTGTTAGGAAATGGCTCCGTCAGAGAGTCGAAGTACCCCTAATGGGTCGCCAACGTTGTCATGGTAAAAAAGAAGAACGACAAGTGGCGAATGTGCGTAGATTTCACTGACCTAAACAAAGCTTGCCCCAAGGATTTGTTTCCATTACCTCATATCGACCAACTCATCGACGCAACAGCCGGTCACGAGTTGCTAAGTTTCTTGGATGCCTACTCAGGTTATAATCAGATCCTAATGGAGGAAGAGGACCAGGAGAAGACCACCTTTATCACCCACCAGGGGACGTACTGCTACAAGGTCATGCCTTTTGGACTGAAAAATGCGGGGGCAACTTACAAAAGGATGGTGACGAAGATGTTCAAAGAACAACTCGGCAAAATGATGGAAGTCTACATCGACGACATGTTGGTCAAATACAAAAGGAAAGAAGATCACATCGACCACTTGAGAGAAGCCTTCGGCATACTCAGGCAATACAGCACGAAACGGAACCACAAGAAATGTGCATTCGGCGTGGCCTCAGGAAAATTCTTGGGTTTCCTAGTGTTGCAGCGAGGTATCGAGGTCAATCCCGACCTAATCAAGGCCATCAAAGGGATACCAGAGCACTTGACCACCAAAAAGCAGTTCCAGAGGTTGACTGGCTGTATTGCCGCCCTTTCAAGGTTTATCTCACGATCCTTTGATAGGTGCCATAAGTTCTTCAGCATACTCAAAAAGGAGAACAGCCTCTAATGGACCCCTGAGTGCGTCCATACCCTGAAGGAGTTAAAGGTAAACCTGTCCTCGCCACTGTTGCTCTCAAAACTAGAACTAGGATAGCCTCTCCTCATCTATCTCGTCGTGTCCAATGTAGCTATGAGCGCAGTCCTGGTCCAAGAAAATAATGGTACGCAATCTTCCATTTATTACATTAGCAAAACCCTAGTCGACACCGAAACGAGATACCCCCATCTCGAAAAACTGGCTCTGGCCTTGGTCATTGCTTTACGAAAGCTTAGACCGTACTTCCAATTCTACCCTATCTCGGTCGCCACGACTTTCCCTTTAAGAAGCATTTTACACAAACCCAAGCTATCAAGCAGATTGTCCAAATGGGCCATTGAACTGAGCGGGCATGATATTACATATTGGCCGCGAACAACGATAAAGTCACAGGTTCTTGCAGACTTTGTCGCCGACATCAGTGCAAAAATAATGACCGAAGTCGAAAAAGAAGCCGTCCACACTTCTCCCCAAACACAAGACCTCTTGGTCCTGTACACCGATGGCGTGTCTAACGCGTCAGGATCCGGGCTACGACTTGTGCTCGAAGTCCCGACAGGCGAAGTGATTCGCCAGTCCATAAGATACCCAGACATGACTAATAACGAGGCCGAGTATGAGGTCGTAATTGTAGGAATGAGACTAGCACTTAAATACGGGGTGCAACGACTAAGGTTGCGCTGCTATTCTCAACTCGTAGCCAACCAAGTCACAAGGAATTTCCAAATCAAGGAGAAAAGGTTACAACAGTACCAGACCGAAATCTGCAAGCTACTGCCCGAGTTCGACGAATGTCAACTTGACCAGATCCCCTGAGCACAGAACACCGAGGTGGACGACCTTGCCAAGTTAGCCGCAACCACCAAAACCATTACAACCGGAGAAAGAAATATGGTCTACCTCCTCAACTCATCGATAGACCAAATCGAGGTAAGAACCATAAACCTGACTTGGGACTGGTGCAACCGTATTATTACATATTTGCAGGACAACGTACTCCCAACAATAAAAAGAGGCCAAAAAGTTGCGAATGCAAGCAGCCAGATACAACATCATCCACAACGATCTTTATAAAAGGACATATGCTGGCCCCCTGTCGAAATGCTTAGGCCCAAATAAAACACTTGAAGAAGTACATGAAGGCCACTGTGGATCTCACTCTGGCAATCGATCTCTAATCAGATGCCTCATACGGGCAGGGTATTACTAGCCCACCATGAAAAGGAGGTTGTGGACTTCGTGAAAAAATGCGAGCAATGCCAGAAATACGCCCCAATGATCCACCAAGCAGGAGAACACCTACACTCAGTAACCTCCCCTTGGACGTTCATCAAATGGGGAATGGACATCGTGGGCCCCCTCCTGGAAGGACGAGGTAACGTATGATTTCTCTTGGTCTTAACTGACTATTTCTCTATATGGGTTGAAGCTGGAGCATTCGCCCAAATACGCGAACATGAAGTGATCGCCTTCATATGGAAAAACATCATATGTTGTTTCGGTCTCCCCAAAGAAATCAGCTGCGGCAACGAACCCCAATTTCCAAGAAAGAAGGTCGCCGACTTTTTTGATAAATGGCACATCAAAAGAATACCCTTAACGCCTTAACACCCCGCGGGCAACGGGAAAGCGGAATCCTCCAACAAGTCAATACTGAACATCATGAAGAAGAAACTCGAAAACGCCAAGGGACTATGGCCGTAAATATTACCAGAAGTACTCTAGGCGTACCGAACAACGCCAAAGACGAGCACAGGAGAAACGCCATACTTATTAGTCTATGGGACTCAAGAATTAATACCGGTCGAGGTCGGGGAGTCCAGCTAAAGGTACTCCTGCGAAAGCGGATCCCAGAACGATGACAGTAGAATGCAGGAACTTGATAAAGTCGAGGAACGAAGAGATATGGCCTACGTGATAAAGGTCGCCCAAAAGCAACAAGCAGAACGCTATTATAACAAAAAGGCAAAAGTCAGGCCACTTAAAGTCAGGGACTACGTGCTTAAAGCTAAAACAGAAGAAAGAAAAGACTCGCGAGAAGGCAAACTAGGAACAAACAAGGATGGCCCCTACAAAATCACGACATCAGCAAACAAAGGGTCATTCACACTAGAAACAATGGAAGGAAAGAGACTACCAAACAACTGGAATATTACACACCTCAAGTGTTTCAACTTTTAAAGGTCGAGGTCCCCAAAGTTGCACTCATTTTCCCTCACTCGCGTTTTGTCCCAATTGGGTTTTCTCGAGGAGTTTTTTAACGAGGCAACGACGGGGATACTTCAGGATTGAAGTGCGCACAGCCGACACTCTTTTTCCCTCACTCGGGTTTTGTTCCAATTGGGTTTTCTCGGGGAGGTTTTTAACGAGGCGACGACGGGGATACTTCAGGATTGAAGTGTGCACAGGTGAAGGCACTGGAGGGCTAGTTCTTTGCTCGATCTCTCACTACTTTTCCAGTTCAACCAATAAAGGGATTGAACTGCCAACCAGCGCCCGAAAAATATGTAAATCTCTCCAAGTATATGAACAAAGCATAAATACATGGAGTTTATTTATGCTCTCCCCAAGCACGGGTTACATTCGACCTTGTTCGAATTAACACCTATTCGGCCCATGGTCTTAACTAAATGAATGTTACATTCGACCTCGTTCGAATGTAACACCTACTCGGCCCACAGCCTAAACTAAATGAAGGTTACATTCGACCTCGTTCGAATTAACACCTACTCGGCCCACGACCTTGAAAAAATTAAGGTTGCATTCGACCTCGTTTGAATGTAACACCTACTCAACCCACAACCTTAACTAAATGAAGGTTACATTCGACCTTGTTCGAATTAACACCTACTCGGCCCACAACCTTGACGAAATGAAGGTTGCATTCGACCTCGTTCAAATGTAACACCTACTCGACCCACGACCTTAACTAAATGAAGGTTACATTCGACCTCATTCAAATTAACACCTACTCGGTCCACGGCCTTAACTAAATGAAGGTTACATTCGACCTCGTTCAAATTAACACCTACTCGGCCCACGAACTTAACTAAATAAAGGTTATATTCGACCATATTCGAATGAACAACTTATCGGCCCTCATCCATAAATAAGCATGCGATGTGTTAGACCTCATTCGAACCAACACCTACTAGCCCTCGGCCCTAATCAAACCTAGGCTTTGTTTCTGCCTCGTTCAACCTACTCGGATAAAGTTATTATGACTAAGGAAAACAAGCAACAAAATAAAAAAACATACAAACCCGAACAGAAGAAAAAGAATCAGGTACGAATAACATAACTACCATTTCATACTTAGAATATTTTCTACAAAGGCTCGAATACACGTCTACAAAAAATACACATAATTCTGCGACTAAACAAAAAAAATAAGGAAAAGCAATTAATCACCGCCTGGCCCAGCAACACCACCAGCTTGATCGCACAAGCTATCTCCATCTACCTCTTCGCCATCACATCGCCAGCGGGATTCTCTTCCTCGTACCAGGCGTTCTGGTCTATCTGATCCACTTCCGCAGCCTCCTCATTATCACCGGCCTCCGGTTTGTTGGGATCGTAGCCACAAGCAAACCGAGCTTCAAGCGCCTTAGCACGACCTTCCTCGAAGTCGGCTTCTGATACAGCTCTCACCCCATCAAATCCCTAAATATATCCAGCTGGACTTGGCGTGAATCCATTCCTCGTATAAGTCCCAGGGAACATCAGGAAAAATAGAAGTATGGGAAGAGGACGGCTGAGCCAATAACTGATCTTTCCCGGCCTCGAGAGCAGCAACTCGATCACAGAGGCCTGAAGCCTCTTTTCCAGCTCCCTATCCTCTCATCGAGCCGCTCCTCTCTGAGCCTGACTGTCTCCAGAGCACTCTCCCACTCAGAACGGAGAATGCAGATCACGACGTCCAAAGCCTCCGATTTCCTCGCAGCCGACAACTGGGCCAACTCTGCCTTCTCTAAACCCGCTGCCTTCTTAGTGTCTTCACCACTCAAAGCGTCCGCTTTGAGTTTACATTCCTCGAGCTTGGCGCGCAATAAGACCACTTGGGCTTGAAGGTCGGTACATTACTCACCTCAAGCTCCTCCTCTTTTTCCCTTAATGCCCCCTCAAGAACGCTACATTTTCTGATGACTCTTACCAACTCGCCATCCTTTTCCTTCACTTCATCTCAGATAGCCCAAAAATTGCCGCTCTCGCCGAACCGTCTACGGGTCTCGCAATGCTTGTTACGATATTCACGATATTTCTATTCCATCTTCTAAAAAATAGCCTTACGCCTCTCCTCGCGTCGGGCACTCTCTATCTCCAAAATCACAATCTGAAAAAAAAAAGAAATAGAAAATGAAGAGTAAGAACGAAACTTTGAACTCCACATGAAAAAACGAAGAGGGATCGAAAAACTTACCCTTAGAGCGAGGCCGGCTATGCTCCTAGACAGAGTGGCATCCTTCAACCTTTCGAGGGTTTTACCCTCCACATCAGAACAAAAGGGACCAAGAGAAGGGACTACGTCCTCCATGTCCACCAACAAATTCCGATCCATGGGGATCGCAATAGTCCGTATGGTCCCCTCCAACCTCACCTCGAGTCGAATGAGTCCTTCTCCCATCATCCTTACCTCATCGGCATCCATGTCAGAGCCCGTCTAATAACCTTCCTCGACTATGCATTTTCCTTTTATGTCGGCCCTCGAAAAAGGATCCTCGACCGGTCATGAGGACGATGGCTTGTCCTGTCACAAGTCGTCATGGACTCTCATCGATTGACCTCCTAATCCCATCACAGCCATAGGGAGAGATGTACCCTCTTCGGCTTCAGATGATGGAGCAATCACGGGCGACAATTCAGCATCACTTTCAAGCTCTATAGTCTTCGTCTCTCCGACGACGAAATCTTTAATCACTAATCTCCTCTTGCGGGGAAGCAAGTTACCTCCTCTAGGCGACGAGTCCCCTTCATCGTCCTCGTCCACTAGATGATTCAAAAGGGAGGCCGAAAGTGCTGCTGCAGGTGTAGTCAACGATCGGGTAGACCTAGCCGCGACAAGATAAGGAACAGAAGCGGACAATCATACGGTCCTGGTCACGGCCATAACGGGGACATACCCCGAAGAAGAAGCAACCTTCCTCTTACGAAATGCAGGAGGAGGGGCCTTTGGTCTATTCGAGGGTCCTCGGGCTGAAAAAGTAAAGAATAAAAGATTGTCACTTCCTACATAAAACTACAACGAGTAAGCGACCATGAGGTCAAAACAATATAGATAAAAAGGTGCATAGGTGAACTCACCGTCGCGGAAGGCGCATGCCCAAACTTCTTGAGAAAGGCCGGCTTCACGAACCCCCACTGTGTAAGGCAGAATTCGGCTGACCCAGTCATGAATGTCCCCGACCAAAGGAGGGGGCATAGTCTCGGCTGCACGAAGAAGGGATGAAATGTCAGACCATGCTTAAAACAGGCAAACCAAATGCTCGACTAAAAAAAAGAGATACTTACGGGCATAATTCCAAGTCTTAGGGAATCCGCTTGCGTTGGCCACCACGTCCTCGGTTTTGGCGAAGAAGTAGTTAAGCCAGAACTGGCGATTTGCCTTATCATCCATCTTCACTACCAAGCATTTACTTCCTCGGTGGCGAAGATGTAGCATCGTCTCCCTATAGAAACTAGGGGCGAAGAGATACATCAGGTGGCGAAGTGTGACCTTGACCCCTACCAATTCCGCAAATTTTGTTAACATGCGGATGAGCTTATAGATGTATGGAGAAATTTGGGCCGGGCAAACACTATAAAAGCGACAAAATTCCTCCGCCAATGAGAGAAGGAGAAGGGAATAGCCAGCATAGAAAGGACACACGTAGAACGCGCAATACCCGGGGTGGTGTACTTGTACCACACTGCGCTCCGCTGAGATCAGATCGATATGGGCAGGAATCTTAAACCTCGCCTGGAACTCAGCAAGATTGATCTCTTTCATCATTGAATCCGGGATCTCACGGTCGTCCTCGGGCATCTTCAAAAAGTCAGACCTAACCTTTTCACTACAAGGGATTATTTTCTCCACTATAGGGAAATTCTTATCTTCAATGGCAACAGAAACGCTATCATCATGAGGAGGCATACGCACCGCCAACAGGAAAGGGTCAGATGCCACGCTGGAACTAGAAGGTGCATTAACCATACTTTCGCGAGAAGATGTTTTAAGTACGGAAGGGTTAAAAGTAACTAGAATCACCAAAATCGGGGGAATGGATACGCAACAACAAAGCAAAGATAAGACAGGGATTCAATGTGAAGAATAGAGAAGACAACACAGGGATTTGATAACAAGAGTATGCAAAACACAAACGAATGGTCTCGCATCCTTATCTATAAGGGTTCAAACGCCAGGACCGAGAAATCAGGCCGTCATTACCCAACACAATTATCGAAATGGCAGGGGCACGGGAAACGATGCAAAGCATCAGAAAAATACGCCATGATGATGCATGATGTCATGATGTAATTCTGAAACGATGCGACCCCAAAGGTTGCGACTCACGAAAGGTCATATCATCACCTCGTCTGAAACACCACTACTCGACTTGCTTGCCCAATTTTGCCAACCACGATAAACAGAGTCCGCTCATCAAGGCCGCCTGGGACTAGCCATAACAAGCAGAGAGACTAACTGTATAGGTCAAAATTCGCTCTAAGGGTATTTAGCGTAATATGGCATTAAGAAAAGAGTCGGTCGAGGTGGACGAGGAAGCAACAAAGTCATTGGCCGAGGTGTCATCCATGAGCCGTAGTCGAGATATCAACAAGAGCCGTAATCGAGATGTTAACAAGGGTCGAGGTCGAAGTCGAGGCTGAATATTGATGACAGGAGTTGCAACGACTAGTTTGTTAGGGTAGGATATTGAAAGGGAATATTCTAGTGAATATTCTCTGCACTTGTACTACTAGGGTTTCTTAGGAAAATGTCTGAGATATATAGAGAGAATAGATAATGATAGGGACATATAATATTTATTTTGATAAGAACACTTTTCAGTAGAAGATTCTCTCCCACATATAAAAATACGAAGATTATCTTTTGACAAAGATTCTTGCTCATATTTTTCTACATCTTTTCACTAGATCCGAGAATTGTTCAAACAAATCTTGGGTCTTTCTGTCACTCTTCATTGTCAAGAGAAATATTCGTCCAATCCATTCATTATTGGGTGAATTATTCTCCTTATTTACTTGTATGTCATTTATTGCTATTTATTATCAGTTACACCTCCATTATTACTCATACTTTAAGAATATATTGCACTTGTTATCATCAATCATTTACAGAATCTGTCACCACTTTCCGTACGTCTTTAAGATTTACATGTAGAGTTATTATCTTTAACTAAATTTAATCCATCATTATATAAATTTACTGGGTTAATCGAAAGTTACGCTTTTAGGTCAAACACATACTAAATACAACGTCGGAATTGCAGAAATAGAACAATAAAATTCCATGAAACGAGCTGACAAGAACAATGGGACACCGTACCACTGTATGTATATATGTCCCATATATACAATGATTTATGAATGATCCAATTAAATGAAAAGGCAAAGTTAGAAATCTTTATTATGTGTGTTTTTATGAAGGGTGAGGGCACCCCTAGCTACTAGGACAGACCTAAGCCCACGGTTATCCATTGGTAAAAAGTTCGAATATTATTTGTGTGGGACTACCCTACGATTCTGAGGAATTGAAGGCTCCTTTGTCCTTAACATGCAAGTGGACTAGTTGAATCAGCGGCGAAGCGAGGATTTAAAATTTATATATGGGTTCGAAATACAACTAAACCAACAGACTACTTGAGCTATTAGGTTCGAAATTTATATTTGTACATATTTTAGTAGATTGTTTTAACACATATATATGGTCTGAACCAAAAATTATTGGGTTCGATTGAACCCACAGCTTATATGCTACCTCCGCCTCTGAGTTGAATATACTCATTCCGTTTCCGTTTATGTGAACTTTTTCACTTTTCTAGATTCAAACTATATCAATTTTAATCAATATTTTGAAATGTATTTTTGTATTGTGTTGACATGAGAAGAATTACAACTTATAGTACTTATCATATAATTTTTGAATATCTAAATTAATTTTAACTATAAAATATCGAGTTAATCTAATCCATTTGCTTGATAAATTAATCAAATTAACTTTCAAAAAGCGAAAAGGTTCACATAAACTGAAACGGAGTAAGTCTATTTGACACCTTCCACTTACCCCCACTATCCAACTCTTTTCGAATAATATTTTTACTTGTATACAGTGTTTTATATTAAATTTAAAAATGCAAGATATTTATTTTCGTATTACTTTTATATTATCTAATCACGACTAATTAATATATACCTGCATCTTTACTCATTACTTATTAACTATGATAAATTAATATAATTTGTAGAAATATATCTATCGAGCATGAACAAGTATTTCTCCTTTTCTTCCCTCTATAGCCTTCTCTTTTCTTCAATATAATTTTGGAACTTTTAGATTTTCCTCCCTTTTTCTCTTGGTTACTTATTATCAAATCACAGTTTCTTCATTTCCTTTCCTTTCAGATTGCAATAATTGGTTACGTTTCCTTTCACTCTTCAGTTTTTCATCTCCATTCATATGTGAAGCAATAATTGATGCAGTCAAACCTCTCTATAATAATTTTGTTTGTTCCGAATATTTTTGGATATTATAGCGAAGTGCTGTTATAGAGAATAAGTATATATTATAACATAAAATAAAAATTGGTTCCGGAAAAATTTGATTTTTATAGTGAAGTGTTGTTATATAAGGATGCCATTATAGAGATGTCTCACCGTATATTAAGACATTTTGGTGCCAAAAAAAACCCAACATTTTGGGATAAAGGCATGTACAGTCTTTTCATGATCCAAAAGTGTAAAAAGAGAACTTTAAGAAAAAGAAATAATGGTGATAACTACTTGACGATAATGAAGACGAGTTGTTTTCCTTTTTCGTTTTGGCCAATCATCATCCAATATTATTGAAGTGCCATTTTTGCAATATTTAACGATGGGAAATATAAGTTAAGTGTAACGATACCATCGAATTACAAAATAATTGATTAATGAGTTGAAGTGAACAAAAACAATGTAAGGATTTTCTTTCTCTAACTATAAAAATAAGGTTAAAGGGACGTTAATTATAGATTACAGTATTATTTTTTGACTATAGTAATTGAATGTTACGCTCTATAATAATAAAGCCACAAAATCACAAGCTATTGAGATAGTCAAGTAGTGAGAACGTGACAATCATGTGCGTTAGTTAGTTGGCAGTTTTAATTATTGTTAGAAGGTTGTTAGATTAGTAATGAACATTAGTTGGTTAGTTAGTAGATATTTTAGCTCAAGCATAAATAAGTATATATTGTACAACTTTATCATCAGTTGAAATGAGAATAATTTATTCTCTCTCTCACCTCCTTTCTCTGTTAACAGTCCACCATAGCCGAAGCTTAGAAATCAGCTTGCATGGTGGCGTAACTCAGCTTTCCTCGTGGTATCAGAGCCAAGAGGCCATTAATATGGACCTAGCTCATCGATCTCAACTTAGTTCCGCAATTCAGTTTGATTATGTAGTTTTATCTTCTTTTCTAAGAGATCATAAAATGGCGATTGTTGATAATACATTGCCAGAAAATCTTAGTCACAATCATCCTCTATTTCTACACTCTACGAACAATTCAGGAGCTGTCTTAATCTCATGGCAATTGACAAGATCACACAATTACTCTATGTGGAGCAGGGCAATGCGTATCGCGATATTAGGTCGCAACAAAATAGGATTCATTGAAGGCACCTATAAGAAGGAAGATTACAGTACGAATTTGACAGATCTGTGGGAGAGATACAATGCGATTGTTCTCTTGTGGATAATGAACTGTGGATCGAGTGATTTGTTGAGTGGAATCGTATATTCTTCAAATGCATGTGCTGTTTGGAAGGACTTGAAGGAGAGATTTGATAAGGTCAATGGTTCTAAAATTCTCCAGTTACATGGGGCTATAGCCACTGCAAGTCAAGAAACAAGCTCAATTGCAACTTATTTTCTCAAAATTGCATGAACTTTGGGCTAAATTTGATTGTTTGGCACCAGATCCTGGTTGTGATTGTCCAAAGTCAAGTGTGCATGAGGTTTTTATGCGTAGACAGAAGCTATTGTAGTTCCTCATGGGACTAAACGAGACATATGAACAGGCACGTGAGCAGATCATGATGATGGATCCACTTCCAACTTGAATAAAGCCTACTCTTTGCTGATGGAAAGAGAAAGCCAAAGAAGTATGGCAAATGCAATAGTTCCTGGTGACAATGCTGAGATGACACCCCTGTTGACAACAAAAGGATTCAATACTAAGAAGCCTAGGAAGAATTATAATCTATTTTGCGATTACTGCAAAATAAAAGGGCATACTAGAGAAGGATGCTACAGATTGGTTGGATACCCTGATGACTTCAAGTTCAAAAAGAAATTTGGAGGCAATACAGCTCATAATACAATGGCAGGGGAACCTAAGCCACATGCTGCAGCAGGAAGAGGAGTGAACCAAGATACTTTCAAAGTTTCTCAAATTTCACATTTTACTGCAGAACAGTATAACCAGATTCTTAGGCTGCTCAATAAGAAAAATATGCCAGAAGCCTCAGCTAATATGGTAGGTAGTGTTAATGATTTCTTTGTTAATGATAATAATCATGAATGGATTATAGATACTGGGGATACAAACCACATGACTTCTAATTTGGACATATTAGAAAATAAATTGAAAGTTTCTGGAATACGTACAAAGAAAGTACACTTGCCTAATGGAGAGATATCAAATGTAACTCATATGGGATCAGGTAATATAGCAAATACAGGGAGAATTGATAATGTGTTATACTTACCTGAGTTCAAGTATAATTTGTTATCAGTATTTAAGATCACAAAGGAGTTAAGTTGTTGTGCAGCTTCTTACCCTGACTTCTATCTACTTCAGGACCTTTGCAGTGGGCAGGTGAAGGTGATTGGTAAAGAGAGGAGAGGCCTTTACCTATTGCCACAAACTACTACTAAGAATAATAAAGGGATAATTTAAGGTTTGGTTGCAAAAAAGGCAGACTTAGACATTGGACTCTCGCATAGAAGGCTTGGACATGCTTCTGCAGGAGCACTGAAGCACCTTTTTTCATTAGCCTCTGATGACTGTAAAAGGAAGATAGACAATTGAAATATGTGTCCTTTAGCTAGACATTGTAGGTTGCCATTTAGCATAAGTAGTAACAGAGTCGAAGATATGTTTCACTTGTTACATATTGATGTATGGGGACCATATGTTGTGCAAATCTTTGATGGGAAAAAACTATTTTTGACAATTGTTGATGATCATTCAAGAATGACTTGGGTTTACTTGTTGAAATTGAAAAATGATGTATTGATTTTACTAAGAAACGTTTTAAAGTTAGTTCAGACTCAGTTCAATAGACAAGTCAGGATGATTAGAAGTGATAATGGGACATAATTTGTAAATGGGGCATGTAGCAAGCTATTCCAATTGAATGGAATTATTCATCAGAGGACATGTGTTTACACACCTCAGTAGAATGGAATTGCTGAAAGAAAGCACATGCATGTGTTAAAAATAGTAATGGTAATGAGGTTTTATGGACACATACCTCCGAGATTTTAGGGACACTGTGTGCTGGTAGCAATGTATGTTATTAATAGATTACCATCAAGTGTATTAGCAGGG
Organism: Nicotiana tomentosiformis; assembly: GCF_000390325.3. Lineage (NCBI taxonomy): Eukaryota > Viridiplantae > Streptophyta > Magnoliopsida > Solanales > Solanaceae > Nicotiana > Nicotiana tomentosiformis. The sequence continues at coordinate 7,283,308 of NC_090820.1, read as the reverse complement.
AAAGTCCTTTTTAAAGTTTTTCACAAGGGGAAGCCAAACATTGAACATATAAGGACAATTGGTTGTCTGTGATTTGCAAAGAGAATGAATGTTCATGACAAGTTTGAAGCTAGATGTCACGACCCGAAATTCCCACATTCGGACCGTGATGGCGCATAACATTTCACTTGCTAGGCAAGACAACGTTAGAATAATAACAATTTTTAAATTTATTAATAACAAAGAAATAAATGTGGAAGTAAGGTCTGAAATATAGTAAATAATTCATAAAAATAACGGTGTCTAAATACCATCCCAGAATTGGTATCACACATGCACGAGCTTCTAGAATAATACAAATAAGGGTCTGAATAAAATAAAGCTATCTGAAAATAAACACACAACAAGTAGACGGGGACTTCAAAACTGCGGACGCCGTGCAGTTATACCTCAAGTCTCCTCTTGTAGCTGAAATCCAAGCAAGTCTATGGTACGCCGCTGGGACCAACTCCGAAATCTGCACAAGAAGTGCAGAGTGTAGTATCAGTACAACCGACCCCATGTACTTGTAAGTGCTGAGCCTAATCTCGACGAAGTAGTGACAAGGCTAAGGCGGTTCACTTACATTAACGTGTATGCAATATTTGTAACAATAACAAATAATAGAAATAAACCAGATAACTCATTTATAATAATTGAAACCAACTCAGCGGTCATAATCCATTATTATTTCAACCAATTTCTGTTGCGGCGTGCAAATCGCTCCCACAATATATTCATATTTAGTCCTCCAATATATTTATTTTAATCAAGTATACATTGACTTTTAAATAAGTCTATTGCGGCGTGCAATCCGATCCTCCAATATAGACTTTTAACAAGTCTGTTGCGACGTGCAACCCGATCCTCCAATATGGATTTTTTAATAAGTCGGTTGCGGCGTACAACCCGATCCTACAATATATGGACTTTTTATATAGTCTGTTGCGGCGTGCAACCCGATCCCCCCAACATGTTCATTTCAATCAATTCAATTCTGTTGCGGCGTGGAACCCGCTCCTCTAATATATTCATTTACCAATTCTTATAAAAGAAATTTTTCCAATAAATGCAATAATTAATATAAAATTATAGGATAACAAGCATACAATAATTATGATTTAATTATAAAATAAATAATGACAAATAGCAAGTTATTATGAAAATCAAAGATAAAATAGGCAGTTTAATATTTAATATGCTAAATGTCAAATAATAATTAAAACACATAATTCAAATAGCATGTAACAATTAATGCAGGAATTCAAGAATTAATATTTGACAAAGAATAGGAGAGAAATAATTATTATAATAATTAATTCATGATTTAAAACGATTTATGATTTTTCAAGTAATTATGCAAACAATTAATTTGACAACGTATAGACACTTATCACCTCGCCTATACGTCGTTCACATGCATTTCACATAATAAATAGTTTAAGTATTCTATTCCCTCAAGTCAAGGTTAACCACGATACTTACCTCGCTTTGCAAAGTCCAATCAATTACTCGACCACAACTTTTCCTTTTAAATTTGTCTCCAAAAGCTTCAAATCTATTCACAAACAATTCGATATACTCAATACGAATCATAGGAATTAATTCTATATGAATTTAATAATTTTCCGGATAAAAATCCAAAATTCATTTAAATATTCGATAGTGGGACCCACATCTCAAATCCCGAAATAACTCGCAAAATTCGAACACTCGTCCCGCTACGAGTTCAACCATATAAAAACTATCCAATTCCGATGTCAAATGGACCTTCAAATCTTAAATTTTTATTTTTGAAAGATTTTATAAAAATCTGATTTTTCTTCCATAAATTCATGGATTCATGATGTAAATGAGTATGGAATCATAAAATATAATAAATATAGGATAAGGAACACTTACCCCAATTTTTTCCGTGAAAATTGCCCAAGAATTCGCCTTACCCGAGCTAAAAATGACCAAAACGAGTAAAAATCTCGTACTCTTTGATTTATACGCTACCCAGGCATTTCCGCACCTGCGGTGCCTGGGCTCGCACTTGCGAGAAAAATCTCGCATCTGCGAAATGGGGCTGCCAGGCAAGGCCTCGCATCTGCGAAGGAAAAATGTGCACCTCCGCTGACCTCCGCTTCTGCGATTATTGTATCCGCTTATGCTGACGCGCGGGTGCGTGTAGGTTTCCGCACCTGCAGACTTTTGCCCACCCACGCCTGGGCGCATCTGCGATGGAAGGCTCGCTTCTGCGAGCTCGCACCTGCGGTCAAAAGTCCGCAGGTGCGATTACACCAGAAGGCCAAATTTTAGATTTTGCTTAAGTTCAATTCTTATTCCGATTTTGATTCGAATCACACTCGGGGTACTCAGGACCCCGTTCTAATATACCAACAAGTCCCGCAACATAATACGGACTTACTCGAGGTCTAAAATCACGTCAAACAATGCTGAAATTACAATTCACACCCCGTTTCGAACTTTGAGTTTTAAACTTTTTAATTTGTAAATCTCGTGCCAAAACATATTAACTGAATCCAGAATGATTTTAAATTTGACACACAAGTCCTAAATGACATAACGAAGCTATTCAAATTTCCAGAATCGAATTCCGGCTCCGATATCAAAAAGTCAACCCCGTGGTCAAACTTGGAAATCTTTAGCCTTTAAATTACTAGTTTCCGTTAAATGGTCATAACTTGAGCTAGGGACCTTCAAATTGAATTCCGGGCATACGCCCAAGTCCCAAATCATGATACAGACCTACTGGAACTGGCAAAACCTTGATCCGGGTCCGTTTACTCAAAATGTTGACCAAAGTGAACTCAATTGAGTTTTAAGGATCTATTTCATATTTTAATCCATTTTTCACATAAAAACTTTCCGAAAAATTTTACGGACTGTGCACGCAAGTTGAGGAATGATAAATAGTACTTTTCGAGGTCTTAGAATACAAAATTACTTATTAAATTTAAGGATGATATTTTGGGTCATCACACTGGAGCAACAACATCAGTTTTAATGGGCTATTTAGAAGTCAGAAAGGGTTACATCTTATTATATGATTTGGCTAAGCAATGTTTTTTTGTAAATAGGGATGTTATCTTCAAAGAGTCCTTGTTTCCTTTTAAGTATAAGAGACAAGAAAAACAACATCTATTTGTAGACATGGAGTTTGCAGAACACGATGCAGCAGCCAACTCACCACTTGATGCAATAACCCATACACCAGCCCTCAATATTGAGAAGCAGGCTATTCTTGATGATATCACATGAACAACTGATGAAGAAGAATGCATGACCTTGACAAATCATGTTCACCACTAACATTTCAATAATAGGGAGACAGAACCAGCAACTAATGAAGTACAAGGCCATGATACATATGGTACTAAGAAGTCCACTAGAGATAAACGAGTACCAGTTTGGATGACTGACTATGTGACTGCAGCTGCATAGATCAGTCACCTAAACCTTATTCCATTTGCAATTATGTATGTTATGATGGATTGAAGCCAACTTATCAGAACTATTTGGGAGCTTTCTCAACTGTTGTTGAACCTAAACAATTCCATGAAGCATTCAAAGACAAGAAGTGAATTGAAGCCATGAAGGCAGAAATTCAAGCCTTAGAAGATAACAAGACATGGGAACCGGTGGCATTACTAGTAGGAAAGACACTTATAGGTTGCAGAGGGTTTACAAGGTAAAGTACAAAGCTAATGGAGACATTGAGAGGTTCAAGGCACACTTGGTAGCCAAGGGATATAGCCAAAAAGAAGGTTTGGACTACCATAAAATATTTTCTCCAGTTGTGAAAATGGTTACTATACGAGCAGTGATCTATGTTGCAGCAACTGAAGGGTGGCATATACATCAAATGGATGTATATAATGCCTTCCTCCAAGGGGATCTCTATGATAAAGTATACATGAAGTTACCTGAGGGATTTGTCAGCCAGGGGGAGAATGAAGGCAAGGTGTGTAGGCTTGTCAAATCCCTATATGGGCTGAACCAAGAAAGCAGGCAGTGGAGTGTCAATTAACTGAGGTACTGATTCATCAAGGATTTGTTCAAAGCTCTCTAGATTATTCCTTGTTTACAAAGAAGCAAGACAACAAAATAGTGGTCATCCTTGTATATGTGGATGACATGCTAATAATTGGTAATGATCTGGTGCTCATGAAAGAAACCAAGAAGCAATTACATCAGACCTTCAAGCTTAAGGATTTGGGGGAACTGAAATATTTTTTGGGCATTGAGTTTTGTAGATCTCACAAAGGAATTATGATGAACCAAAGAAAGTATAGCTTGGAGCTGATATCAGAAATGGGATTGAGTGCAGCTAAGACAAGCTGGACACTTTTGGATTGCAATCAGAAGCTCACAACTAGTGAACTGGATAAAATCACAAGTAGTGATTAACCACTAGAAGACAAAGGACAATATCAAAGGCTGATTGGCAAGTTGTTGTATCTAATCTTGACCAGGTTGGACATTGCTTTTGCCGTTCAGACATTTAGTCAGTTCATGCAAAATCCAAAGAAGTCTCATTGGGAAGCAACCATAAGGGTAGTCAAATATATGAAAAAAGGAACCAGGATTAGGCATCATGATGAGCACCAACAAGAAGAACACCTTGACTGCATTCTGTGATGTTGATTGAACATCTTGTCCAAACACAAGAAATTTTGTAACAAGATTTATTGTGAAACATGGAGATTCATTGGTTGCATGGAAGTCAAAAAGGCAGAATACAGTATCCAAAAGCTCAGCAGAAGCAGAGTAGAAAAGCATGGCCTCAGTGGTTTCAGAGTTGGTATGGCTAATAAGGGTGTTCAAGGAGCTAGGAGCATAGGTAGATTTGCCTGTTTTGCTGCACTGTGATAGTAAAGTTGCATTGCAGATAGCAGCAAATCTAGTATATCAAAACATATTGAAATAGATTGTCATTTCATTAGAGAAAAAATTTAAAAGGGGCTGATCAGAACAATACATGTAGGATCAAAAGATTAACTGGCCGATATACTCACTAAAGGGCTTGCAAGACAACATCATGAGTTCTTGATGTCCAAGCTGGGAGTGCTCAACATCTTCGCACCTACTAGCTTGAGGGGGAGTATTGAGATAGTCAAGTAGCACTACTAGAAATTCGGAAAAAACCGACCAAGCGATATTAACCAACGTTGGTCGGTCCATAAAAGCGACCAAAAAACCGTCCACAATGAACTACCAAAAAAAAATATTTTTTTAAAATTACATACCGACTGAAATTGGTCGGTATATTGGTCAAACATTTGACCACAGTGGTCAGAATTGCTTAGTCAAAGCACATTTTTTATTACCGACCAACATCGGTCGGTAATGTGGACCCACATTTTAAATTTTAATAATTATATTATTATTTAAAATATTTTATAAAATTTATAGTTAAATTTACCGACCAAAGTCGGTCAGTTATTGCAGGGAAAGATTTTACCGACCAACTTTGGTCGGTAGATGTAATTTCTAGAAAATAACCGACAAACTTAGGTCGGTTCATAGGTCAAACATGGTCAAACTTTTGAATCACATTAATATTTACTATATAAATATTATAAATATAATTTGTTAACACTTTATTTTGTAATACAAATAATGAATACACTAACATATACTATAGCAAGCTATATATAGTTAAATTAGTATAACAAAGTGTGTGTATATATATATAAGTATAGCCGCATCTAAGAACACGAAGTGGTAGGGCCACAATGTCGGGTTCTTTTGGGGATAGACTTGTGAAAAGCAATAATCTAATTAGTATATATAATTGATCATCATCAAATATATCTATTTGTAAATTGATTCATCGACTTATAACTTACTTAGATGCATCGATGAATATTAAAAACAAAATGTCTCGACCTATATCGATGAATAATAAAAACAAAATGTCTCAACCTATATCGATTAATCTATGTCATGCATTATTAGTGATGAATGAATGAAGTATAGAAGAATTAATACTAAATATCTTTGACATGTATATATGGATCACAAATTAAAGAAACGAAAGAAGTTATTAGCGTTAAGTAAACGAGTTAATAATATAACAATCGACTAAACATATTTAAAATAGAATAATATTGGTTTATCAATTCATCAATTGATAAAGTTTTCGTACATAATAATGTATATGATCGATCATCAATTACAATATAATGTATGTGTGTGTGTGTGAAATTACTCATATACTTAATTATAACATAGAAAATTAACTTAGATAGATGAATACAAAAGTAAAATGTCTTGACCGATATTTATTAATCTATGTGATTTGTAATTAGTTATAAAATGAATGAATATATAAGACGAAATATGGAATTCGAATAAAATAGATGTCTCATATATATATATATATATATATATATATATATATATATATATATATATATATATATATATATATATGTGTGTGTGTGTGAATAAAATAAATGCTTATAGTTTATAGTAATTTTTTATAGTTTATAATATTTTAAGAAATAAAAACACACAAAAAAATAGTTTTTAAAAAAAAAATAACTAACCAAAGTTGGTCGGTTATAGGTCAAACACAGTCAACGCGCGGTTACTTAGTGTACCGGCCAGCGTTGGTCTGTAATTCTAATTTCAGATCCCAAATACGAGATTTCCTCCTCATTTCTCTTACTCTCTTCTCAAAATTTTCTAACTCCCCACTCTCTTTTCCCTCACACACACAACACCCTTCCCCCTCTACATCTCTATTTCCCTCACATAAATCCCATTCCCTGCCCAAAATCGCCACTGCCCCCCGCCACCGCTGCCCGTTGCTACAGCATCCACTGCTGTCACTGCCCCCCCCTCCCTCCACCTCCTAAAAATTCGAGGTTTGGATTTGAACTTACATTGTTTATATAATTTTAATATTTTGTCATTTCATTATGAATTAGTTAATTATTGTTTAAATATGAATTTTATTGAAATCTAGGGTTTAGGTCATGTTAAATTGAATTGAATTGAATTGAATTGATTACCTAGGGTGTAAATTCAATGTTTAAGTTTGTATTGACCTGAGTAGTGTTGTTAGGAATTGAATGATTAACTTTGAATTGAATTGTGTTTTTAGGATTTGTTCTTGTGAATTGAACTTTTAGGGTATGAATTGAATTTTTAGGGGTAAGTTTTGAACTTTTCGGATAGAGATTATGTTGTGTAAGGTTAATTGAATTGTTTAGGGTATTAATTGAATTGTTTATGGTATGAGTTGAACTTTTAGGATATGAATTGAACTTTTAGGGGTAATGGTTGAACTTTTTGGATGTGAATTGAACTTTTAGGGATAATTGTTGAACATTTTAGGTGTAATTATTAAAAATTAATTATCATAATTAGCTAAAAATTATTTAATTAATTTATAATTATAGAATAAATTAAGTAGTTGTAATACTTATGGAAATATCTCAATTTTATTTATTTGTATAGATGGAACATCGTACTTGGATGTACAATAGGATTTATCCTAATCGGCGGGAATTACGGGAGGATTTTGTAGAAAGGGTTGATGACTTTATTAGACATGCAATGTCACTTTCATCATACCAAATTTAAGGAGTAATTAGGTGCCCTTGTGTCAAGTGTGGTTGTGTGAAGTATAAAAAACGGAGGAAGTTAAGCTTCATCTTTATAGGAAGGGGTTTATAGAGAATTACTTTGTGTGGACTAATCATAGAGAGATTGATGGTAGCCATGGAATATTTTATAATATGATTGTTGGTGAAAGTAGTAGGTCGGTGGGGAATAGAAATCATGATTCTAGAATTCAGGATATGGTTACAGATGCTTTTGGGATGCACTTTGGGGGTGAGCCCAATGAAAATGTTGAACAAACTCCTAATGATGATGCAAAACGTTTTTATGAACAATTAGAGGAAGCTAGTCGTCAACTACGTGAAGGAAGTCAGCACTCTGAGTTGTCTGTTGCAGTTAGATTACTAAGTATCAAATTTGATTGGAATATTTCTCAAGCGGCCATGGACACTTTCATTGACCTTATGAGTGAACAAGTTGACCCAAATATCAACTTACCTGGTGATTTCTATAAGGCAAAGAGATTGGTTTCTAAGTTAGGACTTTCGTAGACGAGAATTGATTGTTGTGAAGGTGATTGCATGTTATATTATAAAGATGATGCAAATTTAGAAAATTATAAATTCTGCGAAAAGCCTCGTTTCAAGAGGCTTTCCATCGGGAATATGGTCGCTTTGAAGGCGATGCATTATTTACCTCTTATACCTAGGTTAAAGAGGTTATATATATCAATGAGTTCTGCTCCTCATATGAGATGACACTTTGAAAATAGAAGACCACCTGGTGTTATGTGTCATCCTTCAGATGGAGAAGCTTGGAAGCACTTTGATAGGACATAAACAGATTATGCTAGTGAACCAAGGAACATTCAGTTAGGTTTGTGTGTGGATGGCTTCACGCCTTTTTCTATATCTGCTACACCATATTCATGCCGGCTTGTCTTTCTTACACCTTATAATCTACCACATAAGTTGTGTATGACTAGTCCATATATATTTTTAAATTGTATTATCCCCAGTCCACGTAATCTGAAAAGTTTGATTGATGTATATTTGCAACCTTTGATTGATGTGTTAAAACAGTTGTGGTATGATGGTGTTGAAACATATGACATATCAACCAGGCAGAATTTCAAATTGCATGATAATTTAATGTGGACTATTAATGATTTTCCTACGTATGGAATGTTGTCTGGGTGGATGATTGCTGGGAAGCTAGCTTGTCCTACTGCATGGAAAATGGTAAAGCGTTCACTTTGAATCATGGTCGAAAGCAATCATTGTTTGCTTGTCACCGTCAGTTCTTGCTTGATGATCATGAGTTTAGAAGGATGAAAAATGCATTCAAAAAGAATAAAGTGGAATATGATTTGCCACCTCCGATGCTTTCAGGTGAGGAAATTTGGGAGAGAGTCCAGAACTTCAGTAAAGTTATTGAGGCTCCACCTTCTATATTCCCCGGATATGGTGTTACTCATAATTGGACGAAACAGAGTATATTTTGGGAGTTGCTGTATTGGAAGGATAATTTTCTCTGACACAACCTTTATATCATGCATATTGAGAAGAATTATTTTGACAAATTTTTTCAACACAGTGATGGATGTTAAAGGTAAGGCAAAAGATAACCCGAAGGCTAGAATGGACTTACTAGAATATTGCAGGCGACCTGAATTATACTTACAGACAGCGAACAATGGTAAGGTGTTCAAGCCCAAAGCAAGTTACACATTCACTTTGGAGGAAAGACGACAAATTTGTGATTTGGTTATGAAATTGAAGATGCTTGAGGGTTATGCGTCCAATCTGGGGAAAAAAGTAGATATAGAGGTAGGGAAGTTGAGCCATTTGAAAAATCATAACTGTCATGTTTTCATGGAGACCTTAGTGCCTATTGCATTTTGTGGTTTGTCTGAAAGAATCTGGAAACCCATCATATTGATTAGTTTATTTTTCAAAGATTTGTGTTCTACCCTTAAGGGAAGAAAACCTACTTCAGATGGATTAGAACATTCGTGTAACTTCTATTAAGATGGAAAAGATATTTTCATGTGGTTTCTTTGATGTGATGGAACACCTTCCAATCTACCTTGTACATGAGGCACGACTTGGATGGCATATTCAATGCCGATGGATGTATCCCTTTGAGAGGTAATATTATAAGTTTGATGTGATATTCTCTTTTATTTGAATGTTCTTGGATAACATGACATTATTTAGGACAGTTGGCAAATGCAAACAATTTGTTAAGCATAGGAATAAGATTGAAGGATCTATATGCGAAGCCTATCTTGCAAAGAAAACTGCACATTTTAGTTCTTATTATTTTGAGAGTAACGTGCCATATTCTAGGAACAGGCTCAATAGGCACACTGTCGAATGTGTGAATGATACATTATATCCACCAATATCCATATTAAATCAACCAGGCCGATGTTCTAAGGATGCTAGAAAGAGAAGTTTGAGTGATATGGAGTACAAGTCAGCTGTAATTCATGTGTTGCTAAATTGTCCCGAAGTTGTACCAGTAAGTGTTGATTTATTTTTTATCAAACTATAAAATTTACTGTGATTATATTGTCAAGACCCGAAATTCGCACCTTCGGGACCGTGATGGCACCTAACATTTTATTTGCTAGGCAAGCCAACGTTAGAATAATATTAGCCATTTTAAAATAATTTTAAATTAATTTATAACAAAGAAACAAATGTGAAAGTAAAGTATGAAATGTAGTGAACAATCCATAATAGTAGCGATGTCTAAATACCATCCCAGAACTGGAGTCACAAGTGTACGAGCTTCTAGAATAAAATAAATAAAGGTCTGAATAAAATTCAAGTTGTTTGAAATATAATACACAACTGAGACAATATAGAAGGGGACTTCAGAACTGCGAACACTGTGCAGTTATACCTCAAGTCTCCACTGGTAGTTGTATCCGGGCAAATTTACAATACGCCGCTGGGACCAACTCCAAAATCTGCACAAGAAGTGCAGAGTGCAGTATCAATACAACCGACCCCATGTACTGGTAAGTGTCGAGCCTAACCTCGACGAAGTAGTGACGAGGCTATGACAAGACACGTATGTAATCAACCTGAACAAGTATATACAAATACAAAGTAACAATAATACAACTTATAAATTGGGAGGGAACATGTGAAGAGAAAGGATATAATAATATCAGCAGGAGAAGTGTCACTTAGCAGCCAATTAATTTATCAATAATAAAATGAGCAAATGATAATTTGGAAATGGCACGACACCACCCTTACCATGAAAATAATTATATAAATTCAAAAGAGTATTTAAATGCGGGGATATACACTAATCAATCAATTCAATACCAGAATACTGACTTCACCTTTCAAAATATTCAACAATAATTACATGAACAATAATTTCACGAATAGTGATCAAATAATCAATTCCAATAAATAAATTCCACCTGCATGCTTTGACTCAACCACAATGCATAAGTACTCGTCAACTCATATATACGTTCTACCCGCACATTATATCATGTAGCAAATAGACAAATAAGTCCTACTCCCTCAAGTCAAGGTTAACCACGACACTTACCTCGCTTGCAACCAAATTCAAGAATCCAATAAACCTTTGCCTCGCGAATTAGCGTCCGAAATCCACAAATCTAATCATAAACAATTCCATATACTCAATACAAACAGTAGGAATTAATTCCATATGAATTTACTAATTCATCTCAACCATATAAATATTACCAAATTCCGATGTCAAATGGACCTTCAAAACTTACATTTTTTGTTTTTGAAAAATCTTACAAAAATTCCAATTTCTTGCATCTAAATCCGAAATAAGTGATGATTATAGACATGGATTTATGAAATATAATCACTTTTGGTTATAGAACACTTACACAATTCAAAGTTGTGAAAACCCCCTTTGGAATCGCCAAAATCCGAGACTTAAAACTCAAAAATGAGTGAAAATAGCTAAAACCCAATTTTATGTATTCTGCCAAGCATTTTCGCATCTGCGGGCTATATTTTCGCACCTGCGGCCTCGCATTTGCGAGACAAAGCTTGTATTTGCGGAGCAAGGCTGCCCAGCAGAGGACCGCATATGCGGACCTTCACGTCGCAGATGCGACTGCGCAGAAGCGCGAAGGAAGCCGCAGAAGCGAGACCTCCGCATTTGCGGTCTCTCAACTACAGATGCGACCTCGCACCTGCGGCCAAAATTGCGCAGGTGCGACACACCAGAACCAGACCTACAATTTTTACAAAAATAATCTGAAACTCGTCCGAAACTCACCCCGAACCCCTCGGGACCTCGTCCAACTATACCAACCAGTCTCGTAACATAACACAGACATACCAGGGGTCTCAAATCACATCAAATAACATCGAAATCACAATTCACACCTCGATTCGAACTTTTGAGTTTCAAACCTTTCAATTTATAAAACTTGTGCCGAAACATGTTAAATGAATCCGGAATGACTTCAAATTTGGCACACAATTCAAACATGACATAACGGAACTATTCCTATTTTCAGAATCGGATTCTGGCCCCGATATCACAAAGTCAAATTCGTGGTCAAACCTTTGGAAATCTTTAGCTTTTAAATTACTAGTTTCCGTTAAATGGCCATAACTTGAGCTAGGGACCTCCAAATTAAATTCCAGGCATACGCCCAACTCTCAAATTATGATACGGACCTACCAGAATGGTTAAAATACTGATCCGGGTTCATTTGCTTAAAATATTGACCAAAGTCAACTAAGTTGAGTTTTAAGGTACTATTTCACATTTTAATCCATTTTTCACATAAAACTTTCCGAAAAATTATACGGACTGGGCACGCAAGTCGAGGAGTGATAAATAGTGCTTTTCAAGGTCTTAGAACACAGAACTAATTATTAAATTTAAAGATGACCTTTTGGGTCATCACATTCTCCACCTCTAAAATAAACCTTCGTCCTCGAATGGAATTAGAAAAATACCTGAGCTGGTGAAAAGGTGTGGATATTTACTCCGCATGTCTGACTCGGACTCCCAGGTAGATGCTTCTACTGGCTGACCTCCCCATTGTACCCGAACTAAAGGATAACTCTTAGACCTCAATTGTCGGACCTGCCGGGCTAGAATAGTTACCGGCTAGGGGTGGGCATTCGGTCGGTTCGATTTTAAGAAATTCAATTCAGTTATTTGGTTTTTGGTTTTGTAAAAGTAGTAACCGAAACCGAACTGAAATAACTTCAGTTCAGTTTGATTTTCTAATTTCGGTTCGATTTATTTCGGTTTGATTTTTGGTTTGAACATTATCATATTGGGCTCTCTCTATGTAATAATTGGACTGACGAATTTGTTGGTTTTGTTTTAAAATTTCGGTAAATTAGACTGAAACCAACCAAAAATTTATTGGTTTTCTAATAATTTGGTTTTTCGGTTAACCGAACCAAATAAATTAATAACCGAAAATCGAACCGAAAAACTGAAATTTTAAAATTTTAAACTGAAGCCGACTGAAAAAATCAAATAACAGAAACCGAAATAAAAATATTTTCGGTTCGGTCGGTTTTTTCGGTTAGGACCGAAATATGCCCACCCCTATTATCGGCTCCTCTTCATAAGACAAATCTTTGTCCAATTGGACTGAGCTGAAATCTAACACATAGGATGGATCACCATGATATTTTCGGAGCATAGACATATGGAATACCGGATGAACCATTGATAAACTAGGTGGTAGTGCAAGCCTTTAGGCGAGTTCACCCACACTTTAAGAATTTCAAAGGGTCCAATATACCCAGGGGTCAACTTGCCCTTCTTTCCAAACCTCATTACACCTTTCATAGGTGAAACCCGGAGCAATACTCCTTCTCCCTCCATGAATGCAATATCACATCTCGGAATAATTTTGACCTTATCCAAGGCATCCTGTACCAAATCGGTACCCAACAACCGAGCCTCTCTAGGTTCAAACCAGCCAACTAGCGAATGGCATCGCCTTCCGTATAATGCCTCATATGGATCTATCTGAATGTTCGACTGGTAGCTATTATTATAAGTAAACTCCGCAAGTGGCAAGAACGGATCCCAAGGACCTCCAAAGTCTATAACACAAGCGCAAAGCATATCTTCCAATATCTGAATAGTGCGCTCTGACTGTCCGTCTGTCTGTGGATGAAATGTTGTACTTAACTCAACCCGCATGCCTAACTCACGTTGTACAACCCTCCAGAAATATGAAGTGAACTGCGTACCTCGATCAGAAATGATAGACACAGGCACACCCTGAAGGCGAACAATCTCACGAATGTAAATTTCAGCTAACCGCTCAGAAGAATAGGTAACTTCCACTGGAATGAAATGTGCCGACTTGGTCAACCTGTCCACAATGACCCAAACTGCGTCAAATTTTCTCTAAGTCCATGGAAGCCCAACAACAAAATCCATAGTGACACGCTCCCACTTCCACTTAGGAATTTCTAACTTCTGAAGCAAACCACCAGGTCTCTGATGCTCATACTTGACTTGTTGACAATTCAGACACCGAGCTACATATGCAACTATATCCTTCTTCATTCTCCTCCACTAATAATGTTGTCGTAAATCTTGATACATTTTAGCGGCACCTGGATGAATAGAATACCTGGAACTGTAGGCCTCTTCCAGAATTAATTAACGAAGCCCATCCACATTAGGCAAACAAATACGACCCTACATTCACAAAAATCTATCTTCCCCCACAACAACCTTTTTGGCATCACCGTGCCGCACTATGTCCTTAAGGACAAGTAAATGAGGATCATCGTATTGTCATCCTCTGATGCGCTCATATAAAGAAGATCGAGCAGCAGTGCAAGCTAAAACCCGAATGGGCTCTAAAATATTTAACATCATGAACTGATTAGCCAAAGTCTAGATATCTACAACTAACGGTCTCTCACCAACTGGAATAAAAGTGAGGCTGCCTATACTCACAGCCTTTCTACTCAAAGCATCGGCCACCACATTAGCCTTTTCGGAGTGATACAAAATGGTGATATCATAGTCTTTCATCAACTCCAACCATCTTCTGTGCCTCAAATTGAGATCCTTTTATTTGAACAGATACTGAAGGCTACGGTGATCAGTAAATACCTCACACGAGTTACTATAGAGGTAATGCCTCCAAATCTTTAGCGCGTGAATAATGGTTGCCAATTCTAAGTCATGAACATGATAATTCTTCTCATGAACTTTCAACTGCCTCGATGCATATGCAATCACCTTGCCATCTTGCATCAATACTACACCAAGCCCAACGCGAGATACATCACAATATACCATATAAGATCCTGAATCTGTGGGTAATACCAATACTGGCGCTCTAGTTAAAGTAGTCTTGAGCTTCTGAAAGCTTAACTCACACTCGTCTGACCATCTGAATGGGACACCTTTCTGGGTCAGTCTGGTTAATCGGCTCTCTATAGATGAAAACCCCTCCACGAACCGACGATAATATCCTGCCAAACCCAGGAAACTCCGGATCTCTGTAACTAAAGTAGGTCTAGGAAAATTCTGAACAACCTCAATCTTCTTAGGATCCACTTTTATGCCTTCTGCCGATAAAACACGCCCTAAAAAGGAACCTGAGCCTAACCAAAATTCACATTTTGAAAATTTGGCGTATAACTGATTATTCTTCAAAGTCTGAAGCACACTCCGAAGATGCTGCTCATGCTCCTCTCGACTGTTGGAGTAAATCAAGATATCATCAATGAATACAACCACAAAACAATCCAAATATGGTTTGAACACCCGATTCATCAAATCCATAAATATTGTTGGGGCATTTGTCAGCCCAAATGATATCACTAGGAATTCGTGATGCCCATACCGAGTCCGAAAAGCTGTCTTAGGTACATCAGATGCCCTAATCTTAAACTAATGGTAACCAGATCTCAAGTCGATCTTTGAAAACACCTTGGCACCCTAAAGCTAATCGAATAAGTCATCAGTTCTTAGTAGTGGATACTTGTTCTAGATAGTAGCCTTGTTCAATTGTCGATAATCTATACACAATCGCATTGAACCATCTTTCTTTTTTAAAAATAATACTGGTGTACCCCAGGGCGAGACACTGGTCTAATGAATTCCTGATCAAGCAAGTCTTGTAACTGCTTCTTTAATTCTTTCAACTATGGCGGGGCCATACGGTATGATGGGATAGAAATGTGTTGAGTGCCCGGAGCTAAATCAATACAGAAGTTAATATCTCTGTCGGGTGACATTCCTGACAAATCTGCAGGAAATACTTTTGGAAATTCACGAACAACTGGTACTAAGTCCATAGAAGGAACATCCACACTGGGATCGCGAATATAAGCCAAATAGGCTAGACACCCTTTCTCGACCATACGCCAAGCCTTCATATATAAAATAACCCTACTAGTAGAATTACCAAGAGTTTCTTTCCACTCTAATCAAGGTAACCCCGGCATGGCTAGGGTTACCGTCTTAGCATGACAATCCAATATAGCATGATAAGGCAACAACCAATCCATTCCCAAGATGACATCAAAATCTACCTTATCAAGAAGTAGAAGATCCACATTAGTCTCAAGACTCTTAATAGTAACCACACACGAACGATAGACATGATCTACCACGATTGAATCTCCCACCGGAGTGGACACACACACAGGAGCACTCGGAGAATCACGAGGCATCAGCAGATATGAAGCAAAATAAGATGACACATAGGAATAAGTAGATCCTGGATCAAATAGAACTAAAGCATCTCTATGGCAAACTGGAACAATACCTGTAATCACAGCATCGGATGACTCGGCCTCAGGCCTAGCTGGAAAAGCATAAAATTTGGGATGGGCCCCACCACTCTGAAATGCGTCCCTTGGACGACCTCTAACTGTCTGACCTCTACGTCTAACGGCCTGACCTCCACCTCTAACGGTCTGACATCCACCTCTAGCTGCCTGACCCCTACCTCTAGCTGGCTGAGTAGGCAGTGAAGCAACCGGTGCTGGAACCATAGCACGAGAACCCTGCTGCTGCATGCTACCTTGAGACATGGGGCAGAATCTAGCAATGTGCCTCGGATCACCACAAGTATAACAGGACCTCGGCTGTTGTGACTATTGACCCGAACGGGCCGAATAACCGTTGTAGTGACTCTGGAGTGGTGGTGCACTGATAGGAGCTGAATGTGCACTAAATGCTGGCTTCCCATAGTAAGGCATAATAGGACCGTGACTCCTTGAAGCACCGGGAGATGCTTGAAGTGCTGAATGAAACGGTCTGGGAGGATGACCCCTACCAAAATTACCCCTGCCTCCAGACGAGGCACCACTGAAACCACCGAACTGACGAGACCTCTTATCAGACCTCTGCCCTCTCTCCTGTGCAAGAACCATCTCGATCCTCCTTGTGACATTAGTAGCCGCCTGAAAAGAAATCTCACTTCCAGTCTCCTTGGTCATCTAAAGTCTGATATGGTGAGTGAGTCCCTCAATAAACCTCCTTACTCTCTCTCCCTCAGTAGGTAGTAAACGGAGAGCATGACGGTCTAAATCCACAAAACGGGAGAAGTGTCACTTAGCAGCTAATTAATTTATCAACAATAAAATGAGCAAATGATAATATGGAAATGGCACGGCACCACCCTTCGTGCTTTTATACTCTTCCTTACTATGAAAATAATTATATAAATTTGGAAGAGTATTTAAATGCGAGGATATACACTTATCAATCAATTCAATACCAGAATACCGACTTCACCTTTCAAAATATTCAACAATAATTAAATTAACAATAATTTCACGAATAGTGATCAAATAATCAATAATAAACTTAATATGGAATATCTTAATTAAATAGGCAATTATTCACAATAAATAAATTCCACCCGCATGCTTTGACTCAACCACAATGCATAAGTACCCGTCACCTCACATATACGTTGTACCTACAAATTAAATCATGTAGCAAATAGACAAATAGTCCTACTCTCTCAAGTCAAGGTTAACCACGATACGTACCTCACTTGCAACCAAATTCAAGAATCCAATAAACTTTTGCCTCGCGAATTAGCGTCCGAAATCCTCAAATCTAGTCATAAACAATTCAATATATTCAATACAAACAGTAATAATTAATTCCATATGAATTTACTAATTTTCCGGATTAAAATCCGAAATTCATCTAAAAAATTAATAGTGGGACCCACATCTCGAATCTCGGAAAAACTTACGAAATCTGAACATTCGTTCCGAGACGAGTCCAATCATACAAAAATTATCAAATTCCAATTTCAAATGGACCTTCAAATTTTAAATTTTTCGTTTTTGGAAAGTTTTACAAAAATTTCAATTTCTTGCATCTAAATCCGAAATAAGTGATGAATATAGACATGGATTTATGAAATATAATCACTTTTGGTTATAGAATACTTAGACAATTCAAAGTCGTGAAAATCCCTTTGGAATCGCCAAAATCCGAGATTTAAAACTAAAAAATGAGTTAAAATGGCTAAAATCCGATTTTATGTATTCTGCGCAGCATTTTCGCATCTGCGGGCTATATTTCACACCTGCGGCCTCGCATTTGCGAGACAAAGCTCGCATTTGCGGAGCAAGGCTGCCCAACAGAGGACCGCATCTGCGGACCTTCACGTCGCAGATGCGACTGTGCAGAAGCGCGAAGGAAGCCGCAGAAGCGAGACCTCCGCATTTGCGGTCTCTCAGCCATAGAAGCGACCCCGCACCTGCGGCCAAAATTGCGCAATTGCGACACATCAGAACCAGACCTGGAATTTTTATAAAAATGGTTCAAAACTCGTTCGAAACTTACCCGAGCCCCTCGGGACCTCGTCCAACTATAGCAACCAGTCCCGTAATATAACACGGACTTACTCGCGGTCTCAAATCACATCAAATAATATCAAAATTTCAATTCACACCTCGATTCGAACTTTTGCGTTAATGACTTCAAATTTGGCACACAAGTGATAAATGACATAACGGAGTTATTCTAATTTTCAGAATCGGATTCCGGCCCCGATATCACAAAGTCAAATCCATGGTCATACTTTTGGAAATCTTTAACCTTTAAATTACTAGTTTCCATTAAATGGCCATAACTTGAGCTAAGGACTTCCAAATTAAATTTCGGGCATACGCCCAAGTCCCAAATTACAATACGTGCCTACTGGAATGGTTAAAACACTGATTCGGGTTTGTTTGCTTAAAATATTGACCAAAGTCAACTAAGTTGAGTTTTAAGGCTCTATTTCACGGGTCAAAACACTTATACGGACTGCGCACGCAAGTCGAGGAGTGATAAATAGTAATTTTCAAGGTCTTAGAACACATAATTAATTATTTAATTTAAAAATAACCTTTTGGGTCATCACATTACTTATCACGACCCAATTTTCCCTCTGTATGACGTCGTGAAGGCACCTAGTCTCTATGACTAGGTAAGCCTAACATTTGCGGAATAATGAAATGAAAACATAAATTTAACAACTAACTATAGCAATAATACCATAACTGAGTACCATGACGCTTGGCATGTACAATAACCAACTCCTCCATATACTACACAGCATTCCCAAAACCCGGAATATCGTGAATCACAAACTATAGAAGGAAACTCTAGTATCCCTATATACATCAGAGTCTAACAAAAGAAATACAGAAGATAGTGGACATGAAGAAGAGTAGAAGGGGACTCTGAGGTCTGCGGACGCGGCAGATATACCTTGAAATCTCCAAAGCAGTCCCGGCTCACTGATAGTGTGGCTCATAAGGAGCACCTAGATCTGCACATGAAAAACATGTACAGAAGAGTAGCATGAGTACACCACAATCGGTACCCAGTAAGTGCCAAGCCTAACCTCGGTCGAGTAGTGATGAGGTCAGGTCAGGAACCTACTGGCATAAATAATAATAAGGCAAGGCAAGAATGAAATATCGCAGTAAAATAAAGACTAAAATTTAACAAGAAAGATTTCATAGAAGGTAACAACTCAATACACAGAAACATAACAGGGGATCTCCCGAGATACCGTCTCGTAGTCCCAAACGTAAATATGCAGGGCAAGGGGATCTCCCAGAATACTGTTCCGTAGTCCCAAAGTAAATATGCAGCACAAGGAGATCTCCCGGAATACCGTTTCGTAGTTTCAAAGTAAATATGCAGTACAGGGGGATCTCCCGGAATACCGTTCTGTAGTCCCAAAGTAAATATGCAGTACATGGGGATCTCCTAGAATACCGTTCCGTAGTCCTAAAGTAAATATGCATCTAAATAATAGAATTAAATAGTTACGGCACTAAATTCTACAGTTCAACCTAACTACCAGTTAAGGAAAGACAGGTAAATTCACTAAACATGCTGCACGTAGTACAAATAAATAGTTAAGGCAAGTAGGCATGCTATTTTAGTCTAGCAGGATACTACACATGCTGATAAAACTCAAATAAGAAGGAAATCAGGTTATTACTTAGTAGAAAAATCGGATTTTTACACAATTAGCCCGGGTACGTACTCATCACCTCACGTACACAGAGCTCATATATCAAAAATAGTATAAATCCTACGGGGAGTTTCCCCCCACAAAGTTAGGCAAGTCACTTAAGAAATACCTTTTCACGAATATCCGACTCTGAATGGCTCGAATCTAGCCAAAATAATTCGATACAGTCAATAAAAATCATAGGAATCAATTTCATAAGAAAATACTATATTTTTCAATAAAAATCCAAAATTAACTCAAACATCGCCCATGGGGCCCCATCTTGGAATAGGGTAAAAGTCACAAAATACGAACACACATTCACTCACGAGTTCACTCGTATCAAAATTACTTAAATCCGATGTCTAAATCCCAATCAAAACTCAGAAATTCGGTTGAAGAACTTTTCCCCCATTTTCCCAACTTTTCAACCCAAAAATTCGAAAGTAAATAATGAAATCAACTATATATTAGTGGAATATAACCGTAAAGGAGTTAAGAATCGTTACCCAATCGATATCTCTGAAAATCCCTCAAGATCTCTGATAAGTGGAGATTTTGACCGATTAGTTGCTCTCTTTTACTTGCGATTTAGCCAAAGAAGTCAAAATCAACTCATAAAGGAGTCAAAAGTGAACAAGAACCAAAACAGGGCAAAAAGGGAAGCAGTGCGGACCGCACAATTCTAGTGCGGCCGCAGAGGGGAGATTCAGAGAGTAGTGTTTGGGCCAGCTAAAGGCATGCAGACCGCTCCCAAATTGTACAGCCGCAGGAGGCCAAATGTGTCCGCATTCATTATTATGCAATCCACAAGGTTGAAGAATCAGAGAGTTGAGTCAAGTCCAAAAAAGCAAGGAGTGCGGACCGCAGCAGTTTTGTGCGGCCGCATAATCATAAGTGCAGCCACACCCAATTTTGTGCGGACCGCAGAAGCCCCCAAGTTCCAAGCCCAAGTTTCCAAGAATGCAGACCGCACGATAATTTTGCGGCCGCAGTAGCTCATTGTGCGGACCGCACCAGAATTATGCGGTCGCACAACCTTCGTAGGGGCATTTTGTCAGATATTTTTAGTTTAGTATAAATAGAACTTTTTTTTATTTTTAAATTAAGTTGCGTTTTCAGAAGTGCACCTGGGCCTTTTTTCTTTACTGTATTGATTAATTTTGTACTAGATTAACTTCTTAACATTAGATTTTCTTTGTCTAATCAATTATTATGCATTCTATCTTAATTTCTTCTTTGATTTATGTACTTTTCATGAGTAGCTAAATCTTTAACTAGGGTTGTGACCCAACCCTAGTGTGGGTATTTGATGGGCGTTTAATTTAGGGCTTATTTTTTATTGGGTTAGTGATATTTAGCCTTGTTCATCATTGAACCCTAGAATCAATGGTTGCAAATATTGATTCATGCCTATTTGACTTAGCCTTTACTTGAGAAAGAGAGACTAAGTCTAGAAAAACTTGGCTAACAAGAAATTAGGGTGAACTCAAGAAATTGATAGCCCCAATTAAAGGGTTAAACCTAGAGATAGTAATACCCGACTTGAGCTAATATCACTTATATTGTGCAAATACCTAATTGGGCTTGAGAAAACCAAATTGGGCAAAATCACTCAAACTACCGAGAGGTATAGAGTGAGTACCCGGATGTGATTGCTACATCACGACCTTAACTAATCAAATTTGCCCTGGAGTTTGCAACCCGTTAGATAACCACCTAGGTAGAAGTCACGACCCTAGTCCCTTTTGAATTATTTGAAAAACTCAAAACCAAAAATATTGTCCTTAGTTTTATACTTGCAAACAATAGAGTAAAGTAGAAATAGAACACCAATCAAGTTTGTGGAAGTGTAATTAGAGTCAAAACTTGCAAT
Source organism: Nicotiana tomentosiformis (assembly GCF_000390325.3). Classification (NCBI taxonomy): domain Eukaryota; kingdom Viridiplantae; phylum Streptophyta; class Magnoliopsida; order Solanales; family Solanaceae; genus Nicotiana; species Nicotiana tomentosiformis. The sequence continues at coordinate 7,261,322 of NC_090820.1, read as the reverse complement.
TAATTTAGATATACACCTAATCTCATATTCTAACTCCCTGTGGATTCGATCCCGACCTTCGTTGGGTTTATTATTGCATCGACAGCCTAACTACTAAATTATGGTGTGGGTTTGGCCGAGATCAATTTTTGGTGCCATTGTCGGGGAGTTAAACAGATTTAGCTATATATCTAGGTATTTGTGTATTTTGTCTTTTTTTTCCTTCCGATTCACTAATTTCATTTGTGAATTGCTTTTAGGTACAAAATAGCCCTTAACAACGAGCCCCTAGGAAATTTACCATTGCGGGAGGAGGTAGATGATGATCAAGTGGATGAGGTTCATCCCGAACCTCAAGTAAACAGGCGAGGCCGACCGCCTAATGATAATGTCCCAAACCCTCCCCCACCTCCACCAAGAGAAGCGCACCGGGTGTTGCAGAATGAGGGCTATGCAAGTGCAATAGTCCCTCCTTGGATATGGGTGGGCAACTTCCAAATAACCAACGTGATGCTTACACTACTTGAGCAGCGGGGTTTCTTCACCGGAGCTCCACACCAAAATGCCTACAAGCATTTCAAGGGTTTCGTCGATACTTGTTGGGGGAGCAAGCAAACAAATGTCACCAAGGATGCACTGCGGTTAAGGCTGTTTCTCTTTTCTCTACGGGGAAAGGCTTTGGACTAGCTAGAGAGATTGCCCAATCATTCCATCCACACTTAGGATGAGTTGGCCGAGAAGTTCATTGCCAAATTCTTCTCTCTGGGGAACATGGCTACACTAAGGGATGAAATTCTAGCTTTCAAACAAGAACCCAATGAGCCATTGCACGAGATTTGGGAAAGATATCGTACCATGGTCAAAGAATGCCCGAACAATGATATGACCGAGGCCATGATCCAACAGACCTTCTATAGGGGGATCAACACAATGAATCAGTGTGTGGTAAATCAACTCGCTGGGGGTAACTTCATGAACACGCCTTATTCTGAAGCTTGTGAAATCTTGGATGAGATGGCAAACACCTCTTCAGCGTGGCAAAGTAGAGCAAATGTTCCTCAGGGTGACCCAAATGTTATTCACCTATACAAGGAACTACATGATCATGGGAAAGCTATTGCAGAGTTGACAACCACCATGAACCAATTGGCCAAGGCTCAGCTTTAACAGGTTCAAGGACCGGACGAGGTGAATGCTATGAAAGGGGCGAACATAATGGTAAACAAGAGACGGTAACGAGGTCAACAAGTACAAAACCATCCGAAACAATTTGAGCAAAATAACAGTGGGTATAATCAAGATGGTCCATATGATGAGCAAGATGAAGAGGTTCAATATGTCAACAATTATCAAGGTCAAAGAAGCAATGCTCCAAATAAACAACAATGGAGATCACAAGGAAACCAAGGAAAATGGAACAACCAAGGCCACCAAGGAAATTGGAGTGGTGGAAACAACAATAATCAAAGCAATTGGGGTAATCAAGGTAATCAAGGCAATTCGGGAGGAAATAATCAAGGTATTTGGGGTGGCAATAATCATCAAGGGGGTTGGAACAATAGCAATCATGGAACTCGGGGGTCGGGCTTTCATAAGCCCCCGATGTATCAACAATCAAACAACCCGCCTCCATATCCGTCGCAAAGTCCTAGTTCTTCCAATAGTGAAATGGGACGTATTGAAAACATGTTTAAGTAAATGATGGATAAAAACGCCGACTTTGATGCCCAATTAGCCTTCCATAACACTTTTATCCGCAACTTAGAGGTTCAACCTGGCCAAATTTCTCAAGCTTTAAATACTCCCCCAAAGGGGGCACTACCTAGTGATACGGTGGTGAACCCAAAAGGTGGGAATACGGGGCATGCAATGGCCGTGACAATAAGAAGTGGGAGAGGTGGAGTTGCTAGTACCTCAAACCAAAGAAGACATGTGGGTGATGATGTGTTGGTGCAAGATGATGATGAGCCAAGCAATGATGTTCAAGCTAATGAAGAAGCGAGGATTGATATTGATGAGAATGTGGAGGAGACGCAAGAAGAAGTGAACCCGTCTAGGGAGCACGTGACTGACATGCAGGAGCTGGTAGTGCCAAAGGCTAAGGCACTAATGCCAAGGCCGCCTCCTCCTCCATACCCTCAAAGACTTGCAAAGCAAAACAATGAGAATCAATTCAAGAAATTCATTGATATGATGAAAAGTTTGTCCATAAATGTGTCGTTGGTTGAAGACTTAGAATAAATGCCGGGATATGCCAAGTTCATGAAGGATTTGGTAAAAAGGAAGAGATCAATGAACTGTGAAACGATCAAAATGACACATCAAGTGAGTGCTATTGTGCACTCCATAGATCCAAAGTTGGAAGACCCCGGTGCTTTCACAATCTCGTGCACTATTGGGAGTGCCGATTTTGCCAAAGCTTTATGTGACTTGGGGGAAAGCATTAACTTGATGCCCTATTCTGTGTTCAAAACATTGGGGATTGGAAAACCACGACTCACATCCATGAGGTTGCAAATGGCGGATCGGACAATGAAAAGGCCATTGGGGATAATTGATGATGTGTTAGTTTGGGTCGACAAGTTCATCCTTCCCACAGATTTTGTGATACTTGACTGTGAGGTTGACTAAGATGTGCCAATCATTTTGGGGAGACCTTTCCTTGCTACAGGGAAGGCCTTAGTTGATGTGGAAGCAAGTGAGCTCACCTTCCGGGTGGGCGATGAAAAAGTGGTGTTCCATGTTTGTAAATCAATGAGGCATCTAAATAGCAATGAAGTGTGTTCGTTCGTGGATCTTATGACCGAAGTAATTGTTGATGACACAAGTGCTGTGATAAATGTTGAAGATACCTTGGAATCGGTATTGTTGAATCATGATGAGGATGAGAAGGAAGGCTTTGTAGATTGTGTCAATGCTTTGCAAGGAATGGGATCATATACTTATGAGCCCCGAAAACTTTCCTTGGATCTCGAAAACCGGAAGACTCCACCAACAAAGCCCTCAATCGAGGAGCCTCCCACCTTGGAGTTAAAGCCTTTGCCTTCACACCTCAGGTATGAGTTTCTAGGCCCTTGTTCCACTTTGCCTGTTATTCTTTCCTCGTGCTTAACTAACGTGCAGGTATATTCCACCCTTGCGGTGCTCCAAAGGAGGAAGAAAGCAATAGGTTGGACATTGGCGGATATTCGGGGTATAAGCCCCGCCTTTTGCAAGCACAAAATCATTTTGGAGGAGGATTCCAAACCCTCCGTGGAACATCAAAGATGATTGAATGAGGCCATGCAAGAGGTAGTAAAGAAAGAGATCATCAAGTGGTTGGATACCGGGGTTGTTTATCCCATTTTCGATAGTTCGTGGACCTCGCCGGTGCAATGTGTCCCAAAGAAAGGGGGCATGAATGTGATAACAAATGACAAAAATGAATTGATCCCCACAAGAACTGCACCAGGTGGAGAGTGTGCATGGATTATAGGAAGCTCAACAAAGTTACTCGGAAAGACCATTTTCTACTTCCATTTCTTGATCAAATGTTGGATAGGCTAGCCGTACGTGCTTATTATTGCTTCCTTAATGGATATTCTGGGTATAACCAGATTCTTATTGCTCCTGAAGACCAAGAGAAGACCACTTTCACTTGTCCCTATGGCACTTTCGCATTCTCGCAGATGCCATTCGGGTTATGCAATGCACCAGCAACCTTCAATGGTGCATGATGGCCATCTTCACCGATATGGTGGAGGACTTTCTCGAGGTTTTCATGGATGATTTTCCTGTCGTGGGGAATTCTTTTGAAGAGTGCTTAGATAACTTGGATAAGGTATTGGCACGTTGTGAGAAAACTAACTTGGTGTTGAATTGGGAGAAGTATCACTTTATAGTCGAGAAGGGCATTGTCCTCGGTCACAATATTTCCAAGAATGGTATTGAGGTTGATAAAGTAAAAATTGAAGTGATATCCAAACTCCATCCCCCTACTTCCTTGAAGGGAGTAAGGAGCTTTCGAGGTCATGCGGGGTTTTACCACCGATTCATCAAGGACTTTTCTAAGGTGGTAAACCCCTTGTGCAAACTCTTGGAGAAAGATGCCAAGTTCCTTTTCAATGAAGATTGTATGAAGGCATTTGAACTACTCAAGTATAAGTTGACTACCACTCCTATTATCACCGAGCCAAATTGGAGCTTACGATTTGAGCTCATGTGTGATGCAAGCGATGTGGCGGTTGGAGTGGTATTGGGGCAATGAATTAACAAGATCTTTCATCCGGTCTACTATGCTAGCAAGACCATGAACGAGGACCAAGTCAACTATACGATGACCGAGAAAGAACTCCTGGCCATTGTCTTTGCTATGGAGAAGTTTTGCCCGTACCTAATGGGTACAAAGGTGATTGTTCACACCGACCATGCGGCACTTCTTTATTTGATGAGCAAAAAAAGACTCTAAGGCAAGGTTGATGCGGTGGGTGCTTCTATTGCAAGAGTTTGATCTAGAGATTCAAGATCGCAAGGGTAGTGAGAATCAAGTGGCGGACCACTTATCCCGATTGGAGGAGGAGGGGAGGCCACATGATGGCCTTGAGGTCAATGATTCATTTCCTGACGAACAACTCCTTTCCATTTCTATGACTGGGATGCCATGGTTTGCCGATATGGCCAACAATCTTATGAGTGGCATTGTTCCGAATGAGCTCTCTTCAAACCAAAGGAAGAAGCTCAAATGGGACTGCCTGGACTACTATTGGGATGAGTCATATCTCTTCAAAATTTGTACTGATGGTGTTATCCGAAGATGTGTACCAGAAGAAGAACAATTGGGTATTCTTGAAGCTTGCCACTCTTCCCCATATGGTGGTCACCATGGTGGAGCGAGAACTGCTACAAAGGTGCTAAGCTGTGGATTCTATTGGCCTACCCTTTACAAGGACGTTAGCGATCTCGTTAAGCATTGTGATGAATGCCAAAGGGCCGGTGGGATCTCCAAGAAAAATGAGATACCTTTCACCACCATCCTAGAGATTGATATTTTTTATGTTTGGGGAATTGATTTTATGGGTCCATTTGTGAGCTCATGTGGGAACACCTATATATTGGTAGCTGTGGATTACGTGTCCAAATGGATTAAAGCTAAGGCTTTGCCTAACAATGAAGCTCGAAGTGTTGTAGCTTTCTAGAAGAAGAACATATTCACAAAGTTTGGTACTCCAAGGGCCATCATTAGTGATGGGGGATCACACTTTTGCAACAAAGCTTTTGATACTTTACTCTCCAAGTATGGTGTCACTCACAAAGTGTCAACGCCCTATCATCCTCAAGCAAGTGGACAGGTTGAAGTCTCCAACCGGGAAATCTAGAGTATTCTGTCAAAGACTGTGAATGCCAACCAGACAGATTGGTCGAAGAAACTTGACGATGTTATTTGGGCTTATAGAACAACTTACAAAAAACCAATTTGTATGTCTCCATATCGGTTAGTGTTCGGGAAAGCTTGTCACCTTTCGGTGGAACTTGAGCATAAGGCTATGTGGGCGATGAAGAACCTTAACCTTGAGTGGGATGTAGTTGCAAATCTTAGGGTGGAGCAATTGAATGAACTTAATGAGTTTCGGTTCCATGCATACTCCAGTTCGTCCTTGTATAAGGACAATATGAAGTACCTCCATGACAAGTATATCCGGAACAAAGAATTCAAAAAAGGTGATCTTGTGCTCTTGTTCAACTCTCGGTTGCGGATATTTTCGGGAAAGCTGAAATCAAAGTAGAGTGGCCCATTTGAAGCTGTACACATGACACCCTTTGGTGCTCTAGATTTGAAAAATAAGAATTATGAGGTGTTTAGAGTCAATGGGCACCGGGTTAAAAATTATCTTGGCAAGGCTGATGATGGCCACGTTATGGCGTTGCTCCAGTTCAAGTGATTGATGGTAAATCAGGCACTTCTTGGGAGGCAACCCATATGTCTTTTTCTTTTTCTTATTTTTTCTTCTTTAGTTTAGATAGTCTTTGTTTTGTACTAACTAGTTTTGAAGTGTATGCAATAATGGGTATGCATTGCAGGAACTAACCATGAAAATTTTGGCTAAGTGTCACAAAAGTGCGGACTACACTAGAATTATGCGGACCGCACTGCCACTTTGCGGCCGCATAATTTTGTGTGCGGTCGCACAACTGGGAGATGAAAAATACATGATCTCTGAAGTTTGGCCTGTCAAAAATGCTGAACAAATTGCGGCCGAACACATTTTTGTGCGGTCCACACTAATGATGCGGCTGCACTCACTTTTGTGCGGTCTGCAGCGAGACTTCTCAAAGGCAGGTAAGAAATGCGGTCCGCATCAACATTATGCTGCTGCACTCAGGTAAAAATCTGGGCCACACGGGTAAAAGTATAAATAGGGCTTCTCTCATCATTTTACATTTTTCGATCTTCTGAGCCATGAAGCTAGACTAGCACAGTAAATTTCCCCATTGCTCTCAAATTGTCCCTCATTTCATCACCTGCATCTTCATAATTGGTATGTTAATTCCATCTATAGATTTTTCATCTTTTGTTTTGTTTTGTTCTTTGATTTAGGGTTACTTACATGTCTAAAATGTCAATAGTTAGTCTTTTTATGCTTACAATCATGTAGGTAGCATATTAAGTGTTAATTGGGGTCTGGGTAAGTAGCTATCCATGTTTAACTATGCAAACTATGTCTAGATTATGAACAGATTGCATGAACCCTAAAAAGTGCTCGTGAATTTTGAATGATGCGGCCGCACTCATTTTTTTGTGCGGTCCGCACTACAGGCTATGCAGCCGCACACACTTTTGTACGGTCTGCAGCTCTCTGAGTTAGGATAATTGTGTGCTTAAATTATGCGGCCGCACTCAAAATTGTGCGGTCCGTAGTGGACTTGTGCGGCCACACTCATTTTTGTGCGGTCCGCACTGGTAAAACATCATAGACCCCAGTAGTCTGAACCTGGAGCTGTGCGGCCCCACTCAAAATTGTGCGGTCCGCATTTTTTGTTATGCGGTCGCACTCACTTTTGTGCGGTCCGCACTGGATAGTTTGTGGCCGCACTCGCTTTTGTGCGGTCGGCACTTCCCCTTCTGAGATTGCTTTACTGCAATTGTTATGCATGCACCTGTGGTTTACAAATCTAACTGACTCTTATCCTTATGCATTGCAGACAATGGTTCGCTCACGTGGTAGAGGAGATGCATCGCAAGGGAGGGCAGAACCCTCCCGAGGTCGAGGTAAAAGCAACCTACCTCTAGCACTTCAAAGGGCTATAAGTAAGAATGTTACAGTTAACAGACCTCCCGAACTCTCGGAAACCAGTGAGTATGTCCCATCTGAGGAAGCTTCTGAGGGTAACTCCGTGCAATCACAGCCGGAAGTCTAATCACAATAATTTCCTGGTATATTCTACCTAGTAGACGAGTCATCTTCTTCTGCTAGTTCGTCTGAAGGTTCGGAAGAGGGTAGTCAAGATTCTGAGACCTCTTCCTCACATGCTCCTTCTGACCCAATTAATGTGGATGATGATGATGATGTCCCAGATGATGGGAGAGGGGGTGATACTGCAGTGGGAGGTTTGGAGAGATCTAAGAGACCAGAGGTATGGGAGGATAGATTTGTCAGTGATGTCTCCTTTGCAAAGTTTAGGGAATGGTGGCCACAGAGGTCGCTCACTCTTGAGCGACAATTTCTGATGAAAGATTTTAATAAGCACAACCCCAATGTCCTTAGGCAATTCCAGGAGCAGAAAGGATGGAAATGGTTAACCACCAGAATCCTAGATGAAAATGAGTACTTGGTCAAGGAATTCTACGCAAATGTTGCTCACATCAAAAAGGGAATTAAGGTGACAAAAGTGCGGAATATGAAAATCCGCTTTGACGCATGTGCACTGAACAAGTATGTGGGGTTTGAGGAAGTGGAGGCAGTCCAATAACTGGAGAAGCTGGCTATGGGTGACGAAGCTCGCCGATGGCTAGCTGAGATTCTGGCAATTCGAGGGTCAGCACCTCAGTGGCTCATAACAGGAAATCCAATAGTCCGAGCTACCCTAAACTTTGAAGCAAAAGGGTGGAAAACGTTCGTGTGTATCCGCATTAACCCATTCCTCAATGAAAACATGCTTCCACTTCCCTGTACACTCTTGGTGGCTTCAATTATGGTGGGGTATCCGATACATGTTGGTGCCATCATGTCCACCAACATCACTTTAGCTGTCTAGAAGGGTGAAAGATCCTATCCGTACCCGAATGTCCTTACAGAATATTTCAAAGATCAAGGGGTAGAGCTGAAGCATTATGATACAGAAGTGAAGGCCAAGAAGCCTTTTTCATGGTACCACCTTCAGGGATCTGACAACCCGAAATTCAAGGGTAAAGCTACTACCTCCACTGGCCAGTCTGAGGAGCCAGCGGTAGTGATTACTGATTCAGCTGTCGAGCTTTCCACCGCAGCCAGTACTTCCATTGGGACAGCAGCCATTCCACCCTCATCTTCCGGTCTGCCTATTTCTGCTAGACTGTCAGTGCCATTACCAATGCCGGCCTCATCTACTTTTCCTCAGACTACGCTGTGAGGCTCCCAAATATTGGCGAGTCTCAACAACTGGATGCATGCAGCTACTACAAAGCTGACTGATATATCCAGTGATGTTGCAGCACAATCCTCAGCCCCAGCAGAGCCACAGGTACCTCCATCAGTGGAGGAAACATTGAAGAAGATTCTGGAGAACCAGAAGACTATTGTTGATACTCTGGCGACGCATGGGAAGGTCATTAAGGATTTGGGCAAACAAGTCAAGAAGATGCGTAGATCCCAGGCATCAAAGAAGTCGGTAGAGAAGCTGAGTAAAAAGGTTGAAAGGATTGCATTTACTGGAGATCTTTCATTGGACTTCCTTAAGGAGCAGACAGTACCAGCAGCACATGCAGTACCAGCAGAGGCACCAGAGGCACCAGCCGGCCAGTCTAAGGAGCCGGTTGCGACTGCACACACTACGGAGGAGATGATACAGATGCTCAGCAACCCTGCTGTCCCTCAGCCATGAGATGATGACATACAGTTGGAGGAGACAGAGGGTGTTGATGATCCTATGCAGACTAAGACCACATAGGGAGTTCTTTTAACTTTCTACCCTTTCCCTGTTCTTATTTTTGTTAAGCATTGAGGACAATGCTTATTTTCATTTGGGGGGTGGTCTATTTTGATTATTTGACTTTGACATTTGACATTTGGGTTGTAATAACTCTGATACTATTTTTTATTTCGTCTTTATTTTCCTTTGGTATGTATATATTCTTCCCATTTGATGTAGATATTCATTTTCCTTATGTATATACTCATTTGATTTCGGTTTATATATTCATTTATCTCGCTTTCCGTAGTTTATTTCATAGCTTCTTTAGATGGTTTTTCCTTAGTAGTATAACTTCTTATTTATGTTTTATGTGAACAATAAGCCTTTAGTTTTCTTAATGTCACGGTTCTATCCAAAGGTGGATTTTGTGTGAACCGGGTGGCTCTTCCCAACGATGGATAGCGTGACAACCTTCTTAAGGGATTGAGTCCGTTTTCTTTTATATTTTGACAAAATATAGTAGTAATGAATGAAAGTGTCTCGAGCATGCTTCACTTGGTACCAACACATTTACCTCTGACCTTATGGTTAAAAATAAAGTTGTTGGCATAAAATAGCTCTAGTTGTGACCTTTAGACTCTTGTGTTAACTCAAACAGTCATTGAGTGGTTCAGTCGAGCCATTTGTGATTCTCAATCTTAGCTAGGGTTGTTGTGGGCCATCGACTCCATTCTCTTTAGCAATCCAGCAGTGTGAGAGGTGAGGTAGTGAATTGCAAGTCCAAGTTTCCGTGCCAATAGTCTAGAACTTGCCCCGAGTGTTTTTCTAGGTGAAATTCTAAGTGTAGCTTGGCTTGAGAAATGATTGCTGGCTCTCCTTGATCCAATTTGAAATTGAAATCTTCCATAGCCTACCAATGTGATATCCCTAGTCAACCTCTTTGAGCCGAAGCCTTTGTCTTTCAATAACCAAGTTACAAGCCTTTATCCGTTCTGAAATGACCCTCTCTTGGCACCCAATCTTTCCTTAGAATTCTTGAGAAATAATTGGTAAAAACATAAGTTTGGGGGAGAGACGAGGAGTTTGTAGTGATAAAAGGTACAGAGAAGAGAAAGAAATGAAGAAAAGGGAAGGCAAAAAGAAAAGAAAGAAAGAACAAAAAGAAAAATGACAAAAAAGAAAGTGAATAAAGAGAAGAGTTGAAGGGAATTCAAAAGCAAATGAGGATAAAAGGCTGAAGTAAATAGAAGAGGAGAAGAATGAATGTCATGATCAAGAAAGAACGATGTTACGTCTCTCTAGTTTCCCCGAGGAAAAATAAAATGACTCAAAGAGTCGGGAAAGAATGAGCCGAAAAGAGAAAATAAAGTGCTTAAGGAAAGATGAAACCATTCTATTCCAACAAGTCCTACCTTGGTCCAAAGGCCTTCATTACATCCCGCAAAAGTCCTACATGATTTCAAGTTGAGTGAGCTTACATTAGTGGTGATTTACATGAGGGGCAAGCTTATGGTACTTAGAGTCGAACTTGTGGTATTCTTTTGAGAGAGATGAGCAAACTTTTCACAATTCTTGTATCGAGTGTTGCATTCTAAATTGAGATGTGCTAATGGAGAGTAGAGGAGGAGGAGTTTGGGATCCATAATGACCTACGCGAAAGAGCGAGCTTCCTTGATGAATAGAGTCAACTCTTGATGCTTTAGTGTCACATTAGAACTATTGTACTCAAAAGGTCAAACCATTGCATTGTTGATAATTCATATGTGTTGTGGGTAATTGTTGGTCTCAATTGATGTGTCATTGATTCACCTTAGGCCAGCTGAAATATCTCTTTTTCTAGTGGAGGTGGGAATTGCCTTATTTGCTTGAGGACTAGAAAAAGCTTAAGTTTGGGGGAATTGATAAGTGGAGATTTTGACCGATTATTTGCTCTCCTTTACTTGCGATTTTGTTCAAAACTGCTTAAAGGCATTCCCGGAAACTAACAAAATGTGCTTACTTGCAGGAATATTGGGACACGAGCCAAAGAAGTCAAAATCAACTCATAAAGGAGTCCAAAATGAACAACAACCAAAACAGGGCAAAAAGGCAAGCAGTGCGGACTACATAATTCTAGTGCGGCCGCAGAGGGGAGATTCAGAGAGTAGTTTTTGGGCCAGCTAAAGGCATGCGGACTGCACCAAAATTTTGCGGCCGCATTCATTATTATGCGGTCCATAAGGTTGAAGAATCAGAGAGTTGTGTCAAGTCTAAAAAAGCAAGGAGTGCGGACTGCAGCAGTTTTGTGCGGCCGCATAATCATAAGTGCGGCCGCACCCATTTATATGCGGACCACAGAAGCCCCCAAGTTCCAAGCCCAAGTTCCCAATAATGCGGACCGCACGATAATTGAGCGGCCGCAGTAGCTCATTGTACGGACCACACCAGAATTATGCGGCCGCACAACCTTTGTAGGGGCATTTTTGTCAGATATTTTCAACTTAGTATAAATAGAACGTTTTATCATTTTTAGGTTAAGTTGAGTTTTCAGAAGTGCGCCTGGGCCTTTTGTCTTTACTGTATTGAGTAATTTTGTACTAGATTAACTTTTTAACATTAGATTTTCTTTGTCTAATCAATTATTATACATTCTCTCTTAATTTCTTCTTTGATTTCTGTACTTTTCATGAGTAGCTAAATCTTTAGATAGGGTTATGACCCAACCCTAGTGTGGGTATTTGATGGGTGTTTAATTATGGGCTTATTTTTGATTGGGTTAGTGATATTTAGCCTTGTTCATGATTGAACCCTAGAATCAATGGTTGCAAACATTGATTCATGCCTATTTGACTTAGCCTTTACTTGAGAAAGAGAGACTAAGTCTAGGAAAACTTGGCTAACAAGAAATTAGGGTGAACTCAAGAAATTGATAGCCCCAATTAAAGGGTTAAACCTAGAGATAGTAATAACCGATTTGAGCTAATATCACTTATATTGTGCAAATACCCAATTGGGCTTGAGAAAGCCAAATTGGGCAAAATCACTCAAACTACCGATAGGTATAGAGTGAGTACTCGGATGTGATTGCTACATCACAACCTCAATTAATCAAATTTTCCCTGGAGTTTACAACCCGTTAGATAACCACCTAGGTAGAAGTCACGACCCTAGTCCTTTTTAATCATTTCAAAAACTCAAAACCAAAAATATTGTCCTTAGTTTTATACTTGCAAACAATAGAGTAAAGTAGAAGTAGAACACCAATCAAGTTTGTGAAAGTGTAATTGGAGTCAAAACTTGCAATTAACTTAGATATATACCTAATCTCGTATTCTAACTCCTGGTGGATTCGATCCCAACCTTCGTTGGGTTTATTATTGCATCGACCGCCTCATTAATAAATTGTAGAGTGGGTTTGGCTGAGATCAATCCCGTCCAAATCCGAGCTCCCAACTCAAGTTTTTGATAAAAATGGCAAAACCCCCATTTTGGAAACGATATAAGTCTGCCCAATGATTCCTTAATCGCGATCATGGAAATAGCCTCGCGATCGCGAAGAACAACTTTGCTGCCCAAGAAATTAACTCTACGCAAACACGTAAAACACCATGCGAACGCGATGCTCTGGCTCTCAGACTCACGCGATCGCGAACGTTCTCACGTATTCGCGATGAACAAAGTGTGTGGCCCAGCTTTAGCCTCCTTAAATCCACGCGAACGCGACCTTGGATCTGCATTCGCGAAGCACCACCTCACATCATTATGCGTTCGTATGCCCATGTTCGCGAACGCGATGAACAATTCCATCATCTACCCAGCTAAGACTACGCGATCGCGTCCTCAAATTCATGAACATGCAGAACAACTTTGGTTGGCCTCTCAGATTGCCTTACGCGATCGCGAGACTTCCCTCGCGAACGCGATGAAGAAAAAGTCTGCAACAAAACACCAGAAAATCCGCTATCTTCCTTAAGTCCAAAATGGCACGTGGAGCATCCTAAACACACCCGAGGCCCCCGGGACCTCAACCAAACATACCAACCAGTCCTAAATAACCATACGAACTTAGTCAAGCCCTCAAATCACATCAAACAACGCTAAAATCACGAATCACCCTTCAATTCAAACTTAAAGAACTTGAAATTTCAAATTTCCACAAACGATGCCGAAACCTATCAAACCACTTCCGATTGACCTCAAATTTTGCGCCCAAGTCGTATTCAACATTACGAACCTACTCCAACTTTCGGAATCAGAATCCGACCCCCTATCAAAATTTCCACTATCGGTCCAAATCTCCAAAAATTCGATGTTCACCATTTCAAGTCTAAATGAGATGCAGACGTCCAAAACACAATCCGGACACGCCCCTGAGCCCAAAATCACCTAACGGAGCTAACAAAACCGACGGATTTTCATTCCATAGTCATCTTCTCACAGTTATGACTACGGTCTAAATCCTAAGGCTTAAACCTCTATTTAGGGACTAAGTGTGCCAAAGCAATCCAAAAACCAAAATGAAACCTCTCGGCAATTCACAATAGTAGAAATAGATATGGGAGAAGCAGTAAATAGAGGATCGGGGCTATTACTCTCAAAATGATCGGTCGGGTCACCGAAATTCTCACCTTCGGGACCGTGATGGCGCCTAACATTTCTCTTGCTAGACAAGCCAGCATTAGAATAATATTAGCCATTTTAAAATAATTTTAAATAAATTAATTACAAAGAAACAAATGCATAAGTAAAGTCTGAAATGTAGTAAATAATCCATAATAATAGCGATGTCTAAATACCATCCCAGAACTGGAGTCAAAAGTGCACGAGCTTCTAGAATAATACAAATAAAGGTCTGAATAAAATTCAAGTTGTTTGAAATATAATACACAAGTGAAACAATATAGAAGGGGACTTTAGAACTGCGAACGTTGTGCAGTTATACCTCAAGTCTCCACTGGTAGCTATATGCGGGAAAATCTGCTATACGCCGCTGGAACCAACTCCGAAATCTGCACAAGAAGTGCAGAGTGCAGTATCAGTACAACCGACCCCATATACTGGTAAGTGCCGAGCCTAACCTCGACGAAGTAGTGACGAGGCTATGACAAGACATGTAGGTAATCAACCTGAACAAGTATATACAAATACAAAGTAACAATAATACAATTTATAAATTGGGAGATAACATGCGAAAGGGAAGGATATAATAATTTCAGCAGGAGAAGTGTCACTTAGCAGCTAATTAATTATCAACAATAAAATGAGCAAATGATAATATGGAAATGGCACGGCACCACCCTTCGTGCTTTTATACTCACAAATGGCACGGCAATACCCTTCGTGCTTTTACACTCACAAATGGCACGGCAACACCCTTCGTGCTTCTCAGAGGCAGATCCAGGATTTAAATCCTATGGGTTCAACTTTAAGATTTTTAACATTGAACTCATTATATTTTTAAAGTTATGGGTTCATATCTACTATTTTTTCAATTTTAATTAATTTTTACATACAGAGTTTTACTCTGCGTCGAAAGCTATGGGTTCAGTTGAACCCGTAGCTAGTACGCTACATCCGCCTCTGGTGCTTTTACACTCACAAATGGCACGGCATCACCCTTCGTGCTTTTACACTCTTCCTTACCATGAAAATAATTATATAAATTCGGAAGAGTATTTAAATGCGGGGATATACACTTATCAATCAATTCAATACCAGAATACCGACTTCACCTTCCAAAATATTCAACAATAATTAAATGAACAATAATTTCACGAATAGTGATCAAATAATCAATAATAAACTTAAGAAGGAATATCTCAATTAAATAGACAATTATTCACAATAAAAAAATTCCACCCTCATGCTTTGACTCAACCACAATGCATAAGTACTCGTCACCTCACATATACGTTGTACCCGCACATTAAATCATGTAGCAAATAGACAAATAAGTCATACTCCCTCAAGTCAAGATTAACCACGACACTTACCTCGCTTGCAACCAAATTCAAGAATCCAATAAACCTTTGTCTCACGAATTAGCATCCGAAATCCTCAAATCTTATCATAAACAATTCACTATACTCAATACAAACAGTAGAAATTAATTCCATATGAATTTACTAATTTTTCGGATTAAAATCCGAAATTCATCTCAAATATCAACAGTGGGGACCACGTCTCGAATCTCAAAAAAAAAAACTTTCGAAATCCGAACACCCGTTCCGAGACGAGTCCAACCATACAAAAATTACCAAATTCTGATGTCAAATGGACCTTCAAATCGTTAATTATCGTTTTTGGAAAGTTTTACAAAAATTCTAATTTCTTGCATCTAAATCCGAAATAAGTGATGAATATAGACATGGATTAATGAAATATAATCACTTTTGGTTATAGAACACTTACACAATTCAAAGTCGTGAAAAACCCCTTTGGAATCGCCAAAATCTAAGACTTAAAACTCAAAAATGAGTGAAAATGGCTAAAACCCGATTTTATGTATTCTGCCCAGCATTTTCGCATATGTGGGCTATATTTTCGCACCTGCGGCCTCGCATTTGCGAGACAAAGCTCGCATTTGCAAAGCAAGGCTTCCCAGCAGAGGACTGCATATGCGGACCTTCACGTCGCAGATGCGACTGCGCAAAAGTGCGAAGGAAGTCGCAGAAGCGAGACCTCCGCATTTGCGGTCTCTCAGCCACAGAAGCGACCTCGCACCTGCGGCCAAAATTGCGTAGGTGCGACACACCAGAACCAGACTTGCAAGTTTTATAAAAATGGTCTGAAACTCGTCTGAAACTCACCCGAGCCCCTCGGGACCTCGTCCAACTATACCAACTAGTCTCGTAACATAACACGGACTTACTTGAGGTCTCAAATCACATCAAATAGGATCGAAATTACAATTCACACCTCGATTTGAACTTTTGAGTTTCAAACTTTTCAATTTACAAAACTTGTGCCGAAACATGTTAAATGAATCCGGAATGACTTCAAATTTTTCGCACAAGTTATAAATGACATAACGGAGCTATTCCAATTTTCAGAATCGGATTTCGGCCCCGATATCACAAAGTCGAATCCGTGGTCATACTTTTGTAAATCTTTATCCTTTAAATTACTAGTTTCTGTTAAATGGCCATAACTTAAACTAGGGACCTCCAAATTAAATTTCGGGTATACGCCTAAGTCCCAAATTATGATACGGACCTACCGAATGGTCAAAACACTGATCCGGGTTCGTTTGCTCAAAATGTTGACCAAAGTCAACTCAGTTGAGTTTTAAGGCTCTATTTTACATTTTAATCTATTTTCACATAAAACTTTTCGAAAAATTATACGGACTACGCACGCAAGTCGAGGAGTGATAAATAGTTATTTTTGAGGTCTTAGAACATAGAATTAATTATTAAATTTAAAGATGACCTTTTGGGTCATCACATTCTCCATCTCTAAATCAAATGTTTGTCCTCAAACGGAATTAGAAAAGTACCCGAGCTAGTGAAAAGGTGTGGATATTTACTCCACATGTCCTACTCGGACTTCCAGGTAGATGCTTCTAGTGGCTGACCTCTCCATTGTACCCGAACTGAAAGATAACTCTTAGACCTCAATTGTCGGACCTGCCAGGGTAGAATAGCTACCGGCTCCTCTTCATAAGTCAAATCTTTCCCCAATTGGACTGAGATGAAATCTAACACATGGGACACATGGAACACCGGATGAACAACAGATAAACTAGGTGGTAGTGCAAGCCTGTAGGCTACTTCACCCACCCTTTCAAGAATTTCAAAGGGTCTAATATACCTAGGGCTCAACTTGCCCTTCTTTCCAAATCTCATTATACCTTTTCATAGGTGAAACCCGGAGTAATACTCTTTCTTCAACCATGAATGCAATATCACGAACCTTACGGTCGGCATAACTCTTTTGCCTAGACTGAGCTATGCGAAATCGATCCTGAATAATTTTGATCTTATTCAAGGCATCATATACCAAATCGGTACCCAATAACCGAGCCTCTGCCGGTTAAACCAGCCAACTGGCGAACGGCATCGCCTTCCATATAATGCCTCAAATGGAGCCATCTGAATGCTCGACTGGTAGCTATTATTATAAGCAAACTCCGCAAGTGGCAAGAACTGATCCAAGAACCTCCAAAGTCTATAACACAAGCCCGAAGCATATCTTCCAATATCTGAATAGTGCGCTCTGACTGTCCGCCTATCTGTGGATGAAATGTTGTACTCAATTCAACCCACGTGCCTAACTCACATTGTACAGCCCTCCAGAAATATGAAGTGAACTGCGTACCTCGATCAGAAATGATAGAGATGGGCACACCGTGAAGGCGGACAATTTCACGAATATAAATTTCAGCTAACCGCTCAGAAGAATAGGTAACTGCCACTGGAATGAAATGTGTTGACTTGGTCAACCTGTCACTAAAAGTATTTGATGTGTCACAGTCACTCCGTAGGTCAATTTGGCAATGATGTTGTATATACGAGTTTTGATACGTGGTTCAAACAATTTGTAAGTTTATCCTGATAATATTTTTCTAAAGTTCCCGCTATATATATATATATATATATATATATATATATATATATATATATATATATATATATATATATATATATATATATTCGATTATGCCAACTTACGATTTTTTTCTTACACTATGTAGGTAAATAACCCGAATAATGGTGTAAATTAATTTTTGAAAGATATATCTTGGGGACCTGGGCTTCAGGTCACAACAATGTCTAAGTACGTAGTGAATGGTTATAAGTTTCATACACAGGATTGCTCAAAAAATAAAAATAGCAATAACTACAGGGTGTGGGTTCAAGGAGGTGATGGCAACCAAGTTGGAGATATTGATTATTATGGTGTGGTCAAAGAAATATTACAACTAGAATATACAAGTTGGCCATATAGGAAATTGATACTCTTTAGATGCAAGTGGTTTGACCCAAATCTAACAAGAGGTACAAGTGCACACCACCAATACAACATAATTGAGGTTAATCATACGAGGGAGTATGATCGCTATGATCCTTTCATAATTGCACATAACGTTAGACAAGTGTATTGTGCTCCTTATCCATTACAGCGGAATAAGTCTGATTGGTGGGTTGTAATCAAAACTAAGCATGTAGGTAGGGTAAAAGTTGAGAATGATGGCCCTTATGCGACTTGGACTGATTTCTCATACTCGCTAAAGGAGCAAATTTTCAATCAGTTTAAGGTATAAATATTCTTTTAAGCAGTTTAATAATTTATATTTATGATGTTTCCATCTAATATTTAAATTTTGAAATGCAGAGCAGGTGTGTATAGGAAGACCGCTATAGCGAGGAAGTTGCTGCAAATTTTTATCATAAAGCCCGCAAGAGATTGTCGAATCATTTCTCGGATGGTAGAAAGAAGAACAAGAGGGCCTCATTGGTGTCTGCAACATTTATGGGATGATTTGTTAAGGCAATGGTAGACCGAGGATTTCTTATAGAAGAGCGAAAAAGGAAAGAAAACTAGCTCATCCGAGAAGGGAGGCTCCTTGCACACTGAGGGTGCTATCAGCATCGGGACAATAAGAAAGATTGGTAATTACTTAAATTATTTTACTTTTCTAAGTATATCAATTTTATTTATTAACTAAATTAATTTATTTTCAGGAAAAGATGTATGGGCGTCCGATGAACCATGATGAGCTATTCAAGGAGACGCATATTTTAAAGAAGAAGAAAGAGGGGGATGGAGATAGGTGGGTCGAGGAACGGGCAGAGACTGCATATGTAAGCTTTCCATTTTCTTTAAGTGTTATAATTTATTTTATAAGAATTTTTAAATACTAATTTAATTTAAAATAATATAGGATCGCTACCAAAGTAACGTGGAAGAATTCATTCGTAGTCAGCCAGCTGGTGAATCGGGCGAGCCAACCCAACCTTTGGACGAGGATGCTGAAAGAATATGGTTGGAGGTTGTTGGCGGTCCAAAAGGGGAAGGTATATGGGCTTCCTGAGAAATAATTCTATCGAAATAGGTATGGAATGTAAGGAATAAGGACTTCCTCACATGGCAAGGAACTTAATAGGGAGAGCTTCTCGACTATGTGGGAGACAGTAGCAAATCTTACATCCGAGCTAGAAGCGGCCAAGGAAAGAGAAAGGTTTAGAGAGGCTCAATTCCTTGGTATGCAAGCTAGATCAGAACTTTCCTTTCTACTGGAGCTTTTTTGTTGCCCCCAGTCTCGTGAGTCATCGCCAGAGGCTCGGCATCCACGTGATCGTTCCTCCCATCTTCCCCGTGATCGTTCTTCCCGTCCTCCGAAAGACCGTTTTCTATACCGTCTTATAGATGAAAGTTCATCAGATGGTGATGATGTTGTAAAAAAATCCCTTGACCAATACTTTGATATACTTTGAACTAGACTAATTGAACTAGTTTTGAATTAGATTGAACAATTTTAAAATTGTTGTAATTACTTAGTTTCTGCTTTGTTTTGGATTGCGATGTTTAATTGAACTTTAATTTGTTAGTTTTAAAGTATTAATTGGATGTTTGATTGTTGTTGTTGTTGTTGTTAATGTTGTTGGATGTTTGGTTGGATTTGAGGTGAATTAGGGGTTGTATGTGGTGAATTGGTGGTTATTAGATGTGAATTGGGGGTATTGGTATGCTATTTTTATTTGGCAGGTGGTATAGCAACCAAAACAGGCATTTTCTGCCAAAATTAATCCCAGAAAATCGATCAACCTTGGTCGGTAACTAATAAATAAAAAATTAATTGCAAATTACCGACCAACTTTGGTCGGTAAGTTGCATGCATTGTCCAGTTTACCGACCAACTTTGGTCGGTAAGTTGCCTGCACTGTCCAATTTACCGACCAACGTTGGTCGGTATTGTTAAATTTTAACTATTTATAAAATAAAATAAAATTCAATACTGACCAACATTAGTCGGTAAGCAAAATTAATAAATTTAAAATACCGACCAAGTTTGGTCGGTAAAATTAAATTATTAAAATAACATTCCGACCAATGTTGGTCGGTAAGTTAATTAAATTATCATATGGTCGTGTAGAGCATACAGACCAATGTTGGTCGGTAATTTCCAATCGTCTTTGGTCGGTATGCTCGTCTGACCTTCAAAATACCGACTACACGTTAATGGTCGCGTTTTGGACGGTTATTGGCCATTACCGACCGACTTTGGTCGGTTTTTGTGGACGATTTTTCCCAAATTTCTAGTAGTGTAGTGAGCACGTGACAATCATGTGCGTTAGTTAGTTAGGCAGTTTTAATTATTGTTAGAAGGTTGTTAGATTAGTAGTGAGCATTAGTTGGATAGTTACTAGATATTTTAGCTCAAGCATAAATAGGTGTATATTACACAGCTTTATCATCAGTTGAAATGGGAATAACTGATTCTCTCTCGCCTTCTTTCTCTATTAACATTCCACCATAGCTGAAGCTTAGAACTCAGCTTGCATGGCTGTGTAGCTCAGCTTTCTTCACAAGCTTATAGTATATTTGAAGGAAGGTCCAAATAATTGAACCAAAAGCTTACCATTTTTGTCAAACCTATAAACGAATTTTTTCAACTCCGCGAAATTCAATTAACTGCATTAAGAAGCTTCTTTTTCAAAAGATAAAATAGAACAAGCAAAATGACAAAATTACAATGTCCAAATTCCCTTTTGCTATATTTATATATTCTTTATCACCATCATTAATATAGTACGCGCCCACAAAAATGTCGGCAGAGAACTACAGTTCATAAGATACTTTTATTCCTTCTTGTTGTAATTTCATAAAACTTATGAGGTTTTAGTGAAATTTCATGAACTATAAGTTCTTGCGTAATTGAATATATTTTCTCTACATATTGACCCCACACGCTTATAAATGTGATAGACACGTCCCTCTCTATTTTCTTGTTTTGTCTTTGTTAGTTCTTGACATAGACTTTTAATTTCTCTTTTTATTTCCGTCATCTCCAAGACTCCAACATACATATTGTACATAATAAAATAAAGAAAAAATTTAAATGTTGATTGAAATCTTAAAATTGTTGAGATTTGTGCCAAAATAACAGATGCCAAGAAGAACAAAAGTCCTTGGACACGTAATAGATCTTGAAGTACTATTTCTACATCTCCATGACCAAATCCGCCTACATTAGGATTACTCGTTAATAGTTGATCAAATTTGATAGATTCGCCCTCGGAAACAAGAAGTTCTGGTCCGGGAGGGATAATATCAACCACTTGACGTCCTTCCGACGCATCTGTTATGGTTATCTCATATCCACCTTTTTCTTTTCGTATGATTTTGCTTACTATGGAGCTGAAAAATAAAGAGTTGAATTTCATGCTTTTATTATTTTGTTATAGAGATATTTCCCCTTTTCGAAGACATGGAGGAGACTAAGTATTGACTTTGTTACTAAAATTGCTTGCAATTCTCACAAATTATTTCTATATTTCTTAATTTAATGTTAGAATATTAAGTTTATTTCTGATTTTTAAAGGGTGATATAGGTTGTAGGTTCATTAAATCTCCTAGCGTCGTAAAAAGATTGTCAAGATTCTCTTATAAGGACGAAACTTATACAATCCGGTCTTTCTATGACAGTCATGTTCTATAATAACACTTTACTATAATGACTAAGTTTTCTTTGGAATCAATTTTTTATGTTATGTTATAATATATATTTTTCATAACAACACTTCACTATAGCAGTCAAAAAATATCGAAACAAACAAGACTGTTATAGAAAGATTTGACTATATATGTTTATAGCCTTGTTGTCTACACTAATGTAACCCAAATAAGAATGCATAAGATATTATTAGGTTCTATTCATTGTTCAAAAATATTTGTCGTATAATTCATAGTAAGTGACGGGTGTTTTGTCCTTTTGAAAACAACTATCTCGTTTCGTCCAGTATAATAGGTGGAGTACTGTTTTTCAATTCCAAAAGATTAAAGGAGATAATTGAAATTTACTAAGGAAAAAAAATAAAAAGTTATGTAATCATTAGATAAGTGGTCTTTCTTGAGATAATCCTAAATAAGAGTGTTATTTCAAGCTGCAATGCAAATAGGCAAAACTTACATCTACACTTAAATTAAGGATATTTAGATAAATAAGCGGTTGAATTCATTGTTTACTTTTGACTATTTTTAATTTAAGCGATGGAGTCGACGATAATTTATGTTAATAGTTTTAAAATTTTTAAATATTTAGGCATCGAACATTTATGTTACCTAGTAGGGAGCATATAGTAGTACTTTTTTAAAAACAAAAGTAAGTGGCAGAAAAGTAAGTTTTGTAAAACTATTGCCGTACTAAATGGACAAAAAATCTCGGTGGTCTATCTAACTCAGCTTTAAAGGTGAGAGTTTAAACATTTGCTTTACTATTTTAATTCAGGTTGGATAGGTATGTGACAAGTTAGTGATTCGTCGTATCTAATAAGTACCGTTTAAGATTTTGACACGTTTATTAATAAAAACATTAATACTAAAATAGGAGGATAATTTGACTAAATTGTTCTTTATCTTTACTCATACTATTTAGACGTTTATTAGAATGTGGGTAAATTTAAAAAAATTACTTAATCCATTTCTGATTTTTTAAAGCAAGACACTTATTTCCAGACCGGAGAGAGCAGTTGTATATGTTCTAAATTTCACGGCCGACTCCTTGTTACGCTTTTTATTGTTTTCAAGTTCGAATGAAGGCTTGAAACAACGATAAAGTTGTTTCCTTTTGACCTATATGTCATAGATTCGAGTCGTGGAATCAATTATTGATGATTTCGTCAAGATTAGTTGCGAACATCAGTAAAGTTATTTCTGTCTGACCTATATGTCACAGGTTCGAGTCGTGGAATTAACTATTCATGCTTTCGTCAAGGTAAGTTGCGAACAACGATAAAGTTGTTTCCGTCTGACCTATATGTCATAGGTTCGAGTCGTGAAATCAACTATTCATGCTTTCGTCAAGCTAAGTTGCAAACAACGGTAAAGTTATTTTCGTCTGACCTATATGTCATAGGTTCGAGTCGTGGAATCAACTATTCATGCTTTCGTCAAGGTAAGTTGCGAACAACGGTAAAGTTTATATGTCATAGGTTCGAGTCGTGGAATCAACTATTCATGCTTTCATCAAGCTAAGTTGCAAATAACGATAAAGTTGTTTCCGTCTGACCTATATGTCATAGGTTCGAGTCGTGAAATCAACTATTAATGCTTTAGTAAAGATAAGTTGATCATATTACCTCCCTTGGAGTGAGACCCTTTCCGAAACCTTACCTGAATAGCGAGATACGTTATCCACCGGACGCTGCCACTTTATTGTTTTCAAGTTTTTTTTTTTACCCACAAATAGACCGTGAGGCAACTCAAACTCTTGAGTTTCTGCCCTTACCATTTTTTGTTCTCCATAAACTACATTGATTTGATTTGATTTGTAGTGTCAATTTTCATTTTCTTTTGTCCCTTTTCCCTAATGTAATCACACACCTCGCCACATGGCCTCCATAATCACCACTAAACTCCATTATCCTCCTCCCGTGGCGGAGCCAACTTTATTCGGGGTGTCAATTTTCTTCGAAAAATTATAATATATAGTTATATTATATTTTGAATTTTTTGACTTTTCATGTGTTTGTTTCTTTATATTTTAACTTTACTTAGTGAAAATTTTGGTTCCGCCACACTAATCAGTAAGAGTCTCTGATATATACTTTGTTAGTTCGACTTCGATTATCCTTCTCCTCTCCGCCCTCCCAATCTCCTGTGTAATGAAAAAAAACTAAAAGGAAAATATGTTCAACCTACAAAAGGAGAAGGGAGAGAGATGTTGCGATTCCCCTACTATCAATATCTCAATCCCTATTTTTTGGTGGGGGGAGGGGTGGGTTAGGAGAGGTGATTGGGTGATTGAGGAATGTGAACAAATTCAAGTAAACAAAAGGCCCACCCACATGCAAAAGGATTAATAAGTCAATACTTTCAGTTGCTATCACCTTTTTTATTTCTTTTCTAAAGTCACATTCGACTTTTTGTAAAAGAAAGAAAGACCAAAAGTATTTTCCTGTCAAAATCTCACATATCACAATCACTTATAGAGATTGGCATGTACTCTATAATAACCACGCTGAAATAAAGCGTTCTTGTTTTAGAGTTAGTGTATGGATAGACCAACTCATTGGATTGTAATACACAAAGGGAATGTCAAGTGATTCAAGAAATTTATTTGATTACCCTTTGTAAAATTGGAGTAAAGATAGAATGTATCCTTTGACTTAGTTTTTTTAGTCCCCTCTTAAAATCATCATTTGATTTTTTTTCTAAATTTAATTTATTGGAAAACAAAGATAGGTAATCAATATCAACTACTATGCATCAATCCTAAATAAGTAGAATCGCATATATGAGGATTCATGATAACTTGTTTGAAATCGAGCTGTAATTGTTATTTGAAAAAGTAGACATGGAAACCAATAACGACGATGGGGTAGAGCAATGAATTGGAATGGGCCGCTACCTTAGGCCTAACCCAAATCAAAATAGAAAAAAAATTCAAAAACCACTATAGTTTAATGACTATTAACTTCTCCTATAGATACCATAAACATATTTACTTCCTATAGTCGACTGGGCTTGTGTGTCCCAATAGTAGGCTCAATATATACAGTTGAGAGAAGAATAGGGAGAAAATGAGTTAAAATAGCACGGGCTAGCCAGTTTTCGGACTGGTCATTCAAAAATAGTCAGCGTTTGCCAAGTCATTGAAAAATAACCATTATTTTGCTAATACTGGAATTCTAGTATACTTATGCTGGAACTCCAGTATATTATGTTGGAGTATTTTTCTAGATTTTGAACAGTGTTTTCGTTCAGATTTATCTTTACATGAAAAGTACCTAAATTTCGATGACTTTTGAAATTGTGGGTTTTTTTGAATGACCGCTCTTAAATCTGGCTATTTTTGAATTTTCCCAGAAAATGACCCTCTATAGCCTCTCAACATTTTAATAACCCATATTTTTTTCAATTGACCTGAAATGTCCCTCCGGCCCAAACATATTATATTTAATATCCCGAAATATCTATTTTGTATAGTAACAGTCTATTTTATATATATTTTGTATAGTGACAGTCTATTGTATATAAATTGTACAGTGACAATCTATTTTGTATAGTGACATCTATTATATATATTTTTTGTATAGTGACAGTCTATTTTGTATATATTTTGTATAGTGACAGTCTATTTAGTATATTTTTTGTATAGTAACAGTTTATTGTATATAAATTGTACAGTGACAGTCTATTTTATATAATGACATCTATTTTGTATATTTTGTGTATAGTGAAGGTCTTTTTTGTATATATTTTGTATAGTGACATCTATTTTGTATATTATTTTTGTATAGTGACATCTATTTTATATATTTTTTGTATAGTGACAATCTATTTTGTATATAAATTGTATAGTGACAGTCTATTTTGTATATGTTTTTGTATATTGACAGTCTTTTTTGTATATTGAATGACTGCACGTTTGTAAAACCAGTCATTACATAATTGATGTGATGTATCTTATTGTGATTTTTAATTATTTATTGTCTGTTAGTGTATCTAGAAATTGTAACAAATGGGGTATACTCCACGGATCCTATGTTTGAACTTATGTAGTATTATATAAATAAAATTTTCAGTTTCAAAAAAAAAAAAAAAGGGAGTATACTCCACAATTCTTAAAAGGAAAGATGCAAAACAAGCAAAAACAGAAAATTAATTTATTTTTTTTGCAACTAAAAAATTTTATTATCAATGGAGTAATGTACAGTAAAATGCCCCACTATGTATAGCGAAAATTTCTTCTTTTTTTTTTTTTCTGTGTAACCATATCTTGACTAAAAATAAAATTTATTAAGTGCATGTAATATCAATCTTACTACAGAAACTATTAAATTGAGAAAGTAAAGACTGATATTTATGATGAGTTATGATAATTGTTTGGATGGTGGAGCTGGCCATAGCAAAAAGGCAAAATAAAAAAGATAAGGTGGGTTAGCGAATGTTTTGTTGTAGTCAATGCAATAAGTTTTTGGCTATAACTTGCAATCAAATATAATGGGCTAGAGGTTGTCTTAAGTTTGTGTCGAACGACCAATTATGTCAAAACCTCAAGAATAGGGGGCAAGTGCACATATATGCATTCTCAAGGATGCTATTTAGAGAATAACCAGTATTTATTTTTGTCTTGAAATTATAAACTAAATATCTTAAATTCTGTACAATTCAGGACATATTGTCCTGAAAATTGAAACTGAAAAAGTGAAATTCAAGATGCACTGGCTAGTTCCTAAATAACAGCCCTTTAAAGTGGCTACTTGGTGTCATTTCTACCTTATGAGTTATGATCAATGGAACTAATTACCAGGCCTAACCCAAATCAAAATAGAAACTGGGCGCGGACTGGGCATGTGTGTCCCAATAGCAGGCCCAATATATACAGTTGAGAGAAGAATAGCTAACTCATAATTAATGAATTAAACAACAACAAATCCAGTATAATTCCACGAGTGGAGTCTGGGGAAGGTAGTGTGTACACAGACCTTGCCCCTACCTTGTGAAGGTAGAGAGGTTGTTTCCGATAAACCCTCGGCTAAAGAAACACTAAACAAGAAGCGAGCAACAGTAACGACACAAGAAAAAAATAAAGACATTATGTGTAACAAAGATCTAAAAATAAGAAATACAAGAATACTACTAACAATACTGGTAAGAATGACACAATATGGAATAACAAAGTTCAAGGAATAATGAATTAAAAGAAACATGTAAAAAATTAAACTTGTAAACTGAGTTGTAGTACTATAGAGCATTAGGAGAAATTAAAGTCTCCACATATGCTAGTGTAACATATTCAGAGTTGGGGCCTATAAACAGATCAACTTTAACTTCTTCAAGCCCATCAACTTCAACTTCTTCAAACTTTTGTCTTTTTGAATCATAAACCTCAAACACAAACTCATTATATGTATTCTCCAAAATCAATATATCTCCATCCTTATTAAAAACCAAAGGGCTGGTCCAAGCTATGTCACACAGGTGAGGTCCAAACTTTGTAATTGCTAATATTTTACTCCATCAGGTGCTCATTCCATTCTTTTCCATACAATACCAAACTTGCCAAGTTTGCATCTCATTAATATGGTTCGTATAGATAGCCAAAATGTTGTCTCCCACAGTAAATAGATCTGTCCCATCTGGATATAATATTTCTCCAAAATTTTCATTTTTCAAACACATACATTGAATAATACACTTCTTGTGGGCATGCTCAAACGTGATCATATAAATAAATCCGTCATCTACAACCATTTCTCGCCTAAAGTCATTGCACCGAGGTAACTTGCCAATCAGTTTCCACGAGTTAGTTTTAGTCGAAAATACTTGAACATAATAGCCATCTGATATTGTACTTACAACTCTAACTATTTTGTAATCCTGGAAAGAAGAAACATGGCCTAAACCATAGTAACTCGTATGCCAATTCGCAACAGAGATTGGACCAGGGATTATTCTTGATCCTCTGATGGTCGGGTTCCACAAAACAATTATGTCAGAAGAGAAGCATAGAAGAAATAAACCATTGCAAGAATTCACAAATACAAACTCATTCGCAAATACTCCTTCCAATGTTAGTTCGAGTGCTGGGAGAGGAAGCTCAAGAACAGAGACAACAGAATCATGTTGAAGTGGAGCATCTATGGAGTAGCAGTCTTGGTAACACGACCTGTACCAGCAAGTATCAAAGTTTAAGCAGAAGAGATGAATTGAGAGTTCAACAATGGAGGATCGAATGTTCTAGAGAGTCGGTGGAGAGAATTTTCACTCTCATTTTCATCTGATATGTTTGTACACAATACAATGCTTATATAGAAGATGACTACTACTCACTAACTAACAATTACACAGGTAAGCTCGACATAATTAACTATATTGTCAACCCACTAACCGTCTAACTAACCAATCCAATTGACAGCTAACTGCCAGCTAACTACCTCACACAAGTTGCACGTGTTATGTGACACTTCCACTCTCAATACTCCCCCTCAAGCTGGAGGGTGCGAATACATTTAGCATCCCCAACTTGGATATTAGATATTCATGTTGTTGCCTTGGTAATGCCTTGGTCACACATCTGCGAGCTGATCCCTTGAGCACACATGCACAGTCTTAATTGCTCCTAACTGTATTTTTTCTCTGATGAATTGATAATCGATCTCGATATGCTTAGTTCTCTCGTGATACACAGGATTGGCCACTATCTGCAAAGCTGCCTTGCTATCACTAAGTTTGTTTACTGGTAGTTCCACTTCTGCTCCCAGCTCCTTGTACAAATTTATCAGCCAAACCAGTTCTGATACAACTGATGCCATACTCATGTACTCTACTTCTGCAGAACTCTTTAACACAGTGTCATGCTTCTTGGATTTCCATGATATTAATGATTCCCCATGCTTCACAATGAATCTTGTCACTGACCTTCTCGTATTTGGGCATGAAGCCCAATCGGCATCACAAAGGGCAGTCAACTTATTTTCTCTTTTGCTCCTCATCAATACTCTTATTCCTAGATCCCTCTTCACATATCTTACTATCCTCAGTGTTGCTTCCCAGTGTGACTACTTTGGCTCTTGTAGGAACTGACTAAGTGTCTGAACTGAGAATGCAATATCCAACCTGGTTAGAGTCAAGTATAATAGCTTTCCTATGAGTCTTTGGTATTTTTCTCTATCTACCAAAGGCTCATCATCTTGTAACCCTGTCAATGCATCCAACTAACTGTCTAGTAGTGAATTTCTAATTACTATCAAGAGGAGTTCAGCTTGGTTTTCCAGCACTCAGGTCTATGTCTGATATGAGTTCCAGGGCATATTTGCTTTGGTTCATCAATATCCCCTTGTGTGATCTAGAGAATTCAATCACCAGAAAGTACCTTAGTTCCCCTAGATCTTTAATTTTGAATGACTGATGCAACTGCCTTTTAGTATCTTCAATCATTTGCAAGTTGTTGCCTGTAACTAGCATATTATCTACATATACTAGAATGACCACAATGTTGCTTCCCTGCTTCTTTGTAAACAATAAGTAGTCCAAACAGCTTTGAGTGAACCCATGTTGGATCAATGCTTCAGTCAGCTTCACATTCCATTGTCTACTCGCTTGCTTTAGGCCATATAGGGATTTAACCGGCCTTTACACTCCCCCTGGCTGGTAAAGCCCTCAGGTAGGTCCATGTATACTTCACCATGCAGGTCTCCTTGGAGGAAGGCGTTGTCACGACCCAAACCGTAGGGCCGCGACGAGCACCCGATGACTACATCAACCGAGTACCAACGTATCATTCTTATCATCATAGGTAAGTGGGTCAGAAGGGGCGTCATGAGATAAACATGAGGGAATACCCGACATAGAACGACCAAACCTGATATAAAAACTTATACACGTGACATACGGGCCTATAAGGCCAACATAATCATTTATAAACTCAAAACATAGGCCGACAACGCCATACAAGTATCCGTACACACGACATCTGTCTACAAACCTCTAAGAATACATAATTGACATAAAGGTCGGGACAGAGCTCTGGCATACCAATCAATACATGTCCTAATCATACTGACCAAATAGCAACTCCGGAGCAAATGGAGCGCACCAACATCTTCCACTGAGCTGATAGCCTACTTGAAGGGCTCTCAACATGTCTATCGGGACCTGCGGGCATGAAACGCAGCGTCCCTAGGCAAAGGGACGTCAGTACAAATAATGTACCAAGTATGTAAGGAATGAAATCAGTAAATAATAGACATGAGAGAAACATGGACTAAAAGACTCAACATGTAAGTCTGAATAACTCTGTGAATCATTATTATTTACAATGTCATGCATATGTGTATAAATGGCATACCATACTTAGGTATATGCGTTCATAACATCATCAAGCCTCTGAGGGCATCCCATCATATCATCTCAACCATTGTGGGCAAATCATCAACGTATACTAGTTGA
This sequence comes from Nicotiana tomentosiformis, assembly GCF_000390325.3. NCBI lineage: Eukaryota > Viridiplantae > Streptophyta > Magnoliopsida > Solanales > Solanaceae > Nicotiana > Nicotiana tomentosiformis. Next base: position 7,231,157 of record NC_090820.1, on the reverse strand, counting down.
TCAGGTGGTGGTGCATATATAACGTCGTAACATTTTCCAATATCACATATACATATATACGCGTATATAACGACATTTGGTCATGGGTCAATGTAAATGAATGCAATGCATGAGAATTACGTCAATAAAATCTCTCGAAATGTCATAAGACCATTTGATTAATATCGTGAAATAAACTTTATCAACTTACGTAATTTCTGAGACCCATGAACAGATGATAGAATAATAAGACACATGGGGAATCAAGAATATAGACACCCCTAGTATTTCTATGAATAGAATCGTTTATGAAAGTTACGTATTTTGCTCGTTTCATTTGTATCATGCCAAAAAGAAAGAAGGGATAGCCTTAACATACCTTTGCAATCTTCTCTCCAATCGTCAACATGATCTTCTTACGTCTACAATGAGTAACCCAACTTCGTCGTCATCATATAAGCATTGTAACTCTCATATTTCAAAATCAATATTCTACAAGAAAACGAACAACACCTCCCCTGTTTTTACTACATCCCGTAAGTTACTAAAATTCACCAAACAGCCCAAACAATAACAATATAATTCATAATAAGCTCTCTGATTACTTAACAACCATTTTGAGCGGCAAGCTCGATTTACAAAAAATATAATTTAATCTAATTCATTTTCCATGAATCTGCCTACAACTTGTATAACATCATACTTATGCTTACCATATCATTTTCATCCCAAAACATCATAAGAATAATCTTCAAAAATAGTCCACACGCCTAGCACATTAACCTTTATCGTCATACTCTTGTTTTTCATGTTATCTTCTTCAATCCACTGAATTAGCACATAGATAAGCTTAACAGCAGCAGCCACAATATAATCTCACTATTTATAACAATTTCCAGCCACAACCAACCATATATATAGCCTCAACACAGCCCACAAAAAAAAAAAAGATAACGATTTCTTATGCCAATGTCAATTACTATCTTGAAGATTTTAACTCAAACAACACATGATTAACCTTAAGCACAACCAAGAACATGATTTACGTACCTTAGGCAGCAGATACAACTTGAAATTTCAGCCATAACAACACATATATATAGCCTTAAAACAACCCAGCAAAAGATAACAACTCTTCTTCCCCTTTCAAGTGTTATCTTGTAATCTTCATCCAATAACTTAACCAACACATAGATAATATTAATCCCAAGAAATAGGGTGTTATACATACCTTAAAGGCCAACTTTCTACTTGTATCCATGAACAACCTCCTCCACGCCTCAATCATAATCACTGGGACACAGGTATATGGGTTACGCACTTATAAGAAACTTGAAGTTCAATTGCCTTCTTTGTGAATTTGGGCAATCGAACTTTGAGAAAAGGAAATAGTTTTGCTTTGCTGCCGAAAATATTCTCAAGCATCATGCCCTTTTCAATTAAATGAGTTCTACTAATATTCTAGTAGTAGTAGAGAAAAGGAAATAGTTTTACTTTATTTCCAAAAGTGTCATGAAACCATGGAACTTTGGGTTTCTGTAATCATCACATGTGTTACACTTTTGATTAAATATGTTGTCAAGCATCCAGCTAGCTAACATAAGAGAACCTCTTCCTTATGTGTATCGTGGGGTCCACCCTACTTATAACTTCCATGCTTAGCAAGCATTCTTATCCCAAAATGTGACACTACCGTATCATTCACACATATTAGTTATACTTTATTTTTGCTGTCATGGTCCCACGTGGACAAAACAATTCATACACTTATCCACTTAAATCAATAATTAACCAATTACCCACATAATTAAGAATTATCCCAAATTACTTAAAATGCTACTCACTTTTAACATACCTCATACACCTTACTATCATAGTCATGTGGTACCTTGTATGACACTAGTCCATAAATGTCGGGTATTATAGCTCGGACCGTATTTTATCCCAAATTGACAACATTCAACGAAACTCATTTTCTTCGATTCGCTTACCCTCTCACCTTCACGAATTTAGTAATCACTTGTTTGAAATAGCATAATACTTATAACCTCAAAATAACTTTGTTCTTGAACTGATGTCAATTTATGACAAATCCAATGTACAATACTACGGGGTGCAACATAGTTGTAATATTACGGAGTGTAACATCATTCCCCCCTTTTGGAACATTCGTCCTCGAATGTTGACTGATGCACTTATCGGTCTCATAATCGGATAGCTTTTACGAATGGTTTTAATACTGTCCTTGTCATTTAGGCAACTGTTCTATGAATAAATCCAATGTCCAGGGCATTCCCACCTTTAGACCTCTTTCTCACCCCACGGCTTGTGGTCGGAATTCTTCCAATCTCGTAACTCTTGCTACTTTCTGTCATGTAGCTTGTACTACTTCTTCCTTGTATGTGCGCCTATTCGATTCTTCCTCTAGCTTTTAGCCAATCTCTAGGCCTCACTTTGTGAACATATACAGAATTTTGACAAGCTGTCCCTCTGGGTGTCTATGGCTTTACTACATCTAAGTAGATCATACTATACCATAACTCTTACTTCGATTTACTGTGAGGTCTGCTACCAAACTCCATGTTACTCTCGTTGCTTATCCTATATGTATAAATCTAAGTCCTTTAATCCTTTCTCATTACTGTTCATCTTAAGAATGATGGGCTAATCTCATTTCGTACTTTGTAACTTTTATCCATCCATTGTTGATTTACCTCAATGTTGATCTACAATTTACCACTGAAAACTTTAGACTTCTTATGTAATACATTGCCATTAGGGCTTACGTCTTATCGGGGGATATCTGAAGTGGCTTGCCTAATCCACCTAGGGGCGATACTATGCTTCAATAACCGTTTTTTTTTTTCATAGCATTCCAACGTGATTCATCTTATGGGGGGTACTCTAATCCCGTGCCGTCCATGAATTCCTTTTTTTTCCTTCAAATCATTACTCAATCGAAGGCCCAAACGTCATCCTTTATCTATTACAATTACACCCTTATTCTACTACAAGGGTTGCATTTCATCTCTTCTAATTGCTCATATTCTTAGACTCCTATGAGTTCGTTCAGACTGTACCGAGCTTTCTATAACTTAGGGAAACCATCAGCTCTCTTGTTTTGATAGTCTTAATCTCGAGGCCTTACCTGTTCTCGTCACCTTCTCACTCATATTTTCATAACCTTACTCTTGGCTACCTAAACCTTGTCGCTCTATCATACCTTAGCTTGCGACTTATACATATATATATTTATACTACTCGCAATCTTTTTTTAAATTGCTAGCACCATAGATTTCCTTTCGTGCCTTCTCAGTTGTCTTTAAATGTAAGCAATGACTTTTCCTGGTCGTTCTGCCACTTGTTGCATGAATACTTGGTTCATCTTAGTGCCCACATATGTAGGAATTCCATGCAACCCATATGATCTTGAATATCACCTTTTGATTTTTTTCTTCTTCCCGTTCATTAGCCACGATAGGTGCCACTTTCTTATTGAGTGCATACAATGTTGTAGTGGGACTGTTGTTACAAGACCATTTCTTCTTTATGTTACTATGCTTAGGTTGAAGCCTTCTTCCTTATTTTCTCAGCTAGTCTTTCGGGGTAGTATATAGTGGAGACACTCTGACTCTTGTAAAGCTACAAGCTTATTACATCGCATACCCGAAGGAATCTTTGATATTCTTACTCGCCTATAATTATCCTTAGTTGCATACCTTCGCGCCCTTGTGCTCGTAGGGTTGCTTCTGAACTGAAATTTTGAATGTCTCCCCAGTGGTACTCTCTTTTATTTCCGAAACAATTATACATTACCTTTAACTACCCAACTCCAATTTGAAATTCTTTTCAACAATTGCGATATCGTATCTGCGAGACTGGATTCCCTATGTTGGGGTTCACTATGTATATCTTGCACAATCTGTTGATTTATTTGTATCCTCTTGTCTAGCCATAACTAGACTCTTCCTGAATCCACTACAGACTACTCGTTGGTCCATTCTCATATCTATATTCTGCGTAACCCCTTTTGGGTTATGTCATTTGCCTTAACTTACCTCTCGTACTGACTCCTTATGTATCGAGTGCTCATTCCCACTTATTTATCAGTATTATCTGGTGCGGAACCCTTACTGCCTCTCCCCGGTGTCATGCTTGCATAATGTTCTGGAGTCGTATCATATCTGTAGGATCTGAATAAATGCAATCTCATTCCTTTCACCTTTTTACCGTATTCTTTATTTACTATTCCATAGTTACTTCTTCATTTTTGGCTTCTTTTTATATATTTACTGACATCTTACCCGCCTTGCAGTAACCCTTCTGTACCAAGGATAACTAAAGTTCTTAGGCACGAGGGTGACACTTAGTGTAACTGGCACACTTAGTCCCTTAAGCTTAACTCTGCTCACCGTGCATGCTTTAGAGAAACGTCTTCCTGAATGAACTTTAAAGGTTATTTTTCTGTTGTCCATTCTATTATCGCTGGAACGTGATCTCTAAAATTCTCACGATACCGACTATTATAACATCCTTCGGTCCCTTATTCATGTTCAATTTATCTTGTTCACCAGCCCATACTGATTTCTATTACTCTGGGGGTCTAACTTTTCCTTCTGGTAATCATGTTGGAGTCACCAACTCGTTTCTCGAAATGGGGATATGACTTTATGGTGTATACTCTTTTATTGTTTTAAGGCATGTTTCTTCTTGTCTTTTCTTTCACTTGACTATAGACTCTATCATCGTGTCATATTTTGATTTACCGTACATCTTACCCGCCTTGCAGTAACCCTTCTGTACCAAGGATAACTAAAGTTCTTAGGCACGAGGGTGACACTTAGTGTAACTGGCACACTTAGTCCCTTAAGCTTAACTCTGCTCACTGTGCTTGCTTTAGAGAAACGTCTTCCTGAATGAACTTTAAAGGTTATTTTTCTGTTGTCCATTCTATTATCGCTGGAGCGTGATCTCTAAAATTCTCACGATGCCGACTATTATAACATCCTTCGGTCCCTTATTCATGTTCAGTTTATCTTGTTCACCAGCCCATACTGATTTCTATTACTCTGGGGGTCTAACTTTTCCTTCTGGTAATCACGTTGGAGTCACCAACTCGTTTTTCGAAATGGGGATATGACTTTATGGCGTATACTCTTTTATTGTTTTAAGGCATGTTTCCTCTTGTCTTTTCCTTCACTTGACTATAGACTCCATCATCGTGTCATATTTTGATTTACCGTTGTCACCCATATATCACATCTTACTCATGATGCTTCATTTACTCTCTTCTTATTCTCCAGATAATATTTTTGTCTATCACTTTATTATGAAAACTTCAACAGAACGTTCTTTCACTTTTAGCTCCCCTTGCTTCACCTCACTGGCTCTTCGGAATGCCTAACATTCGCCTTTTTTTTTACTCGGAGTTGGAGTCATGCTAAGAAAAATATTTATCCCTTCTAGGATTCCACTGCCTATCTTGTGAAATGTCTGAAAATTGTAGTATTCATATCTAACTGTACTATTCTAGAGTTCACCATCTGGGTGTCTCACAAGGAGATCTATTACCACATTTGCACTATCTTTGGAAAGGTTAGCTAATGATAACAATCCATCCACCATTATTGGGTTACTCTAACCCCAGTTGGATCCTGATATCCCGTCCTTCTCTTAAACCATATCTGTTAGCTCCTATAGGGCATAACTGAGATTGGTGTGGCCGATTGTACATACATCTGTTATTGTTGAAGGTAACTTAAAAGGCTATAGTATTACAACTATGTTACACCCCATAGTATTGTACGTTGGATTTGTCATAAATTGACATCAGTTCAAGAACAAGGTTATTTTGAGGTTATAAGTATTACGCTATTTCAAACAAGTGATTACTAAATTTGTGAAGGTGAAAGGGTAAGCGAATCGAAGAAAATGAGTTTCGTTGAATGTTGTCAATTTGGGATAAAATACGGTCTGAGCTATAATTCCCGTCATTTATGGACTAGTGTCATACAAGATACCACATGACTATGATAGTAAGGTGTATTAGGTATGTTAAAAGTGAGTAGCATTTTAAGTAATTTGGGATAATTCTTAATTATGTGAGTAATTGGTTAATTATTGATTTAAGTGGATAAGTGTATGAATTGTTTTGTCCACGTGGGACCATGACAACAAAAGTAAAGTATGACTAATATGTGTGGATGATACGGTGGTGTCACATTTTGGGTTAAGAATGCTTGCTAAGCATGGAAGTTATAAGTGGGGTGGACCCCACGATACACCTAAGGAAGAGGTTCTCTTATGTTAGCTAGCTGGATGTTTGACAACATATTTAATCAAAAGTGTAACACATATGATGATTACAGAAACCCAAAGTTCCACGGTTTCATTACACTTTTGGAAATAAAGTAAAACTATTTCCTTCTCTACTACTACTACTAGAATATTAGTAGAACTCATTTAATTAAAAAGGGCATGATGCTTGAGAATAGTTTCGGCAATAAAACAAAACTATTTCCTTTTCTCATAGTTCGATTGCTCAAATTCACGAAGAAGGCAATTGAACTTCAAGTTTCTTATAAGTGCGTAACTCATATACATGTTTCCCAGTGATTATGATTGAGGCGTGGAGGAGGTTGTTCATGGATACAAGTAAAAAGTTGGCCTTTAAGGTATGTATAACACCATATTTCTTGGGATTAATATTATTTATGTATTGGTTAAGTTATTGCATGAAGATTACAAGATAACACTTGAAAGGGGAAGAGGAGTTGTTATCTTTTGTTGGGTTGTTGGGTTGTTTTAAGGCTATATATATATATATATATATATATATATATATATATATATATATATATATATATATATGTGTTGTTATGGCTAAAATTTCAAGTTGTATCTACTGCCTAAGGTATGTAAATCATGTTCTTGGTTGTGCTTAAGATTAATCATATGTTGTTTGAGTTAAAATCTTCAAGATAGTAATTGACATGGCATAAGGAATCATTTTTTTTTTGTGGGCTGTGTTGAGGCTATATATATGGTTGGTTGTGGCTGGAAATTGTTATAAATAGTGGGATTATGTTGTGGTTGCTGCTGTTAAGCTTATCTATGTGCTAATTCAGTGGATTGAAGAAGATAACATGAAAAACAAGAGGTTGACGATAACGGTTAAGGTGTTAGGCGTGTGGACTATTTTCGAAGATTATTCTTATGATATTTTGGGATGAAAATGATATGGTAAGCATAAGTATGATGTTATACAAGTTGTAGGCAGATTCAACGAAAATGAATTGTATTAAATTATATTTTTTGTTAATTGTAAATCGAGCTTGCCGCTCAAAATGGTTGTTGAAGTAATCAGAGAGCTTATTGTGAATTATATTGTTGTTGTTTGGGCTGTTTGGTGACTTTTAGTAACTTATAGGATGTAGTAAAAGTAGAGAGGTGCTGTCCGTTTTCTTGTAGAATATTGGTTTTGAAATATGAGAGTTACAATGCTTATATGATGACGACGAAGTCGGGTTACTCATTGTAGACGTAAGATCATATTGAGCTTGGTTGACGATTGGAGAGAAGATTGCAAAGGTATGTTAAGGCTATCCCTTCTTTCTTTTTGGCATGATCCAAATGATACAAATGAAATGAGCAAAATACGCAACTTTCATAAACGATTCTATTTACAGAAATACTAAGGGTGTCTATATTCTTGATTCCCCATGTGTCTTATTATTCTATCATTTGTTCATGGGTCTCAGAAAATACGTAAGTTGATAAAGTTTATTTCACGATATTAATCAAAGGCATAATGGTGTTATGACATTCCGAGAGATTTTATTAACGTACTTCTCATGCATTCCATTCCTTTACATTGACCCATGACCAGATGGCGTTATATACGCGTATATATGTATATTATATATATATATGGGATATGGAAAAAGGTTACGGCATTATATACGCACCACCACCTGATTTGCTGGTATACGTTGATGATTTGCCCACAGTGGCCGAGATGATATGATGGGATACCCTCAGAGGCTTGATGTTGTCATGAATGCATATACCTAAGCATGATATGACATTTATACGCATATGCATGACATTGTAAATAATAATGATTCACAGAGTTATTCAGGCTTACATGTTGAGTCTTTTACTCCATGTTTCTCTCATGTCTATTATTTACTGATTTTCATTCCTTACATACTCGGTACATTATTTGTACTGACGTCCCTTTGCCTAGGGATGCTGCGTTTCATGCCCGCAGGTCTGATAGACAGGTTGAGAGCCCTCCAAGTAGACTATCAGCTCAGTGGAAGATGTTGGTGCGCTCCATTTGCTCCGGAGTTGTTATTTGGTCAGTATGATTAGGACATGTATTGATTGGTATGGCAGGGCTCTGTCCTGACCTTTATGACAATTATGTATTCTTAGAAGCTTATAGACAGATGTCGTGTGTACGGATACTTGTATGGCCTTGTCGGCCTATGTTTTGAGTTTATAAATGATCACGTTGGCCTTATAGGCCCGTATGTCACGTGTATAAGTTTTTATATCAGGTTGGGTCGTTCTATGTCGGGTATTCCCTCATGTTTACTCTGTTTATCTCATGATGCCCCTTCTGGCCCACTTACATTATAGTATGATAAGAATGATACGTTACGTTGGTACTCGGTTGATGTAGGCATCGGGTGCCCGTCGCGGCCCTACGGTTTGGGTCGTGACAGGCATTATAGACATCCATTTGATGAATATGCCAACCGTCAGCTGCAGCCTGCAGCAATAGAAACTACAGCTCTAACAGTTTCTATCTTCACCACTGGGGAGAAGGTTTCATGAAAATCAAGCCCTTCCCTTTGATTGTAACTCTTGGCCACAAGCCTAGCTTTGTACCTTTCTACAGTGCCATCTGCCTTGTACTTTACTTTGTACATCCATTTGCAACCTATTGACTTCTTCCTTGTTGGCAATTGCACCAACTCCCAGGTCTTATTATCTTCAGGAGCTTGAATTTCAGCTCTCATAGCTTCAATCCATAACTTGTCTTGGGAAGCTTCATGAAAGGATCTTGGTTCAATTACTGCAGAGAAAGCCTGCAAGTATGCTTGATAAGTTGGCTTCAAGTTGGAGTAACATACTGAATTGCTAATGGAATAAGGTTTTTGCTGTGAGGGAATGACATAATCTGTCATCCATATTGGCACTCTCTTATCTCTGCTAGATCTTTTGAGCTCTTGTGGAGGTGGTAAATTATCTGTGATGAAGCAGTTGTGTCAGCACTATGTGGAGCAACTTCATGAGTGTCAGGTGGTTGAGTTGATGCTGCAGGAAGATGACTCTCATGTGGCATGTCTGGATATGCTGTGTGTGGAGCACTCATATCTGTTGGGGATATTTCCTCCTGTGCTATGTCAATATCTGCGATTGAATCCACTTCTGCATCTAGAAGCTGTTTAGGTTGCTCCTGACTTTCAACCTCTAAAAACATATGGTTTATGTGTGGTTGCTCCATTCTGAATGGAAATATAGTCTCTTTGAAAGTGACATCTCTGTTAGTAAAAGAATTGTGCTTGGACAGATCATATAGAATGTATCCCTTTGTAACAGAAGAGTATCCCATGAAAGTTGCTGCAATTGCCCTGGCTTCAAATTTATCATGTACATTCATCCTCTTGGCATAACATAAACACCCCAGTGTCCTCATATGGTCAAGAGAAGGCTTCTTCCTGTGAAATACTTCAAATGGGCTTTTACTTTCCAAAGCACTAGAAGGTAATCTATTGATGATATACACAGCAGTTAGGATGCAATGACCCCAAAATCTTATTGGAATTGAACCCTGAAACCTTAATGCTCTTGCAATTTCAAGGACATGTCTGTGTTTTCTCTCAGCAATGCCATTTTGCTGAGGTGTATACACACATGTTCTTTGATGAACTATTCCAAAAGATTGGAATAGTGAGTTGCATTCACCATTAAAAAACTCTGTCCCATTGTCAGTTCTTACTATCTTGATGCACCTGTCAAACTGTGTTTTTACAAGCTGAATAAAATTTCTCAGAATCACAACCACATCACTTTTTAACTTCAGCAAATACACCCAACATATCCGGGAATGATCATCTACAATAGTAACAAAGAGTTTATTGTCATCATATGTTTGTACACTATATGGTCCCCATACATCAATATGTATCAAATAAAAATTGCTTCTGCTCTACTAGTACAAGAGCTAAATGGCAGCCTAGCATGCCTAGCTAATGGACATATAGAACAATCCTCTAATTCTTTCTTACAATCATCATATCCTAATGAAAAAGTTTGTTTTATTGCTCCTGCTGAGGCATGTCCAAGCCTTTTGTGCCACAATCTTACATCCAATTTTTCTATTCTACTAGACAAACCAGTTGTTTTATTCTTCTCTTTCTCCAGTAGTTTGAGGTAGTATGTAGAGGCCATCATCCTCCCTACTAATCGCTCTCACCTCCCCATTGCAGAGGCCCTGGAACACAAAGAAATCGGGGAAGAAGCAAACTGAGCAATTCAATGCTCTTGTGATTTTTGCTACAAATAACAAATTGTACTTAAAGTCAGGAATGTATAGAATATTATCTATTGTTCCTGCTTGTCCCAATCTGCATGATCCTATGTGTTACCTGTGCAACCTCTCCATTAGGTAAATGAACCTTCCTGGTCTTATTTCTATTTACTTCTTGTTTCTTATCCAGCATGTTTATATCTGAGACCATATGATTTGTTGCACCATTGTCAACTATCCAAACCTTTTCTTTGATATCTGCTAAAAAGGCATTAATACTACCTGCACTATCTGCCATGTTTGCTGATGTTTCAGGTAGAGTTTCCTTGTTGAGCAGCTTCAGGATCTGATTGTACTGTTATGAGGCAAAGTGTGGTGCAATGTACTGTTTTGGTGTATTAGCAGCTATGTTCTTGTCTGCTCCAGTCTCCTGTGGTTTATGTTCCTCAACGATGGCATTGTTTGCCATGTTACCCCCAAACCTCTTCTTATATTTGAAGTTAGCCGGATAACCAATCAACTTGAACTTCCTTCACGAGTGTGCCCCTTCATCTTACAGTAGTCACATGTGACATTATAATTCTTTTTGAACCTCTGAGTGTTGACATTTCCTCCATTGCCACCTCTTGTGGTCATTAATGCTGTGACTTCCAAGTTTTCAGTGGCAACAGAAATATAAGACATAGTCCTCTGACTTTCCTTGTCAATTAGAATAGAATAGGCCTTGTTAACCGAAGGAATTGGGTCCATCATCAAAATCTGGCCCCTTGCATGTTCATATGTTTCATTTAATCCCATCAGAAATTGCAGATGTTTTTGTTGCCTCATGAATGCAACAAAATCCCTAGACTTCTCACAATCACTCAGGAGTTGGAGCTAAGCTGTCAAACTCCGTCCAAAGTGATCGAAATTTTGAGTAGTAGGTCACAATAGCGTTGGTTTCCTGACTCACGGTAGCAATCTCCTTGTGCAACTGGAAAATGCGAGAACCATCAACCTTGTCAAACCTTTCCTTCAGATCCTTCCAGACCACATATGCATTGGAGGAATACACAATTCCGCTGAGTAACTCCGGTGATACGCAATTCATAATCCACGAAAACACAATTGCGTTGCACCTCCCCCACAGATCAACCAAATTTGGACCGTAATTTTCTCGCTTGCAACTGCCATTGATGAACCCTAGCTTGTTACGCCCTAGGATCGCAATTCGCATCGCTCTACTCCAGACGGAATAGTTCTCTGTTCCAGTCAATTGCAAGGATATCAACACAGTTCCAGAATTGTCCGTCGATTGCAAAAAAAAGTGGGTGATTATGGCTCAATTTTTCCGGCAACTCATTATCGATGTTGTCCGCCATTAATGAGTTTCGATGAAGTACGTTTTCAGTAATTCAATTTCTCAGAGAGACCATATAAATGGCCGTATGCTCTAATACAATGTCAAAGTTTAAGCAGAAGAGATGAATTGAGAGTTCAACAAATGGAGGATCGAATGTTCTAGAGAGAGTCGGTGGAGAGAATTTTCACTTTCTTATTTTCATCTTATCTGTCTGTACACAATACAATGCTTATATAGAAGATGACTACTACTCACTAACTAACAATTACATAGCTAAGCTCAACATAATTAACTATATTGTCAACCCACTAACCGTCTAACTAACCAATCCAATTGACAGCTAACTGCCAGCTAACTACCTCACACAAGTTGCACGTGTTATGTGACACTTCCACTCTCAATAGCAAGCCAATAAGATTCTGTGACAATTTATATCACTTTGGCATCGGTCACGGTGTTGTTTGATGAATTAACGATCTTCAATTAGAGAACGCCATGATTTGCAAACAAGTTTGAACTTTCCAGGTGATTTGACAGGAAGCTTTAGCAGTATATCGACGACGATATCATCGGGAAAGTTATTCATTCTAACAGCTAAAAGATTTTGGGTTTGAGCTTCTGTTTGTTTTGTTCGACAGAATTAATGTCCTAAATATAGGGTTTAATATAAGTGAAGCAAGAAAACTATTAACGCTGCCTTTTTTTCCTTTTTTTGGTGGAAGAAGGATTCTCAACATCTAACCTTTTTAATTCGTTTACCCAACTTTGTCATGTCGCATGTTTTTGCTTTTTCCTAGCTAGTGGGAGTAGGATTTCAATTTTACCTTCCTTTTCTTGTTTTATTGGATTGAACCAATATTTCTTCCGTCACACCTGAAACATTTGCTGATTTTCTTTCGCAGCCTTATCAATTTGCTTAAATAGTTTCCACCAATTCCAACATATTAACCAAGTTCCTTACTTCCTCATGTAAGTATATCTACTGTGAGTATAATTCTAAAATACTAACAAATGAAGAATTAAGAAAAAATTGCACTTGTATCTTAAATAAGGTTGAGAGTAGCATGGTTCAATATTCAATAGAAGAACGAAATATATCAATCGCACATGACATAAATAATATATGACAATTTATTCAAACTTCCTCGAAACAAAGGTGATTTCTATAGCAGGCAAGGAAACGCGAAGATTGACTTACAAAATTATGTGTTAATATTATGCAGAAAGTTCTAGAAAATTCAATCAATACTGCATCACAATTCCAAATTAGTTGAGATCCATTATATAATTTTGTCTTTATTCCATTTTATTCAAACCACATCAACATAAATGACATTGATAATAAAGGTGGAAAAATGCAAAACCAGCGGACAAATTTGAGGAGAGCATGAGAAAGTATTAGGATATCTTTCCACTGTAATCTTTGTACAGGCTTTAATGCATGAAATAAATGGCGAGTTCTGCTTTTTTCTAAGAATATTAATCTACATTTTAGTTGCTATGTTAGAAAAACAAAGAATACAACATTTATATAGGAGTAGTTAGGGGCTCGGATTAAATCGAAAATCCAAACCGAACAAAACGGAATTTTAATTTGGATTGTTTTGCGATGCTAATGCTCCAATTTCCTACCATGGCAGGTGATGATCTACTCTTCTTCTTCACTGATGGCTTACAAAATTGGGCAAAACAAGAGCTCTAACGCCATAAGGCCAAGGACATCGATGAAACCATCGTAGGGGCTGAGTCTTTGACTGAATATAAGGCCAAGGGGCATAAGGGAAGAGATCACAACGGTAAAGCTATCAAAGGTGAGATATCCTAGAGAAGGGTTATTTATGTACAAACAGGATTTGCTTTATAGTGTATCTCAACAAGAATTTATTACACTGCAATAATCTTTTAGATGGCTTCTATCTATTTTACAACAGCGGAATTACCAGGAGCACTTTAAATTATAGTGAGGTTCTATAATTGTAATTCAGAAACAAAGACTAGCACAACAATGTGAGACATGGAATCTACCTACCTAGTAGAATTGGATGGTGCCATGGACAAAGCTCGACTGGACCGCACTTTAGATAAATGAAGCTCAGGCTGCATTTCTTCTCAACAACCTTAGCAACAAAATCCTTCTCCAGCCAAGTGTCCCGAGTCTTCACGTTTTATTATCAACAATCTCCGGAAGGCTCTTCAGTGCCTTTGGTGGAAAAAGAGATTTATACCAACGAAGAGAGAAAGAAAGAAAAGATTATGAAATGATGATTAAACCATGATTTTTACTGCTGACCTGATACAAGTACCAGGAAACAAAGGCATCCGTAGCAGCATAATATAGTTTTTCCTTAGATAACTCATTTGCCTCCCAATTTCCCAGCCTGATCTTACTTGGCTTGGGGAGCTGCAAGAACAAGAAAATCTCCGTTGAATCTCACACTTAATTGCAAGAAAAGAAAGAATTCTAATTGAAGGAAACAAAACTAGAAAGATTTACAGGGAGTAGCAGCATATCATAATTACTCCTAATATAGTAAGTCAATTGTCTTTCCAGCAAGACTTTACACTCAAAATATGCACATACGTCCAGCTGATGAGGTAGCATTTCTACTTGGTTTCTTCTCTAAACAGTTGCAAAGGTTGAAGTTCTCTGCGTATACTTTAACAAGTCAACTAAGTAAAACTCAGTCTATCGATACAAAACAGGCTCAGCAGCCCTACAAAACTGGAATAAAGCAAGAAACCAATCCCCAATTCCCCCTCTTCCCTCCCAACCCCCCAGCAGTTCAAGGATCTTAAATGGCGGCAACGAAAAACACAAAATAAAGTAAAATAGTAATAGATATGATTGAAACAGAAACCAAAAGAAAACCTGCTTGGCAAGAAGCTTCTCAGTTAGTGATGCTAGACTCCATTTCTTGGGCTCTTCATCAAACTTTTTGTTGGCGAGTTCAGAAAGATCTTCCAAAGTCTTTACAGATACATTGTGATCTAGGGAAACTTTGTAAGCATCATGTGCAATGCACACACCCACCTATTGATTAATTGGAACACTAACAAGTTAAGAAACCATATCCTATTATTGTTTGATAAATGTTCCTGAAAAATGAACAAGCGTCAACCTTCAGAATTGTTGGGTCCTCAAGAAGAGATTGCAGAGTTTGAGGGATTCCGGAGTGAATAATATGCAGAACGTAACAACTACTCATGTCGCCACATATCTGCATAACAGCAGCCTTCCCAGGTGCCACACCTGAAGAAAGCACCTATTATTATGTAATGAGCGATACTAGGGTGCAATTTCACAAATAAGGACAGTGAAATGAAGTACAAAATCCAATTAATTAAGTACGTGACAACCGAAACAAAAGGTCATGAGGAGTTATATGTGCCTTCTTATACTAAAGAGTATGCTTAAGTAACAAAAGTATGACACACAAGAAGTGATGCCAAATAGGGAATAAATGATGCAAAGATCACCTATAAGAACGGTATTTAGCGTCCACTAATTATTCTTTTTGAGCATAAAAAAGAATAATCTCTCAATCAAATATTTTGGCAAAAATAAATATAGAGAAAATAAGTCTTCCTAATCACCATGAGCTACATAGGATTCTTGGTAGATATCCTAGTTAAGATGCAGACGTAATCACTAAGGTCCAATGAATTGTCTGTTTTCTAAAAGCACCTTTGTCATCAGCACTGGAAACCAAGAATCTTAGCTATCAAATTCTATACACTCTCATTCCTCCAAGCAGACGACAATTGATAAAGTGACATGGATATTGAAGATTCATATATCCAGCTCCGACTAGCTTTGGTTGAAGCATAGTAGTTATCGTTGTCGTTGTAGACAACAGCAGATCAAGTAAATTTCCTTAAAATCACGTGATGAACTATCAAAATTCATCAAGTGTCATAACAAACTAGCAGTCAAAAAATGACACATTCCATTTAACACCGCAGGGATGGTACTTCAGAAAAAAATTCACAAGTTATAACTTACACATGACAGTCAAAAAATGACACATTCCATTTAACACCGCCTCAAATGAAGCTTAGTATAAATAAATTTAAAAGCTAGTACACTGAAAGACTGATAGAACTCAAGAATTCCCATCGTAGTTTGCAAAGTTCATATAAAAGTCAAACTATTAACATTGAACTGACCTTTTCTAAAACTGGGCTTCCACTCAATGTCAAATCCAAGAGCAACATGCCCTTCTTTCCTCTTCTTTTCCTCGACAAAATTTAAAAGCTCTACTGCAGATTTCTCCACTTCTTTAGTAGTTCTGCTATATATAACATGTCCTTTAAATGATATTTCCGGGTATTGCATCACTATCTTAGCTGCTACATCACAAACAAAAAATAAAACGAAACTTGGACATTAAATCCTTATTTAAAATTTAACAACCATCTTTAATACACAACAGTAACAACCGTTATTAATTTCCCCCAAATTTAATAGAATTTCACCATGAGATCTTCATAAGATAGGTAAACTTTGGAGCAATAACCGTATGCCAAACTGATTACAATGTGCTACAATAGGAATAACATTAGTTCGATATAAATCATCCCATTAAGGGTTAAATAGATTTTTCTAAAGTTTAAACTATTTCTATATATAGAAATATGTCATTCTTTATTAAACATGCTAAAAATGAAGAGTGTATATTCACCGTCATTGTAAGAAATTTTGTTACACTGTATCAGGTCACCCAAAAGATATCTACAAATCCGACATCTAACAATTACAGTGTATATCATATTACATTCTACTAAATTTATACTAACTCAAATTAGAACATGATTTTTTTTTATTTGCAACCAAAAATCATTACTCCAGAAAAACATTTAACTACAATGAAAGGGAATAAAAAAAAGAGAGAGAAAAGCCGTTACCTTGAGTAGAAGAACGAAAGGAATAACTACACTGAGACCGACTTCTAGTGCAAGAAGACAAAGACGACATTGAATTAGTAGCTTCATTTTGGAAGTTAAAAACAAAAAGCGATTCCGGCAATCTCCGGCGACTTTTCCGGCGATATTCGTCGCCATCGCCGGCGGAAGATGAGTCTTCGGAATTCTGAAGCCTTTTAGTAGCTGATTGAAATGCAACTTCGATTTCCTGGAGTTCTTCTTCTGTAAAAGGTCGATCCCAATCGTTTGATTCGCTAGAAATTGGGGTTTCCATTTTATATATTTATTGCTAAAAAGAGTACAGAAGAATTTTCTTTTCAGCTAAATAGCGGGCATGTTTGAGCTTTTGATTTTTATATTTCTTATAATTACATTATCCTCCCTTGTTGTTTTGTTATGGTTTGACAGACTACCCAATATAACTTTAAAATTACACTTTCCACCCTATACTCTAGTGTTACGAATTTCAATTTTTTCTTGGGTATTAGAATGAGATAGATCAAAATTGAACAAAATTGGATGTTAAAGATTCATATAATCGAGCTTAATTAGATTGGGATTTGCTGTAGTTATTATTGTGCACTTACTCTACCTTTGTATTTTAAAGAATGAACATCGATTTTCACTTACTCGTAATGTAACTGGAATTTCCAGCTCATAAGTTGGACGTTGGATTCTATCAATTATGAAAGTACTTTCGAAATTATAAACACACCGAAATTGTAGGTAAAGAATACAATTGACAAAAGATTTGCAATTGACAATAGAAAGAAATACAAACAACATTACAAGTATAACTCAGTACTATAAAAATAAAAAAGTTCACTATATACATAATCAATATTTTGTACCATAAATGTTTGAGGCAAATTTTGACACATTAGACAATATAACCTTCTTCCCTGAATAGAAAAAACCTATTCTAACTCTTACAATAACAATAATAATTATATTATATTTTTCAATTCTCTGCAAGTTGCGGTCGACTATATAAATCTTCACTAATCATCTGCTCCATTCAAGTTCATGATCTCATACCAATATTATAGTACAAAATATATATTTATTATTGTATGTCAAAGTATATATGACATACCTCTTACATTTGAGACAACAAACAATTGTTGAATCACACACATTAAATTTTCAAGAAAAATCACTTAATGTGGGGTACTAGCTGCAACAATTTTAAGAATATCTAAAGGGATATTAATAAATTTAACTAAAGCATTACGTGCATTAGCAACCTCTGCAATATGATTATCAGCATAATCTTCAACATCAACAGAATTAGCAGTTCTCATTGCCTTAAGACGAGGATAACAAACTTCAAAATCTGTTATGGCAGTTGTATAGTATTTAATCGCATCGTTAAACGCGCCATTAACAGTAGAATCAACAGCGTCATTAATTAACTCTATCGCGGGTATGAAATGATCGTTGCAATCGCTTAAAGCTTGTTGTGTATCGGACGATAATTGTGCACTATTATTCAAAAGTTTCAATCTCACTGTAATTGACACATTTGTAGCCTCTTGTTCGATTTTTTTGAGTGCCAAAAATGCTATTGTTTTTAAATCGGCTTTTTGAAGAGAATCAAGGTCTGATTTAGATCTATCCGTTTGAATCCACGAAATACATTCGTTATCGTTATTACATGCTTTGACAAGATTTGGTGGAGGAATTTGTAAAGGTAGAATTTGAATTCTTCCTTTGACAATAGGTAATTGAAAGGTGAGGCTTAGGCAAAGGACAAAAGCTAAAGGAATTAATTTGACAAGAAAAGAATTTGACCTCCTTGAAATTGAGAAGGAGATCAAGGAGATCCAAGCCATCTTAGTTATCTTTTTCTTTCTTTTTTTCTTGTTTTTTTCCTCTCTTTTTTCTTCCTTCTTTCAAATTTACTTGAGTATTATCATTATCTTCTTGTTTTCTCTCTTTTATAAGAAAAATAGTATTGATAGTTGAAAAAGATTGGTAGAGATAAATGATCTCTCTACCACCCATTATGAAGTGGTTTGAACTTTTTTGAGGGTTTAATTTATTCCCTTTTCTTGTTATAAAAATGAACTAACTAAAATTGAAGGATTGTGTTGTATCCATGTATAGTTAGTATAATGACCATTCATTTTGTTAAGATTACTTCCTTTAGGAGAAAAATGTAAAGACTTAATTTTTCTTAGAATTATTGTATCGATCAATTGAATAATGAGTGTTTATTAGGGAGTGAAGACTTGGGCACCTCAACGACAGTGATGCATGAATAACTCTGTCCACTAAAGCTTGGACTTATAAGAAATAATCATTTAGCATTTTGCCTCTTTTTAGGTTCAAAAACTCATCTCCCATAATTTTTACTCACTTCATTGATCATTATGTCATAATTCAGTCTCTAATAAACTGGATTTTGAGAATTGAGATACAAAATGCAATAAGCAGAATTATAGGTGGTTGACTAGTTTCTATGTCTATAGTCCTGTAACCAAATGTAACATCATTCTATACTTTAACCCTCAAAATGTCATAAGCACCTTACAGACCATGTGAATAACAATCAAAATATCACGAAAGATACCAAGTCATATTATTGAGCTAGCTACAGAACAAAAAGGCAGCCCACTGCACCAAGCTCCCGCTATGCACGGGGTCCGGGAAAGAGCCGGACCACAAGGATCTATCGTATGCAGCATTACCCTGCATTTCTGCAAGAGGAAGTTTTCACGGCTCGAAAACGTACCCTCCCGGTCACATGGCAGCAACTTTACCAGTTACAGAATAGTAACTTAAAGCTGAACAAGTTCCCCAAGAGGAAAAAAGGAAAACTCTGGTGATTGCTGAGAAGTTAATTTATTTCTCAAGTTCACACCAGTACCAAGTAGCAGCCAAATAAGCAGCAGCAAACTCCTAGTCCAAACGGCCAAGGGGTTAAGATAAATATCGCGAACTTCGAACTAACATCACGTCTGATCTAGCAACAAAACCATAAGAACTACTCATTCTTCTGGTATTTCCGCGGCCAAGGATAGCACAGAAACACCGTTACTCACTCTCAGCATGTCATCAAAAGAAGGATATACCTTTCGAACGAGCTAATAGCATTTGTGTACTATAAGATATCGAGGTAGAAGAAGCTTCTTAGAACTGGATATATATCATGCGTGCTCCACTAATAAATATTTCCGCAGCAGCAAAGACAACTGTATGGCTTTGTTCTTCAAAGCCTGAGACCAATAAAAAAACAGTCGCATATAATTCAAGCAAAAGAAGCAAACATACAATAATAGCTTAAATGAAGAAAATGGATAATATAACATGATATAATAAAAGAATCTTTTCTTTGCCTTTTCCAAGGGTGCTTCTGAATGCTAATAGAAGTCAAGCAATTTAATAGAAGAGTTGAAGAATGAATGAGTTATAATGGAGATAATGATGTGTGCTAAAATAACAACATACTTTACTATTTTCAAATATTGTCCAGATTGCATGGTAAGAAGGCGCGTGTCGAGAAGAAAATTAATACTAACATATAGGCAGATACAGATCCAATGGCTTTAGTCTTACAGGTTTTTACAGGTTTTTAGCACTGAATTCATTGTACATTTGAGAATCTTGGTTCATAAGTTCATATTTATGTAGTAATTTTGGTAGTTTTCACAATACGCTTATGTTGCGTGTCAAAAAATACTGGGTTCGGTTGAACCCATAAAAACTATGCTACATCCCCCAGGGTGTATACACAAAAGATAGAGCTAAGAATGTCCACCTAACTCCTGAGCATCTTTGTCATTTGGCATAAAGAAATCATATACGATGAAAGAACTACTTAACTATGAGCATAACATCATACAACCTAATCGTCGTGAAGAGTAATCATTCCTAGAGTCCTAAGCATCAAGCCCAAAGTACAATAAGACTATGCAAAGACTTATGCAAAAAAACATAGTAATATCTTTGGTTAAAAAAATAAAGGTGAAAAGAACGAAGTCCATTTGAATTCTCATATGAGTTGAGTCCTTAGAGATAATGAGTAGATGAAAGTTAAAAGATCTCCAAATTGCCCTGCTCCACCACTTTTATAGGCCTCATTGCAGCAACAAGTCTCAATCCTGAACAGAAAATTACAATGATATGTGTGCTTAATTTTTTTTCAATTGCTTTAGCTTAACTGAAATAGCTTTACTATTTCATTCTAAATACAAGCTAGCCATTAAGAAAATAATTATCTGTCGGCAAGTATTATGAAAAGTGATTATCCAATAAGCTTAATATGTTATAGCTTTTAAAACAGACGATGCAAGAGCTATTAGGAGGCCATTTTCTGACCAACAAGGAACCTAGTATGAAACAAGTTTACGCAAAACACAGAGCATACGAACCTCAACGTAATCCAAAAATCTCTTCCGGAGGATCATATATATGCCGATCAGGAAAAATCTCCTCAAAGTCTTGCTTAACTCTGTTCCGTAATAGGGGATGTGGCAAAAGTCCCTTCAATAAAATCCTGAAAGGCAGCTCCTCGGGCGGATACGGAGACTTTTTCATATCCTCGAAAATGTTCATAGCATCTGCAGGAGATCCGTCTCTCAAGAAGCCCCGAATAACTTCTGTGAATGTCTGACAATCGGGAAATAGATCTTCCTTTCTCATGCTCTCCCATAACTTCATTGCATCATCCATCTTTCTCCGTCTAGCCAATGCTATGATCAGGTCCTTGTAAAGATAAACATCGGGTTGGTACCAGTCCTGTTTCTGAATAACCCAAAACACCTATAAATACAAACAATTAGTTGTTTGTGCTAATGCCATTCCATATTCCAACTGAAGCATAAAAAGCAAATGCATAGCTTCTCTCTCTCTCTCTCTCTCTCTCTCTCTCTCTCTCTCTCTCTCTCTCTCTCTCTCTCTCTTTCTTCATAAAGTAAGTAATTTTATTCATAAAAAGATTTCTCATATAGAAGCAGTAAATCAAAAAGTAAAGAATCTACAAAAGAATACGAGTCTCTATAATCGATAACACCTCTTCTTTACAGGCTAGAAACTCAAGGGTGCAGCAAAAAGAAACTATGTATGAGAAGCTATTCCTCAAACAAGGCTCAAATGAAAAGTGCCTCTTTCACTGTACCGTACATCATCATTATAGCCTGCACAAATTCAATACCTCCCACCACAACCGAGTTTCCACCTGACAATGTAGGAGGAGGTAACCCACATCTTTATATGAACATTTGATCATAAAGCACAGAGTAGCATATGTAATCCTCTGTTTTTCCCAAATTCTAAGTTGTCAAGATCACTTTACTCTCTTTTCTTCAAAATAGAAGTTCTATTTACACATGTCCATTGCAGCACAGAGCATTAAAAGAATTAAGTCTACATCTACATAACCTTCAATTCCAAATTAACGTAAAAGGACAACTTCACAATCAAACTTATCATAAAGCCACGGAAAACTAATTATCCAACTCTATCATTTATGATCTAATATAAGTAACTTCTCCTATGCCTCATGACCATAACCATCGGCTATAAACTTGATCACCGTAAAGTACCAAAAGCACTTTACTGCAGCATCTGCCTTACAAGTGAAACTGTACAAATTTTATCGCGTCCAAGTAAAACTGGGAATCTATATGAATGGTAACATTACCATTAGTCATGAGGATCTGGAATATCACGCATTAATTTACCAAAACAAAGACTCAACAACGAAAAGAAAGATCGATTCTTTGGGAGCCTTCCTTTCTTCAAACAAACGAAAAGAGATAGAAACAGGCCGATTCCCGAAATGCCTTTCTAGATATTCCTCAGTGTCCCAACTATCACACAGCTGGATGGAGCCTATATTCAATGTTCACAGAACCCAATATTTATATGTATTAAACCAATAAACTTTCAACAAATATTAAGTTCTAAATCGATAATTCAAAAGTACAACAAAGTCCAGTGCTAAAAAACCTTAAAGGTTGAACCTTTCAAGTTTATTCAAGGAACGTGAGACCATTTTAACCCTTCCACAATAACTAGACATTAAATGGGCACAAAGAAAGACTACACTTCCTCTATTACTAAATAAAGGACAGCCCAGTGCACTAAGCTACCGCTAAACGCGGGGTCCGGGGAAGGGCCGAACTATAAGAGTCTATTGTACGCATACTTACCCTGCATTTCTGTAAGCGTTTGTTTCCACGGCTCGAACCCGTAAACGCCTGGTCACATGGAGAGGCAACTTTATACAACAATAAAACTACTGAAACAACAACTACTACGACTAAGGTCCAAACAAGTTGGGGTCGGCTATATGAATCCTCACTTCTCCATTTAAGCTCAACTCATGTTATCATCATGCAAAACTACTGAAACAGAAATGACAAATATTTATAGAACATAATAAAATTTGTGCAATTCTTGTTTTCCTATTTCACTAACTACCTCATATGAACAAAGCTAAATAAATTTGCAGTAAAAAATCCAACCTTAACAGCAAGAGAGACCTCTTCTTGTCTTTCAAGTTCATTAAGGACAGAAATCAAGTCCATTTTCAATAGCCTAAGTACATGTGTTTTAACAAACTTATCAAGCTTCTCTTCATCATCTTTGAATCTTTTTAACCCAAGTATCACAAATATTGCTTCTTTTCCTATTAACTTTTTACCCCTCCAAAGTGGTCCTCTTGGTCTTCCATCATGGTAAAACCTCACAACCCCTAAGAAATTTCTAGAAAACTGTGGGACCCATGATGTGGAACAAGAAGAAGAGGCTAAGTTTGAAGAGATTTTTGGTAATGGAGAAACAGCTGAAAGGTGTTTAAGGAGAAATAAAGATGGGATTTTTAGTCTTGAAATGGTTCTAATTGACATTTTTGAAAAATGGGTATTGAAGGGGAGAGTGTGTAGGTGAGGGTGGGGATGGGGATGGGGGTGGGGGTGGGGGTGGCGGAGACGGAGACGGTGGTGCTCCGGAGGAAGGGTTTAAGGGGTTGGTATTAGGGTTGAGAACTTGCCATTATTAACTTGAAATTGGAAAAGAATAGTCGGAGCGAAAAATGATCAATTTGCGAAAAAATGACCAAATTGCAAAAATGACCAATTTATGATGCTGTGACTATTTTGCAAAAAGGCAAAATATACTATTTGGCTTTTCAAGTGGTCGAGAATTACATTGAACTTTCCAAAGCAAATTATTACTAGTAGTATATCATTTACATTTTTCTTTTTAAAAAAAAGATTTTATCAGAATTACATACATCGCAAATAGAAATTTACATCACTTATCTTCGATCTTTTTAATTAATATCCTTCAACGCTGCAGTCTAACTTATAATAATAGCTAAAAATAACGAAATTATACAAAGCGAGTGAATTGTCATCATAACTTTGGAGGCCCAAAACATTTATTTTTTCATAGTACTGGGTATTTATTACTAGTTATTGTTATTACTTTTTTATTTATTTTATAGCTATAATTTTTTTGTTTTCTGTTGTTGTTATTGATCATTTGTCTCTTTTCGTCTTCTTAAACCGAGGGACTATCATAAACAACATCTCTATCACCTCAGGGTAGAAGTAAAGTCTGCGTACACACTACCCTACTCAAACTCCACTAATGAATTTTATTGGGTTATTGTTGTTGTCTCCTATGATCACTTACATGTTACAATTAGGGGTAGTTTAAGGGAAGGCTAGTAAAGCCTTTGTTTTAGGCTTCAGATTTTGAGGTCCAAAAAATTTATGATTTTTTTCTTAGATAATGCTGAAATTATAGAAAACAATAAGAAAACTTTGTTAGAGAAAAAGAAATAAAAGATATTTTTTTTTAGAATTTAGAATTAAATTATTCAAATATTCATGTAAGCAACTAAAATTTTTTACAATAATATCTAAAGATAATATATTGCAAATACATAACTAGTATCTTATTAACCTAAGTTAAACTTTACTAATATAATAACAATATTATATAAAGTTAAAGGTTTCATGTCTTTTAGTTTAGACCACTATCCTATAAATAAATAGTGAAAAGAAGAAAGATAACATTAATTAATTATATATATATATATATAAAATTAAAAAATTTAAGGCCTTTTATTAATTAAAAAGTTTGAATGTAGTTCTGCCATAAGACTCTGTGTACGTTGTCCTAAGGTTTGTTGGGTATAGCAGAGGAAATACATGCCCCGCTAGTGGAGGTGGTGTGATATGACCAAGAACATATGTTCATGGCCTTCATTGATCTTATGGGTTGTTGCACTAACAACACAGCTAAGTTTTAGGTTTTTTTGTGTTATTTTTATATTTTTTATGTGTAAAATAAAGATATTTTGTAAAAAAAAATATAAAACTAAAAACAAATTTATGGTAAAAAAAACTACAAAACTAAGCGACTCCGAATATTTTGATTTTACGATAGTTTGTATTCTCCAAACAACTCATGCATATTTAAATTAGGAAAAAAGGCCATTATTGCCCCTGTACTATTGGAAATAATACACGTTTGTCCTCCGTTTCACTTTACGTTCAATACCCACCCTACCGTTAACAAAGTTGATGTAATTGCCCATAACCCTAACGGATGGTCGATGTGGCAGCTGACCTACTCCATTTTTTTCAAGTCAGCTGCCAAGTCAGTTTTCCATTAAGTTGAAAGTCCTAAATCTACTCCCAAATTAGATTGACCCAATTTCACTCCCAAAATTTTGACCCTAACCCAACGTCTTCTTCTTCTCCCTCAAAAGATACTCCATTGCTGAGAACTTAGGGTTCGACTGAAATCTTCCCAAAATTTTTCTTTTCTTCATTCTCGTCGTAGCTTTAGTTGATAAATGTCTCAAGATAGTTGTTCATCACAGATTAGGTGTCGCTGTGGCATTATAACCAACCACTTCACTTCGTCTACTCCATGTAACCCTGGAAGAAAATTCTACAAATGTCTGAGGCCTAAGGTTGTTAATTTTCAGTTTTCTCTTTCTTTTTTTTAAGTTTGTTGTAATTATGAAATCTACGAGTTTAGAGTTTGTAATGATTAGCTAAATGTTCTTTTTCAATTATGTTTGATAGCCTAGTTCATGTGATTTTTGGGAATGGAAAGATGAAATCTTCCCGTAAAGTGATTGGACTAATATTAAAGATATAACATCGTCGATGGATAAGGTTAAGATGCAAAGGGACAAATTGAAGGAAGAAGTAATTGCCATGAAGGCTATACACCAATATGAAGTGAATAAAGTCATCAAGTTAGAAGATAAACTTGCAAAGACAAGGATGATGCTTATGATTTCTTGGGGACTGTTTCTTGATTTTTTTGTAGCCTAGGTGATGAAGTGACTTTTTTGCAGAGTCAAGGTTGCTGATTTTGAGTTATATATATGTAGCGGACTTTTAGGTCAATTAAGCCATGTTGTAGTAGTAGTATTTGCTATAGTAGAATTTGTTGCTTTCCAGCCATGTTCTGCAGATTTGATGATGATGTTGTAGTAGTATTTGTTGGTCAGTTTTTTTCCTTAGTGTATGATGATGTTGGTGTAGTAGTATTTGTTGTTTTCCCTTACTAGTATATGTTCTGTATATTTTATTATTCTAAATGGCATGTTGAATAACTAAGTCATTTAATTGCTTCCAATCCAATTCATTTGACATAAAAGACAGCAGCAAGTGTAAAACTGAAAAACTTACATTCCAGTCATAAATATGGATAACTAGATAACGGAAAACTAAAATTGAAAAGGGAACAAAATGGACAACAATGAACTGAACATTCACCAACTATCAACATTCATAAAGTGCGTTTAATAAGACAACTAGATACCATATTATAACCCCAAAAAGATGCCAACACCTAGTTATAACATGATACCCAATTTGTCACAACCAAAGAACCACAACCAAAATATAAAGTTTACTGTCATGGCAGTAATTACCTTTGTTTTAAAAGGCGTTTCTGGGGCAAGCCCCGGGGCGATGGTGTGGGGCGAAAGTCTCAAGCGGCGTATGCCCCGCAATTTGGGGCGTACGCCCGGGCGTTCGGGGCGTACGCTCGGGCGTTCGGGGCGCATTTTTTTAGTAAGGAGTAAGCCCCAAAGACTTTTTCAAATTAAAACAAAATTTGTTGAATTAGTCCTTCATATAATACCTAAATTTTCAAAAATCAGTTTGGTAATTACTCAAAAGGTTTAAAGAGGAACTCAAAAGTATTAAATTTAAAAGTAAAGACCTTTTTTATTAATTTAAGCCCTAATTCATGATTTTTTCAAATTTGTATCTTATCCGCTAGTCTGTTAATATCTCCCAAAAGCAATAAATATTTTTTTTTTTTTTACAAATACAAAGAGAACTACATTTTTCTTCATAGCAGCAAATTCAAAGTTCAAATTGCAGGTTAATCATCCTTTTTATTCCTCCATATAGAAAACTTTATTCTTTTAGACTCAAATTACTTGTGCTTGTAAGTAACGTATATATAATAGATTGTTTTGATTAGTTTTTTGTGGGGATGGAGCACACATATATATAGTTTTCTTTAATTTTTATGCAATTTTTCCTATTTATAAATATTAACTGTCATTATATTATTTTATAAAATATTAAAAATTAAATACCTATGGGGCTTACTCCCCGCGCCTCGGGGCTTATGCCCCGCTGAGGCATATATAAAACGCCCTGCCTTACGCCCACGCCTTTTAAAACACTGGTAATTACAATACTTCAAAAAATTTACATCATAAAAGTTCACTAGAAGCAAATTTCCATCACTTCTGCTCCTTACCACTACCCTTTTTTGCTTGCAACTTGGTCAACCTTTGTTTGTTCAACTGATTTCCAGTGATGGCAGAATTTTCCTGCCATGTTAGGCCTTTTGTTGAGAAAGTAAGCTTCGATGGTTGACTTACACCGCTTGAATCACTAATAAATCCAATTTGCCTGGTTGTAGCTGGTACGCTTTACTGTCTCAGCTGGAGTCTTGTCCTTGCTTCTGAGATACTCTTTGGTCTTATAGCTATGTCAGGCTCACGTTCAAAGTTAGGGATCTCAAAATCTAGGCATTCATTGCTAGTTGGAAGCTGTCTTCGAACTGCAGGGGTTGGCATAAACACAAAGTTGCTGGATTGACTGTTTTGGCTTGGCTGGGGTGCTGATAAATTGAAGTCATCTTCAGTTGGGATATCTGCAGTAGCTGGGGATATAGGTTGTTCATCATCAGGTTCATCAACTAAAGTTCTTTATTTTTTTTCCTGTTTTCCCCTTGTTTTGCCACCCATTGGCTGTTTTCCTTTAGAGTGTTATTATCAGCATACACAATTATATGTTAGAACAAGACAGAAAAAAATAGAAGCATAAATTTATTGTTCAAGAGATAGATTACCTCGGCACATCCCCTAGCATTATGTCCAAGTTCTCCACAGTTATTACATGTCATTACTCTCCCTTTTCTGGATTGAGACCATTGTCATTGCCTATTAAAGGACTCATTTATCTCTCTTGTTCTTTTTACTTTTGGCGTGCCGGCTATTCTTACAAATTCATATGGTTCCGTATTCTGTGAGGGGTCTATATTCCAAAACTTTTCTCCTCTCACAGGTTGTAACTTATGAGAATAAGTTTGGAGATATGCCTTTTTGAAAAGGTACCAGTGAATCCCACTTAAAGGGTCAACCTTCTTGTACAGTAGGGCACAGATTGCATGAGGACATGGGATTCCACAAAGGTCCCATGTCCTGCAAGTACATTATTTTACCCCCAGATTTATAATGTGCCTATCACTACCTTCTGTCACTTCATAACCTTGGTCAGCACTGCCATTCATATGACACTTTTGTGCAATCCTCATGAATTGGTTATACAAATTTAGAGTCTTAGGACTGTATTCACTTCCCCACCCCACCACTCCAGTTTCATTATCAGTCAACATATTCATAACCTTGATTCTGATCTTGGCTTGTGTCTGGCTTGCAATATCCATGCATTGAAGGACTCAGTGAGTTACTATCCACTGACTGGTTCTTGCAGGTAGTATCAAAGAATGCCCTACTCCAGCAGGTAGGTGGACACTTTAACAGATCTTCAACAACATCCTTACCATCATCATCTACTTGGCTCATACTCTTTAACTAATCTTGGAATTCCTCTTCATAGGTACTCAAAGCTGCCCACCAAAGATATTTTTTGTATTCCTCAGACCCCCATCTCTTGCACCAGTTTGTTTCTATGTGTCTTACACAGAATCTGTGGTGTGCTTAGAGAAGAACTCCTGAGATTAAATCAATCAGCCCCTGCATATAAAGGAAAGAAGAAGAATTATAATCTATGTATACATATTGGTAAAATAATAAAATAATGAAGTAAAGTGTTCATACCTTCTGCATATATGAGATAAAAGTGATTCCTTCACCCATCTTAAGGTCCAGTGACATTTGTAGATGACTTAAAAACTAGTTTCGTGTGACTTTTGTTTCTTTATCCACAATATCCCAAGATAATGGATAAAAATAATTTGCAGAGTCTTGACCAACTGCCACAAAAAGCTGACCCTTAACTTTTCCTTTCAAAAAAGTTCCATCCAACCCTATAAAGGGCTTCAACCCACTCTTAAACCCCATCTTCATTGCATGAAAACATATGTACATCCTTAGGAACCTTTTCTTGCCTTCAGCAAGAGCATCATTTGATAAGTTAACTACTATATCACTTCCAGGATTACTAAACTTCAATTCATTAACATATGCCACCAACTTATTATATTCATCAGTAAAACTCCCTTATAGACTCTCCAAAATCAATCTCTTTGCCCTCTTACACTTTGCCTCACTAACATTTATATTAAATGCAGCCTTCAAGCTTGCCCTAATCTCTCTAACCTTAATTTTTGGATCATCTTGCAACCCTCTCTTGAAGTATGCAACAATGGTCTTGGCATTAACTATATGATTCTCATATGCAGGTTCACAAGTGTGCTCAGAATTTAAGGTCCTGAATTCAGCCCCACCCTCTGAAGAATTCCTAGATATATGACATACAAAAGGGCATCCAGCTTCACAAATATACCTAAGCCTAGTTGGGTCACTTTTAAGTTGCTCTAGCCCATAACCATTTGCAAGTGCATACATATTTATCACTTTCCTAGTTTCAGCAATATCTTTGAATGTCATGGACCTATCCAACTCTTTATAGTTAGTCAATTTATCATTAATGTCTCTCTTCTTTTGTGTAAAAAGTTTCTCTAGTATATCAGAATCATAGTCTGAAGAAACAACATATTCATTATCATCACAATTATCACTTTCATCACAATCAGTGGCAGCTTCAAGTTCATCAGGTTCACCATGCTCATTGTGATGGATTATATTAGGTACACTAATACTTGGCTCACATTCTTCTACAGCAAATATGTTAATAACATTAAACCGGTTGTTCACAAAGTCCAATGAAGTCCTAATACCATAATCACCTTCTATTTCATAGTATGCACCAGAAGGACCATTAATTATCAATTGTTGGACTCCTATATACCCCAGGTTAAAAACATATTCATCCACTAAATCATTATAGGAAAGCAAGTCAAAGTCAAAACATTCCTTGGTGTGTAGAAATTTTATTGAGTATGCCACGAGTGGATTCTTGACCCACTCTCCACCATGATGAAAGACCAAATCCAGCAGGACCATTGTTAGTAAACTGCATAATAAAGAATATACATATTTAAGACAAACTAAAATCATATAAGGTAAAAAATATAGAAACAGTATAACATACACACTAAAACCAGTCAACATAAACAAACAAAGACTAATGGAAGGCAGAATAAAATAGAATAATAGAAGGTACAGAGATATAGGCAGATAAAGGCATAAAGGCAGAATAAAATAGAATCAGCCACACATTGAAGAAGTCAGTCAACCACAATAAACTAATAGATGCAGCCATGGATATGGGGGACCATACATTAAAGTATTAAAGTAACAAATAAAGTGTCCCCAACCCCACCCTCCAATAAACAACGCAAAAAAGAACAAATTAAAGCTAATACAAAAAATCTAATTCACTTATTTTCTATAAATAAATAAAAAAGGAAGTTGGGACCACAAAATATTAAAATTGAAACCCTAAACCACCAAAGGACTTTTCAATACCAAGAAAGCATAAACTAGATATGAGGCTGATATGATGGAATGCCCTCAGAGACTTGATGATGTTATGTACACCTATACCTATGCATGATACGACATTTATATGCACGTGCATGACATTATAAATGTTTCAGGATTCACAAAGTTATTTAGACTTACATGTGGAATTCTTTACTCCATGTTTCATCTATGTCTTTTATGTACTGATTTTCATGTCTTACATACTCAGTACATTATTCGTACTGACATCCCTATTTCCCGGGGCCTGCGTTTCATGCCCGCGGGTGCAGGTAGACAGGCTAACAGTCCCCCTTCTTAGGATCCTTGATCAACGAGATTTGGTGTGCTCCATTTGATTCGGAGCTGCTTTGAGTTTTGGTGCGATGTGTTTATATACATATATGGGTATGACGGGCCCCAGTCCCATCCATTATACAGTTGTACACTCTATTAGAGGTCTGTAGACAGTCATGTATAGTTGAATAGTATGTGGCCTTGTCGGCTTACAGTCTTGGATATATAGTTGTCTATAGTAGCCTTGTCAGGTCGCCTTACCGTATTCCGCATGTATATGTAAATATATCTTTTGGATATGTTTTCCTCACGTATGTTATTCACGTAATTCAGCAGTTTATTGAAAGATGTTATTCATGACCTACCCTAAATTCATATTTATATCTTAGACGCATGCTTAGGGGTGTTCGACATGTAGGACTCGGACACTCGTCATTGCCCATCGGTTTAGGTCGTGACAAAAGTGGTATCAGAGCAGTTATGTCCTAGGGTTGTCTACAGACCGTATCTAGTAGAGTCTTGTTTATGGGTGTGTTGTGCACCACACTTATAGACAGGAGGCTACATGATATATAGGATGTTATCCTTCTTTCTTATCTTAGATCATGCGATATAAGAATTCATTTTCTTAACGATATGTTATGTTTTCAGCGATGCCTAAGAAGGCTACAGCCACCCAGAAGGGCAAGTCTGTGGCTGATGAGACTACTAGTCGAGTGCCACGAGTTACTAGGGCTCGGGAAGAGTCTCATAGTGAGATTACATCTCAGACTTCACATACCCCGCCCTCTCCAGAGGAGCTCCGAGGGCCACCAGCTCCAGTGCCTTCCCCTATTCATCAAGCTCATCAGCCAGATGCACAAGGTCAGGAGATGAGAGATGTTATTCAGCTATTGACTCGATTAGTAGCCGCACATGCTTGGCATCAGGAGATAGGTATTGTTCATGCAAATAGGTCCATCAGTGCGAGGGTTCGTGATTTCATTAATTTGGACCCTCCGGTGTTCACTGGAGCAGATTCAAACGAAGACCCTCATGTATTTATCGATAGGATGCAGAGGACCTTGAGGGTAATAAAGGCCACTCAAACTGAGTTAGTTGAGCTAGCTTCCTATAGACTTCAAGATGTTGCAGTTAATTGGTACGAGTCTTGGGAGTTGTCCAGAGATGAGGATGCCCCTCCAGCAGTATGGCAAGAGTTTACAGAGGCTTTTCTTCATCATTATATGCCACTAGAGCTTAGACGGGCCATAGTTGATAAGTTCTTGACCCTTTGGCAGGGTAATATGAGTGTTCGGGAGTACAACCTTCAATTTGACTCATTGGCTAGGTATGCTCCCACTATTGTATCTAAGATGGAGGATCGGGTTCACCGGTTCGTGATGGGGTTGGAGCCGCACCTGCTTAACGACTGTATGTCGGTCTCATTTCAGCAAGCAAGGACATTTATCGTATTTAGGCATACGCTCAGGGTGTATAGGAGCGTAAGAAGAAGTAGAGGGCCGATCGTGAGCATGATAGGGGCCAGAGTAAGAGAGCGAGATCTTCGGGTCCTTCTGGTGAGTTTCCAGGTGGTCAGAGATAACAATACCTGAGGTATCCAGCCCAGCCATCGGCTAGCGCACCCCCTCGGTTTGCCGGTAGGAGATTTGATCGTTCCACATATTCAGGTCCTAGTCAGAATTCCAAGGCCTCAAGTTTTCAGTATAGGGGTGAGTCAAGTCAGATGAGGTCGCCCTTGCCATGATGTGCTCAGTGTGGTAAGCAGCATGTCGGGCAGTGCCGTATGGGGTTGGGTGTTTGTTATACTTGAGGTTATCCAGGCCACGTTATGAGGGATTGTCCGAAGAGAGGTGATGTAAGCAAAGTTCATCCAACGGGATCTGTAGCTGGTTCGTCATTATCAGTACACCCCCTGGGGCAAGGTTCATAAGTACTAATCGGTCGTGGTAGAGGCAGAGGCGGAGCATCTAGCTCGAGAGGTCCTTAGAACAACATTTATTCATTAGCAGGTTGACAGGATCATGAGTCGTCACCTGATGTTGTTACAAGTATATTATCAGTCTCCTCATATGATGTATATGTATTGATTGACCCAGGTTCCAACTTATCATATGTTACTCCGTTGGTGGCTAGTAAGTTTGGAATATAACCTGAGTTGGTTAAACCTTTTGAGGTGTCCACACCTGTTGGGGATCCAGTGATAGCTAAGCGGGTATATAGAGATTGTATAGTAGTAGTTCATAGTCGATCTACAGTAGCAGACCTAATCGAGTTAGATATGGTAGAATTTGATGTTATAATGGGTATGGATCAGTTGTCTTCTTGTTATGCCAATGTTGATTGTAGATCAAAGATGGTCTGATTCCAATTTCAAGGGGAACCTGTTTTGGAATGGAAAGGTAATACGGCATTGCCGAGATGTAGACTTATTTCCTATCTCAAGGCAAGGAAGATGATCAGAAAGGGCTATATTTATCACTTAGTTCGGGTACAGGATATGAAAGTAGAGTCACCAACCATTCAATCTATCTCTGTGGTTAATGAATTTCCCGATGTTTTTCCCAATAAGCTTCCGGGTCTTTCGCCAGAACGAGAAATTGAGTTTGCTATTGACCTATTACCAAATACTCAGCTAATATCTATTCCTCCCTATAGAATGGCACCCGCAGAATTGAGAGAGTTGAAGGAACAACTAAGGGACTTGCTTGAAAAAGGCTTTATCAGACCAAGTACATCACCGTAGGGAGTACCTGTGTTATTTGTGAGGAAGAAAGATGGTTCCTTGCAGATGTGTATTGATTATAGACAGTTGAATAAGGTGACGATCAAGAATAAGTATCCGCTCCCGAGGATTGATGATTTATTTGATCAGTTGCAAGGTGCCAAGTGTTTCTCGAAGTTAGACTTGAGGTCCGGGTACCATCAGGTAAGGGTTAAGGAGAAGGATATTCCGAAGACATCATTCAGGGGCAGATATAGGCACTTTGAGTTTCGTGTTATGTCATTCGGTTTGACTAATGCCCCAGCGATATTCATGGACTTGATGAACCGTGTGTTTAGACCCTTTCTAGATTTGTTCATGATTGTATTTATCGATGATATATTGGTTTATTCTCGTTCAGAGACTGAGCATGCAGATCATTTGCGTACTGTGCTCAGAGTTCTACAAAAAAGGAAGTTGTATGCAAAATTCTCTAAATGTGAATTCTGGTTGAATTTTGTAGCTTTCCTTGGGCATATTATTTCGGGTGAAGGTATCTGGGTTGATACCCAAAAGATTGAAAAGTAAAGACTTGGCCTAGAACCACGACACCGACGGAGGTTCGTAGCTTCCTCGGCTTGACAGATTATTATAGGAGATTCGTAGAGGGATTTTCTTCCCTTTCAGCACCATTGACAAAGTTGACTCAGAAGGGAGCTAAGTTTCAATGGACCGATGCTTGTGAATGAAGTTTTCAGGCATTGAAGGACAGATTAACTTCAGTACCGGTTCTAACGCTCCTAGAGGAGACCGATGGTTATGCTATCTATTGTGACGCTTCGGGCGTTGGATTGTGTTGTGTATTGATACAACATGGTAAGGTTGTAGCTTTTGCTTCTAGAGAACTAAGAAAGCACGAGAAGAATTACCCGACCTACGATTTAGAGTTTGCCGCGGTGATTCATGCACTAAAGATGTGGAGGTACTACTTGTATGGCATTCATGTTGATATCTACACGGATCATAAGAGCCTTCAGTATATTTTCAAGCAAAAGGAATTGAATTTACGACAAAGGAGATGGTTGGAGCTACTGAAAGACTATGACGTTGATATTTTATACCATCTAAGGAAGGCGAATGTAGTAGCCGATGCCCTCAGCCGTAGATCTATAGGTAGCATGTCATATTTACAACTAGAAAAAAATGGGATAGCCCATGACATTCATCAGCTAGCTAGTCTTGGAGTTTGATTATTGGACTCAAGTGATACTGGAATTACTATTCAGGACACGACAACATCCTTTTTAGTAATTGAAGTGAACGAACGCCAGTACGCAAATCCTGTGTTAGCACATTATAGGGATACAACCCCTCAGAAGGAGAAGACACCATTTGAGATTACAGAAGATGGGGTCCTCAGGTATCGAGGACGATTATATGTCCCTAATGTTGCAGGGTTGCGTCGGCAAGTTATGAGAGAAACTCACTATTCTCGTTATTCTATCTATCCAGGAGAAACAAAGATGTATCATGATATCAGAGAAATATATTGGTGTGACAGAATGAAAAAGGATATAGCGGAGTTTGTTGCTCAGTGCCCTAACTGTCAGCAGGTTAAGATTAAGCATCAAAAACCTGGTGGACTATTTCAGGCTATAGAGATCCCGACTTGGAAGTGGGAAGTAATTAATATGGATTTCATTGTAGGCTTGCCTCGTACCCAGCATAAGTTCTATTCTATATGGGTGATTGTTGATAGACTTACAAAATCAACCCATTTTCTTCCCGTTATGATTACATATTCCGCAGAGGATTATGCAAGGATTTATATTAAGGAGATAGTTCAACTTCATGGTGTCCCTATATCTATTAACTCGGATAGAGGAGCTCAGTTTATAGCTAATTTCTGGAGGTCCTTTCAAAAATGATTGGGAACTCATGTAAGTCTTAGTACAATATTTCATCCTCAGACAGACGGACAGGCTGAACGTACTATTCAGACACTTAAGGATATGTTACAGGCTTGTGTGATAGACTTCAAGGGTAGCTGGGATGATCATCTACTGCTTATTGAGTTCGCGTATAATAATAGCTATCATACCGGTATTCAAATGGCTCCATATGAAGCTCTTTACAGACGGAAGTGTAGGTCGCCTATAAGATGGTTCGATGTTGGGGAAACTAAGTTAGTAGGACCAGAGTTAGTACAACATGCAATCGATAAGATTAAGCTTATACAGGAAAGTCTATTAACAGCTCAAAGCCGTCAAAAATCTTACGCGGATAATCGATGACGATACTTGGAGTTTTAGGCTGACGATTGGGTATTCCTAAAGGTATCACCAATGAAAGGCATTATGAGGCTCGGTAAGAAAGGAAAACTTAGCCCTCAGTACATTGGACCATATAAGATCATACGCAAGGTAGGCCATGTAGCATATGAATTAGACTTACCTTCTGACTTGGAGTCTGTACATCCAGTCTTTCATGTGTCTATGCTTCATAAATGTATCGGAGATCCTTCCAGAATCGTGTCAGTTGACGATGTTCAGGTCATAAAGCAGTTATCATATGAGGAAACTCTCATTGTTATACTAGATAGATAGGTTCGGAGATTAAGGACTAAAGAGGTAGCTTCAATGAAAGTACTTTGGAGAAATAATAATGTGGAAGAAATGACTTGGGAAGCCGAAGAAGACATGAAATCTAGGTATCCTCACGTGTTTCCTCTTCCAGAGAAGGATCCGACTGAGACATCACAGCCTTAATGTACGAGTATGGATTCTTGTGTTAGTTATTGTCATTGGTCGTGTAAGGCCATTGTCGTTTTTGATGATTGTGGCAATATGTAGCATTAAATTATTGAGTTTTCTACAGGAAGGGTAGTAGTAGTACTGTTACAAAGACGACTCTGCCAAAATTTATATAGATCCCGGGGAGTGAAACATTCGAGGACGAATGTTTCTAAGGGAGGAAGGATGTTACATTTCGCATTTTCTACGTTAAAGTTTCTTCATAAGTTAATCGACATAGACTCGGGAATGAGATTATTTTTTATGTTATAAGTATTATGCTACTTATAATAAGTGATAAGTAAATTCGTGAAGGTTAGAGGGTAAACGAGTGGAAGAAAATGAGTTTTGTTGAAGTTTGACATTTTGTGGTAAAATACGGTCCAAGCTATAATACCCCGTATTTATGGACTAGTGTCATACAAGGTACCACATGACCATGATAGTAAGGTATATAAAGTGTGTTAAAAGTGATTAGTATTTTAAGTAATTTGAGATAATTCTTAATTATGTGAGTAACTGATTAATTATTGGTTAGTGGGAGATTAACAAGTTAACAAATCAATTGGAAAATTTGGTGGACAAGTTTGGTAACGTGGCAGCAAGGGGCTATGTAGCCATGACTCTTGATTCATGAAGATTAGGTGGCACATTTAAGGGATCTTTGGGCAAAACTAAGCCACAAAAGTGGGGCCCACAACCTATAACTTTAAGAGACATTCTTATCTTATTGAAGTGTGATGCTAACATTTGCTAAGTAACAGATCTTCTTCAGCAAATTCATACGAGATTATGTAATAGCAGCGTGAGATGCAATTCTAAGAGAACACGGTATAATCTTTCTCAAGAATATCATATGGATTTTTCCCTACTTCGATCCGCCATTACGTATTTTTCGCAAAAAAAACATAGGTTAAAGGGATTGTTAAGAGAATCGGCTCAGGTATGTTAAGGCTACCCTTTCTTTCTATTTGGCATAATTCATATAATACAAACGAAACGAGCAAACACACAGATTTCATAAATGACTCTATTCATAGAAGTACTAGGGGTGTCTATGTTCTTCATTCCCCATGTGACTTTTTATTATATCTTATGTTTATGAGTCTCAGAAAAATACGTAGTTGATAAAGTTTATCCGAAAGGCATATTGATCTTATAACATTTCGAGAAATCTTATTAACGTATTTCTTATGCATTTCATTCATTTATACATGTACATTGACCCATGACCAGATAGCGTTATATACACATATATTATATGTATATGGGATATGAAAAAAGGTTACGGCGTTATATACGCACCACCACCTGATCAGCTGATATATGTTAATGATTTTGCTCACAATGGCTGGGATGATATGATGGGATACCCTCAGAGGCTTGATGATGTTATGTACACCTATACCTATGCATGATACGATATTTATACGCACGTGCATGGCATTATAAATATTTCAGGATTCACAAAGTTATTTAGACTTACATATGGAATTATGTACTCCATATTTCATCTATGTCTTTTATGTACTGATTTTCATGCCTTACATACTTAGTATATTATTCGTACTGATACCCCTATTTCCCGGAGCCTGCGTTTCATGCCCGCAGGTGTAG
This sequence comes from Nicotiana tomentosiformis, assembly GCF_000390325.3. NCBI lineage: Eukaryota > Viridiplantae > Streptophyta > Magnoliopsida > Solanales > Solanaceae > Nicotiana > Nicotiana tomentosiformis. Next base: position 7,192,847 of record NC_090820.1, on the reverse strand, counting down.
CTAGACAGGCTGACGGTCCCCCTTCTTAGGATCTTTGATCAGCGAGAGTTGGTGTGCTCCATTTGATCCGGAGCTACTTTGAGTTTTGGTACGACGTGTTTGTATACATATATGGGTATGACGGGGCCCAGCCCCATCCGTTATACAGTTGTACAATCTATTAGAGGTCTGTAGACGGTCATCTATAGTTGAATAGTATGTGGCCTTGTCGACTTCCAGTCTTGGATATATAGTTGTCTATAGTATCCTTGCCGGCTCGCCCTTCCGTATTCCACATGTATATGTATATATGTCTTTTAGACATATTTTCCTCACATATATTATTCACGTAATTCAGCATTTTATTGACAGATGTTATTCATGACCTATCATAAATTCATATTTATATCTTAGACGCATGCTTAGGGGTGTTCGACAAGTAGAACTCGGACATTCGTCATTGCCCATAGGTTTGGGTCGTGACAGAGGCACCTGCAAACAAAAAGAACAAAATTAGGGTTTAATAATGTAAAACTATATGCAAGTGAATATAAACGCAAAACACACACCTACCAGCTTGAAATTATCGACAAAGAAAGGGAGAAGTGAAAACCCTAACCAACCAAGAACTATTCTAAAACCCTAACTTCAATAAACAATAAATTAGAAACCCTATAACAACTACACTTCGGTTACACACACCTATCAGCTTGAAATAATCGATAAAGAAAGGGGGAACTGGAATCCCTAACCAACCAAGAACAAATCTGAAAGGGATTCGAAACCTTAGTAAAACTTTACTTCAGTTATATACAAGAAAGAGATAAAACTAACAGAAACATCAAGTTTTTGGGAATAAGTTCTTACCTTTGCTTGAAATCGGCACTGGACGCAAGGATTCTGACGGGTTTGGTTCTCTCGTTTTCTTTCAAGTACTAGAAGGTTCGACCAAATGAAAGTCTCTAGTCTTTTTACACGAGTTGTTTCTATTTATTTAGTGGGCAAACGGTTACATGTTACGGGTCAAGATTTTGGGAGTGAAATTGGGTCAATCTAATTTGGGGTCGACTTGGGGCTTTTAACTTAATGTAAAGCTAACTTGGCAACTGACTTGGAAAAAATGGAGTGGGTCAGCTGCCACATCGACTATCCGTTAGGGTTAGGGGCAATTATATCAACTTTGTTAACAGTAGGGTGGGTATTGAACATAAAGTGAAACGGAGGACAAACGTGTATTATTTCCAATAGTTAGGGGCAACAGTGACCTTTTCCCTTTTTAATTATACAAATATGATAAAAACTAATTTGTGATGTTATTGTTATAGTAGAAGAATCTTTGGTTACTTTAATGTGATAAAATAATATAGCGTGTTCACTGTGATAGTTACTAAAGCTCAATAACTATTGAACGGATTAATTCAAAGTTTATTGGTAGAAAGGACTGCTATTTTCCCCCTCATTTGCGTCCAAGAAAAGTGTTTGTATTAAGAGATATGGTTCAATCAAATTTAGTAGATTTAGCTCAAATTTTATATTTATCTTAAAAAATTTACTCAATATATCTTAAAGGTAAAAATTATAAATTTATAGTAATTAATAACTTGAAAATATAAAAATTCTGAATTCATAATCTTTAAGTCCTCACTCCGCCTTTATGCCTATCTATTTGTTAATATTAGTGGAGTACATATTATACTTAGATGGATACTTTGTGGTCATTTTTATTTTTTGAGTAGCTTTATGAAATTTCACAAAGAAATCTCTCAAGTCGAATAGGAGAAGATCCAATCGAAGCAAAGGTTGGGTCTGTTCTGTGAGCATTTGCATCTTCTCGACCCTGAGGCCGTAGCAAATATGATATAAGAGATTCGGAATCACATTCGCAGTTTGGAAGAGAGAAAGCAACAATATATTGAGCAAAGTTTCATCTCAATTTTTTGACATGTAAATTGTTAATCATCATTATCGATTTAAAATCCTCCTAGTTTAATATACTGCCAAATTTTTGCAAATTGTTTCTACTTTAAGTTGATTCTAATATTTTACATGCAACAAAATAAAATGCTCACAAAAAATAGAAAAAAATATATTACTATATTATTTGATCATTGTCATTTGTATGAATGACATGATGCTGACATAATCCTTTTGTCATCATGTAGTCAAACCAGTAGTCAAACTATTAGTCAAATGTTTTCTTTCAAGACTCCAAAACTAGAAAAGAATGAATTAATTACTAATGTTTGGTGGTATCTATAGATTAGATGTAATTGATTGAAATTCTCATAATATCTACTCATAAAATTGCAAAATATATCTCCTTTATAAAAGGAGGAATGATTATATAAGAAGTCAAACTCTAGCAAAGTTGAATACTAGTTTCTTATAAGCTATGGATTATTCACAAATCAAGACTATTTTCTTGCTATTCATTTTCTTCTTTTGCTTTCCACAAGCAAAAGGGAATATCTTCAAAGGGAAGAAATATACAGTTGCTATACATAATTTCCTCCCAAATGACAACCCACCGTTATATTTTCATTGTGCATCTGGAGACGACGATTTAGGATACCATTCACTTGCTGCGCTTGGTCAATTCTCTTGGTCATTTCGTCCTAATATGTGGCTTTGGGCTAGAACTATATTCTTTTGTCATTTTTGGTGGGGTTCTAAGGACAAAGCTTTTGTGGTATATAATGATTTTGATTTTTGTGTTCATAGTGCAAATGTTCCAAGGACAACTTATTGTCAATGGACTGTGGAAACGGATGGTATTTATTTGAGTAACGGTCAAGGTGTAGGTTACAGATATGTTGATTGGTGAGAGATAATAGTTTATCTCATAATATGTAACTTTTCTTTCATTTGACCAAGAAATATATATATATATATATATATAATAGTTAACCTTAATGAGAAGCTTTTATTAAAATTAGAATGTTGCATGTGTGACTTTATACTTGTTGATGGTGTCAATATTCCAATACTTGACAAGTTATTACAAAAGTAATTAAGCGTATAGTAATTTGAATCAGTCGAAACAATAGTCTTTTGAAATTAGGATTTTTTTGTTCTTCCAACAAATTACAGACTCCAACAACTGCTAAAGTCGATATGATAATTTTTACCGAAAGTGTCAAGCTGATCAACAACAACAACTATAGCTCAATGTTATTGCAAGTTAAAGTCGAATATATGAAGCTTCATATATTGTCCATGTCGCTCCATTTAAACGTAAAAGTATGCCAATCATTCTGGAAAAAAAATAGTTATTGTTTGCATTATCTCGCATATAAGAAATGAGAAATGAAACAACATACATCTCTTGGTATTTCTTCTGGACCTGAGGTAACCAAAGGTTTACTAGTAGAGACGGAGTCAGAATTACGGGTTCGAGATTCTAGTCCGTTTAAATTACTGAGTTCTTAATTAACAATCTATACATATTTAATGAATATATTAAGACAAATATAAGGTTTGAGCACAAGCTATTAGGTTCGGTCGAACCCGCAAGACCTATGCTAGCTCCGCTACTAGAACCTCCCTGCAAGCTAAGACAATATCCACACTACAAACTAGCCTATAATACAAACTGCTGTAATAAATTATTACTACTCTTTTTTTTAAAAGTAAATTGAATTAACTTGGAATTTTTTTTTCCAACAAATTAAAGTAGAAACTGTTTACCGAAAAAATCGGATAACGTTATATTTGTGTATGGTTCTAAGGATATGCGATACATTTCGATATAAATCGTGTAGAGAAATGAAAATACGTGTATTGTTGACTATGATAACGAAAATAATAAGCAAAAAAAATAAATAAGTAAAACAAGCACAAGGGGATAACTATCAATAAGAAGTGATCTTTTTTTGCGGTCTCTCCTTAGCTTACAAGGATTCCTCCTTTTATAGAAGAGGGTCATTACAAAAACTAATAAAATAAAATATATAGTAGAAGGCCCATGATGACTTGTCTCTTCCTTGATTCCCGCCAAGATTCTCTCTCTTGGTGCGGTTGCAACGACTCTTGTCTGTGAGCTCGATACTGGCTCAAACTCATTACTGGGTCGGGTCCTTCGGTCTTGGATTGAGTTCGACCTTCGAGATGGGCGTCGCGCATTTCCGACCTCGAAGCACTGCCTTGCAGATCGATTCGGTCACGAGCTCGATAGGATTATCGAGCCGCCTCCTCGAGCGACCTTCGAGCTCGAGGCTCGTTAGTACCGACCTCAGAGCTCACTCCCAAAATCTTATTTCGACTTTTTAACACTCGAACTCGATCGAACGTAGGAAGGCCGAAATCTATTTCGACCGTATACAGATAGTCCCCTCGTTTCTCGGAAAAGGATGTGGCGAGAAACGATATGATTTCCCAGTAGCTCGATCAGATATACACTGATGTTTTTATCGATCCCGACCATGATGTATGTAATGCTCGATCATCTTATGCGTCTTTACAGTCCCCGACTTTATCGAGGATACCCAAATTTTTTCTTTCCCTGTGGGAATTGCCAGTTACCTTCGGTCCTTGGTGACAGGAGAAGATCAATCAGTGATGAATGCGGTGGGGCCCGCCTGTCTTTTCACCGAGGCCCAACATGCTTTGAATCGGGTAACTTCTGATAGCGCTTTCGCTGCTTCTTTTACACAGAGTTGTAGGTAATTCTAATGTTTCTCCTTTTGTTTGCAGGCTTCGATGTTGCATCACGAGGCTTTTCTCCGAATCAGGGAGGAGCATGATGCCGAGGTTCGGAGCCTCACTGAGAAGAGTGACTCGTACAAGCTTCTTAATGAAAAAACTTCAAGCAGATTTGACAGCGGCTCGGGAAGAGCATGGGGAGATGGCTGAGTAGGTATTCCGAATGTTCCATGATAGTGAAGATGAAAAAGAGATAACCACTAACGATCCGATTCTGCAGGTTCGGCAGAGGATCGAGCAGATTGGACGGCTTAATTCACACGTAGATGTGCTGCTGGCCGAGGCAGAAAAATTTAAAATGTGTATGGATAATCTTGCCTCGAAAAAAGGAAGTCGTCGAAGCTCAGTTGGAGCTGTCCGATGCCCAACTTCGATCTGCGAAAGAAAATGCTTTGGGGCTGATCGAAAAGATGAAAGAGCTTCAGCATCGGTTGGATTTGGCCACTTTAGATAAAACAGATTTGGCCAAAGAACTCGAAGTGGCCAGATCTGAAATGGTCGAGGCCAACAAAAGAGCCGATGCCAAAGTGGCTCAGTTCAGGATCGATGTCGAAGTTAATCAAGCCAAAGCAGCGGGCATGGTCGAACATGTAAAGTGGCAGGCTTGGAGAGAGGCTCTCGAAGGGGTCAAAGCTCAGGGCTTCGATATTGGGGATGAGATTAAAGTCGCCAGGGCGGAGGAGAACAGAGCTCGGAGGTTGGCCTTTCTTGAGGAGGACTCCGATGACTTGGGAAGTCTGAAGACGAGGACGATGCCGAGAATACGGCCTCCGATGAAGATTGAGTCATTTAGGGCCTTAGGTCGATCGTTGCGTTCTTGTGATACCGTTTTCGGTTTTTGTATAAAGAACTTCCTTTTGGGAGAGTAGCCGTCTCTGTACAAAAAATTTGTAAATATAAATCTTTCTTCTTTTTGAAGAGATATGGCCTTTGAAACTACATAGATAGTTTGAATTTAAATCTATGTTGCCTTCGGGCCTCGTAGGTAGTCCCATTTGCTTTATCGGGCTCGAGCGTCCTTCAGCTTAAATAGTCAAGTGTTTGTTTTAATTCGAAGAAATGAGTAGTTTTGCTCGAAATAATATAGCCCGTAGGCGTAATAGTCAAAGTAGCCCGTAGGCTTAATGGTCGAGTGAGTGATTGCTCGAACTCGAAATAAAGGTTGCCCGTAGGCTTGGCAGTCGAGTGAATGATTCAAACTCGATGCAATGTAGCCCGTAGGCATAATAGTCAAAGTAGACCGTAGGCTTAATGGTCGAGTGAGTTATTGCTTGAACTCGAAATAAAGGTAGCCCGTAGGTTTGGCAGTCGAGTGAATGATTCAAACTCGATGCAATGTAGCCCGTAGGCGTAATAGTCAAAGTAGCTTGTAGGCTTAATGGTCGAGTGAGTGATTGCTCGAACTCGAAATAAAGGTAGTCTGTAGGCTTGGCATTCGAGCGAATGATTTGAATTCGACGCAATGTAGCCCGTAGGCGTAATAGTCAAAGTAGCCCGTAGGCTTAATGGTCGAGTGAGTGATTGCTCGAACTCGAAATAAAGGTAGCCCGTAGGCTTGGCAGTCGAGTGAATAATTCGAACTCGATGCAATGTAGCCCATAGGCGTAATAGTCGAAGTAGCCCATAGGCTTAATGGTCAAGTGAGTGATTGCTCGAACTCGAAATAAAGGTAGCCCATAGGCTTGGTAGTCGAGTGAATGATTCAAACTCGATGCAATGTAGCCCGTAGGCTTAATAGTCGAGTGAGTGATTGCTTGAACTCAAAATAAAGGTAGCCCGTAGGCTTGGCAGTCGAGTGAATGATTCAAACTCGATGCAATGTAGCCCGTAGGCATAATAGTCAAAGTAGCCCGTAGGCGACTCGAAATAAAGGTAGCCCGTAGGCTTGGCAGTCGAGCGAATGATTCAAACTCGATGCAACGTAGCCCATAGGCATAATAGTCAAAGTAGCCCGTAGGCTTAATGGTCGAGTGAGTGATTGCTCGAACTCGAAATAAAGGTAGCCCGTAGGCTTGGTAGTCGAGTGAATGATTCGAACTCGATGCAATGTAGCCCGTAGGCGTAATGGTCGAGTGAGCGCTCGTTCAAACTCGATCCTGTTTGCATAATAAATCTTGAACATAGAATATCGGTAAAAAAGAGAGCTTTCTTTGCAAGTCATTATACATGGGTTCATGTTTTGCGTCAGGGCTCGGGCCAACTACATAAGCATGGTTCGTTTTGACCATTTGGCCCTTACAACGTTTTCCGTTGAGACACTGTTTGTCATGAAATAACGAAGTAACTTCCTTTGCACCGAGCTTGATAATCATCACAGATGCGTTCAATGATAAAGCCCCCCTGTGTACGAGGTTGATTTTAAAGAGGCCTCGGATACTCAACAGTAGTATCGTTTCCGTTATATGGCTGGTATCGATCTCTGGTCGACTTTTGCTTTTTCGTAATGGACCTAGAAGTCAACTGGTCATCTTCGACTCTTATTTTGGATTGATATCGATTGTGCACATCGGTCCAAGTAATAGCTGGGTACTCGATCAGATTTTGCTTCAGCCGCCGTGAAGCCATCGAGCTTCGCTCATTTAGACCTTGAGTGAAAGCTTGAACATCCCAATCATTTGTGACTGGTGGAAGATCCATTCGTTTCATTTGAAAATGAGCTACGAACTCCCTTAGCATCTCGTTATCCTTTTGTATTATCTTGAACAGGTCCGACTTTCTGGTTTCGACCTTTATGGCTCCGGCATATGCTTTTACGAAGCAATCTGCAAGCATAGCAAAAGAATTAATGGAGTTAGATGGTAAATTATGATACTATATCATTGCCCCCTTTGATAGGGTTTCACCGAATTTTTTTAATAATACAGATTCAATCTCATCATCTTCCAAATCATTGCCCTTGATGGCACACGTGTAAGAAGTGACGTGCTCGTTGAGGTCGGTCGTTCCGTTATATTTGGGTATTTCGGGCATACGAAATTTTTTGGGGATTGGTTTTGGGGCTGCACTCGAGGGAAAAGGCTTTTGAATGAATTTTTTCGAATCTAGCCCTTTTATCATTGGTGGAGCTCCCGCGATCTGGTCGACGCTGGAATTATATGTTTCTACTTTTTATCGTTGGCTTCGACTCATTTTGTGAGTTCCTCGAGCAATTTAGTAATTTCGGGAGTAGTCCCCGATTCTTGCTCATTTGACTTCTCTATGGCTGGTTCCGTTCTGTGGGTGACTTCTCGAAGCGGATTGGGCTCCGGCCTGCTTTGTACCTGAGTTTGGCTCTGCAACTGAGCTATCGCTATTTGCTGGGCTTGTAACATCTCGAAGAGCATCCGTAAGCTGACTCCGATCTCCTCCACGTTATGGGTGTCTCGAGCTATGGATCGAGTACTGCCCTGAATGCTTCTTTCCGGTTCGGAACGCTGATTCGCCTCTAGAGCTAATTGTAAATTGACATCCAATGGTACTTCGGCTCGAATTTCGGGTGCTTCGATTCGAGCCTCAGTGCCATCATCGAGTGGCCTTCCGGCCCCGGGTGCCAAGTTGTTGGTTTCATCTTGAAGGCCGGCTTCGTGGTCGATAGGTGAAGCCATTGCTGATTAGAAGTTGCAAACTGGCGTGTACTTTAGATTTATACCAAACGATCACTGTTACTCTTAGCCCCACGGTGGGCGCCAAACTGTTTACCGAAAAAATCGGATAACGTTATATTTGTATATGGTTCTAAGGATATGCGATACAATTCGATATAAATCGCGTAGAGAAATAGAAATATATGTATTGTTGACTGTGAGAACAAAATAATAAGCAAAAAGAATGAATAAGTAAAACAAGCACAAGGGGATAACTATCAATAAGAAGTGATCTTTTTTTGCGGCCTCTCCTTAGCTTACAAGGATTTCTCCTTTTATAAAAGAGGGTCATTACAAAAAACAATAAAATAAAACATATAGTGGAAGGCCCATGATGACTTATCTCTTCCTTGATTCCCGCCAAGATTCTCTCTCTTGGTGCGGTTGCAACGACTCTTGTATGTGAGCTCGATATTGGCTCGAACTCGTTACTGGGTCGGGCCCTTCGGTCTTGGATTGAGTTCGACCTTCGAGATGGGCGTCGCGCATTTCTGACCTCGAAGCAGTGCCTTGCGGATCGATTCGGTCACGGGCTCGATAGGATTATCGAGCCGCCTCCTCGAGCGACCTTCGGGCACGAGGCTCGTTAGTACCGACCTCAGAGCTCACTCCCAAAATCTTATTCCGTCTTTTTAACACTCGAACTCGATCGAACGTAGGAAGGCCGAAATCTATTTCGACCGTATACAGAAACTATGATAACAACAAGAACATCAGTTAAATGTATAGAGTGTGCACTTTATTCCTTATATTTCTATCTGAGACATCTCGAGACCTGAGAGCCTTTGAGTTCTTTAATTCCTTGTTGTTAATAAGACCTTTGTTGAAGTCCGGTTCAAAAGTTTCCCGCGTATTCTTTTTGGATGTATAAGGAGGTGATGGGGCACTTGCGGTAGAAGACATTACTATACGTTAGATTTCTCGAGCTCAACTGGGGCAGGGGCGGATGTAGCATTCTGATATCAGTGTTCACTCAATAGTTTTTTGGTGCAGAATATAAATTTATGCGTAAAAATATACTAAAATTACAATAAATAATATATATGTGAATTTAATGTTAAAAAACTTAAAGATTGATCCCATAAAATTTAAATCTTGAATCAGTTGTTGTCTGTGGTGGTGCTAGTGACTAAGCACAATACTCAAAGGGATCAGCAGCTCCTATAACTAAATAATGAGATTCAGCATGTTAGAGCAGAACCACATCAACATCAATGCAAGATTCAACAATGTTAGCTTTAAATAAGTGTGCACATGTTCGTTAATACTGGTAGTAATCCACCGACAGGATTCTAACGTCGATTAACAAGGATATATGAGACTTTGGAATCATTGATGTTGATATTGCAACAATATTGACAAGTGAGGTTTGCTCAGTTGGTAAAAGTACCTTCACTCACGACCGTTAGGTCCTGGGGTCGAGTAACGCTGGAGGAGAAGTGTGAAAATACTATATATCCTCGTAATTTGGGATGGTTTAAAAAGAAAAAAAACTATATCCAGCTATTGAAAGCATTGTATTCTTGTAAAAAATTGGACAAAAGCACATATGCAATTTAGCAATATTCCTGTATCACTGAGCTTTGTGTAAAACTGGAAACAGACTTGACAAATCTGACCTCTTTAATATTGTGTTACAAGACCAAGATTTCACCTTTACCAAGAAAAATTAAAAATGTAAGAATGAGATTATGAAATGCGGCCGCATAACTGGCCGCGAAATAGCCTTTAAGATCGAGCTTCTCATGTTCCACTCTGCGGAGGATCTGCCGTCCGTGGAGCAATTTTTCGGTCGTATAATGAATCACAGAAACGTCATGTTCTGCAAAAGATTTTCACCAACTCCGCAACGCATTGCACAACTCAAAAATTAAGCTCGCCGGAAAATTATCTACAACCTTCCAACACGTTAGCCTAACTCGGTACCATAAAACCTCAAATTGGGGCCTTACATCTCTCAAATGACAAATCATTCCCTTGATATTTCTCTATTTTCTCGATCCATAAAAGTATTATTATGACTAAAAAGGTCCATACACAACTTTAAAAGGCACTAAAGCATAAACTCAAGGACCAAGAAAGCACAAAGGAAAAAAGAAAACAAAAAAGGAACAATCTTGCATCTTAAGGGCAAAACATTTTATCACTTCTAAAACACTATGATCTACCAAATATCAAATATGCAAATTAAAAGGATCATATACCAATTTCTCTCTATGGTAGCTAAGAAAATCTAATGAAAACACTAACAATACATAAGTTTAAAAATTCTAATAAATACAACAACCAAACTATAACAACTTAGTGACTTACACAAAATGGAATCAGTGAAAAGGATTTTCAAAATTATAATGTTGCCACTTGATTCAACTGTTTGCTGACCACTAATCAGTTAGCCCTCCATTTTGAGTTGACGAATTAAAAATATGTTTTCATGATGTTAACATGTCATCGTTTTAGTTGGTAACACTTCCTCTGATAAAATAATAAAGTAACATGTCTTATTTTTAAATGTACAAATCTCAAATTTTAAGTAGGTATATCTATGATGCGCTTTGGAGGCTTTATTTTAAGTTAACTATATGATTTGTTTCGACATCTTAAATGAGGGAACTATACAAAATACCTACTTGGGCCTATTATATTACCCGTTTCTATCCATCTTTAAAATAATTACATAAAATACCTATACGACCAAAATAAATTACCCGCCCACCCAAACTCCACTTAAGCCGCGAGATCCAATAGTTGAGATTCTTCTGTTTTGGCAATCAAGCACGAGATATGAATTTAGCAAACTTCTTTTTCTTTATGGCATATTATATCCACCTACAGGTCGTACGACAATTGATCTCTATTTTAGCATTGATGAGTTTTTCTTGAACATAAATAATATTCAATTAACATACAAATCTCTCAAATAGGATTTTTTTCTTTTATTGTCTTCTCAAATATAAATAAACATTTTTCTTCTATCTTTCTCATTTCATAATAGGATTTATGTGTCCATTGAATATTTTTTATTAATTTATTCTCCATTTTAAAATGGTATATAGTATATTATTATAACATATCTAAATTTTAGTATAATCGATGACGTACAAAATTGAGTTAATTAGATTATGTGACAACTAATATTAATTCAGTTTAATAATTGAATTAAAAAAAAAAATTTAAACTCTTTGCGTATAACTGTATACCCTGTTGGTATATCTTTTTTTTTTTTTACCCTTCCCAAATTAAGAGGATCTATAGTGTTTCCACACTTCCCCTCCAGCGTGACTCGAACCCAGGACCTAACGGCCGTAGATGGAGGTATCATATACTATACTGGTATCATATGTTAGTTGGAATCTTTTTTGGTTGTATTAGCTACATTTAATTGGTACACTGTTTGATTTTTCTTTAGTAATAGTAAAATAGTACAATATCTTGATTTTTTTTTAATTTTCCTTTATGCATGTGTATTATGTAATCATTTTGATTTTTTCTTTATGCGTTTATTTTATATAATAGTATTATAGTACAATATCTTAAAATATATTATTATATTAATATGTGGTACACTATTTTTTTATTTCTCTTTATGCATGTGTATTATATAATAGTAGTATAGTCATATATAGTTGCCTGGAATTAATTGGTAGAACTGTATACCCTATTTGTATAATTATATGTCATAGTGGTATCATATGGTAGTTGAAATATTTTTTTATTGTTTTGGCTTCATTTTTAAGTGAATTCTATTCTGAAATGGTTTATATGATCATGTTTTGTTGTGTTGGATTTTCTTGTACGTATGGACATAGATTTTGTGTATTATGTAATAGTTTTTATAGTTATATGCAGTTGTTGGAACGACCCCTTACAACTATATACCTTATTAGTATAGCTATATACTATATTGGTAGCATATGATAGTTGAATCCCTTTTTTGGTTGTATTAGCTGCATTTAATTAGTACACTATTTGATTTTCTTTTAATAATAGTAATATAGTACAATATCTTAAAATACTTTATTATATTAATATGTGGTACACTATTTTTTATTTTTCTCTATATGCATGTGTGTTATGTAATAGTAGTATAATCATATAGTTGCCGAGAATTAACAAGTAAAATTGTATACCATGTTGGTATAGTTATATGCCATATTGGTATCATATGGTAGTTTGAACATTTTTTTGTTGTTTTAACTGCATTTTCAAGTGAATTCTATTCTGAAATTATTTATATGAACATGATTTGCAGTGCTGGAATTTTTTTGTGCCGATGGACATAGATTATGTGTATTATGTAATAATTTTTATAGGTATAGGCAATTGTTGGAACGACCACATACTACTATATACCATGTTAGTATACGGAATGAGCAAGTTGCTTTGCGAATATTTAGGTTGCAATGTGAGAATGTAATTTTCTCATACTTTTATTGCATCATTTAATATTTTGGTACAGTAGTATAGTCGGAGATAGTTGTAGTAATATTCTAGAGCAATCATATACTCTGTTGGTATATATGTATACCATATTGGTATCATATGGTACTAGAAGTCTTTTTTGCTACTTATATTTTTATTGTATTTTTTAATATTTTATTATCATTTCTAATCTAACTAGTATATATGGAGATTTGGCGGCCGTAGATTATATTTTCTTGCTCCATAATTGGTTGTGTTACTGCTAATGGTAGAGTGAGTACTGATCTTTATCGGGAAGGAGATCAAGGTTTGCATGGCAATTACGTGGAATTAGAAAAGGAACAAAAAATAAAGAAAAAAAATAAAGAAAGAGTCAAATTTGAGTGTAAAATAAGTTGTGATAAAAATAACAATAATACGCTCTGGACAAAAATAAATGAATAAAAGAGAAAAAAGAAAAAAAGAGAGAAGAAAACGAGAAAAAAAGAGGAGAAAAGAAAGAAAAAAGGAAAAAAGAAAAGAAGCATAGAAATAAAAAAGAATTGGAGAAAAAAGAAAAAATTTCCCACAAAAACTATTATGGGTATGAAATGTAATTAGTTTGATGGGTAGAAAAATAAATGGATAAATAAGGATAAATAGTTTTATTTTTATGGGTAAATATATCATCCACCCCTCTTAAATTACCATAAGAAATTTGAAAAGCCTCGAAATATAAAGGGATAATACATAATTACCATCATGAAATTGTTTCATTTTATTAGTTGTACCCTTATATTTTACGGGTTGTCGTCAAATCAGTGTTATTGTCCCCTTTCTTGACCAACACCAGTTTCAACAAAGAAAGTGATTTACACGCACCAATTCTTGCCTGACACATATCAAAATACAAAAAAAAAATATATTAAAAAGGAAAAAGACCTACTTTTTCATACCCACCCTCCCAAAAAAACGTTCAGATCCCTTGTTCTTATCCCCAGCCCATAATCCCATAACCATCTCCGTTTCTTAAAAATAATCATGCACACTTTGAATGAGAAAAGAATATCAACGTTCAATTAGACAAATAAAGAAAATATTTGAACTCATTCAACAACATATCCTGATGGAAAAGAAACTTCCCATAATTATATTCTCCAATTAGAATAAGGGATTCAATTAATCAAGGAGAAAAAGAAATTTCTTCCATGGTCGATTTCAATGATGATAACAGAAGGATTTCTATTAATTGCATTTGAGTTGGCATTTTCAGTTCTTCTTCATTGCTGCTTGTAAAATTTATTAAGTACTTTATCTGGCTAAAATATAAAATATGATAGTCTTGGAAAGTGAGTATGGTCCATAAATTCAACTGGGTTATTTGATTTTGACCCATTGAGGGAGAAGAAAGAAGGAGAAGATTGCGTTTTTTTTTCCCTATTTGAAGCTTTGCTTCAAAGTAAAGGTGTCAAAGGGGTGGTCCGGTTCGGTCTGAGTTGACTAAAAAAGTGACCGGCGGGTCACCGATCCGGGTCGGTTACCGATTTTTTCAAATCGGGTTTAACAGGTTCGGGCCCATCCGATGAAATATTGAACCAGCATGGTTACAGGCCTAAGGGGCCGGGCCGGACCATATTTTTTTTAATTTATTATTTTGTATAACTATCATAATTTATATTAATATAAAGTAAAAATATAAAACAAAAAAAATAATCTTATAAAAAAGTATTTGAATAAAGGATGTAAAGACTTTAAAATCCTTATATTTGAATATTTCATTAAGAATTTAAGATAATAGAATACAATGAAAATGGAAAAACTTATAATTTCCAAGTTCTTTTTTTTATATTTCAAACTTGAAAATTAAAGTTTACATTTAACAATAACTAAATTAACGGAAAAAGTAAATTCAAAGTTAATTGTTAAATATAAGATTATAAATTTAGAACTTCAAAGATTTTGCATTGCCTTAGTAAGTTTTTCATAATCAATATGAACTTCTTGGTCATCTTCTCGAGTATTAAATTCAAAGGCTTTCATAGTTTCATTTCAAATTTTCGTTGCATAATAATACTTCAAATTAATCTAACAAACTAAAACAATAAGCATAAATACGTCTAATAATTTTAAAATAACACAAATTGTCTCAAATCAACTTAAAATCTTAAATACGAATTTCTGGAGGACGCTCAACACAACTCTTCATATGCCTCCTTAAACAGCTTGTGCCATCCCACTTTCGACGAAAATTTAGGACTCGACCACAGTTCTTGCACTTTACTTTGTGAACTTTTTTATTTTTTTTACAACCTCAAAGTGTTCCCAAACATATAAGCGCACTCTAGAAGCACGAGACATGATTTAACTTGAATTGAGAATTTGAGTTTGAGAGATGAGAGATGAGTGAAGAAATAAAGATGAGGGGGTGTATTTATAATTTTTCAAAGGGCTAAATTAGTAATTACTAAAAGTGTTATTTTTTAAAATAATTGCCCAAAAAGGGCTATTTTTGCAAAATATCCGTTGGGCAACATTCAAATTGGAAGCTGACAGTTACCAACGGTCAAATGAATTTTAAAAAAATATAGAAAATAGTTGTTGAACCGGTCCGGGACGGTCCGGTTAACCGGTTCAACAGTGATTTTCTTTGATCGGGTTTGACCGGTCCGGTTAACTGGTAATAAAAATGTAAACCTCCCAACCCCCTAAACCCAGCCCTACCCGGCCCCCTGCCACCAGTCTGGGCCGGTCCGAAAATGGGTCAAACCGGCCCATTAAACACCCATACTTCAAAGCCATTAGTAGCTCAATTTTTTTTGGGTTGAGGCTTCGGTGAACTTTCTTTTGTGTGAATTTTGGTGGGGGTAATGGGATATAGAAGTGGTGAAGTGGTGGAGGGAGGTGGGAACATGTTAATGAAGAAGAAGATTGAAGAGAAAAAGAAAAAGGAAAAAATAATTAAATAATAATAAAAAATAAAAGAAAAGTAACTTTAATAACAAAATCTTACAAAAAATCAATTTTATATTTTCTTTTTGATTCTCACTCTCTTTAAGAAAGTAATAAAAAGAGTGATATACAATCTCTATGCCACGCGGGCTTGAAAAGGGGTAATAACATCGATTCGAATTATTGAGGAGGGTCATACGACTCCCGTAAAGTATAAGGGTGCAACAAATAAAATAAAACAACTCTAGGGGCAATTATATATTATCCCAAATATAAATACACTACGGTAAAACAAGGAAGGCATAGATTCTTTGGTAGGGTGTTCATGATTAGGTTTGGGTCTGTTTGGGTATTTATTTTCCTAAAAAGAAACCAAACCAAGTAAGCCGGTTCTTCAAATATTGGAACCAAACCAAATCAATTAAGTAGATTTTTTATCGATTCGATTTTTGTCGGTTTTTCGGTTTTTTCCGAATTTTTATTAATTTCTTTTCTTAAATATGAGACATACACCACCAAATGCGTATTTTGGCAACTACATTTTCAACGTAACACTATCAAACTAATTGATCTTTGAGAAATCTATAATTTACCAAGATATATGAAATAGTGATGAATAATTTAATACTTAATTAAAAATCGATTATTTTTAAAGTGAAATAAATTCTTATACTTAGCAAAAGAAAACTATCAATCAAATTAGAATGTAAAGACAAAGAATTCGATTATTATAATAGCAAATAACTAGATTTAAAATACAAACGACTAATATGTACCATAAACTTTAGAAACTTTATATAAAAATATACATATACATATATAATATATATATATATAATAGATTTAAATAACTACTTTCATAGTCGATTTTTTCGGTTATGTTTTTATTAAAACCAAAACCAAACAAAATTTGATCGGTTTTTAAAATTCCAAACCAAACCAATTTTTTTTTTAAGAAAAAAAAAATTATGCTACTCTCCTCCCTCCCCCCCCCCCAAGTCCTTATGTTTCCTGTGCTCTCCCCTTCCCCCCTAAATACCAAATATTTTCATGACTCTATTTTCTTTCAAGAATTTAATTATTCTTCCATAAATTTAGACAAACCCAAAGGAACTATTGTGTTGCTTTACTTTTTTTACGTAAAAACAACGTTGATTGTGCTCCATAACTAAAAAAAAAATACTTTTTTTTGGTTGAAAAAGAAAGTATTATTTCTACAACATGAAAATACTCTTTTTGTTGCAATAAAAGAAAATACATTTTACTAAGTACGTCATTTTGTTGAAATAAAAAAAAAATCTACATCATGAAAAGAAAGCATTTGTTTGTTAAAATAAAATAAAAATACTTTTTTTTATCGTGAAATGAAAATGCTCAATTGTTGAAATAAAAAAAAATGTTTTATCTATAACATAAAAAGAAAGTACTATTAGGGTTGGATGAAGGTGGATAGGGGTGAGGGTGGGGTGGGGTGTGGGGTGGTTGGTGGGGATGAGGAATGAGGAGAAAGTTGAAAAAAAAATTTGGAAAATATTTTTCAAAACATTTAAGCGAACCAAATATGAAAAAATAGTAAAACATTTTACTAAACATATTTTACTTCCTACCAAACACACCATATGTATGGTCATTTTCATTCCTACCAACAATCTCAACCTATAGTGTAGAAGTCTTACCTCAAATTTGTCAGTTTTATATTATTGGTTGAGGAAAAGAAAATGTTAAATTTAAGTTTAGAAGTTGTTATACATAATTTACATAGACATTAGCACGCTTACGGCTCTTTACAAAACACTTTACTAACCCAAAAGTTCAACTTATTCCTAGACTTTACGAAAATTCCATTTCTTTGACACGATTCCTATTTCTTATCTTAGTAAGGTTTCAATATCAAGTGGTTGTTGCCATTAGATAGAAAAATGAGATGGAAAAATTACACTTGACACAACTTAAGTGTCTTCTACTTTTTAAATTATTCTGGTTTTGGAACCTATTTACTCAATTAATCTGATGAATTTGTACGGTAGAAAGTGTATTATATTGACTAATTTGAATTAGTATCGTATAAAATCTATTTCACGGGATTTTAATGCCACTTTTCAAAATGAATTGATCATGTTTTGGTACTCAAATCCGAGATTTCTAATCCGCATGGGCACATGTGGGTGTTTAAGCGCCCATTAACTTTGATCATATTTAGTAAATTTGCATAGACAATTATAAAAATATTTCGATAAATATTAAGTGAGCATCCATAGCTAAACTCAATTTTCCTCTTTTTTTGAATTTTTTTTCGGCGAGCACTCATAACTTTAAATTTTTTGAATCCGCCTGTTCTTCCAAGTTCTAATGGCTTGCTTACAACATTTATTATGGTGAGTAGATTGTTATGTTAATTCCTATGTATAAATTAGATGTTTATATTTTATCTTATATGCTACTCTTAATTATCTTCTGTTACTTAGCTCGACAAGCAGACCACGTCGACCCTTTATTTGTCAATTATTGTGTGCTTACCAACCAAAAACAAGAGTTGAAATCAACTGATTTTATATGCTTGTGTGTCTAATGCACTAGTTGAGCACGAGTAGTGGACAAATCTTTTGCTTTTTTTTTAAGTGACTTCTTCTACAAAATTAATATAATATGAACAAGGAGATAAATAGGTTGTATTTTATTTACGCCCAGGTTGGATTAGAACAAAAGTTCAAAATTACTTTGAATAACTGAAAAGAATCATATTTTCTTTTATAAAAACAGACTTCCTTTTTGTTGGAAACCAAACTAAAAATTTTCAAAAATAAAAAATGATTTTTATTTAGGTTCTTATAAAATTGACGACACAAACAAACTTTTCCCGAGATTATTCTTCAAAAATATGCCCAAATAATAATTAAAATCCTAAATCCAAATGCCACCTCCATTTCACCAAAATGATATTAAAGCTATGAATTGATTTTGATAATTTTTATGTCACGAGACAAGTTCCTTAAAATAATTTGTATTTTTACATTTTAAAAAAGTAATAATAATTAATTAATCGCTCAATCCACAATACCTTTCAAATAGAAACACGTCTCATCATGTCGTCACAATATCGTTGTTAGAGTTGGTAAGATTTGAAAGGGTTTGCCTTTGGGATTTGTTGGTCAATTTGGTCTCCTAGCAGTTCGTACACCAACTCCCCTCCAAACTTTGACATTAACTTTCCCTATTTCAACATCCTTCAAATATCTCGCAAACGGCAGTTTGGTTGGTATACAAGTTATCTCATTATTAATAATTTCGTGATTAGCTGTTCTATTTTTTCATAGGGATAAAATGCAATATCGGAATAATTAATGCCGAAATTAGTTATACCACGATTTTATACCAACCAATCATAGGATAAACTAATCTTAAATTTAATCCCGGAATTAGTTATCTCTTATACCAAACGAGCCCTACGAGATTCATCTATTTTTATTTAGAAGTTTCGGATTCAAACTCAATGGATGAAGACCCTATGATAGGGAAAACTTCTAGCTTTAACGAGTGCTACATAGTGAAAATTTGAATCAGTCGCGAGGGCGGATCCACTTCCCGACATACGAGTTCACATGAACCCATTAGATTTTGTCCAAACAGTGTAAACGTGTTCGAAAAATTTACCAAAATATCTAAAAATTTGAATGTGAATCCAATTTTTACTTGATATCATTGCAGAAACTCATAAATATTAAATTTTAGATCCGCCTCTAATTAGTCGGACTAATGAATTTCGTACATGGGTTAAACCAAAAAATCAACCATTTAATGTTTACTTTACTTATTCTTGGTTTAACATGGTTAGTGGCTTGGTCCCCCTATGAGTAGGAATTTAGGTGTATGAAACTGTCGTTTTCCCCTTTTGTTAGCGTTGATCAGTTTATGTCAAATTAGGGTCGTTCAAAATCGAACTGTAATCGTATCGAACCAAAAAATTAGCTTATCGGCTTATTGGTATCGGGTTATTGGGTAATGGTTGGTGAACATATTGAGATTTTTTAATTAACGGCTTAACGGTTTGGGGGCAGATTACTCAATTTCCTTATCGGATAAACAGTTAACCCGTTAAGAATTTTTATATTTATACTTTTACCCCTATATGTATAAAGTACTATTTGTAACCATAAATCCCTAATTTCTGAATTCAATCAATACTATCATCTATTAATTTCAATATGCTTGATACAAGCATATTGTACGATTGATAAGATATATGCATTCTTGTTATGTTTTGATGATCTAACAAACTTACTGATAAGAATCAGATAAGGAACATGATACAGATCCTTAAGTACGTGAGAATAACAAGTCTCAAGCTGGGGACACGAATTATCTCTTAAGAGTCAAAGAAACAACAAGGGGAACAGATGGACATCAGTTCCCTTGGTGACCGTACCAGTCAACCTCCCAACAGCTATAAAGTTGCTGCCCGCACACGCAACAGTACAGTAGTCAACGTCATTGGGAATGCCCTTGTACCAAACATGCTTGTATCATTCAAGTGATGTCACCTATGTAATATTAATATTAAACCAAAGGTAAAACATCACTAGAAGAAAAAAGAATCGATCCAACATTCTCTCAAGTCTGTGCATCAAACCAACGAGCGATTCTCAAAGGCGTCAAGAACAAAGAACAATATAACAAATGACCAGTTTCCTGTATTGAGTCATTACATGTCCTTAGTTGTGTTGCATATTTGTTAAAGTACTTACTTGTGATTCCTATTTAGCTTAGTTAGAAGCATTGTGTAGGAAACTTTTGTAAAATCTTAAACCTTGTGTTTGTATCTTGGCTAGAGTTAGTCGAGTTGTAAGCTTTGTAATAGAGTTATTACAAAGGGGCTTGTAATAGAGTTGTTACAAGTTAGTAAGAGATTAAGAGATTAATTCCTAACAATAGGTTATAATCTAAAATTTGCTTAGTAGTAAAGTTGAAATCCTACAAGGGTAGGTCGTGATTTTTAATCCTGTGAGCTGGTAGTTTTCCACGTAAAATTCCATTGTGTCATTTACTTACTGCAATGTGCATGTGTTTCAGTAGAAACTAATATAGAACATGGTTCTCTATATAGTTTGGTGGACCCTTAGTTTCTACCTATTGGCATCAGAGCAGGTTCTTTCTATGAGGCTAACACCTAGAAAGGATCCTCATGGCTGCTCCACCAAATTTTGAAGAAGGTCAATCTACCACCAAGATTCAACGACCAATACTATAGATGGTGGAAGACAATGATGCATGATTTTATTATGGCTGAAGATTCAGAGCTCTGGGATGTTATTTGCGATGGACCCTTCGTCCCTATGAAGACAAGTGGTGACCCAACAGTAACAGTTTCCAAAACAAGAAAGGAATTCAACGATGATGATCGAAAGGCCATAGAGAACTTTCGAGCAAAAATAATTCCCGTATGTTGTATTGGACCAGACGAATACAATAAGATTTTAGCATGTCAATTAGCCAATGAGATCTGGGAAGCTCTCTAAACAGTTCATGAAGGGACAACTCAAGTCAAGCAGTCGAAGATTGATATGCTAACCACAAAGTATGAGCTCTTCAGGATGAAGGATGATGAGTCCATTCAAGACATGCACACTCGCTTCACCTCTATCATCAATGAGCTCCATTTTCTGGGAGAAATCATTTCAAGGAACAAACTTGTTAGGAAAATACTCAACGCATTACCCAGTTCTTGGGAAAGCAAAGTAAATGCTATCACAGAGGCAAATGATCTACAGAAGCTGACCATTGATGAACTCGTTAGGAATATGAAAACTTATAAAATGAAGAAAAAGAAGGACAATGAGAAAAGAGATCCCAAAAGGGAGAAGAACCTGGTCCTCAAGACAAACAACAATGAATCAAGTGGTGAGGATGCTGACATGGCCTACTTGACAAAGAGGTTTCAGAAAATGGCTTGCAAAAATGGAGGTATTCCAAAACGGGGCAGCTCCAGCAAGCAAAGAGGCTATGACCTATGTCATAAGTGTGGGGAGTCAGGACATTTTATCAAAGATTACCCTTTCCTCAAGCAAGATCAGTACAAACACAACACAGACAAAGCAACTAATAGGAACCAGGTTCTTGACAAACGGTTCTAAAGAAAATATGTTGCTGACAATATTGTGAAACAAGCTCTTGCTGCATGGGGAGACTCTTCCAGCAAATCTGGAGAAGATGATGAAAAAGGCGACAACAAAATGATGGCAGTAGAAAGTGAAGCAACTGAAATGACACTGTCTTTGCCCTGATGGCACAATCTGACGATGAGGTAAACTTTCTAGATGTTCAAAGAAATCTGAAGTCTTACTCTCCAAAAAAACTTATGTCTTTGGCAAATGTTTTAATTGATGCTTATCATAGTCTTATAAATGATAAAAATGCATTAACTGTGGAACTAGGAGAAGTAGAACATGATAGAGATAATCTAGTAGTTTGTGTGGTCGATTTAAAAGAAACCATTGAGAGTTTGAAAAAAGAAAATGGTGCCCTAGCTGAAATAATTGCAAACATAGAACATGAGAGAGATGACCTAACAGTTGTTGTGGTTGATTTAAAAGAGACCATTGAGTGTCTTAAAGAAGAGAAAAAAATCCTTAACTAAAAAGGTAGCTAACATAGAGCATGGGAGAGATGACCTATTAGTGGTAGTTGTAGACCTAAAGGAAATAATTGATGAACAAAAAGGAGAAGGTGGTCATGAGATTACTCGAAAGGGAAAGGAAGTTGCAAGTGAGAAATATCTTAGGATTGAAGATGAGTTAAAATCAGTAAAATCCAGTCTGTGTGCCGAACTAGAGAAAAACAAGCAACTTTAGGAAGATCTAGGAAGAGTTAAGAGTGATCTAGAAAAATCACTCAAGTGGACTTGGTCCTTTGATGTTATCACTGCCATGTATAAGAATAATGGGGGAAACATGCAAGGAATAGGGTTCCAAAGGGAAAATACTCCATACATCCCTCATAGCTAGTACGTTACTGTACCTGATAACTGGTCTGCACTCACTGTGATAACACTGGGCACTTTAAGGAAACCTGTAAGGCCAGATTTCAGTCTCAACAGAAAAATAAATTTTTTGCTAAAAAGGTAACTACTGCTAAAGAACCTGGTACCTCATATAAAAAATATGCGATGCATGCTTGGACCAGAAGAGTCCCGATTCATCCCTTTCCTTATTACAAGGGACCCAAACTTGTTTGGGTTCCTAAGTCTAACCCTTGATTTCCTTGTGCAGAGAGTAGTGAAAGGGAGCAACCAACAATGGTACATGGATAGCGGCTGCTCAAAGCACATGACTGAAAGCACAAATAATTTCCTTTCACTCAAGGCCCTGCAAAGAGGGAGTGTGTCCTTTGGAAACAGCAAAAAAGGATACATTTTGAGAGTTGGAAAGATTGGGAAGTCTCTTTCTCACTCAATTGAAAATGTGTACTACGTGAACGGGTTGAAGTACAGCTTGCTAAGTGTCTCCCAAATCTGTAACAAGGGAAACGGAGTGGAATTTGTGTCAAAAATATGCACGGTCACAAATCTTGTGGCTGATGAAGTGGTTTTGGTGGCTAAAAGATACAAAAACATCTATGTTGCTGACTTTGAATCCCTACAAAATGGGGATCGTAGTTATCTGGGTGTTGTAGATGATGATGCTGAACTATGGCACAAAAGACTAGGTCATGCAAGCTTTATGTTGCTGAATAAATTGGTCAAGAAGGATCTGGTTCATGGCTTGCCCAACTCAAGCTTCAAGAATCACAAGGTGTGCGATGCATGTGTAAAAGGAAAGCAAGTCAGATCTTCTTTCAAGACCAAAAAGGAAGTTAGTACCTCAAGGCCACTTGATCTCCTCCATATGGATCTATGTGGACCTATGAGAGTGCCAAGTAGAGGAGGAAAGAAGTACATCTTCGTTATTGTGGATGACTATTCCAGATTAACATGGACTCTGTTTCTCAGAACCAAGGATGAAATCTTTGAAGTATTTGTTGCATTTGTGAAGAAGATCCAGGTGAAGATGAGCCATAATGTAGTAAGTATAAGGTCGGATCATGGCATAGAATATGACAATGCCAAATTCGATGAATTATGTGCTGAAAATGGCATCACTCATAATTTTTCAGATCCAAGAACACCTCAACAAAATGGTGTCGTGGAGAGGAAGAATAGGACCCTTGAAGATATAGAAAGAACAATGTTGATTGACAGTGGCACTGCAAATTTGTTTTGGGCAGAAGCCATCAACATTGCATGCTACTTGGTGAACAAGTGCATGATCAGGTCCCTTTTGAACAAAACCCCATATGAACTACTGAACGGGAGGAAGCCCAAGTTGACACATCTAAGGACATTTGGGTGCAAATGTTTTGTACTCAACAATGGCAAGGAAGCACTAGGAAAGTTTGATGCCAAACGTGATGAAGGGAGCTTTCTGGGCTATTCATCACAAAGCAAAGCCTACAAAGTATACAACAAACGAACTCAATGCGTTGAGGAAAGTATACATGTGATCTTTGATAAATCTCACCACTCATGTGGGAATGATTCACATGATAAGATTGATCAAGATGGAGAACAATCAACTATCCCTGGTGAAGTCATTGACATGTCAAATGGAAAAGCTGACATGATGAACCATATCAAGGAATCAAATGATGATGGTGCAATCATATCTCCAACTGATGGGGAGGAACCCGGTTCCTTAATCACAGCAACTCAAGCTGAAAACAGAGTTGTTGATATTGTACAAGGCACCCCACATGCTGAGGTGAGAAGGAGAACTCACGACAACCAAGGATCACATTCAGAAATACCTGGACCTTCCCACAATGAGGTTCAGTTGTCTAACTGTAAACACAAAAGTTCACACCCTACTGAAAATATGATCACTCATCTTGACTCAGGAATTCAAACCAGTTCAAAGACAAGAAACGCGCTTGCCTTCTCAACTTTTCTCTCTCAAATTGAGCCCAAAAACATCAAGGAAGCATTGGAAGATGCTGATTGGATTACGACTATGCAATAAGAACTCCATCAATTTGAAAGGAACAACGTATGGCACCTGGTTCCACGACCTGCTGACAGAATTGTTATAGGAACCATGTGGGTATTTGATAAGTAGGGATTTTAGCCTATTATTTGCTCTCTTTTACTTAGGTTTTGAGCCAAAAATGCGTAAAGGTATTTTCGAAAACTAACTTAATGTGCTTGCTTGCAGGGTTTTGTTCGAAATGAGCTAAAGAAGCAATAACCAACTCATAAAGGAGTCAAACATGAACAAAAACCAAGTCTGGACCAATACTGTGGAACGCGGACCGTGATAGAAAAGGTCGGCCGCGAAATTATTATCGCTGAGGCGGCCATTATTCAGCGGACCGCGAAATAGAGATTCAGAGAAGCTGTTTTGAGCACTAAAATTGAGCGTTGAGAGCAGCAGAAAGATGCGACCGTGAAGTGACTGGCGCGGCCACGGTTGGAATTTAGCGGACATCGTTTGTCGAGGTTCAGAGACTTTGCAAAATGGGCATAAATAAAGAAGGCGGTCTGCGTCCAAATTACGTGGCCGCGAAGAAATCTCACGCGGACGCGGTGAACATTACGTGGTCCACGAAATGAAGATCTACCCTGGCCCAGGTATGAATAAACGCGGATCACACTCACTATTACGCGGCCGCGAAAACCCAAGCGTGGACGCTGAGAGCGGGGAATTTTTGTCCGAAATTTTCAGCCTAGTATAAATAGACCCTTTTATCAATTTTAGGTTAAGTTTTGTTTAGCAGAGCACGTGAATGGCTGATTTTTTCCTTTTTGGACAATTTTAGAGTAGATTTACCTTCAAACTTTAGATTCTTATCTTGTACTTTAATATTATGGCTTATATTTCATCGTTATCTTTGATTTCTGCTGTTATTATGAGTAGCTAGACCCCATAGCTAGGGTTGTGACCCAACCGTAGTGTGGGTATTTAATGGGTCTTGAATTCTAGGGCTTAATTATTTATGGGTTAGTGATATTTAGCCTAATTCATGCTTAAATTATAGAATTAGTGGTTGCAAATACTGAATCATGCCTTTATGACTTAGGCTCGGACTAAGTCTAGGAAAATTAGGCTAACAAGGAATTGGGGTGAACTCAAGAGATTGATAGCCCCAATTAAAGGCTTAAACCTAGAGATAGTAATATCCGACTTGAGCCAATTTTACTTGTATTGTATGAACACCCATTTGGGCTTGAGAAAGCCAAATCGGGCAAAGTCACTCAAACTACGGAGAGGTATAGAGTGAGCACTTATGTGTGATGGTTATATCATGACCCCAATCATAACAAGCTTGTCCTAGATTTTTGATACCCATTAGATACTCACCTAGGAGGAAGTCACTTCCCTAGTGCCTTTTAACACTTGAAAACTTTCACCAAAAATATTGTACTTAGCTTATAGCATACAATAGTATAAAATTAGAATAGAATCAATCGCAACAATGTTTGGAAGTGCAATTAGGAACAATACGCACATCTAGATTAGTTAGATACCCAACTCCAAGCCAAATTAACTCCCTGTGGAAATCGATCCTGACCTCGTTGGGTAAAACTGCATTGACCATACTCGCTACTCTATAGTGGTGTAGGTTTGTCCTCGATCAGTATTCAGAAACAAACTTGATGAGTTTGGAAACATAACTAGAACCAAGGCAAGGCTAGTAGTTCAAGGCTACAATCAAGAAGAAGGATTGACTATGATGAAACCTTTGCTCCAGTTGCTCGAATGGAGGCCATCAGAATCCTCATTGCCTTTGCATCTCATATGGAATTAAAATTATTTCAAATGGATGTCAAAAGTGCATTTCTGAATGGCTTTATAAAAGAAAAAGTATTTGTCAAGCAACCACCTGGATTTGAGAATCATGAGCATCCTGAGCATGTTTTTAAATTTGACAAGGCATTATATGGGCTAAAGCAGGCTCCTCGTGATTGGTATGAAAGGTTTTCCAAATTTCTTCTACAAAATGGCTTTACAAGAAGGAAAAATTGACAGCACCTTATTTTTGAAGAAACGAGGGAGGAACCTACTCATTGTGCAAGTATTTGTGGATGACATCATGTTCGGAGCAACAAATGACTCACTGTGTGAGGAATTTACAAAACTCATGAGAAATGAGTTTGAAATGAGCATTATGAGGGAATTAAATTTCTTTTTGAGATTACAAGTCAAGCAAACTCTTAAGGGGACAATGATAAGTCAACAAAAGTACATCAAGGAGCTTCTAAAGCGATTTGATATAAAAGGATAAAAAATCATTGATACTCCTATTGCTACCACTACTTGTCTGGACATGGATGAACATGGTTCTCCTGTAAATGAGACCATTTATAGAAGTATCATAGGGTCACTCATGTATCTCACAACAAGCAGACCAGATATTATTTTCAGTGTGGGACTCTGTGCTAGGTTTCAGTCTAATCCAAAGGAATCTCATCTGAAAGTTGCCAAAAGAATCCTGAGGTATCTCAAAGGCACGCAGGACCTGGTTCTCTACTATCCCTTAGGAAATAACTTTAATTTAATCGGATATGCTGATACTGATTATGCTGGTTATCTAGTAGATAGAAAAAGCACTTCTGGCATGGCACATTTTATGGGATCATGTCTGATCTCACGGGGTACAAGAAAACAAAACTCAGTGGCTCTTTCAACTGCTGAAGCTGAATATGTGGCGGCTTCCTCTTGTTGTGCTCAATTGCTATGGATCAAGCAACAACTAGAAGATTTTGGTATATTTTCTGACTGTGTGCCCTTACTATGTGACAACACAATTGCTCTCAACATGGCCAAGAATCCGGTTCAACATAAGAGAACAAAGCATATTGATGTGCGACACCGCTTCCATATATATAATGTTGAAAAAGGGCTCATCTGTATGAAATTTTGTAGCACAGAAGATCAAATTGCAGACATCATCACCAAAGCACTGAGTAGAGAACACTTTGAAAGGAACCGCTTGGCACTAGGGTTAATAAAATCAAGCTAAGGAACTGGTCCCTTAATGATTGGCTATGAAAGAAATGTGCAGGTAAAATTGCTAAAAAGTATTTTCTGGTAAAGTCTAACTCATCTCTATACCGTTGCAAGTAGACACACATGACGATTACAGAGAAAACAAGTGGCCAATGATATTACATTTCAGTCAAAAGGATGAAGTTCACATTTACAAAATCTGTAAGGGAACCTGGTTCCCTTGACACACGTTAGTAGTTTCTATGTACTTTCATCCACATCTTTTTAACGGCTAAAATGGTGCCACGTCATTAAAATGTCAATCTTTCCTTTCTCTCTCTTTTTGGAACTCAAACGTCCTACCCTTTATGAAATGACCCATCTACCCATATTGATACTCGTTCCTAACCGGTCCCTCACCCCTCTTAAATAACTTCTCTCACGGTCACTATCATAATTGTTCACATCAAAGCCAAAAATTCCCTTTTTTGCCTCAAACCAAACACTCTTTTTTTCCCATCGAATTCTCACTACCCTCCATCATGTCTGAAAATTTGGAAACTCAGAATGATCCAAGCATCGTCCCCACTGTGTCTTCACCCATTGAAACCCCAGTGCTAGAGCCTATAATCCCTATACCATCTAATCCAAACCCTAAGCTAGAGTCACAACCACATAATGGTTCCTCTCCAACTCAGTCGAGTACTAGCTCTCATCGGAGTCGCAAAACCTCGACTCCCAAGAAATTTATGGCAGCGACCTCTCCTTCTGTCTCGTCAAAAAAAATGGTAGAAGTAGATATAGTGGCGGAAAAAGAACATAAGGGAATCTCTAGTCAACCAGTGGAAGAAAGTTTTGAGATGCAAGGAGTGGGTTGTAATAGTGATGAATCGCTAAAGACTACCTCATGCCTTGATCGGTATGCTGCCGATTCTATAGGTAATGCTCTTCTTATGTCTTCTGAGTTTACCTTGGAGTTACAAGAACAAGAGCCTATAGAAAATATGTTGTCAATAGCTGCTGAGGGAAGTCTTATTGGGGGTTATGCGAGTGTGTCGGAAGCGAATTGGTCTCAGAGGAAAAAAAAATGGTATACAGATAGAGAGTAGGGAACCGGTGCATGTCGAAACTTTGGCACCTGACAATACTACTGGGGAACCAACTGAGGGACCTCATCACTCCACCCAAGAGGGGCCTTATGCTTCTACTTGGGATAAAACCCCTGGTTCTCCACAAGAACCACAAGTCAATATTGATCTCTCCCCTTCTCCTCATTTCTATGTTGAGCCATTATGCATTGTTGTCCCTGAACTGAGATCTTTATTTGAGGAGGAGCATGAGGATAGTGAAAATGACTATGAATATGTGGCTCTTGCGAGCTTCATCAAGGCTAGGAGTAGACAAGCTACTCAACATGAGTCAACTCCTAAGAGACCTACCACTAGGTTGCAGAAGAAGGAAGCTCTTGAGTCAGTTCTTAGGAACAACAAAGAAAAATAGAAGAAGAGGAGATTGGTAAAGTATGGGAAGATTGTAAATGAGAAGGTAGTGCCTCCAGCACTAGTTGTCGATATTGATAATGAGGTGGATGAGGAACATGGTTTCCTTAGTTCGTAAGTCCTCAAAGAAACTTACAATTCCAAAGTCCAAGAAAGAGTCATCTGTGAGTGAGATGGGTTTAAGCAATGTTGAGGGTGAAAAATCTGGTGAGCAAGTAGTTGACAAATCCGATGAGAAAGCAGTTGCCAAGTCTGGGAAGAAAGTGACTGAAGAGTCGGTTGAACAAGTATCTAAGAAAAACGTGTCTGAGAAATATGCTGAGAAAAGAAAGGGTGCAAGAAAATCAGTGAAAAGGAAGGCTAGTGACAGTGAGGAACCTGGTTCCTCCAAGAAGGCTAAGGTTGGAGCAACCCAGGATGCTAGAAGGGAAAAATTAAGATACGAAAAGGTGTTGTAGGGCTGTACATTTGCCTTTGATATTCTTGACATGTCAGAAATGTGCCAACTGGTGGATATTTGTGAATTCCAATAGTGGACACATTTATTCACAAGTGACAGTCCCAAGGTGTATGAGGCAGAAGTGCGTAGTCTCTATGCTGACTTCTTCACAGTTGAGGATGATAACATTTGCCTGCAAGTGAATGGTGTTGATTTTGTGATGGATACTGTTGTCCTGGGAACCATTTTAGGCGTGCCAACTGATGGGATGTCCTCCATTGAGGGGGACTGCTCTCCGAACTTCAGAAACGCCATCGTGAAGGATAAGGCAGTGCAGCAAGGGGAACAGGTACACAAGAAAGCCCTCCTTCCAGTGTGCCAATTTCTATTCAAAATGGTGAACAAAGTTCTGCTCCCATGTGCTGAAAGACGCTCCATTACATCAAGAGTGGACATGGTTCTCATGGAAGCACTGGATGGCTACACCACTATAAACCTGCCTGGTCTAATGACATAGCACATGAAAAAAGTGGCAGAGTTCAAGGATGGTAATCATGGGTTGCCTTACGGGTGCCTCCTTACTAAAGTATTTGAATTCTTCAAAGTTCCCATAGGAAAGGCTAAAGTAGGAACTCACAAGCAATCCTTCTCCAAAACCACCCTTGAAGAGTGTGAGTGCATTGATAGGAGTGGAGGGGTTGGCAGTAATTCCACCATCTCTCAGCTGATCAATGCTCAAAATATTACCACTGAAGAAATAAGGAAGCTGAAGGCACAGAATGCCATTCTCAAAGGTCAGCTCAGTCAGACCCAGGAGGCACCTGGTTCCAGTAGTTCCCAAAGCACAGAGGTTTCCTGTCTGACAAAGGAAAATGATGCTCTCAGGAAACACGTTGAGGACCTGAAGGAAAGGTTGCTAACTGAGCAAGTGCTCACCAATGCTCGAATGGACATCCTTCTTCGAACCCTTGCCTCTTCCTCTACCTCCAGTGCTCCTTAAACCGTCGTCCCATTCCCAGTGTCAAGTTCTTAGTGTCTATCATCTGTTCTCTTTTCTTATGCTTCGACATGTTTATGACTGGTACCTTTTTGTGGTTTTTAATTTTGTGGATGATTTGGTAACAACGGAACTGCTCCCTGTTTTCTTTCCCTAACTTAATGATAGTTTCATCCTTTTGTTGTGCATGTCTTGCTCTTTTGCTCTATTTTGTATTATGTTGTATGTACACATATGGCATGAGTTAACCAAGCTAGACTTCTTTTTGCTTATTGCTTGCTACTGATCTTTTTATGATGCCAAAAGGGGAAGATTAAATTGAGGGGGAACAAGATAGGGAACAACAGATTCAATGGGAATTCTGGGAAACTTCAACTATAAGTTTGTCATCATCAAAAAGGGGGAAATTGATAGGATATATGCGTTCTTGTTATGTTTTGATGATCTGACAAACTTACTGATAAGGAACCTCATACAGATCCTCAAGTATGTGAGAATAACAAGTCTCAAGATGGGGACGCGAATCATCTCTTAAGAGTCAAAGAAACAACAAGGGGAACAGATGGATACCAGTTCCCTTGGTGACCGTACCAGTCAACCTCCCAACAGTTGTAAAGTTGCAGCCTGCACACGTAACAGTGCAAAATAGTGCAACAGTCAACTTCATTGGAAAAGCCCTTGTACCAAACATGCTTGCATCATTCAAGTGATGTCACATATGTAATATCAATAGTAAACCAAAGGCAAAACATCACTAGAAGAAAAAAGAATCGATCCAGCATTCTCTCAAGTCTGTGCATCAATACAGCGAGCGATTCTCAAGGGAATCAAGAACAAAGAACAACATAACAAAGGACCAATTTCTTGTGTTGAGTCATTGCATGTCCTTAGTTGTGTTGCACCTTTGTTAAAGCACTTTACTTGTGATTCCTACTTAGCTAAGTTAGAAGCATTGTGTAGGAAACGTTTGTAAAATCATAAACCTTGTGTTTGTGTCTTGGATAGAGTTAGTCGAGTTGTAAGATTTGTAATAGATTTATTTAAAAGGGGCTTGTAATAGAGTCGCTACATGTTAGTGAGAGATTAAGAGGTTAATTCCTAGGTTACATTAGGTTGTAATATGAAGATTGCTCAGTAGTTGTAACGACTCGGCCAGTCATTTTGAGTATTATAACCCCGTTTTCCTATTTACTACTCAATTTATGCTTTACGGTTATTTTATGACTTGCCGGGGTAGTTGGTTTGGGTACGAAAGGAATTCGGAGTGAAATGAGACACTTAGTCTCATAATTGAAGATTTTAAGTTAGAAAAGTGACAGGATGTGGACTTATGTGTAAATGACTTCGGATTTGAATTTTGATGATTTCAATAGCTCCGTATGGTAATTTCAGACTTAGGAGCATGTCCGAAAAATTATTTGGAGGTCCGTGGTAGAATTAGGCTTGAAATGCCAAAAGTTGAAATTTTAGAAAGTTTGACCGAGGGGTTGACTTTTTGATATCGGGGGTCGGAATCCGATTCTGAAAATTTGAATACCTCCGTTATGTTATTTATGACTTGTGTAAAAAATTTGAGGTCAATCGGACGTAATTTGATAGGTTCTGGAGTCGTTTGTAGAAACTTGAAATTTCAAAGTTCATTAGGCTTGAATTGTGGTATGTTTCGTGATTTTAGCGTTGTTTGAGGTAATTTGAGGGTTCGACTAAGTTCATATGATATTTTAGGACCTGATGGTATGTTTGGTTAAGGCCCCGGGGGATTAACGGATTATTTTTTGCCTTGGTGAGATTGCTGATATCTGCTGCTGCATTTTTTTGATTTTCTCTTTTGCGTTCGCAAGTGGGCCCTCGCGTTCGCGAAGAGTGTTTTCTAAGTGTGAGGTTTTGTTCTTCGCGTTCGCGAAGGGGATGAAGCGAACGCGAAGGTATGGTCTATGTGTGCATCACGAACAAGTGTGAGGTGTCGCGTTCGCGAAGAGGAGTGAGGCTATTGGGGACCCCAACTCCTTGTTATACGCGTTCGCGAAGGCCTGAGCTAGAAAAGCTTTGCGTTCGCGTAGCCGTGGTCGCGTTTACGAAGGGTAAGATTTGTAAAGCTTCGCGGGTAAGATTTGTAAAGCTTCGCGTTCGCGAAGCCACGGTCGTGTTCGCGAAGTGTTAAATTTGTGGGCAGTCAAGTTATGCTTTGCGAACGCGAGGGCCATGTCGCGTTCGCGAAGAAGAGAGGTCTGGACAGAAAGTTTAACTTTGTCCCATTTTCCATTTTGTACGATTTGGAGCTCGGATTGAGGCGATTTTTGCGAGATTTTTAGAGGAAACAACGGGGTAAGTGTTC
This sequence comes from Nicotiana tomentosiformis, assembly GCF_000390325.3. Taxonomy (NCBI): domain Eukaryota; kingdom Viridiplantae; phylum Streptophyta; class Magnoliopsida; order Solanales; family Solanaceae; genus Nicotiana; species Nicotiana tomentosiformis. Next base: position 7,159,910 of record NC_090820.1, on the reverse strand, counting down.
TTAACTCAATATTGGTCAACTTACCCAAATTCATGGTTCTTTTTATCATTTAATTGGTGAATTAAGTTGGAAAAGTTTGAAAACCTTTTTGGATAAATTTGAGGATTTGAGGGCCGAATTATTATCGGAATTTAGTAATTTTGGTATGGATAGACTCGTGGTAGAATGGCGGTTCATATGTTATAACTTTTGTCGAGTTTCGAGACGTGGCCCCCACAGGCGATTTTTGGAGTTAAAATTCGGTTTTTTATGGAAAAATTGTATTTTCATATGGAATTAATTTCAATTAATTTTATTGACTGAAACGAATTATTTGTGACTAGATTCGAGGCATTCGGAGGCCGATTTGCGAGGCAAAGGCATAGCAGAGTAAAGAATTTTACACTCTGAGGTAAGTAACAATTTTAAATCTGGTCCTGAGTGTATAAAACCCCAGATTGTGACATGATCCATCCCGTGGAAACTGTAAAGCTGAATAACTTGTTGATAGTTATTTGCTCTCTATGTGTTGTGAAAACTTGACTATAAGTCATGCTAGAAATCATGTTTAGGTTATATGTTGGTATTATTGGGACCCACAGAGGTCATGTACATGTGAATTATCTGCTTAAATTGTGGTTTTGTACTCAGTCACAACTTACTTGATTATTTTATCTCAGTCTCTAATATTCATTATTGATGTATCATATCATTGTTATTTGGGCTGAATTTATGATTGTGGAGAGTCCGGGAGACTGGAGAGCTTTATGACTGAGTGAGGCCGATATCCTGATTGTGAGATATTATACTATAGCACGTGAGTTGGTCGTGCAACACGTGAGTTGTCCGTGCAGATCCTTATATTATACTATAACATGTGAGTTGGCCGTGCAACACGTGAGTTGTCCGTGCGGATCCTTATATTATACTATAGCACGTGAGTTGGCCTTGTAGCATGTGAGTTGGCCGTACAGATCCAGATATTTATATTATGGCGTGTGAGTTGTCCGTGCAGATTATAGTGCTTGGGATGTAGGAGCCCCTCCGTAGTCTCTACACCCCCAGTGAGCGCGGGTACCCATTGAGTGTGAGTGCTGAGGGTTGAGAGTCGAGTAGTTGAGTTGTTGTGACGAGTCGAGTGACTGTTGCCCTGAGAGGCTGTACTTGCTTTTCATTTGTCGTTGCACTTAGTTGCTATTTGTCATTGTTGTGAAATTCTCTAAAAGATTTTATATCCGGATTACATGAACTTGAACTGTATAAATTGATTTGGCTTAAACTGCTGGATTTGAAAGCATGTCTATTCTTTGTTGGAGTTACTGGAAATGAACTATAATTGTGTAGCTCGTCACTATCTTCAATTCCTTATTTATTATTGTTATTTGCTGAGTTGGTTGTATTCATACTACACTCTGCACTTCGTGTGCAGATCCAGGTGCTTCTGGACATAGCAAGTGCTAATTCTCTCGCACAGTTAATTTTTCGGAGATTCAGAGATAGTTGCCGTGTTTCGCAGACCTTGTCTCTCCTTCCCTATCTCCTTATTTACTATATTTGGTCTTAGACTATTATAGATCATTTTCTTTTGACTTGTATCTATATTAGATGCTCATGTACTTAGTGATACGTGGTTTTGTGGAGTGTTCGTATTAGTATTGTGAGATTATGTATTGTATTTAAATATTATATTTTCAGACTTAAAGAAATTGTGGTTTATTAAGATTTTCGACTTGCCTAGTATCGAGATAGGCGCCATCACGACAAATTGGGATTTTGGATCGTGACGGTAGTGGAGTTGAAATCATACAAGGGTAGGTCGTGATTTTTAATTCCGTGAGTTGAGAGTTTTCCACGTAAAATTCCATTGTGTCATTTAGTTACTGCAGTATGCGTACGTTTCAGTGGAAACTAATAGAGAACATGGTTCTTTATATAGTTTGGTGAACCCTTAGTTTCAATAGGATTGCATGAATCGAAAAACTTGATTGGTAGCTTGGAGATGGAAGATATAGCCAACAACTTTCTGAATATTTTATTGCGGAATTCGTTCTTGCAAGTTGCTAAAAGAGACGAATACGATAACATTCAGTCTTTTACAACGCATGATCTTGCACATACATGATCGATCATGCATTATTTGCAATTTTGCATATATCAAAAGGTTACTTCTTAACACATTTAATAGTAATATTCTTGGTATCAGTTAGAAGACAAATAAATGTAAGCACTACTATTTGATCAGTGATGGGCGTGAGTTGTGATTACTTCTTGGTATAAGTTATAAAATGCATGTCCGTCTAATCTAGGCCTAAATTTTTCCTTACTTGGTATCTGATAATTGTACTGGATATTACATGTCACAACAAATAGATTAGGAAATATTCTATAAATAAATAAATCTAGACCTAAATTTTTTCTTATCTTTAATTCTCTACTTCTTTTTGTTATATCTATTTGATTTAGCGGATTAACCGCCCGATAATCGCTAATCCGATACCAATCCGTCCGATGTCTTATTGGTTGGCTAGTGGATTACTATATTTATAAACATGTTTACCCTTAAAAACAGATAACAATTGAATTTATACGTGGTTTTAAGGATATGTAGATTAATTCAATACAAGTGATTAATGACGTTAGAATAAGCAAATAAAAGACGTAATAAATGACCAAACCAATTATAAGAATGGGTCCGAACCCGGTTAATGACTTAACGAGGAACCTGTCTTCGGTTCCAAGCTTGCACTTATGAAGAACTTATGAACAAGAACTTTGAATAGCTTTGAGAAACAGAAGTATATCGCCTTGGTATGCATGTTACAATGTGTCTAATGAATAATAAGCTTCCCATTTATATAGTATGAGAGTTTCATCCTAGGTACAATTCTAAGAAAGGTAAAAATCTTCATTTTTGCTAACCACTAATTTTTTGTCGATACGAGTCGAGATTCGCGCTGTGATATCCGGTTAGGCACGGACATCACGGCCCTTTGTTAGTCGTGTGCGGTTGTTTGGTAAAGCTCTCCGAGGTTATGTTACTCGAACCGGACCCAGAGGACGTGGTCACGATGGCTCCGAGAGCAAGTGTTTTGCTCGGGCCCTGATACGAGAGGATTTTCGCTCTGATCCTGATTCCTTACATTCACGATCCTGCTCCGTTTGCCTCCCCCAGAAATCGGGGTGCTCCCTAGACTTGGTTTCACCCGAATACAAAATCGATAAGCCAAACTGTTAAGCGTAAATATCCGCCCGATCCGCCCGATGAACACCCTATGTCAAATCACTCACCATTCATTATGTTATTTATGAGTTCTATCATTGGTTTATTAGTTCTAATGTTTAGTTTAAGCTGCTCTGTTAATGCTAATCACGATACCATTGCTACTAGGTCGTGCTCCATCTTTAGGGTAAGAATTTGTTTAGCAGGATAGGATAATGAGTTGGACCTATTAATAGCCGAGTTCTCTTTATATAATTATTGCATTTTATATAGTGATGGAAATAATCCAATTAATACAAAAAATTAATCAATCAAATTCAACTGATTTTAATTATTTTCAAGCTTTCTAATTTTTTGTCTCTCTGGGTAGTGACTGCGAGTTTTTTTGAATTCTTTTTCAAAATAATATAAAAATAAAAATTGGGCAATAGAGAAGACTCCCACCCCACCCCCACCCACCCGATATTTATATATATTCCGTATTTGGTGTGCATATTTTGATTCATTTGTTTAGACTCACCTCCTCCGAAAATTACTTTAAATTAAAATTATCCCCGTGCTCCCATGCTTAAAAAAAGAAAAAGGGGGGCGCTAAATAGTTCTTTATATAATACTACACTCTCCTACTCTTTTTGTCCGTTATTCCCTTTGTTTCTTGTCGTATCCTAAAGTTAATTATTGTTTTTCTTCGAATTATTATTGGGACATTATACATATAAGTAAAAAAATATTAAAATGATATTTGTATAATATGGACGCACATAGATAACGCACATAGATATTTGCAAGGCGCGAAACCGTTGCACGAGGTCCCCATTCCACAGTTCATACTAAAGAAAATGCTGTCACTATTTGACATAATTCGCCACAAAGGAATCTTGTTTCTTGACTTAGAGAATTACAAAATGATATTGTATAACGGCTCTTAAATAATAATTAAAAATATATATTTTTTATTTATTTTTTATAAATATATATTTTAGTATATTATATACAAAAAAATATATTTTATATTTGTTTTGCGACTAACGAATATAAATAGTTTCAGTTGCGGGTTAAAAGTGATCTTTTCTTAGAAAATTACATAAGAGGTATTACCATATGTATTACTGTAATTAATTAAAAGTATTGTGGTACACGTAGTAATGAGAGGTAAAATGAAACAGATGTACCTATTATTTACCCCAAAAAATTGTAATAGAGTGCTTTGGCAATTATTTTTTTTTTCAAATAATTGTTCCTTATTGGAAAAAAAAGGATAAAATGGTACAAGTGATATTACATGAGCCTCGAGTATGAAAAAAATCTTGTTATGGAACGCTTCCCCTTAAACGGATCTTATATAACGCGAATTCAAATATAGTCGAACTCCAATATAGATAAACATTACATCAGTAGTGACTCTTTTGGCAAGTGGGAGACAAAGTTGCCTATGACATCTAACGCCAACCACCAACAAAAACCATAGCAGATATTTTTGCAATCATAGTATTCTCACAATGGGAATACTTAGAATATTTTTAAGCCTGATTCAATATTTAAATAATTAAACTAATGAATAAATCACTATAATAAAAAGTGATATTATTTTTTAGATTTTAATATTTTTACTTTACTTAATATTTATACATACATATTTGATAAAAAAAATGAATAAAGTAATATTATGTGACATACTAAAGACGAGGTGCATCAAACCATATATTTCCATGGTGGTCTCAGACATAGGCAATCTACCGTGCACGTGTAACTTATGAGTTCATGTAATTTGGGTATACAGTTAAACCTCTCTATAATAATATTATTTATTTTAATATTTTTGGCTTTTATAGTGTGGTTATTGTACACCTATAACATTATTTGATGTTTAAATATATTTTAGATGTTATAAGCAAAAAATATCCAAAAATTATTTTTTTAATGTTATATATAAAAGATAAGAAAATTATCAAATTTAAATACGCAAAAGATATGTAAATTTTACTAATTAAATACTAAAAAAAGCTAACACATTATTAATAAATACGTAACTAAATATATAAAAATTTAAACTCTAAAACATACATTTTAAGGCTACTAGAAGATTAAATTATTCAATATTGATTAAAAAACTCTATATATAATTGTAGCTTGTTTTTAGTATTTTACTAGCGATATAACACTTGAATTAGCTAAGATTTGCATCGAGACTTTCAACAAAGGATATTTAATAGCTTTCTCTTGAATGCAATCTAAGAGCTTAACAGTTGAATCTTTTATCTCGGTCCAAGTAGCAGTAGGTTATGTAAAAATCTTTAAACTTATTATTGGCTATCTTATTAGAAATTCTACATGGATATTATATAAGAATAATTTTAAAGTTATATCTATAAAAGCAATATCCATCTTTCTACATGAATAATTTTATAAAGAGCAATATAACACTTGAATTAACGAAGATTTGCATCGAGACTTTCAACAAAGGATATTTAATAGCTTTCTCTTGAATGCAATCTAAGAGCTTAACAGTTGAATCTTCTATCTCGGTCCAAGTAGCAGTAGGTTATGTAAAAATCTTTAAACTTATTATTGGCGATCTTATTAGAAATTCTACATGGATATTATATAAGAATAATTTTAAAGTTATATCTATAAAAGCAACATCCATCTTTCTACATGAATAATTTTATAAAGAGCAATATAACACTTGAATTAACGAAGATTTGCATCGAGACTTTCAACAAAGGATATTTAATAGCTTTCTCTTGAATGCAATCTAAGAGCTTAACAGTTGAATCTTCTATCTCGGTCCAAGTAGCAGTAGGTTATGTAAAAATCTTTAAACTTATTATTGGCGATCTTATTAGAAATTCTACATGGATATTATATAAGAATAATTTTAAAGTTATATCTATAAAAGCAACATCCATCTTTCTACATGAATAATTTTATAAAGAGCAATATAACACTTGAATTAACGAAGATTTGCATCGAGACTTTCAACAAAGGATATTTAATAGCTTTCTCTTGAATGCAATCTAAGAGCTTAAGAGTTGAATCTTCTATCTCGGTCCAAGTAGCAGTAGGTTATGTAAAAATCTTTAAACTTATTATTAGCGATCTTATTAGAAATTCTACATGGATATTATATAAGAATAATTTTATAAAGAGTGTAATGTTATAAAGATGGATGTTGCTTTTATAGATAATAAAACTCTTATAGAGAGATAAAATAAAATATAAAAAATCGATTTCGAAAAAAATTTGACTTTTATAATGAATGATTGTTCCGATATATGCGATTATAAAGAGATTTGACTATATATCTTATATATATATATGTTAGGAATATAAGTAAATATTTAATTATAAATTTAATTATTATAATTTAAATTCACAATAAAAATAAAAATTATAAACTTTAAATTCTGTTTGACACGGGACCACCGACGATTTGCCCGTTACCTTGAGATCTGCAAAGCACAGGTAGCTGTGGGTCCAAAATTCAAGACCTCCTACCGCATGCTGTCGGCGGAGATCTAATGCACAGCTCTCATTAAACTTAAGTTTGGCCAATGCATTCTTGATTTCTAGTACTCCACGACAGCTTAATCAAAATAAATTAATAGCATTCATTTTATTAAATTATTTAAATATCGAATGTGAATAATTTTTTTATTGAATTCAGATGTAATATAAAATTAATCAAACAGGAATTATAAACAAATAAACTTTTATGGTCCGATCCTTTTTCGAATCTTACACATAGCAGGAGTTTAGTATATCAGATTACGTTCTAAATGTCTAATTCATTAGTATTACTTACACTATATACTCTCAATTCTAATTCACCTCAATTTTCACTTTGTCGGTAGCTAAGAGTAATTATGAATATCCTTTTATCAATATTGGACCTCAGAGTTTATCCATTGCAAGGAAAAAAGTTGTAAAATGTTTGTGTCACTTAATTAAATGCTAGTAGTAGTAGTGGCATAGTCCTTTTGCCGCACCGCATTTCTGCGTGAGCATTGGAGTAACAGTAGAATTATTTCCGTGTGATCTATAGATTATATATTCAAATCGTGAAATTAACCATTAATATTTTATATTAGATAAATTATTTATATTGTATCTTTTGGGATGTAATTTTTTCTCGAACGTAGCATGAATACGAAATACTTTGGGTATCGTGATGCCTCTCCCAACGGGCAGAGAGAAAGCACGAAAAAGAGAGTGCAAATGAAAGAATACGATAATTACAATATAAAGGAATTGACCTGTACTTTAGAGTGGCAGTTGTAGAAGTGAAAAGGATGGAAGATTTCAAAAAGAAAAAAAAAAAGGAAAACAATCACTATACGAAATTAATGTGTGCATAATGCTTATAGTAATTGTTACAACCCATGTTTTTGTACGTGAAAGGCCGTCATAAGTAAATTAATGAAAGCTCGAAAATGAGATATTACATTTCGCATTTTTGTACGTTAAAGTTTCGTCGTAAGTTAATCGACGTAAATTCGAGAATGAGACTATTCTGGGATTATAAGTATTGTGTTATTTCAAATAAGTGATGAGTAAATTCTTGAAGATGAGAGGGTAAGAAAATCAAAAAAATAAATTTCGTCGAAGTTTGACATTTTGGGATACAATGCGACCCGAGCTAAAATACCCGATATTTATGGACTAGTGTCATACAAGGTACCACATGACCATGATAGCAAGGTGTATAATGTGTGTTAATTATGTGTATAATTGAGTAATTATCGGTCAGTGGGAGATTAATAAGATAATCAAGAAGATTAGTAAATAATTATGATTATGGGATAAGGCCTAAAAGGACCAAAACGTGGCAGCCACTATACAATTAGTGATTCTTGAATTAAATTGCTAGGTGGCACCTTTAGAGGACCTCTTAGCTAAGCCATAAAAGGCTTCTTAAATTCAACAAAAGATATGTAAGATTTTGATCAAACATTCACAAAATAAGAGATTCTCACCTCCTCCCATCTCCAAGTAATGATCTCCATAGCAATATACATTGCTTTAGCAAAACAAAATGTTAGTAACATGAGTTACTTCACAAAAAAGGCGCTTAATCTAATCTACAAAGTGACGGATCTCCAACCAAGAAATTCATACGAAGTTATACTACGTAATAGTAACAGGATTTGCAATTTTAAGGGAGTACGGTGTAATCTTTCTCAAGAATATCATACGGATTTTCTCCTGCTTCGATCCGCCGTCACTTGTTATCGCAATCAACGGGTGTTAAAGGGGATTGTCAAGAGAATCGGCTCAGGTATGTAAAGGCTAAGCCCTTCTTTCATATTGGCATGATCTTGTAATTACATGTGTTTGATAACGAGGCATAAAGAGAAGTTCATACTCCCGAATTTATATACATTATCCTAGTCTCATAAATTACAATATTCTCCTTATCGGGACTTTCATATTTAATTGAGTATTGCCTTCTTCCAGTCAAGATAGTAGAGAGCATATATATATATATATATATATATATATATATATACAGTATTACAGTATTTTTATTACCATCGAGCTATAATCGATGGGCAGGCCCCTATTGGGCTACCTCTGATCAGATGGTAAGTTATATACCGAGCCTACTATAGTCGAGCACCTATGAGCGAGCCCGGTTGGCCGAGATACAGAGCCTAGTATGGCCGAGCGCCTATGAGCGACCCTACTACGACAGAGCAGTTATATATACCGAGCCTTATAGGGCCGGACAACTATTTTACTTACTATATTGAGAGAGTTGAGTCAGTATCAGCAGGTAAGCCTATCTTCAGATTACGTTTGACTCCTAGTTACTTTCAGTTATTATACTATCAGTTTAGTTTCAGCTTTCGGTATATTGCCTTACATACTCGATACATTATTTCGTACTGATGTCCCTTTTCTGGGGGCGCTACATTTCATGCATGCAGGTTCAGTCAGACAGACGGGTAGACCTCATCATTAGGTGTTGCCTGAGTTCAGCTTGATCGGTAAGCTCCATGCCCTCCGGAGTTGCCGGGTTTAGAGCTTTATGTACATCTTGTGTATACATGTATATATGTTATGAGTAGGTCGGGGCCCTGTCCCGGTCATAGTGTATCCATCAGTAGAGGCTTGTAATATCCTGTCAGTTTATGCAGTATGTTGGGCTTGTAGGCCTTGTATGTATATTTTGTTGGTTTGTCAGCTGTAGTAGTTATGACGGCCTTCTCGACCCAGCTTTATATTGATGTCTAGTCAGTGTTCGCAAATTATCTTGCAATGTGGCCTATGGCCAAGGTGTGACATTATATGTTCAGAGTCCCTTAGTCGCAAGTTGGTACGCAAGGATGGATGAGGCACCGGGTGCCGGTCTCGTCCTCCAGGTTCGGGGCGTGACAAAAGTAGTATCACAGCAGTTCTGTCCTAGGGAGTCTACAAGCCGTGTCTAGTAGAGTCTTGTTTATGGGTGTGTTGTGCACCACACTTATAAGCAGGAGGTTATATAGCATTTAGGACTGTCACTCTTTCTTCTTACTCTAGATCGTGTAGTAGAGCTCAATTGTAAGAACTCAATTTCCTAAACTCTGTCTTATTCATAATACGACGATGTCTACATCCAGAAAGACGGTTGGTAAAAGATTGCATGTGGCTACAGAAGAGTTGAGTTAGAGGAACTCGATTCTGCATGATGCTTATGATGAGTAAATGTGAGGTCTTCAGCAGATCATGTGTGTACTAAAAGGTATAAGCTTCTTGATTAGAAGCCCTAAGGCATGGATATCTATCCACCCATGTGGTAAATAGCAACGACAGAATCAAAAGGTACAAGTTTCAACAAGTACAAGAAGCGAGGTGAAAAAGGGTATGAGGTACCTAGTTAGTAAGGATGAACATTATCTACAATTCGGGAAGAGAGATATAAGCATTTTGAGTTATCTTCAACAACAACAAATGTATGTACAGTCGGCCACATCCATCTCAGTCATGACCTATGGGAGCAAACAGATATGGTTTAAGAGAAGGACAGGATATCAGGATCCGGCTGGGGTTAGAGTAACCCAAAATGATAGATGGATTGTTTGAGTTAGTTGATATTTTCGAAGGATATTACAAAGGTGCTAATAGACCTCCTTGTGAGACACCCAGATGATACACTCTAGAATATTACAATTAGATGTGAATACTAGCATGATCAAAAAATTCAGAAGATAGGCACTGAAAGCCTGGAAGGGATAAAGATTACCTTAGTGTGGCTTCCGTCCCTAGTAGAGCGAGAACGTTGAGCAAACCGAAGAGCCAATGAATGAAACAAGGGGAGTTAAAAGCAAAAGAATGTCTTGTTGAAGTTTTCAAAAGAAAGCGATAGGCAGAAATATTAGCAGGGAAATAAGAAGAGAGATAAGGAAGCATTATGAGTAAGATGTGATACATGGATGATAACGGTAGATAAAAAAGATGATAGTATTACAGAGTATATAGTCAAGTGAAGGAAAAGACGAGAGGTGACAGGCCTTGAGACGACAAAAGAGTATAGGCCATAAAGTCAAATCCTCATTTCGAGAAATAAGTTTGTGACTCCAACGCGACTACCAAAAGGAAAAGTTAGACCCCAAAGTAATAAAAATCAGTATGGGCTAGTGAACAAGATAAACTAAACAAGAATTAGGGACTGAATGATTTGATAATGGTCGACATCATGAGAATTTCATATTGCGTTCTGGCGATAATAGAATGGACAACAGAAGAAGATTCATGAGAAATTCAGAGAATGGTTATTCAGGAAGATGCCTCCCTAAAGCAAGCAATGTAAGAAAAGTTAAGCTTAAGGGACTGTATGTGCCAGTTGCACTAAGTGTCACCATCGGGAGTAAGGAATTTTGTTATCCTTGGTATAGAAGGACTACCGCAAGGTGAGTAAGGGTCATCGATGATGTGAAAGGACGCCAAAGATGAAGAGGTAAAATATCTATAGGTAGGTCGTCGTAGCTCCAACTCTTAGCACTCCCATAAATGGGGGAATATGGAGTGATGTGGTATTAAGTCAGAATTAAGTAGTTCTAGTACTTATGGAATGGTAAGGGAAGAATGCGAAAAAAAAATGAAAAAGGGATGAGATTGCACTTATTCAAATCCTACAAATATGCTACGATTCCAGAATATTATGCAAACACGACGTCAAGAAAAGGAAGTAAGGGTCCTTGCCCGAGATGTTATTAATAGATAAGGATCCAGTGCGAGACGTAAGTTAAGACAAAGAAAATAACCCAAGATAGATTACATGAAATATTGATATGAGAATGGGCCAGCGAGTAGTTAGTAATTGATTCAGGAAGAGCCTAGTTATGGCTAAACAGGAGGTTACAGACGAGTCAGCAGATCGTGCTAGATAAACATACTAAAACCCAATATAGTGAATTCAGCCTCGCAGTAATGTTATTGTAATACTTGAGAAATATTCAGATAGGAGTTAGGGTAGTTAAAGGTACCGTATGAGTGTTATGGAAATAAAAGAAAGCCCTACTAGGAAGACAGTCAAAACTTCAGAAGCAACCGTACGAGCACATGAGTGTGGAGGAGTCAGAGGGTCTCCCCTAAGTACTAAAATGAAAAACTAGCTGAGGAAATAAGGAAGAAGGTTTCAACCTAAGCACAGTGATCTAAAGAGGAAATGGTCATGTAACAACAGTCTCACAACAACATTATATGACTCCATGAGAAGATGCCACCTACCGTGGCTAATGAACGGGAAGTAAAATCAGAAGTAATACTCGAGATCATATGAGTTGCACGAAAATTCTGGCATACGTAGGAACTAAGATAAGCTGAGTAGGCACGCAACAAGGAGGCAGAAAGGCCAGAAAAAGTAATAGCTTACGTTTAAAGGAAGCTTAGAAGGAACGAAAGCAATTATTCAATCACTGATCCAGAGTTAATTACGTTATGAACACACTTAAGAGTTTGGAGTATTATCCATCCAGTATATATGTTGAAAACCATATAGCCGTAGAAGATTCCGGTATAAGTTAAAAGAAAGAATTGAGCCCAAGTCATAGACAAATGATTGAATTGTTAGGAGATAGTATCATGGATATTCCATAGCGTCCATGAAAGGCTAAAGTAATAACTAATACTAGGAGCCGTAAATCGAAAGATAGCTCAAGCCTAAATAAAGGTTGATCAAAGGGAAGAGGAAACTAAAGAGTTACATTAACCAAGTAAATCAAGAGTCTGATTATTGGACCCATAAATTTATAGACCTCGTGATTAAAAACATTGCAGGATCACTCTTAAATATTGTAGGTACAAGAGAGATAGTGCAGTAGCCATATTCTATAACGGCTCTACGATAAAGCCAGTAAGAAGAGTACCAGCCTCATAAGAAGTCAGTATAAAGCTCCCACCAGATTGTGTATGCACCAAATGTGCAAGTATTATAATAAGAGCTTCAAGTAGTGGATGTGAATTATACCTATGTGGAAGGGAGGTCATAAAAGAGATAGAAGATATGATGCGAGATTTTAAGGCAAAGGTGAACAACGTACAAGATACTCAGGTGCAAAAGTTTATGAATAATCTATACATCAGATATACGGCTAGAAGTGCCGGGATTCAGTATCCAGGAATAATAGCGGCGTCATCAGTAGCATATCTTCCAACCTATGTTTTTTTTTAAATATCGAGAGGTCTAGCTAAAAGAGTAAAGAAGAGTTGAGACGATGTGATGTCTCGCTTGATGTTCCAGAATAACATAAGAAAATCTATGGTGCAAGTAAGTTAAAGGAAGATGGTGAAATATATAAATAAATATGTGTAGGTCGCAAGCTAAAGTATGGTAAAGCGACAAGGTTTTAAGAAGACAAAAGTAAGGATAAGAAAGGGCGAGTGAGAAGGTGATGAGAAACGGATAAGTTATCGGGATTAAGCCCGTGAAAACAAGAGAGTTGATGATTTCTCTAAGTTATAGAAAGCTCAGTATGGCCTGAATGAACTCAAAGGAGTTACTCATCATAAATAGCGTTTAGAAGAGATGGAATGATGCTCTGATAGTAGAATAAGGGTGTAATTGTGGTAGATAAATGATGACGTTTGAGCCTTCGATTGAGTAATGATTTAAAGAAAAGGATTCATGAATTATAAGGGATTAAAATACCCACGTAAGTTGAATCACATTGGAATGCCATGAAATACGATGGAAGTATAGTATCACCCCCAGGTGGGTCAGGAAAATCACTTCAAATGTTACTCGATGCAACGTGAGCCCTAGCGATTATGTAAGAAGTTTCAAGTTATCAGTGGTAAATTGTAGATCAATATTGAGGTGAATCAACAATGGATGGACAAAATTCACAAAGTATGAGACGAGATTAGGCCGTCATTCTTAAGATGAACAGTAATGAAGGAGCATTAAAGGACTTGAATTTATACATATGGGATAAGCAACGAAAGTAACCTGGAGTTTGGTAGCAGACCTCAGTAAGGATAAATCAAAGTAAAAGTTATAGTATAGTATGACCTACCTAGGTATAGTAAAGTTATACGGATGGATAAACGAAATAAGGTATAGCAATATTCGTGAGTTCAACAAAGTGTCGAACAAAGAACTTCGATATACCCATAGATGCCCAAAGGGACATCTTATCAAGCTCTGTATATGTTTACAAAGTGAAGTCTAGAGATTGGGTAAAAGCTGGAGGAAAAAGGAAAGAAGAGTCGCATAGGCGTATTTACAAGGAAAAAGTCGTACAGGCTGCATAACAGAAGGTAGCAAGAGTTACGAGATTGGAAGAATCTCGACCATAGGCCGTGGTGTACGAAAGAGACCTACAAGTGGGAATACCTTGGACTTTGGATTTATTCACAGAACAACTGCCTAAGATGGTAAGGGGAGTACTAAAGTATTCGCAAGGACTATAGGCTATGATAATGATAAGTGCATCAGTCAATATTCGAGGACGAATATTCCAAAGGGGGGAATGATGTTACACCCCATTTTTTCGTACGTGAAAGTACACCATAAGTAAATTGATAAAAGCTCGGAAATGAGATATTACATTTCACATTTTTGTATGTTAAAGTTTTGTCGTAAGTTAATCGACGTAAGTTTGGAAATGCGATTATTTTGGGATTATAAGTATTATACTATTTCAAACAAGTGATGAGTAAATTAGTGAAGATGAGAGGGTAGGCAAATCGAAAAAAATGAATTTCGTCGAAGTTTGACATTTTGGGATAGAATGCGGCCCGAGCTAAAATACTCGGTATTTATAGACTAGTGTCATACAAGGTACCACATGACCATGATAGAAAGGTGTATAATGTGTGTTAATTATGTGTATAATTGAGTAATTATCGTTCAGTGGGAGATTAATAAGATAATCAAGAAGATTAGTAAATAATTATGATTATGGGATAAGGCCTAAAAGGACCAAAACGTGGCAGCCACTATACAATTAGTGACTCTTGAATTGAATTGCTAGGTGGCACCTTTAGAGGACCTCTTAGCTAAGCCATAAAAGACTTCTTAAATTCAACAAAAGATATGTAAGATTTTGATCAAAAATTCATAAAAATAAGAGATTCTCACCTCCTCCCATCTCCAAGTAATGATCTCCATAGCAATATACATTGCTTTAGCAAAACAAAATATTAGTAACATGAGTTACTTCACAAAAAAAGGCGCTTAATCTAATCTACAAAGTGACGGATCTCCAACCAAGAAATTCATACGAAGTTATACTACGTAATAGTAACGGGATTTGCAATTTTAAGGGAGTACGGTGCAATCTTTCTCAAGAATATCATAGGAATTTTCCCCTACTTCGATTCGCCGTTACGTGTTGTCGCAATCAACGGGTGTTAAAGGGGATTGTCAACAGAATCGGCTCAGGTATGTAAAGGCTGAGCCCTTCTTTCATATTGGCATGATCTCATAATTACACGTGTTTGATAACGAGGCATAAAGAGAAGTTCATACTACCGAATTTATATACATTATCCTAGTCTCATAAATTACAGTATTCTCCTTATCGGGACTTCATATTTAATTGAGTATTGCCTTCTTCCAGTCAAGATAGGAGAGAATATATATATATATATATATATATATATATATATATATATATATATATATATATATATACAGAGTATTACAGTATTTTTATTACCATCGAGCTATAATCGATGGGCAGGTCCCTATTGGGCAACCTCTGATCAGATGGTAAGTTATATACCGAGCCTATTGTGGTTGAGCGCCTATGAGCGAGCCTACTACGGCATAGCAGTTATATATACCGAGCCTTATAGGGCCGGACAACTATTTTACTTACTATATTGAGAGAGTTGAGTCAGTATCAGCAGGTAAGCCTATCTTCAGATTACCTTTTGACTCCTAGTTACTTTCAGCTATTATACTATCAGTTTAGTTTCAGCTTTCAGTATATTGCCTTACATACTCGGTACATTATTTCGTACTGACGTCCCTTTTGTGGGGGCGCTGTATTTCATGCGTGCATGTTCAGTCAGACAGACGGGTAGACCTCCTCATTAGGTGTTGCGTGAGTTCAGCTTGATCGGTAAGCTCCATGCCCTTCGGAGTTGTCGGGTCTAGAGCTTTATGTACATCTTGTGTATATATGTATATATGTTATGAGTAAGTCGGGGCCTGTCCCGATTACAGTATATCCATTAGTAGAGGCTTGTAATATCCTGTTAGTTTGTGCAGTATGTTGGGCTTGTAGGCCTTGTATGTATATTTTATTGGTTTTTCAGCTGTAGTAGTTATGACGACCTTGTCGACCTAGCTTTATATTGATGTCTAGTTAGTGTTCGCAAATTGTCTTGCAATGTGGCCCATGGCCAAGTTGTGACATCATATGTTCAGAGTCCCTTAGTCGCAAGTTGGTACGCAAGGATAGGTGAGGCACCGAGTGTCGGCCTCGTCCCCTAGGTTCGGGGCATGACAGTAATTGCCATGATTATCTTCCCCCCCTAGACTATCTTGGTCATGTTAATCACTATGTCATGATCTTCATGTTGAGATTGAAAATAACAAGACGTCATACGGAAGTTAACAAAATAACCTTTTGGCAACAATAAATTAGACGATATAGAAATATTTATTAAAAAAAGACGTACTAATTAGTGACCTACATTGATCTACTAGTATAAAAGAGGAAAAAAACTTATGAGAGAATAAATTATCTCTTTAAGCAAAACTCTCTAAAGTACTACATTGTAGTCTCTAGATACTTTTCTATATTATTTTTCTATGAAGGAGAGATAATCAATTTATAGTGGTTACAACTTTTTTTTCACGAAAGAGATCTATCAAATAAGGAAGAGATCTATATTTTCCTTTCAGGAAAAATAAAATTAATTATGGTAAACTCTTTTATTTCCAATAAGAAAAAGTAAAATCCAAATATGAAAAGAAAATGAGAACAAAATACAAACACTTCAAACAATTCTTACTTTAAAAATTTGCGTGTGATATTAATTAGAAGCTGAACCAGAAATTTTAACAAGGAATTCAAAATAAGGTGCACTAAAAGTTTTTGTCATTAGAAAAAATTTAAAGTTATATATATTACACAATTTTTTTTTTTTTAATCTTATATGATGATAATATTTTCGGCAAAGGTAATCAACTTAACCTTTCTTTATACATAGCTTCGCGATTAGATTAATAATGAAAATAATACTTTAAAGTTTGAAAAGAAAATATTATACTATATATTCTCTCAAAATAAAACCAAGTAAAATAGATCATAAAACAATAATGACCACCCACCTCCCAAATCTCTCATCCTTTTATTTATTTAGATTTTTAGTTACCAAATTTCCAGATCTACCAAACCCCAATATATCCAATCAAATTTTCAGATCTAAAAATAAAAATTTCAGATCTGAAACAAATCGTGACCGTCCATTTTCATCCATCAAACCTATTTAATACCACTCACCTCCGTCCTTAATTCCTTGCAACGCTCTTCTCCTCTAAAAACCCCTTTAGAAGAAGAGAAAAAAGCCTCTCAAATCTCATCTCTAACCACCCAATTTCTCATACTCGCTCTACCCATGGCTCTATTAGTCGAGAAGACCACCTCTGGCCGCGAGTACAAGGTCAAGGACATGTCTCAGGCCGATTTCGGCCGGCTTGAAATCGAGCTGGCCGAAGTTGAAATGCCTGGTCTCATGGCTTGTCGTACTGAATTTGGCCCTTCACAGCCATTTAAAGGTGCTAAGATTACTGGATCTTTACATATGACCATTCAAACTGCAGTTTTGATTGAAACCCTTACTGCTTTGGGTGCTGAAGTTAGATGGTGTTCTTGCAACATCTTCTCCACTCAAGATCACGCCGCTGCTGCCATTGCACGTGACAGCGCCGCCGTGTTCGCGTGGAAGGGTGAGACTCTGCAGGTATAGTGAACATTTATGTGATATTCTTTCCTTAGAATCTCTCTAAAAGTGAGGTCTTTCTATATTTGGAAATAGTTTAACTTTAAACTTATGTGATTTGGTTATAGCCAAACAAATATTATAGCTTGTTTAATATATGTGATACTTTTTGTTTTTAATTTTGTTCCAATAAAAGTGATTATCTTTCTATATTTAGAAAGGTGATTTATAGCTACAAAAATATCTAGAGCTTGTTTTAGATCTCAACTCTCAAAATTGAGTGGATAAGATGTTGTGACTTTATTCTGTTAAAAGATGGTAAAAAGAATGATATTTTTCTATATTTAGTACTAATAACAACTTTAAATTTTTCGAACTGCTTAATAAGATAATTTATAGGTATGCCTTGTTTTAGATCTCAACTTTCAAAGTTGAGTGGACATAGTTTAGTGAGTTTATTGTTATAAGATTGTAAATTTCAGTTATTTTTCACTTGACAATGTTGTGACAAAAAATAATTTTGTAATTTTATTGTTATAGTTGGTGAGGAATTTTAATGAATTTGCAGGAGTACTGGTGGTGCACTGAAAGGGCACTTGACTGGGGTCCAGGTGGTGGGCCTGACTTGATCGTCGATGATGGTGGTGATGCTACACTCTTGATTCATGAGGGTGTTAAGGCAGAAGAAGAGTTTGCTAAGAATGGGACAATCCCAGATCCTAACTCTACCGATAATGCTGAGTTTCAGCTTGTACTTACTATTATTAAGGAAAGTTTGAAGACTGATCCTTTAAAATATACCAAGATGAAGGAAAGACTCGTCGGTGTTTCTGAGGAAACTACCACTGGTGTTAAGAGGCTTTATCAGATGCAAGCTAACGGAACTTTGCTTTTCCCTGCTATTAATGTTAATGACTCTGTTACCAAGAGCAAGGTATATATATGTGTTTTCATACTTTCTTTTTTTGTTTCTTGTGTTTCAGATTTACGTGGATTGGTTGTGTGAATTGTATTCATTTAGATCTGATATGAATGATTGATACAGAGGAACTATACATAATTTAACTTAATGTTGGCTGATTTGTATTGTATAAGTATAGGGTAAATTGTTAGTTGAATCTTATAAACGAATCTTTAACTGTTTTGGTAAGTGGAGGAAATAAATGCTATTTATTTAGTAGGGAAGTTTAATTTTGCCTTCTGGACTTTAAAAGCTAAAAGTTGACATCTTTTCCAATTAGACTATTTGTTTTTATATTCACTCAATAGAAAATTGCAAACTTGATTTGGTGAGATATTTGTGTGATATATGCATATTACACTAGATCATTATTGTTAAGCAGAGAGTAGATGGTTTCTTAAATGCTTCATATTGGTACATGAAGAAATATGATACTTATTTTCGTTTCCTAAGAAAGTTCATCGACTTTCTTGTATTGGTTATTTGATTAGAGGGAAAGAATGATTGATCTTCTGGATTTGAATATTTAATGCTTAAAGTGTACAATTTTCCACATACAATACTGAAGAATAGCTCCATGTTTGACTAATAGAAGTCTGATTCATTTGGAAAAGCTACTGTGTCTTTTGGCTCGCTAGCAATATTGTTTTGATGAATCAAGTGTGATATTGTCCTCAGTTGTTGGAGATGCATAAAATAGTATATCTTGATTAGCTTTCTACCAAGGTAATGCTTGTTATTTAGCTCTTAAGACTGACAATTGTATTGATACGTTTGGTTTCCAGTTCGACAACTTGTATGGATGCCGCCACTCGCTACCTGATGGTCTCATGAGGGCTACTGATGTTATGATTGCCGGAAAGGTTGCCCTAGTTGCAGGTTATGGTGATGTCGGCAAAGGATGTGCTGCTGCCTTGAAACAAGCCGGTGCCCGTGTGATCGTGACCGAGATTGACCCGATCTGTGCTCTCCAGGCTACCATGGAAGGTCTCCAAGTTCTTACTCTTGAGGACGTCGTTTCTGATGTCGATATCTTTGTCACCACAACCGGTAACAAGGACATTATCATGGTTGACCACATGAGGAAGATGAAGAATAATGCCATTGTTTGCAACATTGGTCACTTTGACAACGAAATCGACATGCTTGGTCTCGAGACCTACCCTGGTGTCAAGAGGATCACAATTAAGCCTCAAACCGACAGATGGGTCTTCCCTGACACCAACAGTGGCATCATTGTCTTGGCTGAGGGTCGTCTCATGAACTTGGGATGTGCCACAGGACACCCTAGTTTTGTGATGTCGTGCTCGTTCACTAACCAAGTCATTGCCCAACTCGAGTTGTGGAATGAAAAGAGCAGTGGCAAGTATGAGAAGAAAGTGTATGTCTTGCCAAAACACCTCGACGAGAAGGTTGCTGCACTTCATCTCGGAAAGCTCGGAGCCAAGCTTACCAAACTTTCGAAGGATCAAGCTGACTACATTAGCGTTCCAGTTGAGGGTCCTTACAAGCCTGCTCACTACAGGTACTGAGCGAAAACAAATCGACAGAGGAGAACAGCATTGTCGCGGCATGATTGTTTTGCATTTAATACTTTGATTTTGTTTAGGATACTAGTATTTTGAATATTGGTGGTGATATATTTGGGAGGAAGTGGCATGTTTTGCTGGAAAAGAAATGGGTCTTATTTGAAAGTAAGACCAAAATGTGTTGAATAAGATTATGGTTGGTGGTGTGATATGATATTGTAGTAAGTTAGAACCATTTGCTTTTTGGTGTATGGTTTTTGTTTCAAGAAATCAAAGCAACACTTTTACCTTTTCAGTTGATTTTTGCTTGTCCAAATTTATTGATGTTAAAGCTGATCTCCCACCTTACCATATTTTCTTAAATTGGTGTTTTAAGCTTTATTTCACCTACGAAAAAATATAAAGATAGTTTATTAGAAGAGTGAAGACCCCATTCCTTTTTAAATGTGGTAATTTCTTTTGTCTTTTGACATCTATTTAAATTTGCAAAAAGTAAAGTGGAGTTCGGTGCTAAGCTTTTGGTATGCCCGCGTCTTAGAAGAGTCGGACTACGCAATTTTATCTTGTATTTATGTAAAATATTATTTTCACGGTTTGAACTCGGATATTTTTTGATCACAATGACAACTATTGTTTTCACGGTTTGAACTCGGATATTTTTTGATCACAATGACAACTATACCTGTTACACCAAGAGTCCCTTACTTCTACAAAATGAAACTCAAAAACTTTGAACTATTTTTTGTTGAAATACTTGGTGGAAATAAAATGGTCTCATTTGAAGTATAACTCATTTCCAAAATATGTCCCACCAACCCCACCAAATTTTATTTCTTGGCGTTATAAGCTTCACTTCACCTACCAAAATCCAAAGAGATAAGATAGTTTAATAGAAAATCCCATCTCTTTTGATAATTTTGTCATTTCTTATGTCTTTTGCTTTTTGGGTTTTAAGTATTTAAACGAATCCACGTCATTGAGAGGAAACTTATGTTTGAGCAGACAGAGCACCCAAAGCAGAGGCTGATCTATACTAATCAAAATTAATAGGTTAACTTTCAATGTTTTTTTGTATTGAATTTATTCCACATTAAAACTATAATTTTAATATTTGACATAATTACTTTTACATATATAAATTTTAGTGAATCTAATATTGGATTCAGTTGAACTCATAAGTTGTGAGTCATAACACAAAAACTACATCTCGCGTGCGCAGTGTGTATGTATATATATATATACTAGTTCAAGTGAATTAAATCAATTTATGAACAAGTCTCGCCAAGAACATAACTTCGATAGCGAGAAGTGTACTAAATGAAACGACTTTCACTTTTCATAACAAAAATGAAAGATAGGTGGGATGTTGAAGATTTGAAAAAATCTAGTGATTTCAAATGGTGTTCTAAAATTGGTCACTGCATAAGTGATTATACTTATTTGACGTACATTTTTGGACTTTGTTCAAATAAACTGGAGTAACAAACTAACACATCTAGAGTTGGAATTAGGTGCACAGTTATTTTTTGCAAAAATCGTTATTGATTTTTCCCAGATAACATAATCAGAGTATAAAAGTCGAATTTGTTACTGTTACGTTAATTTGAAGCTTTAATAATTAAGTTTTCAAATAAATATCTTTAAAAATTATGACGATACAAGAGGATATTAACGACTAACCACACATTTTGAAATGATAAATAAGTTTTTAATGTAGTACATATATGTAAAAATCTCTTAGAAAAATTTCATAACGTTTATTTTTGGAATTAAATATTTACACCAAATAAATCATTACCTCAACCAAACAGGAACTGTGTTTATAGGTGATACTATATAAAGGTGATGGAGAAAATTTGCTGTTGTTATACAAAGCCAAGAGAGAGAATATTATTACAAGAAAATTATTCTTTGTTCTTTAACCATTGAGTTGAGATATTTGAGAAAAATTTCAGCATGAGTTTCTCATTCAGTTTGTTCGTGGGTTTCGTTGATCAAAGAATTGATAGCAAGGATCAGTCTCGTTGTGTATACACATAGAGTTTTCGCACTATCAAATTTTTTTAAAACGAGACTCTCTTCACCAGATACGTCTTAGATCCGATCTTTTGCTTGTAAATAATTTAAACACGAAAAGATCTGCCTAGAATTACTAGTGTTTCGGCTGCGTGTTATGAACACCTATTCACAATTCTTCACGCTTTAATGATAGTTTAATACTTCAAACGAGTTTTTTTTTTTTTCGTTTTCGCATATGAAAAACGTAGTACATAATAATTTCTCTGTTGTTTATTAATGTTAATACATTATCCCGAGAAGGATGAAGCTCGATCAATAAAACCGCATTTTATTAAAGATGGCAGGGAAAAAGAATAAAATTTAATAAGCGAGGAAGTCTAGAAAAGATCATAAGGAAGAAACAGAGGGAATTTATTTTATTTCAACAGCCATAGTTTCAATTTCTATCAGCATAACAAGCAGTGGTCTCTCAAAAGCTGAGGAGGAAAAGAAATTATGACTCTCCTACTAGAATTACTCGAACAATTTTAAAAGGATGTACATCTGACGGATTACTGAACTCCTACCAGTTTTCTTAGCATTTCAACAGATCTGCAATTGTTTTATACTCGTACGCAATGATAGAGCCAGAATTTTCATTAAGAGGGGTCAAAATATAAAAAAATAAACTAACCAAAAAGCATATGCTGCTTGGAAGATCGTAAGTTTTTCGCAACAAGACATATATAGTTTAATTAGTCTGCACAAATTTCCTATTGATTTCCGTCAGACTTGAGCATTCATAGAGATACAAAGTCTCAAGACTCATTGAACCATTGAAGTTTGGAGTCCTTCTGAGTTGCTTGCAATTAGAACATATATTTGAATATATTTAAAAGAACATTTTGTATATATCGTTCTAGAAATAATGTTTCACATATGTACCTATTCAACAGTTTTCAAACATTCACATGCCTGATTTCTTCGAGCAACCTTAATTTCCACAATTAGTTAAGTAAAGTCAAATATCTTTGAATAAGCATGTTACTTATAAGAATTTAATAAGAAATATGCATTAGCAAACAGATTTGGATAATTGTTAAATAGGTGATTTTTTTTGGCCTTTGGTGTGAGTTTATAGTTTAGCAAATTTCATTTCTAGTTTACAATGGTTGACAAACAACTAAAAAAATACTTACCAACCAGAGATGAAGCACAAATGATGCTTATAATGACAACAACATAAATTATAAGCAAGAAACAATTTAATTGAGAAAAATATATAACCAAGGTAAAGATGAAAAATTTACTGTCTTCATTTCCTTGTAGAACATCACGAACTTCTTGAGGGATGAACATTCTACTCTGTTTGCCGGGGTTTAAGGGCGATTCCATGCGAACGATTTCTCTTCCCATATCTCGCACTAGATCAGGCATCTGCAAATGATTCCAAGATCTTAGGAGCAAGTGTTTTTGGACTAAAGTTGCAATTGCACTTTTAGTGTGAAAACCACATGCATTTAATATTTTGGTAACTTCATGGTCTTCAAACCCATGAATATTTGATTATGTCTTGTGCCAAATTAACATAATATTATGGTGGGAAATGATTGTCAAAAGCATGCCAACTAAAAAGTAACATAGCTTCATTATCATTTAATAGTTTGGCCTCATATCTCTCATTTTCTCCAAGCCGAGATAGCAATCGCTCGTCTCGGGTGGTATTGATTATTAAACTACCCGAACCAAACCAACTACTTTCTCGTGCTAAGGATTCTAATTGGTTTTTATGGTCCATGTCATTAAGAACAATTAGAATCTTCTTTAACCCAAGTCTTGCTTTGATTAGATTGATGCCTTGAGCAACACCGCCAACTTTGATTTCCTCAGTTTTGAGAACTCGTTGAAGAAGTTTTTCTTGTAGCTTGACAAGACCAAATTCTCCAGCTTCTGATCTAACATCTGATTGTTGCACCTTTTTGGAATCTCATTGCATTTGAGATAAATTTCTAAATGATCCTGCATCAAACAAAGACACAAGATCATTAATATGAGGGAGAGAGAGAGAGAGAGAGAGAGAGAGAGAGAGAGAGAGAGAGAGAGAGAGAGAGAGAGAGAGAGAGACTAACTATATTTCCAACCATATCTCTAAGCATATATCGATCTTTTCTAGATGGAAATGATAGAGCAGGTGCACTAAAGAAGCCTTCATTGAATGGATTCTGCAGAGAACTACAATTAATCATGTTGATCGACCATATATTAGGGAGGTTGTCCAACTCTGAAATCTTGGCCAATTTTTGGCAATTTTGAAGTTCAAGAATTTCAAGATTCTCTAAATTTGATACTGACGGGAGTGTTTGAAGATTCTCACAGTCATTCAAATACAGCCACTTCAAGAATCCTAACTTACAAAAATCAAAGGGTAGACAATGGAAACTGTTGCCACTCAAATCTAAAAGCTCTAAGGAGGATAAGCTCCCAATATCCCTAGGAATATCAGCCTCGGACAAATTACAGTATGTAAGGCTCAAATAGGATACAAAAGTTGGCAAGGAATATTGTATCCGATGGACTCCTCTTCCAGAAATACTCCTTTTGGCCTCTAACTTTTGACCTCCTGCTGACAAAGTTCTAAGATTTCGTAGCATTTCAACAGATCTAGGCAATTGTTTTATACCCATACGAGATGCATAAAGAGATCTTAGACTTTTCATATCTCCAAGGTTATCTGGCAGTATTTTTATTGATGAGCAGTCATCAATGTCCAAGGAATCAAGGGATATTAGCTGGCATATGCTGCTTGGAAGATCCGTAAGTTTTTCGCAACCACGCATATATAGTTTAATTAGCCTGTCCAAATTTCCTATTGATGGATGGATCTCCGTCAGACTTGAGCAACCATAGAGATACAAAGTCTCAAGACTCAGTGAGCCATTGAAGTCTGGAGTGCTTCTGAGTTGCTTGCAATAAGAGAGATCCAACTTCTTCAAACTTCTACAACACTAAAAATAAACCAAATATAGTTTCAATTAAGATTTTCTTTCACTCAGTTGCAATAACAGTACACATGAAATTATAAAATTGAGATAACAAACCTGCAAATTCAATCGAAATTCTTGGATATCACTCTCCTGCATATCTAGAACTACAAGATTCTCAGCCGGAAAATTTGATGGTATACAATTTAAAGGACATTTTTTCCAAGACAACCATTTGAGCTCCTTGGACAACATCCCAAAATCTCCACTAATATGTAACTCATCCATTATAAGAACCCTAAGGTTTTCCATTTTCTTAAATGCTTTGGTGCTCAAGTTCACTCCCTTAAATGCTCGTCGATCTACTTTCAGTACTTCTACCTTTTTGGAACCCTGTAGTTTAGTGAAAAGAACCATCTTATGTCCCAGAAATTAAGAGAGAAAAATGCGTTATACCAATTGAAGGTCAAACAAAGAGGGTACGCCATATGTATCAAGAAAAATGAACTTACACATTAGAGGATGTAAAAAAAAGAATGTAAAATTGCTCAAAAACTAAGATGACGGTCTTTCAAAAACTAGTTTAGCAGCATTCAATAAGTTCACATGGTAATATCAATAGAAAAAATAAAGATAAATAAAGAGAATAAATTTCATCCAGAAACCTGACAGTAGTACCAATTAAAGATAGATTATATATTAGATTATATTTAAAAGAACAACTAGAAATATACTTACTGACCAGAAATGAATTCAATTCTTATGATGACAACAGAAATTATAAGCAATAAACAATTAAATTAAAAAATATATATTATAACCAAGATAAAGATAAAAGATTTACTGACTTTATTTCCTTGTAAAACATCACAGACTTCTTGAGGGATGAACAATCTGCTCCGTTTTTCAGGGTATCGAGTTGATTCCAAGCGAACAATTTCTCTTCCCATATCTCGCACTAAATCATGCATCACCAAATAAAGATCATCCCTTTGGAGCAAGTGTTTTTGGACTAAAGTTGCAATTGCACTTTTAGCATGAAAGCCACATGCATTCAATATTTCTGTAACTTCACGCTCATAAAACCCATGGAAGGCGCACGCAATATCAAGGAACACAGTTTGTGTATCACCATCAAGTCCATCAAAGCTTATCTTGAGAATCTTTTGGATATCAATATGAGGTATTGCTCTTAGTTTTTCGAATTCGTATCCCCATTCTTCTACAGAACTTCCTTGTAAATGTGACCCCAATGTCACAAGAGCTAATGGTAGCCTACCTGAATATTTGATTATGTGTTGTGCAAAATTAACATAATCTTCTGGTGGAAAATGACTGTCAAAAGCATGCCAACTAAAAAGTAACATAGCTTCATTGTCATTTAACAGTTTGGCCTCATATCTCTCTTTTTCTCTAAGCCCACGTAGCAAATCCTTGTCTCGGGTTGTAATAATTATTAAACTACCCGAACCAAACCAACTTCTTTCTCGTGTTAAGGATTCTAATTGTTTTTTGTGGTTCACATCATCAAGAAGAATTAGAACCTTCTTTGACCCAAGTCTTGCTTTGATTAGATTGACGCCTTGAGCAACACTGCCAACTTTGACGTCCTTAGTTTTGAGTACCTGTTGAAGAAGTTTCTCTTGTAGCTTGACAAGACCAAATTCTTCAGCTTCTGATCTAACATCTGAAAGGAAGCAACTACTATTGAAGCGCCGAAATTCTGTATTGTAGATAGCTTTTGCCAGAGTTGTTTTCCCTATGCCACCAACTCCGTGAATACCAATCATGCGAACTTCATCTTCACATTCCTTTTGCAATAACAACTCTATATCTTTGACGCGAGAATCTACTCCAACTGGGTGCCAAGCAACATCTAGAGGTGTCTGGTTGACCTCTTGTAGGACTTGTTGTATAATTTTTTCAATAAACTTTGATTCATGCCTAACAAAAAATTAAAAGAAATACTACTCCAGTAAATAAAACTTTGATATTTGAAACTATTTGATGGTCAAGTCAAAATTGATAGCCAAGACATAACACAGTGGGATCAATCTAAGCAGTAAAGTATATAACTTACCGCTTCCTATAGGATATTTTAAGAAATTATTTAAGTTATATATATTGATAGTATAAAGATCTTTTTACACTATATTTATCAGGAAATTAACCTGTAATTAGATAATAAGAGAACTAATTAGATAAATATTTTGATACAGTCGATGTATAGAGCTTAAACTCTTTAAGTTTGTACCGAAAGCCATGCATAATTACTTGGTTGTGTAATTATAATGACCTGCTTGTTTGCCACAACATAATTACTTAGTAATTGTCACTGTCATGTTTGATTGAACAAGTGTAATTACATAAAGCTAGTAACTTAGCAAGGTACCCGTTTTGTTTTTACCCAAATTTGAGGGGCTTTATTGACTTTTCACCAAAACCTATATCCAAATGCTTCTTCCTCTTTTAACTGCAGTCATTCTCTCATTCAACCTAACACGAAGGCCTTTTCCATTACTGTATAAACCATTTCCTCAAGGAGACTAAATCGCTATTTCTATATGGAGTCCTTAGTTTTTTTTTTGGGGTGTGTGTGTGCAACGTGATTTTTTAAAGACAAAATGCTTTTATCCTCCATTAATGATTTTTTGTTTCTCAAATTGCTGGAAAGAGGTTGAAGAGTTGCAGACAATTGTATAAACAATTCATAGGTAGCTTTCCAATGTATCCCATCGTATAAACAATTGAACAAATAACAAATGAAATTATATAGTTGAATCAAGAAAATGTACCCGTCAGCAACATTTTGCAAATCCCATCCAGATAAATTTGCAGCTTCAGTAAGTGCAGCTCTCCATTTCTCCACCATTTGAGCTCCAAATGGTCGTTCCTTGTGTTTAGCCAAAGCTTCCCCAAATAACCCAGTTTGCTTTCGTACCTCAGAAGGATCAACATCATAGAAAATAGGCAAAACCATCTGCTTTAATTTCTCTTTGCATTCGAGAATTTTAACTAGTTCATTTAGACACCAACTAGAGGAAGCATAATTGCTCGAGAATACTACAATGGAAATTCTCGATCCTTCAATTGCTTTCTCTAGTTCTCTTGAAATCACGTCACCCTTTCTCAATTCCTCATCGTCAATGAAGGTTTTAACTCCAACATTATCCAATTTGGAATAAAGATGACCAGTGAATGTTTTTCGGGTGTCTTCACCTCTAAAACTCAGGAATAATTCATAAGACAATTGAGATGATTCTCCTTGAGTAAACTGAGTATCCATTTGATGATATACAAGAATAAAGGAATGAATATTTAGTGAATATATATATATAC
Source organism: Nicotiana tomentosiformis (assembly GCF_000390325.3). Classification (NCBI taxonomy): domain Eukaryota; kingdom Viridiplantae; phylum Streptophyta; class Magnoliopsida; order Solanales; family Solanaceae; genus Nicotiana; species Nicotiana tomentosiformis. The sequence continues at coordinate 7,131,521 of NC_090820.1, read as the reverse complement.
GGAAACTTAATTTCTTAGGGAAGGGTTAACTGAATTAAGGGAACTTACCAAGACATTTCTTAGGTCAAAGCTACATCTTTGCAGTGTGTTGTCACGTTTTCCATTTTATCTTTTTCTATTTATTTATTTATTTGAAGGGGAGTCTTGGAGTAACAATAAAAGTTGTCTCCGTAGGTTACATATTTGAGTCGTGTAAGCAGCCATTAATACTTGTATTATGGTAGACTGTCTATATCACATACTCTGGGGTACGGTCCTTCCCCAAACCCTATGTGAACGTGAGATATCTTGTGCATTAGACTTCATGGGGAATATATATATATATATATATATATATATATATATATATATATATATATATATATATATGTGTGTGTGTGTGTGTGTGTGTGTATGTGTGTGTTTTGCGCTTGGTTATATAAATTAGTATTCCCCATGAGATTTTTTACCTATATACTATATTAGAAACTTATTTACCATCACTGTTTATGTTTTAACTTAATTACAAATTGATATACAATTTACCAGTTATATATAAATTAATATTAATGAGTATCCCTTTATATTAAAAATTGAATAGGGAGTATCAAGTTATTCTCTCTTCTCCCTCTCTCTCTCTCTCTCTCTTATCTACTTTATCCTTTCTTTTCCCATGGAATTCATCAATAGATATCAATCTTTTTACTATAGAGTTTTAACTTAACAATTTCCTTTCATGTTGCACAATTGGTGTTCGAATTGAAATTGTCAATCAATAAATTTTGAAGGTGTTTAACTCTTTACCATTGACAACCATTACAAAGCGTCAAACCTTGAATTCAAATTGGGTTTTCAAAAAATATTATTTGTTTTGATTATGTGTTGTTGCAAATAATTGAGAATATTCTTTGGAGTTTATATCTCAATTTTGAGGGTATTTGGCGAAGATTAGAGTTGATTTTGGCTGGATTTCACATTGAAACTCGAAGAAGAAGAACACATGATATTTAATATACATACAAAATTATATTAAAATTGTATTTAGGATGTATTTTGTTACAGTACTATTTTTTTTATTTAATTTGAATGTTGTATAAAAGTTAAAAAATAGTTGTATAATATATGAATCATTATATTTAAGTTAGAAATACTATCTTTTTATATAAAGTTGTTGATATGTACCAATATTGTATTAAGAGAGAAAGTTTTAATCGCAATTTCAGAGAGAAGAAGAACACACCACATGCAAAATATATACAAAATACATACACACGACATATTTGTATAAAATTTGTATGAAAATTATATTTAAGTTGTATGATGTTGTAATTGTATTTAACTGAGTGAAAATAATGTATGAAAGTTGTAGATAAGTTATAAATAAGTTGTATACTATATAATTAGTTGTACGAAATTTATTTTTAGTTTATATGTTATTTTAGATGTATCAAATTTATATGAAATTTTATTTTTACTTTGTAGGTGGCGAAGAATTATGAGAGAAAAAAATAAAAGAGTAACCGAATACCCTAATTTAAGACACTAATAATGAATTGTATATGGAGAGAGACGACAGAGAATGTGATGGGATTTGGTCTAGTAACTTTTGGTCCAGTAAATTTCAATACCACACTTGATATTGGCCACGTGTCACTAAAATATGAAGGGTGTGGATTTGTTTTAGAACCTCTTTAAATGAGTTTCTACTGAATTTTATATTAAATTTAGACGATTCGATGATGGTCGCCCGCAAAATTTTAGTCGATTCGGAGCTAGTCGCCTGAATTCATGTAGATGGCGTGGACTACATCACACGAAAAACTGAGAATCATGCTGAATTTCTATTTTATGACCCTAAAATGTCAAAAAGGAGGAACAATCATGGCGAGCGATGACTATTATTCATTAGGTTAATTTTTATGGTCTCATAAAATTTTAGGCGATTCAGAGTCGGTCGCCCGAATTCATGCAGATTGCGTGGACTGTAGCACACGAGAATCTGGAAATCGTGCTAAATTCCTTTATTATGGCCCTAAAATGCCAAAAATTGAGTAACGATCATGGCGAAGCGATTACTATTGTTCATTAGGTCGTAAGTTTAGGCGATTCGAAGCTAGTTTCCCAAATTCATATAGATGGCATGAACTATAGCACACGAAAATATGGGAATCGTGCTGAATTCCTATTTTATGGCCCTAAAATACCAAAACTCGAGGAACGTTCATGGCGAAGCGATGACTATTGTTCATCAGGTCATTTCGTATAGTTTCGAAATTTTTTAGATGATTCAAAGTCGGTCGCCGGAATTCATGCAGATGTCATAGACAATAATAGGACACGAAAATGTGGGAATCGTGCTAAATTCTAGTTTTATGGCCCTAAAATACCAAAAAATGGAGCGAAGCGATGACTATTATTCATTAGGCCATTTTTTATATTCTCGTAAAATTTTAGGCGATTCGGAACCGATCGCCCGAATTCATGCAGATGGCCCAAAACCTAGGAATCGTGTTGAGCTCCTATTTTATGGCCCATAAATGCCCAAAAATGAGGAACAGTCATGGCGAAATAATGACTATTGTCTATTAGTTCATTTTTATGATTCCGCAAAATTTTTGGCGATTCAGAGCCGGTCGCCTGAATTCATGCAGATGGCGCGGACACACGAAAATCTTGGAATCGTACTGAATTCCTATTTTATGGCCCTAAAATGCTAAAAAAATGAGGAATGGTCATGGTGAAGCGATGACTATTGTTTCTTAGGTCGTTTTTTATGGTCCCGCAATTTTTTGGCTATTCAGAGCTGAGTGCCCAAATTAATGTAGATGACACGGACTATAACACACGAAAATATGAGAATCGTGCTAAATTCCTATTTCATGGCCCTAAAATACCAAAAATGAAAAACGGTCATAGCGAAGTAATGACTATTGTTCATTAGGTAATTATTTTTTCCCACATAGAATTTTAGGTAATTCGGAGCCGGTTGCCCGAATTCATGCAGATGGCACACGAAAATCTAGGAATCATGTAGAATTCTTATTTTATGGCCCTAAAATACCAAAAAATGAGGAACGGTCATAGAAAAGAGATGATTATTATTTATTAGCTCATGTTTTATGATTCCGTAAAATTTTAGGCGATTCGGAGTCGGTCGCCCGAATTCATGCAGATGTCATGCACTATATAGCATACGAAAATATGGGAAATCGTGTTGAATTATTATTTTATGGCCCTAAAATGCTAAAAAATTAGGAACAATCATGAAGAAGAGATGACTGTTGTTCATTAGGTCGTTTTTATGGTCCCGTAAAATTTTAGACGATTCGGAGCTGGTGTCACGACCCAAATTAATCCTCCATAAAGTGTGGCGATGGCACCTAGTCTTTACAACTAGGTAAGCCTAATATTGCGAAAAATATAAAGAAAACACAACATTTTAAAGATAAACATCATATTCTAAATAGTCAAGAGTAGTACCACTCGGCATATACAAAATAATTTCCAAAGACCCGGAATATCACTAAGTCACAAGCTGCTATAATCTATGTAGCTCTATACAAAAGTCTGAATATAATAAGGAAAGTCTCTAGACGAGGGAGTAGAAGGGGACTCCGAAGATCTGCGGACGCAAGCAGATGTACCTTGAAGTCTCCTAGAATCAGCAACACGCACTAACCCCAAGGCTGATAGCTCGTACCTGGATCTGCACACGAAAACATGTGCAGGAAGGGCATGAGTACACCATAATGGTACCCAGCAAGTGCCAAGCCTAACCTCGGTCGAGTAGTGACGAGATCATGTCAAGGCCCTACTAGAGTAAATATAATAAATTAAACAGTAAAAGATATAAGTGAAATTTACGATAACATAGCAACACAAGATGAAATGGCAGGTATGACATCGAGTTATACAGTTTATACTGAACACAGATAAGGGAATAGGGATTTAGTCAGGGATCTAGTTTTATGGCCCTAAAATACCAAAAAATGGAGCGAAGCGATGACTATTATTCATTAGGTCATTTTTTATATTCTCGTAAAATTTTAGGCGATTCGGAACCGATCGCCCGAATTCATGCAGATGGCCCAAAACCTAGGAATCGTGTTGAGCTCCTATTTTATGGCCCATAAATGCCCAAAAATGAGGAACAGTCATGGCGAAATAATGACTATTGTCTATTAGTTCATTTTTATGATTCCGCAAAATTTTTGGCGATTCAGAGCCGGTCGCCTGAATTCATGCAGATGGCGCGGACACACGAAAATCTTGGAATCGTACTGAATTCCTATTTTATGGCCCTAAAATGCTAAAAAAATGAGGAATGGTCATGGTGAAGCGATGACTATTGTTTCTTAGGTCGTTTTTTATGGTCCCGCAATTTTTTGGCTATTCAGAGCTGAGTGCCCAAATTAATGTAGATGACACGGACTATAACACACGAAAATATGAGAATCGTGCTAAATTCCTATTTCATGGCCCTAAAATACCAAAAATGAAAAACGGTCATAGCGAAGTAATGACTATTGTTCATTAGGTAATTATTTTTTCCCACATAGAATTTTAGGTAATTCGGAGCCGGTTGCCCGAATTCATGCAGATGGCACACGAAAATCTAGGAATCATGTAGAATTCTTATTTTATGGCCCTAAAATACCAAAAAATGAGGAACGGTCATAGAAAAGAGATGATTATTATTTATTAGCTCATGTTTTATGATTCCGTAAAATTTTAGGCGATTCGGAGTCGGTCGCCCGAATTCATGCAGATGTCATGCACTATATAGCATACGAAAATATGGGAAATCGTGTTGAATTATTATTTTATGGCCCTAAAATGCTAAAAAATTAGGAACAATCATGAAGAAGAGATGACTGTTGTTCATTAGGTCGTTTTTATGGTCCCGTAAAATTTTAGACGATTCGGAGCTGGTGTCACGACCCAAATTAATCCTCCATAAAGTGTGGCGATGGCACCTAGTCTTTACAACTAGGTAAGCCTAATATTGCAAAAAATATAAAGAAAACACAACATTTTAAAGATAAACATCATATTCTAAATAGTCAAGAGTAGTACCACTCGGCATATACAAAATAATTTCCAAAGACCCGAAATATCACTAAGTCACAAGCTGCTATAATCTATGTAGCTCTATACAAAAGTCTGAATATAATAAGGAAAGTCTCTAGACGAGGGAGTAGAAGGGGACTCCGAAGATCTGCGGACGCAAGCAGATGTACCTTGAAGTCTCCTAGAATCAGCAACACGCACTAACCCCAAGGCTGATAGCTCGTACCTGGATCTGCACACGAAAACATGTGCAGGAAGGGCATGAGTACACCATAATGGTACCCAGCAAGTGCCAAGCCTAACCTCGGTCGAGTAGTGACGAGATCATGTCAAGGCCCTACTAGAGTAAATATAATAAATTAAACAGTAAAAGATATAAGTGAAATTTACGATAACATAGCAACACAAGATGAAATGGCAGGTATGACATCGAGTTATACAGTTTATACTGAACACAGATAAGGGAATAGGGATTTAACTAAGTATGGCGCACAGAATGTCAAATAGACAGTTAAAACACGTAAGCATGCTTTTCTAGTCTAAACTAAACAATTAACCATATTAGTGCAATTTAATAAGAGAAGCAATTTATGATTTAAAAAGGATAAACAAGATTTTTGCAATAACCGCCCGTGTATGTACTCATCACCTCGCGTACACGGCGCTCACACACCAAATAATATCAAGTCATCCTAAGGGGAAAGTCCCCAACACAAGGTTAGACAAGCCACTTACCTCGAACCGCTCAAATCACCTTGATAACACGTTCTTGCCACGAGTATCCGACTCCAAATGACCCGAATCTATTCAAATAAATTGCATAATATAAATATAACTACAAGTAACTAATTTAGTTAATTAATTCGAAGCTAAAACATGAAATTAGGAAAAACGCCCAAAAAGTCACACCGGGCCCACATCTCGGAATCGGGTAAAACTCGTAAAATACGAACACCCATTCACTCACGAGTTTACTCATACCAAAATTGCTCAAATATGATACCAAAATCTCGATCGAAACCCCAAAATTTGGCCTAAGAAGTTTTCTCAAATTTTCACCCCAAATCCGAAATTTAACGATGAATTCAAGCATAGATTAGTGGAATATAACCGTAAAGGAGTTAAGAATCGTTACCCAATCGATATCTCTGAAAATCCCTCAATCCCTCTTCCAAAATTCAAGTTCCCAACTTAAGGTTTTGATAAAAATGGCATAACCTCCGTTTTTTTGGAACTTTAATACTGCCCAGACGCGTCCTTCTTCGCGAACGCGGCCACACCCTCGCGTTCGCGAAGTAAAATTTACTTCGTCCCAAAATCCTCCATCGCGAATGCAATGCACATGTCGCGAACGTGAGGACCACTCAGCTTGACCCTTCGCGAACGCGGGATCTCCATCGTGAATGCGAAGCACGAAATCTCGCCTGCCTCCAGTTCTTCTTCGCGAACGCGAGGACCATGTCGCGAACGCGTAGCTTCGAGGTTCCACACCCTCGCGAACGCAAGAGCGACATCGCGGACGCGAATAGTAATTCATATGCCCTTTCCAGATACCTTACGCGAATGCGAGGACTTCCTCGCGAACGCGATGAAGAAAATGCCTACAACAGAACACTTGAAATCTGCTATCTTCCAAAGTTCAAAGATGACTCGTTGAGCATCCGAAACACATCTAAGGCCCTTGGGACCTCGACCAAACATACTAACCAATCCTAAAACACCATACGAACTTAGTCGAGCTCTCAAATCACATCAAACAACGCAAAAATCATGAATCACCCTCCAATTCAAACTTAATGAACTTGAAACTTCAAAATTCTACAACCGATGCCGAAACCTATCAAATCACGTCCGATTGACCTCAAATATTTCGCACAAGTCATATTCGATATTACAGATCATTCCAACTTTCAGAATCGGATTCCGACCCCGATATCAAAATTTCCACTACCGGCCCAAAACTCAAAAAATTCGACTTTCGCCATTTCAAGCCTAAATGAGCTACGGACCTCCAAAACACAATTCGGACACGCTCATAAACCCAAAATCACCTAACGAAGCTAACGGAACCGACGGAATTCCATTTCGGATTCGTCTTCACATAGTTACGACTACGGTCCAAATCCTAAGGCTTAAGATCTCATTTAGGGACTAAGTGTCCCAAATACTCTGAAACTCAAAACCAATCATCTTGGCAAGTCACAATAGCAGAAATAGAGTTGGGGAAAGTAGTTAATAGGGGATCAGGGCTATTATCACAATAGCAGAAATAGAGTTGGGGAAAGTAGTTAATAGGGGATCAGGGCTATTACTCTCAAAACAACCGTCCGGGTCGTTACATCCTCCCCCTCTTAAAATAATCGTTCGTCCTCGAACGTGTATAAAGACATACCTGAAACTGTGAAAAGATGAGGGTACTGGCTGCATATATCCTGATCGGTCTCCCAAGTCGCGTCCTCAACCGGCTAACCCCTCAACTGGACATTTACTGAAGCAATATTCTTTGACCTGAGCTTTCTGACCTGCCTGTCCAAAATGGCTACTAGCTCCTCAACATAAGATAGATCTTTGTCCAACTGGACTGAGCTAAAAGCCAATACATGAGTCGGATCATCGTGATACTTCCGGAGTGTAGACACGTGAAATACCGGGTGAACTCCTGCTAGGCTGGGAGTCAAGGCAAGCTCTTAAACAACCTCCCCAACTTGCCGCAATATCTCAAAAGGACCAATGAACCTCGGGCTCAGCTTGCCCTTCTTCCCAAACCTAATGACACCTTTCATAGGCGATACCTGAAGCAAGATCCGTACATCAACCATAAATGCCAAATCACGAACCTTATGATCTGCATAACTCTTCTGCCTGGACTGGGTTGTGCGAAGTCTGACCTAAATCACATTCACCTTATCCAGGGCATCCTGGACCAAGTATATACCCAACAATCAGGCCTCGCCCGACTCAAACCATCCCACAGGGGACCGGCACCGCCTACCATACAAAGCCTCATACGGTGCCATCTGAATGCTGGACTGGTAACTGTTGTTGTAGGAAAACTTTGCAAGTGGAAAGTATTGGTCCCATGACCCTCCGAACTCCATCACATAGGAACATAGCATATCCTCAAGAATCGGAATCGGGCGCTCTGACTGCCCGTTCGTGTGAGGGTGAAAGGCCGCGCTCAACTCCACCCTAGTACCCAACTCTTGCTGTGCGGCTCTCCAAAACCGAGATGTGAACTGTGTACCTATGTCTGAAATGATGGATACTGGAATACCATAAAGGCGGACAATCTCTCTGATATAAATCTCAGCCAACCTCTCAGAAGAATAAGTGGTCAACACTGGAATAAAATGAGCTGACTTGGTCAGCCGATCCACGATCACCCAAATAACATCGAACTTTTTCAAAGTCCGAGGAAGTCCAACCACACAGTCCATGGTGATCCGCTCCCACTTCCACTCTGGGATCTCTAACCTCTGAAGTAATCCACCCAGTCTCTGATGCTCATATTTAACTTGCTGACAGTTGAGACACTTGGCCACAAACCCAACTATATCCTTTTTCATTATTCTCCACCAATAGTGCTGCCTCAAATCCTAGTACATCTTCGCGGCACCCAGATGATTGGAGTACCGCGAGCTATGGGCCTCCTCAAGAATCAACTCCCGAAGCTCATCTACATTGGGCACACAGATCCGGCCCTGCATCCTCATCACACCGTCATCACCAATAGTCACATCTCTGGCATCACCTCGCTGAACCCTGTCCCGAAGAACTAGAAGATGAGGATCATCATACTGGCGCTCCCTGATACGGTCATAAAGAGAAGACCGAGCAACCACACAAGCTAATACCCGACTAGGCTCTGAAATATCCAATCTCACCAACTGGATGTCTAAGGCCTTAACATCCAAGGCTAGGGGCCTCTCAGCTGCCGAAAGATATGCCAAACTCTCTGCCCGGGGACTCAAGGCATCAGCCACTACATTGGCCTTCCCCGGGTGGTACAATATAGTGATATCATAGTCTTTATATAGCTCCAACCACATCCGCTGACGCAAATTAAGGTCCTTCTGCCTGGACAAGTACTGCAAACTCCGGTGGTCAATGTAAATCTCACAGGGAACATCGTACAAATAATGACGCAAGATCTTCAGGGCGTGAACAATAGCTGCTAACTCGAGATCATGAACCGGATAATTCTTCTCATGCACCTTCAACTGTCTAGACGCATAGGCAATCACCATACCGTCCTGCATCAATACCGCTCCAAGGCCAATCCTCGAGGCATCACAATAGACAGTGTAGGACCCTGAACCTGTAGGCAATACTAATACTGGGGCTGTAGTTAAAGCTGTCTTGTGCTTCTGAAAGCTCTGCTCACACTCCCCAGTCCACCTGAACGGAGCACCCTTCTGGGTCAGCCCGGTCATAGGTGCTGCAATGGATGAAAATCCCTCTACAAAGGGATGGTAATACCTCGCCAAACCAAGGAAACTGCGGATCTCCGTAGCTGATGACGGTCTAGGCCAACTCTGCACTGCCTCCATCTTCTTCGGATCTACCTTGATCCCATCACAAGACACTATGTGGCCCAAGAATGCCACTGAATCAAGCCAGAATTCACACTTAGAAAATTTTGCATACAACCTCTTCTCCCTCAAAGTCTGAAGCACGGTCCTCAGGTGCTGCTCATGATCTTCCCGAGACCGAGAATATACTAGAATGTCATCAATAAACACAATGACGAAGGAATCAAGATAAGGCCAAAATACACTGTGCATAAAATGCATAAAGGCTGCTGGGGCATTGGTCAGCCCAAATAACATGACAAGAAACTCATAGTCACCATATCTGGTCCTGAAAGCAGTCTTCGGGATATCCGGCTCCCGAATCTTCAACTGATGATAGCCAGAACGCAAGTCAATCTTGGAAAACACCCTGGCACCCTGTAACTGATCAAATAAATCATCAATGCGAGGCAAAGGATACATGTTCTTCACTGTAACTTTGTTGAACTACCGATAATCAATACACATACGCATAGAACCATCCTTCTTCTTCACAAATAAGACTGGAGCACCCAAAGGTGATACACTGGGCCTGATGAAGCCCTTATCAAGCAACTCCTACAACTGCTTCTTCAACTCAGGAGGAGCCATATGGTAGGGAGGAATAGAAATGGGCTGAGTGTCCGGCAACAAATCAATGCTGAAATTTATATCTCTATCGGGCGGCATATCCGAAAGATCAGCTGGAAACATATCTGGAAAGTCCCTCACTATTGGAACTGACTCGATTGTAAGGATATCAATACTGACATCTCTCACATAGGCCAAATACGCATCACACCCCTTCTCAACCATTCGCCGAGCCTTAAGAAATGAAATGACCATGCGGGGAGTATACTCTAAGGTACCTCTCCACTCTAATCTCGGCAAACCTGGCATAGCCAACGTCACGGTCTTAGCGTGACAATCAAGAATAGCATAATGGGGCGACAACCAGTCCATGCCCAAGATAACATCTAAATCTACCATACTGAGTAATAACAAATTGGCTATGGTCTCAAAACCACTAAGATCAATCAAACACGATCGATATACGCGGTCCATAATGAGAGAATCTCCCACGGGAGTAGATACATAAACAGGGGAACTCAAAGAATCCCGAGATATCCCCAAGTGTGGAGAAAAATAAGAAGACACATATGAGTACGTAGAGCCTGAGTCAAATAATACCGATGCATCCCTATGACAAATAGGGACGATACATGTGATGACTGAATCTGAAGCAATGACCTCTAATCGGTCTAGAAGGGCATAGTACCTGGCCTGTCCTCCCCCTCTAGGGCGACCTCGACCTCCCCGACCTCCACCTCGAGCTGGCTGAAGAGGTGGGGTGGCAGCTGGTGCTGGAAAAATGGCCGGAGGACCCAGTGGAGCACGTGGAGGTTGATAAGTCTGTGGAGGTGCACCCATCCTAGCTCTGGGGCAATCTCTAACCAGGTGACGAGTGTCACCACACTCAAAACAACCTCTCAGAGGGCGCGACGGCTGAGACTGACTCAGACCTGGCTTGCTGGACTGGCCGGTAATAGCACCTCAAGTAGGAGAGATACTAGATACTGGCGGTGCATAATAGGGCTCTTGAGGTCTAGGAGGAGCTGGAACACCGCTGGCTGCTGGAAGAGCTGAATGAACAGGGCGACTCACAAAACCCCTACCATAGGGTGCTGCTGGTGCACGAGCTCCTGAATAATGACTAGTATCTCGAGACCTCTTGGCCTCTCTCTCCTCTCTGTCCTGGGCAAACATGCCCTCCACCCTCCTGGCAATTCTCACTGCCTGCTGATAAGTGATGTCCATCTCCAACTCCCTGGCCATACTGGTCCGAATACTAGGGTAGAGTCCCTCAATGAAGCGACGAACCCTCTCTCTGACTGTAGCAACCAGAGCTAGTACATGGCGAGCTAACTCACTAAAACAGACTGCATACTCCGACACAGTCATAGAACCCTGACGCAACTTCTCAAACTCTGCGCGCCAAGCATCCCTGAGGCTCTGAGGAACATACTCATGCTAGAACATCTCTGAATACTGAGTCCAAGTGAGTGAGGCTGCCTAATCCAGACTACTCAGCTCATAGGCATGCCACCACTGATATGCTGCTCCCCTCAGCTGGAAAGCGGTCAAAAAGATACCCCATTCGTCTCCATAATGCCTATAGTGCGGAGAATACAATGACACTCCTCAAGAAAACCCAGAGCATCATCTGAAGCTAGTCCGCTGAAAGTAGGTGGGTGGTACTTCTTGTACCTCTTAAGTCTGAGCTGCTCTGCCTCAGAAACAGCTACCCTGATCACATGCTGAATCGGAGCCACTGGGGGCATAGGAATATACTCTGGGGCTGGACCCTCTGCTCAAGAGTGCGGGCTGTGGGAGTCTGTGCCCCTCCCCCGGCCTGAGATGTAGCGGGAGCTATCGAAAATAGTCCAGCCTGAGCTAGAATGCTGAAGATGCTCAAGAACTGAGCTAAAGTATCCTGGAGGGTTGGAGTAGCAATAGGGATCTCCGGTGCTGGCCCTCCACCTGGAGCTGCTGGGGGCTCCTCTGATGCAACTCTCGTAGGTGCTTGGGTTGCACCACGTGGTCGTCCTCTACCCCGACCCCGACCTCTGACGGCTTTGATAGGGGGCTCGGGTGCCTGATCGTCGGTCCTCCCGGTACGGGTCCTCACCATCTGTGAGAAAGAATAGAATAAAATCTTAGAATATTTGATGTCAATAACTCGCACGACAAGGAAATCAAAGAAATATGATTGTTCTTAACAATTACATAGCCTCCCGAAGATAAGTACGGACGTCTCCGCACCGATCCGCGAGACTCTAATAAACCGGCTTGTGACTCGCGACTTCTATGAACCGAGTTCTTTGATACCAACTTGTCATGACCCAAATTAACCCTCCATAAGGTGTCGTGATGGCACCTAGTCTTTACGACTAGGTAAGCCTAATATTGCAAAAAATATAAGAAAAACACAACATTTTAAAGATAAATAGCATATTATAAATAGCCAAAAGTAGTACCACTCGGCATATGCAAAATAATTTTTCAAGACCCGAAATATCTCTAAGTCACAAGCTGCTATAATCTGTGTAGCTCTATACAAAAGTCTGAAGATAATAAGGAAAGTCTCTAAACGAGGGAGTAGAAGGGGACTCCAAAGATCTGTGGACGCAAGCAGAAGTACCATGAAGTCTCCTAGAAACTCCCGGGATACCGTCCCGTAGTTCCGAATGAATATGCAGTACAAAGGGGATCTCCCGGAATACATCCGTAGTCCCAAAGTAAATATGCAGTGCTGGGGGATCTCCCGGAATACGTCCGTAGTCCCAAAGTAAATATGCAGTACATGGGGATCTCCCGGAATACGTCCGCAGTCCAAAGGTAAATATGCAGGACATGAGGGATCTCTCGGAATATGTCCGTAGTCCCAATTTAAATATGCAACGCAAGATGAAATGGCAGGTATGACATCGAGTTATACAGTTTATACTGAACACAGATAAGGGAATTAACTAAGTATGGTGCACATAATGTCGAATAGGCAGTTAAAACACGTAAGCATGCTTTTCTAGTCTAAACTAAACAATTAAGCATATTAGTGCAATTTAATAACAGAAGCAATTTATGATTTAAAAAGGATAAACATGATTTTTGCAATAACATCCCGTGTACGTACTCGTCACCTCGCGTACACGGCGCTTGCACACCAAATAATATCAAGACATCCTAAGGGGAAAGTCTCCAACACAAGGTTAGGCAAGTCACTTACCTCGAACCGCTCAAATCACCTTGATAACACGTTCTTGCCACGAGTATCCGACTCCAAACGGCCCGAATCTATTCAAATAAATTGCATAATGTAAATATAACTATAAGTAACTAATTTAGCTAATTAATTCGAAGCTAAAGCGTGAAATTAGGAAAAATGCCCAAAAAGTAGCCCCGGGCCCACGTCTCGGAATCGGGTAAAAGTCGCAAAATACGAACACCCATTCACTCACGAGTTTACTCGTACCAAAATTTCTCAAATCCGATACCAAAATCTCGATCGAAACCCCAAAATTCGGCCTAAGAAATTTTCTCATTTTTTCACCCCAAATCCAAAATTTAACGATGAATTCAAGCATATATTAGTGGAATATAACCATAAAGGAGTTAAGAATCTTTATCCAATCGATATCTATGAAAATCCCTCAATCCCTCGTCCAAAATCCGAGTTCCCAACTTAAGGTTTTGATAAAAATGGCATAACCTTCGTTTTTTTGGAACTTTAATACTGCCCAGACGCGTCCTTCTTCGCGAACGCGGCCACACCCTCGCGTTCGCGAAGTACAATTTACTTCGGCCCAAAATCCTCCATCGCGAATGCGATGCATATGTCGTGAACGCGAGGACTACTCAGCTTGACCCTTCGCGAATGCGGGATCTCCATCGCGAACACGAAGCACGAAATCTCGCCTGCCTCTAGTTCTTCTTTGCGAACACGAGGACCATGTCGCGAACGCGTAGCTTCGAGGTTCCACACCTTCTCGAATGCGATAGAGACATCGCGGATGCGAAGAGTAATTCATATGCGCTTCCCAGATACCTTACGCGAACGCGAGGACTCCCTCGCGAACGCGATGAAGAAAATGCCTGCAACAGAACACGAGAAATCTGCTATCTTTCAAAGATAACTCGTTGAGCATCCAAAACAGACCCGAGGCCCCCGGGACCTCGACCAAACATACCAACTAATCCTAAAACACCATACGAACTTAGGCGAGATCTCAAATCATATCAAACAGCGCTAAAATCAGGAATCACCCTCCAATTCAAACTTAAAGAACTTGAAACTTTAACATTCTACAACCGATGCCGAAACCTATCAAATCACGTCCGATTGACCTCAAATTTTGCGCACAAGTCATATTCGATATTACAGACCTATTCCAATTTTCGGAATCAGATTCCGACCACGATATCAAAATTTTCACTACCGGCCCAAAACTCCAAAAATTTGACGTTTGCCATTTCAAGCCTAAATGAGCTACGAACCTCCAAAACACAATCTGGACACGCTCCTAAACCCAAAATCACCTAACAGAGCTAACAAAACCAACGGAATTACATTCCGGAGTCGTCTTCACACATCCTAAGCTCTCACTTAGGGACTAAGTATCCCAAAACACTCTGAAACTCAAAACCAATCATCCCGGCAAGTCACAATAGCAGAAATAGAGTTAGGGAAAGCAGTTAATAGGGGATCGAGGCTATTACTCTCAAAACGACCGGCCGGGTCATTACAACTAGTCACCCAAATTCATGCAGATGGCATGACTATAGCACACGAAAATCTGGGAATCATGTTGAATTCCCGCGTTATAGACCTAGAACGCCAAAAAATAAGGAACAGTCATGGAGAAGTGACGACTATTATTTATTAGGTCATTTTTATGATCCCGTAGAATTTTAGGTAATTTGGAGTCGGTTCTCTGAATTCATACAGATGACATGGATTAATGAGGGCAAAATGGTTAAAAGAAAATAGTTAACCAGCCATATTATTTACTAAAATATGGGCTGGATAATGAACTTTTTAAAACTGGGTCAAATATGGATAAGAACCATATTATCCATTTAAAAAATAGATAATCAATGGATAACTATTAGGTTTAACTTTTACATTTGTAAAACCTCAAATTGGGGGTTCTTCAAGTTTGGGAGAATAGGAGTTCTCCCAAAAGTGATCATATTCAAGAAGCCATGGATAATATGGTTACCCATATTATCCACCGATGAACCTATTTTTTATCCGTATTAAATATGAGTCGGGCCGAATAATTTATCTATTTTTTCATTACCCGTTTTTGATCCATCCCATATCCGACCCGACCCGCCCGTTTGCCACACTTTGTGTGGACTATATCACACAAAAATTTAGGAATCATGCTTAGTTCCTATTTTATGGACCTAAAATTTCAAAAAATGAGGAACAGTCATGACGAAGCGATAATTATTGTTTAATATGTCATTTCTTATGGTTTCGCAGTAATGTAGATGATTCGGAGCCGGTCGCCCGAATTCATGCAGATGGCGTGGACTATAGTACACAAAAAATCTGAAAAACATGCTAAATTCCTATTTTATGACCCTAAAATGCCAAAAAATAAGGAATGGTCATGGCGAAGTGATGAGTATTGTCCGTGAGTACCTTTTTTATGGTCCCGCAAAATTTTAGGTGATTCAGAGTCGGTCGTGCGAATTCATACATATGGCATATACTATAGCACACGAAATCTCGAAATCATGTTGAATTCCTATTTTAGGCCCTAAAATGCCAAAAAACGAAGAACGAGGCAAAGCAATGACTATTGTTCATTAGGTCGTTTTTGATGGTTCCACAAAATTTTAGGCGATTCGAAGCCAGTCGACCGAATTCAAGCAGATGGCATGGGCTATAGCACACAAAAATATGAGAATCATGATGAATTCATGTTTTATGGCCCTAAAATACCAAAAAATGAGGAACGGTCATGGAGAAGAGATGGATATTTTTTATTAGGTTATTGTTTATGGTACCGCAAAATATTAGGCTATTCGAAGTCGGTCACCCGAATTCATGTAGATGGCATGGACTACAACACACGAACATCTAGATATTGCGGAATTCCAGTTTTATGGCCCTAAAACATCAAAATATGAGGAATGGTCATGGCGAAGCGATGACTATTGTTCTTTAGGTCATTTTTGATGGGTCAAATTCCAATTTTATAGCCCTAAAATGCCAAAAAACGAGGAACATTCATGGCAAAGTGATGATTATTGTTCCTTAGGTCATTTTTTATGGTCCAAAAAAAGTTTTGGTAATTCAGGTACGGTCGTCCGGATGAATACATATGGCGTGGGCTATAGCACATGAAAATCTAGGAATCAGGCAGAATTCCAGTTTTATGACCCTAAAATGCCAAAAAAAGGAGCAGTTATGGCAAAGCGATGACTATTGTTTATTAGGTTGGTTTTTATGGTCTAACAAAATTTTAGGCAATGATAAGCCGGTCACCCAAATTCATGTAGATGGCATGGACTGTAGCACATGAAAGTCTAGGAATCAGGCGTAATTCCAGTTTTATAATCCTGAAATACCAAAAAAATGAGGAACAGTCATGGCGAAGTGATGAATGTTGTTCCTTAGGTAGTTTTTGATGGTACAGGAAATTTTTAGGAGATTTGGGTCTGATCACCCGGATGCATGCAGATGACGTGGGCTACGACGCACGAAAATTCGGGAATCGGGCGGAATTCTAGTTTTATGGCCCTAATACGCCAAAAATGAGGAAAAATGATGGAAAATCGATAACCATTGTTCCTTAGGTTATTTTTGGTGGGCCGGTAAATTTTGAGCGATTCGGGTCCGGTCGCTTGGATGCATATATATGTCGTGAGAAGCACACAAAAATCTTGGAATCGGGCGAAATTCTAGCTTTATGGCCCTAAAATGCCAGACAATAAAGAACAGTCATGGAGAAGCGATGACTATTGTTCCTTAGGTCATTTTTGATGGGCCGGCAAAATTTTAGGTGATTTGGGTCCGGTCACCAGGATGTAAGTAGATGGTGTGGGCTATAGCACACGAAATATGAAAATCGAGGGGAATTCCAGTTTTATGGCCCTAAAATGCCAAAAAAATGAGGAATATACATGGCAAAGCGATGACTATTAGGTCATTTTTTATGGGCCGGTAAAAGTTTAAGCGATCCAGGTTCGGTTGCCCAGATGCATACAGATGGTTTGCTATAACATATGAAAATCCAGGAGTTGAGCGGAATTCCAATTTTATGGCCCTAAAACGCCAAAAGACATGGCGAAGCATTGGATATTGTTCCTAAGGTCATTTTTAATGGGTCGACAAAATTTTAGGTGATTCATGTCTAGTCCCCCTGATGCATGCAGATGGCGTGAGCTATAACACACGAAAATATAGGAATCAGTTGGAATTCCAGTTTTATGGCCCTAAAATACCAAAATATAAGGAACTTTCCTGGTGAGGCGATGAATATTGTTCCTTAGGTCATTTTGGAAGGGCCGACAAAATTTAAGGCGATTCGGGTCCGGTCGCCCGGATGCATATAGATGACATGGGCTATAACACAATAAAATTGGAAATCTGGCGGAATTTCAGTTTTATGGACCTAATACGATAAAAAATAAGGTACCTTCATGGAGAGGCAATGACTATTATTCGTTAGGTCATTTTATATGGTTCGGCAAAATTATAGGTTTATCGGGTTCGGTTACCAGGATGCATGTAGATGGCGTGGGTTATAACACACGAAAAATAGAGAATTGGGCGTAATTCCAGTTTTATGTCCTTAAAACGCCAAAAACATGGAACGGTCATAGCGAGGCGGTGACTATAGTTCCTTAGGTCATTTTTATGGGCCGGTAAAACTTTTAGGCGATTAGTGTCCGGTCGGCCGGATGCATGCAGATGGCGTGGGCTATAGCACATAAAAATCTGAAAATCGGTAGAATTTAAGTTTTATTGCCCTAAAATGCCAAAAAAATAAGGAACGGTCGTGTTAAGGCGATGACTATTGTTCCTTACGTCGTTTTTGATCGGCTCGCAAAATTCTATGCGATTTGGGTTCGATCGCCCGGATGCATGCGGATGACGTGGGATAACACAAGAAAATCTGGGAATCATGTAGAATTCCAGTTTATAGCCCTAAAATGCCATAAAAGAGAAATGGACTTGGCGAGGCGATGACTATTGTTCCTTAGGCCTTTTTTGATGGGATAGAAAAAGTTTAGGTAATTCGGATCCGGTCGCCTAAAGAACACAAAAATTTAAGAATAGGGTGGAAGTCCAATTTTATAGCCCTAAAATGCCACAATATGAGGAACGGTTGGGGATATATGATGACTTTTGTTCCTCAGTTCCGGTCGCCCGGATGCATGCAAATGGCGTGGGTTATAACGCACAAAAATTTGAGAGTCAGGCGAAATTCCAGTTTTATGTCCCTAAAATGCCAAAAAATGAGGAACGCACACGGCGAGGCGATGAATATTGTACCTTAGGTCATTTTTGATGGGTCAGAGAATTTTTAGGCTATTCGGGTTTGGTCACCCGGATGCATGCAGGTGGCATGGGCTGTAGCACGCGAAAATCTAGGAAATGGGCAAAATTTCAGTTTTATGGCCCTAAAGTGCCAAAAGACAAGGAACGGTCATGGTGAATCGATGGATATTGTTCCTTAGGTCGCTTTGAATGGATCAGATAAGTTTTAGGCGATTCGGGTCTGGTCGCCCGGATGCATGCAGATGGCATGGGCTATATAGCACACTAAAATTTGGGAATCAGGCAGAATTCTAGTTTTATGGCCCTATAACACCAAAAAATGAGAAACAGTCATGGCGAGATGGTGACTATTGTTCCTTAGCTCGTTTTTGATATGTCAGGAAAATTTTAGGCTATTCGGGTCGGGTCGCGAGGATGCATGTAGATGGCATGGGTTGTAGCACGCGAAAATCTCGGAAATGGGCAGAATTTCAGTTTTATTATCCTAAAGTGCCAAAAGGCAAGGAACAGTCGTGGTGACTCGATGAGTATTGTTCATTAGGTCATTTTTAATGGGTCATAAAATTTTAGGCGATTCGAGTCCGGTCGCCCGTATGCATGCAGATGGCGTGGGCTATAGTACACGAAAATATGGGAATCATGTAGAATTCTAGTTTTATGGCCCTAAAATACAAAAAATGAGGAACAGCCGTGGAGAGATGATGATTATTGTTCCTTAGCTCATTTTTGATGTGTCGGGAAAATTTTTGGCGATTCGTGTCTGGTCGCCTGAATGCTTCTAGATGGCGTGGATAATAGCACACGAAAATCTGGGAATTAGGCAAAGTTCTAGTTTTATGGCTGTAAAATGAGGAACGGTCATGGCGAGGTGATGACTATTGTTCCATAGGTCGTTTTTGATGGAATGGCAAAATATTTGGCTAGTTGGGTCAGGTCGCCCGGATGCATGCAAATGGTATGGCTCTAAAATGCCAAAAACTAAGAACGGTCATGGCGAGGCGATGACTATTGATTCTTACCTCGTTTTTGATGGGCCGACAAAATTTTAGGCGATTCGGGTCCGGTCGCCCGAAAGTATGCAGATGGCTTGGGGAATAGCACATGAAAATCTGGGAATTGGGCAAAGTTCTAGTTTTATGGCCCTAAAACGAGGAACGATCATGGAGAGGTGATGACTATTGTTCCTTAGGTCATTTTTGATGGGTCGACAAAATTTCTGGCAATTCAGGTCCGGTCATCTAGATACATGTAAATGGCGTGAACTATAGCACATGAGAATTTAGGTGGCCTTAAAGTCCAAAAAATGAGGAACAGTCATGGCGAGGTGATGAGTATTGTTCCTTAGGCCGTTTTTTATGGGTTGGCAAAATTTTATGTAATTCCTGTCTTTTCACCCGGATGCATGCAGATGGTGTGGGTTAAAGCACATGAAAATCCAGAAATCGGGCGAAATTCTAGTTTTATTGCCCTAAAATTCCAAAAATGAGAAAAAGTCATGGCGAGGTGATGACTATTATTCCTTAGGTCATTTTTGATGGGTCGGCAATATTTTAGGCGATTCAGGTCTGGTCGTTCAGATGCAAGCAGATGGCGGGGGCTATAGCACACGAAAATCTAGGAATCGAGCAAAATTCCAGTTTTGTGTCCCTATAACACTAAAAAATGAGGAACAATCATGGCAAGATGATGACTATTGTTCCTTAGGTCATGTTTGATGGGACGGTAAAATTTTAGGCGATTCGGGTCCTGTCGCCCTGATGCATCTAGATGGCGTGGGTTATAGCACATGAAAAATTGGAAATTAAGTAGAATTCTAATTTTATGGCCCTAAAACACCAATAAATGAGGAACGGTCGTGGCGAAGTGATGACTATTTTTTCCTAGGTCATTTTTGATGGGCCAATAAAATTTTAGGCGATTCGGGTTCGGTCGCTCGGATGCATGCAGATGGCGTGGGCTATAGCACACGAAAATCTGGGAATCGGGCGGAATTCCAGTTTTATGGCCCTAAAGGTCCAAAAAATGATGAACAGTCATTGCGAGGCGATGACTATTATTTCTTAGGTCATTTTTGATGCATCGATAAAATTTTGGCGATTCGGGTCCAGTCGCCTAGTTGCATGCAAATGGCGTGGGCTATAGCACATGAAAATCTCGGAATTGGGCTGAATTTTAGTTTTATGGCCCTAAAATGCCAAAAATAAGAAACGGTCGTGGCGAGGCGATGATTATTGTTCATTAGGTAGTTTTTCATATGCCGGCAAAATTTTAGACATTTTAGGTTCGATCGCCCAGATGCATGCAGATTCGGGTCCCATCGCCCCGATGCATGCAAATGGCGTGGGCTATAGCACACGAAAATCTGGAAATTAGGCGGAATTCCAGTTTTATGTCCCTATAATGCCAAAAAATAAGGAGCGGTCATGGCAAGGCGTTTACTACTGTTCCTTAGGTCGTTATTGATGGGCCAACAAAATTTTTGGCGATTCGGGTCCGGTCGCCCAGATGCATGTGGATGGCATGGGCTATATATAGCACATGAAAATCTGGGAATGAGGCGAAATTTCAGTTTTATAGCCCTAAAACACTAAAAATAAGGAACAGTTGTGGTGAGGTGATACTATTATTCCTTAGTTGTTTTTGATGGACTAGCAAAATTTTAGGTGATTCGGGTCCTGTCGCCCGGTTGCATGCAGATGGCTTGGGCTATAACACATGAAAATCTGGTAACCGGGCAGACTTCAAGTTTTATGGCTCTAAATCGTCAAAAAATGAGAAACGGTCGTGGAGAGGCGATGACTATTATTCCTTAGGTAGTTTTCATAGGCCGACAAAATTTTAGGCGATTCGGGTCATGTAGATATCGTCGGCTAAAGCACATGAAAATTTGGAAATTTGGAGAAATCCCAGTTATATGGCCCTAACACCAAAAAATGAGGAACGGTCTTGGCGAGGAGAAGACTATTGTTTCGTAGGTCGATTTTGATGAGCCGTCAAAATTTTAGGCAGTTTGGGTCCAATCGCTCGGATGCATGCAGATGGCAGTGGGCTATAGGCCTATAGCACATGAAAATCTGGGAATCCGATGGAATACTAGTTTTATGGCCTTAAAATGCCAAAAAATGAGGAACGATCATGGCCAGCGATTACTATTGTTCCTTAGATTGTTTTTGATGAGATGGCAAAATTTTAGGCAATCCGGGACCGGTCGCCCGGATGCATGCAGATGGCGTTGGATGTAGCACATGAAAATCTGAAAATCGGGCGAAATTCTAGTTTTATAGCCCTAAATGCCAAAAAATGAGAAATGGTCCTTGCAAGGCGATGACTATTGTTCCTTAGATCATTTGTGAAGGGCCGACAAAATTTTAGGCGATTCGGGTCTCGTAACCCGGATGCATGCAGATGACGTCGGTTATAACACACGAAAATCTAGGAATCGGGCGGAATTCCAGTTTAATAGCCCTAAAACGACAAAAAATAAGGAACAATCATTGCAAGGCGATGAATTATAATTTCTTAGGTCATTTTTGATGGGCCAGAAAAATTTAGGTGATTCGCATTTGGTCGCCCGGATGCATGCATATGGCGTGGGCTATAACACAAGAAAATTTGAGAATCAGGCAGAATTCTAGTTTTATGGTCCTAAAACGCCAAAAATGAGGAACGATCATGGAGAGCCGATGAATATTGTTCCTTAGACCATTTTTGATGGGCCAGCAAAATTTTAGGTGATTCGGGTCCGGTCGCCAGGATACATGCAGATGGCATGGGCTATAATAACACATGAAAATCTGGGAATCAAACGAAATTCCAAGTTTATGGCCCTATAATGCAAAAAAAGAGGAACGGTCATGGCGAGGCGATGGCTATCGTTCCTTAGGTCATTTTTGATAGGCCGACATAATTTTAGGCGATTCACATTTGGTCGCCCGGATGCATGTACATGGCGTGGGCTATAGCATAAGAAAGTTTGGGAATAGAGCGAAATTCCAGTTTTATGGCAATAAAATGCCAAAAACTAGGAACAATCATTGTGAGGTAATGACTATTATTCCTTATGTCATTTTTTGTGGGCCAACAAAATTTTAGGCGATTCGAGTCTGGTTGTCCGGATGCATGCGGATGGTGTGGGCTATAGCATACGAAAATCTAGGAATCGGGCTGAATTCCAGTTTTATGGCCCTAAAACGCCAAAACATAAGGAACGGCCATGGCGAGACGATAACTATTGTTCCTTAGGTCATTTTTGATGGGCCGGCAAATAATTACGCTATTCGGGTCTAATCGCCCAGAAGCATGCATATGGCGTGGGTTTTAGCGCAAGAAAATTTGGGAATCAAGCGGAATTCTAGTTTTATGGCCCTAAAATGCCAAAAATGAGGAACAATCATGGAGCGGTGATGACTATTGTTCCTTAGGTAATTTTTCATGGGATGACAAAATATTAGGCGATTCGGGTCTGGACGCCTTGATATATGCAGATGGCGTGGACTATTGCACACGAAAATATGGAAATGGGTAGAATTCCAGTTTTATGGCCCTAAAATGCAAAAGAATGAGTAACGATCATAGCGAGGTGATGACTATTGTTCCTTAGGTAATTTTTGATGGGCCGGAAAACGTTTAGGAGATTCGGGTCCGGTTGTCCGGATACATGCAGATGGTGTGGATAACACACGAAAATATGTGAATCTCGCTAAATTCCATTTTTATGGCCCTAAAACTCAAAAAAAAGAGGAATTATCGTGGCGAAGCGATGCCTATTGTTCCTTAGGTCATTTTTATGGGCTCGTAAAACTTAAGGCGATTTGGGTCTGGTCGCCCTGATGCATACAAATGGTGTGGGCTATAGCACACAAAAATATAGGAATTAGGCTGAATGTCATTTTTAGGCCAAAAAAAAAGGAACGGTCATGGTACGACGATGACTATTGTTCCCTAGGTCATTTTAGATGGCGTGGGCTAGCACACAAAATTCTGGAAATCATGCGAAATTCCAATTTTATGGCCCTAAAATGCCAAAAAATGAGGAACGGTCATGGCGATGCGATGACTATTGTTTCTTAGGTCATTTTTATGGGTAGGCAAAATTTTAGGAAATTCGGTGTAACACCCCAAAAATTTTGAAGTACTTAAGCGCTAGTAAGAAAGTTGATGTGTGCTAATTATATTATTTTGTGTGCAGAAGAGGACTATTAATATAATGGATATCAATTCGATATGATAATAAGTGTACGGGGCATATTATAAATGATGTGGGGTCTAAGGAGAGCCCTAAGTCCAAGTCAAGTTGGAAATTACATGATAGGCTAAAAGTTCCAAATGAGTACACACAAGACCAAACTTTGGACGAGCATAAGTGTGAGTTGAGTTTTCAGAAACTCAAGACTGCTTTGACTACGGCGCCATTGTTGGTATTACCCACAGGTTCAGGATCGTGTACAATATATTGTGATGCATCTCACATTAGGCTTGGTGCAGTATTAATGCAAGATGGTAGGGTGATTGCATACGCATCGCGGCAGTTGATGGTTCACGAGAAAAATTATCTTGTTCATGACTTAGAACTCACAACCATTGTTCATGCGCTGAAGATTTGGAGGCATTACCTCTACGGTGTCTCGTGTGAGGTATTTACTGATCATCGTAGCCTTCAGTAGGGTTGTGCATAATTTGGTAAATACCGAATTACCGTACCGAAATCGAACTTTTTGGTATTTGGTATTCGATATTTTGGTATTCGGTATGGTATTTGTTTTAAGTTTAAAAAAAATATGGTATTAAGTTTGGTATTTGGTATTTTAAAATGAAATATCGAAATACCGATGCCGTACCGAAATATATATTATATTACACAAAACACATATTATTAATTATAACATAAATATAAAAAAACTAAAATTTTACTTTTTTTTTATTCTCTAAGTTCATTAATTAACTCTAAGCAAATAAAAAGATATTTTTTAATGATCAAATTTATTCCTTTATGTGCAGTTTTCTCTCTCTAGGTTGATATTTGCTGGTTTTGGGCAAAACTTTTGTCAATAAATATTTTTAGTTTTGTACTTTTGAATACTTTAATTAAGAATATTATAGTCTATGACTCTATGACCATGTTAGTATTCAAACCGAATAAACTGAAGTTACCGAACCGAATAAACCAAAACTGAAAGGAGAAAAACTGATCCATACTGAATTTAATTAGGTACGGTATTGGTATAGCATTTTAAGAAACCGAATACGAAAAATACCGAACCAAAATGTCTAAATACCGTACCGTACCGACCGACGAACACCCTTGGCCCTCAGTACCTGTTCAAACAAAAATATCTTAATTCGAGGCAGAGAAGATGATTGGAGTTGTTGAAAGACTATGATATCACCATTTTGTATCACCCCGGAAAGGCCAATGTGGTGGCTGATGCTTCGAGTAGAAAGGCTGTGAGTATGGGCAGTCTTGCGTATATTCCGGTTGGTGAGAGGCCATTAGCTGCAGATGTTTAGACTTTGGCTAATTAGTTCGTGAGGTTAGATGTTTCAGAACCCAGTCGGGTTCTAGCTTGTACAGTCGCTCGGTCTTCTTTATATGAGCGCATCAGAGAGAGGCAATAAGATGATCCTCATTTACTTGTCCTTAAGGACACGGTGCGGCACGGTGATGCCAAATAGGTTGCTGTGGGGGAAGATGGAGTTCTGCGAATGCAGGGTCGTATTTGTGTGCCTAATGTGGATGGGCTTCGTGAATTAATTCTTGAAGAGGCACACAGTTCCCGGTATTCTATTCATCCAGGTACCCGCCAAAATGTATCAAGATTTGCGGCAACATTATTGGTGGAGGAGAATGAAAAAGGATATAGTTGCATATGTAGTTGGGTGTATGAATTGTCAGCAAGTTAAATACGAGCATCAGAGACCTGGTGGTTTGCTTCAGAAGTTAGAAATTCCTGAATGGAAATGGGAGCGTATCACTATGGATTTTGTTGTTGGACTCCCACGGACTCAGAGAACATTTGACGTAGTTTGGGTCATTGTGGACAAGTTAACCAAATCAGCACATTTCATTCCAATGGCAGTTACCTATTCTTCAGAAAGGTTAGCTGAAATTTACATTCGTGAGATTGTCCGCCTTCACGGTGTGCCCGTGTCTATTATTTCAGATCAAGGTACGCAGTTTACCTCACATTTATGGAGGGCTGTATAGCGTGAGTTAGGCACGCGGGTGAAGTTGAGTACAATATTTCATCCACAGACAGATGGACAGTCTGAGCGCACTATTCAGATATTGGAAGTTATGTTTCGCGCTTGTATTATAGAATTTGGAGGTTCTTGGGATCATTTCTTGCCACTTGCGGAATTTGCTTATAATAATAGCTACCATTCGAGCATTCAGATGGCTCCAAATGAGGTATTATATAGAAGGCGATATCGTTCGCCAGTTGGCTGGTTTGAACCGGGAGAGGCTCGGTTGTTGGGTACCGATTTGGTACAAGATGCCTTGGATAAGGTAAAGGTTATTCAGTATCGACTTCGCACAACTCAGTCTAGGCAAAAGAGTTATGCCGATCGTAAAGTTCGTGATATTGCATTCATAGTTGGATAAATAATATTGCTCCGAGTTGCACCTATGAAAGGTGTAATGAGGTTTGGAAAGAAGGGCAACTTGAGCCCTAGGTATATCGGACCCTTTGAAATTCTTGAAAGGGTGGGTGAAGTAGCGTACAGGCTTGTATTACCACCTAGTTTATCATCGGTTCATCCTGTGTTCCATGTGTCTATGCTCCGGAAATATCATGGTGATCCGTCCCATGTGTTAGATTTCAGCTCAGTCCAATTGGACAAAGATTTGACTTACGAGGAGGAGCTGGTGGCTATTCTAGCCCGGCAGGTTCGGCAGTTGAGGTCTAAGAGTTATCCTTCAGTTCGGGTGCAATGGAGAGGTCAGCCGGTAGAGGCATCTACCTGGGAGTCCGAGTCGAACATGCAGAGTAAATATCCACACTTATTCACCAGCTTAGGTACGTTTTTCTAACTCCATTCGAGGACGAACGTTTTTTTTAGAGGTGGAGAATGTGATGACCCAAAATGTCATCTTTAAATTTAATGAGTAATTATGTGTTCTAAGGCCTCGTAAAGCACCATTTATCATTCCTCGACTTGTGTGTGCAGTCCGTACAATTTTTCGGAAAGTTTTTATGAGAAAAATGGATTAAAATGTGAAATAGAGCTTTAAAACTCAACTGAGTTGTCTTTGGTCAACATTTTGAGCAAATGGACTCGGATCAGTGTTTTAATAATTTCGGTAGGTCCGTATTGTGATTTGGGATTTGGGCGTATACTTGGAATCGAATTCCGATGTCCCTACCCCGAGATATAGAATTTTGATAAAAAATTAAAAGATTGAAAGCTTAATGATTTTTAAGAAATTACTGATGTTGGATTTATTGACATCGGGTCCGTATTTTGGTTTCGGATCCCGGTAGAGGTCCACTATAATATTTATGACTTGTCTGTCGAATTTGGTGAGAATCAGAGTTGATTTGACGTGATTCGG
The DNA here is from genome assembly GCF_000390325.3 of Nicotiana tomentosiformis. Classification (NCBI taxonomy): domain Eukaryota; kingdom Viridiplantae; phylum Streptophyta; class Magnoliopsida; order Solanales; family Solanaceae; genus Nicotiana; species Nicotiana tomentosiformis. Next base: position 7,104,289 of record NC_090820.1, on the reverse strand, counting down.
ACGTCCGGTTGTCAAAATATAAGTTTTAAAGTTTTCTTGAAATTTTCCTTTGATTTAGTGTCCGATTCGTAGTTCTTGGTGTTATTTTGGCGATTTGATCGCGCGAGCAAGTTCGTATGATGTTTTAGGACTTGGGTGCATGTTTGGTTTGGAGCCCCGAGGGCTCGGGTTGGTTTCGGGTGATTAACGGACCATTTTTGGACTTGGGAAAAACTACAGAAATCTGCTTCTGGTATCCTTCTTCACGTTCGCGAGAGGGGGCTCGTGTTCGCGAAGAAGAAACTGGAGGCAGGTGAAAAATATTACTCTTCGCGTTCGCGAAGAGGGGGGCGCATTCGTGAAGGGAAGAAGGCAGTGTTCATCGCGAATGCGTGGAAGCATTTGCATTCGCGTAGAAGGCGAGGCCTGGCCGGGCACCAAGCGATAAAGCTTCGCGTTTGCGTAGGTTGTATCGCGTTCGCGAAGGCCAAATTTGGCAAAGCTTCTCATTCACGAAGAGCAAAGTTATGGTAGCATAAAAATGTGCTTCGCGAACCCGAGGCACTGACCGCGTTCGCGAAGGGTAAAAATTCGAGAAACAGAACTTAAGTTCTGGAAAATGGGATTCGTCCCATTTTCAACCCTTTTCCATTTTTGAGCTCGGGTAAGGCGATTTTTGGGCACTTTTCACAGAAAAATATTGGGGTAAGTGTTTCTTATCCTATATTGATTATATTTCATGATTCCATACTCATTTATATCATGAATCCGTGAAATTTTGGGAGAAAAATCAGATATTTATAAAATCTTCCAAAAACGAAAATTTAAGATTTGAAGGTCCATTTGACATCGGAATTGGATAATTTTTGTATGGTTGAACTCATAGCGGAATGGGTGTTTGGATTTCACGAGTGTTTTCGGGATTTGAGATATGGGTCCCACTATCGAATATTTTAATGAATTTTGGATTTTTATTCGAAAATTAGTAAATTCATATGGAATTAATTCCTATGATTTGTATTGAGTATATTAAATTGTTTATGAATAGATTTGAAGCTTTTGGAGACAAATTTAAAAGGAAAGGTTGCAGTCGAGTAATTGATTGGAATTTACAAAGCGTTGTAAGTGCCGTGGTTAACCTTGACTTGAAGGAATAGAAACCTTAAACTATTTGTTATGTGAAATGCATGTGAACAATGTATAGGCGAGGTGATGAGTGTCTATACGTCGTCAAATTAATTATTTGCATAATTACTTGAAAACTCATAAATTATTTTAAATCAGGAATTAATTATTATGATAATTGTTTCTCTCCTATTCTTTGTCAAATATTAATTCTTGAATTCCTGCATTAATTGTTACATGCTATTTGAATTATGTGTCTTAATTGTTATTTGACAGTTAGCATATTAAATATTAAACTGCCTATTTTCTCCCTGATTTTCATAATAACTTGCTATTTATCATTGTTTGTTTCATAATTAAATCATAATTATTGTATGCTTGTTCTCTTATAATTCTATATTAATTGTTGCATTTACTGAGAAAATTTTTTCTATAAGAATTGGTAAATGAATATATTGGAGGAGCGGGTTGCACGCCGCAACAAAATTGATTGAAATGAATATATTGGAGAATCGGGTTGCACGCTGCAACAAACTTATTAAAAGTCCATATTGGAGGATCGGGTTGCACGGCGCGACATACTTGATTAAAATGAATATATTGGAGGAGCGGGTTGCACGCCGCAACAGAATTGAATATGAATATATTGTGAGAGCGGATTGCACACTACAACAGAAATTGATGGAAATCATAAATGGATTATGACTGTTGAGTTGGCTTCAATTATTATAAATGAGTTATCTGATTTATTTCTATTATTTTTTTGTTACTAATATTGCGTACATGTTAATGTAAGTGACCCACCTTAGCGTTGTCACTACTTCGTCGAGGTTAGGCTCAGCACTTACCAGTACATGGGGTTGGTTGTACTGATACTACACTCTGCACATCTTGTGCAGATTACGAAATTGGTCCCAGCGGCGTACCATAGACTTGCTCGGATTTTATCTATCAGAGGAGACTTGAGGTATAACTGCACGGCGTCCGCAGTTCTGAAGTCCCCGTCTACTTTACTTTAGCTGTGTGTTTATTTCCAGACAACTTTATTTTATTCAGATCCTTATTTGTATTATTTTAGAAGTTCGTGCACTTGTGACACCAATTCTGGGATGGTATTTAGACACCGTTATTTTTATGGATTATTCACTATATTTCAAACCTTACTTCCGCAATTGTTCTTTGTTATTAATAAATTTAAATATTATTTTAAAAATAGATAATGTTATTCTAACGTTGGCTTGCCTAGCAAGTAAAATATTAGGCGCCATCACAGTCCGAAGGTGGGAATTTCGGGTCGTGATAACTTTTGACAATATGTCTTACTTCTAACTTTTTTAATATCTTTTGACTTTCATGGAATTAAGCTTAATTGAAATCTATTATCATTTTCATCCATTAAATTATTAAATTGTTGTTGTAGATTAGTCCATTTTATTTGTTGCATAATTGTTATTGTAGATCCCAAATATTTGAATTCATTTTACTTTATATTAAACAATTATGCTCTTTAAATTAAATGCGTTAATTTTATTTTCTATTTGAATTTTTTAATTTTTATATGTTGAAATAATTTAAATAATTATTAATTACGACTATTTTTTTGTTTGAGAAATCATTAGTTAATTTGGATTATATGAACATTTAAGAAGCTATTCAAATTTAATTATTATATTTAAAGACTTATATTATTTAGAATAGGGATTAGTGCGAGATTTCAAGTGTTAAAAATATTAATTTAAAAAATAAAACATATCAATTCAAGTGTTTTGACACAATGATATGTTTATATCTAAAACGAACATTTGCAAGAGTATAACTTTGTAACCAGCTTAAATTAATCAAATTGTTTTAAATATCTCATTTCTAGATTTTTATTTGTGTAGATGGAATTTGTGCATCGTAGATGGATGTATAATAGGAATCATCCTAATCGTGCAGGGTTGAGGGATGAATTTATTGAAGGGGTTGCTGAATTTATTGCTAAGGCTCAAACACTTGATGATTTTCTTATTGGAGGAAGGATTATGTGTCCTTGTGTGAAATTTAAGTGTGTTAAGTTATTGAAATTAGACGAAGTTAAAGTTCATCTATACAAGAAAGGGTTTGTAAAAAATTATTATATATGGACTGTTCACGGGGAGAATCATGCTAGTTTAGATGATGTTAACTTTCATAATTCTTTTGGTGGTGAGGGTATCCCCATTGCGGAGCGTAATGTTAAAAATTTTCGATACAATGAAATGATGAGGGATGCTTTTGGGATGTTTCCTGGGGTTCAATCCGAACCAAATAATGAGGCTAAGCATTTCTATGAACAGTTAGAGGAAGCTAGTCATCCATTGTATGAAGGCTCAGTGCATTCCAAGTTGTCTGTTGCAGTTAGATTGCTAAGTATTAAATCGGGTAGTTCTGTTTCCCAAGCGGGCATGGATTCTATTATTGGGCTTATGAATGAACTTAATCCCAGTAACATTGACTTACGAAAAGATTTCTATACTGCTAAGAAATTGGTTTCTAAGTTGGATCTTTCATCAGAGAGAATTGATTGTTGTGAGAAAGGTTGCATGTTATTCTATAAGGATGACACATCTCCAGAGAACTATAAATTTTGTAATCAGCCTCGTTTTAAGGAAGTCACAAATACCAATACAAAAAAATAAAGTTCCAGTTAAAGCGATGCATTACTTAGCTCTTATACCTAGGTTGAAGCGGTTGTATGTATCAATGAGCTCTGCTCCTCATATGAGATGGCACTACAAATACGGAAGGCCACCCGGTATTCTCTGCCATCCGTCAGATGGAGAAGCGTGGAAGCATTGCGATAGGGTGTTCCCTGAGTTTGCTAGTGAACCATGAAACATTAGGTTGGGATTGTGCACAGATGGATTTACCCCATTTGATGTATCTGTTGCACCATATTCATGTTGGCCAGTGTTTGTTACCCTATATAATCTTCCACCCGAGTTGTGTATGACAAGTCCATATTTGTTCCTAACTTGTATTGTTCCAGGTCCACGTAATCCGAAAAGTTTGATTGATGTATACTTGCAGCCTTTGATTGATACAATTATTATGGCATCAAGGTGTGGAAATATATGATATATCAACTAAACAAAACTTCAGATTGCATGCTGCTTTGATGTGGACTATAAATGATTTCCCTGCTTATGGAATATTGTCCGGGTGGTCGACTGCTGGAAAGTTAGCTTGCCCTTGTTGTATGGAAGACACAAAAGCATTTACTTTGAAACATGGAGGTAAAAATACATGGTTCGACTGTCACCGTTGATTCTTGCCAATGAATCATGAATTTAGGCTAAATACAAGTGCATTTATAAAGAACCGAACTGATTTTGAGGAGCCACTAGCCTGCTTGTGTTCATAAGAAATTCGGAACAGAGTAAGGGATCTGCCTAAAGTAACAGAGTCTCTACCATCTAAGATACCAGGTTATGGTGTCACACATAACTGGACTAAACAGAGCATATTTTGGGAATTACCTTATTAGAAGCACAATCTTCCTCGGCATAATTTGGACGTCATGCATATCAAGAAGAATTTTTTTGAAAACTTGTTATAGATGTTACTAACAAGACCAAAGATAGCTTGAAGGCCAGGATGGACTTAAAGGAATATTGTAGGCGAAGTGAGTTATATCTGACATACTTTAACAACAAGATTCAGAAGCTCAAACCCAGTCACACGTTCACCTTGGATGAGAGAAGAGAGATTTGTAGTTGGGTTAACAATTTGAGTATGCCTGATGGGTACGCATCAAATTTATCCAGGTGTATTGACATGAAAGAAGGGAAGTTGGCGTCAATGAAAAGCCACGATTGTCATATTTTCATGGAAGCGTTGATGCCTATTGCTTTCAATGCATTGGCTGATCGAATATGGTAACCGATTACAGAGATAAGTTACTTTTTCAAGGATTTGTGTTCTAGCACATTGAGGGTGGAGAACTTAATTTATATGGAGAGTAACATTATCTTAACTTTAAACAAGCTGGCAAAAATTTTCCCTCTTGGTTATTTTGATGTAATGGAGTCCAATTCACCTTGCACAAGAGGCACGGCTTGGAGGGCCAGTTCAATGTAGATGGATGTATCCCTTTGAGAGGTAATGACATTTAATCATTTACCTTTTGTATTTTCTTTAAAGAATGTTTCGTCTAAAAATAACACTATGCAGGACTATTGACAAATGTAAACGGGCCATAAAAAATAGATCAAGAATTGAACGTTCGATATGCGAGGCATATGTGGCTAAAGAAACATCTTATTTCTGTTCATACCATTTTGAACATGATGTGCCATGTTTCAGAAATAGACCAAATCGGCATGACGATGGAGGCGAAATCGATCCTTTAGCACCACCCTTTTCCATTTTTAATCAATCAGGTAAAGGAGGTCAAAAAATAGTCCAAATTGAAGGTTGTCTGAGATGGAGCTAAAGTTAGCTACAACACATGTATTGTTGAATTACCCTGAGGTCCAACCTTATTATAGGTAAGTATATATTCATATATATTACGGACTTTTATATTGGATATGCCACTGATTTAACTAATAAATGTTATAATGGCAGTTACTTTGTGGGTACATATGGACAAGATGTTGTTTATCCCAAGTTTTTAGAGTGGTTTAAAGAATTTGTAAGTATTACTTATTATTTAACATGATTTTTATTATATGTAAATTATTTATATGTATTTTTAAAATTTTAAATTATATTTAATTATATATATAGGTTCATGATCCAGCTAATGGCATTAATGGCCCTTTTTACGTGATATAGCTTGGGGACCTGATCCTAGAGTCAGAATGATGTCTAAATACTTGATCAATGGGTACAAGTTTCATACAGAAGAATGGTCTAATGGAAAGAAAACCAACAATAGTGGGGTGTGGGTGAAAAGTGATGGGGATGTTGATTATTATGGTGTGCTTCAGGAGATTTTGGAATTGGAGTATACTATAGGTTGGCCGAAGAAAAAGTTGGTACTCTTTCGATGTAATTGGTATGATCCAACACCGAATAAAGGTACAAAGGTGCACGCTCAGTACAAAATAGTAGAAATTAAACACACGAGGCAATATATATTTTATGATCCCTTTATCATTACACAAAAGGTGAAACAAGTGTATTATGCTCCTTATCCTTTGAGCAATAATAAGTCTGCATGGCGTGTAGTTTTGAAAACAAAACCCGTGGGTAGAGTGGTAGTCGGAGATGCATTTGATGTGGCGTACCAGAATGACATTTCAAATGTTGAATCAATAATGGATGATGAATTAATAGATGAATTACAACATAATGAAGGGATATATGAAGAATTTGATCCTTCTGTCCTTGGACCAAATGAGGACGAACATAGAGGTGTTGAACATGAAACAAATGATGAGGAAGATTTACTAGATGAAAGTGAAATAGGTGACGATGACGACTTAGACGATTACTATGAAGATAGCGATGAGGATTGACTTGTTATTCCTTTTTAGGTTGTTCTTCCTTCAATCATTTAATATATTTGAAGAATTATTGTATGTTTTTTATGACATGTTAAATATTTTATGTTATTTCTTTAATTATCTATTATGTTGCAAAATTATTTTATATTTTTATGATTTGTTAGCTTGTTTATTTATTTCTTTAGTCGTTTAATTTGTAGAATAATTATTTTATATTTACTGTCACTTGTTGTATTTTTTTGTTTTGTATTTTATTATGATTATATTATAGATATGGTATCTAAGGGGAAAGAAAAGATGAAATCTAAGAAGAAAAAATAATGTGTTCCAACTTCCTCAAGTATGCCAAATATGAGTTCTCCTCTTCCTCATCCTCCTCAGTCGACTTCATTGCCATCTACCATGTTCACTATCCCCCCTCCATCTAATAATTCAGTTCATTATTATTCTATGCCTGTAGAAGGAAGTCAAAGTAACCGTTTTTAACTTTGTACCCACACATTCTATGTGATTATCTTCACCGGCCTTTTATGGTAGTCAGCATAGTGGCTCACCAGCTGCTGCACCCCCAAACTTTTATGGTAGTCAGCATACTGGCTCACCAGCATCTGCTACACCCCGAGCTTTCATGGTAGTCAGCATGTTAGCTCACCAGCTGCTGCATCCCCGAGCTTTTATGGTAGTCAGCATGATGGCTCACCAGCTGCTGCATCACCGGGCTTTCATGGTAGTTAGCGTGATGGTTCATCTTTTGTTCCTCCATCATCTTCCAGATCATCATCATCATCCATTCCCAGCATATCTAGGTTGGATATTGGAGGCTCTCGCCCAGCTACATCTAGCGATGCTTCTTCACCATCTAGTAGACACAGGAAGAATCTTGGAAGGGATGTACAATTTGATAGTTATAATCGATTAATAATCGTCCCCTACGAGGATGGGTAAGAAGGTTCTTATACTATTTTTTAAGTTTTGAATGTACTTTTAGATATGTTAACATTAACGAATATTTATTTATAATTAAAACTTTTGAAACTTTAAGATGTTTATTAATTATATATATGTTAACTTTAATGCAGGTTTTTGCCATCCTTTTAGTCTACACATTTGGTTGTGGATTCTATGAAGCCATTTTATCATGAGTCATGGAATTCTTGGAGATAGATACCGTACAACATCAGAGAGCAAATGTGGAATCAATTTAGGGTAAAAATTGATTACATTTATTTAATAATTATCCTCTTCATCTAATGTTACTTTTTTATATTGCAGACAAAGTGTACATGGCGTCCTCAGCATCAAAATACAATAAATAATATTTTCGAGAAGAAGGCTGCTCAACGGATTAAAGATACTATGTTCGCTGCTCGGAATGCTGGTAAAATGCCAGACTGGTTAAGAAAAGATGTTTGGGATAAACTTCTTGAGAAATGGTATACCAGAGAATGGAAGGCAAAGAGTGAACAAGCAAAGGCAAATCGTGCCTCCAGTAAAGGTGGCTCGTTGTACACAGGAGGTTCGTTTAATTTTGTGGCCCATAAACTAAGACTGGTAATTACTTATAAAAGTTTTCTTAGTTTTAAGTATAGAATTTTACGTTTGTAATGTCTAACTCATACTTTTTGTTATGAAGGAAAAGGAAAGAGGGCGAGATATGAGTCACGCTGAGGTCTTCGAGGAGATGCATAAGAAAAAGAAGAAGGATGGTACAAGAGAACATTAGGTGGAGACGCGTGCGTCGGACACATATGTAAAATAATAACTTCATAATTATTTATGGTTTATTAATATTAGTTTGTTTACATAATAGTTATGTTTTCATTTCAGGAAGATTATCATAAAAGGGTGAAAGAATGGCAACAAACTCAGTCTCCTTCAACTCAACCAATACCTGATAATATGGCTTCATTGTGGACAGAGGTAGCGGGTTGAGTAAACAAAGGTAGAGCCTACGGACTTGGAGTACGTCCACCTATATGTCATCCAAACCCACTCTTAGCCAATTCTTCTTCTTCTTAAAATCAAGAACAAATGGAAGATATGAGAAAGGAAATTTGTGATTTGAAACAACAATTGGACTCCCAATTCGGAATATTTGTTAAGATGTAGAAATTTATGAGGAAACATGAGCATGATTTATCTGATGATGAGGATGAACAAACTAAATTTGATGTGTAGTAGTTTAGGTGTGATTTTTTCGTTGATTGATAAACTTGATTGTTAGAGACAACTTTATGTTTTGTTTTAAAACTTGAATGTGGGCTACTATTTGGATGTTTTTATGCCCAAAATTATTAGGTTTAATGGTTGGTATTTTATTTTAGGTTGTGTCAATTATTGGTATTGTTGGTTTATTATGTTAATGATTTGTATTGTTGGTTAATGGTTTATTGGTTGTTGGTGTTGTTGTATTGTAATGTTTGACAGGTGGTGTAGCTCAAAATTGGGCAGCATTCTGCCCAGTTTTACAAAAAATTCCAACTGATTTCCGACAAAAAAAGTCGGACAGCTGCCTAGATTTTGCCAAAAATTCCCAGATTTCCGACCGATTGGATCGAAAATTTAAAAAATAATAATTAATATTTAAAGGTTTTCGACGGATTCCGTCAGAAGTTAAATAAAATATATTTTTTAATTAGTACTTTCCGACACATTGGGTCGGAAATTATGTATTTATATTATTTAATTTTAAATAAATATTTATTTTTATTAATATTATTACGACGGATTCGGTCGGTAAATTCTGACCACTTTGGTCGGAAATTTAAAAATATTTGGTCGTCTTCCCTTTTGAACGTTCCGACTAATTTGGTCGGAAATCACCGACGGATTCAGTCGGAAATAGTTTTCCGACCAACTATTTTCCGACCGACCAATTTTGGTCGGAAAGTAATCGGAAATTCGTGATTTTCGACTGATTTTCGACCATTTTGGCGATAAGAATTCTGCCATTTTCCAGTAGTGTGAAGATTTGGATAAATTAACTAAAGTTAAGACTCAGAGTTAGTTACCTACATATTAGGAATATTAAGATGTATGGCGATTTGTATGTGTTCTAGTATAGTATAATATATAGTTTTTTGTTGGAAGTAAGAATAAATGTATCAGAAATCTCCATTCATTTCTTATGGATATGGTTGGTGTAACGACCCGGCCAGTCGTTTCGAGAGTTATAGCCCCTTTTTCCCTATTTCTACTTATTTTTGTGTTATTTAGCTATATTATGTTATATCGGGTTAGTTGGTTCAGGACCGAAGTGGTTTCAGAGTGAATTGAGACACTTAGTCTCTTAAGTAGAAACTTAAGTTGGAAAAGTCAATCGAATGTTGACCTATGTGTAACTGATCTCGGATTTGAATTCTAATTGTTCCGTTAGCTTTGTTAGGTGATTTTGGACTTAGGAGTGCGCCCGGAATATAATTTGGAGGTCCGTGGTAGAATTAGCCTTGAATTGGCGAAATTGGAAATTTGGCGATTTCGGTCGGCAGTGGAAAATTTGATATCGGGGTCGGAATGGAATTCCGGAAGTTGGAGTAGGTTCGTAGTATCATTTTGGACGTGTGTGTAATATTTTAGGTCATTCGGACGTGGTTTGGTTGGTTTCAGCATCAGTTGCCGAATTTGGAAATTTAGAAGTTTTTAGGCTTGAATCCGAGGGTAATTTTGTGTTTAGATGTTGTTGTTTTGAGTGATTCGAAGGTTCGACTAAGTTTGTATATTGATATATGACTTGTAGGTATTTTTGGTTGAGGTTCTGAGGGCCTCGGGTGAGTTTCGGGTGATTAACGGATAGTTTTTGGACTTTGCAAAATAGCTCATCTGCTGGTATGAACTTTCTAGTTTCCTTATACGTGATCGCGTAGGCTTATTTGGGGGCAGAGGCGAGTTGTTCTGTGCGATCGCAGGATTTGGGACGCGATCGCGTGCGTTTGTGAAGTTTTTCTTTGCGAACGCGTGGACAGTATCGCGTTCGCGTAGAGGTATCGAGCTGGTGAAGAGGCGAGGTGATTACTCTACGCGATCGCGTGAGGTAGGATGCGGTCACGTAGGTTTATGAAGCAGTGATCCGCGATTGCGTAGGTAATTCCGCATTTGCGTAAGGTTAATGTGTGGGCAGCCTGCTTTGTGCTTCGCGATCGCGAGGCCATTTTTGTGATCGCGATTAAGGAAAATCTGGACAGCAGTGTTAAATTCCAAAATTGAGTGTTTGGACTCATTTGCATATTTTGTGCTAGAGACCACGGATTTAGGCGATCTTTGGAGGGATTTTCAGGGAGTTGATTGGGGTAAGTGTTTCTCACTTAATTTTGGCTAAATTCCATGATCATATCTTGATTTTTATCATCTAAATTGTGATTTGGGATGAAAAATTGGGGAAAACGTGGAAGAATTCTTGAGATAGAATTTTGAGGTTTTGAATGGGATTTTTTTGTCGGATTTTATTAAATTTGGTATGACTAGACTCGTGAGTGAATGAGCTTTCTCGTTTTATTAATTTTGTGGGATTTCGAGACGTGGGCCCAGGGACCGAGTTTGAGCAAATTTTGGGTTTCGATATAAATTTGTAGCTTTTCTTGTGGAATTCATTCCATTAGCGTATATTGATGGTATTGTACTGATTGTGAATAGATTTGGAGCATTTAGAGGCCGAGTCCAGAGGCAAGAGCATTGCGGGGTAGAGATTTGACCGGTTTGAGGTAAGTAACGATTGTAAATCTAGTCCTGAGGGTATAAAACCTCGGATTTCGTATCATTCTACTATTTCGAATTGACGCACATGCTAGGTGACAGGCGTGTGGGCGTGTACTATTGGGGATTGTGACTTGGTCCGTCCCGTAGCAACTGTAAAGTTGCATATTTTATGGAAATTATATGATACGTATGTATTTTTAGAAAGAGTTTCTGTTAATTGGGCTGAATGCCATGTTTGAGCCTTAGTGCCAGTGTTGTTTGGACCCTTAGGAGTTTTATTTTATTTTTATTATCCTCTTACTGTTTTCGATTGAACATCTATACCCAGTCATGGTTATATCTGTTTACTGCATAACTCAGTTTTGTTACTCGATTTTGATGCATATAAATGTTGTTTTGGGCTGAGCACCCTGTTTTTACTGAAATGCCCGAGTGGCTTGAGAGGTTTATGCCTGAGTGAGGCCGAGGTCCTGATTTGTGAGGCTATTTATGGGATCGGGCTGCACGCCACAGCATGTTGCATATTTATGGGATCGGGCTGCACGCCGCAGCATGTTGTATATTTATGGGACCGGGCTGCACGCCGCATCATGTTTGATATATGCCGAGGGTCCGAGTGATTTATGCCATGATTTGGCTTGATATAGCGCTTGGGCTGAATGAGCCCCTCCGGAGTCTGTACACACCCCCAGTGAGTGCAGGTACCTACTGAGTGTGAGTGCCGAGTGCTGAGTGACTTGGTGGCAAGAGTGATTATGAGGTATGCCCGAGTGGCAAAAGTGATTGTGAGGTTTGACCGAGGGGATGTATATGAGTGATGCTTTGCCCGAGGGGCTGTTTATGATTTCATCATTTTTGCTCACCTTTGCATTTTTCCTTTGTTTGAAAGCTGTTGAAAAATATCCTTAAATGATTCTTTTACTGGAACTGGGTTTAAAAGAGATATTTTGATTCAAATACTGATTTTAAAAGCATGAGGTATTTTACTGAGATTTTATGATATGAATGTTATATGCTTTATTGCTCGTCAGTACTGCTCAGTCTTTATTTATTATTGTTACTTACTGAGTTGGCATACTCACGTTACTCCATGCACCTTGTGTGTATATCCAGGTATAGCTGGACACAGTAGCGGTTGTTGATTATTCTGGTTGAAGATTTTTGTCTCTCGGGGATAGCAAGGTAGCTGCTTGGCGACCGTAGCCCCTGCTCTTCTCTCTCTTATCTTTCTCTAGTTGTATTTAGCTATTTTTCAGGCTGAGTTAGCCTTGATATTGTTAGACAGATTGTAGTGGATGCTCATGACTAGTGACACCCTGATGTCGGGCTTTTCCTTCCGCACATTTATTTTGATTGGAACTCCTTTACGAAGGTTTTTATGATTAAATAACATTGAAATTATCTTTGAAATGAAAATATCGGTTTGTTTTGCAAATGAATCGGCTTGCCTAGTTCCACGATAGGCACCATCACAATAAGGGTTAGTTTGGATCGTGACAGTTGGTCATGTCATGTTTGTTTTTATTATCTGAGAACTTAATTATGTGTCTTGTTTTCGTTTGCATGTAATTGTCATCTCTATGTTTAAGTGAAATTATATTATTTCTTTCTTTTTATAATTGTTTCTTTGTTGCTATGGTGCATTTCATTTTTTAGGATAGTGTTTGATTGCATGCGCCCTATAGCTAGTGTTTTGTCTAACCTGTTTCAACCACTCATATCCGGCCCAATTCGTCAAAACTATCTAGGAAAAAACTATCAGAATATTCCCAGGAGTGATTTATGCGAACCAATTCGATCTTATAAATGGATTGTATGTGTTAGTCAAGGTGGTGTAAGTTTCAATGGAGAAATACAATTTATAATGCCACTTATAAATCGCATTTAGTAGATGAAATTTATACATCGCATTTGATAAACGTAATTTATAAATCGAATTTGACAAGTTGATATATAATTTTTTGCAATTTTTATGTCGCATTACGCATTATGTACTTGCCATCATGCATATAAGGAAAACATTTTTTTTTTTGTACAACTCATTAGAATTTGTGATTATGAGCGCATATCATTAACTATAAACTGAGAAGTTTATGTCAGATTAAATGGTACACACTAGTTTATGAACTCTCTCAAGTTTCTCGAATCAAAATGTGTAGATAATTTTTTCATGATTTTCAAATAGACATTACAGAAATTGCAAAGTTTTAACTGATTGAATGCATAGATGAACTTTATTTGTATACTAGAAAAAGTTGTAGTCAGAATCACAGACACTATTCCAAGTCGAAAATTAGTGCTCAGTTCGCGAAACAATTACGAAGAAGCTACCAAACAATATAAATGCGTCAGTTGAGCAGCATTTTCCATTTATTCCTTAAGAATATGTCGTGGGTCTGGTTATTTTCTTACCTTTTCAATTTTGAAGGCTTGGGTTAAGAAGGAAATCGAAATTAATTAATTTGTGTTTCTTTTCTCACTCGGTTTTAATATCCGTATTGCGGCCCAACTAAATTTGAATTCACGATGAAGAATCTCTTATTAAGGGATAATTAAAGCGCTTTCTAACAAATGTAACTATATATATATATATATATATATATATATATATATACCTAGACTCGAACCCCACATATCTTGCTATGGACAATGGGGGTTTCTTACGTTCTCTTAGATTATTTCGTGATATTTGTACATCATGCCCCTTTTACAATTTTGAATTTTAAAAAATAACGTTTTTAGATCTCTTATGCGTAAAATACAGATCTATTGTGTATAAAAGTAAATCAGCATGCTCAAAAGGGAAAACATTATTACCAGAGGAGGATCCAGGATTTAAATCATATGGGTTCAATTTTAAGGTTTTTAACACTGAACCTATTATTTTTTTTAAAGATATGGGTTCATATCTACTATTTTTAGAATTTAAATTAATTTTTACATACAAATTTATACTCCGCGTCGAAAGTTATGGGTTCACTTGAACCCGTAAGTAGTACACTGCATCTGCCTCTAGTACACTGTAAGTAGTACACTGCCTCAATGGTGTGATAACTTATCACACCATTGTATAATTAACACAAATATTTAATGTTGACTTAACACAAATAGGGTAGAGCAGGATTGGAGTGGCTAACTGGGCTGTTTAATGTTATTTTCAAGACGAAGGAGATACCAGAGAAATGGAGGTGGAGTACGATAATTCCATTATACAAGAACAAAAGCGATATCCAGAACTGTAACAACTATAGGGGCATCAAGCTATTGAGTCATACCATGAAAGTATGGGAGGAGGTAGTGGAAGCGAGGGTGAGGAGGCTGGTGTCGATATCCGATAACCAGTTTGGGTTCATGTCTGGTCGTTCCACTACGGAAGCGATCCATCTTATTCGGAGGTTGGTGGAACTGTACAGGTATAGGAGGAAGGATTTGCACATGGTGTTTATTGACCTAGAAAAAGCTTATGACAAGGTACCTAGGGAAGTTCTTTGGAGATGCCTGGAGGTGAAAGGTGTTCCGGTGGCTTATATTAAGCAGATTAAGCATATGTATGATGAAGATAAGACTCGGGTTAGGACAGTGGGGGGCGAATCGGAGCATTTCCCAGTTGTTATGGGGATACACCAAGGATCTGCACTCAGTCAGCTCTTATTTGCTCTGACGATGGACTGTAATGACCCGACATGTCATTTTGAAAATCTGTACTTCGCTCGGAGTTTTGAGAGGTCGAGCATCTCCGCATGATGTATTATGACTTGCGTAAATTATCGGTGTTGGTTTTTAAGTTATCCGGAATCGATTTGGAAGGATGGACTTCAAGATTCAAGCTCTAAGTTGGAATAATTGATTAAGGTTGGATTTTTGGGTAAACGATCTCGGAATCGGGATTTGAAGGTTCCAGCGGGTGCGTATGATAATTTCGTACTTGGGAGTATGTTCGGATTGGGTTTTGGATAACTTGGGAGCATTTTGGTGCCTATTGTGGAAGTTAGAATTTTGGAAGAAATTTATCATATTTGGGCTGAAGTGCATTTCAATGTTATCGATGTCCATTTGGGATTGCGAGTCTGGGAATAGCTCCGTATGGTGATTTTGGTATTGGAAGCGCGTCCGAAAATGGATTTGGAGGTCCGTAGGTCATTTTGGAGTCGTTTGGCAAAAGTTAAAAATTTGAAGGTTTTTGACAAGTTTGACCGGAAGTGAACTTTTTGATGTCAGGGTCGGAATTCGATTTCAGAAGTTGGAGCAGGTCCGTAATGTCAAATGAGAATTGTGTGCAAAATATGAAGTCAATCGAACGTGATTTGATAGGTTTCGACATCGGTTGTGGAAGTTTGAAATTTCGAGTTCATTGAATTCGAATTGAGGTGTGATTCGTCGTTCCGATATTGGTTTGTGGGTTTTGAGCCCTCGAGTAGGTCCGTGTTATGTTATGGGACTTATTGGTATATTTGGATGGGGTCCCGGGGGCCTCGGGTGTGTTCCGGGTAGGCTACAAGACATTTTCCTCCTATTTTGAACTGCTGAATCTGTCATCTGGTTTTCCTTCAACGCGTTCGCGTCCTTGCACTCGCGTTCGCGTAGTGTTATTTTGGAGGGTGGAATATTTCCTCTTCGCGTTATCAGCTACCTTCTCGCGTTCGCGAAGTTCTGCTACCTCCTTCTTCGCGTTCGCATTCCATATGTCACGTTCGCGAAGTGCAAACCAGGCCCCTGGCACTGGTGATCATTTTCCTCTTCGCGTTCGCGTAAGTCCTGTCCCTTGTTCATCGCGTTCGCGTCCCGTTTCTCGCGTTCGCGAAGGGTATTCTGGGCAGCTTTTGATTTCTTCTTCGCGAACGTGATAGTTCTTCCGCGTTCGCGATGCATAAAAAACCTGGGCAGTGTTCTTTTAAAAATCGCGATTTTGACTTCATTTTAACATTTCCAAGCCCGGATTGAGGCGATTCTTGGAGCAATTTTCATCTTGTGGACTAGGGTAAGTATTCTCTACTTATTTTTGATCTTATATCATGAATCTATCCTCGTTTTTGCTAATTGGATTATGAATTTTATAGAGAAAATTGGAGGTTTTGGCCTAAAGTTCATAATATGAATTTTTGAGTTTTGAACATCGAATTGGAGTCGGATTTGAGTGAAACTAGTATGGTTGGACTCGTACTTGAATGGGTGGCCGTATTTTGTGAAATTTATCGGGTTCCGAGGTGCGGGCCTGGGGGTCGACTTTAGGGTCTATTTTTAGACTTTGTTAAAGATTGAGACTTTATGATCCGGAATAGTCTCTTACGAGTTTTATTTGTGCTTTGAAGTTATTTTGATTAGATTTGAGCCGCCCGGAGGTCATATCACCCGAGGAATTCATTTTGAGTATCGGTTTGCCTTCTTTGAGGTAAATATTTTGTCTAACTTTGTTGAGGAAATTTTTCCTACTATTTGACATTGTTTGCTACATGCGGGGGTGATACATATATGAGGTGACGAGCATATATGCATGTGCCAGGGTAACCATGCTCGGGGATAAGAATATGTTATAAACTGTGTCTTGTAAAATCATGTGATCTTCTTGCCTCATGCCTTACTTGGCTCCTAGATACTAAGAACATAGTATTAAATATTAGAAACTAAGACTTAGCTTATTATAACTTGATCAAATTTGATGAAAATTCTGAGAATACATTGGTGTGTTTAATTCGGTCATCAATATGCATAATCATTAATACATTGCTACGACCGATATTCTTGAGATATTAGATTCTATACTTGTGTTGTAGATCATTTGTGAAATTTATTGGAATACTTGAATAAAAAGGTTCTTGTGGGTTTATTGAACTATTGTTGGCTTGAAAAGTTATGATTGGGATTCATTTGAAATACTCGTTTAAACACTCCCCTTGACGTTATTTATGCTTCATGCCTTGTTTATCATTGATATACATATGCTTGGTAAGTTAGAGTGTAAAGCACGAAGGGTGATGCCGTGTCTTTATTTATGCATTATCATGTGAGGGAGAGTGTAAAGCACGAAGGGTGATGCCATGCCATATTATTTGAGAGTTAAAGCACAAAGGATGATGTCGTGCCATATTATTAGAGAGTTAAAGCATGAAGGGTGATATCGTGCCATATCATTGTGGGTAAAAACACGAAGGGTGATGCCGTGCCATGTTATGTGAGTAAAAGCACGAAGGGTGATGCCGTGCCATTGTATTTATATTATTACGCTTTCATGTTATGGTGAGTTCATGGAACGAAGGGTGTTTCCGTGCAAGTGAGGACGAGAGACATGCATTATGTTGTGATATTTCTTTCTTGTAGCTACCTTCATGTCTTTACCTGGAGTTGTTATTGTCGTGTTCATGGTTCTTATGTGATATGTCGTTATTGTTCTGTCTTTATCCTCTATAACCTTGTTGTCATGCTATCATGCCTCCTATTTGCTTAAACTTGCTAATATCATGCCTATTTCCTGCTGTTAGGATTTCATCCATGCCATCTGTTTTGTTGCACTTAAGTGTAGTTCTTCTTCCATACTAGTCGTTCATGTCCCTACTTGTTAACTTATAAAGATCATGTGTCTGCTTCCTTATTTGTCATATTTGTCTTCATGCCTTCACCTTGCTAGTTAGTCGAAATTACATTCCTTTTTCCTAATCATTGTCATTACCTATATGCTTTCTGTTCAGTCTGTTACTGATGTTCTCATGTACACTCTCGCCCTCTATAGTTATTTGCGTATTTCCTACTATGTCATTTCTGTTATCGGCATTACTGTCATTTGGCTAGAAATGCTTTATGCATAATTGTTGAGGATGAGATAAATGCACGAAGGGTATTGCCCTGAAGTTGAATTTGATGTCTTGGGTATATTTTTCACACTATGAAAGTTTTGATGTGATTGTTGTGATTTATTGGCTTTCGCTCTTACGAAAGGATTGGGTGAGATTTTGATACCTGTTGAATTGTGTTTTCTTTTAGTACTCCGTTATTGCTTTGTATAATCGTTTCGCGTGCTCTACTCTGTTGTACTGTAGTATAGTTTTATTGTTAGTTACATTACAGGTTTTATCAATGAGCATCTTTTAACCAAAGCCTCGTCACTACTTCGACGAGATTAGACAAGATACTTACTCAGTACATGGGATCAGTTGTACTGATACTATACTTCTGCATATTACGTGCAGATATTGGTTGTTGTTGTTGCTGGGTTCTATGGTTGCCGGAATTGAAGATGTACCCGTGTTCCTGTTGTAGCTGCCCCTTGTTCATGGTAGCCCTAGATTTATAAAAACTCTGTTTATGTACTTTTCAAACAGAAGATGTATTTACTTTATATTAGCTTGTAAATTCTATTTTTAGAAGCTCATGATTTGTACTACCAGTCATTGGGGATGTATAAGACTTAGATAACTCCTTTGTTAAATTGTGTTATTGAATTAATTGAAAATGGAAAATCGTTAATTGGCTTACCTAGCAGGATGGGTTAGGTGCCATCACGACTAGTGAATTTCGGGTCGTGACATAGACGCACTAACACACCATATTCAAGGGGAGGTGCCATGGTGTATGTTATTCGCTGATGATATAGTTCTGATTGATGAGACGCGGGGCGGTATTAACGAGAGATTGGTGGTTTGAAAACAGACGCTTGAGTCTAAAGGATTCAAGATGAGTAGAACTAAGACTGAATATGTGGAGTTCAAGTTCAGCGGTGTGCCGGGTGAAGCGGACATGGACATGAGGCTTGACTCTCAAGTCATCCCCAAGAAAGGGAACTTCAAGTACCTGAGGTCGATTATTCAGGGGGATGGGGATATTGATGAGGATGTCACGTACCGTATAGGACTGGGGTGGATAAAATTGAGGCTAGCGTCTGGTGTCCTGTGTGATAGGAAGGTGCCTCCGAAACTTAAAGGAAAGTTCTATAGAGCGGTGGTTAGGCCGGCCATGATGTATGGGGCAGAGTGTTAGCCAGTTAAAAACTTCTATACCCATAAGATGAAAATTACAGAGATGAGGATGCTGAGATGGATGTGCGGACACACTAAGCTAGATAAGATTAGGAATGAAGATATTCGGTTGAAGGTGGTCGTGGCTCCCATGGAAGACAAGATGCGGGAAGCTAGGCTTAGATAGTTCAGGCACGTGAAGAGGAGAAGCCTGGATGCACCGGTAAGGAGGTATGAACGGCTAGCCTTGACGGGTATGAGAAGAGGTAGAGGGCGACCTAAGAAATATTGGGGAGAGGTGATCAGGTAGGACATGATGCGGATGCAAATTTTCGAGGACGTGGCCCTCGATAGGAAGTTATGCAGGTCGAACATTAGGGTTGTAGGTTAGGAGATAAGAGGCTAGTATGTTTAGTGAACCTTTGTGTACATATTATTCCCTTGCGTTTGTAGTGCTGTGCCTTTGTTACTGTTAGTGCTACTACTTTGCTCTCTATTTTCTGGTTATTGTGTTACTGGTGTTATCTTTTTGGATTCCGTTTCTGTTACTGATACACCGTCTCTTTCTTTCTTGTGCCGAGGGTCTACCGGAAACAGCCTTTCTACTCCTCCGGAGTAGGGGTAAGGTCTGCATACACACTACCCTCCCCATACCCCACTTGTGGGATCTCACTGGGTTGTTGTTGTTGACTTAACTTTATTCATAACTTGTTACAACAAGCACTAAAAAGCTGCAAGATCATTACTGTTACATCTTGAGGCTTTACAAAGTACAAAGGTTTTATATATTGCTCCACATGATGATAAGTTGTGAGTCTTAGATTCAATATAGTGACCTTATCCATGGATGGCCTCACCTTTGTAGGAGCAGCACCTGCTGCAACCATTGTAATTCCGGCGGCCGCAGCAACCATAGAGGCAGTATCCTCCACCACCTACGCGTCCACGTCCACCGCCAAGATTGCCACCACCACCACGGCTGCCATCAGGATATCCACCACCACTGCCAGGGATTCCGCCACCAGGAATGGGGTATCTGGCGGCAGGGTATCCTCCACCACCGTATTGAGCTTCATGTACTTCATTCTTATTATTGGATTTCTTTGGTGCATCAATTGTGAAAATAAGAATGTTGTTCTTTAACTGCTTTATTAGTCTTCCTTTTTTTTAGCTTATTATGTGATCCTAACACAGAATTACGTAGAAAATATGTAATCCATAAAGTTGTAAGATTTATGATTATATTTTAGAAGGTTTAAAATATGTTATCTTAGTATTAATTATCCTAGGGTTATTATCCCACCCTCCCATAGAGATAACAATAATGCTACAATCTCGGGATAACTAATTGCGGGATCAGTTATCCCATGATATTATCCCAACCAAACGTGATATAAACTTATTTCAAATTTAATCTCCGAATTAAGTATCCATTATCCCTTATACCAAACGAGCCCTAAGAGTCTTGGTCCAGAGGCGTATCTAGATCCTAAGATATGGGTTCATGTGAACCCATACTCCTCTCGTTAAATCATACTCCTTCTGTTCCAGTTTATGTGAACCTATTTCCTTTTTGGTACATTTAAAAAAGAATGACTCATTTCTAAATTTGGAAATAATTTAGCTTAAACATCAAATTCTACCCTTAATGAGATGCTTTTATAATCATACAAATACGGTGGGCCCCTTTTTGACTTGTTTAGGACCACAAATTTCAAAATTTTTTAATTTTTCTTAAACTTCGTGCCCAGTCAAACATGTTCACATTAATTGAAACGGAGGGAGTATATAACAATAGTATAGTTCTTGAAAAGTACTTAATTATATGTGTGTGAACTTTTGCTCAAAGACTCTTATGGTGCAATAATTGCACCTTTACGTGAAATTGATGGTTCAAATCTCACTTCGGGCGGTCTTATTTTTGGAATGGAGTATAGATATAAACGTGAAAATCACTAAAATTTTAAAAAGAATATAATTTTGAACCTATAATTTCAAAAATATAAGTAAAGTTAAGCACGTCAAATGTAAATTTTAAATCCACCTCTTTATAATAATGCACACATTCTCTTGAAATTTGGACCCGCCTCTGTCTTGGTCAATCTAACATTAGTAACCACTAATACAATTGTAATTAATGTATTGTGTTATTATTATCCTAGTAATTATATACCTTAGTAAATATGTGGTAATTTCAAACTACAGTTTAGGTACCTACTTGTTTTAATGGGATTTAAATAATATCGTTATGACACGTTAAACTCTAATTGGAATGGTTAAATAATTTCACTAGATAAAAATAAGGCAACATTGAATTAAGTAGAGAATTGAACATATATGCAAATAATGAGAGGGTTCTTACAGTCCTCTTCTGAAGTGGTGGAAGTCTCAGCCAACTCCCTAGCTAAAACCTCAGAGCTTATCATTACAAAAATGGCCAAACAAAGGCCAAGAAACATAAATGCCTTGGAACCCATCTTTTGTTAAAACTTAGTTATGATAATTGAAATTGAAGGACGGAGAAATTGATGCATTCTTCGGCTCTATTTATAGTAAGATTTGAGTACATAACTTTGATTGAATAGAAAGGTATTAATTTCTGAGGGGACCAGTATTTAGTTGGTAGGTGAGCAGAGTGAAGAATTCAAAAAAGATATTTACCTAACTCCTAGTATGCACTAACGGTGTATATATTTTTTGCATTATCAGGGCTCTATTTACGTTAATATTTCGAAATGTGCGAGATGAGAAACCCCTACATTATAGAAGATGGAGTATTTAATTAAATTTATGTGGTGTAGTTTATTAGGCGTAAAATTTTAAGAAAGAAATATTAATGACTTTTGGAACTTGTCATCTTAAACATGCGATAAATTTTTGTAACTATAAATGTATTATTAAAGAAAAATAAGAATTTAACGTTAAATTATGTTGGAAAAATATTGGATTATGGAGAATAAGATTTAGTTTGAGGCCTGTCAGGTACACTCTTCTTAAGAATATTTTGCCCACACCGTGATAAATAATATTAGGCGTATTCCCCGAAATTCAACAAACTCTTCTAGTATAATTCAGAAGAGAAACAACAAAGATTAATGAGTAGAAACTCTGCGTAAAAGAAAAGGGAAGAAAAGTTTTTAACTCTGTTCACTCTATTCCAACATGAAGACAAAGAGGTATATATAGTCTAAAAGAAAAGTAGACTATCTGTTCCGTATTACAGACTATTCAAAGAAGTAGACCATCAGAATCAGAAACGTTCAATCCATAAAGGTTATTCCAAAATACGTTAAATCTTAAGCTCTTAAGATTGGTCCATTGACTTTTCAATACTAACGGACAAATCCATACTAATGAGCATTCAATTGTCTGATTTATTGTGTCCCAATTGAATTCAAAAATAGATTAATTTTCTGTTACAAATATATTCAAAATAATTACTATAATAAAGACTCATTAATATAATATTAAGAAAAAGAATCTAGACATAGTTTTGGAATAATTCTTTTTGAGATATCAAAATAATTTTTCTATCAAATTATTCTTAAATTGTAACGACCCGGCCGGTCGTTTCGAGAGTTATAGCCCTGTTTTCTCCATTTTTTCTTCCTTTTCAGCTATATTATGATATATCGGGTTAGTTGGTTCGGGTCCGGGCTGGTTTCAAAGTGGATTGAGATACTTAGTCTCTAAAGTAGAAGCTTAAGTTGGAAAAGTCAACCGGACTTTAACTAAAGTGTAAACGACCTCGGATTTGAATTTTGATGGTTCTATTAGCCCCGTTAAGTGATTTTGGACTTAGGAGCTTGTCCGGAATGTGATTTGGAGGTCCGTGGTAGAATTAGGCTTGAATTGGCGAAAGCTAAAAGTTTGGGGATTTTGGCCGGCAGTGGAAATTTTGATATCGGGGTCGGATTGGATTTTCGGAAGTTGGAGTAGGTTCGTGGTGTCATTTCAGACCTGTGTACAAAATTTGAGGTCATTCGGACGTGATTTGATAGGTTTCGGCATCGTTGGTGAATTCGAAAGTTTAGAAGTTCTTAGGCTTGAATCCGGAGGTAATTTGGTATTTTGATGTTGTTTTGAGTGATTCCAAGGTTCGACTAAGTTCGTATGGTATTTTAGGATTGGTTGGTATGTTTGGTTGAGGTCCTGGGGGCCTCGGGCATGTTTCGGATGCTCAACGGGTCATTTTTGGACTTAAGGAGTTGGCAGATTTTCTTGTGTTATTGCAGACATTTTTCTCCATCGCATTCGCGAGGGAGATCTCGCGATCGCGTAGGTCATCTGAGAGGTCAGCTAAAATTGTTTTTTGCATTCATGAAGATGAAGACGTGATCGCGTAAGGTTATTAGGCAGTGCACCGCCGACGTGTGGTCTAGGCCGCGTTCGCGAAGAAGAAGTGAGGCAGCAGTGGAGTTTGAGTGTTACTCTTTGCAGTCGCGTGAGGACAATTGTGATCGCATAGGTGCGAGCAGCTAGTGCATCGCGTTCATGTGAGGTGTTACGCGTTCGCGTGGAGTACATTTCTGAGGGAGCGAAGTTGTTCTTCGAGATCGCGAGGCCATTTCCGCGATCGCGATTAAGGAAATCTGGGCAGCAGTGTTAAATTTCAAAATCGAGGGTTTGAACCCATTTTTCATATTTTGAGCTAGAGACCACGGTTTTAGGCGATTTTTGAAGGGATTTTTAGGGAGTTGACTGGGGTAAATGTTTCTCACTCTATTTTGGTTAACTTCCATGATTATATCATGATTTTAATCATCTAAATTATTATTTGGGGTGACAAATTGGGAAAAAAGTGGAAGAGTTCTTCAGATGGAATTTTGAGGTTTTGAATGGGATTTTGTTATCGGATTTTGGTAAATTTGGTATGACTAGACTTGTGAGTGAATGGGCTTTTGGATTTTGTGACTTTTGTCGGATTTCGAGACGTGGGCCCGGGGGCGGGGTTTGGGCCGATTTCGGATTTTGGCTATAATTTGATATTTTTCTCGTGGAGTTGATCCCTTTAGCCTATTTTGATCGTATTGTATTGCTTGTGGCTAGATTCGGGACGCTCGGAGGCCAATTCGAGAGGCAAGGGCATTGCAGAGTAGAGATTTGCTCGGATTGAGGTAAGTCACGGTTGTAAATCTGGTCTTGAGGGTATGAAACCCCGGAAGTTTGTATCATTTTACTATTTGGAGGTGGCACACATGCTAGGTGACGGGCGTGTGGGCGTGCACCGTTGGGGATTGTGACTTGGTCCGTCCTGTATCAACTGTAAAGTTGAACATTTTGTTGAAACTATATGATTCTTATGTGTTTTAGAAAGAATTTCTGTAAGTCAGGTTGGATGCCATGTTTAGGCCTTATGCCAGTGTTGTTTGGACCCTTAGAGGTCTTTTCTTGCTATCCTCTCATTGTTTTTGATTAAAAATCTATACTCAATCATGTTTATACATATTTACAGCATAACTCCGTCTCTATTACTCAATTTTGATGCATCATATAAATGTTGTTTGGGCTGAATACTTTGTTTTCTGAGAGCCCGAGTGGCTGGAGAGGTTTATGACTGAGTGAGGTCGAGAGCCTGATTTGTGAGAATATTTATGGGATCGGGATGCATGCTGCAATATGTTTGATATAGGCCGAGGGCCTCATTGATTTATGCCATGATTGGCTTGATATAGCGCTTGGGTTGAAGGAACCCCTTCGGAGTCTGTACACACCCCCAGTAAGCACATGTACCTACTGAGTGTGAGTCCCGAGTGCCGAGTACTGAGTGACTGGGAGGCATGAGTGATGGCGAAATCTGCCCGAGGGGCTGTATACGAGTGATTGTGAGGTTTGCCCGAGAGGTTGTATATGAGTGATGTTGCCCGAGGGGCTGATTATGATTTCATTATTTTTGCTCACCTTTGCATTGAGCCTTTGTTTGAAAACTGTTGAAAGATATCTTTAAATGATTTTACTGGAGCTCGATTTAAAAGAGCTGATTTGATTCAAACCCTGGTTTTAAAAGCATATTGTATTTTACTGAATTTGTTTGTGATATGAACTTTACTTGTATTATTGCTCGTCACTACTTATCAGTCTTTATTTACTATTGTTACTTACTGTGTTAGCGTACTCACGTTACTCCCTGTACCTTGTGTGCATATCCAGGTGTATTTGGACACGGTAGTGGCTGTTGACTATTCCGGTTACATATTTTCTCGGGGATAGCAAGGGAGGTGCCTGGCGATCGCAGCACTGCTCTTCTCCCTCTTATCTTCCTTTAGTTGTATTTAGCTATTTCCAGACTATGTTAGTCTCGATATTGTCAGACAAATTATAGTAGATGCTCATGATAAGTGATACCCCGATGTCGGGCTTTTCTTTTCCACACTTTTATTTTGATTTGAACTCCTTTACGAAGGTTTTTATGTTAAATAGCTTGAAATTATCTTTGAAATAAAAATATCGGTTTGTTTTGGAAATGAGTCAGCTTGCCTAGTTCCACGATAGGCGCCATCACGATAGGGTTAGTTTGGGTCGTGACACGTTATTATCAGAGCCTAGGTTACATAGGTCTCACAAGTCATGAGCGGGTTTAGTAGAGTCTTGCGGATCGGTACGGAGATGTCTGTACCTATCTTCGAGAGGCTACATAACCCTTAGGAAACTCCACATTCCTGAATTATTGTAGTGCGAATCTGTTGATTCTAGTAACTAAACTTCTGTTGTTTCATTCTCTCATTGATGGTGAGGACTCACACTACCGAACGGAAGAACCATCCACCATACCACCGGCCAGGGCCGCCAGAGGCTCAGGCCGCTGTTGAGGCCGTGGTAGGGGTAGAGGTGTAGCTGAGGAAGTACCTGCAGACCCACTAGTTACCCCAGATTAGGATCAGATCCCAGTTGTTGATGCCCCAGCTCAGGCACCACCTGTGCCTATTGTGATTCCAGGCCTTCAGGAGGCCCTAGCTCAGATTCTGACAGCGTGTACCGGCCTTGCTCAGGCAGTCTCTATCTCGACGGCCACGTCCACTTCTCAGGCAGGGGGAGGCACTCAGACTCCCGCCGCTCGTACATCCGAGCAGGTTGTTCAGGGACTCCAAACACTGGGGGCACCACCAGCCCAACCGGTTGCAGCTGCTCAGGACTATGTGGTTCCTGCTATGCCTGAGGATGATCAGCGTAGGTTGGAGAGTTTGGGAGACTCCAGCCTCCACCTTTCAGTGGCACGGAGAGAGAGGATACCCAGGACTTCTTGGACAGGTGTCAGAGGATACTTCGTACAATTGGTATTCTGGAGATTTGTGGGGTCTCATTCATTACTTTTTAGTTTTTGGGGGCTGCACTCAGATGGTGGGAGACTTACGAGAGGCATAGTCCTATTGGCGCAACACCCCTTACTTGGTAGTAGTTCTCCATAGTCGTTTTGGAGAAGTTCATGCCTCAATCCCGTAGAGAGGAGCTGCGCAGACAGTTTGAGCAGCTTCGTCAGGGTGATATATCTGTGTCACAGTATGAGATGCGGTTCTCTGAGTTGGCCTGTCATGTGATCTGGTTTGTTCCCACATACCGAGAGAGGATCAGGAAGTTTATAGATGGCCTCGGTTTTCAGCTTCGATTGCTTATGACCAGAGAGAGAGAGTGTGTGGTGCTACTTTTGAGGATGTTGTCGACATTGCTCAACAGATTGAGATGGTTCGCGGTCAGGAGATGGTTGAATGGGAGCCCAAGAGGCCTCGTGGTCAGGGTGGATTCAGTGGTGCTCCTCATGGGGGTCAGTTCCAGCACGATAGAGGCCGTCTATTTAGGCATGCTCAGTTGACTCACCCAGTTCACCGTGGTGCATCATCGGGCTATAGTTCTCACAATTCTCATCAGGGCCACTCATCACTTAGTGCCCTCCCAGTCCAGAGTTCATCCCGTGCTCTATCAGTTCAGGGCTCCTCCATGCCAGGTTCTTCTTCCAGTTATCTCAGTGCTAGGGGTTCCCTTCAGTCCCCGCCACCAGCACCAGGGAGTTGTTTTGAGTGTTGGGATTTTGGGCATATGTGGAGGCAGTGTCCTCGTCGTCATGGAGGTCTATCTCAGTAGAGGAGTCAGCCTTCGACTTCAGCACCAGTTACTTCACCACCCGCCCATCAGCTCGGGGTGAAGGTCAGTCAGCTAGGGGTCGCCCTAGAGGGGGAGGCAGATCAGGGGGTGGCCAGGCCCGTTTCTATGCCCTCCCTACCATACCAGATGCTATTGCTTCAGATGTTGTGATTACAAGTATTGTCTCAGTTTGTCACAGAGATGCCTCTGTATGATTTGACACTGATTCCACTTATTCATATGTTTTCTCGTATTTCACTCATTTTCTGGATATGCCCCGTGAGTCTTTAGTTTCATCTGTTCATGTATCTACTCCTGTGGGTGATACTATTATTGTGGACCGTGTATATCGGTCATGTGTGGTGACTATTGGGGATTGGAGACCCGAGTAGACCTTTTGCTGCTCAACATGGTTAATTTTAATGTGACATTGGGTATGGATTGGTTATCTCCATGTCATGCTGTTCTAGATTATCACGCTAAGACCTTGACATTGGAGATGCCGGGATTTCCGAGGGTTGAGTGGAGCGGTTATGTAGACTATGTACCTAGTAGGGTGATCTCATATTTGAAGGCTCATCGGATGGTTGCGAAGGGTTGTCTATCCTATTTGGCTTTTGTGAGGGATGTTAGTGTAGAGACTCCTGCCATTGATTCTGTTCCAGTGGTACGTGATTTTTCGGATGTGTTTCCTGCAGACCTGCCGGGTATGCCGCCTGACAGGGATATTGACTTTGGTATTGATTTGGTGCCGGGCACTCAGCCCATTTCTATTCCATCGTATCGTATGGCACTGGCGGAGTTCAAGGAGTTGAAGGAATGACTTCAAGAACTCCTTGATAAGGGGTTTATTTGGCCTAGTGTGTCACCTTGGGGTGCATCAGTTCTATTTGTAAAGAAGAAGGATGGTTCCATGAGGATATGCATTGATTACAGGCAATTGAACAAGGTCACAGTCAATAACAAGTATCCTTTACCTCATATTGATGATTTATTTGACCAGCTTCAGGGAGCGAGGGTGTTCTCCAAGATTGATTTGAAGTCTGGGTATCACCAGCTGAAGATTCGAGATTTAGATATTCTTAAGACAGCTTTCAGGACCCGTTATGGCCATTTTGAGTTCTTGGTGATATCTTTTGGGCTGACCAATGCCCCAGCAGTGTTCATGTATCTGATGATCAGTGTATTCCAGCCCTATTTGGACTCATTTATTATTGTATTCATTGATGACATCCTGGTGTACTCTCGTAGCCAGGAGGAGCATGCCTAACACTTGAGGATTGTATTACAGAGATTGAGGGAGAAGAAGCTTTACACAAAGTTCTCCAAGTGGGAGTTTTGGCTCGATTTAGTAGCATTATTGGGGCACGTGGTGTCCAGTAAGGGTATTTAGGTGGATCCCGAGAAGGTAGACGCGGTGCAGAGTTGGCCTAGACCGTCCTCAGCCACGGAGATTAGGAGCTTCCTTGGTTTAGCGGGCTATTACCGTCGCTTTGTGGAGGGATTTTCATCAATTGTATTGCCCTTGACTAGATTGACCCAAAAGGGTTCTCCATTCAGGTGGTCGGATGAGTGTGAGGGGAGCTTTCAGAAGCTCAAGACTACTTTGATGACAACTCCAGTGTTAGTTCTGCCATCAGCTTCAGGTTCTTACACCGTGTATTGTGATGCCTCGAGGATAGTTATTGGTTGTGTTCTGATGCAGGAGGGTAGGGTGATTGCCTATGCCTCGCGCCAGTTGAAGACCCATGAGAAAAACTATCATGTGTATGATATTGAGTTAGTAGCCATTGTTCACGCCTTGAAGATTTGGTGTCATTATTTTTATGGGGTTCATTGTGAGATCTATACTGATCACCGGAGTCTGCAGCATCTGTTTAAGCAGAAGGATCTTAATTTGCATCAGCGGAGATGGTTGGAACTTCTTAAGGACTATGATATCACTATTTTGTACCATCCCGGGAAGGCCAATGTGGTGGCCGATGCTTTGAGTCGCCGGGCGGAGAGTTTGTGGAGTTTAGCATATCTTCCGGCAGCAGAGAGACCTTTGGCATTGGATGTTCAGGTCTTAGCGGGCCAGCTTGTGATATTGGATATTTCGGTGCCGAGTCAGATGTTGGCTTGCGTGGTCTCCAGGTCTTCTATTTATGACCGTATTAGGGAGCGTCAGTATGATGACCCCCACTTGCTCGTTCTTCAGGACAGGGTTCGAAGAGGTGATGCTAGGGATGCGACTATTGGTGATGACGGTGTGTTGAGGATGCAGGGCCGGATATGTGTGCCTAATGTAGATGGGCTTCAGAGTTGATTCTTTAGGAGGCCCACAACTCGCGGTATTCCATCCATCCGGGTGCCGTGAAGATGTACCAGGATTTGAGGCAGCACTATTGGTGGAGGCGGATGTAGAAGGATATAATTAGGTTTGTGGCTCGGTGTCTCAACTATCAGCAGGTTAAGTATGAACATCAGAGATCAGGTAGCTTGCTTCAGAAGTTAGAGATCCCAGAGTGGAAGTGGGAGCGGATCACCATGGACTTCGTAGTTGGGCTGCCACAGACTTTGAGGAAGTTCGATGCTATTTGGGTTATTGTGGATCGGCTGACCAAGTCCACACACTTCATTCCAGTTGGAACTACTTACTCTTCAGAGAGGTTGGCTAAGATTTACACCCGAGGGATTGTTCGCCTGCATGGTGTCCCAGTTTCCATCATTTCAGATAGGGGCACTCAGTTTACATCGTAGTTTTGGAGGGCCGTGCAGTGGGAGTTAGGTACTCAGGTTGAGTTGAGCACAACTTTTCACCCTCAGACGGATGGGCAGTCCGAGTGCACTATTCAGATATTGGAGGACATGTTGCGCGCTTGTGTCATTGACTCTAGGGGTTCATGGGACCAGTTCTTGCCGCTCACAGAGTTTGCATGTAATAACAGTTACCAGTCAAGTATTTAGATGGCTCCATACGAGGCTTTATATGGGAGGAGGTGTAGATCTCCAGTAGGATGGTTTGAGCCTGGTGAGGCTAGGCTCTTGCATACAGACTTGGTCCAGGATGCATTAGATAAGTTGAAATTGATTCAAGAGCGGCTTCGCACGATGCAGTCTAGGCAGAAGAGCTACGCGGACAGAAAAGTTCGTGATTTGTCTTTTATGGTTGGGGAGAAGGTTTTGCTAAAGGTATCACCCATGAAGGGTGTTATGAGGTTTGGGAAGAGGGGAAAGTTGAGGTCCCGGTTCATTGGGCCTTTTGAGGTGCTTTAGAGGATAGGGGAGGTGGCTTATAAGCTTGCCTTGCCACCCACCTTGTCGAGTGTGCATCCAGTGTTTTATGTTTCCATGCTACGAAAGTATATTGGCGATCCGTCCCATGTTTTGGACTTTAGAACGGATCCGTTGGAGGGTGATATGACTTATGATGGGGAGCCGGTGGCCATTTTGGATCAGCAGGTTCAGAAGTTGAGGTCAAAGGACATAGCTTCGGTGAAGGTGCAGTGGAGAGGTCAGCCTATGGAGGAGTCCACCTGGGAGACCGGGTGGGATATGCGAAGAAGATATCCACACCTATTTGAGACTCAGGTATGTTTCTAGACCCGTTCGAGGACGAACGGTTGTTTAAGAGGGGGAAGATGTAACGACCCGGTCGGTCATTTCGAGAGTTATAGCCCCGTTTCCCATTTCTGCTTCCTTTTGTGCTTTTCATCTATATTATGATATATCGGGTTAGTTGGTTCGAGTCCGGGGTGGTTTCGGAGTGGATTGGGACACTTAGTCTCTAAGGTAGAAGCTTAAGTTGGAAAAGTCAACCGGACGTTGACTTATATGTAAACGACATCAGATTTGAATTTTGATGATTCTGTTAGCTCCGTTAGGTTATTTTGGACTTAGGAGCGCATCCGGAATGTGATTTGGAGGTCCGTGGTAGAATTAGGATTGAATTGGCGAAAGCTAGAATTTTGGCGATTTTGGCCGGCAGTGGAAATTTTGATATCGGGGTCGGATTGGATTTACGGAATTTGGAGTAGTTCGTGGTGCCATTTCAGACCCGTGTACAAAATTTGAGGTCATTCAGACGTGATTTGGTAGTTTTCGGCATCTTTGGTGGAATTAAGAAGTTTAGAAGTTCTTAGGCTTGAATCCGGGGGTAATTTGGTGTTTTGATGTTGTTTTGAGTGATTCCAAGGTTCGACTAAGTTCGTATGGTGTTTTAGGATTGGTTGGTATGTTTGGTTGAGGTCCTGGGGGGTTCGGGCATGTTTCGGATGCTCAACGGTCATTTTTGAACTTAGGGAGTTGGTAGATTTTCTGGTGTTATTGCAGACATTTTTCTTCATCGCGTTTGCGAGGTAGATCTCGCGATCGCGTAGGTCATCTGAGAGGTCAGCTAAAATTGCTCTTCGCATTCGCGAAGATGAAAATGCAATCACGTAAGGTTATCAGGTAGTGCACCACGAACGCGTGGGCTAGGCCACGTTCGCGAAGAAGAAGTGAGGCAGCAGTGGAGTTTTAGTGTTACTCTTTGCGGTCACGTGATGACAATTACGATCGCGTAGGTGTGAGCAGCTAGTGCATTGCGTTCGCGTGATGTGTTACGTGTTCGCATAGAGTAAATTACTGAGGGAGCGAAGTTGTTCTTCGCGATCGCGAGGCCATTTCCGCGATCGCGATTAAGGAAATCTGGGCAGCAATGTTAAATTTCAAAATCGAGGGGTTGATCCCATTTTTCATATTTTGAGCTAGAGACCACAGATTTAGGCGACTTTTGAAGGGATTTTCAGGGAGTTGATTGGGGTAAGTGTTTCTCACTTGATTTTGGTTAAATGCCATGATTATATCTTGATTTTATCATCTAAATTGTGATTTGGGGTGAAAAATTGGTGAAAAAGTGGAAGAGTTCTTGAGATGGAATTTTGTGGTTTTGAAGGGGATTTTATTGTTGGATTTTGGTAAATTTGGTATAACTAGACTCGTGAGTGAATGGGCTTTCATGTTTTGTGACTTTTGTCAGATTTCGAGACGTGGGCCCGGGGGCTGGATTTGGGCCGATTTTGGATTTTGGCTATAATTTGGTATTTTTCTTGTGGAATTGATGCCTTTAGCTTATTTTGATTGTATTGTATTGCTTGTGGCTAGATTCGGGACGCTCCGAGGCCGATTCGAGAGGCAAGGGCATTGCAGAGTAGAGATTTGCTCGGATTAAGTTAAGTAACGATTATAAATCTGGTCCTGAGGGTATGAAACCTCGGGATTTTGAATCATTTTACTATTTGGAGGTGGCGCACATGCTAGGTGACGGGCGTGTGGGCATGCACCATTGGGGATTGTGACTTGGTCCGTCCCGTATCAACTGTAAAGTTGAACATTTTGTTGAAACTATATGATTCTTATGTGTTTTAGAAAGAATTTATGTAAGTCAGGTTGGATGCCATGTTTAGGCCTTATGCCAGTGTTGTTTGGATCTTTAGAGGTCTTTTCTTGCTATCCTCTCATTGTTTTTGATTAAAAATCTATACTCGGTCATGTTTATGAGGTTGTGAGTTCGAGTCACCCCACTTCCAACCAAGAGGTTGTGAGTTCGAGTCACCCCAAGAGCAAGGTGGGGAGTACTTGGAGGGAAGGATGCCGAGGGTCATTTGGAAACAGCCTCTCTACCCCAAGGTAGGGGTAAGGTCTGCGTACACACTACCCTCCCCAGACCCCACTAGTGGGATTATACTAGGTTGTTGTTGTTGTTGTTGTAGTCATGTTTATACATATTTACAGCATAACTCAGTCTCTATTACTCTATTTTGATGCATCATATAAATGCTATTTTGGCTGAATACTTTATTTTCTGAGAGCCCGAAAGGCTGGAGAGGTTTATTACTAAGTGAGGCCGAGGGCCTGATTTGTGAGGATATTTATGGGATCGGGCTGCACGCTGCATCATGTTTGATATAGGCCGAGGGCCTCATTCATTTATGCCATGATTGGCTTGATATTGCGCTTAGGCTGAAGGAGCCCCTCCGAAGTCTGTATAAACCCCCAGTGAGCGCAGGTTCCTACTAAGTGCGAGTGCCAAGTGCCGAGTGCTGAGTGACTGGGAGGCATGAGTGATGGTGAGGTCTACCCGAGGGGCTGTATAGGAGTTATTGTGAGGTTTGCCCGAGGGGCTTTATATGAGTGATGTTGCCCGAGGGGCTGATTATGATTTCATTATTTTTTGCTCACTTTTGCATTGAGCCTTTGTTTGAAAACTATTGAAAGATGACTTTAAATGATTTTACTGGAAGTGGATTTAAAAGAGCTGATTTGATTCAAACCCTCATTTTAAAAGCATGCTGTATTTTACTGATTCTTTTTGTGATATTGTCACGACTCGAAATTTCCCACCGACGAGACCGTGATGGCGCCTAACATTTCACTTGCCAGGCAAGCCAACGTTAGAGAATCCTTAAACCAATTCCTTATTTCCATTCAGTAAATAACAATAATTAATTAAAATAAAATATAATAAGTGCAGAATTTTATAAAATTGTATTAATTACTACCACCTAGATTTGGAGTCACAATTCACGAGCATTCTAGAATTTGCTACAAGTAATAGTCTGAAAGAAATACAACTGTCTGAATGAAAGAAAACAGTAGGACATAAAAGATAGACGGGGACTTCAAGGTCTGTGAACGCTGACAGATCTACCTTAAGTCTTCGGACAGCGGACCAGTAGCAAATCTCGATCAATCTGAGCCGGTATCAAAATCTGCACAGAAAGTGCAGAGTGCAGCATCAGTACAACCGACCCCATGTACTGGTAAGTGTCGAGCCTAACCTCGACGAAGTAGTGACGAGGCTAAGGCAAGGCACCTATAAATCAACCTGTACAATTTAACAATGTAAATGCAAATAACAAAAATGAAGAACTAAACAGGAAATGTCGGGAGTGAAAACATACTGAGGGGAATAAAAGATAAAGAACTACAACAGAATGATCACCGGAGCAGTCAATATACCATGAATCAACAGGAATAGTGAATACAGTAAGGAAAAATGCACGGCATCACCCTTCGTGCTTTTACTCTCAGTCTCACCATAAAATTAATAGAAACGACACGACATTACCCTTCGTGCTTTTACTCTCATATCACGGCACGACATCACCCTTCGTGCATTAACACTCACAATATGGCACGACATCACCTTTCGTGCATTAACACTCACAATATGGCACAGCATCACCCTTCGTGCATTAACACTCACAATATGGCACGACATCACCCTTCGTGCATTAACACTCTCCCTTACCATAATGTAATGCATAAATAACAACAGGGAGATAGAATAACAAGTACAAACCTTACTTCAATATTTGGTTTCATAATATCAATCTCAACTTTGAAATAAAAACTCAATTATCACTAGAAAATCCGTAAACATGATAAGAACGATAAATTGAACAATACTAGCATAACACGTAGAAATTTGACATAGGAAAAGACAATATAAGAAAAAACATGGAAAAATAGGTAAATTTGGCGGCGCATAAGTACTCGTCACCTCACATATACGCCGCTCACATGGATTTCACTTAGCAAGTAATCTAAGGTTCCTAATTCCCCTCAAGTCAGGGTTAGACGCAACACTTACCTCACTCCGAAGGCCACTTAATTCTCAAATTACAGTTTTTCCTTTGGAATTCACCTCCAAACCACTCGTATCTATTCAAAAATGACTCAATAATATCAAATATTGCTAAAGGAATCAATTATATTGCATAAATTAAATTTTCCAAAATTTCGTCCAAAAAGTCAAAAAATCGACCCTGAGCCCGCTTGGTCAAAACTCAAGGTTTGGACCAAAATCTTTTTGCCCATTCACCCCCGAGCCCGAATATGTAATTAATTTTGGAATTCGACCTCAAATTGAGGTCTAAATCTCCAAATTCCCCAAATCCCTAGTTTCTACCCTAACCCCTAATTCTACCATGAAAATTCTAGATTTTAGGTTGAAAATTCAAGAAATGTAATGGGTAATTGAAAGAAAATGGTTTAGAATCACTTACCAACAATTTGGGGGACGAAATGACTCTTGAAAAATCGCCTCTCACCGTTTGGATTTTGAGAAAAATGAGTTTTTGGTTAAAATCCCGTTTTTGGGATCTGTTAAGTGCTGGGCGACAGTGTTCATCGCGTTCACGAGAGCACTATCGCATTCGCGAGAGCACTGTCGCATTCGCGAAGTCTATGGGCTGCCAAGCCTTCGCATTCGCGAGACAGTGATCGCGTTCGCGTAGGCTTCCCTTCCTTGGTCTTCGCGTTCGCGAGTCATTATTTGCGTTCGCGATGAAGAAATAGCTGTCTGCCCCTCCCTAGTGCCTAACGCTACACGTTCGCGAGGGGCTTGTCACGTTTGCGAGTCATTTTTCGCGTTCGCGATGAAGAAATAGCTGTCTGCCCCTCCCTAGTGCCTAACGCTACGCGTTCGCGAGGGGCTTGTTGCATTCGCGAAGGATAACGCCCCCATCGCTTCGCGTTCGCGAAGAAGAAATCCTCAGCTGCCCATTTTACCCTTCGCGAAGAAGGACATGCCGGAACATAGACTCTGCAGAAAAATCAGATTTCCAAAGTCCAAAATATCCCGTGGCCTATCCGAAACTCACCCGAGGCCTCGGAGCTCCAAACCAAACACGCACTCAAGTCTAAAAACATAATACGAACTTGCTCACGCGAACAAATCGCCAAACTAACACCTAGAACTATGAATTTAGCACCAAATCAAATGAAATTCTCAAGAACACTTTAAAATTTCTATTTTCTCAATTGAACGTCTGAATCACGTCAAATCAACTCCGTTTCACACCGGATTTCACAGACAGGTCTTAAATATCATAATGAACCTGTACCGGGCTCCGGAACCAAAATACGGACCCGGTACTAACAATGCCAAACATCAATAAATTCTTAAAAATAATTAATTTTCATACTTTTAATTTTCATCAAAAATTCATAACTTGAGCTAGGGACCTCCGAATTCGATTCCGGGCATACGCCCAGGTCCCATAATTCGTTACGGACCCACCAGGACCGTCAAAATATAGATCCAGGCCTGTTTACAAAAAATGTTGACCGGAGTCAACTAAAATTAACTTTTAAATGCAAAAATTCTTATTTTCATAAATTTTCAACATAAAAGCTTTCCGAAAACCTGCCCAGACTGTGCACGCAAATCGAGGAGGGTAAAATGAGAGTTTTAAGGCTTAAAAGCGTAGATTCGAATTCTAAATCATAAGATAACCTTTTGGGTCATCACAATCTCCACCTCTAAAACAACCGTTTGTCCTCGAACGGACATAGAAAAGTACTTAGGCTGGTGAAAAAGTGGGGATATCTACTCCGTATATCGGACTCGGACTCCTAAGTAGCTGCCTCAATAGGCTGACCTCTCCACTACACTCGAACTGAAAGGTAACTCTTTGACCTTAACTGACGAACCTGCCGGTCTAGAATGGCCACCGGCTCCTCCTCGTAAGTCAAATTCTTGTCCAACTGGACATAGCTGAAATCTAACACGGGGGACGGGTCACCATAATATTTTCGGAGCATAGACACATGGAATACCGGATGAACTGAGGATAACCCTGGAGGAAACGCAAGTCTATAAGCTACCTCCCCTACTCTCTCGAGGATCTCAAATGGCCCGATATACCTAGGGCTCAACTTGCCCTTCTTCCCAAATCTGATAACACCCTTCTTGGGCGATACCCGAAGCAATATTCTTTTTCCACCCATGAATGCAATATCACGAACTTTACGGTCGTCATAACTCTTTTGCCTGGACTGAGCTGTACGAAGTCGATCCTGTATAATCTTGACCTTGTCCAAGGCCTCCTGAACTAAATCTGTACCCAATAACCGAGCCTCCCCTGGCTCAAACCACCCAACTGGCGACCTACACCGTCTACCATATAATGCCTCATAGGGAGCCATCTGAATGCTCGACTGGTAGTTGTTATTGTAGGCAAACTCTACTAACGGCAAAAACTGATCCCAAGAACCTCCAAAGTCAATAACACAGGCGCAGAGCATATCCTCCAAGATCTGAATAGTATGCTTGGACTGCCCGTCCGTCTGAGGATGAAATGGTGTGCTCAACTCAACCCGTGTACCCAACTCACGGTGAACTGCCCTCCAAAAGTGCGAGGTAAATGGCGTACCTCGATCAGAAATGATAGACATGGGCACCCCATGAAGACGGGCGATCTCACGAATGAAAATCTCTGCCAACTGCTCGGAGGAATAGGTAACTGCCATAGGAATGTAATGCGCTGACTTAGTCAGCCTGTCCACCATAACCCAAACTGCATCGAACTTCCTCTGAGTCTGTGGGAGTCCAACAACAAAATCCATAGTGATACACTCCCACTTAAACTCAGGAATATCTAACCTCTAAAGTAAACCACCAGGTCTCTGATGCTCACACTTTACCTGCTGGCAATTTAGGCACCGAGCTACATAGGCAACTATGTCCTTCTTCATTCGCCTCCACCAATAATACTGCCTCAAGTCCTGATACATCTTAGCGACGCCTAGATGAATAGAATACCGGGAACTGTGAGACTCCTCAAGGATCAACTCACGAAGTCCATCCACATTAGGCACACAAATACGACCCTGCATCTTCAAAATTCCGTCATCTCCAACAGTAACCTACTTGGCACCACCGTGCCGTACTGTGTCTCTAAGGACAAGTAAATGAGGATCGTCATCTTACCGATCTCTGATGCGCTCAAATAAAGAAGACCGAGCAACTGTAACAGCTAGAACACGGCTGGGCTCAGAAACATCTAACCTCACGAACTAGTTGGCCAAGGCCTGAACATCCAATGCAAATGGTCTCTCACCAACTGGAATATATGTAAGGCTACCCATACTGACTGAATTTCTACTCAAAGCATCGGCCACCACATTGGCCTTCCCGGGATGATACAATATGGTGATATCATAATCTTTTAATAGCTCCAGCCACCTCCTCTGCCTCAAATTGAGTTCCTTCTGCTTGAACAAACACTGCAAGCTCCGATGATCAGTGAATACCTCACATGGTACGCCATAAAGATAATGCCTCCAAATCTTCAGCGCATGAACAATGGCTGCCAGCTCTAGATCATGAACATGGTAATTCTTCTCGTGAACCTTTAGCTAACGTGAAGCATATGCAATAACCTTGCCACCCTGCATCAATACCGCACCCAGACCAATACGAGATGCGTCACAATATACCGTATAAGATCCTGAACCT
The DNA here is from genome assembly GCF_000390325.3 of Nicotiana tomentosiformis. Classification (NCBI taxonomy): domain Eukaryota; kingdom Viridiplantae; phylum Streptophyta; class Magnoliopsida; order Solanales; family Solanaceae; genus Nicotiana; species Nicotiana tomentosiformis. Next base: position 7,065,728 of record NC_090820.1, on the reverse strand, counting down.
GTAGGTAGCACCAATATCGGTGTCGTGGTCAAAGCAGTCTTGAGCTTCTGAAAGCTCACTTCACACTCATCAGACCACCTGAACGGGGCACCCTTCTAGGTCAATCTGGTCAACGGGGCTGCTATGGATGAAAAAACCCTTCCACAAATCGACGGTAATATCCCACCAAACCCAGGAAACTACGGATCTCTATAGCTGATGTGGGTTTAGGCTAGTTCTGGACTGCCTCAATCTTCTAAGGATCCACCTGAATACCCTCTGCTGATAAAACGTGACCTAAGAAAGCAACTAAACTCAACGAAAACTCGCATTTTGAGAACTTAGCATATAACTGGCCGTCTTTCAGAGTTTGAAGAACGATCTAAAGGTGCTGTTCATGCTCCTCTTGACTGTGGGAGTAGATCAAGATATCATCAATAAACACTACCACAAAGGAATCCAAGTAGGGTTTGAACACTCGGTTCATCAAATCCATGAATCCTGCTGGGGCATTTGTCAGCCCAAATGACATCACTAGAAACTCATAATGCCCATACCGAGTCCAAAAAGCTGACTTAGGAACATCGGATGCCCTAATCCTCAATTGATGGTAGCCAGATCTCAAATCAATTTTTGAAAACACCCTAGCACCCTGAAGCTGATCAAATAAATCATCAATCCTTGGCAATGGATATTTGTTCTTGGTGGTGACTTTGTTCAACTGCCAATAATCTATACACATCCTCATCGATCCATCTTTCTTCTTCACAAATAACACAGGTGCACCCCAGGGAGAGACACTAGGTCTAATGAAGCCTTTATCCAGCAAATCTTGCAACTGCTCCTTCAATTCTTTCAACTCTGGCGGGGCCATGCGATATGGAGGAATGGAAATAGGCTGAGTGCCCGAAGCCAAATCAATGCAGAACTCAATATCCCTGTCGGATGGCATCCTCGGCAGGTCTGCAGGAAACACCTCTGGAAACTCACGAACAACCAGCACCGAATCTATGGAAGGAACCTCCGCACTAGAATCGCGGACATAAGCCAAATAATCTAGACACCCCTTCTCAACCATATGCCGAGCCTTCACATAAGAGATAACCCTACTGGAAGAATGGCCAAGATTCCCTCTCCACTCTAATCGAGGCAACCCCTGCAAGGCTAAGGTCACCATCTTGGCGTGATAATCTAATATATCATGATAAGGTGACAGCCAATCCATACCCAGTATGACATCAAAATCAACCATGTCGAGAAGTAGAAGATCTACACGCGTTTCAAGACTCCCAATGGTGACCACACACGAACGATAAACACGATCTACTACAATAGAATCTCCCACTAGTGCGGACACATACACAGGAGCACTCAAAGAATCATGGGGCACAACCAAATAGGATGACACATAGGAGTAAGTAGATCCCGGATCAAATAGAACTGAAGCATCTCTACTACAAACTGAAACAGTACCTGTGATAACAGCTTCAGATGACTTAGCCTCAGGCCTGGCTGGGAAAGCATAACACTGGGGCTGGGCTCCACCACCTTGAACTACGTCCCTGGGATGACCTCTAGCTGCCTGGTCTCCACCTCTAACGGCCTGACCTCCACCTCTAACTGTCTGGCCCCTACCTCTGGCTTCCTGACCCCTGCCTCTGGCTGGCTGAGCAGGTGGTGCAGCAACTGGTGCCAGAACCATGGCACAAGAACTCTGATGTTGTGAGCTGGCCATTGCCCGAGGGTAAAATCTAGCAATGTGCCTCGGATCACCACAAGTAAAACATAACCTCGGCTGCTATGACTGCTGACCTTGAAACTGACCCTGTCAACCTGAATAACCACCCTGATAACTCTGGAGTGGAGGTGCACTAATAGGAGCTGGTGGTGCACTGTAGGCTAGCTGGTCGGAATAATGCATCTGAGGGCCACGACCACCTGAGGCACCGTGGGATGCCTGTAGTGTTGAATGAAACGGCCTGGGAGGATGGACTCTACCAAAATTACTCCTGCCTCTAGATGAGGCACCACTGAACTCACCGGAATGACGAGGCCTCTTGTCAGACCCCTGACCTCCCTGAGTAAGAACCATCTCGACTCGTCTGGCGATATTAGCAGCCGCCTGAAAAGAAATCTCACTCCAAGTCTCCTTAGCCATCTGCAATCTGATAGGATGAGCAAGTCCATCAATAAACCTCCTCACCCTCTCTCTCTCGGTGGGAAGCAGAAGAATAGCATAACGGGCCAAATCCACAAAACGGGTCTCATACTGAGTAACAGTCATACTGCCCTGCTGGAGACGCTCACACTGATGGCGACGCTCCTCTCTCAATATGATAGGCATAAAATTCTCTATGAAGAGCTGAGAGAACTGGCCCCAAGCAAGAGCAGGCAACCCAGCTAGTCTGGTCAACAAGTAATCTCTCCACCATTTCTTGGCAGAACCAGTCATCTGAAATGCAGCAAAATTGACCCCATTGGTCTCCACTATACCCATGTTCCGTAAAACCTCATGACAGCTGTCAAGATACTCCTGGGGGTCTTCTGAAGGAGCACCACTAAAGTGAACAGGAAAGAGCTTGGTAAACCTGTCCAATCTCCATAAAGCCTCAGAAGACATAGCTGGCCCATCTCCGACCTTTGCCGCAATAACCGGCTGAACTAATCCAACTGGCTGAGCTACTGGAGCCTGATACTGGGGAGCTATCTGCTCCGGAGTGAGAGTGGTAGGAGTCTGGGGTCCTTCTCCAGCCTGAGAGACGGCTGGTACCATGGGAAATGTGCCAGTCTGGGACACACTATCCAAAAGGCTCACCAAACGGATCAAAGCGTCCTGAAATACTGGGGTAGCAATGAACCCCTCCGGAACCTGAGCTAGTCCGGCAGGAACAGTCTGGGCTGGAACCTCCTCATCAAGCTCTATCTGAGGCTCCACTGCTGGGGATGTTGCTCGGGCCCTAGGCTGAGCCCTGCCCCCGCCTTGGCCTCTGGCACGGCCTCGGCCTCGACCTCTGCCCCGCGTAGGAGCTGTTACTGGAGGCTCTGGCTGCTGCTAAGCTGAGGAAGCGGTACGTGTTCTCGCCATCTGTGAGAGAATAAGAGTAGAAGAGTTCAATCAGTATTGAGAAAGCAAAATCGCACGGTAGAGAAGAATAGAAGTGAAACTTGTTCCTAAACTTCATAGCCTCTGGAAGATAAGCACAGACATCTCCGTACCGATCCTCCAGACTCTACTAAGCTTGCTCGTGAATCGTGAGACCTAGGCAACCTAGTGCTCTGATACCTACTATCACGACCCAAAATTTCCCACCGACGGGACCGTGATGGCGCCTAACATTTCACTTTCCAAGCAAGCCAATGTTAGAGAATCCTTAAACCAATTCCTTATTTCCATTCAATAAATAACAATAATTAACTAAACTGAAATATAATAAGTGCAAAATTTTATAAAACTGTATTAATTACTATCACACGGATCTGGAGTCACAATTCACGAGCATTCTAGAATTTTCTACAAGTAATAATCTGAAAGAAATACAACTGTCTGAATGAAAGAAAATAGTAGGACATAAAAGATATATGGGGACTTCACGGGCTGTGAATGCTGACAGATCTACCTTGAGTCTCCGGACAGCAGACCAATAGCAAATCTCGATCAACCTGAGCCGGTATCAAAATCTACACAGAAAGTGCAGAGTACAACATCAGTACAACCGACCCCATGTACTAGTAAGTGTCGAGCCTAACCTCGACGAAGTAGTGACGAGGCTAAGGCAAGGCACCTACAAATCAACCTGTACAATTTAACAGTGTATATGCAAATAACAGAAATGAAGAATTAAACAGAAAATGTCGGGAGGGGAAACATACTGAGGGAAATATAAGATAAAGAACTACAACAGAATGATCACCGGAGCAGTCAATATACCATGAATCAACATTAATAGAGAATACAGTAAGGAAAAATGCACGGCATCACCCTTCATGCTTTTACTCTCAATCTCACCATAAAATTAATAGAAACGACACAACATCACCCTTCGTGTTTTTACTCTCATATCATGGCACGACATCACCCTTCGTGCATTAACACTCACAATATGGTACGGCATCACCCTTCGTGCATGAACACTCACAATATGGCACGGCATTACCCTTCGTGCATTAACACTCACAATATGGCACGACATCACCCTTCGTGCATTAACACTCTCCCTTACCATAATGCAATGCATAAATAACAACAGGGAGATAGAATAAAAAGTACAAACCTTACTTTAATATTTGGTTCCATAATATCAATCTCAACTTTGAAATAAAAACTCAATTATCACTAGAAAATCCGTAAACATGATAAGAATGATAAATTGAACAATACTAGCATAACACGTAGCAATTTGACATAGGAAAAGACAATATAAGAAAAACAGAAAACAGGTAAATTTGGCAGTTCATAAGTACTCGTCACCTCACATATATGCCGCTCACATGGATTTCACTTAGCAAGTAATCTAAGATTCCTAATTCCCTCAAGTCAGGGCTAGACACAACACTTACCTCGCTCCGAAGGCCACTTAATTCTCAATCACAGCTTTTCCTTTGGAATTCACCTCCAAACCACTCGTATCTATTCAAAAATGACTCAATAATATCAAATATTGCTAAATGAATCAATTATATTGCATAAATTAAATTTCCCAAATTTTTCTCTAATAAATCGAAAAATCGACCCCGGGCCCGCTTGGTCAAAACTCGAGGTTCGGACCAAAATCCTTTTACCCATTCACCCCGAGACCGAATATGTAATTAGTGTTGGAATCCGACCTCAAATTGAGGTCTAAATCCCCAAATTACCGAAATTCCTAGTTTCTACCCTAACCCCTAATTCTACCATGAAAACTCTATATTTTAGGTTGAAAATTCAAGAAATGTAATGGGTAATTGAAAGAAAATGGTTTAAAATCACTTACCAATAATTTGGGGACGAAATGACTCTTGAAACATCGCCTCTCACCGTTTGGCTTTTGAGAAAAATATTTTTTTGGCTAAAATTCCGTTTTTGGGTTCTGTTAAGTGCTGGGCGACAGTGTTCATCGCGTTCGCGAGAGCACTGTCGCATTCGCGAAGTGTATGGGCTGCCAAGCCTTCGCGTTCGCGAGACAGTGATCGCGTTCGTGTAGGCTATCCTTCCCTGGTCTTCGCGTTCATGAGTCATTGTTCGTGTTCGCGATGAAGAAAAAGTTGTCTGCCCCTCCCAGTGCCTAACGTTACGCGTTCGCGAGGGGATTGTCGCATTCGCAAAGGGTAACGCCCACATCGCTTCCCGTTCATGACCAAGCCTTCACATTCGCGAAGAAGAAATCCCCAACTGCCCAGTTTACTCTTCGCATTCGTGAGAGTACCTTCGCGAACGTGAAGAAGGACATGCCAGAATATAGACTCTGCAGAAAAACCAGATTTCCAAAGTCCAAAACATCCTGTGGCCTATCCGAAACTCACCCGAGCCCTCGGTGCTCCAAACCAAATATGTACTCAAGTCTAAAAACATCATACAAACTTGCTCGTGTGATCAAATCGCCAAAATAACACCTAGAACTACGAATTTAGCACCAAATCAAATGAAATTCTCAAGAACACTTTAAAATTTCTATTTTCTCAACTGGAAGTCCGAATCACGTCAAATTAACTCCGTTTCTCACCGGATTTCACAGACAGGTCTTAAATATCATAATGAACATGTACCGAGATCCGGAATAAAAATACGGACCCAGTACTAACAATGCCAAGCATCAATAAATTCTTAAAAATAATTAATTTTCAGACTTTTAATTTTCATCAAAAATTCATAACTTGAGTTAGGGACCTCCGAATTCGAGTCCGGGCATACGCCCCGGTCCCATAATTCGATACGGACCCACTGGGACTGTCTAAATATGGATCCGGACCCGTTTACCAAAAAGGTTGACCGGAATCAACTAAAATCAACTTTTAAGGCAAAAATTCTTATTTTCATCAATTTTCAACATAAAAGCTTTCCGGAAACCTGCCCGGACTACGCATGCAAATCGAGGAGGGTAAAAATAAGATTTTTAAGACTTAAGAGCGCAGATTCTAATTCTAAATCATAAGATGACCTTTTGGGTCATCACAAATATGAACTTTACTGTCATTATTGGTTGGTACTACTTCTCAGTCTTTATTTACTGTTGTTACTTATTGAATTGGCGTACTTACGTTACTCCCTGAACTTTGTGTGCAGATCCAGGTGTATCTGGACACGGTAGCGGCTGTTGACTATTCCGGTTGCAGATTTTCTCGGGGATAGCAAGGTAGCTGCCTGGCGATCGCAGCCCTGCTCTTCTCCCTCTTATCTTTCTTTAATTGTATTTAGCTATTTTCCAGACTAAGTTAGTCACTATATTGTTAGACAAATTGTAGTAGATGCTCATGACTAGTGACACCCTGATGTTGGGCTTTTCTTTTCCGCACTTTTATTTTGATTTGAACTCCTTTACGAAGGTTTTTATGTTAAATAGTCTTGAAATTATCTTTGAAATGAAAATATCGGTTTGTTTTGGAAATGAGTCGGCTTGCCTAGTTACACGATAGGCGCCATCACTACAAGATTAGTTTGGGTCGTGACATAAATACAGAAAAATTATCGCTTTTTTTTAAACAAACTAATAAAAAAAGTGCTAGATAAAATGGAACCACAAGGAGTAGACATAATTAAATTATTTCAAGGTGATTTAAAATGTTTTGACTGCAAAACATTTCCCCGGTGGGTTCATTATCCATTAATGGTTAACCACCAATTTCTAAATTCCTCTAAATGTTTGGACACATCATGTGGGGAAAATTGTTCATTAAATGTTAATGTATTATTATCGGAGTATCATGCAATAAACTTGTTGGCATGGGCGAATTTAGGAGCGGAAGGGGTTCATCCGAATCAACTTAACCGGAAAATTATGTATTGTATATATAAGGTAAATTTCATTTGGCGTTTCTATATATCATATTTTGAATCCTTTTGTCACAACCCAAAAGCATAGCTCAATAGTCAAATCTGTATGAGGTTGCTGGTTCAATTCTCACAACCTTATCCTGATACATCTAGCTAGAAAAGATTTAAGTTATATACCCATTGTGATAATTTTGTACCCTATCTACATAAATTTAACATGGTGCGATATGTTAGTTGTCATTTTCTCTAGATTGCATGTAATTACTTCTTTTAAGTGACTAACATTTCCCCACCGTATTTAACTCTGTTCACTCTATTCCAACATGAAGACAGAGGTATATATAGTATAAAAAAGAAGTAAACTATCTGTTCCATATTACAGACTATTCAAAGAAGTAGACCATCAGAATCAGAAACGTTCAATCCATAAAGGTTATTCCAAAATACGTTAAATCTTAAGCCATTAAGATTGGTCCACTGACTTTTCAATACAAACATACAAATCCATACTAATGAGCATTCAATTGTCTGATTTATTTTGTCCCAGTTGAATTCAAAAATAAATTAATTTTCTGTTACAAATATATTTAAAATAATTACTATAATAAAGACTCATTAATATAATACTCCATCCGTTTCAATTTATGTGAACCTTGCTAAATATACCATCATATCCTAAAACATCATACAAACTTTCTCAAATAATTAAATCATATCAGACAACATCAAAACGGCGAATCGCACCTCAAATCAAAATCTATGAACTTTGAACTTTCAAATTCTATATCTTTTGCCGAAACACATCTAATCAATTCGGAATGACTTCAAATTTTGCACACAAGTCATAAATGACATAACAGACCTATTCAAATTTCTCGAATCGGATTCCGACCTCGATATCAAAAAGTTAACCCCCTCGTCAAACTTCTCAAAAATTCAACTTTCGGCATTTCAAGCTTAATTCCATTACAGACCTCCAAATAATTTTCCGGACACACTCCTAAGTCCAAAATCATCATACTGCGCTATTGAAATCATCAAAATTTCATTCCACAGTTGTTTGCTCAAAAGTCAACTCTTCGGTCAACTCTTTCCATTTAAGCTTCAAATTAAGGATTGTTCTTTTAATTTAATTCTGAATCTTTAGTAAATCAAACTCGACCACACCCGCGGGTCATAATACATATTACGAAGCTGCTCGAGACCTTAAGCCACTAGACGGGGAGCTAATTCTTAAAACAACAAGTCGGGTCGTTACATTCTCCACCTCTTAAACAAACGTTCGTCCTCGAACGTTCTAAGAATTATTCTGAGGTTACCAAATTGATGATTTTACTTTTACACATATACTCACGGTTAATTCCACGCTACCGCATTGGAGATAAGCCAAACAATTCAAAAGGTCTGATTTTCACAACAACGCACGGTATTAGTCTCACCTGGCTATAGCAACTCGTGCCTACGCACACTTCAATTTTCTTGATAGTGTTGAAGTACTTCAAAACTTTCTCTGGGGTGCTACATTCTTCCCCGATTAGGATCATTCGCCCTCAAACACATAACATATTTATCTCTTCCTTTTACAAATCCCAATCTTCCAAATTTTACTAACTCCCAAATTTTTCAGAAATTTCGGCAGAGTCTCCCTTGTAATTCGGTCTATCCATCTGTTAGAGTAACACCAAAAATAACTCCTAACAACACATGCACAACCCAACAAAATACCACAAGGTATATATCAATAACACCACTCTCGACATCACAAGCACTGCATTATCATAATGATATCAAGACATAAAGCACATCATATGTATGCTCATCACCACATCTCTGGTCTTAAAAGTTATTCATAATTAATTCCAGCATCATCAATTAATCTCATATAATCACCATCTCCTTTCGAATTTTCACAACACTGACAACAGAATGTGAGGCATGAAGACCTCATGATTACTTACTCGGATTAATGAGTCACATTTAACGCCATCCGGGAACTTACCTCATAGGCTAAAACTCAATGTCTACAGCACGAAAATGGTTGTATATGAATAGAAAAATATACAAGAGTTATCAAATAAGCCTAAGAGGCATGACTCCCTATTAATATTATTGTACAAATTAATTTCACAAAGGGAGAATTTTAAACTCATAAATATTTTACCACAAGAACCTCGTCCTTATATAACTTCCACCGCGACTTGTATCCCAGTTTAAATATTTCACATCATATATAAAATGCGAGAATCTCGTCCTCAACTCCAAATCACAAGAATTTTGCACATTGCCAACTGAAATTGCAATTTCTTTTCTTCCTTCTTTTCAATATATTTCATAAATAGTTTTCACAATACATAATGAACCCTCATACCGGTAGGACGTATAATTCATAAAAATTGGAATCAATTATTCTGAAATACATTAAACCCACTATAATGAATAATAAAAATTACTTTTAGACTTATAGCCCTCAATGGTGTATAAAAATAAATGACAGACACGGGATCACACCTTCAAATCTCCCAACAGGGATAAACATATAAGTGGGTCACAAATTTACGAAACTCACCCATAAGTGGAGCATAATAAGAGGACTCACCTCAATTTTCAGAACCGAATCAAATTATGGGAAATTATCCTTTTATAACAAAATCAGGATCGTACCTGTAACGACACCATCTGGTGTATTGGCCTCAGCCAAATCATAGCGTTTATGTCAACGGGTCGGGTATCCACCTCTTAGAAGTCCACTACCCGCCCGTCCTCCACCTCTAGCTGACTGTGCACGTGGAGTATCAACTGGAATAAAGCTTGTGGTTGGAGTGTTCTCATGAAATTCACCCCTCCCAAGTCTGGGATATTCTCTCATGATATGCCTAGTATCACCACGCTCATAACAACCCCTCTGAGGTCGCGGCTGCTCGTACTGAGTCTGTGCCGGATAACTGGAATAACCACTGTAAGAATCTCGTGTCGCTGGTGCACTGTAAACTGGAGCACTCCGAGTAATCTGAGGTGCGGACTGAGCTGACCGACTACTTGAGCCTCCGCTATAATGGGTTCTAGCAGAAGAGTAAAATCCACTGAACCCTCCATATCTTCGAGACCTTTTAGCCTCATTAGACTCTCTTTCCTCGCCTATAACACCCTCAATCTTCCTTGCAATCTCCATTACTTTTTGAATTGGAGTATCAGTTTGCAACTCTCCAGCCATGCATATTTTAATATCATAATCGAGCCCCTCAATGAATCTGCGGACCCGCTCTCTGATTGTAGTAACCAAGATCGGTGCATGACAGTCTAACTCACTGAACCTGATAGTATATTCTAACACTGCCATAGTGCCCTGACGCAACCGTTGAAACTCTGTGCACCACACATCTCAGAGAGTCTGGGGAACAAATTCAAGAACATTTCCGAAAATTGAGCCCAAGTTGGTGGTGTGGCATCGACTGGTCTACCTTCTTCATAGATTTGCCACCACCGATACGCTGCGCCTGACAGTTGAAATGTAGTAAAGGTAAATCCGCTCACTTCCACAATACCCATGGTACGGAAAATATAGTGACAATTTTCTAGAAATCCTTGGGCATCCTCTGTAGCTGTGCCACTGAAAGTAGGTGGACTATACCTCTTAAATCTTTCAAGTCTCTTTTGTTCTTCTTCTAATGCCTCTGGCCTGACCTCAGGCCGAACCGAAATAATAGGTTGTACCGGTACTGCACCCGAAACCTGACCAACGTGAACCTATTTCTCTAGAGTTGTGATAGGAGTCTGAGCTACTCCCCCAATCTGCGGAATGTTTGGTGCAACAGAGATCAATCCCACCTGAGTTAATGTACCAAACATACTCAGGAACTGTGCTAAAGTCTCTTGAAGTCCGGGGGTAACAACAGGTGCTTCTGATACCTGTCCCCCCAACTGGAGTTACTAGTGGCTCCTCAACTGTTGTTCTGACAGGTGCTCTAGTCGCCGCACGTGCCCTTCCTCGACCGCTACCTTGGCCTCTACCTCGGCCCCGGCCTCTTGCATCCCTAATAGTATATGCGGATGCCTGCTCAGCTAAACCAGTAGCGCGTGTCTTCACCATCTATGAGAGAATGGAGATACAAAGGTTCAAATTCCAAATTCAACGAATTCCGCACGACATGAATGAAAGAAATGGAAATTTCCTAACAGTTCTGTAGCCTCTCGAAGATAAGTACAGACGTCTCCGTACCGATCTGCAAGACTCTACTAGACTCGTTCGTAACTCGTAGAACCTGTGAACCTAGAGCTCTGGTACTAACTTATCATGACCCAAAATCCTATCACAGGCGTCGTGATGGCACCTAGTCACTAAGACTAGGTAAGCCGATTTTAATTACCTTTTGAAGCCAATTTTTTTTTTTTGAAAACTAACAGCGAAAATAATTACAATATACAACATCCCAAGACTGGTCGTATTGAGTCACGAACTCTAACTGAATATATGAAATGATCACGAGGACCGAATATACAATACTGTTTGATTACAAACTAACAGCAAAATGAAATGAAAAAGCACCAAGGGACTGCGACGACCAATACATGGCTCTGCACAAAAATATGCAGAAGTGTAGTATGAGTACACCATGGTCGGTACCTAGTAAGTATCAAGACTAACCTCAATAGAGTAGAGACGAGGTACAGTCAAGATACTCACTAGTCTAATAACCTATGCAATATAATATACAAAATACTAGGAAACAAATAGCAATAAGGGCAAGATAAAACAACCAGTGGTATGCGCAGCAAGACAATAAGAATACCATAAATATCATTCAATAATTAATAAATACATGTACGCCCAATTAATTCAAGTTTTTCAAATAAATATCCTTCACACATAATTCTTCCTCATAACTCTCTTTCAAATCTAGTTTTCTCAAATAATTATTTTTCAAATATAATTCTTTCAATAAATCTTTTCAAATATAATTTTCTCAAATAATTATCTTTCAAATACAATTCTTTCATATAATTCTTTTTGAATAAAAATCCTTCCAAATAAATATTTTGAATATAATTCTTTCAATTAAAAAGTCATCATGTGACACCTCATTTCATAATCATAAAAATACGGGTCTCAACCCATTTTTATATTTTCATGGCACCTCGTGCCCATAATTAAATCATCATATTTTCCTTGCACCTCGTGCCCTCATTTCATATCACAACCGCACGGACAATTCACGTGCCAATTATCATTATCATTTCATCACAGCACCTCGTGCCCACATTTCATATCACAGCTGCACGGACAATTCACATGCCAAATATCCTCATTATTTACTCACGGCACCTCGTGCCCACATTTTATTTTATAATCCGCCTGGCAATGGCCTCGTCACATTTCATAGTATGTACTCGTCACCTCGCGTATACGGCTTTTCAAATTTCACAAATGGCACATAAGACTCAATGCCTAAGGGGTAATTCCCCCACTCGAGGTTAAGCAAGACACTTACCTTCTTGAAGTTATGCCGATATTCCAAAATCGTCTTCTTGCTTGAATTGACCTCCGGACCGCTCAAATCTAACCAAATTAATTGTATAACTTCATTAAAATTCATCGGAAATAATTCCGGATAATAATACATCGACTTAAAAATTTATTCTAAAAAGTCAACAAACCTCAACGCGGGGACCGCTCCTCGGAACCCGACAAAATTTTCATGAAATCTGAATACCCATTCCGATACGAGTTCAACCATATAAATTTTATCGAATTCCAATAAAAACTCGACCTCCAAATCTTAAATTTTTGTTTTTAAATCCCTAAGTTCAAACCCCCGATTTACACCTCAAAAATATGTAATCTAATCAGATTATTCGATGATAATTCAATATTATGGAGTAGAAATGATCAGAAGGGACTTACCTCAAGTTTTCCTATGAAAACCTTGCTCAAACATCGCCCAACCCGAGCTTGAAATGCCCAAAAATGGCAAAAGCTCGGAACCCCTCTGTTTTTGTATTGCCCAGGGGTTTTCGCACCTGCGGCTTCGCACCCGCGGTGATTTCTTCGCACCTGCGGCTTCGCACATACGGATTTGTACCCGCGGTATAATTCTTTGCACCTGCGGCTTCGCACCCCCGGTAAATTTTTCACACCCGCGGCCCTTTTTCGCGCAGGTGCGATCATACCAGATGCCCAGCTGCTTCAGCTCCTCGTCCAAATCCAAATTCGATCCATTAGGCATCCAAACTCAACCGAGCCACCCCCGAGACCTCAACCAAATATTCCATCAAGTCCTAAAACATCATACGAACATAGTCAAATTCTTAAATCACATCAGACAATATCGAAACGGCGAATGGCACCTCAAATCAAAATCTATGAACTTTGAACTTTCAAATTCTATATCTTGTGCCGAAACACATCAAATCAATTCGGAATGACTTCAAATTTTTCACACAAGTCATAAGTGACATAACACACCTATTCAAATTTACGGAATCAGATTCCGACCTCGATATCAAAAAGTCAACCCCCCGGTCAAACTTCCCAAAAATTCAACTTTCGGCATTTCAAGTTTAATTCCACTACAGACCTCCAAATACTTTTCCGGACACGCTCCTAAGTCCAAAATTACCATACTGAGCTATTGACATCATCAAAATTTCATTCCGGAGTCATTTTCTCAAAAGTCAACTTTCCGGTCAACTTCTTTCCATTTAAGCTTCAAATTAAGGATTGTTCTTTTAATTTAATTCTGAATCTTCAGTAAATCAAACTCGACCATACCCGCGGGTCATAATACATATTACGAAGCTTCTCGGGACATTAAGCCACTGGACGGGGCTCTAATTCTTAAAATAACAAGTCGGGTCGTTACAACATTAGCCCTCAAATATATCAAGTTCTGATGCAAGAAAGTTATTTCGCAACAACAGGGTTCCAATAGGAAAAGTTGTAAGAGCCAAATGGTCAAAACGAACCATGCTCATGTAGTTGGCCCGAGCCATGATGCTAAACATGAATGCATGTGTGATGACTTGCAAAGAAAGTTCTCCTCTTTACCGATATCTTATATCCAAAAATAAATCCTCTATTTTGAGATTTATTATGCAAAAAAAATTAAGATAAATCTCCGATTCCGAGTTCACTCGACCATCAAGCATACGAGCTACTTTTTTGAGTTCGAGCAAGCACTCATTCGACCATTATGCCTACAGGCTATATTATTTCGAGTTCGAATAATTCACTTGACTACTTAGCCTACGGGCTATTTTTATTTCGAGTTCGAGCAAGCACTCACTTGACCATTACGCCTATGGGCTTCATTATTTTGAGTTTGAATCATTCACTCGACTATTAAGCCTACGGGCTACTTTTATTTCGAGTTCGAGCAAGCACTCACTCGACCATTATGCATACGGGCTGCATTATTTCGAGTTCGAATCATTCACTCGACAACTAAGCCTACAGGCTATTTTATTTCGAGTTCGAGCAAGCACTCACTCGACCATTACGCCTACAGGCTGCATTATTTTGGAGTTCGAATCATTCACACGACTACTAAGCCTACGAGCTACTTTTATTTCGAGTTCGAGCAAGCACTCACTCGACCATTATGCCTACGGGCTATATCACTTCGAGTTCGAATCATTCACTTGACTATTAAGCCTACGGGCTATTTTTATTTCGAGTTTGCGCAAGCACTCACTCGACCATTACACCTATGGGCTACATTACTTCGAGTTCGAAACATTCACTAGACCACTAAGCCTACGAGATATTTTTATTTCGAGTTCGAGCAAGCACTCACTCGACCATTACGCCTACGGGCTACATCGCTTCGAGTTCGAATCACTCACTCGACTACTAAGCCTACGGGCCATTTTTATTTCGAGTTCGTGAAAGCACTCACTCGACCATTACGCCTACGTGCTACATCACTTTGAGTTCGAATCATTCACTCAACTACTAAGCCTACGGGCTATTTTTATTTCGAGTTCGAGCAAGCACTCACTCGACCAATATGCCTATGGACTACATTACTTCGAGTTTGAAACATTCACTCGACCACTAATCCTACGAGCTATTTTTTATTTTAAGTTCGAGTAAGCACTCACTCGACCATTATGCCTATGGGCTACATCGCTTCGAGTTCGAATCACTCACTCGACTACTAAGCCTACGGGCTATTTTTATTTCGAGTTCGAGAAAGAACTCACTCGACCATTATGCCTACGGGCTATATCACTTCCAGTTCAAATCACCCACTCGAGTGCTAAGCCTACTGGATATTTTTATTTCGAATTCGAGAAAGCACTCACTCGATCATTACGCTGTGATGACCCAAAATGTCAACTTTAAATTTAATAAGTAATTCTGTGTTTTAAGACCTTGAAAAGCACCATTTGTCATTCCTCGACTTGCGTGCACAGTCTGTAAAATTTTTCGGAAAGTTTTATGTGAAAAATGGATTAAAATGTGAAATAGAGCTTTAAAAACTCAACTGAGTTGACTTTAGTCAACATTTTGAGTAAACGGATACGGATCAGTATTTTGACAATTTTGGTAGTCTGTATCGTGATTCTGGACTTGGGCGTATGCCCGAAATCGAATTCCGAGGTCCCCAGCTCGAGATATGGAATTTTGAAGAAACATTAAAAGCTTGAAAGCTTAATGATTTTTAAGAAATTACTGATATTGGATTTATTGACCTCGGGTTTGTATTTTAGTTTCGGAGCCCGGTGTAGGTCCGCTATAATATTTATGGCTTGTCTGCCGAATTTCGTGAGAATCGGAGTTGATTTGAAGTGATTCGGACGTCCGATTGTAAAAATATAAGTTTTAAAGTTTTCTTGAAAACTTCCTTTGAGTTGGTGTCTGATTCGTAGTTCTAGGTGTTATTTTTGGCAATTTGATCGCACAAGCAAGTTCATATGATATTTTAGGACTTAGGTGCATTTGTTGGTTTGGAGCCTCGAGGGCTCGGGTTGATTTCGGGTGGTTAACGGATCATTGTTGGACTTAAGAAAAACTGTAGATATCTGCTTCTGGTTTCCTACTTCGCATTCGCGAGGGGAGTCTCGCGTTCGCGAAGAGGAAATTTGGACTACCACTTTTTGTGCTTCCCGTTCGCGATGGAGGTAACGTGTTCGCGAAGTGTCAAGGTGCAAAGCTACGCATTCACGATCGAATCCCCGCGTTCGCGAAGGGAAAGGGGCTGGCCAGGAAAATGGCCTTCGCATTCGCGAAGGCCAAGCGAGGCAAGCTTAGCATACGCGAAGTAGCCCTCGCGTTCGCAAACAGAAAAATTGGTCCACAGGAATTTGTGCTTCGTGAACGCGAGGCACTGACCGTGTTCGCGAAGGGTAAAAGTTCCAGAAACAGAACTTAAGTTCTGGAAAATGGGATTCGTCCCATTTTCAACCCTTTTCCATTTTTGAGTTCGGGTAAGGCGATTTTTGGGCGATTTTCACGGGAAAACATTGGGGTAAGTGTTCCTTATCCTATATTGATTATATATCATGATTCCATACTCGTTTATATCATGAATCCGTGAATTTATGGAAGAAAAATCAGATTTTTATAAAATCTTCCAAAAACGAAAATTTAAGATTTGAAGATCCATTTGACATCGGAATTGGATAAATTTTGTATGGTTGAACTCGTATCAGAACGGGTGTTCGAATTTCGTGAGTGTTTCCAGGATTTGAGACGTGGGTCCCACTGTCGAATATTTTAATGAATTTTGAATTTTATCCGGAAAATGTATAAATTCATATGGAATTAATTCCTATGATTAGTATTGAATTGTTTGTGAATAGATTTGAAGCTTTCGGAGGCAAATTTAAAAGGAAAATTTGTGGTTGAATAATTGATTGGAATTTAGAAGGCGAGGTAAGTGTCGGGGTTAACCTTGACTTGAGGGAATAAAATGCTTAAATTATTTGTTATGTGAATTGCATGTGAACGACGTATAGGCGAGGTGACGAGTGTCTATACATCGTCGAATTAATTGCTTGCCTGCTTACTTAAAAAATCATAAATTGTTTTTAATCATAAATTAATTATTATAATAATTATTTCTCTCTTATTCTTTGTTAATTATTAATTCTTGAATTCCTGCATTAATTGTTACATGCTATTTGAATTATGTGTTTTAATTGTTATTTGACATTTAGCATATTAAATATTAAACTGCCTATTTTCTCCCTGATTTCTATAATAATTTGCTATTTTTCATTGTTTGTATCATAATTAAGTCATAATTGTTATGTGCTTGTTGTCTTATAATATTATATTAATTGTTGCATTTATTGTGAAAATTTCTTCTATAAGAATTGATTGAAATGGATATAACGAAGGATCGGGTTGCATGCCGCAATAGACTTATTGAAAAGTCAATATTTGGGGATCGGATTGCATTCCGCAACAGACTTAGTTAAAAGTCCATATATATACTTGATTGAAATAAATATATGACAGACTTGTTTTAAAAGATAATATTGGGAGAGCGGGTTGCACGCTGCAACAAAATTGAATGTGAATATATTGTGAGAGCGGGTTGGACGCTGTAACATAATCGAATGTGAATATATTGTGAGAGCGCTGCAACGTAATTGGTTGAAATAATTATGGATTATGACTGCTGGGTTGGTTTCAATTATTATAAATGAGTTACCTGATTTATTTCTATTATTTGTTGTTATCATTAATATTGCATACAGGTTAATATAAGTGAACCGCCCTACTTCGTCGAGGTTAGGCTCAGCACTTGTAATACATGGGGTCGGTTGTACTGATACTACACTCTGCACTTCTTGTGCAGATTTTGGAGTTGGTCCCAGCGGCGTACCATAGACTTGCTCGGATTGCAGCTACCAGAGGAGACTTGAGGCATAACTGCATGGCGTCCGCAGTTCTGAAGTCCCCATCTATTGTACTTTAGCTCTGTGCTTATTTCCAGACAACTTTATTTTATTCAGATCTTTATTTTTATTTATTCTAGAAGCTCGCGCACTCGTAACACCAATTCTGGGATGGTATTTAGACACCGTTATTTTTATGGATTATTTCAAAATTGCTTCCGCATTTCCTTCCTTGTTATTAATAAATTTAAATTTTTTTTAAAAATAGATAATATTATTCTAACGTTGGCTTGCCTAGCTAGTGAAATATTAGGCGCCATCACGGTCCGAAGGTGGGAATTTCGGGTCGTGACATATGCCTACAAGCTATATTTCTTCGATCTCGAATCACTGACTCAACTAATAAGCCTAAGGGCTACATCACTTCAAGTTTAAGTTTATTTCAAGTTTGAGTAAGCACTCGCTCGGTTATGGAGGCTACGAAGTCCAAATTTAATTAAGTTGCTTAAAGCCTTGTGAAAATATTCATAAGCCGTGAATAAAGTCTTCACAAGACAGGAAACAAAATAGAAGCAAGTCGGCAAAAAAGAGATATTTTTATATACATAATTGATTAGAATGTAAAAATTAAGGACTAAGCTTCCTGGTCATCCCCAGTAGCGGTCTCTTCTCTATCGGGCACCCCCCCCGGTTCTTGGATCTTCTCCTACTCCCATCGTCATCATCATTGTCATCATCATCGTCATCGGAAACCAAGGCTTCAGCATCGGCTTCGAGTTCTTTGGCCCTTTTTATCTCTTCAATGAGGTCGAAATCTCGAGCATGAATCTCCTCGAGGGTCTCCCTTTGAGATCGGCACTTAGCAAGTTCAGCAACCCAATGTGCTAGAGTATCGGCAGTCTCGGCTGCCTCTCTTGCTTGGACCTGGGCAACTTCAGTATCGGCCCGATAGACGGCCACGAGTGCATCCGCATCGGCCTTTGCCTTTTCGGCGTCGGATTCGGCCTTGGCAAGTACAGAGGCCAACCAAGCCTCGAGCTCCTCTATTCTTCTTGCTTGGATCGAGCTTTTCTCCTTCATTTTTTGAAGTTGGTTTTCGGCCGATGACAATTGGGCTCGAGCAGTTTCTTTCTCTGCAGCAAAGCAGTCCATTCCTTCTTTCCATTTCAAAGACTCTGCTCTTATCACATCGACTTCTTCACAGAGTTTTCCAATCATCTCAATTTTCTGCTACAGTTGTGAGACCGAAAGATTAGCCATTGTTCCAATATAAAGCCCATAGGCTTTTAAAAGCATTATTACCTACTCGGATAGATCGATCTGATCTGGGTGAGCCCTGGCCAACTCATCTTGGAGGTCTTTTATTTCCTCTCCCCTTTGGCCCAAAATGAGCTTTAAGGAGTTCCTCTCCTCCGTAACCCGTTGAAGCTCAGCCTCGTATCGACGCAGCTCGATTCGGGATCGAGAACATGATTCTTGATGAACTGCCGCGGCCTGCAAAGAAAGAAGAACCGAAGTCAGAAAAGAAAAGCAAAGTTAAAGGTAACGTTATATGATTTAAGGCCTACCTGATTCAAAGCCTACTGCATTCCATGAAAAAGATTTGATGTGTCACTTGTACCGGCAGTGTCTTCGATGCCAATGAATAGGTCACAAAAAGGATCCTCTCCATCATGAGGTCTATATAATTCGAGGTCCCCCAAATCTTGGGCTTCCCGAATCGCCCCTGCGGAAAAAGCAGGGAAGGTGGGCGAGCCTTCAATTGCTACTGCTCCAAATGAGTCATCTGGGGAATTCTCTTTGGTTCGAAAAGATTCGGGAAGAGCCCTTTCAGACATATCCCCCATCTGTTGGCTTCGATGGGAAATATCTTCGATCTCTGGCAACTCGGGGACTCTGCCTGAATCTCTCTCCGATATATCCTCAGTTCGAGGCGGAGCCTTATGAACCACCATCGATCCAGCTGCCTGTGAAATGTTGGTGGTCTTCTTTGTTCGGGCCGCCAGAAAAGACCCATCGTTCTCTTCTTCTTCATCCCTCAGACGCAGAACTGATTCTACCGTCAAAGGAATGGCATTCTTGTTCGGCTTACGAGCCGTCCTCTTCTTCGGTTTTTGACTTTCGAGGATGGGGGCTCTTTTTCTCTTATTATATTTCACCGTCTTTGGTACAGAGGTCGAAGCCTCTTCCTCGGCAGACGAGATCCTCAAAACCGCATCCTTGCCCACACCTGCATACGAAAATTTTTACTGAAGCATGTGAAAAGCATCTTATTCGAATTACCAAAAGATACGAGAGAAGTTCTCACCGTGATTTTGGCCTCCCATCGGCCCTTTGACAAGTCGCGCCATGAGCGCTCGACATATGAGGAGGTCGAAACTAGATCACGTACCTATTTCTTGAGATCGGGCACTGCGTCGGGCATCCAGGGAACCACTGCATCACAAAAGGTAAATATTGGTGAGAAAAGAAATGAAAGAAGAACTTAATAGGAGATAACAACAGAATTACACTTACGCTTCATATTCCACTCCTCGGGAAAAGGCATCTTTTCGGTCGGGATCAGGTCCGAAATCCTCACTCGAACGAACTGGCCCATCCAGCCTCGATACTTATCCTCGTCTATACTCGATAACAAGGCCTTGGTAGCTCGACATTGGAGTTTTATTAACCCTCCTCGAAAAAGGCGAGGACGGTATAATCGAATAAGATGATCGAGGGTGAAAGGCATCCCCTTTATTTTACTCAGAAAATATCTGATCAAAATGATGATCCGCCAAAAGGAAGGATGTATCTGGCCTAGGGTTATTAAGTATTTACGACAGAAATCTATAATAACAGGGTCGAGGGGACCTAACGTGAAAGGATAAGTATACACGCTTAAAAACCCTCTCACGTGAGTAGTAATATCCTCTTCAGGAGACGGCACTACCACCTCTTTGTTCTCCCAGTTACAATCTTTTTTTATCCGCTTGATGTGCTCCCGGGTTATCGAACAAATATATCTCGATACGGACTCACATCGGCCAGGAACCGGCAAACCTTTATCAAGTTTGAAATTAGAGGTAAGAACACACGCCGCCGGAACGCACTCCTCAGGACGGGGAGCTTTTATTATGAAGAAGCTTTTTCTTTTTGGGGGGACGGTTTTGGACGTCTTCACCATTCTGGATTTAAAGAAGGTGACAGATTTGGTAATTTGGAAGAATATTTTTGCAAAGAGAATCACAGATTTGCGAATAACATCAGAGAATACAAAAAAGAAATTGGAAAATTTGGAAGATTGAAGATGTAAAAGTAATAAATGATAAAAGAAAGGGTTATTTATAGGTTTAAGCAATGACGGTTCAGTATCAGCGGTGGCCGACTACCATCTGACATGCATTAAATATCTTGAAAGACTAAATCGACGGGACAGCTATCACGTGCGTCATGGTCGAACCCAATGTAAACATCAACTTATAATCCGATCGAGCTGTTGAAAATTCGTGTCGTTTCTCACCGCATTCTTCTTGAGAAACGAGGGGACTATCTGTATACGGTCGAAATAGATTTCGGCCTTCGTACAATTGATCGAGTTCGAAACATAATCGATCGAAGTAAGACTTCGAGATGGGTTCCGAAGATGGTACAAACAAGCTTCGAGTCCGAGGAGCCGATCAATGTCAAGCTCGATATTATAATCAAGCTCAAAACAAAATTAAACTATGATGCAAAGTAAAGTTGTCGAGCTTATGATCCAGGGACCGACCAACATTGACCCCGAATTAATTCAAGGGTCCGAGTCAGAATCAAGCTCAAGTCAAGATCGAGAGCTCGAGTCAAGACCAAAAACTCGCTTATAGACAAGAGCCGTTGTAATCCCAATAGGGGAGAGAATCTTGGCAGGAATTGTGAAAAAGCTAATTTATCATGGATCTCCCACTATGTATTTTTAATTATATCTAAAGTAAGATCCTTCTACTATAAAGGGGATGGTTATCATTTCTGTAGAGGGCAAGTTTTTGCTAACATTGTAATTCAAGCACCATATTCTCCTATAGTGAAGAGTTGTTCTTTCAAACTTCTTAATTTGATTCCACTTGTTTAGTCCTAAAATTCATCTTCCTTACAATCTTGTCTATTTTGCATTCTTTGCAATCTATACTTATATTTCTATTTACCCTTACGATTTGTATTAAGCTACACCACATATCCTTAGAACTACATACAAATTCAACTCTATCCGTTTTTCGGGTAAACAGATTTATTTAAATTTTAGTGTTATTATAATTTATTATATATATAAATATTTATTTATAACAGATGCTATATTTTAGTTTTAACTGAACTGATACAATAGCCTACCAGAACCGTTGCAATAGGACACAAATGACGTTCCATTAGACAATGTAAACTATTGCAATAGGTCTTATAAATTGTTCCAAAATGATCTATAAACCATTCCAATATAAATATAACCGTTACTATAGCTTAAACAAACTGTTGTTATATCCATATATAACTGTAATAATAGCTTACATAAGTGTTGCATTAAATAGTATGGTAATGGCTAAGAACCGTTGTATAAACAATATAGTAACAGTTTTAAACCATGCCAATTGGAAAAAATAATTGTTCCAATAGAGAAATGGAAAACCGTTACGATAGAAGTATCTATAGTCACGGCGACGCAAAACCGTTGCAAGAACCGTTCCTATAGGCCTATGGGCACGCGGGCTGATGGAACGGGTTGTAAACTGTTCCAATATTTCTATGGTAACAGTTTAACATTCTGTGGGAACGATTTTCCAAGCGTTACCGTAGGCCAATTTTTCAGTAGTGACCGTAAATATTTTTAACTAATCGAGCGGCAAAATATGTAACTTCCCTTTCAAAAATTATGAGTGATAGCCTTAACCCGTCCAGCTTTAACCAAATTTTAACTTCTTTATTTGTTTTCTTATAATCTGTTTGATTACAAAATAAAACTAATAATCAGAAAAATTTTTGTTATGATTGTCTAACATATCAAAAAAAAATTATTTTTTAATATTTTGACAATTTAGACCAAATTAGCTCAACTTTAGGACAGGGTAATTTGGGCTATTATGCCCGGCCCAAATGGTTTTAAATTTTTATCCCTTATTACTTTGAGAGAAGTTCATTTGTAGCCACTAGGGCCAAACTTATATCACCTAATAGACACAAAATAACTCTTTACAAGTCATAGCCTAAAAATAATAATAAAGGCTAGCAACTGAAAAAGCTGAAACCATACGCTCAACTCAAACGAAAAGGAAAGCACTACTAATCGATTTTGTTACCTAAATTCACGCGTTCAGTATGGGATCTTCAATCTCCAAACACTATAAAAGTCGCCCAATTATTCACATTGTCAAAAATAATTGTAGAGTTTTTGAAGATTAAACCCAGAGAAGAGCTCCAAAAAATTCACGGTGAAATTCAAAGTTCTTACACAATTGCTGTCTACAATCAGCTTAATAGAGTTGAGATTTTGTTCTTAAATTGTGAAATTGATACAAAATTGACAAACTCAACTAATGTCTATGGAGATTGTGAATGTTGGAACTACTGTTCCAATTTTGATTCCGGTTTACTTCAACACAGTGGTGAATGGGTAAGTGAAAGTAAATTTGTTAATTTCCTTGTTAATGGCGTGCTGATCAATTCGGATGTAGCTATGAGTATTTTATTGATGATATATAAAAGCAATTAGATATAGATTTAATTACAAGTGCAATGAAGATAAAATATACAGTGAAGGATGGCTATATAACAATTCCAATATACAATGATATGAGTGTGCGCTTGTATATGGAGATGAAAAAGAAAAACCTGGATATCACTGAATATCCATTATGCATAACGTTGAAAACTCTGTATTCAAGTGTTGAATGCTCATATTCAAGTTCATACTTGGGTGGCAACTTACTCGCAACAACTTCAGCTGGTTTACTATGTCAGAACGTAGAAGAAGTACACGGAACTAATATTGTTGAGATGATGGATAATCATGGAAAAGAAGACAAAATTGAAATAATGAAGGAAAATTGTAGAAGGTCAGTTATATTGGGACAAAGATACACTCATTAGTGTAAAGAAGCATTACGCAGTACGAGACAAATGTCAATTTATAGTGGATAGATCATCTACAACAAGGTATGATTTCTACGTATGAGATTAGACTTCTCTGTAATTTTGTGTATACTGCTTGTATTATTGTATAATGAGATTGCATATATATACTGCTTGTTTATTAGAGACACAAGTGTAATAATCTAAAGAAGTGCATTATCATAACACTATATTTTAAATAGGTATTGTCTTAAATGCGTGGATAAAAGTTGCAAATGGAGTCTTAGATCTTCAAGTCTACACAAATCAAATGTCTTCAAGGTTAGACGGTTCAATGATGTTCACACTTTCCCAGAGATGAGTAGATTGTTTTTACAATGTCATGCTACTTCGTCAGCCATTGCAAAAATGATTTGCAACAAATATGCCAATCAAAAAATAATATACACTCCGGCAGACATCATGAGCGACATGAAACAACAGTATGGGATTAATATGAGTTACATAAAAGCTTATAGAACAAAGGATAAGGCGCTTGAACTGCTAAGAGAGATACCACGCGAATCTTATAGTAAACTGTCGGGTCACTTGTATATGATAAATATGACAAATCGTGGTTCTATCACAATGTTACAAAATCAGAGCACGGGCGCTTCATGTATGTTTTTGTCGCACTAAATGCATCAATCATAGGATGGAAATACTGTTACCCTATTTTAGTGGTTGACGGGACATTCCTCAAATCATCACACAGGGGAACAATGTTAACAGCTAGCGCACAAAATACGGCAGGTGAATATGTCGCAGACTTGTATAATAATTATATATGGTATAGATAGTTCTTATCCGTATATAACAAAAGTAACATGTGGATGCTTTCTTATTTTCTTAACTAGGTAAAATTTTTCCACTAGCATATGTTGTTGTCGATTCTGAAAATGATGCTTACTGGGAATGGTTTTTTGAAATGTTTAGACAGGCTTTTGGGGAAAGAGAAAGGATGTGCATCGTATCCGATCGTCATGCAAGCATATTGAGGGGTGCTTCAATTGTGTATCCAGAGGTATCTCACTATGTATGCATCTTTCATCTTTGGAATAACATAAAGAAGTAGTTCAAGAAGAACCATGACCGGCAGAGAGAAGTATTTTTTGCAATGGCCAGAGCATACAAAATTAAAGATTTTAATCGCCTCATGCAAGATATGGACATCATTGATAAGAGGGTAAGGGGCTACCTATTCTAAGTTGGTTTTGAAAAGTGGTCCATAGCGCATTCCACTGTTAATAGATCCATGGTGATGACTTCAAATATTGCCTAGTCACTCAATGCAAGAAACAGAGAGGCAAGAGAGCTACCAATCATGAGTTTGCTAGATTATATGATGAATTTGGTTATGGAATGGAATAATTCAAATAGAATGACTGCAATGAGTACATTAACTGGCCTAGGAAAAAAATATAATGAAGTACTGAAGGAAAATAGCTATTTGTCGCAGAAGATGATGGTAAATATTCTTTTATCATGTCTTACTTCATACATTAATACTTTTCATATCCCTATTTTACTAATGATATCTATTTAAATTTAGGTGAGGCCTTCAACCGATTATGTATATGTAGTAATTGATGCTGAACAAAGGCGGAACATAGTATGCTTGCAAAAAAGAGAATGCTTGTGTAAATGATTTCAAGTGGATGAGATTCCTTGTCCACATGCTATGGCAGTATTGGACTACACACACATAGAAGCACCCAAATATTGTTCTGCCTATTACACCAACCAATACTTCAAGAAGACATATGGAGTGCTAGTTAATCCACTTCCAGATGAAACTACATGGGACCTTCCAACAGAGGTGTTAGATAATGTGGTGCTACCACCGATAGTAAAGGGCAAATCAGGAAGACCGACGAAGTCGCGACGCAAGGGACTTTATGAATATCTATATACTGAAACAGTTACCTGTGGACTGTGTGGAAAACAAGGACACAACAGAAGAACATGCAGGAATGCTCAAGACAACTAGTAGATGTTCATCAATGATTTAGTATTTTGTAACATTTTTTCTTGTGAATGTTACAATTAGAATAATAAAAAAATAATAAAATTTGCAATCAGATTCTCTCTGGTGTATGAATAAAGATGCTACTTTTTATCGTAATGAAAGTATTGGTAGAAGTTTTATTCCAAATACTACTATGGATGTCATTATACAAAATATTATACAAAATAGAACAAAAAATATATATAAAAGAATATCACTTTACAAATAATATACAAAATAGACTGTAACTATACAATTTATATATAATATATTATTCCTATACAAAAAATAAAAAATAAATTATCGCTATACAAAACATATACAAAATAGATGTCACTATACAAAAAATATACAAAAACGACTATCACTATACAAAAAATATACAAAATAGAACTTGTATATTTATACAAAAAAATAATATATAAAATAGACTGTAACTATAGAATTTATATATAATATTTTATTCCTATACAAATAATAAAAAAATAAACTGTCGTTAGACAAAACATATACAAAATAGATGTCACTATACAAAAAATATACAAAAAAGACTGTCACTATACAAAAAATATACAAAATAGAACTTGTATATTTATACAAAACAATAATATACAAAATAGACTGTAACTATATGTAACGACCCGGTCGGTCGTTTCGAGAGTTATAACCTTGTTTTCCCTATTCCTACTTCTTTTTGTGTTATTCAGCTATATTATGTTATATCGGGTTGGTTGGTTCGAGTCCGGAAGGAACTCGGAGTGAAATGAGACACTTAGTCTCATAATTGAAAATTTTAAGTTAGAAAAGTGGACCGAAAATGGACCTATATGTAAACGACCTCGGATTTGAATTTTGATGATTCCAATAGCTCCGTATAGTAATTTTGGGCTTAGGAGCGTGTCCGAAAAACTTTTTGGGAGTCCGTAGAGGATTTAGGCTTGAAATGCCGAAAGTTTTATTTTTGAGAAGTTTGACCGGGGGGTTGACTTTTTGATATCGGGGTCGAAATCCGATTCTGAAAATTGGAATACCTCTGTTATGTCATTTAGGACTTGTGTGCAAAATTTGAGGTCAATCGGACGTGATTTGATAGGTTCCGGAGTTGTTTGTAGAAATTAGAAATTTCAAAGTTCATTAGGCTTGAATTGGGGTGTAATTCATGGTTATATCGTTGTTTGAGGTGATTTGAGGATTCGACTAAGTTCGTATGATGTTTTGGGACTTGTTGGTATATTTGGTTGAAGTCCTGAGGGTCTCATGTGAATTTCGGATGGTTAACGGATAAAAAATTAAACTAGAACAGTTGCTGCAATTTCCTTATGTTGGAAATTGCTTCTGCCCAGAAATCGAGCCCAGATCGAGCTCAGGGTCGAGGGCCACGATCGAAGCCCAGATCGAGCTCAGGGTCGAGGGACACGATCGAAGCCCAGATCGAGTTCAGGGTCGAGGGACATGATCGAAGCCATGATCGAGCCCAGAGTCGAGGGCCACGATCGAAGCCATGATCGAGCCCAGGGTCGAGGGTCACGGTCGAAGGCAGGACCGAGGACCAGGATTGAAGGCATGACCGAGGACCAGGATCGAGGACCTCGATCGAAGGCCAAGATCGTGATAGAACCGAGGATGTCTGGGCAAAATTATAAAAACACGGACTTCGTCCCATTTGCCATTTTTGACAAATTGGAGCTTGGGGGAGGCGATTTTGATATATTTTTCAAGGAAAACTTGATGTAAGTCCCTTGTGATCATTTCTACTCCATAATATTGAATTATCATCGAATAATCCGACTAGATTACATGATTTTGAGGTGTAAATTGGAGATTGGAACTTAGAAATTTGGAAATTAGATTTGTAGATTTGAGGGTCGAGTTGAGGTCGGATTTTGGTAAAATTGGTATGGGCAGCCCCGATCCACACTCATCCTCACAAATCAAGACACTCGGGCATTTCAGTAAAATAGGGCATTCGGCCTAAAACAATTATATGCATCAAAATAGAGTCATAAAACTGAGTTATGCAGTAAACAAGTATAAACATGACTGAGTATAGATTTTCAATCGAAAACAATGAGAGGATGATACGAAACAGCCCCTAAGGGTCCAAACAGCATTGGTGTAAGGCCCAAACATGGCACTCAGCCCAATTTACAGAAATTCTTTCTAAAACATATAAGTATCAAATGGTTTCAACAAAGTATGCAACTTTACAGTTGCTATGGGACGGACTAAGTCACAAATCCCCAACAGTGCACGCCCACACGCCCGTCACCTAGCATGTGCGTCACTAAAAATAGTAGAATGATACAAAATCCGGGATTTCATACCCTCAGGACTAGATTTACAATCGTTACTAACCTCAAACCGGTCAAATCTCTACCCCGCAATGCTCTTGCCTCTGGACTCTGCCTCCAAATGCTCCAAATCTATTCACAATCAGTATAATACCATCAATATACGCTAATGGAATGAATTCCACAAGAAAAGCTTCAAAAATTAGACCAAAACCCGAAATTGGCTCAAAATTTGCCTGTGGGGCCTACGTCTCGGAACCCGACAAAAGTTATAAAATACGAAAGCCCATTCAACCATGAGTCTACCCATACCAATTTTACCAAAATCCGACCTCAACTCGACCCTCAAATCTACAAATCTAATTTCCAAATTTCTAAGTTCCAATCTCCGATTTACACCTCAAAATCATGTAATCTAGTCGGATTATTCGATGATAATTCAATATTATGGAGTAGAAATGATCACAAGGGACTTACCTCAAGTTTTCCTTGAAAATATATATCAAAATCGCCTCTCCCCAAGCTCCAATTTGTCAAAAATGGCAAATGGGACGAAGTCCCTATTTTTATAATTCTGCCCAGACATCCTCGGTTCTGCCTCGATCTTGGCCTTCGATCGAGGTCCTCGATCCTGGTCCTCGATCCTGCCTTCGATCCTGGTCCTCGGTCCTGCCTTCGACCGTGACCCTCGACCGTGGGCTCGATCATGGCTTCGATCGTGGCCCTCGACTCTGGGCTCGATCATGGCTTCGATCGTGTCCCTCGACCCTGAACTCAATCTGGGCTTCGATCGTGTCCCTCGACCCTGAGCTCGATCTGGGATTCGATCGTGGCCCTCGACCCTGAGCTCGATCTGGGCTCGATTTCTGGGCAGAAGCAATTTCCAACAGAAGGAAATTGCAGCAGCTGTTCTAGTTCAATTTTTGATCTGTTAACCATCCGAAACTCACATGAGGCCCTCGGGACCTCAACCAAATATACCAACAAGTCCCAAAATATCATACGAACTTAGTGGAATCCTCAGATCACCTCAAACAACGATTAAACCATGAATTACACCCCAATTCAAGCCTAATGAACTTTGAAATTTCTAATTTTAACAAACAACTCCGGAACCTATCAAATCACGTTCGATTGACCTCAAATTTTGCACACAAGTCCTAAATGACATAACAGAGGTATTCCAATTTTCAGAATCAGATTCCGACCACGATATCAAAAAGTCAACCCCCCGGTCAAACTTCTCAAAAATAAAACTTTCGGCATGTTAAACCTAATTCCTCTACGGACTCCCAAAAAATTTTCCGGACACGCTCCTAAGCCCAAAAACACCATAGGGAGCTATTGGAATCATCAAAATTTAAATCCGAGGTCGTTTACATATAGGTCCATATTCGGTCCACTTTTCTAACTTAAAATTTTCAATTATGAGACTAAGTGTCTCATTTCACTCCGAGTTCCTTCCGGACTCGAACCAACTAACCCGATATAACATAATATAGCTGAATAACACAAAAAGAAGTGGGAATGGGGAAAACAAGGTTATAACTCTCGTAACGACCGACCGGGTCATTACATCGAAGCCCAGATTGAGCTCAGGGTCGAGGGACACGATCGAAGCCCAAATCGAGTTCAGGGTCGAGGGACACGATCGAAGCCATGATCGAGCTCAGAGTCGAGGGCCACGATTGAAGCCATGATCGAGCCCAGGGTCGAGGGTCACGGTCGAAGGCAGGACCGAGGACCAGGATCGAAGGCAAGACCGAGGACCAGGATCGAGGACCTCGATCGAAGGCCAAGATCGAGGGCCGATATCGAGGCAGAACCGAGGATGTCTGGGCAGAATTATAAAAATAGGGACTTCGTCCCATTTGCCATTTTTGACAAATTGGAGCTTGGGGAGAAGCGATTTTGATATATATTTCA
Organism: Nicotiana tomentosiformis; assembly: GCF_000390325.3. NCBI lineage: Eukaryota > Viridiplantae > Streptophyta > Magnoliopsida > Solanales > Solanaceae > Nicotiana > Nicotiana tomentosiformis. Next base: position 7,035,595 of record NC_090820.1, on the reverse strand, counting down.
AGGAAAACTTGAGGCAAGTCCCTTGCGATCATTTCTACTCCATAATATTGAATTATCATCGAATAATCCGACTAGATTACATGATTTTGAGGTGTAAATCGGAGATTGGAACTTAGAAATTTGGAAATTAGATTTGTAGATTAGAGGGTCGAGTTGAGGTAGGATTTTGGTAAAATTGGTATGGGTAGACTCGTGGTTGAATGGGCTTTCGGATTTTGTAACTTTTGTCAGGTTCCGAGACGTGGGCCCCACAGGCGATATTTGAGCCAATTTCGGGTTTTGGTCTAATTTTTGAAGCTTTTCTTGTGGAATTCATTCCATTAGCATATATTGATGGTATTATACTGATTGTGAATAGATTTGGCGAATTTGGAGGCAGAGTCCAGAGGCAAGAGCATTGCGAGGTAGAGATTTGACCGGTTTGAGGTAAGTAACGATTGTAAATCTAGTCCTGAGGGTATGAAACCCTGAATTTTGTATCATTCTACTATTTTTAGTGACGCACATGCTAGGTGACGGGCGTGTGGGCGTGCACTGTTGGGGATTTGTGACTTGGTCTGTCCCGTAACAACTGTAAAGTTGCATACTTTGTTGAAACCATTTGACACTTATATGTTTTAGAAAGAATTTCTGTAAATTGGGTTGAATGCCATGTTTGGGCCTTGCACCAATGCTGTTTGGACCCTTAGGGGCTGTTTCGTATCATCCTCTCATTATTTTCGATTGAAAATCTATACTCAGTTATGTTTATACTTGTTTACTGCATAACTCAGTTTTATGACTCTATTTTGATGCATATAAATGGTTTGGGCCGAATGCCCTATTTTACTGAAATGCCCGAGTGGATTGATTTGTGAGGATGAGTGTGGATCGGGGCAGCCCGCCTACAGCATACTTGTGACTGAGTGAGGCCGAGGGCCTGATTGATGAGGATAAGTGTGGATTGGGGCTGCCCGCCTGCAGCATACTTTACTATTATCGCATGTGAGTTGTCCGTACAGATTATAGCGCTTGGGCTGAAGGAGCCCCTCCGGAGTCTGTACACACCCCCAGTGAGTGCAGGTACCTACTGAGTGCGAGTGCCGAGTGCTGAGTGACTGGGAGGCATACGCGATTGTGAGGTATGCCCGAGTGACAAGAATGATTGTGAGGTATGCCCGAGTGGCACGAGTGACTGTGAGGTTTGCCCGAGTGGCTGTTTAAGATTTCATCATTTTTGCTCACCTTTGCATTGAGCCTTTGTTTGAAAAACTGTTGGAAAAATGTCTTTGAATGATTTTTTTTACTGGAACTGTGTTTAAACGAGATGTTTGATTCAAATCATGAGTTTTAAAAAGCATGTGGTATTTTACTGAGATTTTTTCGGATATGAACGTTATATGCTTTATTTCTCGTCACTATGGCTCAGTCTTTATTTATTGTTGTTGCTTACTGAGTTGGCGTACTCACGTTACTCCCTGCACCTTGTGTGCAGATTCAGGTATAGCTGGACACGGTAGCGGTTATTGAGTGTTTTGGTTGCAGATTTTCTTGGAGATAGCAAGGTAGCTGTTTGGCGATCGCAGCCCCTGCTCTTCTCCCTTTTATCTTCCTCTAGTAGTATTTAGCTATTTTCCAGGCTGAGTTAGCCTTGATATTGTTAGACAGATTATAGTAGATGCTCATGACTAGTGATACCCCGATGTCGGGCTTTTCTTTTCCGCACATCTATTTTTTTTCTTTGATTTGAACTCTTTAGATGGAGGTTTTTATGTTAAATAACCTTGAAATTATCTTGAAATAAAAATATCATTTTGTTTTGGAAATGAGTCGGCTTGCCTAGTTCCACGATAGGCGCCATCACGACAGGGGTTAGTTTTGGGTCGTGACAGATTGGTATCAGAGCCTAGGTTACATAGGTCTCACGAGTCATGAGCGGGTTTAGTAGGGTCTTGCGGATCAGTACAGAGACGTATGTACTTATCTTCAGGAGGCTGCAGAACCTTTAGGAAACTCCACATTCTTGAATTCTTATCGTGTCAATCTGTTGATTCTAGTAACTAAACATCTGCTGTTTCATTCTCTCACAGATGGTGGGTACCCGTGCTACCGGTCAGGAGGGCCAGCTACCAGTACCACCAGCCAGGGCTGCGCGAGGCTGAGGCCATGGTAGAGGCTGTGGTAGGGGCAGAGGTGTAGCCCGTACAGCAGTTGGGGCAGTACCTATAGATCCACCGGTTGTCCCAGATCAAGACCAGGTTCCAGTTGTTGATGCACCAGCTCAGGCACCACATGTGCCTATTGTGATTCCAGGCCTTCAAGAGGCCCTAGCTCAGATTCTGATAGCGTGTACTGGCCTTGCTCAGGCGGTCTCTATTTCGACGGCCGCAACCACTTCTCAGGCCAGGGAAGGCACTCAGACTCCTGTTGCTCGCACACCCGAGCAGGTTATTCGGGGACTTCAGACACCAGAGGCACCACCAGCCCAGCCGGTTGCTGTTGCTCAGGATTATGTGGTTCCTGCTATGCTTGAGGATGATCAGCGTAGGTTGGAGAGGTTTGGGAGACTTCAGCCACCACCTTTCAGTGGCACAGAGAGAGGATGCTCAGGACTTTTTGGACAGGTGTCAGAGGATACTCCGTGCTGCTGGTATTTTGGAGACTTGTGGGGTCTCATTCACTAGCTTTCAGTTTTCTGGGGCTGCACTCAGATGATGGGAGACTTACGAGAGGCGTAGGCCTGTTGGCGCAGCACCCCTTACTTGGCAGCAGTTCTCCGTGGTCTTTTTGGAGAAGTTTGTGCCTTGATCCCGCAGAGAGGAGCTGCGTAGACAGTTTTAGCGGTTACGCTGGGGTGATATGTCTGTGATGCAGTATGAGATACGGTTCTACAAGTTGGCCCGTCATGCTATCTGGTTGGTTCCCACGGACAGAGAGAGGATCATGAGATTTATTGATGGCCTCACTTATCAGCTACAGTTGCTCATGACCAGGGAGCGAGTTTCGGGTGCTACCTTTGATGGGGTTGTCGATATTGCTCGGCAGATTGAGATGGTTCGCGGTCAGGAGAGGGTTGAGCGGGAGGCCAAGAGTCCTCGTGGTCAAGGTGGATTTAGCGGCGCTCCTTTTGGGGGTCAGTTCCAGCACGGTAGAGGTCGTCATTTCAGACAGGCTCAGTCAGTAGTCAGCTCGGCCATTTCATCGGGGTGCATCATCTGGCCATGGTTCTCATAGTTCTCATCAGGGCCACTCATCACTTAGTGCCCTTCCAATTTAGAGTTCGTCCCGTGCTCCACCTGTTCAGGGCTCTTCCATGCCAGGTTCTTCTACCAGTCATCCCGATGCTAGGGGTTCCCTTCAGTTTCCACCGCCAGTACCAGGGAGTTGTTTTGAGTGTGGGGAGCTTGGGCATATGTGGAGGCAGTGTCCTCGTCGTCATAGAGGTCTATCTCAGCAGAGGAGTCAGCCTCCAACTACAGCACCAGCTACCCCACCATCCGCCCAGTCAGCTCGGGGTGGAGGTCAGTCAGCTAGGGGTCACCCTAGAGAGGGAGGCAGATCAGGGGGTGGTCAGGCTCGTTTCTATGCTCTCCCTGCCAGACCAGATGCTATTGCTTCAGATGCTGTGATTACAGGTATTGTCTCAATTTGTCACAAAGATGCCTCGGTATTATTTGACCCTGGTTCCACGTATTCATATGTTTCCTCGTATTTCGCCCATTTTCTGGATATGCACCGTGAGTCCTTAGTTTCATCTGTACATGTATCTACTCCTGTGGGTGATACTATTATTGTGGACCGCGTATTTCGGTCATGTGTGGTGACTATTGGGGGTCTGGAGACCCGAGTAGATCTATTATTGCTCAGTATGGTTAACTTTGATGTGATATTGGGTATGGATTGGTTATCTCCATGTCATGCTGTTCTGGATTGTCACGCTAAGATGGTGACGTTGGCTATGCCGGGAATTCCGAGGGTTGAGTGGAACGGTTCTATAGATTATGTACCAAGTAGGGTGATTTCATATTTGAAGGCTCAGCGCATGGTTGAGAAGGGTTGCCTATCTTATTTGGCTTTTGTGAGGGATGCTAGTGCAGAGAATCCTGTCATTTATTCTGTTCCGGTGGTACGTGATTTTCCGAATGTGTTTCCTGCAGACCTACCGGGCATGCTGCCTGACAGGGATATTGACTTTGGTATTGATTTGGTGCCGGGCACTCAGCCCATTTCTATTCCACCATATTGTATGGCACCGACGGAGTTGAAGGAATTGAAAGAACAGCTTCAGGAACTCCTTGATAAGGGGTTTATTCGGCCTAGTGTATCACCTTGGGGTGCACCGGTTCTATTTGTGAAAAAGAAGGATGGTTCCATGAGAATGTGTATTGATTACAGGCAGTTGAACAAGGTCACAGTCAAGAAAAAGTATCCTTTGCCTCGTGTTGATGATTTATTCGACTAGCTTCAGGGAGAGAGGGTGTTCTCCAAGATTGATTTGAGGTCCAGTTATCACCAGCTGAAGATTCGGGATTCAGATATTCTCAAGACAGCTTTCAGAACCCGATATAGCCATTATGAGTTCTTGGTGATGTCTTTTGGGCTGACTAATGCCCCAGCAGCGTTCATGCAGATGAACAGAGTATTCCAGCCCTATTTGAACTCATTCGTCATTGTATTCATTGACGACATCCTGGTGTACTCTCGTAGCCAGAAAGAACACGCTCAGCATTTGAGAGTTGTATTGCAGAGATTGAGGGAGGAGAAACTTTATGCAAAGTTCTCTAAATGTGAGTTTTGGCTCAGTTCAGTAGCATTCTTGGGGCACATGGTGTCCAGTGAGGGTATTCAGGTGGATCCGAAGAAGATAGAGGCGGTGCAGAGTTGGCCCAGACCGTCCTCAGCCACGGAGATTAGGAGCTTTCTTGGTTTGGCAGGTTACTATCGTCGCTTTGTGGAGGGATTTTCATCTATTGCATCGCCCTTGACCAAATTGACCCAAAAGGGTGCTCCATTCAGGTGGTCGGATGAATGTGAGGAGAGCTTTCAGAAGCTCAAGATTGCTTTGACCACAGCTCCAGTGTTAGTTCTGCCATCAGCTTCAGGTTCTTACACTGTGTATTGTGATGCCTCGAGGATAGGCATTGGTTGTGTTTTGATGCAGGAGGGTAGGGTGATTGCCTATGCCTCACGCCAGTTGAAGACCCATGAGAAGAACTATCCTATCCATGATCTTGAGTTAGCAGCCATTGTTCACGCCTTGAAGATTTGGCGTCATTATTTGTATGGGGTTCATTTGAGATCTATACTGATCACCGGAGATGGTTGGAGCTTCTTAAGGACTATGATATCACTATTTTATACCATCCGGGGAAGGCCAATGTGGTGGCCAATGCTTTGAGTCGCCAGGCAGAGAGTTTGGGGAGTTTAGCATATCTTCTAGCAGCAGAGAGACCTTTGGCATTAGATGTTCAGACCTTGGCAGGCCAGCTTGTCAGATTGGATATTTCGAAGCCTAGTCGGGTATTGGCTTGTGTGGTCTCCAGGTCTTCTCTTTATGACTGTATCAGGGAGTGTCAGTATAATGACCCTCACTTGCTCGTTCTTCAGGACAGGGTTCGGAGAGGTGATGCTAGGGATGTGACTAGTGATGATGACGGGGTGCTGAGAATGCAGTGCCGGATATGTGTGCCCAATGTAGATGGGCTTCGAGAGCTGATTCTTGAGGAGGCCCACAACTCGCGGTATTCCATCCATCCGGGTGCCGCGAAGATGTACCAGGATTTGAGGCAGCACTATTGGTGGAGGCGGATGAAGAAGGATATAGTTGGGTTTGTGGCTCGGTGTCTAAATTGTTAGCAGGTTAAGTATGAGCATCAGAGACCGGGTGGCTTGCTTCAGGGGTTAGAGATCCCAGAGTGGAAGTGGGAGCGGATCACTATGGACTTTATAGTTGGGCCCCCACGGACTTCGAGGAAGTTCGATGCTATTTGGGTTATTGTGGATCGGCTGACCAATTTCGCGCACTTCATTCTAGTTGGTACTACTTACTCTTCAGAGCGGTTGGCTGAGATTTACATCCGAGAGGTAGTTCTCCTGCATGGTGTCCCCGTTTCCATCATTTCAGATAGGGGTACTCAGTTCACATCACAGTTTTGGAGGACCGTGCAGCGAGAGCTAGGTACTCAGGTTGAGTTAAGCATAACTTTTCACCCTCAGATGGACGGGCAGTCCGAGCGCACTATTCAGATATTGGAGGACATGTTGCGTGCTTGTGTTATTGACTTTGGGGGTTTATGGGACCAGTTTCTGCCACTCGCAGAGTTTGCATGTAATAACAGTTATCAGTCGAGTATTCGGATGGCTCCGTACGAGGCTTTGTATGGGAGGAGGTATAGATCTCCGGTTGGATGGTTTGAGCCAGGTGAGGCTAGGCTCTTAGGTACAGACTTGGTCCAGGACACATTAGATAAGGTGAAATTGATTCAGGAGCGGCTTCGCACGGCACAGTCTAGGCAGAAGAGCTACACAGATAGGAAGGTCCGTGATGTATCTTTTATGGTTGGGGAGAAGGTTTTGCTGAAGGTATCACCCATGAAGGGTGTTATGAGGTTTGGGGAGAGGGGCAAGTTGAGCCCCCGGTTCATTGGGCCTTTTGAAGTGCTTCAGAGAATAGGGGAGGTGGCTTATAAGCTTGCCTTGCCACCCAGCGTGTCGAGTGTGCATCCAGTGTTTCATGTTTCCATGCTCCAGAAGTATATTGGAGATCCGTCCCATGTTTTGGATTTCAGCACGGTTCAGTTGGAGGGTGATATGACTTATGATGCGGAGCCGGTGGCTATTTTGGATCGGCAGGTTCGAAGGTTGAGGTCAAAGGATATAGCTTCAGTGAAGGTGCAATGGAGAGGTCAGCCTGTGGAGGAGGCCACCTGGGAGACCGAGCGGGAGATGCGGAGCAGATATCCACGCCTATTCGAGACTCCAGGTATGTTTCTAGACTCGTTCGAGGAAGAACGAATATTTAAGAGGGGGAGGATGTAACGACCCGGTCGGTCGTTTTGAGAGTTATAACCTTGTTTTCCCCATTCCTACTTCTTTTTGTGTTATTCAGCTATATTATGTTATATCGGGTTAGTTGGTTCGAGTTCGGAAGGAACTCAGAGTGAAATAAGATACTTAGTCTCATAATTGAAAATTTTAAGTTAGAAAAGTGGACCGAAAATGGACCTATATGTAAACGACCTCAGATTTGAATTTTGATGATTCCAATAGCTCCGTATGGTGATTTTGGGCTTAGGAGCGTGTCCGGAAAATTTTTTGGGAGTCCGTAGAGGAATTAAGCTTGAAATGCCGAAAGTTTTATTGTTGAGAAGTTTGACCGGGGGGTTGACTTTTTAATATCGGGGTCGGAATCCGATTCTGAAAATTAGAATACCTCTGTTATGTCATTTAGGACTTGTGTGCAAAATTTGAGGTCAATCGGACGTGATTTGATAGGTTCCGGAGTTGTTTGTAGAAATTAGAAATTTCAAAGTTCATTAGGCTTGAATGGGGTGAAATTCATGGTTTTATCGTTGTTTGAGGTGATTTGAGGATTCGACTAAGTTCGTATGATGTTTTGGGACTTGTTGGTATATTTGGTTGAGGTCCCGAGGGCCTCGTGTGAGTTTCGGATGGTTAACGGATCAAAAATTGAACTAGAACAACTGCTGCAATTTCCTCTTGTTGGAAATTGCTTCTGCCCAGAAATCGAGCCATATCGAGCTCAGGGTCGAGGGCCACGATCGAAGCCCAGATCGAGATCAGGGTCGAGGGACACGATCGAAGCCCAGATCGAGTTCAGGGTCGAGGGACACGATCGAAGCCATGATCGAGCCCAGAGTCGAGGGCCACGATCGAAGCCATGATCGAGCCCAGGGTCGAGGGTCACGGTCGAATGCAGGACCGAGGACCAGGATCGAAGGCAGGACCGAGGACCAGGATTGAGGACCTCGATCGAAGGCCAAGATCGAGGCCCAAGATCGAGGCAGAACCAAGGATGTCTGGGCAGAATTATAAAAATAGGGACTTCGTCCCATTTGCTATTTTTGACAAATTGGAGCTTGGGGAGAGACGATTTTGATATATTTTTCAAGGAAAACTTGAGGTAAGTCCCTTGTGATCATTTCTACTCTATAATATTGAATTATCATCGAATAATCCGACTAGATTACATGATTTTGAGGTGTAAATCGGAGATTGGAACTTAGAAATTTGAAAATTAGATTTGTAGATTTGAGGGTCGAGTTGAGGTTGGATTTTAGTAAAATTGGTATGGGCAGCAGGGGCCACACTCATCCTCACAAATCAAGCCACTTGGGCAATTCAGTAAAACAGGGCATTCGGCCCAAAATATTTATATGCATCAAAATAGAGTCATAAAACTGAGTTATGCAGTAAACAAGTATAAACATGACTGAGTATAGGTTTTCAATCGAAAACAATGAGAGGATGATACGAAACAGCCCCTAAGGGTCCAAACAGCATTGGTGCAAGGCTCAAACATGGCATTCAGCCCAATTTACAGAAATTCTTTCTAAAACATATAAGTATCAAATGGTTTCAACAAAGTATGCAACTTTACAGTTGCTACGGGACGGACCAAGTCACAAATCCCAAACAGTGCACGCCCACACGCCCGTCACCTAGCATGTGCGTCACTAAAAATAGTAGAATGATACAAAATCTGGGGTTTCATGCCCTCAGGACTAGATTTACAATCGTTACTTACCTCAAACCGGTCAAATCTCTACCCCGCAATGCTCTTGCCTCTGCCTCCAAATGCTCCAAATTTATTCACAATCAGTATAATACCATCAATATACGCTAATGGAATGAATTCCACAAGAAAAGCTTCAAAAATTAGACCAAAACCCGAAATTGGCTCAAAAATTGCCTGTGGGGCCCACGTCTCAGAACCCGACAAAAGTTATAAAATCCGAAAGCCCATTCAACCACGAGTCTACCCATACCAATTTTACCAAAATCCGACCTCAACCCTACCCTCAAATCTACAAATCTAATTTCCAAATTTCTAAGTTCCAATCTCCGATTTACACCTCAAAATCATGTAATCTAGTCGGATTATTCGATGATAATTCAATATTATGGAGTAGAAATGATCACAAGGGTACCTCAAGTTTTTCTTGAAAAATATATCAAAATCGCCTCTCCCCAAGCTCCAATTTGTCAAAAATGGCAAATGGGACGAAGTCCCTATTTTTATAATTCTGCCCAGACATCCTCGGTTCTGCCTCGATCTTAGCACTCGATCTTGGCCTTCGATCGAGGTCCTCGATCTTGGTCCTCGGTCCTGCCTTCGATCCTGGTCCCTGGTCCTGCCTTCGACCATGACCCTCGACCCTGGGCTCGATCATTGCTTCGTTCGTGGCCCTTGACTCTGGGCTCGATCATGGCTTCGATCGTGTCCCTCGACCCTGAACTCGATCTGGGCTTCAATCGTGTCCCTCGACCCTGAGTTCGATCTGGGATTCGATCGTGGCCCTCGACCCTAAGCTCGATCTGGGCTCGATTTCTAGGTAGAAGCAATTTCCAACAGAAGTGACTGGGAGGCATGAGTGATTGTGAGGTATGCCCGAGTGGCAAGAGTGATTGTGAGGTATGCCCGAGTGGCACGAGTGACTGTGAGGTTTTCCCGAGTGGCTATTTATGATTTCATCATTTTTGCTCACCTTTGCATTGAGCCTTTGTTTGAAAAACTGTTGGAAAAATGTCTTTGAATGATTATTTTTACTGGAACTGGGTTTAAACGAGATGTTTGATTCAAATCCTGATTTTTCAAAAGCATGTGGTATTTTACTGAGATTTTTCCGGATATGAACGTTATATGCTTTATTTCTCGTCACTACTGCTCAGTCTTTATTTATTGTTGTTACTTACTGAGTTGGCGTACTCACGTTACTCCCTGCACCTTGTGTGCAGATTCAGGTGTAGCTCGACACGGTAGAAGTTATTGAGTATTTTGGTTGCAGATTTTCTTGGAGATAGCAAGGTAGTTGTTTGGCGATCGCAGCCCCTGCTCTTCTCCCTCTTATCTTCCTCTAGTAGTATTTAGCTATTTTTCAGGCTGAGTTAGCCTTGATATTGTTAGACAGATTATAGTAGATGCTCATGACTAGTGACACCCCGATGTCGGGCTTTTCTTTTTCGCACTTCTACTTTTTTTTTCTTTGATTTGAACTTTTTAGATGGAGGTTTTTATGTTAAATAACCTTAAAATTATCTTTGAAATAAAAATATCATTTTGTTTTGGAAATGAGTCGGCTTGCCTTCCACGATAGGCACCATCACGACAGGGGTTAGTTTTGGGTCGTGACACTATATAATTTATATATAATATTTTATTCCTATACAAAAAATAAAAAAATAAACTATCGCTATACAAAACATATACAAAATAGATGTCACTATATAAAAAATATACAAAAAAGACTGTCACTATACAAAAAATATACAAAATAGAACTTGTATATTTATACAAAAAAATAATATAAAAAATAGACTGTAACTATACAATTTATATATAATATATTATTCCTATACAAAAAATAAAAAATAAAGTGTCGCTATACAAAACATATACAAAGTAGATGTCAGTATATAAAAAATATACAAAAAGGTCTGTCACTATACAAAAAATATACAAAATAGAACTTGTATATTTATACAAAAAAATAATATACAAAATAGACTGTAACTATACAATTTATATATAATATTTTATTCCTATACAAAAAATAAAAAAATAAACTGTCGCTATACAAAACATATACAAAATAGATGTCACTATACAAAAAATATACAAAAAGTTCTGGCACTATACAAAAAATATACAAAATAGAACTTGTATATTTATACAAAAAAATAATATACAAAATAGACTGTAACTATACAATTTATATATAATATTTTATTCCTATACAAAAAATAAAAAAATAAACCGTTATACAAAATATATACAAAATAGATGTCACTATACAAAAATATATACAAAAAAGACTGTCACTATACAAAAAATATACAAAATAGAACTTGTATATTTATACAAAAAAAAAAATAGATCGTCACTACTGTATATACAATTTACATACAATAGACTGTGACTATACAAAAAATATACATAATAGTTATCACTATACAAAATATATACAAAAATAGATGTCACTATACAAAAAATATACAAAATAGATGTCACTATACAAAACATATACAAAAGGACTGTTACTATACAAAATTATACAAAATAGACTGTCGCTATACAATTTATATACAGTTTATCTGCCCCCCAAACTTCATTCATAAAACTTCATAAAACAACTTAGCAACACCAGCTAAATTTGCAAAACCTGTCGAAACAAATTATCTGTATAAATTGCAAAACTAAAACTGTAGAAAAGTCAAAACTACACAAAATCTCAAACTTACATAATTTCACTATTAACTGAAAACAAACAAGTCGCAATTAAAAGTAATATTCAACATTAGCATTTCAAACATATTGTTCAAAAACATTCCAAACAAAAAGTATAAAACGTGATATAAGTATGCAACTATATCCAATCATAAGACAATATCATAACCAAACTACTTCATCTTAAAACCACATGTGAATTTTCTGCTAAACTATCCCAAACTACTTTTTCTTGCCCTTCAACTTGCCCTTTTCTTGATATCCTTCAAAGTCTCGTCATCACCAACGGCACGCGTCTTGCTCTTTTTCTTGTTATCTTTCAAAGCCTTGTCATCAACAACGGGATGCGACTTGACCTTTTTCTTGTTATCCTTCAAATCCTTATCATCAACAACGGAATGCGACTTGCCCTTTTTCTTGTTATCCCTTTTGGCCAGATCTTTCAATCTACCAGTAGACTCGTCATCACTAAGTGCATGTGCTCTTTGTTTCTTTACTCCATAATCCCATAGCAATATACCATATCGGTTCTGTATCCCATCAATATCAATAGCTTCAGGAATACTGTTTCCTTGAATGATGTACGCAGCAAATGCATCAACATAAACACCACAGTCACTACATACAAGGTCACACATAAATGAATAAGTTAGTATAATATCCAAATAGGAATTCATGTACAACAAAATGAATAATAATCAGAAATATTCAATAATAATTTACGTGTTATCTTGCGTTGGAAACCCATCAATGACATGAATCTCAAAAAGATCAATGGTCGGGATTCCCATAGGATTCTCCTTTGTGTCCCAAAAACCAATACGATGAAGGAAATATGGGAGCAACACTGAGTATGGCTCAATTGATCTCTGAACTGTACTATTCTGCCGCGCGCCACTCATGGAATCATATATATAAATGCGCAGATCTTTGAATGACAATCTCGCCAATATCCAGTGCCACTTATCAGACAGATTTATAGGGAAAAGGACTTCATTAACAGTACACCAAGGAACATTACATCTTAAAAAATACCCAAGTATATACTCAACAATTGGATATGTTTCAGTAATCAAATTCATGTCTCTCTTTTTCTCCAAAAACTTCTTGTACAAATTCAAAATCAAGCAGTTAAACCAACAGTCTGTAGTTGTGAATCTTATTGGAACATCAACACCGTACTTCCCTTTCTTTCTCAAATAGTAAAAAATAACATCAATATGCTGAAATATGAAGAATAAACACACATTGTCAGAAAATTATAGTATGAGAAAACTAAAATGTATATTTTATGTATAAACCGATTATACATTTTACAGAAGATATTGCAAATATAAATAAAAAGATACACTTCCAAGTTGATACTATATTTTCTATTGTCATTATTATTTTAGTCCTTTCTTCCGCCTACTATCCATGGGTTATCGATTCCCATTTCTCATTTTATTATAGATATAATCTATATGTAATTACAACATGGATAAAAGAAAAAGAAATGGCATTTATGCTAACAAATTAACATCAATATGCTGAAAATATGAAGAACCATTATAACGTTGACTTACTGAATCACACAAGGGTAGGCCGGGATATGCAAATGTGAAGAACTATTTTTTTTCTCCAATATCATCAACTCCAAAGTCAAAGATTTTATTTAGCTTATTGCTAATCTCTGTATAAACACCGTCCCTGATGAATCAAGATAAAAAGATATGATTCATAACACGAAACACGAAAAATAAATAAGAAAAAAAAAGAAAAAGAAAAAATTGAAACATAAAACTTACGGTGCATTAGTCCTTAAGCCTCTATTGATGAAAGTGTTCCACTTACACAATATTCTGAAATCAACAGGATTGTCAATATTTCCCTGAAAAGGATACTTTATAGTGAAGATGGACTTCTTTGTCAAGATGGGCTTCTTTGACTTAGTTGGCTTATCTTGAGCAACTTGGATGGTGCCACCAGAGTCAAATTTGTTCATAAATGGTGACTTCATGACCCCTGTTGGTTTCCTTTCTCTAGGGATCATTTCAGGTGTGTCATGATCAACAACAACTATACGATCTTCCTGCATAGTAGCAATATTTGTATCCACTCCTAAACAATCACCATGTACAATTTTTTGATTGAAATACTTTTGGGTGATTGTAGTTATTTGAGCCTCAACATCACTAGTCCAACCATTGTCCTCACCAACTTCCTCACAACTGTTTTTACCAATAACTTGTCACAAAACTTCTAGGTGATTGCAGTGATTTTAGGCTCGGCATCCTCAATCAAGGCCTTGCCATCACCAACTCCTTCACTACTTTTACCAGCTTCTATAGAATCCTTCACCACACCCTCCATAACAACAACAGTTTGCTCTAGACTTATCTCAGTATCAACATTTTTTTTTACAACTTCCTCACTGCCAATATTTCTCTCTATAACTTCCTCACTACCAAAATTATTCTCTGCAACTTCATTATCGCCAAAATAATCTTTATGAATATCACCAGTATCATAATGGCCATGACTATCATGATGGTCGTTCTCTTTTCTATTACCCTGTTCAGAAAAAATATACAAAAAGTTATAAAAATTATAGTAATAGGTAAAAATAACAAATAAGCATAGTCATGAGAATACCTTTGAAGCATCGCGTTCACCTAGGGCTTTAAAAACCTTTTCAAATGAGGTAATCATTAACTGCTCCAAAGATAAAACCTTGTCGTTTGCCTATAAAAGAAAAAGTGAAACCGAATATCAATTAAGCTATCAGAACTGCTCAAAGTCAAAATAGAACTGTACCGTATTGATTTCACTTCTCAGAAGTTTCAGCTCATTCTCGCTTGAACTCAAGTTACTGGGTTGTGGATCCGTATTCTCATTGTTAATAGGTTGTGATTCCAGTTTATTTTTGGGGTGCTTCTTAGCATTTTGTTTAGGTTGAGTGTTAAAATCATCAACATCATCTCTTGGATTAACTTCAACATTTTTATCTTCATACACAGGGACAAAATCATGCAATTCAAGCTTTGTTTGTTCAACATTTGTTGGGGCAATATTACCAAACAGCAATTACAAATAAAAAAAACTTAGCAATCATGAAATTTTAAAAAAATAAAAGACAACCAATATATTACTTGAAGAAACTGCACATCATACAGTTAATTGATATTATGTATTAGAAATATATAATTTATATATAAGAAATGCATAATTTATGTATCAAAAATAGATTCATATGTATTGCTACAAAATGTTGTAAACTAAACAAAAATATTTTTTTACCTGCTCGACTTAAAAGAAAAAATTCTTTCCTCAACCTCTTGAAGGACATCTTCTTCTTTACAGTCCAGTTTAGTATGCGTGGCACAAGATCTCTAATCCGGTAAGCGGGGTTTTTGTGAGTATAGGGGCAGCTTTCATAAAACCAACACTGGAATGCCAAAGGCAAACCACCATATCGGTACATCTCCCTCCTGCTACGAACCTTATCCTTCATTGACTCTAACATAGCATTAAAAACCACTTTTCCCCAAGGGAAAGTCTCAAAATCACCAGATTCAACCAACAGAAAATCATTCTTTGTTATCAAATCATCATTTGTAATAGAAAATAGGAAACTGTGAATGAAATATAATACTGCAATCTTTAATGCGTCCTCATCAGATTTTCACATCTTTTTTTAAGAAACAGTCACTTAATAATTTCTTAAACACTTTCGACATGCTTGAAAAATATAATTTCATCAACCGACTCGACTTAACAGATTCATAATCCTTATTGGGATCACCATTACACTTTAAACCTGTGATAATACAAAACTCTGCAAGTCCAAAGCGCAACTTGGTGCTATTCACTTTAATCCATAACTCATCATCTTTAGGTGACACCACTTCCCTAAGCAATAGTGAATGGATAAGTTGGTTCTGTATAAAGAATTCGGGCAAGTTCACAAAAATAACCAAAACATGTTCTTCTAAACATCTCAATCTGCTGATCATCCAAAGTATCTTTCAAATATTTCACTATACTACAGTTTGTATGCACACTGATACGAGTACTAATATGATCATCCAAAGAAACATATTAATTCCAAAGCTGCAGACAACACAAAAATATAAATATATATAAGCTTCATAACAATCATAAATACGCACTTTAAACATTACTTATACACTATGTGGATAGATGATACACTTTATATACAAATTGCACATTACTTATTGACTTGATACAAATTATACGCAATATGAAAAAGAATGATACATTTTATATTCAAATCTAGAACATAACTACTATATTGGATAAATTTTCTACATACTAAAATAAACTAAGCGCACACAAGTCAGAGTTATATCATTAGATAATACCTTCAAATCAGATGAGCTAGAATATTTTTGATCAACATGAACTTTTCTCTTTTTGGATGGAATATCATCCCCATCCGTTTTAGCCTTCCTTTTAGAACCTTTACCCTTATCCTTCACAACATCCTTTTCCATCATTTTGATCTTTCTTTTTGAACTTGTGCCTTTTTCAACAACTACTCGCTGAGCAGTTTGTGACCTCGTTACTCTATCGCTGAGAGTCCCGCTATGTGAACGAGTCCTTCGATCAACAGGGGTACTTTGCATTCCTTCAATAGGGGTATTTTGCCTTCCTCAACAGATTGAGGGGTTGCATGCCCCAAATCGCACCCAAATTCTGGTTAATCTTCAAAATCGTCATCATCATTCCTAATAAAATTAGGGTTATATTTCACTAATTTACCAGCTAATTTCATAGAATGTGGAGATGTCCTCAACTTCTTATTTTTCTTCAAAGACTTCTTTTCCTCCATTATAGAGTCGACTATGAACAAAAATCAGAAAACCTACTAAAATTTTGATTTACATTGAGAGCAAGAGTAAACAAGGAGAAGCTGTGTTTGAGAAGAAATGGTATTTCGAGAGGCGGGTCAGTGCATTGAGAGCCGAGTGTAATAGAAAAATGAGTTAAGAGGCGGGTCAGTGTATTATGGATTATGAGCCATTAGATGTAATATGTTTGGGCCGGAGGAACATTTCGGTCCAAGGGAAAAACATGGGCTATTAAAACTTTTAGGGGCTATACATGATAGTTTTCTCTATTACTTTAAAGTGCAGAACTACAAGTTTAATAAGTATTGCCTCTCGCATGCCCTATGGCAACACTTTTAACTGACTATCAAATTCTGTCCCTAGGGTTACTGAGGTAAAAAATTAAAGATTAACCCAAAAAGTGTCGTATTTCGGCAACTTTTATGTGAGGTGACGAGGGAAATCTTTGAAGAAAAGTGAAAACTATCAGCTTCTGGAGGTAACCTACATGTTATGCATTTTCTAACTAACGTTTCTTTTTGGTTAGAAAAGCATAAAACTTGTATTAAGATTACTCATGTTTTCTAACTAACGTTTCTTCTCCACATTCACTCACATCTAATTTATTGCTCTAATCTAATTATGACCTTTCATGTAAAAGCGATCAATACAATGACAGTCTTTCAGAATTCTTAACAATTTTCTCCACAATATTATGAATAGAAATAATTTGGTTGGTTGCATAAACACACTTCCCAACATAAAATTCTGAAATAATTTAAAATATTTAGTTTGTTTCATAAGATAAACTAATCTCTGCAGACTTAGTGCAGCGGACAATTGGAAAATATTAGATGTTGCATACGTAACAGTGTTTGGTTGATAGTATTGAACTCAAAATTAATTGCTAAATTTTGCAAAAGTTGTGCAAAAGACTATGTAATTACTCTCTCCGTTCACTTTTACTTGTCCACTATGGACTTTGCATACCCCTTAATAAATAATAAATGAAGTACATAATTTACCGTAGTACCCATATTAATTGATGCATATTTTTAATAAATTTGAAAAGTGATTTGAAATAAGTAATTAATACGGTGGGTATAATAGGAAAAAAGAAATTGTTTTCTCTTGATATGCTAAAAGTGACAAACAAATAAAAGTGAAAATTTATTTTTAGAATAATGAACAAGTAAAAGTGAACGGAAGGAGTACTATTTTATGATAGATAAATGACATGCATTATTAACAGACGAGAAAAATGTGAAAAGATAAATTGTTATTTTAAACCCAATATAACATTAACTCCTATTATCGCATAACACTCCCCATATTATTACGCACTATAGAATAAGGATCAAACGACCCCTTAATGACATATTTACTAGAGTTTTAAACTTATTATTAGACCAATAACGCTAAACACTTGTCACGACACGAGATTTTCACCTTCGAGACCGTGATGGCACCTAACATTTTACTTGCTAGGCAAGCCAACGTTATAATAATCTTAAACATTTTTAAACAAATCAAATTAAAAGGAAGTCAATTACTGAAATAAAGTGCGGAAGACCATAACTACCGAATCATCAAAATACATCCCCGAATCTAGTGTCACAAGTGCACGAGCACGAGCTACTACAATAATACAAATAAAGGTCTGAATAAAATTCAAGCTATTTGAAAGATAATACACAGCTAAGATAAAGTAGACGGGGACTTCGGAACTGCGGACGTTGTGCAGTTATACCTCAAGTCTCCTCTGGGTAGCTGAATCCGAGCAAGTCTATGGTACGTCGTTGGGACCAACTCCAAAATCTGCACAAGAAATGCAGGATGTAGTATGAGTACAACCGACCCCATGCACTCCTTTAACAATTTACAAATTTGGAAGGGAACATACGAAGGGAAATGATATAAAACGTTTCAGCAGGAGTAGTGTCACGTAGCAGCAGATTAATTCATTAACAATAAAATATGTCACGACCCGAAATCTCTACCTTCGGGACCGTGATGGCGCCTAACATTTCACTTGATAGGCAAGCCAATTTTAGAATAATCTTAACAAGTTTAAACAAATTAAATTAAACGGAAGTCATTTACTGAATAATGTGCGGATGACCATAACTACCGAATCATCAAAATACATCTCCGAATCTGGTGTCACAAGTGCACGGGCTACTAGAATAATACAAATAAAGGGTCAGAATAAAATTCATACTGTTTGAATGATAATACACAGCTAAGATAAATTAGAAGGGGACTTCAATTGTAGACGTTGTGTAGTTATACCTCATGTCTCTTCTGGATAGCTGAATCCGAGCAAGTCTATGGTACGCCACCGGAACCAACTCCAAAATCTGCACAAGAAGTGCGGAGTATAGTATGAGTACAATCGATCCCATATACTCCGTACGTGCCGAGCCTAACCTCAACGAAGTAGTGACGAAGCTATGACAAGACACGTACGTAAACAACTTGTATAAGTATATACAAATATGAAGCAACAATAAAACAATAAATAATAATTTATAAATTTGGGAGGGAATATGCGAAGGAGAATGATATAATAATTTTAGCAGGAGAAGTGTCATGTAGCAGCCAATTAATTCATCAACAATAAAATGAGAAACTGATAATTTGAAAATGGCACGGCACCACCCTTCATGATTTTACTCTCATTCTTCCCATAAATTGATAAATAAATAATAAAATTGGCATGACATTACCCTTCGTGATTTAGCTCTCTTTCTTTCCATGAATTGATAAATAAATGATAAGATTGGGAGGGTGTCACCCTTCGTGTTTTAACTCTTTTCCTCACTTCATAATTAAATAAATAATAATGTGAAACTGTCAAGGCATCACCCTTCGTGTTTTTACACTCTTTCTCATCATGACAAGGGTAATATAAATAATATAAATGTCACGGCATCACCCTTCGTGTTTTTACACACTTTCAAAATATTCACAATAATTAAATCAATAAAAATTTCATGAATAATGATTAAATAAACAATAATAAACTTAAGCAGGAATATCTTAATTAAATAAGCAATTAATCGCAATGAACAAATTCCTCCCGCATGCTTTGACTCAACCACAGCGCATAAGTACTCGTCACCTCACATATACATTGTACCCGCATATTAAATCATGTAGCAAATAGACAAACAAGTCCTACTCCCTCAAGTCAAAGTTAACCATGACACTTAACTCGATCTGCAACCAACTCAAGATCCCAATACACCTTTGCCTCACGAATTAGTGTCTGAACGCCTCGAATATATTCACAATTAATTAGATTCTGTCCATACAAATTATAGGAATTAATTCCATATGAAAATATTAATTTTCAAACAAAATCCAAAATTACACTAAAACATCGTCCGTGGGGCCCACGTCTCAGAACCCGACAAAAGTTACAAAACCCAAAATTTCATTCAACCACGAGTCGAACCATACAAATTTTACCAAATTCCGACATCAACTCGACCTCCAAATCTTAAATTCTTATTTTGAAATCTCTAGGCCCAAATCCTCTAATTTCACCTAAAAAATATGTAATCTAGTCGAAATACTCAATGATAATCCAATATTATTGACGAATAATGATCACATGTGACTTACCTCAAGAATACCTTCGAAATCTCTCTCAAAATTTGCCAAAACCCGAGCTCAAAATGTCCAAAATGAGAAAAATCTCGGAAACCCTCATTTTAAAACACTGCCCAGGCATTTCCGCACCTGCGGAGCCTAGGCTCGCACCTGCGTATCCCCTTTTGAGAAAAACAGGTGCTTCTGCGAAAGTCACTTACCTAGCGAGCCTCCGCTTCGGCGGTCCTCTACCCGCATCAGCGCAATCGCAGGTGCGGAATTCATCATCGCGCCTGCGGTCCATCAACTTCTACGCTCTCAATGCTGCATCTATGATCTCGCAGGTGCGGACCCAACCTCGCACCTGCAACCTCTACTCATTTCCTCCAAATTCCACACTTGCGCTCTACTCGCCGTACCTACGGCCTAGACCCTCGCAGGTGCGATCACACAAGAAGACTCCCAGTTCAGCAATGCACTAAGTCCCATTCTTGATCCGTTAACCATCCGAAATCCACCCGAGGCCCCCGGGACTTCAACCAAATACACCAATAAGTACTAAAATATCATACAAACTTAGTAAAACTTCAATAGCATCAATCAATGCTAGAACCATGAATCATACCCCAATTCAAGCCTAATGAAGCTAAGAATTTTCAACTTATACATTCAATGCTGAAACCTATCAAATCAAGTCCGATTGACTTCAAATTTTGCATACAAGTCATAATGACATAACGAACCTATTAAAACTTCCAGAATACAATTTCGACCCCGATATTAAAAAGTCAATTCCTCGATCAAACTTCCAAGCTTAAATTTCTATTTTAGCGATTTCAAGCCTAATTTTAACTACGGACCTCCAAATAGTTTTCTAGACATGCTCCTAATTCCAAAATTACCATACGAGCCCACCGGGACTGTCAAAACGTTGATCCGGGTTCGTTTGCTCAAAATATTGACCGAAGTCAACTTAAATGAGTTTTAAAGTACAAATTCACATTTTTATCAATTTTTCAAATAAAAGTTTCTCGACAAATTATACGGACTATGCATGCAAGTCGAGGTAAGTTGAATGGTGCTATTTGAAGTCTCAGAACACATAAATGAATATTAAATTTAAAGATAAACTTTCGGGTCCTCACATTCTACACATCTAAAACAAACGTTCATCCTCGAACAGAATTATAAAAAGTACCTTGGCTGGTGAAAAGGTGTGGATATCTACTCCGCATGTCCGACTCAGACACCCAGGTAGATGCTTTAAACGACTGACCTCTCTGTTGTACTCGAACTGATGGATAACTCTTAGACCTCAACTGTTGAACCTGGAGGGCTAGAATAGCTACTGACTCCTCCTCATAAGTCAAATCCTTGTCCAATTGGACTGAGCTGAAATCTAGCACATGTGATAGATCGCCATGATATTTCTGGATCATAGGCACATGGAACACCGGATGAACTGCTGATAAACTAGGCGGTAGTGCAAGTATGTAGGCTACTTCACCTACCCTTTCAATAACTTCAAAGGGTCATGTATACCTAGGGCTCAACTTGCCCTTCTTTCCGAACCTCATTACTCCCTTCATAGGTGAAACCCTGAGCAATACTCTTTCTCCAACCATGAATGCAACATCACGAACTTTACGGTCGGCATAACTCATTTGCCTAGACTGAGTTGTGTGAAGATGATCATGAATAATCTTGACCTTATCCAAGGCATCCTGTACCAAATCGGTACCCAACAACTGAGCCTCTCCCGGTTCAAACCAGCCAATTGGAGAATGACACCGCCTCCCGTATAATGCTTCATATGGAGCCATCTGAATGCTCGACTGGTTGCTGTAATTATAGACAAACTCTGCAAGTGGCAAGAATAGATCCCAAGAGCCTCCAAAGTCTATAACTCAAGCGCGAAGCATATCTTCCAATATCTGAATAGTGCGCTCTGACTGTCCGTCTGTCTGTGGATGAAATGATGTACTCAAAGCAACTCGCGTGCCTAACTCACACTGTACAACCTTCCAAAAGTGCGAGGTGAACTGCGTACCTTGATCAAAAATGCTAAGACATGTGCACACTGTGAAGGCGGATAATCTCGCGGATGTAAATATCCGCTAACCGCTCTGAAGAATAGGTAACTGCTACTGGAATGAAATGTGCTGACTTGGTCAACCTGTCCACAATGGCTCATACTGCATCAAACTTCCTCTGAGTCCATGGGAGCCCAACAACAGAATCCATAGTGATACGCTCCCACTTCCACTCATGAATTTCTAACTTCTGAAGCAAACCACCAGGTCTCTGATGGTCATACTTGACTTGCTGACAATCTAAACACCGAGCTACATATGCAACTATATCCTTCTTCATTCTCCTCCACCAATAATGTTGCTACAAATATTGATACATTTTGGCGGCACCTGGATGAATAGAATACCGGGAACTATGGGCCTCTTCGATAATTAATTCACGAAGCCCATCCACATTAGGCACACAAATATGACACTGAATTCGTAAAATTCCATCTTCCCCCACATCCAGTTGTTTGGCATCACCGTGTCGCACCGTGTCCTTAAGTACAATCAAATGAGGATCATAATAATGTCGCTCTCTAATACGTTCATACAAGGAAGACCAGGCGGTTATGCAAGCTAGAACCCGAATGGGCTCTAAAACATCTAACCTCACGAACTGATTAGCCAAAGTCTGAACATCTGTAGCTGACAGCCTCTCACCATCCGGGATATACGCAAAGCTACCCATACTTACGACCTTTCTACTCAAAGCATCGGCCACCACATTGGCCTTCCTAGGATGATACAAAATGGTGATATCATAGTCTTTCAACAGCTCCAACCATCTTCGCTGCCTCAAATTGAGATCTTTTTGTTTGAACAGATATTGTAGGCTACGATGATCAGTAAATACCTCACACGAGGCACTGTAAAGGTAATGCCTCAAAATCTTCAGCACATGAACAATGGCTGCCAATTCCAGGTCATGAACAAGATAATTCTTCTTGTGAACTTTCAACTGCTGCAACGCATATGCAATTACCCTGCCACCTTCCATCAATACTGCACCAAGCCTAACGTGAGATGCATCACAATACACCATATAAGATCCTGAAACTGTGGGTAATACCAACATTGGTGCCGCAGTCAAAGTGGTCTTGAGCTTCTGAAAGATCAACTCACACTCGTCTGACCATCTGAACGGGGCACCCTTCTGGGTCAATTTAGTCAATGGAGTGTTGTAGATGAAAACCCATCCACAAACCTATGATACTAACCTGCCAAACCTAGGAAACTTCAGATCTTTGTAGCTGAAGTAGGTCCAGGCCAATTTTGAACTGCCTTAATATTCTTAGGATCCACTTTTATGCCTTCTGCCGATACAACATGCCCCAAAAAGCAATTGAGTCTAACCAAAATTCACATTTTAAAAATTTGGCATATAACTGATTATTTTTCAAAGTGTGAAGCACACTCCGAAGATATTGCTCATGCTCCTCTAGACTGCTGGACTAAATCAAGATATCATCAATGAATACAACCACAAAAGAATCCAAATAGGGTTTGAATACCCGGTTCATCAAATCCATAAATGCTACTGGGGAATTTGTTAGTCCAAATGACATCACTAGGAATTCTTAATACTCATACCGAGTCTGAAAAGCTGTCTTAGGGACATCAGATGCTAATCTTCAGCTGATGGAAACCAGACCTCAAATCGATCTTTGAAAACACCTTGGCACCCTAAAGCTGATCAAATAAGTCATCAATTCATGGCAACGACTACTTGTTCTTGATAGTAGCCTTGTTCAACTGCCGATAATCTATATACATCCGCATTGCACCATCTTTCTTCTTTACAAATAACACTGGTGCACCCTAGGGTGATACACTGGCTCTAATGAATCCCTGATCAAGCAAGTCTTGTAGTTGCTCCTTCAATTCCTTTAGCTTTAGCGGGTCCATACGGTATGTGGAATAGAAATATGCTGGGTGCCTGGAGCCAAATCAATACAGAAGTCAATATCTCTGTCGGGTGGCATCCCCGGC
Source organism: Nicotiana tomentosiformis (assembly GCF_000390325.3). Taxonomy (NCBI): domain Eukaryota; kingdom Viridiplantae; phylum Streptophyta; class Magnoliopsida; order Solanales; family Solanaceae; genus Nicotiana; species Nicotiana tomentosiformis. The sequence goes on along the minus strand of NC_090820.1, from coordinate 7,011,653 downwards.
AAATCTCCACTAGAATCGCGAATATGAGCCAAATAAGCTAGACAGCCAGCCCTTCTCGACCATACGTCGAGCCTTCACCTAAGAGATAACCCTACTGGTAGAATGGCCAGGAATCCCTTTCCACTCCAATTGGGGCAATCCCGTCATAGCTAAGGTCACCATTTTGGCGTGACAATCCAATATAGCATGATAAGGTGATAGCCAATCCATACCGAAGATGATATCAAAATATATCATATCAAGAAGTAGAAGATCCACACTAGTCTCAATACTTACAATAGTAGCCACACACGAACGATAGACATGATCTACCACAACGGATTCTCCCACTGGTGTGGACACATACACAGAAGCACTTAGAGAATCACGAGGCACAACCAGATATGAAGAAGAATAGGAGGAAACATAGGAATAAGTAGATCCTGGAACAAATAGAACTGAAACATCTCTATGGAAAACTGGAACAATACCTCTGATCATGACATCAGATGACTCGACCTCAGGCCTAGTTGGAAAAGCATAAAATTGGGACTAGGCCCTATTGCTCGGAGCTACATCTCTGGGACGACCTCTAATTGGCTGGCCTCCACCTCTAACGACCTAACCTCCACCTCTAATGACCTGACCTCCACCTCTAGTTTCCTGACCCCTACTCCAGCTGGCTGAGTGGGTTGTGAAGAAACCAGTGTTGGAATCATAGCACGAGAACCTTGTTGCGGCAAGCTATCCTAAAACCTGGGGCAAAATCTAGCAATGTGCCTCGGATCACCACAAGTATAACATAATCTCGACTGTTGTGATTGCTGACCCTGGAGTTGGCCATGTCGACCTGGATAAACACTCTAATGACTATGGATTGGAGGTGCACTAATAGGAGCCGGTGGTGCACTATAAGCTAGCTAGTCAGAATGAGACATATAAGTGTCGCGACCACCTGAAGCACTGTGGGACGCCTAGAGCGCTGAATGAAACAGAACTCTACCAAAATTACCCCTGCCTCCAGATGAGGCACCACTTAATCCACCAAACTGATGAGGCCTCTTATCAGACCCCTGCCTTTTCTCCTGTGCAAGAACCATCTCGATCCTCCTAGCAATATTAGCAGCCTCCTAAAAGGGAATCTCACTTCCGGTCTCCTTGTCCATCAGAAGCCTGATAGGGTGAGTGAGTCCATCAATAAACCTCCCCACTCTCTCTTTCTCAGTAGGAAGTAAAAGGAGAGCATGACGGGCTAGATCCACAAAACGGGTCGCGTACTGAGTTATAGTCATGCTGCCCTGCTGGAGACGCTCAAACTGCCTGCGGTAATCCTCTCTCAATGTGATAAGGAGAAACTTCTCTAGAAATAGCTACGAGAATTGCTCCCAAGTCAGTACAGGTGGCCCAGCTGGTCTGGTCAACATACTATCTCTCCACCGCCTCTTGGCGGAACACGTCATCTGAAATACAGCAAAATAGACCCCATTGGTTACAACTATACCCATATTCTGCAACACCTTATGGCAGCAGTCAAGATAATCATGTGGGTCCTCAGATCGTGTACCACTGAAGTGAACTGGAAAGAGCTTAGTAAACTTGTCCAACCTCAATAAAGCCTTAGAAGATATGGCGGACCTATCACCCGCCTATGCCACAACAACTGGCTGAACTACCCTAACTGGCGAGGCTGCTGGAGCCTGATAGTGGGAAGCCATCTGCTCCGGAGCGGGAGTAGTGGGAGTCTGTGCTCCTCCCCCAGCCTGTGAGAAGGCTGGTGCCTGGAAATGTAACATTCTACGCCACGCCATCCATAAGACTCACCAAACGGACTAGAGTGTCCTGAAGCACTAGAGTAGCTATGAATCCTTCTGGTACCTGATTTGGTCCAACAGGTACAGTCTAAACTGGAACCTCCGCTCCCAAATCCACCTGAGGTTCTACAACAGGTGCTATTGCTCGAGCTCTAGACTGAGATCTACCCCTGACTCTACCTCGGCCTCTTACGCGACCTCGACCTCGTCCTCTGCCCCTGGTCACATAGCAATCAATTAATTCATCAACAATAAAATATGTCACGACCCAAAATTCCTACCTTCGGGACCGTGATGGTGCCTAAAGTTTTACTTGCTAGGCAAGCCAACGCTAGAATAATCTTAACCATTTTTAAACAAATTAAATTAAACGGAAGTCATTTACTGAAATAAAGTTCATGTGACCATAACTACTGAATCATCAAAATACATCCCCGAATCTGGTGTCACAAGTGCACGAACTACTAGAAAAATACAAATAAAGGGTCTAAATAAAATTTAAGTTGTTTGAAAGATAATACACAACTAAGATAAAGAAGAAGGGGACTTCAGAACTGCGGACGTTGTGCAGTTATACCTCAAGTCTCCTCTGGATAGCTGAATCCGAGCAAGTATATGGTATGTTGTTGGGAAAAACTCCCAAATCTCCACTAGAAGTGCAGAGTGTAGTATGAGTACAACCGACCCCATGTACTCCGTATGTGTCGAGCCTAACCTCGCCGAAGTAGTGACAAGGCTATGAAAAGACACGTACGTAAACAACCTGTACAAGTATATACAAATACGAAGCAACAATAACACAATAAATAACAATTTATAAATTTGGGAGGGAACATGCGAAGGGGAATGATATAATAATTTCAGCATGAGAAGTGTCACGTAGCATCCAATTAATTAATCAACAATAAAATGAGCAGGTAATAATATGAAAATGGCATGGCACCACCCTTCGTGATTTTACTCTCATTCTTCCCATAAATTGATAAATAAATAATAAAGTTGGCACGGCATAACCCTTCGTGCTTTAGCTCTTTTACTTGCCATCAATTGATAAATAAATGATAAGATTGGCCCGACATCACCCTTCCTGCTTTAACTCTCTTTCTCACATCATAATTCAATAAATAATAATGTGAAATTGTCAAGGCATCACCCTTTGTGCTTTTACACTCTTTCTCACCATGACAAGGGTAATATAAATAATATAAATGACACGGCATCACCCTTCGTACTTTAACACTCTTCCACAATATTCAACAATAATTAAATCAATAATAATTTCATGAATAATGATCAAATAATCAATAGTAAAATTAAGCAGGAATATCTTAATTAAATAGGAAATTAATCACAATGAAAAAATTCCTCCCGCATGCTTTGACTCAACCGCAATGCATAAGTACTCGTCACCTCGCATATACGTTGTACCTGCACATTAAATCATGTAGAAAATAGACAAACAAGTCTTACTCTCTCAAGTCAAGGTTAACCACGACACTTAACTCGATTTGCAACCAACTCAAGATTCCAATACACCTTTGCCTCGTGAATTAGTGTCTGAACGCCTCGAATATAGTCACAATTAATTCGATTCAGTCCATACAAATTATAGGAATTAATTCCATATGAAAATATTAATTTTCCAACAAAATCCAAAAATTACACTCAAACATCGGTCGTGAGGCCCACGTCTCCGAACCCGATAAAAGTTACAAAACCCGAAATCCCATTCAACCATGAGTCTAACCATATAAATTTTACCAAATTCTGACATCAACTCGACCTCCAAATCTTAAATTCTTATTTTGAAATCCCTAGGCCCAAATCCTCTAATTTCACCTCAAAAACATGTAGTCTAGTCAAAATACTCAATGATAATCCAATATTATTGACTAACAATGATCACAAGTGACTTATCTCAAGAATTCCTTAGAAATCCCTCTCACAAATCGCCAAAACCCGAGCTCAAAATGTCCAAAATGAGGAAAATCCCCAAAACCCTCATTTTTAAACATTGCCCAAGAATTTTCGCACCTGTGGAGCCTGGGCTCGCACCTGCGCATCCTCTTTTGAGGAAAGACAGGCGCTTCTGCGAAAGTCACTTACCCAGTGAGCCTCCGCTTCTGCGATTCTCTACCTTCATCTGCTCAATCGCAGGTACGGAATTCACCATCGCATATGCGGTCTCTCCGCTTTTGTGCCTCAACGCCGTATTTGCGATCTCGCAGGAGCGGACCCAACCTCGCATCTGCGGCCTCTGCTCATTTCCTCCAAATTCTGCACCTGCGCTCCACCTGTCGCACCTGTAGCCTACACCCTTGCAGGTGTGATCACACCAGAAGACTCCCAGTTCAACAATGCACTAAGTCCCATTCTTGATCTTGTAACCATCCAAAATCCGCCCGAGACCTCCGGGACCTCAACCAAATACACCAACAATTCCTAAAATATCATATGAACTTAGTTGAAACTTCAAATCACATCAAACAATGCTAAAACCACAAATTATACCCCAATTCAAGACTAATGAAATTAAGAATTTTCAACTTATACATTCAATGCCGAAACCTATCAAATCAAGTACGATTGACCTCTGATTTTGCACACAAGTAATAAATGACATGACAGACCTATTCAACAATAACAACCCTGTATAATCCCACTAGTGGGGTCTGGGGAGGGTAGTGTGTTCGCAGACCTTACCCCTACCCTGGGGTAGAGAGGCTATTTCCGATAGACCCTTGGCTCCCTCCCTCCAAGAACTCCCACTTTGCTCTTGGGGTGACTCGAACTCACAACCTCTTGGTTGGAAGTGGAGGGTGTTCACTACTAGAGAAACCCACTCTTGTCCATAACAGACCTATTCAAACTTCTAAAATCGGATTCCGACCCCGATATAAAAAAGTCAACACCTCGGTTATACTCCAAGCTTAAATTTCTATTCTAACCATTTCAAGACTAATTTTAACTACGGACCTCCAAAAAATATTTCGAACACGCTCCTAAGTCCAAAATCACCATACGGACCCACCTAGACGTTCGAAATACTGATTCTGGTCTGTTTGCTCAAAATGTTGACCGAAGTCAATATAATTGAGTTTTAAAGTACAAATTCACATCTTCCCGACAAATTATACGGACTGCGCATGCAAGTCGAGGAAAGCTGAATGGTGCTATTTGAGATCTCAGAACACATAAATGAATATTAAATTTAAAGATAACCTTTAGGGTCATCACAAAATAAGTAGTTGATAATATGAAAATAGCACGGTACCACCCTTCATGCTTTTACTCTCACCCTTACCATAAAATGATAAATATATAATCTGAATGGCACGACATCACTCTTCGTTCTTTAACTCTCTTTCTTGCTACAATATGATGAATAAATAATTTAAATGGCATTGCATCACCCTTCGTGCTTTTGACTCTCTTCCTCACTTCATAAATGAATAAATAATAATGTGAGAATTGCACGACATCACCCTTCATGCTTTTGACTCTCTTCCTCACTGCAGGGCATGCTATGTGTGCCTAATGTAGATAGTTTGTGTGAGCTGATTCTCCAAGAAGCTCACAGTTCGCGGTACTCTATTCATCCAGGCGCCGCGAAGATGTATCAGGATTTGAGGTAGCACTATTGGTGGGGGCGAATGAAGAAAGATACAGTTGGGTTTGGAACTCGGTGTCTAAATTGTCAACAGGTAAAGTATGAACATTAGAGGCCGGGAGGATTGCTTCAGAGACTTGAAATTCCAGAGTGGAAATGGGAGCGTATTACCATGGATTTCGTAGTTGGGCTTCCACGTACTTTGAGAAAGTTTGATGTTGTTTGGGTGATAGATACTGGTTGACCAAATCTGCACATTTTATTCCAGTTGGTACTAATTATTCTTCGGAGCGGTTGGCTGGGATTTATATTCGCGAGATTGTTCGCCTATACGGTGTGCCAGTGTCCATCATTTTAGATCGGGGCACGCAATTTACATCACAGTTTTGGAGAGCAGTGCAGCGAGAATTGAGCACACAGGTTCAGTTGAGTACAACATTTCACCCTCAGACAGACGGACAGTCCGACCGCACTATTAAGATATTTCTTGGGATCAATTTCTGCCACTCGCGGAGTTTGCCTACAATAACAGCTACCAGTCGAGTATTCAGATGGCTCCGTATGAAGCTTTATATGGGAGATGATGTCAGTCTCCGGTGTTTTGGTTTGATCCGGTTGAGGTTAGACTATTGGGTACTGACTTGGTTCAGGATGACTTAGAGAAGGTCAAAGTAATTCAGGAACGGCTTCGCACGACACAGTCTAGACAGAAGAGTTATGCCGACAGGAAGGTTCGTGATGTTGTTCACATGGTTAGGAAGAAGGTTCTGCTCAAGATTTAACCCATGAAGGGTGTATTGAGGTTCGGAAAGAAAGGCAAGTTTAACCCTCGGTATATTGGGCCTTTTGAGATACTTAAGAAAATTGGGGAGGTGGCTTATGAACTTGCTTTGCCACCTAGCCTATCAGGTGTTCATCTAGTGTTCCATGTATCCATGCTCCGAAAGTATGTCGGGGATCCGTCTCATATTCTAGATTTCAGTGCAGTACAAATGGGCAGTAATTTGACTTATGATGTGGAGCCGGTAGCTATTTTAGACTGACATGTTCGAAAGTTGAGTCAAAGAGCATAGCATCAGTGAGAGTGCAGTGGAAAGTCCAACTAGCCGGAGAAGCTACTTGGGAGGTTGAACAGGAGATGCAGAGAAAATATTCACACTTATTTGAGACTCCAGGTATTATTCTAAACCCGTTCGAGGACGAACATTTGTTTAAGAGGGGGAGAAGGTAATGACCCGGCCGGTCGTTTTGAGAATTATAACCCTGTTCCCTCATTTACTGCTCAATTTATGCTTTATAGTTGCTTTATGACTTACCGGGTTAGTGAGGTAAGGATATTATGGCACGTGAGTTATCCGTACAGGATATTATAGCACGTGAGTTGTCCGTGCAGATTATGACGCTTGGGCTGTAGGAGCCCCTCCGGAGTTTGTACACACCCAGTGAGCGCGGGTACCCATTGAGTGTGAGTGCTGAGAGCTGAAAGCCGAGTGGTTGAGTTGTTGTGATGAGTTGAGTGACTGTTGCCTAAGAGGCTGTACTTGCTTTGCATTTGTTGTTGTACTTGGTTGCTATCTGTCATTGTTGTAAAATCTCTAAAAGATTTTATATCCGGATTACATGAACTTAAACTGTATAAAATTGATTTGACTTAAACTGGCGGATTTGAAAACATGTCTATTCTTTGCTGGAATTACTGAAAGTGAACTATAACTGTGTAGCTCGTTATTATCTTTAGTTCCTTAGTTATTATTGTTACTTGCTGAGTTGGTTGTACTCATACTACACCCTGCACTTTATGTGCAGATCCAGGTGTTCCCGGACATAGCGGGAGTTGATCATTTTGCGCAGTTGATTTTCAGGAGATTTTGAGGTAGCTGCTGTGTTCCGCAGACCTTGTCTCTCCTTCTCTATCTCCTTGTTTACTGTATTTGGTCTCAGACTATTATAGACCGTATTTTTCAGACTTGTATTCATATTAGATGCTCATGTAATCAGTGACACCAGGTTTTGGGGAGTGTTAGTGTCAGTATTTGTGAAATTTTGTATTGTATTAAATTATTGTATTTTCAAACTTAAGAGAAATTATGGTTTATCGAAATTATCGGTTTGCCTAGTACCGAGATAGGCGTCGTCACGACAAGTTGAGATTTTGGATCGTGGCAGATGTGTACGTATGTATTGAAAAGTCAACGGACCAATCTTAATGGCTTAAGATTTAACGTATTTTGGAATAACCTTTATGGCTTGAACGTTTCTGATGGTCTACTTCTCTGAATATTCTGTAACGTGGAACCGATAGTCTCCTCTTTTAGACTATACTAGTTATGATTAGCCCGGGCATAGTCAAAGGTAAAAATTTTATGTTGCGTCTAGTTTTGCTTCACCCATTAAATTTATGCCCACTATTTAAAAAAAATTTAATTGATACCTAATTTTTAGATAATTTCAAATGCATAAACTTTTCTCTTCTTCTTTACTGATATTTTCTTATTCTTTGTGCTTAGAGTTTCTTCTTCTTCTTTTTCTTAGTTGCAAAATTAGTTTTTTAAATATGTTGTCTTTTCGACAATTTGATGATTGAGATTTGTTCTTTATGATTATTGAAAGTTATGTTTCAAATTTGAGCTCATTTGGAGTAGATTTGCGTATTGAATCGTGTATTGAATTGTTGATAATCTAAGAACAAGTTTATATTTCAGAACTTAAGATTCGAAATCTGAAGTTGTATTCAATAGATTGAACTACTGAAGATTCGAATTTCTGAAGTTGCATTTGAAAGATAAAAGAACTTCAAATTTGATTTCTGAATTTGCATTGAAGAGATTAAACTACTTCAGATTCGAAGTTCTGAAGTTGCATTGATAGAAGAACTTCATATTTGAATTCTGAAATTGCATTAAAGAGATTGAACTAATTCTGATTCGAGAGGATATACTTTACAAATATTTGTGCAATGCGGGTATAACTTCAATGGTGATCCTAAAAGTGAGTATATATGAAAATGCCCCTAGTTAAACTCCTCTATGTATAACTGAATTATACATATATTATACATCTATTAACTAAATATATAATTGGGTGGGTGACTATTTACATTAATTCTTTTAAACGTCTTGGATACTCGTTACATTCAAGCAAAGCTTCAAAGAATTTGCTTCTTTTTTTTTTTATAGACAAAATCTAAACTTTCTTAAGATTTTAATTGACTCAAAATTCAAATAATATTTATTTATATTTTCAAATGTTGCATATCTGAAATTCCCATTAATTGATGATCCTTCTCTATGTACAACTTTACGAATGAAAGTTCTCAATAATATAATTAAACCTTATCATAAACTCATAAATGTTGCAAATATTTAGTTTGTATTTTCGCCTCATTTTATTGACTTAAATACGGATTAGAAGGTAAAATAATTTTGGCTTAATACATACTTTGCCCCCTTAACTTGTATGCAAATTCCTTTGACACACTGCAATTTTTCATGTAATATTCTCACCAATCCCTTTATATGTGTTACTGTTTTATATGCTTTACCTAATTTTTTATTTGGAAAATCTATACGCTTTACCTAATTAGTTTGCGCAAAGTTCCGATTATTTGATTTAAGAAAAAGCGATCTCTGCCTATTTCCCTCCATCTTATAATTTCTCACGTTAATTTAACTGAAGCAAAGCTTAGTCCAAATTAAGCATATTTCATATGTGTCCTGCTTGAGCATTTGAAGTTCATACCCACTTGCTGCTATCTATAACATCTGCTCATCATTTCATAACCACGAGCCTTTTGAATGGAACAATTAATTAGTCGACATTAGGTTAGATGATTATATAATATTAATTTTGTTTGTCATGCTTAGATAATTCAATAAATACAATATATTATATTAGTTATAATTAAGTGATGGTTATGTATTCAAATATATTTATTATAGTAACAAATAAATAAAGAGCTCATAAAAGATAAAAACTTTGAAGATAAAGAAATTCTTTTACCAATATTCTAATACTAAAGAAAGATAATTATTAGATTAAGAGAAAACAAGGAAATCCCATTGGCAACAATTGCCTCGACAAAAAGAAAACAAAACATGTTATGAATGGTTGAAAAATGAAGGGGAAAATGGTTTGTGTGGGGCCGGGACGTGATGGCCACGTGAGGGAGTACAATGTCAGCCCACAGATGATGTATGGAAACATGTGTAGAATGACATAAGCGAAGGATACTTAAGTCAAAGACACTCAAAAATGTATACTGTAGCTATAATAGGATTCCATCGTGACCAATCATACTGCTTCATTTAAACGAAATGACCAAATTATCCCTGATATCCCAAGATGACCTGGTGCCTGCTTATTCCCTCTTCTATATAGTAGTAATATACCTCTTTCTCTTCATGTTGGAATTCAGTGAATATAGTTAAAAACTTTTCTTCCATTTTGTTTTGTGTTGGGTTTTCTTCTCATTAATCTTTGTTGTTTTGTTCTTAGTTATACTAGAATAGCTTGTTGAATCATGAGTGATACGCCTAATAATATTTATTATGATGTAGGCGAAATATCTTTAAGAACAGTATTCTTGACACGCCTCAAGCTAAATCTTATTTTCCATAATCCAATATTTTTCCAACAATCTTAATGATATTTTCACGTTGTTATTATAGAGAATAACTGTAACGATCCGGCCGGTCGTTTTGAGTATTATAGCCTCGTTTCCTCATTTACTGCTCAATTTGTGCTTTACAGTTGTTATATGACTTGTCGGGGTAATTGGTTCGGGTCCGGTGAGGTTTCAGAAAGAATTGGAACAGTTAGTTCCAAGATTTAAAGTTTAAGTGGAAATAGTCGACCGGATGTTGACATATGTATAAACGACCACAAACTAGGGTTCTGATGATTCCAATAGCTCCGTATGGTGATTTTGTACTTAGGAGCGTGTCCGAAAAATTAATTGGAAATCCGCAGTTAAAGTAGGTTTGAACTGGCGAAAATAGGAAGTTTAAGTTTGGAAGTTTGATCGGGGAGTTGACTTTTTTATATCGGGGTCGGAATCCAGTTATGAAACTTTTCATTGGGTCGTTATGTCATATATGACATATGTGCAAAATTTGAGGTCAATCGTACTTAACTTGATAGGTTCGGCATCGAATGTGGAAGTTAAAATTTTTTAGTTTTATTAAGCTTGAATTGGGATATGATTCATGTTTTTAGCACTGTTTGATGTGATTTGAGGATTCGCCTAAGTTCGTATTATGTTTTAGGGTTTGTTGCAATATTTGGTTGATGTCCCGGGGGACTCGGGTAGATTTCGGATGGTTAACAGATGAGAATTTGGACTTGAAAGATGGCTGAAGCTGTAGATTTTTGGTGTTTGGTTTCCTTATTCGCATTCGCGATGGAAGTCCAGCGTTTGCAAAGGTTATCTGGAGGCAGGTGAAGAGTTGTTTTTCGCGTTCGAAAAGAGAAGAATGCGTTCAGGAAGGATCAGGGGTTAGTGTGCATCGCGATTGCGAGAGGGGGCTCGTGTTCGCATAGAAGAGCGAGGCAGGCTGGGCACCAGGCCTTAAGGATTCGCGTTTACGATTAGGGGGACGCGTTCGCGAAGGCCAAGCCCTATTAGGCATCACATTCGCGAGGGAGCATTCGCGATCGTGAAGAAGGTTTTGACAGCTATGCAAATTTGTGCTTCGCGAAACCGAGGCATTTTCCGCATTCGCGAAATAGGAATCGCTAGGCAGAGAATTTAAGTTCGGAAATTAGTCCCATTTTCCATTTTAACGATTTGGAGCTCGGATAGAGGCGATATTCTAGAGATTATCAAGGAAAACAACGGGGCAAGTGTTCTTAACTCAATTTTGGTCAAATTACCCGAATCAATTGCTATTTTTAGATTTTAATTAATGTTTTAAGTTGGAAAATTTGTGAAAACCCTTAAGGTTAAATTGAAGATTTCAGGGTCGAATTGATGTCGGAATTTGGTAAATTTGGTATGGTTGGACTCGTGGTTGAATGGGCGTTCATATTTTGTAACATTTGTCGGATTCAGAGATGTGGGCCCTGATGGCGATTTTTTAGTGTAATTTTCGGATTTTGTTGGAAACTTTATATTTTCATATGGAATTAATTCCTATAATTTGTGTTGACTGTATCGAATTAATTGTGACTAGATTCGAGGCATTCAGAGGCCGCACCGCGAGGCAAAGGCATATTGGAATAAAGAATTTCACGGTTTGAGGTAAGTACAACAACAACAACAACAACAACAACAACAACAACAACCCAGTATAATCCCACTAGTGGGGTTTGGGGAGGGTAGTGTGTACGCAGACCTTATCCCTACCCTGGGGTAGAGAGGCTGTTTCCAAATGACCCTCGGCATCCTTTCCTCCAAGAACTCCCCACTTTGCTCTTGGGGTGACTAGAACTCACAACATTTTGGTTGGAAGTTGAGGGTCCTTACCATCAGAGCAACCCACCTTGTCTCTAGGCGTTTGGACACAAGAATTGTAAAATATTTCATATTTGAAAATTAGAGTTGTGTTTGGATATGAATATAATATTAGGTTGTTTTGAAGTTTTGTGAGTGATTTGAGTGAAAATTTTGAAAAATAATTTTTTTAAATATTCGAAAAATTACAAAATCCGTCGGAAAAAAGCAAAATATTTTATGAAAAAAGTCAAAATTTTCTTATGTCCAAGCGGGCTCTAAAACCAAACCGAAAATAATGTCCTGTAGTAGTATAATACAACAACAACAACAACAACCCAGTAAAATCCCACTAATGGAGTCTGGGGAGGGTAGTATGTACGCAGACCTTACCCCTACCCCGAAGGAGTAGAGAGGTTGTTTCCGAAAGACCCTCGGCTCAAAAAAATAATAAGACAAAATGACAAAAAGAAAACAATATTAGTATCACAACAACAATCACGGTTTGAGGTAAGTATCGTATTTAAACTCGATTAAGGCATTAGTTGCCTAAATTGTTGTGATAGCCACGTGCGTTTGGGTGCGCACATGTGTGGGGATAGTCCCATGTGCAGGCACCGGGGTTGTGTATTTATGTTTGGCTTGTGCTCGGACTCCTATAAATGACTGTTAAGCTTCGAGCTTCGCCATCTAATATGTGGTAACAATTTATGTGATCTAATTAAACCATGATGTGGTTCCTCAAAGGTTAAAATCCTGAAACAAACTTGATAAATGCTTTTCATTGATGAAATTTACGGATTTATTACGATAGCATACTTTGCACATGCCTACACTTTAGCATGTCATTTATACTAGTCTAGGGAAAGGATAATCTTATTTCATTCATTATATATATATGCACCCTTGCTTTGTTGCTATTCCATGATATTATTGACACGTGAGTTGTCCATGTCGCACGTGAGTTGTCCGTGCAGATTCTATAATTAGCACGTGAGTTATCCGTGTAATGTGTGAAACTTGTATATTCTCAATCATTATCTGATTTACTGATTTTCTTTCCCCTACGTGCCATAATATTGTTGAGCAGGATATAGTTGTACTGAATTAACTGGTGAATTCAACAAATTAAGCTTCTCTTACGTTACCCTGTTTATTTGCAATACTTATTGAGTTGGTTGTACTCATACTATACCCAACACCTCGTGTGCAGATCTAGGTGATTCCAGATATGGCGGCTGCAAAATTTAGAGATTCATATGTTAAAGATTATTGAATGTAACTGCTTGGCGTCCGTAGACCTTGACTCTCTCCTTTTTCAGTTATTGTGTTGTTCTATATTTTTAGACAGTATTTTATTTTTATTTTTTAGGCTGTATCGTCATTTAGATGCTCATGTGCTCAGTGACACCGAGTTTTAGGAGTGTATTTGTATCAATAATTTATGGGATTTTCTGTTAAATTTAAATATTATATTTTTAAACTTACAAGAAATTGTGACTTATTGAGGTTGTAGGCTTGCCTAGTATTAAGATAGGCGCCATCACAACATGCGGATTTTGGGTCGTGACAAGTTGGTATCAGAGCCTAGATTACATGGGTCGCACAAGTCATGAGCAGGTTTAGTAGAGCCTTGAGGAGCAGTACGGAGACGTCTGTACTTATCTTCGAGAGGCTTCCTAACCCTTAGGAAAAGATCACTTTCTTGTATTCTGTCGTGTGAATTTGTTGATTCCGGAAACTAACTTTATGTTATTCTATTCTCTCCCAGATAGTGAGGACACGTACTACCAAATAAGACAGTCAGCCATCAGTGCCATCGGTCAGGGCCGTGGTAGAGGGCGGGGCCGTGGTAGAGGTCGAGGTATAGCTCGTACAACAGTTGGAGCAGCACCTGTAGAACCACTAGTTGCTCCAGCTCAGGAGCAGGTTCCATATATAGTCGAGCCGACGGAGCCACCTCAGGCATCAACTATGCCTATTGTGGTTTCAAGCCTTTAGGAGGCTATAGCCCAAATTTGGACTATTTGCACTTGCCTTGCTAAGGCGGTTTCGGCTCAAGCTGCACCAGCCAATTCTCAGGCGAGGGGAGGTACTCATACCCTTGTCGCTGGTACTCCATAGCAGCTAGTGTAGGGCCTTTAGATACCGTGGGCACTACCAGTCCAGCTGGTTTGCAGCTGCTAAGGCCCAGGTGGGTGTTATTATGAATGATGGGGAGCAGAACGGAATAGAGAGGTTTGGGAGACTCTATCCTCCAACTTTCAGTGGAATTGAGTCAGAGGATGCTCAGGATTTCTTGGACAAATGAGAGGAGCAGACCACTTTTATGGCATGAGTTCTCCGTATTATTTTTGGAGAAGTTTGTGCCACAGACCTGCAGAGAGAGACTAAGCAGACAGTTCGAGTACTTACATCAGGAGGACATGTCCGTGACTCAGTATGAGATGTGGTTTTCAGAATTGGCTCGTCATGCAGTTTGTTTGGTTCACACTGAGAGGGAGACGATCAAGAGGTTCATTAATGGCCTCAAAGAGCAGTTCTGTTTTGTTATAACTATGGGGAGTGTAATAGGTGCTAAATTTGACGAGGTGGTTAATAGTGCTCGACGGCTAGAGATGGTCCGTATTCAGGAGCGTGAGGAGAGGGAGACCAAGAGGTCTTGTGGTCCGAGTAATCTTAGTAGTGTTCATTCTAGGGGACATCCCTATCATAACATGGGTCGTCCTAGTAGGCCCACTCAGATGGCTCGTTCAGCCCAACGTGGTGCATCAGATAGCCACGATTCTTATAGTGCTCGATCATGAAAGTCCTCATTCGGTGTACTACCAGTGCATAGTTCTCACCATGCCTCGCCTGCTTAGGTTTCTACAGGTAGTTCCTCGGGTTATTAGGACCAGCAGATCCGTTAGAGGAGGGGTTGTTTAGAATGCGGGGACTTGGGTCATATTAAGAGAGATTTCCCTAGATTATTGAATAGGACTCCGCAGTAGAGTTCTCGGCTGATGGTACAAGCACCATCAATTCCACCACCCACCCACCCAGCTCGGGGAGGTTCTCAGTTAGCTAGGGGTCGCCCAATAGGGGGAGGCCAATTAGGTGGCGGTCAGGCCCGATTCTATGCTATTCCTGCCAGACTAGATATTGTTGCTTCAAATGCGTTGATCACTGGTATTGTCTCAGTGTGCCACAAGGAATCTTCTATATTATTTGACCCTGGATCCACGTATTCATATGTTTCATCAAATTTTGTCTGTTGCCTGGATATGCCCCTTGTGAGTTTTTAGTTTCACATGTTCGTGTATCTTTGTCAGTGGGCGATACTATTATTGTAGACCATGTGTATTAGTCATGTGTGGTAAATATTGGGGGACTGGAGACTAGAGTTGATCTCTTATTGCTTAGTATGGTTGATTTCGATATACTTTTGGGTATGGATTGGTTGTATCCATGTCATGCTATTCTGGACTAACACATAAAAACCGTGACATTGACGATACCGAGGTTGCCGAGGGTCGAGTGGACAGGTTCTTTAGATTATGTTCTTGGGATGGTAATTTCTTATTTGAAGGCCCAACGATGGTTGGGAAGGGGTGTTTGTCATATTTGGCCTTTGTGAGAAATGTTGATGCATACACTCCTACTATTGATTTTGTACCGGTAGTTAGAGACTTTCCGGATGTTTTCCCTGCAAACCTGTCGGGTATGCCACCTGATAGGGATATTGATATCGTTATTGACTTGGTGCTGGCCACTCAGCCCTTTTCTATTCCTTCGTATCGTATGGCACCAGCTGAATTGAAAGAGCAACTTTAGAAACTCCTTGATAATGGATTTACTAGGCATATCATGTCGCCTTGGGTGCACCAGTTCTATTTTTGAAAAATAAAGACGGTACTATAAGGATATGTATCGACTACAGGTAGTTGAATAAAGTTACAATAAAGAACAAGTATCATTTGCCACATATTGATGATTTATTTGACCAGCTTCAGGGAGCGATGGTGTTCTCCAAAATTGATTTGAGATCTGGGTATCACCAGTTGAAAATTCGGGATTCGTATATTTTAAAGACGTCATTCAGGACCCGTTATGGTCACTATGAATTTCTCGTGATGTCTTTTGGGTTGACCAATGCCCCAGCAATATTTATTCACTTGATGAACTGTATATTCCAACCATATCATGATTTATTTGGGTAGTATTTATTTATGATATCCTGGTGTACTCAAGTAGCCAGGAGGAGCATGCACAACACTGGAGTATTGTATTACAGAGGCTGAGAGAGGAGAGACTTTATGCCATGTTCTGGCTTAGTTTGGTAGCATTCTTGGGACACATAGTGTCAGTGAAGGAATTAAGGTAGGTCCGAAGAGGATAGAGGCAGTTCAGAGTTGGGTCAGGCCATCTTCAGCTACTGAGATTCGGAGTTTTCTCGGCATGGCCGTGTATTATTGTCACTTTGTGGAGAGTTTCTCTTCTATTGCATCGCCCTTAACCAAATTGACCTAGAAAGGTGCTCAATTCAGGTGGTCAGATGAGTATGAAGAGGGCTTTCAGAAGCTCAAGACTGCCTTGATCACAGTTCCACTTCTAGTTTTGCCTTCAGCTTCAGGATCGTATGCAGTGTATTGTGAGGCTTACAGGATCGGTATTGGGTGTGTCTTAATGTAGGAGGGTAGAGTTATTGCTTATGCTTCACGCCAGTTAAAACCACGATAAAAGAACTACCATGTTCACGATTTAGAGTTGGCAACCATTGTTCATGCCTTAAAGATTTGGAGGCACTATCTCTACGGTGTGTCTTGTGAGGTATTTACAGATCATCGGAGTCTTCAACAATTATTCAAATAGAAGGATCTAAATTTGAGGCATTAGAGATGGTTGGAGTTGCTAAAGGACAATGATATTACTATTCTGTATCATCCCGGGAAGGCCAATGTGGTGGCCGATGCCTTGAGTAGGAAGGTTGTGAGTATAGGTAGCCTTGCATTCATTCATGTTGGTGAGAGGCCTCTTGCATTTGATGTTCAGGCCTTGGCCAATCAGTTCGTGAAAGCAGATGTTTCGGAGCCCAGTCGGGTTCTAGCTTGTGTGGTTTCTCGGTCTTCCTTATATGTCACGACCCAAAATCCAACTAGTCATGATGGCACCTAACCCAACCCGCTAGGTAAGCCAACTTTCAATTATCCAATTCCAATAACAATTATTAAAGCAATAAAGATCTTAATCTTATACATCCTCCAAGAACTGGAAGTGCAAATCACGAGCTTCTAAGAATAGAGTATACAAAGAGGAAAAAAAATAAATACATAGTCTGTTTGAATAATACATAAACAGAGCTTTTATAAATCTAAGGCTAGCTTAAACAAAAGGCAACTACAACAGGAACGCAGGTACATATTCAAGTCCCGCAACCATCGAGCACATCAACAACAACACCCAACATATGCATGCAATGTGTAGAAGTGTAGTATCAGTACAACCGACCCCATGTACCGAGTAAGTAACAAACCTAGCCGTAGGCTGAAAGTAGTGACAAGCTTCCACCAAGGTTGGGTCCAAAACCAATAGTCCACAACAGCCCATAACAACAATAAGCAAATAATACCAGAAGTAACTCAAAGATAAAATGCTCAACCAAATCATGATTTCAAAAATAATAGTTCTTCCTTTCAAATACATCAGTAAAAACCCAAATCGTTTGTCGGAGTTGCCAAAAATATGAATAGTTTGAAAACAATAAATTTCTCCCAAAATTCTTGTCAATAATAAATAAGATGTTTCATTTTCCTTCCGGATAACCTGTATAAAACAAAATGCATCACTATGCTCATCTGTCAAAAATATGTGAAAAATCATGAATGATGTGATGTTGTACAGCATGAGGAAAAATGCATCTCTATGCCTGTATGTCATGTGTGCATGCCAATGCGATGCAACTCAGTGATAAAATCATAAACAACCCCTTGGGCAGAACATCACTCATATACAGCCCCTCGGGCAAACCTCACAGTCACTCGTGCCACTCGGGCATACCTCACAATCACTCTTTCCACTCGGGCATACCTCACAATCACTCTTGCCACTAGGGCATACCTCACAATCACTCATGCCTCCCAGTCACTCAGCACTCGCACTCAGTAGGTACCTGCGCTCACTGGGGTGTGTATAGACTCCGGAGGGGCTCCTTCAGCCCAAGCGCTATAATCGGCACGGACAACTCACGTGCTGGACGGACAACTCACGTGCTATAATAATAAAGTATGCTATAAGAGGGCAGCCCCGATCCACACTCATCCTCACAAATCAGGACCTCGGCCTCACTCAGTCATAAACATCTCAAGCCACTCGGGCATTTCAGTAAAATAGAGCATTCGGCCCAAAACATTTATATGCATCAAAATAGAGTCATAAAACTGAGTTATGATATGCAATGAAATGAATATGCCTGAGTATGAATTTTTAATTTAACACAATAATTCACAGGAATATGACCTATATGAGTCCCAAAAATACTGGCACATAGCCTCAACATGATTTTTAATATGCTTTTCAGCTCAATTTCTTTAACACATAAAACCGCATGGAAAATGCCAAGGTTATTTAACTATAAAATTCCATATAACAATTATGTCACAATTTCTATGGTGCACGCTTACACGCCCGTCACCTAGCATGTGCGTCACCTCCCAACAATTCACAAAATACATAGATTCAGGGTTCATACCCTCAACTCCAAGATTAGAAGAGTTACTTACTTCGAACAAGCCGAATCCAATGTCGAGCAAGCTAAACAATGCTCCAGAAATCCCATTATACGCTTATCAACTCCCGAATGGCTCGAATCTACCACAATTAATTTGATTCAGTCCACACAATTCGTAGGAATTAATTCCATATCAAAATGCTAATAACTTCCACAACATCCGAAATTTCACCCCAAAAATCACCCATGGGGCTCACGTCTCGAAATCCGACGAAACTTACAAAATACGACAACCCATCAAATTACAAGTTCAACCATACTAATTTCACTCAAATCCGACTTCAAATCGGTATTCAAACATGAAAATTTTGTTTTGTGACATTATAGAAATTTCCTACTATTTCTCTTAAAGATTCAGTAATCTTACACCAAAAATGAAGATGAATTCATGGAATATAATCACAAGGGAGTTAAGAACATTTACCCCAAGTTGTGTGGAAAATTTCCTCTCCAAAATCGCCCAACCCGAGCTCCAAAATCCGAAAATGGGTGAAAAATGTTGAACCCTCGAATTTTAAGGTTCCGCCCAGTCAATTTCCGCATCCGCGGACAAGATTTGCGCATCCGCTTTTGCGGACAAAAATGCGTGCCTGCGAAAATAGCCAGCCTCCCAAAACCTCGCATATGCAGCCCTTTTCTCGCATCTACGGGCTCGCATATGCGCTTTCCCCTTCGCACCTGCGGTCGCCTCACGCCAACCCCAGTCCGCATCTGTGCAACACTTTCGCACCTGCGGCCTCGCAGATGCGGCAAAATTCCTCGCACCTGCGAGCACTTCCCAGTCCCACTCTTGTCCGCTTCTGCGACTGATCTCGCGCACATGCGGCTTCGCACCTGCGATCAGAATCTTCGCAGGTGCGATCACACCAGTAAGCAGCAGCTCCAGCATTTCCTTAAGTCCAAATTTGATCCGTTAACCGTCCGAAACTCACCCGAGGCCCTCGGGACCTCAACCAATTGTATCAAAAAGTCCCATAACATAACACGGACCTACTCGAGGCCTTAAATCACACCTAACAACATCGCAACGACGAATTACACCTCAATTCGAAATCATTGAACCTTGAAATTTTTAATTCTATAACTTGCGCCGAAACACATCAAATCACGTCTGATTGACCTCAAATTTTGCACACAAGTCACATTTCACATTACAGACCTATTCCAATTTTTAGAATCGGATTCTGACCCCGATATCAAAAAGTCAACCCCCGATCAAACATCCCAAAAATTCAACTTTCAGCAATTCAAGCCAAATTCTACTACGGACCTCCAAATAGTTTTCTGGACACGCTCTTAAGTCCAAAATCACCATACGGAGCTATTGGAATCATCAAAACTCCATTCCGGGGTCGTTTACACATAAGTCGACATCCGGTCACTATTTTAACTTAAGCATTAAACCTTGAAACTACGTGTTCCAATTCATGCCAAAACATCACCGGACCCGAACCATTTACCCCAGCAATTCACACAACAACTGTAAGGTACAATTTGAGCAGTAAAGGGGGAAGCAAGGTTGTAATACTCAAAATGAATGGTCGGGTCGTTACATTCTTACCCACTTAAACATACGTTCGTCCTCGAACGTGCCAAGAGTTGTTTCCAAGCCATCAAATCACCGTTCCATCTTACCACACACGTACCCGGGGGTGAACCCATGTCACCCTATCCCACATAGGCTTGACTACACAATACAACTAAAAATTATTAATTTAACCTTAGCCCATAAACCTTGGAGTTTAATTTCCAGCCTTTAGAATTTCTTTCAAGACACAAATCTTACATTTACATACCGTATAAGTCCGAACAAGTTGCATCGAGCTATAACTATAACCACAGATATAATCAACCAATATATTACACAACTCGCATGCTTGTAGCACCCTTCCTGATTGCAGTGACTACTCCAAAACTAACTGCATACTAGTATTAAACCCATATCGAACCAAACCTCATCCCAAAAGTCATGGAGGTCTCTCGCCCCAATCGGAACCATAATCACTTTCTGAGCCAACTTTCAATATTATACTCCCGAATATACCAAAATTAAACCTGATAGTACCCATTCCAGGTCCAATGGCCTTATATTACTAAACATAACTATTCCACAGACATACCGCACCAATATAACTCGGAGCCACAACTCGTGCCATCCGTGCACTAATACGCAACATTCAAATGTACCCAGTCATGAAAAATGACTCAAATGAGAGAACTGCCCAGCCAGATTAACAAGTACCGCCACAACGAAATGTTGAAAATTCATCATACACCGTAGAACCATCACCCGATTCTAACACAAGGTTCATGCCTTAACATAACTCCGCTTCAATGCGTGACCCCATCCAAACGTTGGTCCATATTATCTACCTCGAGTCACCCTGCTCAAAATCAATAACCACGTGAAATCCGACATCAAGTACTCAAAGTGCATTACCATAACCATGAAGAAGCAAATGACGCAATGCCACACAAACCCGAAAGAACATAATCCATACGCAATCAATCATGCAATACCCAAATACTCATCACGCTCAACTTCCACTATAAAGCTCAAATAGAATTGCACCATTTGTGCACATAACCAATGAATCACAACTCCTCGCAGCGTAAAGGAGTAACTCACAGATCATTTGAGAACACGAATAAATTCAACATCAACCAAGTGACACATCCCTCAATAATAGCAGTATAGAGCCAACCATTCCGGCTCGGTGTAGAATGCACGTCTTAGTTGGGCCTACCTATGGACCCCCAAATCAACTCGGTTACCCACAAATAGATAAAAATTCTTTCGAAAATCCATAATGACTGAATCATAACACATTCTATCATATGGCTAGCTCCGTCCACAACTTCACAGTCCACGACCATGAAACAATCCACTCCTGAGAACTCCCAATCTCCAAATCCATAGAACACGCGAATCACTATATTTGATTCCATCTCCACCGCCTGAATGCCTAATAACTCTCTCATACACGATCATCCCACGAGAAATACTTTAAAAGTTCTTCCGTTCCAATTGACAAAATTTGAATATCAGCAGTCTATCAACCATGTGAGTACCGCAATACTAATTTATACCTCTGTAAGTAAAAATACAATGCGCCTTCTGAAGTCCGCCCCCTTTCTCATACAACACCAAGTAGTAATAGTATTCATCTAGTTATTTGAAATCATCCATATTGTCCAACATTCATTACCTTCTCTTCAAAACTGTACTGCCAACTTGTACATGAAAATCTAGCTTTCGTACAACACATAACATCTATCTTGTTATCATGTGAAAAGCACAAGAATCTTATTATCAACATTGAGTTACCAATAATTTACATACCATTTTAGTTAGAAACCTTTCTCTTGATTCTTTCCAGGAGGAAATCACAATTCACCACAACACGTTCTCCACACCGGTAGAGACCATCAAGAATACCTTGGAATCCATTTTCACGTAATCAAGCCCTTAAAACTAAGTTTCTCTAACTCGACCAAGCCACGCAAGTCACCAAGTCTAGGTGTATTTCCACAAAGCACCTGTAGAAAACCCCCATATCATAAGCACTCAAAGAACCGCTCATATTCATTACCATACTGATCCAACCTACTACCAAGTTGTCCTATTTCTCCAAGTCCCTTCCAAATTTATCTTGAAATTGATACTTCTCCTTGCTAAAATACCACGATCTGTAACCACAACTCACCCTACAAACCTTAGCATAGAACCACAATGCCCTACAGCCCATAAGCAACTGCATTCTTCTTAAGCACCTTTAAAAATACCATAACTATAACACTCACTCATCCCGCGAATTTCATTTACTCATACGTGCAATATAATCCTCAACCAGGAATTTCCTTATTCGAGTCATCCTCGATCTCAACTTCTGCAAGTCATAGCTAACCCACAAGTATGCCTCAGACCAAAATTAAAATTTAACACCTAACCATGAAATCAAATTGTCAATAGAAGACTCCCCCACTTGGCTCAAAGCCATAGATTAAAACATTCCATAACTCACAATACCAATACTCTCTTACTGCCATAATGCTTCAGTCAGTTCAACGAAAACTTCTTCTCGAGCTCATTCAACGCCAACCATAAAAATACCCCAAATCATCCGCTAAGCTCGCAATCCTTCTCTTGACACTCAAGTCAACTTTCTCAGTCAGATTCAAATTCAACTCTCCACACATACGCCCCACTGGAAGAAAAGAAACCCTTCACTCACATTACAAGGAACATACCTACGTAGATTACTCTCCAGCAGATAACCCACCTCCCTAGCCTCAAATTGGCATTTTGTCATGTATTTTCGCAGCCACAATTCCTATGCAATCACTAAATCTTTCCAAGTCCAAACTTATTAACAAGACACGAGAATTTAATCTGTCCCAAAATTTAACAATCGTGAAAGATCCTTCAAAACATTCACACTTAGGACTGTACGTCACATAGAAACGAAAAATCAAGCACCCAATGACCTTTCCTTTACATATGAAGGAAACACTTCTCGTTATGTTTAAATCATCTTAACACATTCCGCGGTCACAACATACCCATCATACCGCCATTTCACCGCTCATCGAGCCACAAATTTCACTGTAGGGTCATCACCGGACATATGAGTCCAATTGTACAAATTACAACTGAAGCTACCGAGCTTAAGCTGCAAAGAAACTTGGCCTCAAGTCCTCCAGACTGGCCCCTTTACCCATACATAGAATACTCATCTCGAACTTCGTTCATGGAATCACAAGCCGGCGATACACAGCTGATACTGAGCGCTCATATGCGCATACGAATATGTGGAAGGAATTAAAAGAGTTATGTCTCAAGATGAATCAATCTCGCACGATAAGGAAAGATAGATGGGAAGTATATATCCTAAATGCCCTGTAGCCAATCGAAGATAAGTATAGACGTCATCATACCGATCTGCAAGACTCTACTAGACACTTGCTCATGATTTGTAGAACCTATGAACCTAGATCTCTAATACCACCTTGTCACAACCCAAAATCTAACTAGTCGTGATGGCACCTAACCCAACCCGCTAGGTAAGCCAACTTTCAATTATCCAATTCCAATAACAATTATTAAAGCAATTTAAGTGAATAAAGATCTTAATCTTATACATCCCCCAAGAACTGGTAGTAAATATCATGAGCTTCTAAGAATAAAGTATACAAAGTAGAAATAAAATAAATACATAGTCTGTTTGAATAATACATAAATAGAGCTTTTATAAATCTAAGGCTACCCTGAATAAAAGACAGCTATAACAGGAACGTAGGTACATCTTCAAGTCCCGCAACCATCGAGCACAGCAACAACAACAGCCAACATCTACACGCAATGTGCAGAAGTGTAGTACAACCGACCCCATGTACTGAGTAAGTAACAAACCTAGCCGTAGGTTGAAAGTAGTGACGAGCTTCCACCAAGGTCGGGTCCAAAACCAATAGTCCACAACAGTCCATAACAACAATAAGCAAATAATACCAGAAGTAACTCAGAGATAAAATGCTCAACCAAATCATGATTTCAAAAATAATAGTTCTTCCTTTCAAATACATCAGTGAAAACCCAAATCGTTTGCCGGAGTTGCCAAAAATGTGAATAGTTTGAAAACAATAAATTTCTCCCAAACATCTTGTCAATAATAAATAAGATATTTTATTTTCCTTCTGGATAACCCGTATAAAAACAAAAGCATCACTATGCTCATCTGTCAAAAATGTGTGAAAAATCATGAATGATGTGATATTGTATAGCATGAGGAAAAATACATCTCTATGCCTGTATGTCATGTGTGCATTCCAATGCGATGCAACTCAGTGATAAAATCATAAACAGCCCCTCGAGCAGAACATCACTCATATACAGCCCCTCGGGCAAACCTCACAGTCACTCGTGCCACTCGGGCATACCTCACAATCACTCTTTCCACTCGGGCATACCTCACAATCACTCTTTCCACTCGGGAATACCTCACAATCACTCATGCCTCCCAGTCACTCAGCACTCGGCACTCGGCACTTGGCACTTGGCACTTGCACTCAGTAGGTACCTGCGCTCACTGGGGGTGTGTACAGATTCCGGAGGGGCTCTTTCAGCCCAAGCACTATAATCTGCACGGACAACTCACGTACTGCACTGACAACTTACGTGCTATAAAAATAAAGTATGTTGCAGGCGGGCAACCCCGATCCACACCCATACTCATGAATTAGGCCCTCGGCCTCAATCAGTCATAAACCTCTCAAGCCACTCGGGTATTTTACTAAAATAGGGCATTCGGCCCAAAATATTTATATGCATCAAAATGAATATGACTGAGTATGAATTTTTAATTTAACATAATAATTCACAGGAATATGACCTCTGTGAGTCCCAAAAATACTGGCGCATAGCCTCAACATGATTTTTAATATGCTTTTCAGCTCAATTTCTTTAACACATAAAACCGCACGGAAAATGCTAAGGTTATTAAACTATAAAATTCCATATAACAATTATGTCACAATTTCTATAGTGCACGCCCACACGCCCGTCACCTAGCATGTGTGTTACCTCCCAACATTTCATAAAATACATATATTGAGGGTTCATACCCTCAACTCCAAGATTAGAAGAGTTACTTACCTCGAACAAGCCGAATCCAATGTCAAGCAAGCTAAACAATGCTCCAGAAATCCCATTATACGCATATCAACTCCCGAATGGCTCAAATCTACCACAATTAATTTGATTCAGTCCACACAATTCATAGGAATTAATTTCATATCAAAATGCTAATAATTTCCACAAAATCCGAAATTACACCCCAAAAATCACCTGTGGGGCCCACGTCTCAAAATCCAACGAAACTCACAAAATACGACAACCCATCTAATTACACGTTCAACCATACTAATTTCACTCAAATCCGACTTCAAATCGGTATTCAAACTTGAAAAATATATTTTGTGACATTATAGAAATTTCCTTCTATTTCTCTTGAATATTCAGTAATCTTACACAAAAAATGAAGATGAATTCATGGTATATAATCACAAGGGAGTTGAGAACATTTACCTCAAGTTATGTGGAAAATTTCCTCTCCAAAATCGCCCAACCCGAGCACCAAAATCCGAAAATGGGTGAAAAATGTTAAATCCTCGAATTTTAAGGTTCTGCCCAGTCGATTTTCGCATCTGCGGACAAGATTTGCGCACCTACGCATACGCTTTTGCGGACAAAAATGCATACCTATGGAAACAACCAGCCTCCCAAAACCTCGCATCTGCGGCCCTTTTCTCGCATCTGCGGGCTCGCAGATGCGCTTTCCCCTTTCGCACCTGCGGCCTCGCAGATGCGGCAAAATTCCCCGCACCTTCTAGCACTGCCCAGTCCCACTCTTGGCCGCTTCTGCGACTGATCTCACGCACATGCGGCTTCGCACATGCGATCAAAATCTTTGCAGGTGCGATCACACCAGTAGGAAGCAGTTCTAGCATTTCCTTAAGTCCAAATTTGATTTGTTAACCATCTGAAACTCACCCAAGGCCCCCGGGACCTCAATTAATTGTATCAACAAGTCCCATAACATAACACGGACCTACTCAAGGCCTCAAATCACACCTAACAACATCGAAACGACGAATTACACCTCAATTCAAAATCATTGAGCCTTGAAACTTTAAATTCTATAACTTGCGCCGAAACACATCAAATCACGTCCGATCGACCTTAAATTTTGCACACAAGTCACATTTCACATTACGGACCTATTTCAATTTCCAGAATCGGATTCTGACCCCGATATCAACAAGTCAACCCCCCGGTCAAATATCCCAAAAATTCAACTTTCGGCAATTCAAGCCAAATTCTACTACGGACCTCCAAATAATTTTTCAGACACACTCCTAAGTCCAAAATTACCATACGGAGCTATTGGAATCATCAAAACTCCATTCCGGGGTCGTTTACACATAAGTCGACATTCGATCACTATTTTAACTTAAGCTTTAAACCTTGGAACTACGTGTTCCAATTCATTCCAAAATCTCACCGGACCCGAACCATTTACCCCGGCAATTCACATAATAATTGTAAAGTACAATTTGAGCATTAAAGGGGGAAGCAAGGTTGTAATACTCAAAACGACCGGTCAGGTCGTTACAACCCTAACATGTCGTGATGGCGCCTATCTCGATACTAGGCAAGCCGATAACCTCAATAAACCACAATTTCCTTTAAGTTTGAAAATATAATATTTAAACACAATCCACAAGTCTAACAAATACCGATACACACACTCCCAAAATCTGGTGTCACTGAGTACATGAGTATCTATACATTACAAGTCTGAAAAATGTGGTCTATAATAATCTGAGACCAAATACAATAAACAAAAGGATAGGGGAGGAGAGAAAAGGTCTGCGAAACATGGAAGCTAACCCTAACATGTCGTGATGGCGCCTATCTCGATACTAGGCAAGCCGATAACCTCAATAAACCACAATTTCCTTTAAGTTTGAAAATATAATATTTAAACACAATCCACAAGTTTAACAAATACCGATACATACACTCCCAAAACCTGGTGTCACTGAGTACATGAGCATCTATACATTACAAGTATGAAAAATGTGGTCTATAATAATCTGAGACCAAATACAATAAACAAAAGGATAGGGGAGGAGAGACAAGGTCTGCGAAACATGGAAGCTACCTCTGAATCTCCGAAAAATCGATTGTGTGAAAGAATCAACACCCACTGTATCCAGGATCACCTGGATCTGCACACGAAGTGCAGGGTGTAGTATGAGTACAACCAACTCAGTAAGTAACAATAATAAATAAAGAACTGAAAGTAGTGACGAGCTTCTCAGCTAAGTCCAAATACAGTACTTTCCAATATGAAAGAGTAGGCATGATCTCAAGTTCAACATGTAAGATTTCACTGTAATTTCATATCAAGTTTGACTGAAATAGAAAATAATGTTTTTCCGAAATTTTCCAAACATAGTGATATATGATAGCTGAAATGCAGCAAATAATGAAACCAGTGCATCCTCTCAGAGTAACAGTCACTCAGTCATCCCATTCACTCCAACCTCACATTCGCTCTTTCCTCATAGTCACTCTTTCCTCACAGTCGCTCAACACTCGACACTCGCACTCGATAGGTACTTGTGCTCACTGAGGGTGTGTACAGACTCCGGAAGAACTCCTTCAGCCCAAGCGCTATATCAAGCCAACCATGGCATAAATCAATGAAACATGTTGTGGCGTTGTCACGACCCGAATTTCCCACCGACGAGACTGTTATGGCGCCTAACATTTCACTTGCTAGACAAGCAAACATTAGAGAATCATTAAACCAATTCCTTATTCCCATTTAGTAATTAATAATAATTAACTAAGATGAAATATAATAAGTACGAAATATCATAAAACTGTATTAATTACTACCACCTGGATCTGGAGTCACAATTTATGAGCATTCTAGAATTTACGACAAGTAATAGTCTGAAAGAAATACAACTGTCTGAATGAAAGAAACAGTAGAACAGAAAAGATAGACGGGAACTTCAAGGTCTGTGAACGACGACAAATCTACCTTGAGTCTCCGGAGAATAGACCAATAGCAAAATCTCAATCAACTCGAGCCGGTATCAAATCTGCACAGAAAGTGCAGAGTGCAGTATCAGTATAACCGCCCCATGTACTGGTAAGTGTCGAGCCTAACCTCGATTAAGTAGTGACGAGGCTAAGGCAAGGCACCTACAAATCAACCTGTACAATTTAATAGTGTATATACAAATAACAGAAATGAAGAACTAAACAGGAAATGTTGGGAAGGGAACATACTGAGGGGAATACAAGATAAAGAACTACAACAGAATGATCACCGGAGCAGTCAATATACCATGAATCAACAGGAATAGTGAATACAGTAAGGAAAAATGCACGGCATCGCCCTTCGTGCTTTTACTCTCAATCTCACCATAAAATTAATAGAAACGGCACGGCATCACCCTTCGTGCATTAACACTCATATCATGGCACGACATCACCCTTCGTGCATTAACACTCACAATATGGCACGGTATCACCCTTTGTGCATTAACACTCACAATAAGGCATGACATCACCCTTCGTGCATTAACACTCATAATATGGCACAGCATCACCCTTCGTGCATTAACACTCACAATATGGCACAACATCGCCCTTCGTGCATTAACACTGTCCCTTACCATAATGCAATGCATAAATAACAACGGGGAGATAGAATAACAAGTACAAACCTTACTTCAACATTTGGTTCCATAATATCAATCTCAACTTTGAAATAAAAACTCAATTATCACCAGAAGATCCGAAAACATGATAAGAACGATAAATTGAACAACACTAGTATAACACGTAGCAATTAGGCATAGGAATGAGACAATATAAGAAAAAATAGAGAAATATGGGAAACAGGTAAATTGGCGGATAAGTACTCGTCACCTCACATACCGCTCACATGAATTTCACTTAGCAAGTAATCTAAGGTTCCTAATTCCCTCAAGTCAGGGTTAGACACAACACTTACCTCGCTCCGAAGGCCATTTAATTCTCAATCACAGCTTTTCTTTTGGAATTCACCTCCAAACCACTCGTATCTATTAAAAATGACTCAATAATATCAAATATTCCTAAAGAAATTAATTATATTGCATAAATTAAATTTCCCAAAAGTTTCCTCCAAAAAGTTGAAAAATCAACCCCGGGCCCGCTTGGTCAAAATCCGAGGTTCGGACCAAAATGCACTTACTCATTCACCCCTGAGCCCGAATATATAATTAGTTCTGGAATCCGACCTCAAATTGAGGTCTAAATCCTCAAATTCACAAAATCCCTAGTTTCTACCCTAACCCCTAATTCTACAATGAAAACTCTAGATTTTTGGTTGAATTCTTGTAAATTGAAGTAAAAGATTGAAAGAAACGAGTTAAGGAACACTTACCTATGATTTGGGGAAGAAAATGTCTTTGAAAAATCGCCCTAGGCCTCCTATCCTTTTGAAACGAGAAGAAAAATGGCTGGAGTCCGAATTAAATGAACTCACTGCCCAGCGACCTTCGCACCTGCGGTGCTTTGGTCGCACTTGCGCATCCGCACGTGCGGACAGGACATGCGCTTCTGCAGAAAAGGACTGGGCCAACTGGGGCCGCACCTACGGACAGGGTTCCGCTTCTGTGGTCCCACTCCTGCGGAGAGAAGTCTGCATCTGCGGAAAAATGAAGTCCAGGCCTGGGTCGCACATGCGGGGCTATCGCTCGAACCTGCGACCAAAGGCTCGCAGGTGCGGGCACACCAGATTTGGTGCACCAGCAGCCTTGTTGAGGTTTGAACTCAACTCGCGCATCGCCCGAATGGCACCTGAGCCCTCGGGGCTCCAAACCAAACATGCACGCAAGTCTAAAAACATCATACGGACTTGCTCGCGCGATCAAATCGCCAAAATAACACCTAGAACTATGAATTTAGCACCAATTCAAATAAAATTCTCAAGAACACTTTAAAATTTCTATTTTCTCAACTGGATGTCTGAATCACGTCAAATCAACTCCGTTTCTCACCAAATTTCACAGACAAGTCTTACATATCATTATGAACTTGTACCGGACTCCGAAACCAGAATACGGACCCGGCACTAACAATGCCAAACACCAATCAATTCTTAAAAATAATTAAATTTTTAGACTTTGAATTTTCATCAAAAATTCATTACTTGAGCTAGGGGCCTCCAAATTCAATTTCGGGCATACGCCTAGGTCCTATAATTCGACACAGACCCACCGGGACCATCAAAATATATATCCGGGCTCGTTTACCAAAAATATTTACCGAAGTCAACTAAAATTAACTTTTAAGGCAAAAATTTTTATTTTTATTAGTTTTCAACATAAAATATTTTCGAAAACATGTCCGGACTGCGCACGTAAATCGAGGAGGGTAAAATGAGATTTTTAACGTTTAAGAGCGCAAATTCGAGTTCTAAAACATAATATGACCTTTTGGGTCATCACAGGCGTGCAGCCCGATCCATAAATATCCTCACAATTAGGCCCTCGGCCTCACTCAGTTATCAACTTCTCCAGTCTCTCGGGCTCTCAGAAATCATGATAAGCAGCCCAACAACAATGATATGATGCATCAATAATGAATAAGAGAGACTGAGGTAAAAATGTGCAAATAGAACTGTGACTGAGTGCAAAACAGTAATTTAGCAAATAATTTCACAAGTACACGACCTCTGTGGGTCCCAACAGTGTAAACATATGATTTAAACATGATTCATAAATCAATTTCTCTAATACGGGAAAAAATGTACGGATATGAACAGATTTTTCAACTACACAGTTCTACGAAATTGACCAAGTCATAATTCCTACAGTGAACGCCTACACGCCTGTCACCTAGCATGTGCGTCACCTCAAAACCAATCACATAATACATATTCCGGGGTTTCATACCCTCATGACCAAAATTAGAACTGTTACTTACCTCAAGCCGTGTAATTCTTTATTCTGCAATGTCTTTTCCATGTGAATTGGCCTCCAAACACCTCGAATCTAGCCACAAATAATTCGATTCAGTCAATAAAATTTATTAGAATTAATTCCATAAGAAAATACTAATTTTCCAACGAAATTCGAAATTTAGCTCAAAAATCGCTCGTGGGGCCCATGTCTTGGAATTCAACGAAACTCACAAAATCCGACAACCCATTCAATTATGAGTCCACCCATACCAATTTTATCAAATTCCGATAACAACTCGGCCTCCAAATCTAAACTTTCAGGTTTTGAAAGATTTTGCAAAAATCCTAATTTCTTCCATTTAAATCCGAATTAAATGATGAATGTATCCATGGATTTATGAAATATAATCACTTTTGAATATAGAAAACTTACCCAAGTTGAAGTCTTGAAGAAATCCTCAAAATCTCCCAAGAACCGTGCTCCAAAAATCCAAAACTAAATGAAGGAAATGACTATTTTTGGTCATTAAGTTTCTGCCAAAAAAAAACACACTATTTTGGTCGCTAAGATTCCAATCCCGTCGCTAAAAGTGTCAAATCTGGTCGCTATATGTGCGCACCAGAACTGTTTACATCAGTAGTTTTGTTTTCACTAAAAAGGCTATAACTCCATCATACGAACTCGGAATTCAACAATTCTTGTTCCTACGAGTCACAAATAATAATACGACCCTATTAGTTTAATTGAAACTCAATTCGGAGCTCATTTACTCAATGCGATACCAATTTCGCTCGTTAAATAATTAACTCATGTTTCGCGCTAAAAACTCAACTGCGACTTGATGGAATTAGACCAAACTTTTTAGATCACTCCTATAATTCATTATAAAAATTCCGGAAGTCTCGAAATAAAATTTTGATCTCTAGAACTAAAAAATAGATCTTCGAATCATTACATGCTTATGCTGAAAACATCAAACTCTTCCAAATCTTTTCCCCGACAGTCTTTAGTATATGAACCATAAGTTCTTGTACTCAATTCCAACTGCCAAACGGTTTAAATTTCTGCAAACTAGATATAAATGGCTACAACTTTCATGTTTTGCTCATTGCCCAGCTCCTTATAAATTGTGAGATATAAGCTCCCAAATTTGGTTCCATGTATCAGAAATTTCTGGCAAAACTGCTTTACCAGCCTTCATTCAGTCGACCATAACTTTCTGTACAAATGTCTAAATGATGAATGGTTTAACTTTCTGGAAACTAGAATCAAAGGGCTACAATTTTATGTTTTGAAATATTTCAGATTCCTTATATATTTCAAGATATAATTTTCCAAAATCAGCTCCACGATTGCATCAGTTGCTGTCCAAAAACAGCTTCTGCAGCACAACAATTCCAGCAGCTCCTTTTGTCCAAAATCCATTCCGTTAACCTTCCGAAATCCACCCGAGGACCTCGGGACCTTAACCAAATATACCAACATATCCCAAAACATAATACGAACTTAGTTGAGGCTTCAAACCATGCCAAACTATGCCAAAATTACGAAGCACGCATCGAATCGAATTATGAGTTTTCAAATCTTCCAACTTCTATATTTTGCGCCGAAACATAACAAATCAATTCTGATTGACCTAAAATTTTGCACACAAGTCATATATGACATAACAGATTTATGAAAATTTTCAGAACTAAATTCTGATATCAAAAAGTCAACTTCTCGGTCAAACATCCCAAAAATTCAACTTTCGCTATTTCAAGCCTAATTCCTCTACCGACCTCAAAATAATTTTTCGGACACACTCCTAAGTCCAAAATTACCATACGGAGCTATTGAAATCATAAAAACTCTATTCCGAGGTCGTTTACACATAAGTCAATATCCGGTCAACTATTTCAACTTAAGCTTCTAACATGAAATTCTTTCTTCCAAGCTAAATCCGAAATACCTTAAAACCAAAACCGACAATTCACACAAGTCATAATACCTTGCTGGAAGTTATTCAAGACTTCAAATTGTTAAAATGAGCGTAAATGCTCAAAACGACAGGTCGGTTCGTTACATTATATGACTACATCAGAGAACGCCAGTATGTTGAGGATCCGGGGTCGTATTTGTGTGCCATATGTAGATGGGCTGTGTGAATTGATTCTTGAAATAATTTAATTATGTCTACTCCGTGTGGTTCCATTTTATCTAGCACTTTTTTTATTAGTTCGTTTAAAAAGAAGCAATAATTTTTCTGTATTTAAGAATAATTTGATAGAAAAATTATTTTGATATCTCAAAAAGAATTATTCCAAAACTATGTCTAGATTCTTTTTCTTAATACTCCACCCGTTTCAATTTATGTGAACCTATTTCCTTTTTAGTCTGTATAAAAAAGAATGACTCATTTCCTTATTTGGAAATAATTTACATTTATGCAATGATTTATATGTGCCTCATTTTACACCACAAGTTTAAAAGTCTTTTCTCTTTTCTTAAAATTCGTGCCCAGTCAAATAGGTTCACATAAATTAAAACGGATGAAGTATTATATTAATGAGTCTTTATTATAGTAATTATTTTAAATATATTTGTAACAAAAAATTAATTTATTTTTGAATTCAATTGGGACAAAATAAATCAGACAATTGAATGCTCATTAGTATGGATTTGTACGTTTGTATTGAAAAGTCAGTGGACCAATCTTAATGGCTTAAGATTTAACGTATTTTGGAATAACCTTTATGGATTGAACGTTTCTGATGGTCTACTTCTTTGAATAGTATGTAATATGGAACAGATAGTCTACTTTTTTAGACTATATATACCTCTTTGTCTTCATGTTGGAATAGAGTGAACAGAGTTAAATACGGTGGGGAAATGTTAGTCACTTAAAAGAAGTAATTATATGCAATCTAGAGAAAATGACAACTAACATATCGCACCATGTTAAATTATGTAGATAGGGTACAAAATTATCACAATATCGGGGTATATAACTTAAATCTTTTCTAGCTAGATATATCAGGATAAGGTTGTGAGAATTGAACCAGCAACTTCATACAGATTTGACCACTGAGCTATGCTTTTGGGTTGTGACAAAAGGATTCAAAATATGATATATAGAAACACCAAATGAACTTTACCTTATATATACAATACATAATTTTTCGGTTAAGTTGATTCGGATGAACCGCTTCCGCTCTTAAATTCGTCCATGCCAACAAGTTTATTGCATGATACTCCAATAATAATACATCAACATTTAATGAACAATTTTCCCCACATGATGTGCCCAAAGTTTTAGAGGAATTTAGAAATTGGTGGTTAACCATTAATGGATAATGAACCCACCGGGGAAATATTTTGCAGTCGATATTTTAAATCACCTTGAAATAATTTAATTATGTCTACTCCTTGTGGTTCCATTTTATCTGGCACTTTTTATTATTAGTTCGTTTAAAAAGAAGCGATAATTTTTCTGTCTTTATCCTTCCGATTATGCCTCCCATATGTCACATGTCAAAGAAGAAGCGTCATCACGTGATCAAATAAATTGGATAGGAAATTTTATGGTCATATTCAAGCTAGCACATCTTAGACTAATTGTTGGAGGTCGCCAAAGGTTTAGTTTGGGTGTTCGGTGTAGAAATTTAGAGTTGAAGAAAGTGAACGGGTTATTCTCAATATTTTATCCATGAGGATGCTATGTGAATTGTTAAGGAAGGTAAAGTATGTGCAGTCACATTAGGCCTTATGAAATCTTAAAGGAAATAGGCCAAACTATGAGTATGATGTTTCCCCTATTATTGTCCTCCGTGTACCCGGTGTATCATGTGTCTATGTCTATGAAGGTAATTATAAATCCTTTGTCTATCCTTCCGGTGAAAGCTAGTGAATGTGAAGTTAATGGATAATTGGGTTGTGAGGGGTATCTATTTGTCATCCTTGTTAGATAAGTCTGAGAGTTGAGATTTCCTCCGTTAATATGTTATGACGAGGTCTATAAGTCGAGGAGGCCATCTTGAGGTCCAAAAGTGTTACGGAAATAAAATGTTCTCACTTGAGTGTATAGACAAATGATTGTGAATCGAAAGGCACATTATAAGTGTTATTCTTTAACTATGTGAAGCTCATGTCTAGATGTCACTCTTGTTAATATAATGGCCTTAATGTTGAGATCCGTGTTGTTGATAAAATCAGGGTTTGAATCAAATCAACTCTTTTAAATCCAGTTCCAGTAAAATCATTTAAAGACATCTTTCAACAGTTTTCAAACAAAGGCTCAATGCAAAGGTGAGCAAAAATAATGAAATCATAATCAACCCCTCGGGCAACATCACTCATATATAGCCCCTCGAGCAAACCTCACAATAACTCCTATACAGGCCCTCGGGTAGACCGCACCATCGCTCATGCCTCCCAGTCACTAAGCGCTCGGCACTCGCACTCAGTAGGTACCTGCGCTCACTGGGGGTGTGTACAGACTCCGGAGGGGTTCCTTCAGCCCAAGCGCTATATCAAGCCAATCATAGCATAAATCAATGAGGCCCTCGGCCTATATCAAACATGTTGCGGCGTGCAGCTTGATCCCATAAATATCCTCACAAATTAGTCCCTCGTCCTTACTTAGTCATAAACCTCTCCAGCCTCTCGGGCTCTCAAAAATTAAAGTATTCAGCCCAAACAACATTTATATGATGCATCAAAATAGAGTAATAGAGACTGATTTATGCTGTAAATGTGTATAAACATGACTGAGTATATAGTACCTGCGCTCAGTAGGTACCTGCGCTCACTGGGGGTGTGTACAGACTCCGGAGGGGTTCCTTCAGCCCAAGCGCTATATCAAGCCAATC
The DNA here is from genome assembly GCF_000390325.3 of Nicotiana tomentosiformis. Classification (NCBI taxonomy): domain Eukaryota; kingdom Viridiplantae; phylum Streptophyta; class Magnoliopsida; order Solanales; family Solanaceae; genus Nicotiana; species Nicotiana tomentosiformis. The sequence continues at coordinate 6,975,673 of NC_090820.1, read as the reverse complement.
ATAGCATAAATCAATGAGGCCCTCGGCCTATATCAAACATGTTGCGGCGTGCAGCTTGATCCCATAAATATCCTCACAAATTAGTCCCTCGTCCTTACTTAGTCATAAACCTCTCCAGCCTCTCGGGCTCTCAAAAATTAAAGTATTCAGCCCAAACAACATTTATATGATGCATCAAAATAGAGTAATAGAGACTGATTTATGCTGTAAATGTGTATAAACATGACTGAGTATAGAATTTTAATCAACAACAATGAGAGGATAGCAAGAAAATACCTCTAAGGGTCCACATAACACTGGCATAAGGCCTAAACATGGCATCCAGCCTGACTTACAGAAATTCTTTCTAAAACACATAAGAATCATATAGTTTGAACAGAATGTTTAACTTTACAGTTGATACGGGATGGACTAAGTCATAATCCCCAATAGTGCACGCCCACACGCTCGTCACCTAGCATGTGCGCCACCTCCAAATAGTAAAATGATACAAAATTTCGGGATTTCATACCCTCAGGACCAGATTTACAATCGTTACTTACTTCAATCCGAGCAAATCTCTACTCCGTAATGCCCTTGCCTCTCGAATCGGCCTCCGAGCGTCCCGAATCTAGCCACAAGCAATACAATACGATCAAAATAGGCTAAAGGGATCAATTCCATGAGAAAAATACCAAATTATAGCCAAAATTCGAAATCGACCCAAACCTGGCCCCCGGGCCCACGTCTCGAAATCCGACAAAAGTCACAAAACCCGAAAGCACATTCACTCACGAGTCTAGTCATACCAAATTTACCAAAATCCGACAACAAAATCCCCTTCAAACCCTCAAAATTCCATCTCAAGAACTCTTTCACTTTTTCCCCAATTTGTCACCCCAAATCATAATTTAGATGATACAAATCAAGATATAATCTTGGAATTTAATCGAAATCAAGTGAGAAATACTTACCCCAATCAACTCCATGAAAATCCCTTCAAAAATCGCCTAAATCCGTGGTTTGTAGCTCAAAATTTAAAAAATGAGTTCAAACCCTCGATTTTGAAATTTAACACTTTTGCCCAGATTTTCTTATTCGCGATCGCGGAAATGGCCTCGCGATCGCGAAGAACAACTTCGCTCCCTCAGAAATTTACTCCACGCGAACGCGTAACACCTCACGTGAACGCGATGCACTAGCTGCTCACACCTATGCGATCGCAATTGTCCTCACACGACCGCAAAAAGTAACACTCAAACTCCAGTGCTGCCTCACTTCTTCTTCACGAATGCGGCCTAGTCCACGCGTTCGCGGTGCACTGCCCGATAACCTTACGCGATCGCGTCTTCATCTTTGTGAACATGAAGAACAATTTTAGCTGACCTCTCAGATGACCTACGCGATCGCGAGATCTCCCTCGCGAATGCTATGAAGAAAAATGTCTGTAATAACACCAGAAAATCTACCAACTCCCTAAGTCCAAAAATGACCCGTTGAGCATCCGAAATACGCCTGAGGCCCCCGGGACCTCAACCAAACATACCAACCAATCCTAAAATACCTTACGGGCTTAGTCGAACCTTCGAATCACTCAAAACAACATGAAAATACTAAATTATCCCCGAATTCAAGCCTAAGAACTTCTAAACTTTCGAATTCACCAACGATGCCGAAACCTACCAAATCACGTCTGAATGATCTCATATTTTGCACACAGGTCTGAAATAACACCACGAACCTACTCCAACTTCCGAAAATCCAATCCGACCCCGATATCAAAATTTTCACTGTCGGCGAAAATCGCCAAACTTCTAGCTTTCGCCAATTCAAGCCTAATTCTACCACGGACCTCCAAATCACATTCCGGACGCGCTTCTAAGTCCAAAATCACCTAACGGAGCTAACGGAACCATCAAAATTCAAATCCGAGGTCGTTTACATATACGTCAACGTCCGGTTGACTTTTCCTACTTAAGCTTCTACTTTAGAGACTAAATGTCTCAATCCACTCCGAAACCACCCCGGACCCGAACCAACTAACCCGATATATCATAATATAGCTGAAAAGCACAAAAGGAAGCAGAAATGAGGAAAACGGGGCTATAACTCTCGAAACGACCGGCCGGGTCGTTACAATTTAAGAATAATTTGATAGAAAAATTATTTTGATATCTCAAAAAGAACTATTCCAAAACTATGTCTAGATTCTTTTTCTTAATATTATATTAATGAGTCTTTATTATAGTAATTATTTTGAATATATTTGTAACAGAAAATTAATTTATTTTTGAATTCAATTGGGACACAATAAATCAGACAATTGAATGCTCATTAGTATGGATTTGTCCGTTAGTATTGAAAAGTCAATGGACCAATCTTAATGGCTTAAGATTTAACGTATTTTGGAATAACCTTTATGGATTGAACGTTTCTGATTCTGATGGTCTACTTCTTTGAATAGTCTGTAATACGGAACAGAGAGTCTACTTTTCTTTTAGACTATATATACCTTTTTGTCTTCATGTTGGAATAGAGTGAACAGAGTTACAAACTTTTCTTCCCTTTTCTTTTACGCAGAGTTTTCTACTCATTAATTTTTGTTGTTTCTCTTCCGAATTATACTAGAAGAGCTTGTTGAATTTCGGGGAATACGCCTAATATTATTCATTACGGTGTAGGCGTAATATTCTTAAAGAGAGTGTACCTGACACGCCTCAAGCTAAATCTTATTCTCCATAATCCAATATTTTTCCAACATAATTTAACGTTAAATTCTTATTTTTCATTAATAATGCATTTATAGTTACAAAAATTTATCGCATGTTTAAGATGACAAGTTCCAAAAGTCATTAATATTTCTTTCTTAAAATTTTACGCCTAATAAACTACACCACATAAATTTAATTAAATACACCATCTTCTATAATGTAGGGGTTTCTCATCTTGCACATTTTCGAAATATTAACGTAAATAGAGCCCTGATAATGCAAAAAATATATACACCGTTAGTGCATACTAGGAGTTAGGTAAATATCTTTTTTGAATTCTTCACTCTGCTCGCCTACCAACTAAATACTGGTCCCCTCAGAAATTAATACCTTTCTATTCAATCAAAGTTATGTACTCAAATCTTACTATAAATAGAGCCGAAGAATGCATCAATTTCTCCGTCCTTCAATTTCAATTATCATAACTAAGTTTTAACAAAAGATGGGTTCCAAGGCATTTATGTTTCTTGGCCTTTGTTTGGCCATTTTTGTAATGATAAGCTCTGAGGTTTTAGCTAGGGAGTTGGCTGAGACTTCCACCACTTCAGAAGAGGACTGTAAGAACCCTCTCATTATTTGCATATATGTTCAATTCTCTACTTAATTCAATGTTGCCTTATTTTTATCTAGTGAAATTATTTAACCTTTCCAATTAGAGTTTAACGTGTCATAACGATATTATTTAAATCCCATTAAAACAAGTAGGTACCTAAACTGTAGTTTGAAATTACCACATATTTACTAAGGTATATAATTACTAGGATAATAATAACACAATACATTAATTACAATTGTATTAGTGGTTACTAATGTTAGATTGACCAAGACAGAGGCGGGTCCAAATTTCAAGAGAATGTGTGCATTATTATAAAGAGGTGGATTTAAAATTTACATTTGACGTGCTTAACTTTACTTATATTTTTGAAATTATAGGTTCAAAATTATATTCTTTTTAAAATTTTAGTGATTTTTACGTTTATATCTATACTCCATTCCAAAAATAAGACCGCCCGAAGTGAGATTTGAACCATCAATTTCACGTAAAGGTGCAATTATTGCACCATAAGAGTCTTTGAGCAAAAGTTCACACACATATAATTAAGTACTTTTCAAGAACTATACTATTGTTATATACTCCCTCCGTTTCAATTAATGTGAACATGTTTGATTGGGCACGAAGTTTAAGAAAAATTGAAGACTTTTAAAATTTGTGGTCCTAAACAAGTCAAAAAGGGGCCCACCGTATTTGTGTGGTTATAAAAGCATCTCATTAAGGGTAGAATTTGATGTTTAACCTAAATTGTTTTCAAATTTAGAAATGAGTCATTCTTTTTGAAACGGACCAAAAAGGAAATAGGTTCACATAAACTGGATCAGAAGAAGTATGATTTAACGAGAGGAGTATGGGTTCACATGAACCCATATCCTAGGACCTAGATACGCCTCTGGACCAAGACTCTTAGGGTCGTTTGGTATAAGGGATAATGGATACTTAATTCGGGGATTAAATTTAAAATAAGTTTATATCACGTTTGGTTGGGATAATATCATGGGATAACTGATCCCGCAATTAGTTATCCCGGGATTGTAACATTATTTTTATCTCTATGGGAGGGTGGGATAATAACCCTAGGATAACTCATACTAGGATAACATATTTTAAACCTTCTAAAATATAATCATAAATCTTACAACTTTATGGATTACATATTTTCTACGTAATTCTGTGTTAGGATCACATAATAAGCTAAAAAAAAGGAAGACTAATAAAGCAGTTAAAGAACAACATTCTTATTTTCACAATTGATGCAGCAAAGAAATCCAATAACAAGAATGAAGTACATGAAGCTCAATACGGCGGTGGAGGATACCCTGCCAGATACCCTGCCGCCGGATACCCAGTTCCTGGTGGCGGAATCTCTGTCGGTGGTGGCGGATATCCTAATGGCGGCCGTGGTGGTGGTGGCTATCCTGGCGGTGGACGCGGACGCGGAGGTGGTGGATGATACTGCCGCTATGGTTGCTGCGGCCGCCGGAATTACAATGGTTGCAGCAGGTGCTGCTCCTACAAAGGTGAGGCCATCCATGGATAAGGTCACTATATTGAAGCTAAGCCTCACAACTTATCATCATGTGGAGCAATATATAAAACCTTTGTACTTTGTAAAGCCTCAAGATGTAATAGTAGTGATCTTGCAGCTTTTTAGAGCTTGTTGTAACAAGTTATGAATAAAGTTAAGTCAACAACAACAACCCAGTGAGATCTCACAAGTGGGGTCTGAGGAGGGTAGTGTGTACGCAGACCTTACCCCTACTCCGGAGGAGTAGAAAGGCTGTTTCCGGTAGACCCTCGGCACAAGAAAGAAAGAGATAGTGTAATAGTAACAGCAATGGAATCTAGAAAGATAACACCAGCAACACAATAACCAAAAAATAGAGAGCAAAGTAGTAGCACTAAGAAGTAACAAAGGCACAATACTACAAACGCAAGGGAATAATATGTACACAAAGGGCCACTAAACATACTACAGCCTAACTTACGACCCTAATGAAGTATTAAGAACACAACTGGAGCTACTAGCAGCCTAAAATAAAACACTAACATACTAGCCTCCTATCTCCTAACCTACAACCCTAATGCTTGACCTCCATAACTTCCTATCGAGGGCCATGTCCTCGAAAATCTGCATCCGCATCATGTCCTGCCTGATCACCTCTCCCTAATATTTCTTAGGTCACCCTCTACCTCTTCCCATACCCGTCAAGGCCAGCCGTTCACACCTCCTTACCGGTGCATCCAGGCTTCTCCTCTTCACGTGCCCGAACCATCTAAGCCTAGCTTCCCGCATCTTGTCTTCCATGGGAGCCACGCACACCTTTACCCGAATATCTTCATTCCTAATCTTATCTAGCTTAGTGTGTCCGCACATCTATCTCATCATCCTCATCTCTGCAACTTTCATCTTCTGGGTATAAGAATTTTTGACTGGCCAACACTCTGCCTCATACATCATGGCCGGCCTAACCACCACTCTATAGAACTTTCCTTTAAGTTTCGAAGGCACCTTCCTGTCACACAGGACCCCAGACACTAGCCTCCACTTCATCCACCCCACTCCTATACGGTGCGTGACATCCTCGTCGATATCTCCATCCCCCTGAATAATCGACCCCAGGTACTTGAAGTTCTCTTTCTTGGGGATGACTTGAGAGTCAAGCCACACGTCCATGTCCGCTTCACCCGGCACACCACTGAACTTGAACTCCACGTATTCAGTTTTAGTCCTACTCAACTTGAATCCTTTAGACTCAAAGGTCCGTCTCCAAATCACCAACCTCTCGTTAATACTGCCCCGCGTCTCATCAATCATAACTATATCATCATCGAATAACATACACCATGGCACTTCCCCTTGAATATGGTGTGTCAGTGCGTCAATGTCACGACCCGGAATTCACTAGTCGTGATGGCACCTAACTCATCCCGCTAGGTAAGCCAATTAACGATTTCCCATTTTCAATTAATTTAATAACACAATTTAACAAAGGAGTTATCTAAGTCTTATACATCCCCAAGGACTGGTAGTACAAATCATGAGCTTCTAAAAATAGAATTTACAAGCTGATATGAAGTAAATACATCTTCTGTTTGAAAAGTACATAAACAGAGTTTTTATAAATTTAGGGCTACCATGAACAAGGGGCAGCTACAACAGGAACACAGGTACATCTTCAATCCCGGCAACCATAGAACACAGCAACAACATCAACCAATATCTGCACGCAATGTGCAGAAGTGTAGTATCAGTACAACTGGCCCCATGTACTGAGTAAGTATCTTGTCTAACCTCGTTGAAGTAGTGACGAGGCTTTAGTTAAAAGATGCTCATTGATAAAACCCGTAATGTAACTAACAATAAAACTATACTATAGTACAACAGAGTAGAGAACACGAAACGATTATACAAAGCAATAACGGAGTACTAAAAGAAAACACAATTCAACAGGTATCAAAATCTCACCCAATCCTTTCCTGAGAACGAATGCCAATAAATCACAATAATCACATCAAAACTTTCATAGTGTGAAAAATATACCCAAGACATCAAATTATGACGGGAAATGGACTGTTAATGATGGAAAATAAACTTTTTATTAAGCAGTTTTGTTTTTGGCTCATTTCAATATTTTTGGGTGAAAGAACACGGTTTGGGGCAATTTTGCATAGAAATTTCATAGGAAATATTAAGGTAAGTCACTTGTGATCTTTGTTAGTCAATAATATTGAATTATCATCGAATATTCCGACTAGATTACGTATTTTTGTGGTGTAATTCGAGAAATTGGGCCTAGGGATTTGAAATAATATTCGAGGATTTGAAGGTCGAGTTGATGTCGGAATTTGATATAGTTAGACTCATATCGGAATGTATTGTTGATTTCTGTGGCAATTGTAATATTTGAGCACTTGAGGTGCAATTTATGAGATGTTGTAATATTTGAGCACTTAGTGTGCAATTTGTGATATGTTGCGATATTTGAGCACTTGAGGTGCAATTTGTAATATGTGGTGATATTTGAGAACTTGACGTGCAATTTGTAATATGTTGTGATAATTGATCATTTGAGGAGCAATTTATAATATGTTGTGATATTTGAGTACTTGAGGTGCAAGTTGTGTTATGTTGTGATATTTGGGCACTTGAGGTGCGATTTGTGAAATATTATGATATTGATACCCATGCGGTGATATAAGGTCAGGGTGTTGAAATACATGTGGCGAGATAAGGTGGGCTTGATACGCGTGGCTAGTAGGGAGACTACTATAAGTCATACAGTGTGATAAGGTGGGCTAAAACGCATGATGCTTTTTTGGGAAAAATGATTTTAAAAAACCAAATGCGAAGGCTCCCGCGGTGATATAATGAAAGATTGAAATTTATTTATGATTTGGGACTTATAACGACCCGGCCAGTCATTTTGAGTGTTACAGCCCGGTTCCCCCATTTACTGTTTGTCATGTGTTCAATTTTAATTTTGTGACTCGTCGGAGAGGTTTCAGAATGAATTGGAACACTTAGTTCTAAGACTTAAAGCTTAAGCTGAAAAGGTGGCCGAATGTTGACTTATGTGTAAACGGCCCCGGAATAGAATTTTGATGAATCCAATAGCTCTGTATGGTAATTTTGGACTTAGGAGCGTGTCCGGAAAAATGGCTAAAATAGAAATTTAAGTTTGAAAGTTTGACCAGGGAGTTGACTTTTTGATATCGGGGTCGGAATCTGGTTCTGAAAATTTTCATAGTTCCGTTATTTCATTTATGACTTGTGTGCAAAATTTGAGGTCAATCGGACTTGATTTGATAGGTTTCGGCATCGAATGTAGAACTTGGAATTTCTTAGTTTCGTTAAGATTGAATTGGGGTATGATTCGTGGTTTAAGCATTGTTTGATTTGATTTGCAGTTTCGACTAAGTCTGTAATATGTTTTGAGACTCGTTGGAATGTTCGGATGGGGTTCCGAGTAGCTCGGGTGAGTTTCGAGGTGGTTTCGGACCATTTCTAGGCTATTTCTAGTTACTGGTTTTTTGCTACAGGGGTGTACTGTGCGTTAGGGTGGATCTAGCCGTGATAGCAAAGAGAAAAATAGGAAAAACGGAGCTGTGCTATGTGATCGCGGAAGCCTTCACACGATCACATAGACTAAAATCTCTTCTGCACTAACCCTACTTTGGAAGCTTATATCTTGCAATCTATAAGGAATTTAGAGATGATCCAAAATTGAAAATTGTAGTCCTTGATGTCTAGTTTTTAGAAAATTAAACCATTTGTCATTTGGAGTTTTGTACCAAATGTTATAACCATTGTACTAGAGGCTATCTGGAAGAGTTGGAAAAGGCTGTTGGAAAATATGTTCATCACGATCACGGGGGAATGGCCGCGATTGCTTAGAGTAAAAATGCTCTCAAAATTTTTGTGCTTCGCGATCGCAAAACATTTTCCGCAATCACATAGGGTAAATGACTGGGCAACATATTTAAGTTCTGAAAAGGGACTTCGTCCCATTTTCCATTTTTACCAATTTGGAGCTCGGGAAGAGGCAATTTTTGGGAGATTTTCAAGGAAAACAATGGGAAAAATATTTTTAATTCAATATTGGTAAAATAGTTATTTTTAACATTTAATTGGTAAATTAAGTTGAAAAATTTAGAAAACCCCCTTGGTTTAATTTAAAGATTTGAGGGTCGAGTTGATGTCGGGATTTGGTAAAATTGATATGGTTGGACTCGTGGTTGAATGGGCGTTCATATTTTGTAACTTTTGTTGAGTTCCGAGACGTGGAAACCACGATTGATGTTTTATTATAATTTTGGATTTTGTGGGAAAATTAGTATTTTGATATGGAATTAATTTCTATAATTTGTGTTGACTGAATCAAATTAATTGTGACTAGATTCGAGTCGTTCGGAATTTGATACGCACAGAATGAAATTTCTGGAGCATTGTTTAACTTGCTCGATATTGGATTCGGCTTGTTCGAGGTAAGTAACACTTCTAAACTTGGTGCTGAGGGTATGAAGCCCCGTATTACGTGCTATGTGATTTGGTATTTAGGTGACACACATGCTAGGTGACGGGTGTGTGGGCGTGCACTGTGTGAATTATGACTTCGTTATTTCTGTGGTACTGTGAGGTTACCTGACCTTATCTGTAACCATGAAATCTCTACGTACTAGAGCTATTGAGCTGTGATCCATGTTAGAAACCATGTCTAGGCTACATGCTTATTCTGTTGGAACCCATTGAGGCCGTTACTGATGTTAACTTATTTGCTTACATTGCAATTTCATATTCAGTCATGTTCATTCATTTCATATCATATCTCATCTTCTCTTGCTACATACTGACAAATCATATCGTCATTTTGGGCTAGTTTCCTGACAATGTAAGCCCGAGAGACTAGAAAGATTGATGACTGAGTGAGGCCGAGGGCCTGATTTTGGGATATTGATACTATAGCACGTGAGTTGTCCGTGCAGCACGTGAGTTGTCCGTGCTGATTCAGATATTGATACTATAGCACGTGAGTTGCCCGTGCTGATTCAGATATTGATACTATAGCACGTGAGTTATCCGTGTGGTTTATAGCGCTTGGGCTGAAAGAGCCCCTCAGGAGTTTGCACACACCCCTAGTGAGCGCGGTTGATTTATATTGAGGGATGGATCTTCCCTGGACATGGATCTTGTCCGAAGCATTTATACCTGGGGATGGATCTTCCCCACGGGCTAGATTGGCCCTATTCAGTACTGAGTGACTAATGATCTGTTGATGTATATATTCCGTGATGGATCTTCCCTGGGCCGGATTGGCCATATACAGTACTGAGTGATTGAGCATGATGAGTGGAAAGTGTGAGATAGTGAGATTGAGTACTCTAAGAATGTGAGTACATGAGTTCATCTCTAAGATACGTTGCATTGACATGCACACATGACATACAAGCATAGAGATGTATTTTCCTCATGTTGTACGGTATCACGTCATTCATGACTTCTCACACATTTGACATATAGGCATAATGATGCATTTTACACTGGCTATCTGGAATGAAAATGAAACATCTTATTTATTGTTGGAAGGAGTTTTGGAAAAATTACTGTTTTCAAACTTACTCATATTTTTGGCAATTTCGGTAAACGACTTGGGTTTTCACTGATACACTTGAAAGGCAGAACTATTTTCAGAAATCATGATTAAGCTGAGAATTTTATCTTTGAGTTACTTCTTTTATTACTTACTTTATGTTGTTATGAACTATTGTTGGTTATTAGAGTTGGACTCTGACCTTGGTACAAGCTCATCACTACTTTTAACCTAAGGTTAGGTTTGTTACTTATCGAGTACATGGGGTGGGTTGTACTCATACTATACTTGTGCACCTTGCGTGCAGATGTTGGTTACTGATGTTGTTGTGATCGACGGGAGCTGGAATTGAAGACGTACATGCATTCCGGTTGTAGCTGCCTCTTGTTCATGATAGCCGTAGATTTATAAAAAAATGTTTATGTACATTTCGGACATATGATATATTTATTTCATATCAGGTTTGTAAATTCTAATCTTAGACGCTCATGATTTGTACTACCAGTTTTTGGGAAAATGTATCAGTTTCAAATATTTTCTTTTAATTAATTGCCTAAATAATTTCATTGGAATTGGTTAGTTGTTAATTGGCTTACCTAGCAGGTTGGGTTAGGTGCCATCACGACTAGCTGAATTTTAGATTGTGACAGGACTGCGAGGCGGTACCTCGGGAATGCCCTTTGTTGAAACTTATTTTTGATTTGGGACTACGAGGCGGTACCTCGAGAGTGCCTTTTCTTAATATTTTTTTATGACTGCATTTTCCTTTGATTATTTTATTTTTCCGTAATATGTAAATTCTCGTGTTCTTCTATGATGTATTATTTGATTTTATTATATGTTTTTTACTCCTTGTTGTATTGTGCTGGCTTTGGATCTTCGTACGAGACTGTCACGACCCAAAATCCATTAAGGTCGTGATGGCGCTAGACACCACTGTCGGGCAAGCCAACAATAAATACTAAATTGGGTTCTCATTTTTATTACATTTGAAATCATATTTTCCCTTAATATACATAGTAAAGAATGGGGATTTACAGAGTAAATAATAATACTTTTAACAAATTCATTACAGAACAACCCATAATCCTCCCAAAACCTGGTGTCACAAGTGCATAAGCATTTGCTAAGAATATAAAATAAAATACAGCAAATGTCCTGTAACGACCCGACTTGTCGTTTTAAGAATTAATATCCCATTCAATGACTTAAGGTCCCGGGCAACTTTATAATATGTATTATGACCCGCGGGTGTGGTTGAGTTTGATTTTTGGAAGATTTAGAATTTAATTGAAAGAAAAATTCTCATTATGAAGCTTAAATGGAAAGAATTGACCAAAGAGTTGACTTTTGAGCAAACGACCCCGGAATAGAATTTTGATGATGTCAATATCTTCGTATGGTGATTTTGGACTTAGGCACGTGTTCGGATTTGGATTTGGAAGTCCGTAGGACAATTCGACGCGTTTTGGCGAAAGTTGGAAAATAGACGATTTTCGGAAAGTTCGATCGAGAATGTTTGATAACAAGGTCGGAATATGATTCTGGAAATTGGAATAGGTCTGTTATGTCACTTATGACTTGTGTGCAAAATTTGAGGTCAATAGGACTTGATTCGATAGGTTTCGACATCGAATGTTGAAGTTGGAAATTTCATAATAGACTAAGGTTTCAAGTGAGTTCGCACAAGACCTAACTTTAAATGATCATACCTCTCTTGATATGAAGATTTATATGGTGTATTACCTATCAAACTAAGGGTCTATGTGTCTAGTTTCCAACGCTTCAAACCGTTCATCATTCGGACATTCTTACAAGAAGTTATGACCAAATTACCAAAGGCTGAAAAATGCAATTCTGCGATCGCAAAATCATTATGCGATCGCAAAACTGGTCGTAGAATGGACTAGAATAGCCCAGTTCTGGGCACCGATTTTGCGATCAGTTTTGTGGCCCACATACCCATTCTGCGTTCCATTATGCGACTGCAGACCTGCTTTCGGAGGGTTAATGTTTCTATTTTCATAACCCGACCCCATTTTGATAAATAGGCTTTGGGGCTTATTTTGGGGTGTTTTTATGAGGGTTTTAGACAGAGGTAAGAGCATTTTAGAGAGATAAGGAGGGAACCTAACATTCTAATCATCCAATCTTTAAGAATCAAGGAAGCTAATCACAAGATCTTCATCAAAGAGGTAAGATTCAACCCCTAGTCTTCAATTTCGAGTTTGGGGTAAAAGATTGGTGATTGGGAGTATGATTCTTAGGTGTAAGAGTATTATGTATATATGCTTGTACCAATAAGGTTTGTGGGAAGATTGTTGAGATCAAATAAGTAAATATTGGGTTTTGGAATGAAGGAAATCTTGTAAAAGAACGTTGTAACCAAATTTGCACACCTAGTATTTGATAAAATGCTCAAATGAGATGAAACCATGAAAATCTTCCTAATTATGGTTCACTTTTGTTATGCTTCTAAATAGATTATAGTTTCTAGAATTTTTGGAACCTCGTAGTAATGTAAGGAAGGCTCAAGAAAGATTGGAGCCGTCCGGAGGTCAATTCAAGCAAGAAGGCGATTTTGGAATATCGGTCTAACTTCAAAAAAAAAGGTAAGTGTCTTGCTTAATCTCGAGTGAGGGAATTTCCCCTTAGGCATTGAGTTTTATGTGCAAATTGTGTAATTAAAAATCATGTACGCGAGGTGACGAGTACGTACTTGGTTTATATGTGCGAATTTCATTGATAAAAAATCCTTTGACGCCCTTATGTATTAAATTGGAAATTATTGGCACTTATTAAATCCTCTATTTGTCATGCCTACATCCTTGTTTGTTGAAATTGTTTTTACATGATGATTTGGTGTGATTGTCACCTTGATTTTTATGTGAAATATTATTTTGTTGAGTTGTTCACTTTCGAATATTTTGTTAAGATTTTTGTGCACATTATGGTCGAGCCATAGACTCCTTATTGTGAAAAATAAGGTATTGTTGATTTTTGTGGCAAGTTGTGATATTTGAGCATTTGATGTGCGAACTGTGATAAGTTGTAATATTTGAGCACTTGATGTGCAATCTGTGATAATTTGTAATAATTGAGCACTTGATGTGCAATTTATGATAAGTTATAATATTTGAGCACTTGATGTGCAATATGTGATAAGTTATAATAATTGAGCATTTTATGTGCAATCTATGCTATGTTGTAATATTTGAGCACTTGAGGTGCAGTTTATGAGATGTAATATTGGCACATTATATTGTGGGAGTTATGTTCGGGTGTTTGCATGAGGTTTCTGCCGTGCTATTATTACTATTGATTTATGCACATGCGGCGTGACAAGGCGGGCTATTTATATATATGTGGGTTTGCGCATGTGGCGAGACAAGGTGGGAATATTATTATGCACGTGTGACGAGACAAGGCGGACATTTACTTTACTATTGCACACGTGGCGAGACAAGGGGGGATATGTCGGGGATTGATTTGTGATGGCCTGGGGGCATTGTTATTGTTGCATATTTATTTTGGGACTATGAGGCGGTACCTCGGGAGATCCTCTATTGAGCACTTACTTCGGGACTATGTTTGCACTTGCCCTTGGTTATTTTATTTTTTTTTCGTAATTTGTAAATTCTTCTGTTTTTCGTGATGTATTATTTGACTTAATAGTAAGTGTTTTGTATTTCTTGATGTATTGTGTTGACCTTGACTTTTTCGTAAGAGACTTTGGGGATTTATATTTTTGGGTTGTACTTGTCTTTGATGATTGAGTTGTTTTAAATAAAAGAAAATTTCCAGTATGTTTAATTTAATAAATTTTATATCTAAATCAGTAGTTTATCTGATGCTTTATTTTAAAGGAAATGTCATTTTTCCTCTCTCAAACGATTTCTAAAATAAACTATCTTTTTGTTGATTTCTTACTTGATTTAAATATTTTAACCTTACTTTATTGAAAATAAATTGATCTTGCGGATCTTATATACATTGATATTTTGGTACGTGAGTTATCCGTGCAGTTATGAAAATATATGGGCATGAGGTGCCGAGGAAAAATATAATGATTTTATTATTGACACGTGAGTTGTCCATGTGATGGTGATAGAAATATAGGCACGAGGTGCCGTGGAAAATATGAAAGTGGGTTGAGACCCGTAATTTTTATGATTGTGAAATGAGGTGTCACATGGTGACTTTTACTTGAAAATATATTTATTGAAAAGAATTATATTTGAAAGATAATTATTCAAAATAAGTATATTCGAAATATATTTATCTTAAAGAATAATATGTGAAGTATTTATATTTGAAGGACTTGACTTGTTGATTGTACTTGTGTTCCTTATTCGCCTGAGTAATAATTATGATGTTCTTATTGCCTTGTTGTTATATCACTGGTTGAGTTTGTTGTTATCATTGCTAGTTATTTTCCAATACTATTGTATACTGCTATATTGTACATGTTATTTGACTAGTGAGTGTCTTGACTGTACCTTGTCTCTACTCCACTGAGGTTATTCTTGATACTTACTGGGTACCGACTGTGGTGTACTCATACTACACTTCTGCACATTTTTATGCAGAGCCAGGTATTGGAGGTATCGGACCTGGACAGAGTTAGAGTGTGATCGCAAAGATTCAAGGTAGTGCTGCTTGGTCGTCGCAGTCCCTTGGAGTCAGTTCATTTCATTGTACTGTTAATTTTTAATCAAACAGTATTAAGTATTCGGTCATTGAAATCATTTCATGTATTATGTTAGAGTTCGTGACTCAGTACTACCAGTCTTGGGAGGTTGTTATAATTATTTTCGTTGTTGGTTTCGTTTAAAAAAAATGGCTTCAAAATATAATGGAAATCGGCTTACCTAGTCTTAGAGACTAGGTGCCATCACGACGTTTGTGGTGGGATTTTGGGTCGTGACATGTTTGGAATACAAATTAGACAGGAAATATATAAATAACTCTGACGGAGACTCTACTGGTTGTGGATCGTTATATAGAGTGCAGCTCACCTAAATCTCCGCATTAACCACACCTCTGCACCCACAAGGCCGCTAGACATATATGTACCTGCACAATAATGTGCAGAAAGTGTAGTATGAGTACGTAAATAGCGTGTACCCAGTAAGTATCAAGCCTAATCTCGAAGAGATAGTGACGAGAGGTCGACTTTGACACTCACTAAGGGTCAATAATAATAAATAAAATAAAAATAAAAATATTAAAATCAACGTGAATTATAGGCTTTACAATAATTTTCTTTAACTAGCAGAAATAATTAATTCCCTCAAATGCAACAATTTCTAATTTATTAATTAACTTCACAAGTTGAAATAAATAGCAAATTATTGTGTAATTATTATTATTAGGCAAGATATCTGCCGAGGTCGTTCGGCTCGATCCAGAGTGTCGTGTACACTGCCAAGGGACGTGCGGCGCGATCCATATATGCATCTATACTGCCGAAGCATTCGACCCGCTCCACAAGAAAGGAGGACATTTTCTTATGTACCTCCGAAATGAGAGTATATATATTATAAGATTAATACGAGAGGATGTACAATTTCTTTTAACAATTAGTTAATTTATACAAAATTCAAGTATATGAGATTTCAATCTTTTACTAATTTCTCTAACAATTCACAATATAGTTCCAATACTTTAATTAAATAAAGGATAAAATTATCACACGTAATTCATGAATTGAGTCCTAAACTACCCGGACTTTAGCATAAATAGTAGCAACGCATGGACTCTCGTCAACTCGAGTGTACGTAGCCCCCACAATTAGCAATAATTATTAATTTAAATCACACATGGGGTAAATTCTCCCTTACAAGGTTAGACAAAAGACTTACCTTGTCTCAAAGTCCACTTCCCGATCAAAATGTCGCGTAAAAACCTCAATTTGATACCGAAAAATTCGAAACTATCCAAAAGTTATATAAAATAATTAATACATGCTCAATAATTCGAAATTAGACTATTAAATTAATTACCCTATCCAAAATGGTAAATTCCTAAACTTCATCCCGGGCCCACGTGCCCGGATTTAGGAAATTTTCGGAGAAAAACATTACCCATAATCTTAAGAACTCAAATATACAATTTTCATCCAATTCCATAACCATTTTTGTGGTCAAAATCTCATTTTTATAAAAATCTAGGTTTTTCATCTAAACCCTTGATTTTCAAGATCTACCGGTTATAATCTACCCATAATCTATGAATTTAACTCAAAGTGTGTAGAACTAACTTACCTTCAAGTTGCTAGTTAAAATTCCCTCTCAAAAAGCTCTGAAATCGCCCAAAAATGGAGAGAAAAATGGGCAAACATGGTTGTTTCCCGTTCTTTAAGCTTTCTGCCAAACAGGTCTTCCGCACCTGCGGAGGTGTGACCGCACCTGCAGCTTCGCACCTGCGGAAATTCCTCGCATGTGCGAGTTTCACTCGCCTGACCAAGCTTCGCATATGCACGCCTTGTCTCGCACCTGCACGTTCCCAGGTGCGCCCAAAATTCTGCATCTGCGGTCGATGGCCTGCCCTCCCCTTTCCGCTTCTGCGAACAAACGTCGCATCTGCGACCACCTGTGACTGTCCAAGCGCAGGTGCGATCGTACCAGAAGCAGAAAGCTTCAGCCTTTGCTCCCAAGTCCAAAATTGGTCTGAGCCTCGTCTGATTAACTCTCGAGGCCCCCGGGAGCCCGCCCGAACATACCAATAAGTTTGAAATCATAAAACGGACTCGCTCGAACCCTCGGAATGTGTAAAACAACATCAAAACTAAGAATCATAGCTCAAACCAAATTGATTCACCTAAAAATTTTCTCATTCTTCAAACATACTCCGAACGCGCCGAAATATACTTATACTACTCAGAATTACACCAAAATTTGCGTGCAAGTTTTAAATAGTTTTCGGAGCTATTCTCAAGCTCGGAATTCCAAACGGACCACAATTTCTTCAAAACCTACCCCAAACCAAATTTCAAGAACCTTAAACCTTTAAATAGTTAGTTTTCACTATTAAGCGCCAAAACGCTCCTGGATTGTCCAAAATCCAATTCGAACATATGCCGAAGTCCGAAATCATCATACGAACCTATTGGAACCGTCAAATCCCGATTCCGAGGCCGTTTTTTAAAAATGTTGACCGAAGTCAAACTCGCCCATTTTAAAGCCAACTAAGGAACCAAGTGCTCCGATTTCAACCCGAACACTTCCAAATCCCGAACCAACCATCCCTGCAAGTCATAAATTAGTAAAGCAATACTGGGAGTCTTATTTAGGGGAACGGGATTCTAATAGTCAAAATGACCGGTTGAGTCGTTACAGAGACTCTGAGGATTTGTGTTTCTGGTTTTTACTGGTTTTCGAGGTTTGAGTTGTTTTGAATAAAAGAAATTGCTATTATGTTTTAATTTAATAAAATTTACATTAAAATCAGTAGCTATCAGATGCTTTATTTTAATTGAAATATCATTTTCTTCACCCAAAAGAGTTCAAAAGTAAACTCATTTTTTTATTCATTTCTTACTTGGTTTAAAAACTAGAAACTTACTTTATAGAAAATAAATTGATCTTGCGGATCTTATATACATTGATATTTTGGTAGGTGAGTTGTCTGTGCGGTTGTAACAGAGATATGGGCACGAGGTGCCGTAAAAATATGAAAGTGCGCTGAGACCCGTATTTTTATGATTATGAAATGAGGTGTCACAGAGTAACTTTTATTTGAAAGAATTTTATTCGAAATATTTTTATTTGAAAAACTTATATGTGAAAGATTTATATTTGAAGGACTTACATTTGAAAGGAGTATATTTGAAGGACTTGATTAGTTGGTTGTACTTGTATTCCTTATTCATTTGAGAAATATTTATGGTATTCTTCTTGTCTTGTTGTTCATATCCCTTATTGATCTTTGTTTCCATCACTACTATTTATTTTCTATTATCCTTGTATATTACTATATTGCACATGTTAAATGACTAGTGAGTGTGTTGACTGTACCTTGTTACTACTCCACCGAGTTTAGTCTTGATACTTACTAGTTACCGACTGTGGAGTACTCATACTACAATTCTGCATATTTTGTGCAGAGCTAGGCATTGGAGATATCAGATTCAGACAGAGTTGGTGTGTTGATCACAAAGATTCAAGGTGGAGCTGCTTGGCCGTCGTAGTCCCTTGGAGTCTTTCCACTTAATTATACTGTCAACTCTTATTCGAACAGTATTGTATATTTCTTCCTTGAGATCATTGCATGTATTCAATTAGAGTTCATGACTCAGTATTACCGGACTTGGGAGGTTGTTATATTTTTTTTCGCTTTTGGTTTCGACACTTGTATTAATTTATATGTTTCAAAAAAATGGCTCAAAATATAATTGTAATCGGTTTACCTAGTCTTAGAGACTAAAGGCCATCACGACGCCTTTAGTGGGATTTTGGGCCGTGACAGAAGGCCAAAAATGCTACTGCTCAAAACTTGCTTCGCGTTCTCATCCAAAGCATCGCATTCTCAATGGGTGTCACGACCCAAAATCCAACTAGTCGTGATGGCACCTAACCCAACCCGCTAGGTAAGGAAACTTTCAACTATCCAATTCCACTAATAATTATTAAAGCAATTTGAGTAATTAAAGATCTTAATCTTATACATTTCCCAAGTACTGGTAGTACAAATCATGAGCTTCTAAGAAAAGAGTTTATAGAGCGGAAATGAAATAAATACATAGTCTGTTTGAATAGTACATAAATAGAGCTTTTATAAATCTAATGCTACCATGAACAGGAGGCAGCTACAACAGGAATGCAGGTACATCTTCAAATCCCGCCACCATCGAGTACAGCATCAACAACAGCCAATATCTGCACGCAATATACAGAAGTGTAGTATCAGTACAACCGACCACATGTACTGAGTAAGTAACAAAACTAGCCTTAGGTTGAAAGTAGTGACGAGCTTCCACCAAGGTCGGGTCCAAAACCAATAGTCCACAACAATCCATAACAACATAACGCAAATAATACCAGAATTAACTCAGAGATAAAATGCTCAGCTAAATCATGATTTCAAAAATACTTCTTCCTTTTAAGTACATAAGTGAAAAACCCAAATCGTTTACCTAAGTTGCCGAAAATATGAATAAGTTTGAAAACAATAATTTTTCCCAAAAATCATTTTAATAATAACTGAGATGTTTCATTTTCCTTCTAGCTAACCCGTGTAAAAAAAAATGCATCACTCGGCACTCGCACTCAGTAGGTACCTGCGCTCACTGCGGGTGTGTACAGACTCCGGAGGGGCTCCTACAGCCCAAGCGCTATATTGCTGCGGCGTGCAGCCTGATCCAACACTGCTGCGGCGTACAGTCCGATCCAATATCAATGCCCGAAGGCTTGTTGCGGCGTGCAACTTGATCCAACATTTACTTCCGAACATACCGTAATCAAACCTGATAGTACCCATTCTAGGTCCAATGATCTTATATTACTAAACACAACTATTCCATAGACATGTCGCACCATTATAACCTAGAGACACAAACTGTGCTATCCGTGCGCCAATACACAACAATTCAAATGTACCCAGTCATGGAAAATGACTCAAATGAGAGAACTGCCCCGCTAGATTAACAAGTACCGCCATAACGAAATGCTAAAAATTCGTTATACACTGCAGAACCATCACCCGATTCTGACATAAGGTTCATACCTTAACATAACTCCGCTGCAATGCGTGACCCCATCCAAACGCTGGTGCATAATATATACCTTGAGCCACCACGCTCAAAATCAATAAACATAGAGAGGCAAAGGAAAAAAATGCAACACAAAACCTAAAAAAACATAACCATTACGCAATCGATCATGCAACACCCAGATACTCATCACGCTCAAATTCCGATATAAAGCTCAAATAGAACCGCACCATCTGTGCACATAACCAATGAATCACAACTCCACATATCGTAAAGGAGTAACTCACATATCATTTCAGAACACGAATAAGTTCAACATCAACCGAATGGCACATCCCTCAACAATAGCAGTATTGAGCCAACCATCCCGGCTCGGTGTAGAATACACATCTTAATTGGCCCTACCAATGGACCCCCAAATCAACTCTGGTCACCCACAAATAGACAAATAGACCTCCAAAAATTCATCGCGACTGATTCATAATACATCCTATCATCTAACTAGCTTCGGCCACGACTCCACAGTCCGTAACCATGAACAATCTGCTCTCGAAACTCCCAAATTCCAAATTTATAGGACACGTGAATCATCATAACTGATCCCAATTCTAGCCTTCGAATGACTAACACATCTTCCATGCACGATCATTCCACAAGAAATACTCCCATAATTCTTTCGTGCCACATAGCAATAATTTGAATATCAGCAGTCTATCAACCATGTGAGTACCGCAATATTAATTATACATCTATAAGTCAAAATACAATGCGCCTTCTAAAATTCGCCCCCTTCTCATACAATACCAAGTAGTAATAGTGTTCATCTAGTTATTTGGAACCGCCCATGTTGTCCAACATTCGTTACCTTCTCTTCAAGACTGTACTGCCACCTTGTACATGAAAACCTAGCTTTCGTACAACACATAACATCTATCTTGCCATCACGTGAAAAGCACAAGAATCTTATTATATATTTTGAGTCACCAACAATTTACATACCCTATTAGTTAGAACCCTTTCTCTTGCTTCTTCCTGGAGGAAATTACAATACACTACACGTTCCCCATATCGGTAGAAAAGTATCCGGCTCAAACCATCCAGAGTACTTTGGAATCCATTTGCACATAATCAAGCCCTTAGAACTAAATTCCTCTAACTCGACCAAGCCTCGCAGGTTGCCAAACCCAAGAATATTGCCACAAAAATATTTGTAAAGTCTTAGCCAAAGGACCGATCCTACCATGACCATACTGGTCCAGTCTACTACACAGTTGTCATATTTTCTTTTCTGAGTCCCTTCCGAATTTGTCTTCAACTTGATACTTCTCCTTGCTAAAACACCACGATCTTTAACCAAAACTCACCCCACAAACCCTAGCATACAACCACAATGCCCTACAGCCCTTAAGCAATTGTATTCTTCTTAGGCACGTCCATAAATACCACAACTGTAACACTCACTCTGAAAATACCTTATATGAATTTAAAATTGTTCTTCTTACCTTCCTTATACCAAAATGTAGAATCCATAGTCATACAGAATTTTCGTAAGTCCAGGCACCATCAAAGGCAAACCTCAGGTTTTATCCATACACAAGTCCGGAGGAAATCCTCAATTGCTATATGCAAACCTCGGACCTATTGGAACTTTCTCGAGAGTCTCCCCCTTTTTGTTCAAATCCCCATTACACCGTCCAATTGGGCCAAAAGACGCGTGCCCCATTAGCACAACGACACTCCAAGAAGTAACTTTACTTTAACACTACCTATCAAATTCATACTTCGTGCGCACTACATCGTTCAAATCTCCACACATACGCCCCGTCGGCGAAAAAGAAACTCTCTACTTCTCCTACTTGACATGCTAGTACTTCAACCATCGCGAAACACTTCTCGTCATGTATTCCCTCATACTTTGCTACCAAACTGCTGCATCAAAATCAAAATGCATCTGTGTCGCACATGAACCAATAAAATGTTACCGACTCTAAGTCTCTTCGTAGATCATCTTTCTCGAGCCATCAACATTAGAAATACCCATTCGCAGCCACAATTACTACACTATCACTTACTCTTCTTGAGTCCAAACACATTGACAAGACTTGAGAATTTAATTTGTCCCAAAATTTAACAACGTAAAAGATCCTTCAATACATTCTCACTCGAGACCGTACGTCACATCAAAACAAAAATCAAGCGCCTAATGGCCTTTCCTTTACATTTCAAAGAAACACTTCTCGTCATATTCAAATTGTCTTAACACATCCCGTGGTCACATCATACCCATCACACCGCCATTACACTGCTCATCGAGCCACAAATTCCACTGTAGAGTCATTACCGTACATATGAGTACAATTGTACAAAATACAATTGAAGCTACCGAGCTTAAGCTGCGGTCTAAACCTGGCTTCAAGTCCTCTAGACTGGCCCATCACCAAAATACATAATACATATCTCGAACCTCGTTCATAGAATTACAAGTCGGTGATGCACAGTTGATACTGAGCGCTCATGTGCGCATACGAATATGGAATTCAAAGAGTTATGTCTTAAGCTGAATCAATTTCGCACGATAAGGAAAGAAAGATGGGAAGTATATTATCCTAAATGCCCTGTAGCCTCTCAAAGATAAGTATGGACGTCATCATACCGATCCACAAGACTCTACTGGACACTTGCTCATGATTTGTAGAACCTATAAACCTAGATCTCTGATACCAACTTGTCACGACCCAAAATCCAACTAGTCGTGATGGCACCTAACCCAACCCGCTAGGTAAGCAAACTTTCAAAAATCCAATTCCATTAATAATTATTAAAGAAATTTGAGTAATTAAAGATCTTAATCTTATACATTCCCAAGAACTGGTAGTACAAATCATGAGCTTCTAAGAATAGAGTTTACAAAGCGGAAATGAAATCAATACATAGTCTGTTTGAATAGTACATAAACAGAGCTTTTATAAATCTAAGGCTACCATGAACAAGAGGCACCTACAATAGGAACGCATGTACATCTTCAAATCCCGCCACCATCAAGTACAACATCAGCAACAGCCAATATCTGCACGTAATATGCCGAAGTGTAGTATCAGTACAACCGACCCCATGTACTGAGTAAGTAACAAACATAGCCTTAGGCTTAAAGTAGTGATGAGCTTCTACCAAGGTCGGGTCCAAAACCAATAGTCCACAATAATCCATAACAACATAATACAAATAATACCAGAAGTAACTCAAAGATAAAATGCTCAGTTAAATCATGATTTCAAAAATACTTCTTCCTTTCAAGTACATAAGTGAATAAACCAAATCGTTTACCGAAGTTGCCGAAAATATGAATAAGTTTGAAAATAATAATTTTCCCTAAAAATCCTTTTAATAATAACTGAGATGTTTTATTTTCCTTCCAGATAACCCGTGTAAAAACAAATGCATCATTATGTGCATCTGTCAAAATGTGTGAGAAATCATGAATGATGTGATGTTGTACAGTATGAGAAAAATACATCTCTATGCATGTATGTCATGTGTGCATGCCAATGTGATGCAACTCAGTTATAAAATCATAAACAGCCCCTCGGGCAGACCTCACAATCACTCGTAAACGGCCCCTCGGGCATACCTCACAATCACTCATGCCTCCTAGTCACTCAGCACTCGCACTCAGTAGGTACCTGTGCTCACTCGGGGTATGTACAGACTCCGGAGGGGCTCCTACAGCCCAAGAGTTATATTACTGCGGCGTGCAACCCGACCCAACACTGCTGCTGCGTGCAGGCCGATCCAAGTACTGTTGTGGCGTACAGTCCGATCCAATATCATAGCCGGAAGGCTTGTTGCGGTGTGCAACCCGATCCAACATTTACTGGGGCGCGCAGCCTGATCCAACATATCTCGCATAATCAGGCCCTCGGCCTCACTCAATCATCAATCTCCCCAGTCTCTCTCTCATGGGCTCACAATGTCATGAAAATATCTCAAAACTAATGATATGATGAATCAATAAATAGCAACAGAGACTGAGATATGATATGTAATGACATGAATATGACTGAGTATGAATTTTCAATTTAAAACAACTAATTTACAGCAATATGACCTTTGTGGGTCCTAATAATACTGGCACATAGCCTCTACATCATTTATAATATGCTTTTCGGCTTAATTTCTTTAACACATAAAATCGCATGGAAAATGCCAAGATTATTTAACTACAAAATTTCACAGAACTAATTATGTCACAATTTCAATAGTGCACGCCCACACGCCTGTCACCTAGCATATGCGTCACCTTCCAACAATTCACATAATACATATATTCTGGGTTCATACCCTCAGCTCCAAGATTAGAAGAGTTACTTACCTCGAACAAGCCAAATCCAATGCCGAGCAAGCTAAATAATGCTCCAGAAATTCTATTCTGCGCGTATACATTTCCAAACAGCTCAAACCTAGTCACAATTAATTTGATTCAGCCCACAGAAATTATGGGAATTTATACCATATCAAAATACTAATATTTTCTACAAAATCTAAAATTATGCCCCAAAAATACCCGTGTGCCCCATGTATCGGAACCCGACAAATATTACAAAATCCGACAACCCATTCAATTACGAGTTCAATCATACTAATTTCACTCAAATCCGACTCCGAATCGGTGTTCAAATCCCAAAATATCATTTTATGAAATTTCTACAATTTTTCCCAAATTCCCACCTCAAAGTACTAATCATATGATGAAATCATTGATATATTCATGTATATTAACCAATTTCGAGTTAGAATAACTTACCCCGATGAATTTCTTGAAAAAAACCACTAATAATCGCCACAAACCGAGCTCCCTAAGTCCAAAATGTGAAATAATGCCCTAAACCCCGTTTATATAAAGCACCCTCTGAACTCCCACTACGCGGTCCGCAAAATTCCAAGCGCGGCCGCGCCTTCCAGGTCCTACGGTCGTGAACAATTGGTGTGGCGGCACTTTTTGGTGGCTGCACTGCTAGGCTTTAGTATTTTGGCCATAACATTCTTTACATATGTCCAAATGATGACTTCTTTACCTTTCTGGAAACTAGACACGAAGGGCTACAATTTTTTGTTTTTGAATCATCTCAAAATTCCTTGTAGATCAAACGATATAGGCTTCCGAAGTTGGATCAGCGGATCTGCCGAACCTTTCCCCGGAGTGCGACCGTGGTAGAATTATGTGGTCCACGAAATTCCAAGCGCGACCACAAAATTCTGCTGAGGTCCACGAAATTCAAAGTACCAGAACCATACCTGAGTTTTGGAAATGACCGGACTTACGCAAAACTCACCCCGACACACACCCGAGGCTCCCGGGACCTCAACCAAACATACCAACCAATCCTAAAACAACATACGAACTTAGTCGAACCTTCGAATCACTCAAAACAACATCAAAACACCAAATTACCCTCGGATTCAAGCCTAAGAACTTCTAACTTACAAATTCGACAACCGATGCCGAAACCAACCAAACCACATCCGAATGACCTCAAATTTTGCACACATCACAAATGACACTACGAACCTACTCCAACTTCCGAAATTCCATTCCGACCCCGATATCAAATTTTCCACTGCCGATCGAAATAGCCGAATTTTCAACTTTCGCCAATTCAAGCCTAATTCTACCACGGGCCTCCAAATTACATTCCGGACGCGCTCCAAAGTCCAAAATCACCTAACGAAACTAATGGATCCACAAAAATCCACATCCGAGGTCGTTTACTCATAAGTCAATATCCGGTTGTCTTTTCCAACTTAAACTTCTAAATAAGAGATTAAGTATCCCATTCCACTCCGAAACCACTCCGGACCCGAACCAACCAACCTGATACAACACAATATAGCTAAACAACACATAAATAAGCAGAAATAGGGGAAACGAGGGTGTAATACTCAAATCGACCGACCGGGTCGTTATATTCTCCCCCACTTAAACATACGTTCGTCCTCGAACGTGCCAAGAGTTGTTTCCAAGCCATCAAATCACTGTTCCATCTTACCACACACGTACCCGGGGGTGAACCCACATCAACCTATTCCATATAGGCTTGACAACACAATACAACTGAAATCATTGATTTAACTTTAGCCCATAAATCTTGGAATTTTAACTTCCAAACTTTAGAATTTCTTTTAAGACACAAATCTTACAGTTACACACTGTATGAGTTTGAACAAGCTGTATCAAGCCATAACCATAACCACAGATATAATCAACTAACATATTACACAACTCGCATGCTCGTGGCACCATTCCTGATCACAGTGACTACTCCAAAACCAACCAATACTAGTATTAAACCCATATCGAACCAAACCTCATCCCAAAACCTTCGTACATTGTTGATAATAAAAGAAGCACGCGAAATTTCATGACCACTTGCCAGATCAACAAGTCACGGAGCTCTCTCGCCCCAACTAGAACCATAATCGCTTTCTGAGCCAACTTCCAATATTATCCTTCCGAACATACCGTAATCAAACCTAATAGTACCCATTATAGGTCCACTAACCTTATATTATTAAACACAATTATTCCATAGACATGTCGCACCATTATAAACCAGAGCTACAAACTGTGCCATCCGTGCGCCAATACGCAACAATTAAAATGTACCCAGTCATGGAAAATGACTCAAATGAGAGAACTGCCCCGCCAGATTAACAAGTAACGCCACAACGAAACGCTAAAAATTCATCATACATCGTAGAACCATCACCCGATTCTGACATAAGGTTCATACCTTAACATAACTCCGCTGCAATGTGTGACCCCATCCAAACGCTGGTGCATAATATATACCTTGAGCCACCACGCTCAAAATCAATAACCATAGAGAGGCAAAGGAAAAAAATGCAACACAAAACCTAAAAAAACATAACCATTACGTAATCGATCATGCAACACCCAGATACTCATCACGCTCAAATTCCGATATAAAGCTCAAATAGAACTGCACCATCTATGCACATAACCAATGAATCACAACTCCTCGTATCGTAAAGTAGTAACTTACAGATCATTTCAGAACACGAATAAATTCAACATCAACCGAATGGCACGTCCCTCAACAATAGCAGTATTGAGCCAACCATCCCGGCTTGGTGTAGAATACACATCTTAATTGGCCCTACCAATGGACCGCCAAATCAACTCTGGTCACCCATAAATAGACAAATAGCCCTCCAAAAATTCACCGCGACTGATTCATAATACATCCTATCATCTAACTAGCTTCGGCCACGACTCCACAGTCCGTAACCATGAACAATCTGCTCTCGAAACTCCATCATCATAACTGATCCCAATTCTAGCCTTCGAATGACTAACACATCTTCCATGCACGATCATTCCACAAGAAATACTCCCATAATTCTTTCGTGCCACATAACAATAATTTGAATATCAGCAGTCTATCAACCATGTGAGTACCGCAATATTAATTATACATCTGTAAGTCAAAATACAATACGCCTTCTGAAATTCGCCCCCTTCTTATACAACACCAAGTAGTAATAGTGTTCATCTAGTTATTTGGAACCGCCCATGTTGTCCAACATTCGTTACCTTCTCTTCAAGACTGTACTACCACCTTGTACATGAAAACCTAGCTTTCGTACAACACATAACATCTATCTTGCCATCACGTGAAAAGCACAAGAATCTTATTATAAATTTTGAGTCACCAACAATTTACATACCCTATTAGTTAGAACTCTTTCTCTTGCTTCTTCCTGGAGGAAATTACAATATACTACACGTTCCCCATATCGGTAGAAACGTATCCGGCTCAAACCATCCAGAGTACTTTGGAATCCATTTGCACATAATCAAGCCCTTAGAACTAAATTCCTCTAACTCGACCAAGCCTCGCAGGTCGCCAAACCCAAGAATATTGCCACGAAAACATTTATAAAGTCTTACCCAAAGGACCGATCCTACCATTACCATACTGGCCCAGTCTACTACACAGTTGTCCTATTTTTTTTCCGAGTCCCTTCCGAATTTGTCTTCAACTTGATACTTCTCCTTGCTAAAACACCACGATCTTTAACCCAAACTCACCCCATAAACCCTAGCATACAATCACAACGCCCTACAGCCCTTAAGCAATTGTATTCTTCTTAAGCACCTCCATAAATACCACAACTGTAACACTCACTCTAAAAATACCTTATGTGAATTTAAAATTGTTCTTCTTACCTTCCTTATACCAAAATGTAGAATCCATAATCATACAGAATTTTCGTAAGTCCAGGCACCATCAAAGGCAAACCTCAGGTTTTATCCATACACAAGTCCGAAGGAAATTCTCAATTGCTATATGCAAACCTCGGACCTATTGGAACTTTCTCGAGAGTCTCCCCCTTTTTTGTTCAAATCCCCATTACACCGCCCAATTGGGCCAAAAGACACGTGCCCCATTAGCACAACGACACTCCAAGAAGTAAGTCTACTATTACACTACCTATCAAATTCATATTTAGTGCACACTATATCATTCACCAATAACAACTCACTCATCCCATAATTTTTCATATACTCATACATGGAATATAACCCATAACCAGGAATTCGTTTACTCAAGTCATTCTCAAACTCCACCTTCTGCAAGTCATAACTAACCCAAAACTAAACCTTTACATATAACCATGAAATTGAATTATCAATAGCAGGCTCCCCCACTTGGCTCAAAGCCGTAGATTAAAACATTCCACAACTCACAATACCCATACTCTATTCCTGCCATAATGCCATAGTCCGTTCAACGAAACTTCCTTTCCAACTCATGCAACGCCAACCATAAAAATACCCCAATCATCCGCTAAGCTCGCATTTATTCTCTTGACAATCAACTCAACCTTCTCAACAAGATTCAAATTCAAATCTCCACACATACGCCCCGTTGGCAGAAAAGAAACTCTCTACTTCTCCTACTTGACCTGCTAGTACTTCAACCACCGCGAAATATTTCCTGTCATGTCTTCCCTCATACTTTGCTACCAAACTGCTGCATCAAATCAAAATGCATCTCTATCGCACCTGAACCAATAAAATATTACCAACTTTAAGTCTCTTCGAAGATCATCTTTCTCGAGCCATCAACATTAGAAATACCCATTTGCAACCACAATTACTACACAATCACTTACTCTTCTTGAGTCCAAACTCATTGACAAGACATGAGAATTTAATTTGTCCCAAAATTTAACAACGTGAAAGATCCTTCTAAACATTAACACTCGAGACCGTACGTCACATCAAAACAAAAATCAAGCGCCTAATGGCCTTTCTTTTACATTTCAAGGAAACATTTCTCGTCATATTCAAATCGTCTTAACACATCCCGTGGTCACATCATACCCATCACACCGCCATTACACCGCTCATCGAGCCATAAATTCCACTGTAGGGTCATTACCGAACATATGAGTCTAATTGTACAAAATACGACTGAAGCTACCGAGCTTAAGTTGCGGTCTAAACCTGGCCTCAAGTCCTCTAGACTGGCCCATCACCAAAATACATAATACGCATCTCGAACCTCGTTCATTGAATTACAAACCGGTGATGCATAGTTGATACTAAGCGCTCATGTACGCATACGAATACGTGGAAGGAATTCAAAGAGTTATGTCTCAAGCTGAATCAATTTCACACGATAAGGAAAGAAAGATGGGAAGTATATATCCTAAATTCCCTGTAGCCTCTCGAAGATAAGTATGGACGTCATCATACCGATCTACAAGACTCTACTGGATACTTGCTCATGATTTGTAGAACCTATAAACCTAGAGCTCTAATACCAACTTGTCACGACCCAAAATCCAACTAGTCGTGATGGCACCTAACCCAACCCGCTAGGTAAGCCAACTTTCAACTATCCAATTCCATTAATAATTATTAAAGAAATTTGAGTAATTAAAGATTTTAATCTTATACATTCCCCAAGAATTGGTAGTACAAATCATGAGCTTCTAAGAATAGAGTTTACAAAGCGAAAATGAAATAAATACATAGTCTGTTTGAATAGTACAACAGAGCTTTTATAAATCTAAGGCTTCCATGAACAAAAGGCAGCTACAATAGGAACGCATGTACATCTTCAAATCCCGCCACCGTCGAGCACAGCTTCAGCAACAGCCAATATCTGCACACAATGTGCAGAAGTGTAGTATCAGTACAACCGATCCCATGTACTGAGTAAGTAACAAACCTAGCCTTAGGCTTAAAGTAGTGATGAGCTTCCACTAAGGTCGAGTCCAAAACCAATAGTCCACAACAATCCATAACAACATAACACAAATAATACCAGAAGTAACTCAGAGATAAAATGCTCAGCTAAATCATGATTTCAAAAATACTTCTTCCTTTCAAGTACATAAGTGAAAAACCCAAATCGTTTACCGAAGTTGCCGAAAATATGAATAAGTTTGAAAACAATAATTTTTCCCAAAAATCCTTTTAATAATAACTGAGATGTTTCATTTTCCTTCCAGATAACCCGTGTAAAAACAAATGCATCACTATGCCCATCTGTCAAAATGTGTGAGAAATCATGAATGATGTGATGTTGTACAATATGAGAAAAATACATCTCTATGCCTGTATGTCATGTGTGCATGCCAATATGATGCAACTGAGTGATAAAATCATAAACAGCCCCTCGGGCATACCTCACAATCACTCATGCCTCCTAGTCACTCAGCACTCGGCACTCGCACTTAGTAGGTATCTGCGCTCACTCGGGGTGTGTACAGACTCCGGAGGGGCTCTTACAGCCCAAGCGCTATATTGTTGCGGTGTGCAGCCCATCCCAACACTACTACGGCGTGCAGCCCGATCTAAGTACTGTTGCGGCCCACAGCCCGATCCAATATCATGGCCCGAAGGCTTGTTGCGGCGTGCAACCCGATCCAACATTTACTGTGGCGCACATCCCAATCCAACATATCTCGCATAATCAGGCCCTTGGCCTCACTCAGTCATCAATCTCTCCAGTCTCTCTCTCATGGGCTCACAATGTCATGAAAATAGTTCAAAACTGATGATATGATAAATCAATAAATAGCAACAGAGACTGAGATATGATATGTAATGACATGAATATGACTGAGTATGAATTTTCAATTTAAAATAATTAATTCACAACAATATAACCTTTGTGGGTCCTAATAATACTGGCACATAGCTTCTACATGATTTTTAATATGCTTTTCGGCTCAATTTCTTTAACACATAAAATCGCATGGAAAATGTCAAAATTATTTAACTACAAAATTTCACAGAACTAATTATGTCAAAATTTCTATAGTGCACGTCCACACGCCCGTCACCTAGCATGTGCGTCACCTCCTAAAAATTCACATAATACATATATTCAGGGTTCATACCCTCAGCTCCAAGATTAAAAGAGTTACTTACCTAGAACAAGCCAAATCCAATGCCGAGCAAGCTAAACAATGCTCCAGAAATCCCATTCTACGCGTATCCACTTCCAAATGGTTCGAATCTAGTTACAATTAATTTGATTCAACCCACGAAAATTGTGGGAATTTATACCATATCAAAATACTAATATTTTCAAACAAATCCGAAATTACGCCCCAAAGCTCATCTGTGGGGCCCGCATCTCGGAACCCGACAAAATTTATAAAATCCGATAACCCATTCAATTACGAGTTCAACCATACTAATTTCACTCAAATCCGACTCCGAATCGGTGTTCAAAACCTTAAAATTCGTTTTATGAAGTTTCTACAATTTTTCCCTAATTCCCACCTCAAAGTACTAATCAGATGATGAAATCATTGATATATTCTTGTATATTAACCAAATACGAGTTAGAACCACTTACCCCGATGAATTTCTTGAAAATCCCACGAAACATCGCCACAAACCGAGCTCCCTAGGTCCAAAATTTGAAATAATGCCCTAAACCCCATTTATATAGAGCACCATCTGAACTCCCACTATGCGGTCCGTGAAATTCCAAGCACGGCCGCGCCTCCTAGGTCCTGCGGTCACGAAAAATTGGTGCAACCGCACTTTTTGGTGGCTGCACTGCCAGGCTTTAATAATTTGGCCATAACTTTCTCTAAAGATGTCCAAATAATGACTTCTTTACTTTTCTGGAAACTAGACACGAAGGCTACAACTTTTGTTTTTGGATCATCTCAAAATTCCTTGTAGATCAAAAGATATAGGCTTCTAAAGTAGGACTCGCGGATCTGCAAAACTTTTCCCCGGAGTGCGACCGCGGCAGAATCATGCAGTCCGCGAAATTCCAAGCGCGGCCGCCAAATTCTGCTGAGGTCTGCGAAATTCAAAGCACCAGAACCATACCTGAGTTCCAGAAATGACCGAAGTCGCTCAAAACTCACCCCGAAACACACTCGAGGCCCCCAGGACCTCAACAAAACATACCAACCAATCCTAAAACACCATACAAACTTAGTCGAACCTTCGAATCACTCAAAACAACATCAAAACACCAAATTACCCTCGGATTCAAGCCTAAGAACTTCTAAACTTACAAATTCGACAACTGATGCTAAAACCAACCAAACCACGTCCGAATGACCTCAAACTTTGCACACACATCACAAATAACACTATGAACCTACTCCAACTTTCGGAATTCCATTCCGACCTCGATATCAAATTTTTTACTGCCGACCGAAATCGCCGAATTTTCAACTTTCGCCAATTCAAGCCTAATTCTACTAGGGGTCTCTAAATTACATTCTGGGTGCGCTACTAAGTCCAAAATAACCTAACGAAACTATTGGATCCATAAAAATCCACATTCGAGGTCGTTTACTCATAAGTCAACATCCAGTTGACTTTTTCAACTTAAACTTCTAAATAAGAGACTAAGTGTCCCATTCCACTCTGAAACTACTCAAGACCCGAACCAACCAACCATATACAACACAAATATAGCTAAACAACACATAAAAAAGCAGAAATGGGGGAAACGAGGTTGTAATACTCAAAACGACTGGCCGGGTCGTTACAATGGGCTATTGCCCAAACCCTCCGCGTTCGTGATTCCCCGGTCGCATTCGCGTAGACCAAAGGCCTTTTGCCCCATTTCTTCTATTTCCTCTTCGCATTCGCGGTTGGGCCTCCGCGATCGCGAAGAACTGCAAGGTTCACCTACGCGATCATATGCCTCTTTTCGCGTTCGCGTAGGGAAATCAGCTGCCCCCTCTAATTTCCTTCTTCGCGGTCGCGGAACAGTCTTCGTGATCGCGAAAAACACTTGTACACTAGCACACCAGTAACAACAAAACATTGAATAATAGTCCGAAACCACTTCGAATCACACCCGAGGCCTACGGGAACTCAACCAAATATACCAACAAGTCCTAAAATATCATACGAACTTAGTCGAGCCTTCAAATTACATCAAACAATACTAAAAACACGAATTACACCCACATTCAAACTTAATGAACTTTAGAACTTCAAACTTATACATATGATGCCGATAACCTATCAAATCAAGTCTGATTGACCTCAAATTTTGCACACAAGTCACATTTGATATTACGGACCTACTCCAACCTCCAGAATCGAACTCCGACTCCGATATCAAAAAGTTCACCCACAGTCAAACTTTCTAAAAATTATTAAATTTTTTAACTTTCGCCAATTCAAGCCTAATTCCACTACGGACCTCCAAATCATAATCCGGATACGCTCCAAAGTCCAAAATCGCCCAACGGAGCTAACAGAACCCTCAAAACTCTATTCTGGAGTCCTTTACTCATAAGTCAACATCCGGTCAACCAGTTCAAGTTAAGCTTTCAACCGTGAGACTAAATGTCTCAATTCATTTCGAAATCTCTCCGGACCCAAACTAACTACCCCAACAAGTCATATAACAGCTATAAAATATAAAATGAGCAGTAAATAGGAGAACGGGGCTACAACTCTCAAAATGACCGGCCGGGTCGATACAAGAAAACATAGGTTCTAAGATATTTCTGTTTCTTGGCCTTTGTTTGGCTATTTGTTTTTCTGATAATCTCTGAGGTTGTAGTTGGGGAGTTGGCTGAGACTTCCAACTGTGAGCATACTTTTATTTTACTCTAAAACAATGAAACTCTCTTCTCTCATTATTTGGTATAGGATTTAACTAATTATATATGCTGAAATATTAAAAAACAATTGTAAGCTATTAGTAAATTTTAACATGTTGTAACATTGAGCATTCTTTAACTTTTCAAAATTGTGTTTATCAGCTAGTAAAGCTTAGCTTAATTTGATTTCCACATACAGCTAGTAATTTGACTGGATATGAAGTCTAATTAAGAATATAAGTGAAACTTCTGAATCTTGAGATCTTAAACAAAAGTTTTATAAAAATATACTTAGAATATCATTTGAATCTTGTAGTATTAAACATCTCTTGTATAAGAAGAGTCATAAAGGGTAAAAATGAGAATGGTAGAACTTAAAACTTATTTATTGAGTAAATATAGAAAGAGGTATTTGAAAATGTTTGGATATGAATACAACTTGGAGTCGTTTTTTAATTTTTGAGTGATTTGATGTGAAAATTTTGAAAAATAACTTTATATAGTTTTTCAAATTCTGAAAATTTTTGAAATTCAATTCAATTGAAATTTAAAATTTTCATGGCCAAACTCTGATTTCGGAAAAAGGTGAATTTTGTTTATGGCCAAACGAACCATGTTTTAATTTTCACAATTGATGCAGCAATGAAATTGGATAACGAGATTAAAGTACACGTTGACGGACGTGGCAGATACAATGGCGTTGGTGGTGATGGATATCATGGTGGTGGTCGCGGCCGTGTTGTTTGTCGTCGTCGATATAGACGTAGAGTATGCCGCTATGGTTGCTGCAGGAAATGTTACGATGGTTGCAAAAGGTGTTGTTCCTACGTAGGTGAGGCCATAGATAAAGTCACTGAAGACCAACCTCACAACTGATTATTATGTGTATATATAAAGAGTTTAAGTTATATATGCCGTTAGTGTATATAACTTATACGTTGTGACAAGATGTAATAATCTTGCTAATTTAGACCTTGCTTGTAACAAGTTTGAATAAAGACATTCGATTCTTATGGATGGTTGGTCATGTAATGTTTTGTTGTACAATATATTGTGATAATATGTTTCCACATTGTTTATTTTCTTCTTATTTTAGAGTAAAAGTTTTCTTTCTATTTTACGAATTCTACAATTATTTTTTAATCCATGCTCGCGAATTCACAATCCAAGCAGAGATGGAACTAGAATATAGCTTATAGGTTCTCACCGAACCCAATAATTTTGTTCTAAATTTTGTATTTGTTTTAAAAATTTTATTAAATATGTACAAACTACTAAGATAAACAAATAACTTAAAGGGACTAAAATCTCGATGGCGCATTCATATTATTTGCAGTTTCTTCGAGAAAATCTATCAAATTGAGCAACAAAAGTTTCATGTACTTCAATTAGTGTCTATTCCTGAAACTTTTCTCCAAGTTGTCATTGTATTGTAATATATACATTTCTCCCTTCTGGTTTGAGATAACTGTCACACTCCTTATTTCAATTTTTCTATTGCAAAACTAAATTAGAATGGTAAAACTTACGTGATTTCCTAAATTGAGTTTTATCCTCGTGAAAGCTAACATCTCTTTCTCGACATGAGAACTTTACTTGGGTGCTGTCAAATGGGATTAGGCTAAATTTTGGGTAATTAACCACGTTGAGTTTGATTGGCTGAATCAGAATGGGTTAAATAATGGAAAATTAACTTAAATAGTTGTCCGTTTAAAAAAAAAAACAACAAATATATATATTATATATAGTTAGGCTATAACATATGAGTGTTGGCTAGGGATCCACTACCAGAAAATGGGCTATTGGAACGGATGTTTTTGTAACGGTTCAGAAACCGTTCCTACAGATCTGTTATTGGAACGGTTCTAACCGTTGCTATATTACTGTAACGACCCGACCGGTCGTTTTGAGTATCACAACCATGTTTTTCCATTTACTGCTCAAATTATACTTTACAATTGTTGTATAAATTGCTGGGGTAAATGGTTCGGGTCCGGTGAGGTTTGGAATGAATTGGAATACTTAGTTCCAAGGTTTAAAGCTTAAGTTAAAATAGTGACCGGATGTCGACTTATGAGTAAACGACCCTGGAATGGAGTTTTGATGGTTCCAATAGCTCCGTATGATAATTTTGGGCTTAGGCGCGCATCCGAAAAATTATTTGGAGTTCCGTAGTGGAATTAGGCTTGAAATGCCGAAAGTTGAATTTTTTTGAAGTTTGACCGGGGGGTTGACTTTTTGATATCATGGTCGGAATACGATTCTGGAAATTGGAATAGGTCTGTAATGTGAAATGTGACTTGTGTGCAAAATTTGAAGTCATTCCGAATTGATTTGAGGTATTTTATCACAAGATGTAGAATTTGAAAGTTCAAAGTTCGTTGATTTTGAATTGAGGTGTAATTCGTCGTTTCGATGTTAGGTGTAATTTAAGGCCTCGAGTATGTCCGTGTTATGTTATGGGACTTGTTGGTATGTTCAGACGGGTTCCCGAGGGGCTCGGGTGAGTTTCGGATGGTTAACAGATCAAATCCAACTTGAAACATTTCTAGAACCGCTGCTTACTGGTGTGATCGCACCTGCAAAGTTTTTAATCGCAGGTGCGAAGCCACATGTGCGCGAAATCAGTCGCAGAAGCGACCAAGTGTGAACTGGGAAGTGCTTGCAGGTACGAGGAATTTGCGGCATCTGCGAGGCCGCAGGTGCGAAGGGGAATGCGCATCTGCGAGCCCGCAGATGCGAGAAAGACGCCGCAGATGCGAGATTTAAGAAGGCCGGCTGTTTCCGCAGGCGCGCAATTTTGTCCGCAAATGCGGAAGTCGCTGGGACAGAAGCTTAAATTTGGGGTTTCGTGATTTTTACCCATTTTCTATTTTGGAGCTTGGTTTGGGCGATATTGGAGAGGAATTTTTCCACACAACTTGGGGGTAAGTGTTCTTAACTCCCTTGTAGTTATATTGCATGAATTAATCTTCATTTTTGATGTGAGATTATAGAATCTTCAAGAGAAATAGAAGGAAATTTCTATAATGTCACAAAATGAATTTTCCGAGTTTGAATGCCGATTTGAAGTCATATTTGAGTGAAATTAGTATGGTTGAACTTGTAATTGGATGGGTTGTCGTATTTTGTGAGTTTCGTCGGATTCCGAGACGTGGGCCCCACAAGTAATTTTTGGGGCGCAATTTCGGATTTTTGAAAAAGTATTAGTATTTTGATATGGAATTAATTTCTATAAATTTTGTGGACTGAATTAAATTAGTTATGACAAGATTCGAGCCGTTCGGGAGTGGATACGCACATAGTGGGATTTCTGAAATATTGTTTAGCTTGCTCGACATTGGATTTGTCTTGTTCGAGGTAAGTAACTCTTCTAATCTTAGAGTTGAGGGTATGAACCCTGAATATATGTATTTCATGAATTTGTTGGGAGGTGACGCACATGCTAGGTGACGGGCGTGTGGGCGTGCACTATAAAAATTATAACATAATTGTTTCTGTCGAATTTTGTAGTTGAATAATCTTGGCATTTTCCATGCGGTTTTATGTGTTAAAGAAATTGAGCTGAAAAGCATATTAAAAATTATGTTGAGGCTATGTGCCAGTATTTTTGGGACCCGGAGAGGTCATATTGCTGTGAATTATTTGTTTTAAATTGAAAATTCATATTCAGTCATATTCATTTTATTACATATCATATCTCAATCTCTGTTGTTATTTATTGATACATCATATCATCATTTTTGGGTTATTCTCATGAGATTGTGAGCCCATGAGAGAGAGACTAGAGAGATTGATGACCGAGGGAGGCCGATGGCCTGATTGTGAGGATATTTTTGGGATCGGACTGCAAACCGCAACAGGCCATGTTGGCTTTATATATATTATTACTATTATGTGAATCGGGATTGCCTGCCTGCAGCAGGCCTTATTGGCTTATTATGGCACGTGAGTTGTCTGTGCGGATTCTGATATGATATTATAGCATGTGAGTTATCCATACAACACGTGAGTTGTCAGTGCAGATTATAGCGCTTGGGCTGTAGGAGCCCCTCTGAAGTCTGTACACACCCCAGTGAGTGCAGGTACCTACTGAGTGCGAGTGTCGAGTGCTGAGTGACTGGGAGGCATGAGTGATTGTGATGTATGCTCGATGGGCTGTTTACGAGTGATTGTGAGGTATGCCTGAGGGGGTGTTTTACTAGTGATTGTGAGATAAGCTCGAGGGGCTGTATAAGAGTGATTGTAAGGTCTGCCCGAGGGGCTGTTTATGATTTTATCACTGAGTTGCATCGCATTGGCATGTACACATGACATACAAGCATAGATATATATTTTTCTCATGCTGTACAGCATCACATCATTCATAATTTCTCACACATTTTGACAGATGGGCATAGTGATGCATTTGTTTTTACACGGGTTGTCTGGAAGAAAAATAAAACATCTCATTTATTATTGAAAAGATTTTTGGGAAAAAAATTTATTGTTTTCAAACTTATTCATATTTTCGGCAACTTCGGTAAATGATTAGGGTTTTTACTGATGTACTTGAAAGGAAGAACTATTATTTTTTGAAATCATGCTTTGGTTGAGCATTTTGTCTCTGAGTTACTTCTGGTATTATTTTCTTTACGTTGTTATGGATTGTTGTGGACTATTGGTTTTGGACCCGACCTTGGTAAACTCGTCACTACTTTCAACCTAAGGTTAGGTTTGTTACTTACTCAGTACATGTGGTCAGTTGTACATATACTACATTTCTGCATATTGCGTGCAGCTATTGGCTATTGTTGTTGCTTTGCTCGATGGTTGCCGGATTTGAAGATGTACTTGCGTTCCTGTTGTAGCTGCCTCTTGTTCATGATAGCCTTAGATTTATAAAAGCTCTGTTCATGTACTATTCAAACAGACTATGTATTTATTTTATTTCCGCTTTGTAAACTCTATTCTTAGAAGCTCATGATTTGTACAACCAGTTCTTGGGGAATGTATAAGATTAAGATCTTTATTTACTTAAATTACTTTAATAATGGTTATTCAAATTGGATAATTGAAAGTTGGCTTACCTAACGGGTTGGGTTAAGTGCCATCACGACTAGTTGGATTTTGGATCGTGACAATTACATGAGTGATATTAGCACACTTTGGCTATAAAACCGTTGCCATTAATTAGAAACCGTTCCCACAGGGTTTTATTTTTTGCCACGCTTATGCTAACCGTGCCAATAAATATATCTGTTGCCACGGATCATGAAAAAAATGCAATGGGAACGGTTGTTATTTCCCTCCTAAAATTTTGTAAAACTCGCGCTAGAACCCCTATTTTTACATAAATTTCTTTTTGTCTTATTTAATGGAGTAGTTATGAAATATAAGTTTAATTTCTATACCTAATAAAATTAAAAACAACTAAAGGCTATCGAAAGGCCATCTCTCTCAAAAGGGACTTCACCCAGAACGACGACTCTGTAACAACCATTGAAAGGCATCCATCGACCGCCGACTCTGCCACCATCCCGCCGTCAACCTCCGCAGTAGAACCTCCGACTCTGTAACAGCTACGGCCGTCAACAACCACCTCCTTCTACGGCCGTCAACAACAACCACCATCCCGCCGTCAACAAAATCGTTCCAGCTCTTCGACTAGTTCCGAGATTTGATTTTCTTTTTTCTTCAACCATAAACTTTATCTCCTCCACCCGAAACAACCACCTCCTTCTATTAATCCAAGCTCCACATTTTCAAATAGTCCCAAAATTTTAGGGTTTTTTTCTCGACTAAGCTCGACCACCTCTTTTTGCAATTTCTCAATAGTTGAGCCATAATTTGCAGATTCCATTAGTGAGGAAGAAATTGCAACTGATAGCTGTGGGATAAATCGCGATAAGTTTTTTTAATCTCTTTTTAATTTAAATTTTAGATAACCACATTCGATAGTTGTGTTTTTGAATGAAGATTTTAGTATTAATGTTCGTTATTATCCGATTCAACTGATTTTTATTTTTGGGAGTATTTGAGCGACATAGTGTGATTGAATGGAGGTTAAACACACTGGTGCATGTCTTCTTATTGTGCTTGAAATTGTGAATTTCATTGAAATTATGCTTTACGTTGGTACAATTGATAGGTTTTGATTCTATATTTTGTTAGATATGTCACTGTTTGATTCAGTTGTCTTTGTTAAAAAACATTTTCTTGTTCAACTTAACAGCTTTAAAGCTGTGAGTTTTTTCTACTGAAGCTTTTAATCTAAGTTAGAGTTCTATTAGGATTTTGTTGTACTATAATTTCTCCCTTTTTGTTCTTGATATCTATGAGTTCTTAGCATATATGTGACCTTACTTAGCACAGTTTAATATCTTTTCATTATATACTGAAGTCAAAAGGTGAGCAAAAACCTGAATATGCTTGCTTGTTACAAGTAGATATCCATGTCCCTTATTTTGCCACGCTAATGATTTTTCTCATGGTTAGCAACCATAAGCCAGAAACTAAAGGATATAGTTTCTCATTGCTGGTTGCAGGCTAATGATAGTATTAACTAGTTGTTTCTGTGTTTGTTGTTGTAACTTCAATTGATATGTTACAATGCTGTTTGAATAAGTCGTGTTAACTGGAAAATGGTAAGGGCTTTCAATCGCGAAACCTTTTCTGATATAATGTTGACTTGGAATTTGCTAAGGAGCAGATATATGCTGCTGCAACTTTCTTTTCTTTCAGAACACTCTGAACTCATAGCTGATATGATTTCTTATTGTCGAAGTCACCATTAAAATTGTATACACAAAGTGATACATATCTCTACGTAGGCTAAACTGATCATATGTTTTCTTCTCAATGTGGCAATACTAACACTATTTAGAAATCATGAGCTTCTTGATCAGTTTTAGATTCCATCCGGAGTTTTGTAGGCGAATTGTGGTTATTTATATTACATGAACTCAGTTATAGGTGAATATCTGATATAAGCACATCTAATTGCTATCTTGTACATCAAAGTAAATAAAGAGTCCATGTAATCAGGTGGCTATTTAGGTTTTCACATTATACTTAATTTCAGCCTAATTTACTTCAAGACATAGACTAGCCATCTTTCATCTGTCTGCAATTCGACGAATAAC
This sequence comes from Nicotiana tomentosiformis, assembly GCF_000390325.3. Taxonomy (NCBI): domain Eukaryota; kingdom Viridiplantae; phylum Streptophyta; class Magnoliopsida; order Solanales; family Solanaceae; genus Nicotiana; species Nicotiana tomentosiformis. The sequence goes on along the minus strand of NC_090820.1, from coordinate 6,934,307 downwards.
AGGATCTTTGTGAAATTGGTGAGAAGGGCAATGCATCTTTGGCACCTAATGACCAGTAGGATACTCCTCCATCCGGCACCTAATATTAGCTTGTGTTATATAAGAAATCAGTGGTGCTCTTGCAGCATAGTGGTAACATGTATATTTAGGCTTTACAGGTATCATGCATTTCCAGAGTTGTACATAGTTGGATCTTCTTCAGATGCTAATGATGAGAGGATGCAACAGAAAATGGAGGAAATGGAAGAGAGGATGCAACAAAGAATACAGGAAAAGTTGAACGAACAAATGTTATACATCTTCTTCTTCTCCTTCCTTGTGCTGCTTCTTCTACTACTTCTCTCTTTCTCTCTCTCGCAAAGTCTGAATAGTCTAGTAATTTTTTTACTTTGCCTATGGCACTTAGTCACTGCGTAATTCTGTGGTTGCCTAGCTAGTGTCATTACTATGATGCATATTCTGTGAGAACTTGAAGGTTTAGTGGGTGAATCATTCTGACACTGAAAGTTGATCTTTCGACTGAAATAGTTATTTTTTGGATGTTGGTTAAGTTGGATTGTTTTATTGATACAAAAAATTCAAAAATAATTTTACTACTACGTTATTTTCATAAGTACTTGGATAACTATTTAAGTAATTAACTCATTTTATTGCATGACAAAGAATAAAAATCTGAAACAAAAATCAATATTGAGTATACCAAAGTACTAATGCTCTTTCACTGAGAATAATCTCATCTCAAACGTATACCAAAGTACACATTATGCTTGTATACTATTCCTTCAGAAGAAAAAAAAGGTTCAGTGTTTTACACCTGAATCAGTGATTTAGCAGCAGAGCTGCCAAGAATCTCTCCTCTGTTGGAAAAAAATATTGGATTCAAAGTTCTGCCCGCATGATTACATCATTTTGCTTAGGAAATCAAATAAGCTGTCGTATGCCTAAGTTTATTTTCTCTTTACCAATTTCTGCAGCTAGTTATTTACTTCTTTTTTCTATATAGCTTCTTTTGTTGTGCTACAAAATGTTTTCAGGAAGCCAACAAGTGAAATGAATGGTTGTAAAACAAAATAGATAGCGAGATTCAGAGGTGAATACTTGAAAATCTAATTAAGAAGTGACAGGAAGATAGTTTAACTAATTCATTATGCTGATATTCTATTTCTCTTTTAAATTCTTTCTGGAGATGGATTAGTAAATTTTGCTAGTTCCAAAGTCATACAAGAAAACAAGTTTAAAGCAAAGTAAAAAATGGAGGAAAGAAATGCATGTTACCTAAGTTATTGTATGTAAGATATTAGCTAGAGAACTGGGATTTACTTGAAAACAGGTTGCTTGGTAGTTCTGGGATTTACTTGAAAACAGGCCACTTTAGTTATAATAGGTTGCAACCTGTGCAAGGTTTCAAATATTAGCAAGGAGCACTACTTTATTTTGGTTTTTCATTAGCTGATTCTCTTGAAGGGTAATGACTTTATTTATCCTTTTTGTAGGTGGAGTAGATCAAGAAATGAATGATGAAGGCAATGAAGAACTAGACCTTGAGATGAATTTTGAATTGCTATAGATGAATGTTCTAGGAATCTTTTGTTATCAACATTTTTTAAAGTTACTCTCTTGAAATGTACTAAACTTATGCACTTGGGGTAGAACATTTGCTTTATGGATATTATTTGCTTGATGGATAATTTATATTATTAATAGTTTCATTTTATGATTTTGTATACGGTCGAAATAGATTTCGGCTTTCGTACGATTGATCAAGTTCGAAACATAATCGATCGAAGTAAGACTTCGAGATAGGTTCCGAAGATGGTACAAACAAGCTTCGAGCTCAAGTCAAGATCGAGAGCTCCAGTCAATTCAAGGGTCCGAGTCAGAATCGAGCTCAAGTCAAGATCGAGAGCTCGAGTCACGACCGAAAACTCGAGTCAATATCGGGCTTATAGACAAGAGCCGTTGCAATCCCACTAGAGGAGAGAATCTTGGTAGGAATTGTGGAAAAACTGATTTATCATGGGTCTTCCACTATATATTTTTAATTATATCTAAAGTAAGATCCCTCTACTATAAATGAGATGATTATCATTTCTGTAGAGGTCAAGTTTTTGCTAACATTGTAATTCAAGTACCATATTCTCCTATAGTGAAGAGTTGTGACGAGTTGTTCTTTCAAACTTCTTAATTTGATTCCACTTGTTTAGTTTTATTCCTTACAACCTTGTCTATTTTGCATTCTTTGCAATCTATACTTATATTTCTATTTACCCTTACGATTTGTATTAAGCTACACCACATATCCTTAGAACTACGTACAAATTCAACTCTATCCGTTTTTCGGGTAAATAGTACCGTGGGACTAAGGATAACAGTGGTTATTTGATACGAATCTGCAAAAACACACCGTTATGTTTTGCGCTTGTTTCCGAAAATATCTTGGATTTTGGATTAGCAACGACTAACTACCAGTCAAATGGCCACACCAATCGACAACGAAGCCGGTCTTCAAGATGAGAACAATAACTTGACACCCAGTACCGAAAGACCAGTTGTCAATGCCATTGGAGCTCGAATCGGAGCGTCGATAGATATCAATTCGCATGTGGCCATTGAGGCGAACCTACATAATAACATTCATGGTGGCACTCGGTCTGCAGCTCGAGATACCTATAACGTCGAGGAAAACGACGTCAGCTTGCGTATGATTTTCGAAATGTTGCAAGCTCAACATGCAGCAATAGCTCAGTTGCAGAGCCAAACCCAGCTACAAAGCATGCCGGATCCCAGTCCACCTCGAGAAATCACCCACAGAACGGAGCCAGCCATAGTGAAGTCAAATGAGCAAGAATCAGGGACTACTCCTGAAATTGCTAAATCGCTCGAGGAACTCACAAAGCGAGTCGAAGCCAACGATAAAAAAATAGAAACATATAACTCCAGGGTCGATCAGATCCCGGGAGCTCCACCAATGATAAAAGGGTTGGATTCAAAACAATTCGTGCAAAAACCTTTCCCCTCGAGTGCAGCCCCAAAACCAATCCCCAAATAATTTCGTATGCCCGAAATTCCCAAATATAACGGAACGACCGATCCCAACGATCACGTCATTTCTTACACACGTGCCATCAAGGGAAATGATTTAGAAGACGATGAAATTGAATCTGTGTTGTTAAAAAAATTCGGAGAGACCCTCTCGAAGGGAGCAATAATTTGGTATCACAACCTACCACCAAATTTCATCGACTCGTTCGCCATGTTTGCAGATTCTTTTGTGAAAGCACATGCCGACGCCATAAAAGTCGCAACAAGGAAATCGGACCTCTTCAAGGTTTAGACAAAAGGATAACGAGATGTTGAGGGAGTTCGTATCTCGTTTTCAAATGGAATGAATGGATCTGCCACCAGTTACAGACGATTGGGATGTTGAGGCTTTCACTCAAGGTTTGAACGAACGAAGTTCGACGGCTTCACAGCGGTTAAAGCATAACCTGATAGAATACCCATCCATCACGTGGGCCGACGTGCACAATCGGTACCAATCAAAAATTAGGGTCGAAGATGATCAATTGGGGTCTGAACCCGCTGTTCGAAGGGATATTAATCGAGAACAAGGTCTGATCAGGGATCGATAGCGACCGTATAACGGAAACCGCAGAGTTAGTGAATCGAGACATAACCCCGGGCAAAATAACAAAAGAAGTGATCGAGGTCAAGGGTCCCGGGGGCTGATGAACAAAAGTAGGTTCGATAGGCCTGCCGGATCTAAGGAATCGCCTCGGTTATCGGAATATAACTTCAGCATTAATGCATCTGCCATCGTGTCGGCTATCGGACGCATCAAAGACACTAAATGTCCTCGACCCATGCAGACCGATCCTGCCCAGAGTAATCCTAATCAAATGTGCGAATATCATGGCACCCATGGCCACAGAACGGAAAATTGCAGGCAACTAAGAGAGGAAGTAGCCCGGTTATTCAACAAAGGGCACCTTCGAGAATTTTTAAGCGATAGGGCGAAGAACTATTTTAAAAACAGGAATTTCGGCAAGCAAAACGAACAAGAAGAACCACAGCACGTCATTCACATGATCATTGGGGGCACCGATACCCCTTAGGGACCGGTGCTTAAACACACTAAGACATCGATTGTGAGAGAAAAGCGATCTTGAACTCAAGATTACACACCCATAGGAACTTTGTCCTTCAATGATGAAGATGCAGAAGTAGTCATATAACCTCATAACGATGCACTGGTAATATCCGTACTCATGAATAAAACTAAAGTTAAGCGTGTGTTGATTGATCCAGGTAGCTCGGCCAACATCATCAGATTAAAGGTCGTAGAACAGGTCAGCCTGCAGGACCAGATCATACCCGCAACCCTGGTTCTAAACGGATTCAATATGGCATGTCAAACCACCAAAGGCGAGATAATTCTACCGATAAACGTGGACGGAACCATCCAGGAAACAAAGTTCCACGTGATCGAAGGCGATATGAGATACAACCTCCTTTTCGGAAGGCCATGGATCTACAACATGAGAGCTGTACCTTCGACCCTACACCAGGTCCTTAAATTCCCAACATCGAGAGGAGTCAAAACAGTGTACGGAGAAAACCAGCCGCAAGAGAAATGCTCGCCGTCGAGGAAGCGAAACCAATATCCTCGCCTTCGCCAGTGAAGGGATCAGGCTCAGAAGGGGAACGAGATACCAAATAGCAATCACAGACATCGGCTTTGACCCAACCAGATAATCAAAAGATCGAAGAAGATGATGATTAGAGGATCCCTCGATCCTTCGTAATTCCCGATGATTCTGACGCTACCAAATCAACGATTGAGGAACTGGAGCAAGTCACACTAATCGAGCACTGGCCCGAACGGAAGGTATACCTGGGAACGGGGTTGAGCCCCAAACTCAGGAAGAAACTTATTTAATTTCTTATCGATAACATTGATTGCTTTTGCCTGGTCCCATTTAGACATAACAGGGATCCCACCGGACATAACGACGCATCGTCTAAGCTTGGACCCTAGGTTCAGACCGGTGAAGCAAAAGAGAATACCCGAGGTAAAGCATGTATTCATAAAGGATGAGGTAACCAAACTTCTCAAGATAGGGTCCATTCGGTAGGTGAAATATCCCGAATGGTTAGCTAATGTAGTTGCAGTGCCTAAAAAAGATAACAAACTTAGAATGTGTGTGGATTATAAGGATTTGAATAAAGCATGTCCCAAAGATTCCTTTCCGCTGCCCAACATCGATCGCATGATCGATGCCACGGCCGGCCATGAGATCCTCACTTTTCTCGATGCCTATTCCGGGTATAATCAAATCCAGATGAACCCGGAGGACTAGGAAAAGACTTCATTTGTCACCAAATATGAAACATATTGTTATAATGTGATGCCTTTCGGGCTAAAAAATGCAGAAGCTACTTACCAACGCCTAGTAAATAAAATGTTCGAAGAACAAATAGGTAAATCAATGGAAGTTTATATTGATGACATGCTAGTTAAGTCCCTGCACGCAGAGGACCATTTGACCCATTTGCAGGAAACGTTCGAGATTTTAAGGAAATACAACATGAAGCTCAACCCCGAAAAATGTGCTTTCGGGGTCGGTTCGGGCAAGTTCCTCGGCTTCATGGTGTCAAACCGGGGAATCGAGATTAACCCCGATAAAATCAAGGCCATCGAAGACATCACCATTGTGGACAGCGTGAAAGCTGTACAGAGGCTAACGAGACGGATTGCAACCTTAGGCCGATTCATTTCGAGATCGTCAGATCGAAGTCACAAATTTTTCTCTCTACTAAAAAAGAAGAACGGTTTCGCTTGGACCCCGGAATGCCAACAGGCATTAGAGGAACTAAAATGATATCTATCAAGCCCACCACTACTTCATATTCCAAAAATAGACGAAAAACTTTGCTTGTACTTGGCAGTATCGGAAATTGCAGTAAAGCGGTGTCCAAGTTCGAGAAGAGCAAGATACGCAATTTCCCATTTATTATATAAGTCGAACCTTAGGAGAAGCAAAAACTAGATATCCGCACTTAGAAAAATTGGCACTTGCACTGATAAATGCCTCTAGAAAGTTAAGACCGTACTTTCAATGTCACCCCATATGCGTATTAACCACTTACCCGCTCCGTCATATTTTGCACAAGCCCGAACTATCAGGCCGATTGGCCAAATGGGCCGTCGAACTCAGTGGGTACGATATCGAATATCAACCCCGTACGACCATCAAGTCTCAAATTTTAGCAGATTTCGTGGCCGATTTCACGCCAACCCTCATACCCGAAGTCGAAAAAGAATTCCTGTTGAAATCGGGTACGTCATCGGGGGTATGGACCCTTTTTACGGACGGGGCTTCGAACGTGAAGGGGTCCGGGCTAGGCATAGTTTTAAAGCCACCCAGGGGTAACACTATTAGGCAATCTATCAAAACTACCAGGTTGACTAACAACGAGGCCGAGTATGAGGCCATGATTGCAGGTCTCGAGCTAGCTAAAAGCTTGGGAGAAGAAGTCATTGAATCCAAGTGTGACTCTTTGCTGGTGGTAAATCAAGTAAACAAAACCTTCGAAGTTCGAGAAGATAGAATGCAAAGGTATTTGGACAAACTACATGTCACTTTGCACCATTTCAAATAATAGACTTTACAGCATGTTCCACGAGAGCAAAACAGTGAGGCTGATGCACTTGCGAATTTGGGATCATCGGTCGAGGAAGGTGAGTTGAGCTCGGGGACTATCGTTCAACTCTCGAGATCCGTGATCGAAGAAGGTCATGCCGAGATAAATTCTACGAGCTTAACCTGGGATTGGAGAAATAAGTATATTGAATACTTAAAGAACGGAAAGCTCCCATCAGACCCTAAAGATTCAAGGGCTCTACGAACCAAAGCTGCTCGATTCACGTTAGCTTCAGATGGAATGCTATATCGAAGGACATTCGATGGACCATTGGCAGTATGCTTAGGTCCAGGAGATACCGATTACATCCTACGTGAGGTGCACGAGGGCACATGTGGGAATCACTCCGGTGCCGATTCATTAGTCCGAAAAATAATCAGGGCAGGGTATTATTGGATCGATATGGGCAAAGATGCAAAGGAGTTTGTTCGAAAATGTGACAAATGTCAAAGGTTCGCACCAATGATCCATCAACCCGAAGAGCAACTTCATTCAGTCCTATCCCCATGGCCATTTGTGAAATGGGGAATGGATATCGTCGACCCTCTGCCATCGACCCCAGGTAAAGCTAAATTCATTTTATTTATGACTGACTATTTCTCTAAATGGGTTGAAGCACATGCGTTTGAGAAAGTAAGAGAGAAAGAGGTTATAGACTTTATCTGGGATCATATCGTATGTCGATTTGGGATACCCACCAAAATAGTGTGTGACAATGGAAAACAATTTGTCGGCAGCAAAGTGACTAAATTCTTCGAAGACCACAAAATAAGAAGGATATTATCAACACCGTATCACCCCAGTGGGAACGGACAGGCTGAATCAACGAACAAAACTATCATTCAAAACCTAAAGAAGAGGCTAAACGACGCTAAAGGAAAATGGAGAGAAATCCTACCCGAAGTCCTTTGGGCATATCGAACAACATCAAAATCTAGTACGGGGGCAACCCCGTTCTCCTTAGTATATGGCTCCGAAGCCCTGATACCGGTCGAAGTCGGCGAACCTAGTGCCAGATTTCGATATACAACAGAAGAATCAAATAACGAGGCTATGAACACTAGCCTCGAATTATCGGACGAAAAGCAAGAAGCTGCTCTCGTCCAATTGGCCGCCCAAAAGCAACGAATCGAAAGATACTATAATCGAAGAACTAAGCTCCGCCATTTGAAGCCCAGGGACAGGGACTTAGTGCTAAGGAAAGTCACCCTCAATACCCGAAATCCAAACGAAGGAAAACTAGGACCGAACTGGGAAGGACCCTATCACGTTCTCGAAAATGTCGGAAAAGGATCATACAAGATCGGCATTATAAACGGCAAACAACTATCAAGTAATTGGAATGTGTCGCATCTAAAACGATACTACTGCTAAGGTACGATCTTCCCATATTCGTTTACATTTCAAAACTAACCTCTGCAGAAGTCCGATCAGGAGCTAAGATGGATCCATCATACGGAGCCCTAGATCTGAAAGCACGCGTTGCACTCTTTTTCTCTTAGACCGGTTTTATCCCAAATGGGTTTTTTGGAAAGGTTTTTAGTGAGGCAACCAATGATCGTGCTGTACTTGGAAACAATACGATAGTATCCGAGGCCTCTTTACAATTGACCTCGCATACGGGAGGGGGAGGGGGCATTTTTCACGACCCAAAATCCCACCACAGGCGTCGTGATGGCACCTAATCACTGAGACTAGGTAAGCCGATTTTAATTACCTTTTGAAGCCATTTTTTTTGAAAACTAACAGCGAAAATAATTACAATATACAACCTCCCAAGACTGGTAATACTGAGTCACGAACTCTAACTGAATACATGGAATGATCACGAGGACCGAATATACAATACTGTTTGATTACAAATTAACAGTACAATGAAATGAAAAGACTCCAAGGGACTGCGACGGCCAGACAGCTCTACCTTGAATCCTTACGATCCCGCTTTAACTCTGCTCAAGTCCGATATCTCCAATACCTAGGTCTGCACAAAAATGTGGAGAAGTGTAGTATGAGTATACCACAATCGGTACCTAGTAAGTATCAAGACTAACCTCAATGGAGTAGAGACGAGGTACAGTCAAGACACTCACTAGTATAATAACCTGTGCAATATAATATACAAAATACTAGGAAACAAATAGCAATAAGGGCAGGATAAAATAACCAGTGATATGCGCAGCAAGACAACAAGAATACCATAAATATCACTCAACAATTAATAAATACATATACACCCAATTAATTCAAGTTTTTCAAATAATATCACATATATTCTTCCAAATAACTCTCTTTCAAATGTAGTTTTCTCAAATAATTATTTTTCAAATATAATTCTTTCAATAAATCTTTTCAAATATAATTTCCTCAAATAATTTTCTTTGAAATACAATTCTTTCATAAAATTCTTTTTGAATAAAAATCCTTCCAAATAAATATTTTGAATATAATTCTTTCAATTAAAAAGTCATCATATGACACCTCATTTCATAATCATAAAAATACGGGTCTCAGCCAATTTTCATATTTTTACGGCACCTCGTGCCCATAATTAAATCATCATATTTTCCCACCACTTCGTGTCCTCATTTCATATCACAACTGCATGAAAAATTCACGTGTCAATTATCATTATCATTTCATCACAGAACCTCGTACTCACATTTCATATCACATCTGCACGGATAATTCACGTGCAAAATATCCTCATTATTTACTCACGGCACCTCGTGCCCACATTTCATTTTAAAATCCGCCTGGCAATGGCCACAACCTCTCAATTTCAACATAAATCAGATTATTATCAATTTACCAACAACAAGACAAATTTCACAAGGTATAAAATAAACACAAGTAAATCACAACATCACATGAAAATTATCAACACCACAACCCCACATCATCACATATCGTCCCTGACAATAGCCACCCTTATCGCTCCTATTGCCGCCCTTATTGCTCCTATAGCCACCTTTATCGCTCCGCCCAGACAATATTAATAGCCACCCTTATCGCTCCTATTGCCACCCTTATCGCTCCTATAGCCACCCTTATCGCTCCGCCCAGACAATATTCCAACAAACACAAAAATAGTGAAATGCCACCATTATACCCACATAATATCAACGGTGAAATGACACCCTTATCTCCCCAAAATAATAACTCACGCAACACAACAATTTACACGGTAACATAATAAAATCAATTCATATCACAATTTGCCCAATGACCACAACCAAATTCCAAAGATATAAAAAAATTAATTAATTTCACAATAAATAGCCTAAGGCTCCACACAATATATATAACACCCAAAAATAATCAATAGAGATAGAAATTACTCAGCATAAAACAAAGCCTTCATTAATGCAAATTTAGATAATTATATTAATACTTCTTCTTAAGTTCGCTTAAATTAATTATTTGCATAAGAAAATTCATATTGGAATTTATTTCCAAGAAATATTAAACCACCAATACTCACGAAACTTCATAAATATTTCAAGTAACAATCACACCAAATTATCATATAAAAACAAATTCAACAATAAGGATTTAGGCATGGCAGACAGATGATTTAATAATTTCCACCATTTTTCAATTTACTACACAATAATGCTTAAGACTTTAATTCAATAAATTTTGCATGTATAAGTCCGAGTACGTACTCGTCACCTCACACACGGCTTTTCACATTTCACAAATAACACATAAAACTCAATGCCTAAGGGGTAATTCCCCCACTCGAGGTTAAGCAAGACACTTACCTTTTTGAAGTTATGCCGATATTCCAAAATCGTCTTCTTGCTTGAATTGACCTCCGCACCGCTCAAATCTAACCAAATTAATTGTACAACTTCATTAAAATTCATCGGAAATAATTCTGGATAATAATACATCGACTTAAAAATTTATTCCAAAAAGTCAACAAAAGTCAACGCGGGGCCCGCCCCTCGGAACCCGACAAAATTTTCATAAAATCCGAACATCCATTCCGATACGAGTTCAACCATACTAATTTTATCGAATTCCAATAACAACTCGACCTCCAAATCTTAAATTTTCGTTTTCAAACCCCTAAGTTCAAACCCCAGATTTACACCTCAAAAACATGTAATCTAATCGGATTATTCGATGATAATTCAATATTATGGAGTAGAAATGATCACAAGGGACTTACCTCAAGTTTTTCCGTGAAAACATTGCTCAGAAATCGCCAACCCGAGCTTGAAATGCCCAAAAATGGCAGAAGCTCGGAACCCCTCTGTTTTTGTATTGCCCAGGGGTTTTCGCACCCGCGGTGATTTCTTCGCACCTGCGGCTTCGCACCCGCGGTGATTTCTTTGTACCTGCGGCTTCACACCCGCGGTGATTTCTTCGCACCTGCAGCTTCGCACCCGCGGTAAATATTTTTGCACCTGCGGCTTCGCACCCGCGACAAACGTTTTTGCACCTGCAGTGCCTGGCCAGCCCATGCATTTTCTGCTTCAGCGACTAATTCCTCGCATCCGCGAGCTCGCACCTGCGGCCCTTTTTTGCGCAGGTGCAATTATACCAGATGCCCAACTGCTTCAGCTCCTCCTCCAAATCCAAATTCGATCAGTTAGGCATCCGAACTCATCCGAGGCCCCCCCGGGACCTCAACCAAATATACCATCAAGTCCTAAAATATCATACGAACTTACTTAAATTCTTAAATCACATCAGACAACATCAAAATGGCGAATCGCACCTCAAATCAAAATCTATGAACTTTGAACTTTCAAATTCTATATCTTGTGCCGCAACATATCAAATCAATTTGGAATGACTTCTAATTTTGCACACAAGTCATAAATGACATAACAGACCTATTCAAATTTTCTGAATCGTATTTCGACCTCGATATCAAAAAGTCAACCCCCCGGTCAAACTTTTCAAAAATTCAACTTTCGGTATTTCAAGCTTAATTCCACTACAGACCTCCAAATAATTTTTCGTACACGCTCCTAAGTCCAAAATTACCATACTGAGCTATTGACATCATCAAAATTTCATTCCGGAGTTGTTTGCTCAAAAGTCAACTCTCCGGTTAACTATTTCCATTTAAGCTTCAAATTAAGGATTGTTCTTTTAATTTAATTCCAAATCTTTAGTAAATCAAACTCGACCACACCCACGGGTCATAATACATATTACGAAGCTGTTCGAGACCTTAAGCCACTGGACGGGGCGCTAATTCTTAAAACAACAAGTTGGGTCGTTACATTCTCCACCTCTTAAACAAACGTCATCCTCGAACGTTCTAAGAATTATTCTGAGGTTACAAATTGATGATTTTACTTTTACACATATACTCACGGTTAATTCCACGCTACCGCATTTGAGATAAGCTTGACAACATCATCTCATTTGAGTTTATTTCTTTTATCCATATTTGTAAACTTTAAGATCAATTTCTTACAATCCAAACATTACAAAAGGTCTGATTTTCACAACAACACACGATATTAGTCTCAACTAGCTACAGCAACTAGTGCCTACGCACACATCAATTTTTTTGATAGTGTTGAAGTACTTCAAAACTTTCTCTGGGGTGCTACATTCTTTCCCGCTTAGGATCATTCGCCCTCAAACACATAACATATTTATCTCTTCCTTTTTCAAATCCCAATCCTCCAAATTTTACTAACTCCCAAATATTTCAAAAATTTCGGCAGAGTCTTCCCAGTAATTGGGCCTATCCAACTGTTAGAGTAACACCAAAAACAACTTCTAACAACACATCCACAACCCAACAAAATACCACAAGGTATATATCAATAACACCAATCTCGACATCGCAAGCATTGCATTATCATAATGATATCAAGACATGAAGCACATCATATGTATGCTCATCACCACATCTCTAGTCTTAAAAGCTGTTCATAATTAATTCCAGCATCATCAATTAATCTCATATAATCACCATCTCCTTTCGAATTTTCACAACACTGACAGCAGAATGTGAGGCATGAAGACCTCATGATTACTTACTCGGATTAATGAGTCACATTTAATGCCACCCGGGCACTCACCTCATAGGCTAAAACTCAATGCCTACAACACGAAAATATCTGTATATGAATAGAAAAATATACAAGAGTTATCAAATAAGCCTAACAGGCATGACTCCCAATTAATATTATTGTACAAATTAATTTTACAAAGGGAGAATTTTAAACTCATAAATATTTCACCACAAGGACCTCGTACTTATATAACTTCCACCGCGACTTGTAGCCCGGTTTAAATATTTTACATCATATATAAAATGCGAGGATCTCGTCCTCAACTCCGAATCACAAGTATTTTGCACATTGCCAACTGAAATTGCAATTTCTTTTCTTCCTTCTTTTCAGTATATTTCATAAATAGTTTTCAAAAAACAACACATAATGAACCCTCATACCGGTAGGGCGTATAATTGATAAAAATTGGAATCAATTATTCCGAAACACATTAAACCCACTGTAATGAATAATAAAATTTACTTTTAGACTTATAACCCTCAATGATGTATAAAAATAAATGACAGACACGGGATCACACCTTCAAATCTCCCAACAGGGATAAACATATAAGTGGGTCACAAATTTACGAAATTCACCCATAAGTGGAGCATAATATGAGGACTCACCTCAATTTTCAGAACCGAATCAAATTAAGGGAAATTATCCTTTTATAACAAAATCAGGATCGTACCTGTAACGACACCATCTGGTATATTGGCCTAAGCCAAATCATAGCGATTATATCAATGGGTCGGGTATCCACCTCTTAGGCATCCACTACACGCCTGTCCTCCACCTCTAGCTGACTGTGCACGTGGAGTATCAACTGGAATAAAGCTTGTGGTTAGAGTGTTCTGATGAAATCCACCCCTCCCAAGTCTGGGACAATCTCTCATGATATGCCTAGTATCACCACACTCATAATAATCCCTCTGAGGTCGCGGCTGCTCGTACTGAGTTTGTGCCGGATAACTGGAATAACCACTGTAAGAATCTCTTGTCGGTGGTGCACTGTAAACTGGAGCACTCCGAGTAATCTGAGGTGCGGACTGAGCTGACTGACTACTCGAGCCTCCGCTATAATGGGTTCTAGCAGAAGAGTAAAATCTACTGAACCCTCCATATCTTCGAGACCTTTTAGACTCCTTAGACTCCCTTTCCTCGCCTATAACACCCTTAATCTTCCTTGTAATCTCCACTACTTGTTGAAATGGAGTATCAGTTTGCAACTCTCCAGCCATGTATATTTTAATATCATAATCGAGTCCCTCAATGAATCTGTGGACCCGCTCTCTGATTGTAGGATCCAAGATCGGTGCATGACGGGCTAACTCACTGAACCTGATAGCATATTCTGACACTGTCATGGTGCCCTGACGCAATCATTCAAACTCTGCGCACCACGTATCTCAGAGAGTCTGGGGAACAAATTCAAGAACATTTTCGAAAATTGAGCCCAAGTTGGTGGTGTGGCATCGGCTGGTCTACCTTCTTCATATATTTGCCACCACCGATACACTGCGCCTGACAGTTGAAATGTAGTAAAGGTAACTCCGCTCACTTCCACAATACCCATGGTGCGGAAAATACAGTGACAATTTTATAGAAATCCATGGGCATCCTTTGTAGCTGTGCCACTGAAAGTAGGTAGACTATACCTCTTAAACCTTTCAAGTCTCTTTTGTTCTTATTCTTATGCCTCTGGCCTGACCTCAGGCCAAACCGAAATAACAGGTTGTACCGGTACTACACCCGTAACTTGACCAACGTGAACCTGCTGCTCTGGAGTTGTGATAGGAGTCTGAGCTACTCCCCCAATCAGGAACTGTGCTAAAGTCTCCTGAAGTCCGGGGATTAGAACAGGTGCTTCTGATACCTGTCCCCCAACTGGAGTTACTAGTGGCTCCTCAACTGTTGTTTTGATAGGTGCTCTAGCCGCAGCACGTGCCCTTCCTCAACCTCTACCTCGGCCTCTACCTCGGCCCCGGCCTCTTGCAGCTTTAGCAGTATGTGCGGATGCCTGCTCAGCTAACCCAGTAGCACGTGTCTTCACCATCTGTGAGAGAATGGAGATACAAAGGTTCAAATTCCAAATTCAACAAATTCTGTACGACAAGAATGAAAGAAATGGAAATTTCCTAACAGTTCTATAGCCTCTCAAAGATAAGTACAGATGTCTCCGTACCGATCCGCAACACTCTACTAGACTCGTTCGTGACTCATAGAACCTGTGAACCTAGAGCTCTGGTACCAACTTGTCACGACCCAAAATCCCATCACAGGCGTCGTGATGGCACCTAGTCACTAAGACTAGGTAAGCCGATTTTAATTACCTTTTGAAGCCATTTTTTTTTGAAAACTAACAGCGGAAATAATTACAATATACAACCTCCCAAGACTAATAGTACTGAGTCAAGAACTCTAACTGAATACATGGAATGATCACGAGGACCGAATATACAATACTGTTTGATTACAAATTAACAGCACAATGAAATGAAAAGACTCCAAGGGACTGCGACGGCCAAATAGCTCTACCTTGAATCCTTACGATCCCGCTTTAACTCTGCTCAAGTCCGATATCTCCAATACCTAGGTCTGTACAAAAATGTGCAGAAGTGTAGTATAAGTACACCACGATCGGTACCCAGTAAGTATCAAGATTAATCTCAATGGAGTAGAGACGAGGTACAGTCAAGATACTCACTAGTCTAATAACCTGTTCAATATAATATTCAAAATACTAGGAAACAAATAGCAATAAGGGCAGGATAAAACAACCAGTGGTATGCGCAGCAAGACAACAAGAATACCATAAATATCACTCAACAATTAACAAATACATGTACACCCAATTAATTCAAGATTTTCAAATAAATATCCTTCACATATAATTCTTCCAAATAACTCTCTTTCAAATGTAGTTTTCTCAAATAATTATTTTTCAAATATAATTCTTTCAATAATTCTTTTCAAATATAATTTCCTCAGATAATTATCTTTCAGATACAATTCTTTCATATAATTCTTTTTGAATAAAAATCCTTCCAAATAAATATTTTTAATATAATTCTTTCAATTAAAAAGTCATCATGTGACACCTGATTTCATAATCATAAAAATACGGGTCTCAGCCCATTTTCATATTTTCACGGCACCTCGTGCCCATAATTAAATCATCATATTTCCCCGACACCTCGTGCCCTCATTTCATATCACAACTGCACGGAAAATTCAAGTGCCAATTATCATTATCATTTTATCACAGCACCTCGTGCCCACATTTCATATCACAACTGCACGGACAATTCACGTGCCAAATATCCTCATTATTTACTCACGGCACCTCGTGCCCATATTTCATTTTAATATCCGCCTGGAAATGGCCACAAATTCTCAATTTCAACATAAATCAGCTTGTTATCAATTTACCAACAACAAGACAAATTGCACAAGGTATAAAAATAAACACAAGCAAATCACAATATTACACGAAAATTATCAACACCACAACTCCATATCATCACATATCGTCCCTGACAATAGTCACCCTTATCGCTCCTATTGCCGCCCTTATTGCTCCTATAGCCACCCTTATCGCTCCGCCCAGACAATATTAATAGCCACCCTTATCGCTCCTATTGCCACCCTTATCGCTCCTATAGCCACCCTTATCGCTCCGTCCAGACAATATTCTAACAAACACAACAACAGTGAAATGCCACCTTATACCCACATAATATCAATGGTGAAATGCCACCCTTATCTCTCCAAAATAATAACACACGCAACACAATAATTTGCATGGAAAATTAACACGGTAACATAATAAAATTAATTCATATCACAATTTGCCCAATGGCCATAATCAAATTCCAAAGATATAACAAAATTAATTAATTTCACAACAAATAGCCTAAGGCTCCACACAATGTATATAACACCCAAAAACAATCAATAGAGATAGAAATTACTCAACATAAAGCAAAGCCTTCATTAATGCAAATTTAGATAATTATATTAACACTTCTTCTTAAGCTCGCTTAAATTAATTATTTGCATAAGAAAGCATTCACTCGACCATTATGCCTATGGGCTACATCACTTCGAGTTCGAACACTCACTCGACTGCTAAGACTACGGGCTATTTCTATTTCGAATTCGAGAAAGCACTCACTCGACCATTACGTTGTGATGACCCGAAATGTCATCTTTAAATTTAATAAGTAATTCTGTGTTCTAAGACCTTGAAAAGCACCATTTATCATTCCTCGACTTGTGTGTGCAGTCCGTACAATTTTCCGAAAAGTGTTATGTGAAAAATAGATTAAAATGTGAAATAGAGCTTTAAAAACTCAACTAAGTTGACTTTAGTCAACATTTTGAGAAAACGGACCCGGATCAGTGTTTTCACAATTCCGGTAGGTCCGTATCATGATTTGGGACTTGGACGTATGCCCGGAATCGAATTTTGAGGTCCCTAGCTCGAGATATGGAATTTTGAAGAAATATTAAAAGCTTGAAAGCTTAAAGATTTTTAAGAAATTTCTGATGTTGGATTTATTGACCTCGAGTCCGTATTTTGGTTTCGGAGCCTGGTGTAGGTTCGCTATAATATTTATGACTTGGATGCCGAATTTTGTGAGAATCGGAGTTGATTTGACGTGATTCGGACGTCCGGTTGTAAAAATATAAGTTTTAAAGTTTTCTTGAAAACTTCCTTTGAGTTAGTGTCCGATTCGTAGTTCTAGGTATTATTTTGGTGATTTTATTGCGCGAACAAGTTCGTATGATATTTTAGGACTTGGGTGCATGTTTGGTTTGGAGCCCCGAGGGCTCGGGTTGATTTCGGGTGGTTAACGGATCATTGTTGGACTTAAGCAAAACTGCATAAAATCTGCTTCAGGTTTCCTTCTTCGCGTTCGCGAAGAGGAAATTTGGACTGGCACATTTTGTGCTTCGCGTTCGTGACAGAGGGAACGCATTCGTGAAGTGTCGAGGTGCAAAGCTACGCATTCGCGATCGAATCCCGGAGTTCGCGAAGGGAAAGGGGCTGGCTAGGAAAATGGCCTTCACGTTCGCGAAGGGCATCTCGCGTTCGCGAAGGCCAAGCCAGGCAAGCTTCGCGTACACGAATTTGCCCTCGTGTTCGCGAAGAGAAAAATTGGTCAGCAGGAATTTGTGCTTCGCGAATGCGAGGCACTGACCTCGTTCGCGAAGGGTAAAAGTTCCAGAAACAGAACTTAAGTTCTGGAAAATGGGATTCGTCCCATTTTCAACCCTTTTTCATTTTTGAGCTCGGGTAAGGGGATTATCACGGGAAAATATTAGGGTAAGTGTTCCCTATCCTATATTGATTATATTTCATGATTCCGTACTCGTTTATATCATGAATTCGTGAATTTATGAAAGAAAAATCAGATTCTTATAAAATCTTCCAAAAACGAAAATTTAAGATTTGAAGGTCCATTTGACATCGGAATTGGATAAATTTTGTATGGTTGAACTCGTATCGGAACGTTGTTCGAATTTCGTGAGTTTTTCCGGGATTTGATATGTGGGTCCCACTGTCGAATATTTTAATGCATTTCGGATTTTATCCGAAAAATGTATAAATTCATATGGAATTAATTCCTATGATTAGTATTGAATATATTGAATTGTTTGTGAATAGATTTGAAGCTTTCGGAGGCAAATTTAAAAGGAAAAGCCGTGGTTGAATAATTGATTGGAATTTGCAAAGCGAGGTAAGTGCCGGGGTTAATCTTGACTTGAGGGAATAGAACCCTTAAATTATTTGTTATGTGAATTGCATCTGAACGATATCTAGGCGAGGTGACGAGTGTCTATACGTCGTCGAATTAATTGCTTGCCTACTTACTTGAAAAATCATAAATTATTTTTAATCATAAATTAATTATTATAATAATTATTTCTCTCTTATTCTTTGTTAATTATTAATTCTTGAATTCCTGCATTAATTGTTACATGCTATTTGATTATGTGTTTTAATGGTTATTTGACTTTTAGCATATTAAATATTAAACTGTCTATTTTCTCCCTGATTTCTATAATAATTTACTATTTGTCATTGTTTGTTTCATAATTAAATCATAATTGTTGTATGCTTGTTGTCTTATAATTTTATATTAATTGTTGTATTTATTGGGGAAATTTCTTCTATAAGAATTGATTGAAATGGATATAATGGAGGATCGGGTTGCACGTCGCAACAGACTTATTAAAAGTCAATATTGGAGAATCGGGTTGCATGCCGCAACAGACTTATTAAAAGTCAATATTGGAGGATCGGTTTGCACGCCGCAACAGACTTATTAAAAGTCAATATTGGAGGATCGAGATGCACGCCGCAATAAACTTATTAAAAGTTAATATTGGAGGATCGGGTTGCACGCCGCAACAAACTTATTGAAAATTCAATATTGGAGGATCGGGTTGCACGTCGGAACAGACTTATTAAAAGTCAGTATTGGGGGATCGGATTGCACGCCGCAATAAACTTATTGAAAAGTCAATATTGGGGGATCGGATTGCACGCCGCAACAGACTTATTTAAAAGTCTATATATATACTTGATTGAAATAAATATATGACAGACTTGTTTAAAAAGATAATATTGGGAGAGCGGGTTGCACGCTGCAACATAATTGAATGTGAATATATTGTGAGAGCGGGTTGCACGCTGCAACAGAATTGAATGTGAATATATTGTGAGAGCGGGTTGCACGCTGCAATAGAATTGGTTGAAATAATAATGGATTATGACTGCTGGGTTGGTTTCAATTATTATAAATGAGTTACCTGATTTATTTCTATTTTTTTTTATTATTAATATTGCGTACAGGTTAATGTAAGTGAACCGCCTTAGCCTCGTCACTACTTCGTCGAGGTTAGGCTCAACACTTACCAGTACATGGGGCCGGTTGTACTGATACTACACTCTGCACTTCTTCTGCAGATTTTGGAGTTGGTCCCAGCGGCGTACCATAGACTTGCTCGGATTGTAGCTACCAGAGGAGACTTGAGGTATAACTACATGGCGTCCATAGTTTTGAAGTCCCCGTGTATTGTAGTTTAGCTGTGTGTTTATTTCCAGACAACTTTGTTTTATTCAAACCTTTGTTTGTATTTATTCTAGAAGCTCGTGCACTTGTGACACCAATTCTGGGATGGTATTTAGACACCGTTGTTTTTATGGATTATTTCAAAATTGCTTCCGCATTTGCTTCCTTGTTATTAGTAAATTTAAAATTGTTTTAAAAATGGATAATATTATTCTAACGTTGGCTTGCCTAGCAAATGAAATGTTAGGCGCCATAACAGTCCAAAGGTGGAAATTTTGGGTCGTGACAGTTGGTATCAGATCACTAGGTTACATAGGTCTCACGAGTCACGAGCAACCTTAGTAGAGTCTGAAGGATCGGTACAGAGACGTCTGTACTTATCTCTCAGAGGCTATGGAGTTTAGGAACAATTTTCCTTCTATTCTACTCTGTCGTACTATTTTATTCTATCATTGATGATTGAACTCTTCTATTATTGTACTCTCGCAAATGGCGAGAACACGTACTGCATCTACAACCAGACAGAAGCCAGAGCCCCCAGTCACAGCTACGACTAGGGGCAAAGGCCGAGGCCGAAGTCGCGCCAGAGGCAGAGGTAGAGCTCAGTCCAGAACTCGAGCAGCCGCACCTAATGTAGAACCTCAGGTGGATCTTCAGGAGAAGGTTCCAGTTCAAAATGTACCAATTGGACCAGTTCAGGTCCCGGAAGGTTCATAGCCACTCCATTGCTTCAGGACGCTCTAGTCCGTTTGGTGAGTCTTATGGAGGGCGTGGCCTAGAATAGTACATTTCCAGTGGCGCCAGCCATCTCACAGGCTGGGGGAGGAGCACAAACTCCCACTACTCCTACTCCGGAGTAGATAGCTCCTTAGAATCAGGCTCTAACAGCCCCGCCAGTTGGGGTAGTTCAGCCAGTTGTTGCGGCACAGACCGGTGATAGGCCCACCATATCTTTTGAGGCCTTAATGAGGATGGATAAGTTTACCAAGCTCTTTCCAGTTCACTTCAGTGGCACACCTTCTGAGGACCCATAAGATTATCTTGAACGCTGCCATGAGGTGCTGCGGAACATGGGTATAGTTGAGACCAATGGGGTTAATTTTGCTGTATTTGAGATGACGTGTTCCGCCAGGAGGTGGTGGAGGGATTATACATTGACTAGACTAGTTGGATCGCCTGCACTTACTTGGGATCAGTTCTCTCAGCTATTTCTGGAGAAGTTCCTTCCCAACACACCGAGGGAGGATTACCGAAAGCAATTTGAGCGTCTACAACATGGCAGTATGACTGTTACTCAGTATGAGTCCCGTTTTGTGGATTTGGCCCGTCATGCTCTCCTTTTACTACCTACCGAGGGAGAGAGAGTGAGGAGATTTATTGAGGGACTCACTCACCCTATCAGGCTTCAAATGGACAAAGAGACTGGAAAGTGATGTGGTGGAGGGATTATACATTGACTAGACTAGTTGGATCGCCTGCACTTACTTGGGAGCAGTTCTCTCAGCTATTTCTGGAGAAGTTCCTTCCTAACACACTGAGGGAGGATTACCGAAAGCAATTTGAGCGTCTACAACATGGCAGTATGACTGTTACTCAGTATGAGTCCCGTTTTGTGGATTTGGCCCGTCATGCTCTCCTTTTACTACCTACCGAGGGAGAGAGAGTGAGGAGATTTATTGAGGGACTCACTCACCCTATCAGGCTTCAAATGGACAAAGAGACTGGAAAGTGAGATTTCTTTTCAGGCTGCTGCTAATGTCGCGAGGAAGATAGAGATGGTTCTTGCACAAAAGAGAGGGCGGAGGTATGATAAGAGGCCTCATCACTTTAGTGGTTTTAGTGGTGCCTCGTCTGGAGGCAGAGGTACTTATGATAGGGGTCAGGTACCTAGAGGTGGAGGTCAGACCATTAGAGGTGGAGGACAGGCGGGTAGAAGGCGTCCTTGAGGTGGAGACCCAACCGTTTTTATATTTGTTTTATGGTATGGCGGAGGTCGTCACATCAGATGGTGTCGTTATGGGTACAACCTTGATTTAAAATAAAGAAATAATTTCCTTAACTTGATTCGGTTCTGAGTATCAAGACGAGTCCTCCTGTTGTGCTCCACTTATGAAAAAGCTTCGTAATTCTATAATCTACTTATGTGTTTACTCATGTTGGGAGATTCTATGGAGATAACTATGCCTATCATTCCATGTTGGTCACTAATAAGAGTTGTGAGGCTAAATGTGGCTTTCTGTTACTCATTTCGATAAGTTTTGATGTAATTTACGGATAATTAACTACAAATTATAAATTATATGCCCTACCGGTGTGGGGTTCATTATGTGTTGTGATTTTGTGTAACCGAAACTATTTAAAAATAGAAAAAGAAAATTTTTGATTGGCACGATATGCATATTACTTGTGATTCAGAACTGAGGACGAGATCCTCCCCTTTTAAAATAAATTGATATGTTTAAATCGGGCTACGAGCTGCGGTGGAAGTTATATAAGGACGAGATCCTTGTGATGAAAATTCTTGTATTTAAGCTCTCCCTTCTAAAATTAAATTTGTACTATAGTACTAATAGGGAGTCATGCCTGTGCATATTTGCCAAAATTTGTGTTTGTAATTATTGAGTTTTAACCTACGAGGTAGGTGCTCGCCCAAGTGGCGTTAAATATTACTCGTTAATTCAAGTAAATAATTATGAGATCTTCATGCCTCGCATCTCGTTATAAGTATTGTGAAGGTTTGCAACGAGATTTATTTTTGTTAACATGAGGTTAATTGGTAATTCGGTAATTGATCATGAATAACTATTAAGAACAAATATCCGCTGCCAAGAATTGATGACCTATTTGATCAGCTTCAGGGTGCCAAGGTATTTTTGAAGATTGATTTGAGATCTGGTTATCATCTATTGAAGATTAGGGCATTTGATGTCCTAAGACAGCTTTTCAGACTCGATATGGGCATTACGAGTTCCTAGTGATGTCATTTGGGTTGACAAATGCTCCAACGACATTTATGGATTTGATGAATCAGGTGTTCAAGTCTTATTTGGATTCTTTTGTGGTTGTATTCATTGATGATATCTTGATTTACTCCAGCAATCGAGAGGAGCATGAGCAGCATCTTCAAAGTGTGCTTCACACCTTAAAGAATAATCAGTTATATGCCAAATTTTGAAAATGTGGGTTTTTGTTAGACTCAGTTGCCTTTTTGGGACATGTTGTTTCGGCAGAAGGCATAAAGGTGGATCCTAAGAAGATTGAGGCTGTTCAGAATTTGCCTAGACCTACTTTAGTTACAGAGATCCGGAGTTTCCTGGGTTTAGTAGGTTATTATCGTCGGTTTGTGGAAGGATTTTCATCTATAGCAAGCCCATTGACCAGAAAGGTGTCCCATTCAGATGGTCAGACGATTGTGAGATGAGCTTTCAGAAGCTCAAGACTGCTTTGACTACGGCGCCAGTGTTGGTATTACCCACAGGTTCAGGATCGTATACGGTATATTGTGACACATCTCACATTGGGCTTGGTGCAGTATTAATGCAAGATGGCAAGGTAATTGCATACGCGTCGCGGTAGTTGAAGGTTCACGAGAAGAATTATCCTGTTCATGACTTAGAATTGGCAGCCATTGTTCATGCGCTGAAGATTTGGAGGCATTATCTCTACGGTGTCTCGTGTGAGGTATTTACTGATCATCGTAGCCTTCAGTATATGTTCAAACAAAAAGATCTTAATTTAAGGCAGAGAAGATGGTTGAAGTTGTTGAAAGACTATGATATCACCATTTTGTATCCCCCGGAAAGGCCAATGTGGTGGCCGATGTCTTGAGTAGAAAGGCTGTGAGTATGGGCAGTCTTGCCTATATTCCAGTTGGTGAGAGGCCATTAGCTGCAGATGTTTAGACTTTGGCTAATCATTTCGTGAGATTGTCCGCCTTCACGGTGTGCCCGTGTTTATTATTTCAGATCGAGGTACGCAGTTTACCTTACATTTCTGGAGGGCTGTACAGCGTGAGTTAGGCACGCGGGTGGAGTTGAGTACAATATTTCATCCACAGATAGACGGACAGTCAGAGCGCACTATTCAGATATTAGAAGATATGCTCCGCGCTTGTGTTATAGACTTTGGAGGTTCTTGGGATCATTTCTTGCCACTTGTAGAGTTTTCTTGTAATAATAGCTACCATTCGATCATTCAGATGGCTCCATATGAGGCATTATATGGAAGGCAATGCCGATCTCCAGTTGGTTGGTTTGAATCAGGAGAGGCTTGGTTGTTGGGTACCGATTTGGTACAGGATGCCTTGGATAAGGTTAAGATTATTCAGGATCGACTTCCCACAGCTCAGTCTAGGCAAAAGAGTTATGCCGACCGTAAAATTCGTGATATTGCATTCATGGTTGGAGAAAGAATATTGCTCTGGGTTTCACCTATGAAAGGTGTAATGAGATTTGAAAAGAAGGGCAAGTTGAGCCCTAGGTATATCGGACCCTTTGAAATTCTTGAAAGGATGGGTGAAATAGCCTACAGGCTTGCATTACCACCTAGTTTATCAGCGGTTCATCCGGTGTTCCATGTGTCTATGCTCCGGAAATATCATGGTGATCTGTCCCATGTGTTAGATTTCAGCTCAGTCCAATTGGACAAAGATTTGACTTACGAGGAGGAGCCGGTGGCTATTCTAGCCCGACAGGTCTGACAGTTGAGGTCTAAGAGTTATCCTTCAGTTCGGGTGCAATGGAGAAGTCAGCCGGTAGAGGCATCTACCTCAGAGTCCGAGTCGGACATGCGGATTAAATATCCACACTTATTCACCAGCTCAGGTACTTTTTCTAACTCCGTTCGAGGACGAACGTTTGTTTTAGAGGTGGAGAATGTGATGACCCAAAATATTATCTTTAAATTTAATAAGTAATTATGTGTTCTAAGACCTCGAAAAGTACTATTTATCAATCCTCGACTTGCGTGCACAGTCTGTACAATTTTTCGAAAAGTTTTATGTGAAAAATGGATTAAAATGTGAAATAGAGCTTTAAAAACTCAATTGAGTTGACTTTAGTCAACATTTTGAGCAAACGGACCCGGATCAGTATTTTGGTAATTTCGGTAGGTCCGAATCGTGATTTGGGACTTGGGCATATTCCCGGAATCGAATTTCGAGGTCCCTAGCTCGAGATATGGAAATTTGAAGAAATATTAAAATCTTGAAAGCTTGATGATTTTTAAGAAATTACTGATATTGGATTTATATACCTCGGTCCGTATTTTCGTTCCGGAGCCCGGTGTAGGTCCGCTATAATATTTATGACTTGTCTGCCAAATTTAGTGAGAATCGGAGTTGATTTGATGTGATTCGGACGTTCGGTTGTAAAAATATAAGTTTTAAAGTTTTCTTGAAAACTTTCTTTGAGTTGGTGTTGGATTCGTAGTTCTAGGTGTTATTTTGGCGATTTGATCGCGCGAGCAAGTTCGTATGATATTTTAGGACTTGGGTGCATGTTTGGTTTGGAGCCCCGAGGGCTCGGGTTGATTTCGGGTGGTTAACGGATCATTGTTGGACTTAAGCAAAACTGCATGAAATCTGCTTCTGGTTTCCTTCTTCGCGTTCGCGAGGGAAGTCTCGCGTTCGCGAAGAGGAAATTTTGACTGGTACTTTTTGTGCTTCACGTTCGCGACTGAAAGAACGCGTTCGCAAAGTGTCGAGGTGCAAAGCTACGCGTTCGCGATCGAATCCCTGCGTTCGCGAAGGGAAAGGGGCTGGCCAGGAAAATGGCCTTCGCGTTCGTGAAGGCCAAGCCAGGCAAGCTTTGCGTACGCGAAGTAGCCCTCGTGTTCGTGAAGAGAAAAATTGGTCAGCAGGAATTTGTGCTTCACGAACATGAGGCACTGACCGCGTTCGCGAAGGGTAAAAGTTCTAGAAACAGAACTTAAGTTCTGGAAAATGGGATTCGTCCCATTTTCAACACTTTTCCATTATTGAGCTCGGGTAAGGCGATGTTTGGGCGATTTTCACGGGAAAACATTGGGGTAAGTGTTCCTTATCCTATATTGATTATATTTCATGATTACATACTCGTTTATATCATGAATCCGTGAATTTATGGAAGAAAAATCAGATTTTTATAAAATCTTCCAAAAATAAAAATTTAAGATTTGAAGGTCCATTTGACATCGGAATTGGATAAATTTTGTATGGTTGAACTCGTATCGGAACGGGTGTTCGGATTTCGCGAGTTTTTTCGGGATTTGATACGTGGGTCCCACTATTAAATATTTTAATGAATTTTGGATTTTATCCGAAAAATGTGTAAATTCATACGGAATTAATTCCTATGATTAGTATTTCATATTGAATTGTTTGTGAATAGATTTGAAGCTTCCGGAGGCAAATTTAAAAGGAAAAGATGTGGTTGAATAATTGATTGGAATTTGCAAAGCGAGATAAGTGTCGGGGTTAACCTTGACTTGTGGGAATAGAACCTTTAAATTATTTGTTATGTGAATTGCATGTGAACGACGTATAGGCGAGGTGACGAGTGTTTATACGTCGTCGAATTAATTGCTTGCCTACTTACTTGAAAAATCATAAATTATTTTTAATCATAAATAAATTATTATAATAATTTTTTCTCTCTTATTCTTCTTTAATTATTAATTCTTGAATTCCTACATTAATTGTTACATGCTATTTGAATTATATGTTTTAATTGTTATTTGACATTTAGAATATTAAATATTAAACTGCCTATTTTCTCCCTGATTTCTATAATAATTTGCTATTTGTCATTGTTTGTTTCATAATTAAATCATAATTATTGTATTCTTGTTATCTTATAATTTTATATTAATTGTTGCATTTATTGGGGAAATTTCTTCTATAAGAATTGACTGAAATGGATAAAATGGAGGATCGGGTTCCACGCCGCAACAGACTTATTAAAAGTCAATATTGGAGGATCCGGTTGCACGTCGCAACAGACTTATTAAAATTCAATATTGGAGGATCGGGTTGCACGCCGCAACAGACATATTAAAAGTTAATATTGGAGGATCGGGTTGCATGCCGCAACAAACTTATTAAAAGTCAATATTGGAGGATCGGGTTGCACGCCGGAACAGACTTATTAAAAGTCAATATTGGGGGATCGGATTGCACGCCGCAATAGACTTATTGAAAAGTCAATATTGGGGGATCGGATTGCATGCCGCAACAGACTTATTTAAAAGTCTATATATATACTTGATCGAAATAAATATATGACAGACTTGTTTAAAAAGATAATATTGGGAGAGCGGGTTGCACGCTGCAATCGAATTGAATGTGAATATATTGTGAGAGTGGGATGCACGCTGCAACAGAATTGAATGTGAATATATTGTGAGAGTGGGTTGCACGCTGCAACAGAATTGGTTGAAATAATAATGGATTATGACTGCTGGGTTGGTTTCAATTATTATAAATGAGTTACCTGATTTATTTCTATTATTTGTTGTTATCATTAATATTGCGTACAAGTTAATGAAAGTGAACCGCCTTAGCCTCGTCACTACTTCGTCGAGGTTAGGCTCAGCACTTATCAGTACATGGGGTCAGTTATACTGATACTACACTATGCACTTCTTGTGCAGATTTTTGAGTTAGTCCCAGCGGTGTACCATAGACTTGCTCGGATTGCAGCTACCAGAGGAGACTTGAGGTATAACTGCATGGCGTCCGCAGTTCTGAAGTCCCCATCTATTATACTTTAGCTGTGTGTTTATTTTCAGACAGCTTTATTTTATTTAGACCTTTATTTATTTTTATTCTAGAAGCTTGTGCACTTGTGACACCAATTATGGGCTGGTATTTAGACACCGTTGTTTTTATGGATTATTTCAAAATTGCTTTCGCATTTGCTTCCTTGTTATTAATAAATTTAAAATTGTTTTAAAAATGGATAATATTATTCTAACATTGGCTTGCCTAGCAAGTGAAATGTTAGGCGCCATCACGGTCCGAAGGTGGAAATTTCGGGTCGTGACATACGCCTACGAGCTATATTTCTTCGAGTCGAATAACTGAATTAACTAATAAGCCTAAGGGCTACATCACTTCAAGTTTAAGTTTATTTCAAGTTTGAGTAAGCATTCGCTCGATTATAGAGGCTACGAAGTCCAAATTTGATTAAGTTGCTTAAATCCTTGTGAAAATATTCATAAGGCGTGAATAAAGTCTTCACAAGACAGGAAACAAAATAGAAGCAAGTCGGAAAAAAAGGGATATTTTTATATACAAAATTGTTTACATAATTGATTACAACGTAAAATTTAAGGACTAAGCTTCCTGGTCATCCCCAGGAGCGGTCTCTTCTCTATCGGGCTCCCCCTATTCTCGGATCCTCTCTTACTCCCATCGTCATCATCATTGTCATCATCATCGTCATCGGACACTAAGGCTTCAGCATCGGCTTCGAGTTCTTTGGCCCTTTTTATCTCTTCAGCGAGGTCGAAATCCGAGCATGGATCTCCTCGAGGGTCTCCCTTCGAGATTGACACTTAGTAAGTTCAGCGACCTGATGTGCTCGTGTATCGGCGGTCTTGACTACCTCTCTTTCTTGGACCTGGGCAGCTTCAGCATCGGCCCGATAAATGGCCACGAGTGCATCCGCATCGGCCTTTGCCTTTTTGGCATCGGATTCGGCCTTGGCAAGTACAGAGGCCAACCAAGCCTCGAGCTCTTCTATTCTTCTTGCTTGGACCGAGCTTTTCTTCTTCATTTTTTGAAAATAGGTTTTTGGCCGATGATAATTGGGCTCGAGCAGTTTCTTTCTCTATAGAAAAGCGGTCCATTCCTTCTTTCCACTTCAAAGGCTCCGCTCTTATCACATCGACTTCTTCACGGAGTTTTCCGATCATCTCGATTTTCTGCTATAGCTGTGTGACCGAAAGATTAGCCATCATTCCGGTATCAAGCCCATAGGCTTTTAAAAGCATTATTACCTGCTCGGATAGATCGATCTGATCTTGGTGAGCCCTGGCCAACTCAGCTTAGACGTCTTTTATTTCCTCTCCCTTTTAGCCCAAAAGGAGATTTAAGGGGTTCCTCTCCTCCGTAACCCGTTGAAGCTCGGCCTCATATCGACGCAGCTCGATTCGAGACCGAGAACATGATTCTCGATGAACTGCCGCGGCCTGCAAAGAAAGAAGAAACGAAGTCAGAAAAGAAAAGCAAAGTTAAAGGTAACACTATATGATTTAAGGCCTACCTGATTCAAAGCCTGCTGCATTCCGTGAAAAAGATCTGATGCGTCACTTGTACCGGCAGTGTCTTTGATGCTAATGAACAGGTCACAAAAAGGATCCTCTCCATCATGAGGCCTATCTAATTCGAGGGACCCCAAAGCTTGGGCTTCCCGAATTGCCTCTGCGAAAAAAGCAGGGAAGGTGGGCGAGCCTTCGATTGCTACTACCCTAAATGAGTCATCTGGGGCATTCTCTTCAGTTCGAAAAGATTCAGGAAGAGCCATTTCAGACATATCCCCCATCCTTCGGCTTCAATGGGAAACATCTTCGATCTCCAGCAACTCGGGGACTCTGCCCGAATCTCTCTTCGATATATCCTCAGTTCGAGGTGGAGCCTTATGAGCCACCATTGATCCAGCTGCCTGTGGAACGTCGGTGGTCTTTTTTGTTCGGGGCGCCAGAGCAGACCCATCATTCTCTTCTTCTTCATCCCTCAGACGCAGAACTAATTCTATGGTCAAAGGAATGGCATTCTTGTTCGGCTTACAAGCCGTCCTCTTCTTCGATTTTTGACCTTCGAGGAAGGGGGTTCTTTTCCTCTTATTATCTTTCACCGGCTTTGGGACAGAGGCCTCTTCCTCTTCCTTGGCAGACGAGGGCCTCAAAACCACATCCTTTCCCACACCTGCATACGAAAATTTTTACTGAAGCATATGAAAAGCATCTTATTCGAACTACCAAAAGATACGAGAGAAGTTCTCACCGTGATTTTAGCCTCCCATCGGCCCTTTGACAAGTCGCGCCATGAGTGCTCGGCATATGAGGAGGTCGAAACTAGATCACGTACCCATTTCTTGAGATCGGGCACTGTGCCGGGCATCCAGGGAACTGCTGTATCACAAAAGGGAAATATTGTTGAGAAAAGAAATGAAAGAACAACTTAATATGAGATAACAGCAGAATTACACTTACGCTTCATGTTTCACTCCTCGAGAAAAGGCATCTTTTCGGTCGGGATCAGGTCCGAAGTCCTCACTCGAAAGAACTGACCCATCCAGCCTCGATCCTTATCCTTATCTATACTCAAGAACAAGGCCTTGGTAGCTCGACGTTGGAGTTTTATTAACCCTCCTCGAAAAAGGTGAGGACGGTATAATCGGACAAGATGATCGAGGGTGAAAGGCATCCCCTCTATTTTACTCACAAAATATCGGATCAAAATAACGATCCTCCAAAAGGAAGGATGTATCTGGCCTAGGGTTATGATGTATTTACGATAGAAATCTATGATAACAGGGTTGAGGGGAACTAACGTGAAAGGATAAGTATACACGCTTAAAAAAACCCTCTCACGTGAGTAGTAATATCCTCTTCAGGAGACGGCACTACCACCTCTTTGTTCTCCCAGTTACAATCTTTTTTTATCCGCTCGATGTGCTCCCGGGTTATCGAACAAATATATCTCTATACGGGCTCACATCGGCTAGGAACCGGCGAACCTTTATCAAGTTTGAAATCGGAGGTAAGAACACACGCCGCCGGAACGCACTCCTCAGGACGGGGATCCACTGGTGTTTTATCGGCGGCAGATTGGGAAGAAGAAGCTTTTTCTTTTTGGGGGACGGTTTTGGATGTCTTCCCCATTTTGGATTTAAAGAAGGTAACAAAGATTTGGTAATTTGGAAGAAGAGTTTTGCAAAGACGAATCACAAATTTGCGAATAAACTCAGAGAATACGAAAAAGAAATTGAAAAATTTGGAAGATTGAAGATGTAAAAGTGTTAAATAATAAAAGGAAGGGTTATTTATAGGTTTAAGCAATGACGGTTCAGTATCAGTGGTGGCCGACCACCGTCTGACATGCATTAAATATCTTGAAAGACTAAATCGATGGGACAGCTATCACGTGCGTCATGGTCGAGCCCAATTTAAACGTCAACTTATAATCCGATTGAGCCGTTGTAAAATCGTGTCGTTTCTCACCGCATTCTTCCTAAGAAACGAGGGGACTATCTGTATACGGTCGAAATAGATTTCGGCCTTCGTACGATTGATCGAGTTCGAAACATAATCGATCAAAGTAAGACTTCGAGATGGGTTCCGAAGATGGTACAAACAAACTTCGAGTTCGAGGGGCCGATCAATGTCGAGCTCGATATTATAATCAAGCTCGAACCCAAATCGAACTATGATGCAAATTAAAGTTGTCTTGCTTATGATCCAGGGACCGACCAATGTTGACCCTGAATCAATTCAAGGGTCCGAGTCAGAATCGAGATAAGTCAATATTGAGAGCTCGAGTCAAGACCGAAAACTCGAGTCAATATCGGGCTTATAGACAAAAGCTATTGCAATTCCACTAGAGGAGAGAATCTTGGCAGGAATTATGGAAAAGCTAATTTATCATGGGTCTCCCACTATGTATTTTTAATTATATCTAAAGTAAGATCCCTCTACTATAAAGGGGATGGTTATCATTTCTGTAGAGGGCAAGTTTTTGCTAATATTGTAATGCAAGCACCGTATTCTCCTATAGTGAAGAGTTGTTCTTTCAAGTTTCTTAATTTGATTCCGCTTGTTTAGTCCTAAAATTCATCTTCCTTACAACCTTGTCTATTTTGCATTCTTTGCAATCTATACTTATATTTCTATTTACCCTTACGATTTGTATTAAGCTACACCACATATCCTTAGAACTACGTACAAATTTAACTCTATCCGTTTTTCGGGTAAACAGATTTATTTAAATTTTAGTGTTATTATAATTTATTATATATATAAATATTTATTTATAACAGGTGCTATATTTTAGTTTTAACTGAACTGATATAATAGCCTACCAGAACCGTTGCAATAGGACACAAATGTCGTTCCATTAGATAATGTAAACTGTTGCAATAGGTCTTATAAACTGTTCCAAAATGATCTATAAACCGTTCTAATACAAATATAACCGTTACTATAGCTTAAATAAATCGTTGTTATATCCATATATAACCGTAATAATAGCTTACGTAAGTGTTGCATTAAATAGTATGGTAACGGTTAAGAACCGTTGTATAAACAATATAGTAACGGTTTTAAACCGTGCCAATTGGAAAAATTAATCGTTCCAACAGAGAAATGGAAAACCATTGCGATAGAAGTATCTATAGTCACGGCGACGCAAAATCATTGCAAGAACCGTTCCTATAGGACTATGGGCACGCGGGCTGATGGAACGGGTTGTAAACCGTTCCAATATTTCTATGGTAACAGTTTAACATTCTGTGGGAACGATTTTCCAAGCGTTACCGTAGACCAATTTTCAGTAGTGACCGTAAATAATTTTAACTAATCGAGCGGCAAAATATGTAACTTCCCTTTCAAAAATAATGAGTGATAGCCTTAACCCGTCCAACTTTAACCAAATTTTAACTTCTTTATTTGTTTTCTTATAATCTGTTTGATTATAAAATAAAACTAATAATCAGAAAAATCTTTGTTATGATTGTCTAACATATAAAAAAAAATTATTTTTTAATATTTTGACAATTTAGACCAAACTAGCTCAACTTTAGGACAGGGTAATTTGGGCTATTATGCCCGGCCCAAATGGTTTTAAATTTTTATCCTTTATTACTTTGAGAGAAGTTCATTAGTAGCCGCTAGGGCCAAACTTATATCACCTAATAGCCACAAAATAATCCTTTACAAGTCATAGCCTAAAAATAATAATAAAGGCTAGCAACTGAAAAAGCTGAAATCATATGCTCAACTCAAACGAAAAGGAAAGCACTCCTAATCAATTTTGTTACCTAAATTCACGCATTCAATATGAGATCTTTAATCTCCAAACACTATAAAAATCCCCCAATTATTCACATTGTCAAAACAATTCTAGGGTTTCTGAAGTTTAAACCCAGAGAAGAGCTCCAAAAAATTCACGGTGAAATTCAAAGTTTTTGCACAATTGCGGCCTACAATCAATTTAATAGAGTTGAGATTTTGTTCTTAAATTGTGAAATTGATACGAAATTGACAAACTCAACTAATATCTATGGAGATTGTGAATGTTGGAACTACTGTTCCAATTTTGATTCCAATTTTACTTCAACAAGTGGTGAATGGGTAAGTGAAAGTAAATTTATTAATTTCCTTGTTAGTGGCATGCTGATCAATTCGGGATGTAGCTATGAGTATTTTGTTGATGAGATATACAAGCAATTGGATATAGATTCAATTACCAGTGCGATGGAGATAAAATATACAGTGAAGGATGGCTATATAGCAATTCCAATATAAATGATATGAGTGTGCGCTTGTATATGGAGATGAAAAAGAAAAACCTGGATATCACTGAATATCCATTATGCATAACGTTGAAAACTCTGTATTCAAGTGCTGAATGCTCATATTCAAGTTCATACTTGGGTGGCAACTTACTCGCAACAATTTCAACTGGTTTACTATGTCAGAATGTAGAAGAAGTACACATAACTAATATTGTTGAGATGATGGATAATCATGGAAAAGAAGACAAAATTGAAATAATGAAGGAAAATTATATAATAGACAATCCACAACATGAAGAAATTGCATAAGGTCAGTTATATTGGGACAAAGATACACTCATTAGTGTAATAAAACACTATGCAATACGAGAAAAATGTCAATTTATAGTGGATAGATCATCTACAACAAGGTATGATTTCTACGTATGAGATTGAACTTCTCTGTAATTTTGTGTATACTGCTTGTTTATTAGAGATACAAGTGTAAAAATCTGAAGAAGTGCATTATCATAACACTATATTTTAAATAGGTATTGTCTTAATGCGTGGATGAAAGTTGCAAATGGAGTCTTAGATCTTCAAGTCTACACAAATCAAATGTCTTTAAGGTTAGACGGTTCAATGATGTTCACACTTGCCCAGAGACGAGTAGACTATTTTCACAACGTCATGCTACTTCGTCAGCCATTGCAAAAATGATTTGCAACAAATATGCCAATTCAAAAATAATATACACTCCGGCAGACATCATGAGCGACATGAAACAACAGTATGGGATTAATATGAGTTACGTAAAAGCTTATAGAACAAAGGAAAAGGCGCTTGAATAGCTAAGAGGGATACCACGCGAATCTTATAGTAAACTGCCTGGTCACTTGTATATGATAAATATGACAATCCTGGTTCTGTCACAATGTTACATAAATCATAGGACAGGCGCTTCTTGTATGTTTTTGTCGCCCTATTGTAGTGGTTGACGGGACATTCCTCAAATCATCACACAGGGGAACAATGTTAACAGCTAGCGCACAAGATACGACATGTGAATATGTCGCATACTTGTATAATAATTATATATGGTATAGATAGTTCTTATCCGTGTATAACAAAAATAACACATGGATGCTTTCTTATTTGCTTAACCAGGTAAAATATTTCCACTAGCATATGTTGTTGTCGATTATGAAAATGATGCTTCCTGGGAATGATTTTTTGAAATGTTTAGACAGGCTTTTGGGGAAAGAGAAAGGATGTGCATCGTATCCGATCGTCATGCAAGCATATTGAGGGGTGCTTCAATTGTGTATCCATAGGTATCTCACTGTGTATGTATCTTTTAGCTTTGGAATAACATAAAGAAGCAGTTCAAGAAGAACCATGACCGGCTGAGAGAAGTATTTATTGCAATGGCCAGAGCATACAAAATTGAAGATTTTAATCGCCTCATGCAAGATATGGACAACATTGATAAGAGGGTAAGGGGTTACCTGTTCCAAGTTGGTTTTGAAAAGTGGTCCATAGCGCATTCCACTGTTAATAGATCCATGGTGATGACTTCAAATATTGCTGAGTCACTCAATGCAAGAAACAGAGAGGCAAGAGAGCTACCAATCATGAGTTTGCTAGATTTCATGATGAATTTGGTTATGGAATGGAATAATACAAATAGAATGACTGCAATGAGTACATTTACTGGCCTAGAAAAAAATATAACGAAGTACTGAAGGAAAATAACTATTTGTCGCAGAAGATGACGGTAAATATTCTTTTATCATGTATTACTTCATACATTAATACTTGTCATATCCCTATTTTACTAATGATATCTATTTAAATTTAGGTGAGGCCTTCAACCGATTATGTATATGTAGTAATGGATGCTGAACAAAGGCGGAACATAGTATGCTTGCAAAAAAGAGAATGCTCGTGTAAACGATTTCAAGTGGATGAGATTCCTTGTCCACATGCTATGGCAATATTGGACTACACACACATAGAAGCACCCAAATATTGTTCTGCCTATTACACCAACCAATACTTCAAGAAGACATATGAAGTACCAGTTAATCCACTTCCATATGAAACTACATGGGACCTTCCAACAGAGGTGTTAGATAATGTGGTTCTACCACCGATAGTAAAGGGCAAATCAGAAAGACCGACGAAGTCACGACGCAAGGGACTTTATGAATATCTGTATACTGAAACAGTTACCTGTGGACTGTGTGGAAAACAAGGACACAACAGAAGAACATGCAGGAATGATCAAGACAACTAGTAGATGTTCATCAATGATTTAGTATTTTGTAACATTTTTCCTTGTGAATGTTACAATTAGAATAATGAAAAAATAATGAGATTTACAATCAGATTCTCTCTGATGTATGAATAAAGATGCTATCTTTTGTCGTAATGAAAGTATTGGTAGAAGTTTTATTCCAAATACTATTATGGATGTAATTATACAAAACTTTATACAAAATAGATAAAAATATTCAAAATATATACAAAAAAATATCACTTTACAAATAATATACAAAATAGACTATAACTATACAATTTATATATAATATATTATTCCTATACAAAAAATAAGAAAATAAACTGTCGCTATACAAAACATATACAAAATAGATGTCACTATACATAAAATATACAAAATAGAACTTGTATATTTATACAGAAAAATAATATATAAAATAGACTGTAACTATACAATTTATATATAATATTATATTCCTATACAAAAAATAAAAAAATAAACTGCCGCTATACAAAATAGAAGTTACTATACAAAAAATATATAAAAAAGACTGTCACTATACAAAAATATAAAAAATAGAACTTGTATATTTATACAAAAATATAATATACAAAATAGACTGTAACTATACAATTTATATATAATATTTTATTCCTATACAAAAAATAAAAAAATAAACTGTCGCTATACAAAACATATACAAAATAGATGTCACTACACAAAAAATATACAAAAAAGACTGTCACTATACAAAACATATACAAAATAGAACTTTTATATTAATACAAAAAAAAATAGATCGTCACTACTGTATATACAATTTACATACAACAGACTGTGACTATACAAAAAATATACATAATAGATATCACTATACAAAAAAATACAAAAATAGATGTCACTATACAAAAAATATACAAAATAGATGTCACTATACAAAACATATACAAAAGGATTGTTACTATACAAAATTATATAAAATAGACTGTCGCTATACAATTTATATACAGTTTAGCTGCCCCCCAAACTTCATTCATAAAACTTCCTATAACAACTTAGCAACACCAGCTAAATTTGCAAAACCCGTCGAAATAAATTATCTGTATAAATTATAAAACTAAAAATGTAGAAAAGTCAAAACTACACAAAATCTGAAACTTACATAATTTCACTATTAACTGAAAACAAACAAGTCGCAATTAAAAGTAATATTCAACATTAGCGTTTCAAACATATTGTTCAAAAACATCCTAAACAAAAAGCATAAAACGTGATATAAGTATGCAACTGCATCCAATCATAAGACAATATCATAACCAAACTACTTCATCTTAAAACTACATCTGAATGTTCTGCTAAACTATCCCAAACTACTTTTTCTTGACCTTCAACTTGCCCTTTTTCTTGATATCCTTCAAAGTCTCGTCATCACTAATGACACGCGTCTTGCCCTTTTTCTTGTTATCTTTCAAAGCTTTGTCATCAACAACGGAATGCGACTTGACCTTTTTCTTGTTATCCTTCAAATCCTTGTCATCAACAACGGAATGCGACTTGCCCTTTTTCTTGTTATCCTTTTTGGCCAGATCCTTCAATCTACCAGTAGACTCATCCTCACTAAGTGCATGTGCTCTTTGTTTCTTCACTCCATAATCCCATAGCAATATACCATATCGGTTCCGTATCCCATCAATATCAATAGCTTCAGAAATACTGCTGCCTTGAATGATGTACTCAGCAATGCAGCAACATAAATACCACAGTCACTACATACAAGGTCGCACATAAACGAATAAGTTAGTATAATATCCAAATAGGAATTCATTTACAAAAAAAATGAATAATAATCAGAAATATTCAATAATAATTTACGTGTTATCTTGTGTTGGCAACCCATCAATGACATGAATCTCAAAAGGATCAATGGTGGGGATTCCCATAGGATTCTCCTTTGTGTCCCAAAAACCAATAGGATGAAGGAAATATGGGAGCAATACTGACTATGGCTCAATTGATCTCCGAACTGCACTATTCTGCCGCGCGCCACTCATGGAGTCGTATATATAAATGCACAGATCTTTGAATGACAATCTCGCCAATATCCAATGCCACTTATCAGACAGATTTATAGGAAAAAGGACTTCATCAACAGTACACCAAGGAATATTACATCTTAAAAAATACCCAAGTATATACTCAACAATTGGATCTGTTTCAGTAATCAAATTCATGTCTCTCTTTTTCTCCAAAAACTTCTTGTACAAATTTAAAATCAAGCAGTTAAACCAACAATCGATAGTTATAAATCTTACTGGAACATCAACACCATACTTCTCTTTCTTTCTCAAATAGTAAAAAATAACATCAATATGCTGAAATATGAAGAATAAACACACATTATCAGAAAATAACAATATGAGAAAACTAAAATATATATTTTATGTATAAACCGATTATATATTTTACAGAAGATACTGCAAATATACATAAAGAGATACTCTTCCAAGTTGATACTATATTTTCTATTGCCATTATTGTTTTAGTCCTTCTTCCGCCTACTGTCCATGGGTTACCGAGTCCCATTTCTCATTTTATTACAGATATAATCTATATGTAATTACAACATGGATAAAAGAAAAAGAAATGGCATTTATGCTAACAAATTAACATCAATATGTTGAAAATATGAAGAACCATTATAACGTTGACTTACTGAATCACACAAGGGTAGGCCAGGATATGCAAATGTGAAGAACCATTTTTTTCTCCAATATCATCAACTGCAAATTCAAAGATTTTATTTAGCTTATTGCTAATCTCTGTATAAACATCGTCCCTGATGAATCAGGATAAAAAGATATGGTTTATAACACGAAACACGAAAAATAAACAAGAAAAAAAAAAGAAAGAGAAAAAACTGAAACATAAAACTTACGGTGCATTAGTCCTTAAGCTTCTATTGATGAAATTGTTTCACTTACACAATATTCTGAAATCAACAAGATTGTCAACATTTCCCTGAAAAGATACTTTATAGTGAAGATGGACTTATTTGTCAAGATGAGCTTCTTTGACTTAGTTGGCTTATCTTGAGCAACTTGGATGGTGCCACCAGAGTCAAATTTATTCATGAATGATGACTTCATGACCCCTGCTGGTTTCCTTTCTATAGGGATCATTTCAGGTGTGTCATGATCAACAACAACTATACGATTTTCCTGCATAGTAGTAATATTTGTATCTACTCCTAAACAATCACCATGTACAATATTTTGATTGAAATACTTTTGGGTGATTGCAGTTATTTGAGCCTCAGCATCACTAGTCCAACTATTGTCCTCACCAACTTCCTCACAACTGTTTTTACCAACAACTTGTCACAAAACTTCTGGGTGATTGCAGTGATTTTAGGCTCGGCATCCTTAATCAAGGCTTCGTCATCACCAACTCTTTCACTACTTTTACCAGCTTTTATAGAATCCTTCACCGCACCCTCCATAACAATAATAATTTGCTCTAGACTTACCTCAGTGTCAACATTTTTCTTTACAACTTCCTCACTGCCAATATTTCTCTCCATAACTTTCTCAATACCAAAATTATTCTCTGCAACTTCCTTATCGCCAAAATAATCTTTATGAATATCACCGATATCATAATGGCCATGACTATCATGATGGTCGTCCTCTTTTCTATTACCCTGTTCAGAAATAATATACAAAAAGTTGTAAAAATTATAGTAACAGGTAAAAATAACAAATAAGCATAGTCATGAGAATACCTTTGAAGTATCGCGTTCACCTAGAGCTTTAAAAACCTTTTCAAATGAGGTAATCATTAACTGATCCAAAGATGAAACCTTGTCGTTTACCTATAAAAGAAAAAGTAAAATCGAATATCAATTAAGTTGTCAGAACTTTTCAAAGTCAAAATAGAACTGTACCGTGTTGATTTCACTTCTCAGAAGTTTCAGCTCATTCTCGCTTGAACTCAAGTTACTGGGCTGTGGATCCATATTCTCATTGTTAATAGGTTGTGATTCCAGCTTATTTTTGGGGTGATTCTTAGAATTTTTTTAGGTTGAGTGTTAAAATTATCAACATCATCTCTTGGATTAACTTCAGCATTTTGATCTTCATATACAGGGACAAAATCATACAATTCAAGCCTTGTTTGTTCAACATTTGTTGGGGCAATATTACTAAACACCAACTACAAATAAAAAAAAACTTAGCAATCATGAAATTTTAAAAAAAATAAAAGACAACTAATATATTACTTGTAGAAACTACACATCATACAGTTAATTAATATTATGTATTAGAAATATATAATTTATATATCAAAAATGCATAATTTATGTATCAAAAGTAGATTCATATGTATTGCTACAAAATGTTGTAAACTAAATAAAAATATATTTTTACCTGCTCTTGACTTAAAAGAAAAAATTCTTTCCTCAACCTCTTGAATGTCACCTTCTTCTTTACAGTTCAGTTTAGTATGCGTGGCACAAGATCTCCAATCCGGTAAGCGAGGTTTTTGTGAGTATAGGGGCAGCATTCATAAAACCAACACTGGAATGCCAAAGGCAAACTACCATATCGGTACATCTCTCTCCTACTACGAACCATATCCTTCATTGACTCCAACGTAGCATTAAAAACTACTTTTCCTAAAGGGAAAGTCTCAAAATCACCAGATTGAACCAACAGAAAATCATTCTTTGTTATCAAATCATCATTCGTAATAGAAAATAGGAAACTGTGAATGAAATACAATACTGCAATCTTTAATGCGTCCTCATCAGGTTTTTACATCTTTTTTAAGAAACAATCACTTAATAATTTCTTAGACACTTTCGACATGCTTGGAAAGTACAATTCCATCAACCGACTCGACTTGACAGATTCATAATCCTTATTGGGATCACCATTACACTTTAAACCTGTGATAATACAAAACTCTGCAAGTCCAAAGTGCAACTTGGTGCTATTTACTTTAATCCATAACTCATCATCTTTAGGTGACACCACTTCCCTAAGCAATAGTGAATGGATAAGTTGGTTCTGTATAAAGAATTCGGGCAAGTTCACAAAATAACCAAAACATGTTCTTCTAAACATCTCAATCTGCTGATCATCCAAAGAATCTTTCAAATATTTTACTATACTGCAGTTTGTATGCACACTGATACGAGTACTATAATGATCACCCAAAGAAACATAGTAATCCTAAAGCTGCAGACAACACAAAAATATAAATATATATAAGCTTCATAACAATCACAAATACGCACTTTAAATATTACTTATACACTATATGGATAGATGATACACTTTATATATAAATTGCACATTACTTGTTGACTTGATACAAATTATATGCAATATCAAAAAGAATGATACATTTTATATTCAAATCTGGAACATAACTACTATATTGGATAAATTTTCTACATACTAAAATAAACTAAGCGCACACAAGTCAGAGTTATATTATTAGAAAATACCTTCAAATCAGATGAGCTAGAACATTTTTGATCAACATGAATTTTTCTCTTTTTTGATGGAACATCATCCCCATCCGTTTTATCCTTCCTTTTATAACCTTTACCCCTATCCTTCACAACATCCTTTTCCATCATTTTGATCTTTCTTTTTGAACTTGTGCCTTTTTCAACAACTACTCGCTGAGCAGTTTGTGACCTCGTTACTCTATCGCTGGGAGTCCAGCTATGTGAACGAGTCCTTCTATCAACAGGGGTACTTTGCATTCCTTCAATAGGGGTATTTTGCCTTGCTTCAATAGATTGAGGAGTTGCATGCCCCAAATCGCACCCAAATTCTGGTTAATCTTCAAAATCGTCATCATCATTCCTAATAAAATTAGGGTTATATTTTACTAATTTACCAGCTAATTTCATAGAATGTGGAGATGCCCTCAACTTCTTATTTTTCTTCAAAAACTTCTTTTCCTCCATTATAGAGTCGACTATGAACAAAAATCGGAAAACCTACTAAAATTTTGACTTACATTGAGAGCAAGAGTAAACAAGGAGAAGCTGTGTTTGAGAAGAAATGGTATTTCGAGAGGCGGGTCAGTGCATTGAGAGCCGAGTGCAATAGAAAAATGAGTTAAGAGGCGGGTCAGTGTATTATGGATTATGAGCCATTAGATGTAATATGTTTGGGCCGGAGGAACATTTCGGGTCCAGGGAAAAAACATGGGCTATTAAAACTTTTAGGGACTATACAGGATAGTTTTCTCTATTACTTTAAAGTGCAAAACTACAAGTTTAATAAGTATTGCCTCTCGCATGCCCTATGACAACACTTTTAACTGACTATCAAATTCTGTCCCTAGGGTTACTGAGGTAAAAAATTAAAGATTAACCCAAAAAGTGTCGTATTTCTGCAACTTTTATGTGAGGTGACGGGGGAAATCTTTGAAGAAAAGTGAAAACTATCAGCTTCTGGAGATAACCTACATGTTATGCATTTTCTAACTAACGTTTCTTTTTGGTTAGAAAAGCATAAAACTTGTATTAAGATTACTCATGTTTTCTAACTAACGTTTCTTCTCCACATTCACTCACATCTAATTTATTGCTCTAATCTAATTATGACCTTTCATGTAAAAGCGATCAATACAATGACAGTCTTTCAGAATTCTTAACAATTTTCTCCACAATATTATGAATAGAAATAATTTGGTTGGTTGCATAAACACACTTCCCAACATAAAATTCTGAAATAATTTAAAATATTTAGTTTGTTTCATAAGATAAACTAATCTCTGCAGACTTAGTGCAGCGTACAATTGGAAAATATTAGATGTTGCATACGTAACAGTGTTTGGTTGAGAGTATTCAACTCAAAATTAATTGCTAAATTTTGCAAAAGTTGTGCAAAAGACTATGTAATTACTCCCTTCGTTCACTTTTACTTGTTCACAATGGACTTTGTACACCTCTTAATAAATAATAAATGAAGAGCATAATTTATCGTAGTACCCGTATTAATTGATGCATATTTTTAATGAATTTGAAAAGTGATTTGAAATAAGTAATTAATACGGTGGGTATAATAGGAAAAAAGAAATTGTTTTCTCTTGATATGCTAAAAGTGACAAACAAATAAAAGTGAAAAATTATTTTTATAATACTGAACAAGTAAAAGTGAACGGAGAGAGTACTATTTTATGATAGATAAATGACATGCATTATTAATAGACGAGAAAAATATGAAAAGACAAATTGTTATTTTAAACCCAATATAAAATTAATTCCTATTATCGCATAACACTCCCCATATTATTACGCACTATAGAATAAGGATCAAACGACCCCTTAATGACATATTTACTAGAGTTTTAAACTTATTATTAGACCAATAACGCTAAGCACTTGTCACAATACGAAATTACCACCTTTGAGACCGTGATGGCGCCTAACATTTCACTTGCTAGGCAAGCTAACATTATAATAATCTTAAATATTTTTAAACAAATCAAATTAAACGGAAGTCAATTACTGAAATAAAGTGCGGAAGACCATAACTACCGAATTATCAAAATACATCCCCGAATCTGGTGTCACAAGTGCACGAGCACGAGCTACTACAATAATACAAATAAAGGTCTGAATAAAATTCAAGCTATTTGAAAGATAATACACAACTAAGATAAAGTAGAAGGGGACTTCGGAACTGCGGACGCTGTGCAGTTATACCTCAAGTCTCCTCTGGGTAGCTGAATCCGAGCAATTCTATGGTACGTCGCTGGGACCAACTCCAAAATCTGCACAAGAAATGCGGGGTGTAGTATGAGTACAATCGACCCTATGCACTCCTTTAACAATTTACAAATTTGGAAGGGAACATACGAAGGGAAATGATATAAAATGTTTCAGCAGGAGAAGTGTCACATAGCAGCAAAT
Organism: Nicotiana tomentosiformis; assembly: GCF_000390325.3. NCBI lineage: Eukaryota > Viridiplantae > Streptophyta > Magnoliopsida > Solanales > Solanaceae > Nicotiana > Nicotiana tomentosiformis. The sequence goes on along the minus strand of NC_090820.1, from coordinate 6,890,787 downwards.
TAATTCATCAACAATAAAATATGTCATGACCCGAAATTTTCACCTTCGGGACCGTGGTGGCGCCTAACATTTCACTTGATAGGCAATCCAATGTTAGAATAATCTTAACAAGTTTAAACAAATTAAATTAAACAGAAGTCATTTATTGAAATAAAGTGCGGAAGACCATAACTACCGAATCATCAAAATACATCCCCGAATCTGGTGTCACAAGTGCACGAGCACGAGCTACTACAATAATACAAATAAAGGTCTGAATAAAATTCAAGCTATTTGAAAGATAATACATAGCTAAGATAAAGTAGATGGGGACTTCGGAACTGTGGATGTTGTGCAGTTATACCTCAAGTCTCCTCTGGGTAGCTGAATCCGAGCAAGTCTATGGTACGTCGCTAGGACTAACTCCAAAATCTATGCAAGAAATACAGGGTGTAGTATGAGTACAACCGACCTCATGCACTCCTTTAACAATTTACAAATTTGGAAGGGAACATACGAAGGGAAATGATATAAAACGTTTCAGCAGGAGAAGTGTCACGTAGCAACAAATTAATTCATCAACAATAAAATATATCACGACCCAAAATTCTCACCTTCGGGACCGTAATGGCGCCTAACATTTCACTTGATAGGCAAGCCAATGTTAGAATAATCTTAACAAGTTTAAACTAATTAAATTAAACGGAAGTCATTTACTGAAATAATGTGCGGATGACCATAACTACCAAATCATCAAAATACATCCCTGAATCTGATGTCACAAGTGCACGGGCTACTAGAATAATACAAATAAAGGGTCAGAATAAAATTCAAGCTGTTTGAATGATAATACACAGCTAAGATAAAGTAGAAGGGGACTTCAATTGCGGACGTTGTACAGTTATACCTCATATCTCTTCTGGATAGCTGAATCCGAGCAAGTCTATGGTACACCGCTGGGACCAACTCTAAAATCTGCACAAGAAGTGCAGAGTGTAGTATGAGTACAATCGACCCTATATACTCCGTACGTGTCGAGCCTAACCTCAACGAAGTAGTGACGAGGCTATGACAAGACACGTACGTAAACAACTTGTACAAGTACATACAAATACGAAGCAACAATAACACAATACAACAACAACAATAACCCAGTAAAATCCCACTAATAGGGTCTAGGGAGGGTAGTGTGTACGCAGACCTTACCCCTACTCCGAAGGAGTAGAGAGGCTGTTTCCGAAAGACCCTCGGCTCAAAAAAAAAAGATAAAAGGGACAAAAAGGGAGACAATATTAGTATCACAACAACAATCATAGGATAAATAGAAACACCATGAAATCCAGAAGAAAGATGCAAAGTAAAGGGAGACAATATTAGTAAATATTAGTATCACCACAACAGTCATAAGTAAAATAGGAGCCTCATGAAATCTAGAAGAAAGATGTAAAGCAAAAGCGATAGCTAGTAAATAGGACCTGCACTGAAAAGAGAAATAGTAAGCCACAACATTCCCACTAGTTTTCTTAAATAGGACCAGCTGCTCACACCTCCGTACCTACATGGCTAGTCCCACCATGTTACGAAGTAAGGCACGACTCAACTACCTCCTAACCTACAACCCTAATACTCAACCTCCACATCTTCCTATCAAGTGTCATGTCCTCGAAAATCTGGAGCCTCGCCATATCCTGCATGATCACCTCTCCCCAATACTTCTTAGGCCGCCCTCTACCTCTTCTCGTGCCCTCCGTGACCAGCTGCTCACACCTCCGTACCGGAGCATCTGGGCTTCTCCTCTGAACATGTCCGAACCATCTAAGCCTCGCTTCCCGCATCTTGTCATCAATGGGAGCGACATGCACCTTCTCCTGAATATCATCATTCCTAATCTTATCTATCTTAGTGTGCCCGCACATCCACCGCAACATCCTCATCTCTGCTACTTTCATCTTCTAGATATGTGAGTTCTTAACAGGCCAACACTCAGCCCCATACATCATGGCCGGTCTAACCACCGCCTTATAAAACTTACCTTTGAGTATCGGTGGCACTCTCTTGTCACACAGGACTCCAGATGCTAACCTCCACTTCATCCATCCTACCCCAATACGGTGTGTGACATCCTCATCGATCTCCCTTCCCCCCTGGATAACCGAACCAAGGTACTTGAAGCTGCCTCTACTCGGGATGACCTGCGAATCAAGCCTCACATCCACGCCCACTTCCCCTGGTTCAGCGCTGAACTTGCACTCTAGGTATTCCGTCTTCGTCCTGCTCAGCTTGAAACCCTTAGACTCAAGAGCTTGTCTCCAAACCTCCAGCTTCTCGTTAACACCGGCTCGCGACTCATCAATCAGAACTATGTCATCGGCGAATAGCATGCACCATGGCACATCCCCTTGAATATGGTGTGTTAACGCGTCCATCACTAGGGCGAGTAAGAACGGACTGAGCGCAGAACCTTGGTGTAGCCCCATTACAACAGGAAAATGCTCAGAGTCGCCTCCTACTGTCCTAACCTGAGTCTTAGCCCCATCATACATGTCCTTAATCGCCATAATGTAGTGAACCGACACACTTTTTGCCTCCAGGCATCTCCAGAGAATTTCTCTAGGAACCTTGTCATATGCTTTCTTTAGGTCAATAAACACCATGTGCAGATCCTTCTTCCTCTCTCTGTATAGTTCCAACAACCTTCTAACAAGGTGTATAGCTTCTGTAGTCGAACGACCCGGCATGAATTCGAACTGGTTGTCGGATACAGACACCGTCATCCTCACCCTCGCTTCAACCACCCTCTCCCACACTTTCATGGTATGACTCAGTAATTTGATACCCCTATAATTGTTACAACTCTGGATATCACCTTTATTCTTATACAATGGAACCACCGTACTCCACCTCCACTCATCCGGCATCCTTTTCCCCTTAAAAATAATATTAAACAACCTAGTCAACCACTCCAAACTTGCTCTCCCCACACACTTCCAAAATTCCACCGGAATCTCATCTGGCCCGGTCGCTCTGCCCCTACTCATCTTACGCATAGCTCCCACGACCTCCTCGACCTCGATACGCCTGCAGTACCCAAAGTCACGGTGACTCTCGGAATGCTCCAATTCGCCTAGCACAATATCCCGATCCCCTTCTTCATCCAGAAGTTTACGAAAGTAAGTCTGCCATCTCCTCTTAATCTGGGCATCTTCAATCAATACTCTACCATCTTCGTCCTTGATGCATCTCACTTGGTCCAAATCCCGAGCCTTCCTCTCTCTCAACTTGGCCAGCCGGAATAACTTCTTCTCCCCACCTTTTCCCCCCAATTCCTCATACATATGACCATTAGCCACAGTCTTAGCCTCTGTGACCGCCAGCTTAGCCTCCTTCCTAGATGCCTTATACCTATCCATGCACACTCGCCTCTCCTCCTCGCCTATGCTCCCCACTAACTTCAGGTACGCCGCCTTCTTTGCTTCTACTTTACCTTGGACCACTTCATTCCACCACCAATCTCCTTTGTGCCCACCAAAGATGCCCGTCGAGATCCCTAACACCTCTCTCGCAACCTCCCTAATACAGTATGCTGTCGTTGACCACATAGTGCTTGCGTCACCACTGCTCCTCCAAGATCCTATAGCCGACAACCGCCTTTCCAACGCTTGGTCTTTATCCTTAGTTAAGGCTCCCCACCTGATTCTCGGTCTTCCTCGAGTAGACCTTTTCCTCTTCTTTAACATAATACCAACGTCCATCACCAAGAGCCTATGCTGCGTCGCGAGTATCTCACCCGGAATCACCTTACAATCCTTGCACAACCCTCTGTCACACCTCCTGAGGTGGAGATAGTCAATCTGGGTCTTCGCCACCACATTTTGAAAAGTATATGGCCCTAAATTACCAAAACAAAATTAAAAATGGTCGTTGTGAGGCGATGACTATTGTTCCTTAGGTCATTTTCAATAGTCCGACATTATTTATTGCTATTCGGGTCTGGTCGCCTTGATGCATGCAGATGGCGTGGGCTATAGCACACGAAAATTTGGAAATCATGCGAAATTCCAATTTTATTGCTCTAAAATGCAAAAAATGAGAAACAGTCATGGTGAGGTGATGACTATTGTTCCTTAGGTCATTTTTGATGGGCCGATAATATTTTTTGCGATTCAGGTCCGGTCTCCCGGCTGCATGCAGATGTCGTGGGCTATAGCATATGAAAATCTAAAATCGGGCGTAATTCCAATTTTATGGCCCTTAAATGCCAAAAAATAAAGAACGGTCATTGTGAGGCAGTGACTAATTATTCCTTAGGTATTTTTAATGGGCCGAAATAAATTTAGGTGATTCGTGTCTGTTCTCCTGGATGCATGCAGATGGCGTAGACTATAGCACATGAAAATATGACAATCGGGCAGAATTTTAGTTTTATAACCCTAAAATGCAAAAAAACGAGGAACATTTGGACGGCGAGGCGATGACTACTGTTCCAAAATTCAAATTTTATGGATTGGAAAAATTAAAGGCGATTCGGGTTCGGTCTCCCGTCTGCATGCAGATGCCGTGGGCTATAGCATATGACAATGTGGAATCGGGCGTAATTCCAATTTTTTGGCCCTAAAATGCCACAAAATGAAGAACGGTCGCAGCTAGGCGGTTACTAATTATTCCTTAGGTATTTTTAATGGGCCGGCAAAAATTTAGATGATTCGTGTCTGTTCGCCGGGATGCATGCAGATGGCATGGGTTATTGCACATAAAAATTTGGGAATCAGGCAGACTTAAGGTTGTATGATCCTAAAATGCCAAAAAATGAGGAACGATCATGAGGCAATGACTATTGTTTCTTATGTATTTTTTTATGGGCCGATAAAATTTTAGGCGATTCAGGTCCTGTTGCCCGGATGTACGAAGATGGTGTTGGCAATAACATACGAAAATTTGGGAATTAGGTAGAATTCTAGTTTTATGGCCCTAAAATACCAAAATGAAATTAAGAACGGTCGTTGTGAGGCAATGACTATTGTTCCTTAGGTCATTTTTGATGGGCCAGCAAAATTTTAGGCAATTCGAGTCCGGTCGCCCAGATGCATGCAAATGACGTGGGCTATATAGCAAGCGAAAATCTGGAAATCGGATGAAATTCAAGTTTTATGGCATTAAAAACACTAAAAACTTTGGAACGATCATTTCAAGGTAATGATTATTGTTTCTTAGGTCATTATTGATGGGCCAAAAAACGTTTAGGCGATTCGGGTCCGGTCACCCGGATGCATGCAGATGGCGTGGGTTATAGCACATGAAAATAATCGGGCGAAATTGTACTGTTATGGCCTTAAAATGCCAAAACACGAAGAACGAGTGTGACAAGGTGATGAATATTGTTTCTTAGGTAGTTTTTCACGGGCCGATAAAATTTTAGGCAACTCGGGTCTGGTCGCCCGGATTCATGCTGATGGCGTGGGCTATAGCACACGAAAATATTAGAATCATGCGGAATTCCAGTTTATTGCCCTAAAACGTAAAAAAACGAGGAACGACCTTGTCGAGGTGATTAATATTGCTCCTTAGGTATGTTTTATGTGCCGGAAAATTTTTAGGTGATTCGGGTCCGGTCGTCCAGATGCATACAGACGGCGTGGGTTATAGCACACGAAAATCTAGGAATCGGGTTATATTCTAGTTTTATGGCCCTAAAACACCAAAAAATGAAGAACGATCATGGATAGGCGGTGACTATTGTTCCTTGGGTCATTTGTAAAGGTCCGACAAAAGTTTAGGTGATCCGGGTCTGGGCGCCCGGGTCCATATAGAAGGAGTGGGCTATAACACATGAAAATTTGATAATCGAGCGAATTTCCAATTTTATGGTTCTAAAATAAAAAATAATAAAGAACGGTCATAGCGAGGTGGTGACTAATTGAACCTTAGGTATTTTTATTGGGCCGGCAAAATGTAGGTGATTCGTGTCTGTTCGCTCGGATGCATGCAGATGGCATGGGTTATTGCACATGAAAATTTGGGAATCAGGCAGAATTAAAGTTTTATGATCCTAAAATGCCAAAAAATGAGGAACGATCATGAGGCGATGGCTATTGTTTCTTATGTATTTTTTCATGGATCGACAAAATTTTAGGCGATACGGGTACGGTTGCCTAGATGCACAAAGATGGTGTGGGCAATAGCATACGAAAATTTAGGAATTAGGTAGAATTCTATTTTTATGGCCCTAAAATACCAAAACAAAATTAAGAACGGTCGTTGTGAGGCAATGAGTATTGTTACTTAAGTCATTTTCAATAGTCCGACATTATTTATGGCTATTCGGGTCTGGTTGCCTTGATGCATGCAGATGGCGTGGGCTATAGCACATAAAAATTTGTAAATCGTGCGAAATTCCAATTTTATAGCTCTAAAACACAAAAAACGAGAAACAATCATGGTGAGGTAATGACTATTGTTCCTTATGACATTTGTTATGGGCCAACAATATTTTTGGCGATTCGGGTACGGTCTTCCGACTGCATGCAGTTGCCGTGGGCTATAGCATATGAAAATCTGGAATCAGGCGTAATTCCAATTTTATGGCCCTAAAATGCCAAAACATAAAGAACGGTCGTAGCAAGGTGGTAACTAATTGTTCTTTAGGTATTTTTAATGGGCCGGCAAAAATTTAGGTGATTCATGTCTGATCGCCCGGATGCATGCAGATGGCGTAGGCTATAGCACATGAAAATCTGACAATCGGGCGGAATTCTAGTTTTATAACCCTAAAATGCAAAAAACCGAGGAACATTTGGGCGGCGAGGCGATGACTACTGTTCCTAAAATCATTTTTTATGGATTGGAAAATTTTTAGGCGATTCGGGTCCAGTCTCCTGTCTGCATGCAGATGCCGAATCGGGCGTAATTCCAATTTTATGGCTCTAAAATGCCAAAAAACAAAGAAGGTCGCAGCTAGGCGGTGACTAATTGTTCCTTGGGTATTTTTAATGGGCCGGCAAAAATTTAGGTGATTCGTGTCTGTTCTCCCGGATGCATGCATATGGCATGGGTTATTGCACATGAAAATTTGAGAATCAGGCAGAATTAAAGTTTTATGATCCTAAAACGCTAAAATATGAGGAACGATCATGAGGCGATGACTATTGTTTCTTATGTATTTTTTCATGGGCCGACAAAATTTTAGGCGATTCGGGGCCGGTTGACCGGATGCACGAAGATGGCGTGAGCAATAGCATACGAAAATTTGGGAATTAGGTAGAATTCTAGTTTTATGACCCTAAAATACCAAAATGAAATTAAGAACAGTAGTTGTGAGGTGATGACTATTGATCCTTAGGTCATTTTCCATAGTCCGACATTATTTATGGCTATTCGGGTCTGGTCGCCTTGATGCATGCAGATGGCGTGAGCAAGCACACGAAAAGTTAGAAATCGTGCGAAATTCCAATTTTATAGCTCTAAAACGCAAAAAACGAGAAACAATCATGGTGAGGTGATGACTATTGTTCCTTAGGTCATTTTTTATGGGCCGAAAATATTTTTGGTGATTCGGGTCTGGTCTCCCGGCTGCATTCAGTTGCCGTGGGCTATAGCATATGAAAATCTGGAATCGAGCGTAATTCCAATTTTATGGCCCTAGAATGCCAAAAAATAAAGAACGGTCGTAGAGAGGCGGTAACTAATTGTTCCGTAGGTATTTTTAACAGACCGGTAAAAATTTAGGTGATTCATATCTGTTCGCCCGGATGCATGCAGATGGCGTAGGCTATAACACATGAAAATCTGACAATCGGGTGGAATTCTAGTTTTATAACCCTAAAATGCGAAAAAACGAGGAACATTTGGGCGGCGAGGCGATGACTACTGTTCCTAAAGTCATTTTTTATGGATTGAAAAAATTTTAGGCGCTTCGGGTCCGGTCTCCCATCTGCATGCAGATGTCGTGGGCTATAGCATATGACAATGCGGAATCGGGCGTAATTTCAATTTTATTGCCCTAAAATGCCAAAAAATAAAGAACGGTCGCAGCTAGGCAGTGGCTAATTGTTCCTTAGGAATTTGTAATGGGCCGGCAAAAATTTAGGTGATTCGTGTCTGTTCGCCCGGATGCATGCAGATGGCATGGGTTATTGCACATGAAAATTTGGGAATCATTCAGAATTAAAGTTTTATGATCCTAAAATGCCAAAGAATGAGGAACGACCATGAGGTGATGACTATTGTTTCTTATGTATTTTTTCATGGGCCGACAAAATTTTAGGCGATTCGGGTCTGGTTGCCCTGATGCACGAAGATGGCGTAGGCAATAGCATACGAAAATTTGGGAATTAGGTAGAATTCTAGTTTTATGGCCCTAAAATACCAAAACAAAATTAAGAGCGGTCGTTGTGAGGCGATGACTATTGTTCCTTAGATCATTTTCAATAGTCCGACATTATTTATCGCTATTCGGGTCTAATTGCCTTGATGCATGCAGATGGCGTGGGCTATAGTATAGAAAAATTTGGAAATCGTGCGAAATTCCAATTTTATAGCTCTAAAACGCAAAAAATGAGAAACAGTCATGGTGAGGTGATGACTATTGTTCCTTAGGTCATTTTGGATGGGCCGAAAATATTTTTAGCGATTCGGGTCCGGTCTCCCGGCTGCATGCAGTTGCCGTGGGCTATAGCATATGAAAATCTGGAATCAGGCGTAATTTCAATTTTATGGCCCTAAAATGCCAAAAAATAAAGAACAGTCATAGAGAGCGGTGAATAATTGTTCCTTAGGTATTTTTAATGGTCCGGCAAAAATTTAGGTGATTCGTGTATGTTCGCCCGGATGCATGAAGATGGCGTAGGCTATAGCACATGAAAATTTGACAATCGGGCGGAATTCTAGTTTTATAACCCTAAAATACGAAAAAACGAGGAACATTTGGGCGGCGAGGCGATGACTACTGTTCTTAAAGTCATTTTTTATGGATTAGAAAAATTTTAGGAGATTCGGGTCTGGTCTCCCGTCTGTATGAAGATACTGTGGGCTATAGCATATGAAAATCTAGAATCGGGCGTAATTCCAATTGTATGGCCCTAAAACACCAAAAAATAAAGAACGGTCGCAGCTAGGCAGTGACTTATTGTTCCTTGGGTATTTTTAATGGGCCGGCAAAATTTAAGGTGATTCGTGTCTGTTCACCCGGATGCATGTAGATGGCATGGGTTATTGCACATGAAAATTTGGGAATCAGGTAGACTTAAAGTTTTATGATCCTAAAACGCCAAAAAATGAGGAACGATCATGAGGCGATGACTATTGTTTCTTATGTATTGTTTCATGGGCCGATAAACTTTTAGGCAATCCAGGTCCTATTTCCCGGATGTACGAAGATGGCGTTAGCAATATCATACGAAAATTTGGGAATTAGGTAGAATTCTAGTTTTATGGCCCTAAAATACCAAAACGAAATTAAGAACGGTCGTTGTGAGGCTATGGCTATTATTCCTTAGGTCATTTTTGATGGGCCAGCAAAATTTTAGGCAATTCGAGTCCAGTCGCCCAGATGCATGCAAATGACGTGGGCTATATAGCAAGCGAAAATTTGGAAATCGGGCGAAATTCAAGTTTTATGGCATTAAAAATGCTAAATATTTGGAACGATCGTTTTAAGGTAATGATTATTGTTTCTTAGGTCATTATTGATGGGCCATAAAATGTTTAGGCGATTCGGGTCCGGTCACCCGGATGCATGCAGATGGCGTGGGTTATAGCACATGAAAATAATCGGGCGAAATTGTACTTTTATGGCCCTAAAATGCCATAAAACGAAGAACGTGTGTGACAAGGTGATGAATATTGTTTCTTAGGTAGTTTTTCACGGGCCGATAAAATTTTAGGCAACTCGGGTCTGGTCGGCCGGATTCATGCTGATGGCGTGGGCTATAGCACACGAAAATATTGGAATCATGCGAAATTCCAGTTTATTGCCCTAAAACGTAAAAAAACGAGGAACGACCTTGTCGAGGCGATTAATATTGTTCCTTAGGTAATTCTTATATGCCAGAAAATTTTAGGTGATTCGGGTCCGGTCGTCCAGATGCATACAGATGGCGTGGGCTATAACACACTAAAATCTGGGAATCGGGTTATATTCTAGTTTTATGGCCCTAAAACGCCAAAAAATGAGGAACGATCATGGCTCGGCTGTAACTATTATTCCTTAGGTCGTTTTTTTATGTTTTGACAAAATTTTAAGCGATCAGGGTTCGGCCGCCCAGGAACATTAGAAGGCATGGGCTATAACATACAAAAATATGGGAATTGGGTGGAATTCCAGTTCTTTTGTCCTAAAACGCCAAATAATGAGTAACGGCCATGGCGAGGCGGCGACTATTCTTCCTTAGGTCGGTTTTAAAGGTCCGCCAAAATTTTAGGCTATCCGGGTCCGGGCGCCTGACCCATGCAGAAGGTGTGGGCTATATATATAACACACGAAAATCTGGGAATGTGGCAGAATTCCACTTTTATGACCCTAAAAAGCCAAAACATGAGTAACAATCATGGACAGGTGATTATTATTGTTCCTTAGATGGTTTTTGATGGTCCGAAAAAATATTAAGCGATCAGGATCCGACTGCCCAGGCACATGTAGAAGGCATGGGCTATAACATACGCAAATATGGGAATTAGGTGAAATTCCAATAATTTTGCCCTAAAACGCCAAATAATGAGTAACGGCCATGGAGAGGTAGTGACTATTCTTCCTTGAACCTTAGGTATTTTTATTGGGCCGGCAAAAATTTAGGTGATTCGTGTCTGTTCGCCCGGATGCATGCAGATGGCATGGGTTATTGCACATGAAAATTTGGGAATCAGGCAGAATTAAAGTTTTTTGATCCTAGAACGCCAAAAAATGAGGAACGATCATGAGGCGATGGCTATTGTTTCTTATGTATTTTTTCATGGGTAGACAAAATTTTAGGCGATTCGGGTACGGTTGCCCGGATGCACAAAGATGGCGTGGGCAATAGCATACGAAAATTTAGGAATTAGGTAGAATTCTAGTTTTATGGCCCTAAAATACCAAAACGAAATTAAGAACGGTCGTTGTGAGGCGATGACTACTGTTACTTAGGTCATTTTCAATAGTCCGACATTATTTATGGCTATTCGGGTCTGGTCGCCTTGATACATGCAGATGGCGTGGGCTATAGCACACGAAAATTTGTAAATCGTGCGAAATTCCACTTTTATAGCTCTAAAACGCAAAACACGAGAAACAGTCAGGGTGAGGTGATGACTATTGTTCCTTAGGTCATTCTTTATGGGCCAACAATAGTTTTGGTGATTCGGGTCCGGACTCCCGGCTGCATGCAGATGCCGTGGGCTATAGCATATGAATATCTAGAATCGAGCGTAATTCCAATTTTATAGCCCTAAAACGCCAAAAAACAAAGAACGGTCGCAGCTAGGTGGTGACTAATTGTTCCTTAGGTATTTGTAATGGGCCGGAAAAAATTTAGGTGATTCGTGTCTATTCTCTCGGATGCATGCAGATGGCATGGGTTATTGCATATGAAAATTTGGGAATCAGGCAGAATTAAAGTTTTATGATCCTAAAATGCTAAAAAATGAGGAACGATCATGAGGCGATGACTATTGTTTCTTATGTATTTTTTCATGGGCCAACAAAATTTTAGGCGATTCGGGTCCGGTTGCCCGGATGCACGAAGATGGCGTGGGCAATAGCATACGAAAATTTGGGAATTAGGAAGAATTCTAGTTTTATGGCCCTAAAATACCAAAACAAAATTATGAACGGTCATTGTGAGGCGATGACTATTGTTCCTTAGGTCATTTTCAATAGTCCGACATTATTTATGGCTATTTAGGTCTAGTCGCCTTGATGCATGCAGATGGCGTGGGCTATAGCACAAGAAAATTTGAAAATCGTGCGAAATTCCAATTTTATAGGTCTAAAACGCAACAAATGAGAAACAGTCATGGTGAGGTGATGACTATTGTTCCTTAGGTCATTTTTGATGGGCCGAAAATATTTTTAGCGATTCGGGTCCGGTCTCCCGGCTGCATGCAGTTGCCGTGGGCTATAGCATATGAAAATCTGGAATCGGGCGTAATTCCAATGTTTTGGCCCTAAAATGCCAAAAAATAAAGAACAGTCATAGTAAGGCGGTGACTAATTATTCCTTAGGTATTTTTAATGGTCCGGCAAAAATTTAGGTGATTCGTGTCTGTTCGCCCAGATGCATGCAGATGGCGTAGGATATAGCACATGAAAATCTGACAATCGGGCGGAATTCTAGTTTTATAACCCTAAAATACGAAAAAATGAGGAACATTTGGGCGGCGAGGCGATGACTACTGTTCCTAAAGTCATTTTTTATGGATTGGAAAAATTTTAGGAGATTCGGGTCCAGTCTCCCGTCTGTATGTAGATACCATGGGCTATAGCATATGAAAATCTGGAATCGGGCGTAATTCCAATTGTATGGCCCTAAAACGCCAAAAAACAAAGAACGGTCGCAGCTAGGCAGTGACTAATTGTTCCTTGGGTATTTTTAATGGGCCGGCAAAATTTTAGGTAATTCGTGTCTGTTCACCCGGATGCATGCAGATGGCATGGGTTATTGCACATGAAAATTTGGGAATCATCAGGCGATGACTATTGTTTTATGATCCTAAAATTCCAAAAAAATGAGGAACGATCATCAGGCGATGACTATTGTTTCTTATGTATTTTTTCATGGGCCGATAAACTTTTAGGCAATTCGGGTCCTGTTTCCCGGATGTACGAAAATGGTGTTGGCAATAGCATACGAAAATTTGGGAATTAGGTAGAATTCTAGTTTTATGGTGCTAAAATACCAAAACGAAATTAAGAACGGTCGTTGTGACGCGATGGCTATTGTTCTTTAGGTCATTTTTGATGGGCCAGCAAAATTTTAGGCAATTCGAGTCCGGTCGCCCAGATGCATGCAAATGACGTGGGCTATATAGCAAGCGAAAATCTGGAAATCGGGAGAAATTCAAGTTTTATGGCATTAAAAACGCTAAAACATTTGGAACGATCGTTTAAAGGTAATGATTATTGTTTCTTAGGTCATTGTTGATGGGCCAGAAAACGTTTAGGCGATTCGGGTCCGGTCACCCGGATGCATGCAGATGGCGTGGGTTATAGCACGTGAAAATAATCGGGCGAAATTGTACTTTTATGGCCCTAAAATGCCAAAAAACGAAGAACGAAGGTGACAATGTGATGAATATTGTTTCTTAGGTAGTTTTTCACGGGCCGATAAAATTTTAGGCAACTCGGGTCTGGTCGCCCGGATTCATGCTGATGGCATGGGCTATAGCACACGAAAATATTGGAATCACGCGAAATTCCAGTTTATTGCCCTAAAACGTAAAAAAATAAGGAACGACCTTGTCGAGGCGATTAATATTGTTCCTTAAGTAATTGTTATGTGCCAGAAAATTTTTAGGTGATTCGGGTTTGGTCGTCCAGATGCATACAGATGGAGTGGGCTATAGCACACGAAAATCTGGGAATCGGGTTATATTCTAGTTTTATGGCCCTAAAACGCCGAAAAATGAGGAACGATCATGGCTCGACTATGACTATTGTTCCTTAGGTCGTTTTTTTATGTTCTGGAAAAATTTTAAGCGATCAAGGTCCCGCCGCCCAGGCACATTAGAAGGCATGGGCTATAACATACAAAAATATGGGAATTGGGTGGAATTCCAGTTCTTTTGCCCTAAAATGCCAAATAATGAGTAACGGCCATGGCGAGGCGGCGACTATTCTTCCTTAGGTCGTTTTTAAAGGTTCGCAAAAATTTTAGACGATCCGAGTTCGGGCGCTGGCTCATGCAGAAGGTGTGGGCTATATATATAACACACGAAAATCTGGGAATGTGGCAGAATGCCACTTTTATGGCCCTAAAACGCCAAAACATGAGTAACAATCATGGACATGTGATCATTATTGTTCCTTAGATGGTTTTTGATGGTCCGGAAAAATATTAAGCGATCAGGATCCAGCCGCCCAAGCACATGTAGAAGGCATGGGCTATAACATATGCAAATATGGGAAATTGGGCGGAATTCCAATATTTTTTCCCTAAAACGCCAAATAATGAGTAACGGCCATGGAGAGGCAGTGACTATTCTTTCTTAGGTCATTTTTAAAGGTCTGACAAAAGTTTAGCCGATCCGGGTCTGGGCGCCCGGGTCTATATAGAAGGAGTGGGCTATAACACATGAAAATTTGATAATCGAGCGAAATTCCTGTTTTATGGCCCTAAAATGCAAAAAACAAGTAGCGATCATGGCAAGGTGGTGACTATTATTCCTAAGGTCATTTTTATGGTCCGAAAAAGTTTTAAGCGATTCGGGTCCGGTCGCCCTGGCCCATACAGAAGGCATGGGCAATAGCATACGAAAATCTGTGAATTGGGTGAAATTTCAGTTTTATGGCCCTAAAACGCGAAATGGTCAAGGCGAGGCGGCGACTATTGTTCCTTAGGGCATTTTTGAAGGTCCGACAAAATTTTAAGCGATTCGGGTCCGGTCGCCTGTGCCCAAGCAGTAGGCGTGGGCAATAGCATACGAAAATCTGGGAATCGGGTAAAATTCCAGTTTTATGGCCGTATAATGCCAAAAATTGAGTAACGGTCATGGCTAGGTGGTGACTATTATTCTTTAGGTCTTTTCTATGATCCGATAAAAATTTATGCGATCCGGGTCTGGGTTCCCGAGCCCATGCAGAAGGCATGAGTTATAGCACACGAAGATCTAAGAATCAGCTGAAATTCTTATTTTATGGCCCTAAAATACTAAAAGAAACGAGTAACGGTCATGGCGAGGGCTTTAGCACATAAGAATATGAAAATCGGGCGGAATTCCAGTAACGGTCATGGCAAGACATTGACTATTGTTCCTTAGGTTGATTTTGATGGTCTGGAAAAATTTTAGGTGATCCGAGTTCGGGCTTCCGGGCCCATGCAAAAGGCATAGGCTATAGAACTAGAAAATCTGGGAATAGGATGAAATTCCAGTTTTATGGCCCTAAAATGTCTAAAAACTAGTAACGGTCACGATGAGGCGGTGACTATTGTTCCTTATGTCATTTTTGATGGCCCGAAAACATTTTAGACGATCTGGGTCCGGAGCGCCCGTACCCATGCAAAAGGCATGGGGTATAGCACACGAAAATCTGAGAATCGGGTGGAATACCATATTTATGGCCCTAAAAGCTAAACAAATGAGTAACGGTCATGGCGACACAATGACTATTGTTCCTTAGATCATTTTTTATGGTCCGAAAAAATTTTAGGCGATCGCGATCCTGATCCGATTTTCCGGGCCCATGCAGAAAAAGTGGGCTATAGCACATAAACATTTGGGAATCATGATGAATTTCACTTTTATGGCTCTAAAACGCCAGAAAACGAGTAACGGTCATGGCGAGGTGGGGATCCGTGTCCGGGCGCCTAGACCCATGAAGAAGGCATGGGCTATAGCACACAAAAATCTGGGAGTCGGGCAGAATTCCAGTTTTATGGCCCTAAAATGCGAAAAAACGAGTAACGGTCATTGCGAGGCGGTGACTATTTTTACTTAGGTCTTATTTGATGGTGCAAATATTTTTTAGGCAATCTGGGTCCGGGCGTCGGGGCCCATGCAGACTATGGGCAATATTTATTACACAAAAATCCGGGAATCAGGCAGAATTCCAGTTTTATAGCCCTAAAACGCCACAAATGAGTAACGATCATGGCGAAACAGCGACTATTGTTCCTTAGGTCATTTTTATAAACATAAATATTTTTAGGCGATGCGAGTCCGAGAGCCCGAGCCCATGTAGAAGGCATTGGCTTTATCACAAGATAATCTACGAATCAGGTAGAATTCAAGTTTTATGGCCCTAAAACACCACAAAATGAGTAACGATCATGGGAAGGCGGTGACTATTGTTACTTCGGTGGTTTTTAATGGTCCGGCAAAGTTTTAGGAGATCCAGGTCCAGGCACTTGGGCCCATGCAGAAGGCTTGGGCTATAGCACATGAAAATCTGGGAATCGTGTGGAATTCAAATTTTATGGCCCTAAAATGCCAAAAAAAGAGTAACGGTCATGGCGAGGTAGCGACTATTGTTTCCAACATCGTTTTTTATGGTCCGATAAAATTTTAGGCGATCCAGGTCCGTGCGCCTGGGCTCATGTAGAAGGCGTGGGCAATAGCACAAAGAATTCTGAAAATCGACCGGAATTCTAGTTTTATGGCCCTAAAACGTCAAAAATGATTAACAGTCGTGGTGAGGCGGTGATTATTGTTCCTTAGATCATTTTTAATGGTGCAAAAAAATTTTAGGCGATCCAAGTCCAGGCGTCTGGGGCCATGTAGAAGGCGTAGGCTATAGCACATGATAATCTAGGAATCGGGCAGAATTCCAGTTTTATAACCCTAAAATGCCAAAAAATGAGTAACGCTCATGGAGAGTATTGTTCTTTAGGTCGTTTTAGATGGTCTGGAAAAAGGTTTAGGCAATCCAGGTCCGAGCGCCTGGGCCCTTGCAAAAGGTGTGGGCTATAACACACGAAAATGTGGGAATCAGGCAGCATTTCAGTTTTATGGCGCTAAGACGGCAAAAACGAGTAGTGGTCAAGGCGAGGCGGCGAATATTGTTCCTGAGGTCATTTCTTTTGGTCAGGCAAATATTTAGGCGATCTGGGTCCGGACTCCTGGGCCCTTGGAGAAGGTGTGGGTAGTAGCACACAAAATTTTGGAAATCAGGTAGAATTCTAGTTTTATGGCCCTAAAACGCAAAACAAAAAGTATAGCGGGCATGGAGAGGTGGTGACTATTGTTCCTTAAATCATCTTTGATGGTCCGACTAAATTGTAGGCAGTCCTGGTTCTGGCGCCCGGGCCCATGCAGAAGGCGTGGGCTATAACACACGAAAATCTGAGAATCGGGCGGATTTCCAGTTTTATGGCCCTAAAATGCCAAAAAATGTGTAACGGTCATGGAGAGGTGGCGACTATTGTTCCTTAGGTAATTGTTTATGGTCCGGCAATATTTTTGGTGATCTGGGTCGGGCGCCTAGGCCTATGCAGAAGGCTGGGCTATAGCACTTGAAAATATGAGAATCGGGTAAAATTTCTATTTTATGGCCCTAAAATGCCACAAAACGAGTAACGTTCATGGTGAGGCGGTGACTATTATTTCTTAGGTTGTTTTTGATGGTCCGACAAAATTTTAGGCCATCCGTGTCCGAGCGCCCAGGCCAATAAAGAAGGCGTGAGTTATAGCACATGAAGATCTAAGAATCAACTGAAATTCTTATTTTATGGCCCTAAAACGCTAAAAGAAACGAGTAACGGTCATGGAGAGGGTTGACTATTGTTCCTTAGGTCATTTTTTATGGTCCAAAATTTTTTTAGGAGATCCAATTGTTACAGCATATGCGTTCCAAGGTGATATAATGAATATGAGACTTGGTAATCATGATTTAAATGAGTTTAAAGTCATAATATGTCTATATATGATGTTTATATGAAAATATAAAGTTTGGAAACAATCAGATTAAAGTTGCGGAAAAACCGACTAAGGATTTGCCTTGTAACAAAGCTTTATGAGCAAAACATTTTGTGTGCTATATGGGGTCTTTTTGAGACATATTATACGCAAAATTGAATATATACGAGTCTAGTTTCCAATGCATTAAACCGTTCGTTGATACAACATCAGAGAGATATCCGCGTTTTTGCGAGACTGCACAAGCAACTCGGTTGGGACCCACTTGAGACGACCACCGACCTTACGTCTTTTAAAAGATGTTTCAGCCTCATTTCGGCTGATTGCTCACCCAAATTGTCCAAAATCTCTTCAAAACCCTCCCTAACATATCCCAAGATCCCAAGAACCAAACTCTAGGGAAATCAACTCAAATCACCATCAAAGATGTTAAAGACTACAAGAGAATGATTCTATGATGTTATGGTGTGATTGAGGGATATTGTGAGCTAAGTTGAGATAGGGTTTCGAGTTGTAGCTTCTGTACGAGGTATGTATAACATCTTCTTGATTTTACCTAAGGTTAATCTTGTGTTGGTTGTGTTGTTTGAGTGAAAAACCATAAGATAACACTTGAAAGAACATGGGATATGGTTGTCTTCTTGATTGGACTGTTTTGTGGCTAAATATATGGTTGTGGTGGCTGGAAATGATGAGAAATAATTTGATAATATTGTGGCTGTTGTTGTTAAGCTTTTTAGATGTTAATTAAATTGATTGAAGAAGAAAATATGAAAACAAGTGATTGACGAAAAACATTAAGATGCTTGATGTATGGGGCTATTTTGTAAGGCATTTTGTGGATGTTTTGAAATAGAAATAATATAGTACATATAAGTATGCTGTTCTGAAGGTTGTAAACCAATTTATTGAACAAGAGTTGGATTTAATTTATATCTTTCTATGAGTAAAAACAAGCTTGCCGATCAATATGATTGTTAAGATAATCGGAGAAAGTCATATTGGATTATATTGTTGTTGTTGCTATTATTGGTTATAGTTGTTGTTGTTGGGCTGTTGATGACCCTCAGTGGTCTTTGAGATGTATTAAAAATAGGGGAGTTGCTGCCCGAATTTCCTTAAGCCATACGACTGGCCAAATACGATGGTGCGACATTATATGTTAACAGCAATATCATTTCACTTGTTGTAGATGCAAGAAGTTGTGTTGAGCTTGGTTGAGTAATAAGGATGAGATCATACAGGTATGTTAAGGCTATACCTTCTTTCCTTTTGGCATGATCTATACGATACAAACAAAACGAGCAAATGCGCAACATTCATAAATGCCTCTATTCATAGAAGCACTAGGAGTACCTATGTTGTTGATTCCACATGTGTCTTATTATTATATCTTCTGTTCATGGGTCTAAACAAATATGTAAGTTGATAAAGTTTATCCGAAAGATCTTATTGACTTACTTCATTATGCATTGCATTTAATTATATATGTACATTGACCCATAACCAGATGGAGTTATATACACGTATATTATATGTATCTGGGATATGGGGAAAGGTTATGGCATTATATACGCACCACCATCACCTGATCAGCTGGTATACATTTATGATATCGCCCACAAAGGCTGAGATGATATGATGGGATGCCCTCAGAGGCTTGATGATGTTATGTACGCATTTACCTATGCATGATATGACATTTATACGCATACGCATGACATTATAAATATGTTCATGATTCACAGAACTATTAAGACTTACAGGTTGAGTTCTTTACTCCATGTTTCTTTTATGCCTTTTATATATTGATTTTTATGCCTTACGTGCTCGGTACATTATTCGTACTGACGCCCCTATTGCCAGGGGGCCTGCATTTCATGCCTGCAGGTGTAGGTAGACAGGCTGACGGCCCCCCTCCTTAGGATCCTAGCTCAGCGAGAGTTGGTGTGCTCCATTTGATCCGGAGCTGCTATTAGGGTTTGGCACGATACTTTTGTATACATATAAGGGTATGACGGGGTCCAGTCCCGTCCTTTATACAGTTTTACACTATATTAAAGGTTTGTAGACAGTCATGTATAGTTGGATATTATGTGGCCTTGTCAGGTCTCCCTACTGTATTCCGCATGTATATGTATATATGTCTTTTGAGTATGTCTCCACATGTAAATTATTCACACGATTCAGTAGTTTAGGGGCAGATGTTATGCATGACCTACACTTATTTTATGTTTAGATCTTAGACGTATGCTTAGGGGTGTTCGGTAGGTAGAACTCGGGAACTCGTCACAACCCATCGGTTTGGGTCGTGACACCAGGTTCGGGCGCCCGGCCCCATGTAGAAGGTATGTGCTATAGCACATAATAATCTATTAAATCAGGCGAAATTCAAGTTTTATGGCCCTAAAATGCCAAAAAACGAGTAAGGGTGATGGAGAGGCGGCGACTATTATTCCTTAGGTCATTTTTTATGGTCAGGAAAAATTTTAGGTGATCCGTGATCAGGCGCCTGGGCCCAAGCAGAAAGCGTAGGCTAGCACACGAAAATCTGGGAATCAGACGGAATTCTAGTTTTATGGTCCTAACACGCCAAAAATCGAGTAATGGTCATAGAGAGGCGACGACTATTGTAACTTAGGTCATTTTTTATGATCAGCCAAAATTTTAACCCATTCGGGTCCGGACGCTCAGTCCCATGCAGAAGGCGTGGGTTATAACACACAAAAATCTAGGAATCGAGCTGAATTCCAGTTTTATGGCCCTAATACGCCAAAAATGAGTAACGGTCATGGCTAGACACTGACTATTGTTCCTTAGGCCGTTTTAGACGCTTTTGAAAAATTTTAGGCGATCCGGGTCTGGGCACCCGGGCCTTTGCAGAAGGCGTGGGTTATAACACACGAAAATTTGGGAATGAGGCGAAATACAAGTTTTATTGCCCTAAAACATGGCGAGGCGGTGGATATTATTCCTTAAGTCGTTTTTGATGGCCAGGTAAAATTTTAGGCGATTCGGGCCCGGGCCCATACAAAAGGCATGGGCTATAGCACACGAAAATCTGGAAATCGGGCGGAATTTCAGTTTTATGGTCCTAAAACGCCAAAAACGAGTAATGATCATGGCATGAAGGTGACTATTGTTCCTTTGGTCATTTTTGATAGTCCATCAAAATTTTAGCCAATCTGGGTTGGGGCGCCTGGGCCCATGTAAAAGGTGTGGGATATAGCACACGAAAATCTGGAAATCGAGCGGATTTCTAGTTCTATGGACCTAATATGCCCAAAATAAAGTAACGGTCATGGCGGGGTGGTGATTATTATTACTTAGGTCATTTTTGATTGTCCGATAATATTTTAAGTGATCCGGGTCCGTGCGCCCGAGCCCATGCAGAAGGCGTGAGCTATGCAAACGAAAATTTGGAAATCGGGCGGATTCGGTTTTATGGCCCTAAAATGCCAAACAACGAGTAACGGTCATGGCGAGGCAGTGAAAATTGTTTATTAGGTCATTTTTGATGGTCCGTCAAAATGTTAGGCGATCCAGGTCCGGGCGCCCCGGCCCATGCAAAAGGCATGGGCTATAGAATATGAATATTTGGGAATCAGAGCGAATTTCAGTTTTATGGCCCTACAAAACAAAACAATGAGTAAAGGTCAAGTTGAGGCAGTGATTATTGTTCCTAAGGTCATTTTTAATGGTCCGAAAATATTTTAAGCGATCTAGGTCTAGGCATCGTGACCCATGCAGAAGGTGTAGGCGCACACGAAAATTTAGGAATCGGGAGAAATTCCAATTTTATGGCCCTATAACACCAAAAAATGAGTAACAATCATGACAAGGCGGTGACTATTGTTACTTTGGTCATTTTTTATGGTCCAGCAAAATTTTAGGTGATCCGGGTCCGGGCTCCCGAGCCTAAAGCACACGAAAATGTGGGAATCAGGTAAAATTCTAGTTTTATGGTCCTAAAACACCAAAAAGGAGTAACGGTCATGGCGAGGAGGTGACTATTATTCCTTAGGCAGTGTTTGATGGTCCGATAAAATTTTAGCCGATTCAGGTCCGGGCGCCTGAGCCCATGTAGAAGGCGTGGGCTATAGCATAAGAAATTCTCAAAATCGGGCAGAATTTCAATTCTATGGACCTAGTATGCCAAAAACGTGACGGACATGACGAGGCGATGACTATTGTTCCTTAGGTCATTTTTTATGGTTTAATAATATTTTAGGCGATCCGGGTCCGAGCGCCTGAGCCCATGCAGAAGGCGTGGGCTATATAACACACGAAAATTTGGAAATGGGGTGGAATTCAGTTTAATGGCCCTAAAATGCTAAAAATGAGTGACGTTCATGGCGAGTCGACGAATATTGTTCCTTAGGTCATTTTTGATGGTCCGACAAAATTTTAGGCGATCCAGGTCCGAGCGCCCGGGCCTATGCAGAATGTGTGGGCTATAGAACACAAAAATCTTGGAATCAGGACGAATTCATGTTTTATGGCCTTAAAAGCCAAAAAACGAGTAAAGGTCATGGCAAGGCAGTGATTATTGTTCCTTAGGTTATTTGATGGTCCGACAAAATTTTAAGAGATCCGAGTCAGTGCCCTCACCTATGCAGAAGGTGTCGGCTATAACACATGAAAATATGAGAATCAGGCGAAATTCTAGTTTTATGGGCCTATAACACCAAAAATCGAGTAATGGTGATGGTGAGGCGGTGAATATTGTTCCTCAGGTCCTTTTTGATAGTCCAGCAAATATTTAGGCGATTCGGGTCCGACTTCTGGGCCCAAAGCACACAAAAATTTGGGAATTAGGTGTAATTCCAATTATATGGCCGTAAAATGCTAACAAATGAGTAACGGTATCGGCGATGCGGTGACTATTGTTCCTTAGGTTGTTTTAGTCTGACAAAAATTTTGTGATCCGGGTCCGAGCGCCCTGGCCCATGAAGAAGGGATGGGCTATAATACACGAAAATCCAGAAATGAGGTGGAATTTCACTTTTATGGCCCTAAAATACCAAAACAACGAGTAACAGTCATGGAGAGGCGGCGACAATTGTTCCTTAGGTCATTTTTGATTGTCAGATAAATTTTTAGGAGATCCGGGTCTGTGCACCCGAGCCCAAGCAGAAGGTGTGGTCTATAACACACGAAAATCTAGGAATTAGACTGAATTCCAGTGCTATGGACCTAATACGCCAAAAAAGTAACGGTCATAGAGAGGCGGTGACTATTGTTCCTTAGGTTATTTTTGATTGTCCGATAATATTTTAGGCGATCCTGGTCCCGGCGCCCGAGCCTATGCAGAAGGCATGGGCTATAACACATGAAAATCTCGAAATCGGGCGAAATTCAGTTATATGGCCCTAAAGTGCCAAAACTTGAGTAACAGTATCCGCGAGGCAGTGAATATTGTTCCTTAGGTCGTTTTAAATGGATAGACAAAATGTTTGGTGCTCCGGTCCGACCGGCCGGGGCCATGCAGAAGGCGTGGGCTATAACACACGAAAATATGAGAATCAGGCGAAATTCCAGTTTTATGACCCTAAAAAGCCAAAAACCGAGTAAAGGTCATGGAGAGGCAGTGATTATTATTCCTTAGGCCGTTTTTGATGGTCGACAAAATTTTAAGTGATCCGGGTGTGGGCACCCTGACCTGTGCAGAATGTATGGGCTATAGCACATGAAAATATGGGAATAAGGCGGAATTCTAGTTATATGGCCCTAATAAGACAAAAGACGAGTAACGGTATCCGTGAGGCAGTGACTATTGTTCCTTATGTCGTTTTAGATGGTCAGAAAATATTTTAGGCACTCCGGGTATAGCCGCATAGGCCCATGCAGAAGGCGTGGGTTATAGCATACGAAAATATGAGAATCGGACGGAATTCTAGTTTTATGGCCCTAAAACGCCAAAAAGGATGAGTAACGGTCGTGGCGAGGTGGTGAATATTATTCCTTAGGTCATTTTTGATAGTCCGACAAAATTTTAGGCGACTCGGGTCCGGGCGCTCCAGCCCAAGCAGAAGGCGTGGGCTATAGCACAAAAACATTTGGGAATCAGACGGAATTCTAGTTTTATGGACAAAAATCTCTAAAAAAGAGTACCAGTCATGGAGAGGTTGTGACTATTGTTCCTTAGGTCTTTTTTTGTGGTGCAGCAAAATTTAAGGCGATCCGAGTCCGGGTGCCCGGGCCCATGCAGAAGGCGTGCGCTGTAGCACATAAAGATTTGGGAATCGGGTGGAATTCCAGTTTTATGGCCCTAAATGTCAAAAATCGAGTAATGGTCATGGCGAGGCGACGACTATTATTCCTTAGGTCATTTTTATGGTCCGGCAAAATTTTAGTCCATCCAGGTCCGGGCGCCCAGGCCCATGCAGCACATGTAGGTTATAGCATACGAAAATCTAGGAATCGAGCAAAATTCCAGTTTTATGGCCCTAATACGCCAAAAATGAGTAACGTTCATGGAAAATACATGATTATTGTTCCTTAGGTCATTTTAGACGGTCTGACAAAATTTGAGGCGATCTGGGTCCGAGCGCCCAGGCCCATACAGAAGGCGTGGGTGGCCTATAGGAATCCTGGAATTAGGTGAAATTATAATTTTATGGCCCTAAAATGCCATAAAGCGAGTAACGGTCATGGCAAGGCGGTGACTATATTTCCTTAGGTCATTTTTTATTGTCCGACAATATTATAGGTGATCCGGGTCCGGTGCCCGAGCCTATGCATAAGGCGTGAGCTATAGCACATAAAAATCTAGGAATTAGACAGAATTCTAGTTTTATGGCCCTAAAACGCCAAAAAATGAGGAACGGTCATGGCGGGGCGATGACTATTGTTCCATAGGTCGTGTTGGATGGCCGGCAAAATGTTAAGTAATTTGGGTCCTGTCGATCGGATGCAAGCAGATGGAGTGGGTTATAGAAAATCTAAGAATCGAGCAGAATTCCAGTTTTATGGCCCTAAAATGCCAAAATATGAGGAATGTTCGTGGTAAGGTGATGAATATTGTTCCTTAGGTCATTTTTATGGACCGGCAAAATTTTAGGCAATTCGACTTCGGTCGCCCGCATGCATGTAGATGGCGTGGGCGCACACGAAAATCAAGAAATCGGGCAGAATTCCACTTTTATGGCCCTAAAACGCTAAAAATGAGGAACGGTAGTGGAGAGGTGATGACTATTGTTCCTTAGGTTATTTTTGATAGGCCGGTAAAATTTTAGGCAATTTGGGACCGGTCGCTCGGATGCATGTAGATGGCATGAGGTATAGGAAAATATGGGAATCGGGCAGTATTCTAGTTTTATGGCCCTAAAATGCCAAATAACGAGGAACGGTCGTGGCGAGGCGATGACTATTGTTCCTTAGGTCATTTTTTATGGGCCGATAGAATTTTAGGCTATTCGGGTTCGGTCGCTCAGATGACTTCAAATGACGTGGGGGCATACGAAAATAAGGGGATCAGACGATCGTGGTGAAGCAATGACTATTGTTCCATAGGTCATGTTTGATGGGCTAGCTAAATTTTAGGCGATTAAGGTCCTGACGCTCGGTTGCATGCAGATGGCATGGGCTATAGCACATGAAAATCTAGGAATCAGGCGGAATTGTAATTTTATGGCCCTAAAATGCCAAAAAGAAAAGAAGAACGGTCATGGCAAGGTGATGACTATTGTTCCTTAGATCATTTTTATGGGACGACAAAATTTTAGGTGATTCAAGTCCAGTCGCCCTGATGCCTGCAGATGGCGTGGGCTATAGCACACGCCAATTTGAGAATAGGGCAGAATTCCAGTATTATGGCCCTAAAACGCCAAGAAACGAGGAACGGTCGTGGCGAGGCAATGAAAATTGTTCCTTAGGTCATATTTATGGGCCTTGCAAAATTTTAGGCTATGTCGCCCGGATGCATGCATATGACGTGGGCTATAGCACATGAAAATCTGTGAATCGGGCGGAAATCTAATTTTTATGGCCCTAAAATGCCAAAAATGAGGAACGGTCGAGTCGAGGCGATGACTATTATTCATTAAGTCATTTTTATAGGCCGGCAAAATTTTAGGCGATGCGGGTCCGGTCGCCGGATGCATGCAGATTACGTGGACTATAACATACGAAAATCTGGGAATTAGGCAAAATTCCAATGTTATGGACCTAAAATGCCAAATAAACGAGGAACGGTCATTGCGAGGCGATGACCATTATTCATGTGGTAGTTTTTGATAGGCCGGCAAAATTTTAGGATATTCGGGTCCGATCGCCGATATGTATGCAGATGGTGTGGGCTATAGCACACGAACATTTGGGAATCAGACACAATTCTAGTTTTACCGAAAAAAGATGAACGATCGTGGCGAGGCGATGACTATTGTGTCTTAGGTTATTTATTATGGCGGTAATATTTTAGACTATTGGGGTCCGGTAGCCCATTTGCATGCAGATGGCATGGGCTATCACACACGAAATTTTGAGAATCGGGAGGAATTCAAGTTTTATGGCCCTAAAACACCAAAATATGAGGAACAGTCGTGGTGAGGAGCGGCGATGACAATTGTTTCTTGGGTCATTTTTGATGCGCCAACAAAATTTTATGCAACTCGGGTCTGGTCGAACGGATGCATGCAGATGGCGTGGGCTATAATCTAAGAATCTAGCGGAATATTAATTTTATGGCCCTAAAATGCCAAAAACGAGGAACGGTCGTGGCAAGGCGATGATTATTATTCCTTAGGTCATTTTTATGGACCGGCAAAATTTTAGGCGATTTAGGTCCGGTCACCGGGATTCATGCAGATGGTGTGGGAAATAGCACACGAAAATTTGGAAATCGAATCAGATTCTAGTTTTATGGTCCTAAAATACAAAAATGAGGAACGATCATGTCGAGGTGATGACTGTTGTCCTTAGGTCATTTTTGATGGGCCGACGAAATTTTAGGTGATTCGGGTCAAGTCGTTCGGATGTATGCAGATGGCGTCGGCTATAACACACGAAAAACTAGAAATCAGATGAAATTCCAGTTTTATGGCCCTAAAATGCCAAAAAATAAGGAAATATCGTGGCATGGCGATGACTATTATTCCTTAGGTCATTTTATGGGCCGACAAAATTTTAGGCGTTTCTGATCTGATCGCCCGAATGTATATAGATGGCATCGGCTATATCACACGAAAATCTGGGAATAAGGCGGAATTCCAGTTTATGGCCCTAAAATGCCAAAAAATAAGGAATGGTCATCATGAGGTAATGACTAATGTTCCTTAGGTCATTTTGGATGGGCAGGAAAATTTTAGGCGATTCAGGTGCGGTCGCCTAGATGCATTCATAGGGCGTGGGATATTGCACATGTAAATCTAGGAATCCGGAAGAATTCTAGTTTTATGGTCCTAAAATGACAAAATTGGAGGAACGGTCGTAGCAAGGCGATGAATATTTTTTCTTAAGTCATTTTTGATGGTTTAGAAAATTTTAGGCGATTTAGGTTCGGTTGCCCGGATTCATGCAGATGGCGTAGGTTATAGCACACGAAAATTTGGGAATCGGGCAGAATTCCAATTTTATGGCCCTAAAACGCCAAAGACCAAGGAACGATCGTGGCGAGGAGATGAATATTATTTCCTAGGTCGCTTTTTATGGGCCAACAAAATTTTAGGCGATTCTGGTCTGGTCACCGGATGCTTGCAGATGGTGTGGGCTAGCATACGAAAATCTAGGAATCCTGTGGAATTCAAGTTTTATGTCCCTAAAATGCCAAAAAATGAGGAACGGTTGTGGCGAGGCGATGGCTATTGTTCCTTAGGTCATTTTTATGGTACTAGCAAAATTTTAGGCAATTCGGGTCTCATGGCTCGGAAGAATGCAGATGGCGTGAGCTATAGCATATGAAAATGTGGGAATAGGGCGGAATTACAGTTTTACGGCCCTAAAACGCCGAAAAACGAGTAACGGTCTTGACGAGGTGATGCCTATTGTTCCTTAGGTAGTTTTGATGGGCCGGGAAAATTTTAGGTGATTCGGGTCCGTTCGCCCGGTTGCATGTAGATGGCTATAACACTCGAAAATGTGAGAATCGTTCTATATTCCTGTTTTATGGCCCTAAATGCAAAAAAATGAGGAACGGTCATGGTGAATCAATGACTATTGCTTATTAGGGCATTTTTATGGCCCCCTAAAATTTTAGGCGATTCGGAGCCGGTCGCCCGGATGCATCCAGTTGGTGTGGGCTATATAGCATATGAAAATCTGGGAATCGAGCGGAATTTTAATTTTATAGACCTAAAGCGAAAAAAATGAGGAACGGTCGTGGCGAAGCGAGGCGAAGAGAGGCGAGGCGATGACTATTGTTCCTTAGGTCGTGTTTATGGGTCGATGATGGTAGGCTATAATTACGTATTTTAGTCGCTTATTGCACTCTAATTCACTGCACTTTATTCATGTTTGAGCTTTAATCGATAGTGTTTTGCATTTATTGTGTGTTTTATGCCTTGTAGGAGTGATTCCGAGCTATGTAGATGTTATGGAATGAATTCGAACTATTTGGAGCTTTGAAGTCTGAGTAAAAGCCCAAAGTATTAAGTCGAGATCGTGTTCGGAAGTCAATGACCAAGTCTGGACGTCAAAAATTGAAGTTTGGTTCGTACTCTGAGAATTCCCCAATGTCACAGCACGTGGGGCGACGCCTGGGGAGTCGTGCTTGGGGAAATCCCTGATGTCTGTCAGAAGTTAGCTCTCTGGATTTCCCCACTAATGCCCAGCATGGCGCGTCACCCCGTGCGGTGCGCCTGTGTAGTTTTTACAGAGTTATTTTCCTATTTCGGCTAGGAAAATGTGGTTTCGTCTGGGCCCAACCCTACTTAGTATAAATACATAAAAAAAATGTTATTTTATGGACTTTTGATACATATTCAACCTAAGGAGGCTAAGGATGAGTGGGAAGAGCAAAAGCACAAGGATTTCATCATTCTTTCATCACTCAAGACCCGAGTTTGGATTGAATTTTTGTTTTCCTATACTTTAATTTTATTTGTGATGAATTTCTCCATATCTATGGAGTAAGTTCCTTTAGGTTTTGATGGATTTGGTGTATTTATGATTGTTTGTGGATTATAACTCTAGTTTTATGTATTGAATCATTTTGGATGATTTAATTGTTGCATCTATATTCACTTGTTCATGTAATCGAGAGAGGCATAACTTGTGATATCTTTGCATTATATTGTTGGTTGAGTTCATAGATTCTTCTAAATAATCAAAAGAGGCTAGTTGAATCATTGATTAAACCTAGTTAGGAGGATAATCGAAAGAGGTTCTCCTAAAGACCAATCAACTATGAATTCTTGCATATCTTCACATGGCTTAAATTGGTTCATCTTGTGAGGTTAAGACT
Source organism: Nicotiana tomentosiformis (assembly GCF_000390325.3). Lineage (NCBI taxonomy): Eukaryota > Viridiplantae > Streptophyta > Magnoliopsida > Solanales > Solanaceae > Nicotiana > Nicotiana tomentosiformis. The sequence continues at coordinate 6,861,866 of NC_090820.1, read as the reverse complement.
TAATCGAGAGAGGAGTTTCTACTAAACGTTTGAACTAATAATTGAGTGAATCTGAGAGACTCACTTGAACATTATAAGTGAATTATATAGAGTTAGATTCTCGAACAATTATCTTGCACCTATCCTATCAAAACCCTATCTTCTCCCATTGATAACCTTCTTTGCTTATTCCTTGTTCCGATCGTCATTAGTCAATAGCTTTAGATTCTTAGTTAATTTTAGTTATTAATCATATAAATCTCGATTGTTGATTCTCTTGAATAGGAATCAAGCTATAAACTACAAGAATATTGTTTAAATCCAATCAATGTAGATACGATAGTATACTATACTATATTTGTTTATCGAGCAGAATTTAAGTGTGTGTTTTGTGCTCGTCAAATGTTGGCGCCATTGCCGGAGATTGGCAATCAACAGTTTTTGAAATAGTTTGTAGTGCTAATTTAGGAATATTTTTTCTTTTTATAATTCTATTTGGTCTTTTTATGTTTGGTATTCTTTGACTGTGTGCAGGTTACATGTTAAGATTGGTGTATGACTCGAACTTCTGCGAAGAAAATGCTACCATACGAGCCCGAGATAGAAAAACAACTACGACAGTTGAGGAAGGAAAGAAATCTCACCGAGACAACAGAAAAGGTTGGGCAATCCTCAACCAAAGAAACTATGGCTAGAAACGGTAAAGATAATGTAGATTTGGCTACGAGAGAAGCAGCCCAACGACGAGAACAAGCTACACGGGATGCTGAAGAAGCATCTATTAGAGATGCACAGATTATCTATGAAGAAAAGAGGGGTCGTAGAATTGCTCAAAATCAACCCTTGGCTACAGACCAGTTTGAAATTTTCGGCGATTCGAGTCCGGTCACCCAGATGCATGCAGATGGCGTGAGCTATAACACACGAAAATTTGGGAATCAGGTAGAATTCCATTTCTATGGCCCTAAAATGCAAAGAAAAATAAGAAACTATCGTGGCGAGGTCCTTAGGTCATTTTTTATAGACCGACAAAGTTTTAGGAGATTCTGATCCTGGCGCCCGAATGTATGCAGATGGCACGGGCTGTAGCACGCGAAAATTAAGGAATTAGGAGAAATTCAAGTTGTATGGCCCTAAAAGGCCAAATATAAGACGGTGGCTATTGTTCTTTACGTCATTTTTCATAGGCCGACAAAATTTTAGGCGATTCGGGTCCAGTCTCCCGGATGCATACAGATGGCGTGGGCTATAAAAAAAAATTTGGAAATCGTGCGAAATTTCAGTTTTATGGCTCTAAAATGCCAAACCCGAGGGACAGTCGTGGTGAGGCAATGACTATTATTGCCTAGGTCATTTTTATGGACTGGCAAAAATTTAGGCGATTCGAGTCCGGTCACCCGTGTAATGACCCGACCGGTCGTTTTGAGCTCTAGTGTGTCGTTCAGCGGTTTAAGGCCTTGAGTAGGTTCACTTCAGGTATTATGACTTGTACGTGTGGTCGGAATTGAATTTCGAGAAGTTCAGAGTTGATTTGGAAAGGAAATTCTAAATTCGGAAGCTTTAAGTTGGAAATATTGACTAAGGTTTGACTTATGAGTAAATGACCTTGGAATCGGGATTTGAAGGTTCTAATAGGTTCGTATGACGATTTCAGACTTGAGTGTATGTTCGGGTTGAGTATCGCGTGGTCCAGGAGTATTTCAACGCTTATTATGGAAAGTTGGCATTTTGAAAGTTTAAGAATTTCTTAAGTTTGACTTAAAGTGGATTTTAATGGTATCGATGTCCCTTTGGGATTCCAAGCTTTGGAATAGGTTCGTATTGTAATTTATGACTTGTGCGTAAAGTTTGTCATCATACCAGAATGTTTAAGTTTGAATCGGACGTGTTCGTCGAAGTTTAGAAGTTTGAAAGTTGAAAGAAAGGTTTCGATTGTCAATTCATAGTTTTGATGTTGTTTGATGTGATTTAAGGCCTCGAGTAGGTTCGTGTCATGTATTGGGACTGGTTGGTATGATTGGATGAGGTCCCGGGGGCCTCGGGTGTGTTTCAGGATGGTTTCAGAATATTTCTCCATGTTTTGCTACTGCTTTTATTGCTGGTTCTGGTGTTGTTCATCGCGAACACGTAAAGGTAATCGCGTTCATAAGGAAGGATTTTTGGATGCTGGATATTTCTGCTTCGCATTGGCGATTGTGGGCACGCGTTCACGAAGCTTCGAGGGGCAAAGCTACGCATCCGCGATTGGGGAATCGTGTTCTCGAAATGGAAAAGTTGGCCTGGGGAGACTGGTCTTCGCGTTTGCGATAGAGCAAACGCGTTCGCGATAGAGCAAACGTGTTCGCAATAGAGCAGCCTGGTGAAACATCGCATTCGCGAGACCAACCTCGCGTTCGCGAAGAAGAGTTTGGGTCCTGAGTTTGTTGAGCTTCGTGAACACGAGGGCAGTGCCATGTTCGCGATGAAGGTCGCCTGGGCAGTGTATGAGTGTGCAAAAACGGGTTTTGGCTCATTCTATCTCAAATCTTCCATGGGAGCCGATATGAGGGCGTTTTGTGGGAGCTTCTTCGTCACTCATCACTAGGTAAGTGATTTGTTCACATTGTGAGTTAAAAAACATGAATTATACATGGATTTGAACATGTAAATTCGTAGAACTTGTGTGATTTTGGTATAAAACCTAGAATTTGATATTTTTGGATTTTGACCACGAAATTGGACATGGAATTTGAAATAAATCATATATTTGAGTTCGTGGCATCATGGGTGAAAGTTTATTTTCAAAACGTTTTAAAATTCGGGCACGTCGATTTTTCGAGCGGAGTTGGGAACTGCTTGAATTGATTAATTACGAGTATTAGAGTGTATTTTGATTGGTTTGAGCATTGTTTGACTAGTTGCGGATCGACAGGCATCGGTTTGAGGTGTTAGAAAGGTTTTGGAGCGGGTTATGAAACTTTGGAGCGAGGTAAGTCTCCTGTCTAACTCTGTAAGAGGGAAACTACCCCTAGGTGATGTATTTGATATGTGCTACTTGTTGCGGGGGCTACGTACGCACGAGGTGACGAGAGTCCGTACGTAGCTAGATTCATGTTATATCCGGGTAAACTTAGGTTCCCGCCATGCTATAACTGTACTATTTGGGTTGTAACTTACCTATTAAATTCCTTCATTTTTAGGTTGCGACTTGAGACTAGACTTGTGTAGAGTGATAGACTTGTTATTGTAGAGATTCGACGGGCTTCATGATTAGCCGCAGAATAATTGTACTCTTCTTACGAATTTCTCCCGCGTTATGCATTTTCATCGGAAGGTTTCCCTTAAAAATTTATAACTCACACGTCTATTCGTGAGTGGGGTCAAGGACCCGTTAAAGCTTCTTATTCTAATGGGATCGGGTCGTTCGCCTCGGCAGTATAATAGATACATCTATGGTTCATGTCGTTCAACCCTCGGCAGTGCGCACATTATGATGGGATCAGGCAGTTCGCCTTGGCAGGATTATGTATCACACTCTCATGGAAGCGGGTACATATATGTCTGGCGGTCTTTTGGGCGCAAAGTTGCGGCTATTGCTGGGACTTTACCGTGAGTTGCATTCAATGTTACGACCCGCAGAGAGTCTCCATCAGAGTTATTTATATTTTTTCTATCTAATTTGTATTTCAGATAGATGTTATATTTTATTATATTTTCTAGTTGATGCTCATGCACTTGTGACACCGGGTTTTGGGGGTTCCTACGGGTTGTTCATCATTGTGTTTCATGTAATATTATCATTCTTCTCTGTAAATTCTATATATACTATTTAATTAATGGAAATTATGATTTCAAAGTAATAATAATGAGTAATTGAGTTGATCAATCACCGTTGTCTTGCCTGACGGCGGCGCTAGGTGCCATCACGACCTATAGTAGATTTTGGGTCATGACAACCGGGATGCATGAAGATGGTGTGGGTTATGGTACACGAAAATCTGGGAATACGACGAAATTCCAATTTTATGTCCTTAATATGACAAAAAACGAAGAACGGTCAAGGCGAGGCGATGACTATTGTTCATTAGGTCATTTTTATGGGCCAAAAATATTTAGGCAATTCGGGTCTGTTCGCCTGGATGCATGCAGATGGCATGGGTTATAGTACTCAAAAATCTGGGAATTATGCAGAATTCCAGTTTTATGGCCCTAAAATGCCAAAACACGAGAAATGGTCATGGCGAGGTAATGACTATTATTCCTTAGGTCATTTTTTATGGGCTGGCAAAATTTTAAGTGATTCGAGTTCGGTCGCCTGAATGCATGTAGATGACGTGGGTTATAACACACGAAAATGTGGGAATCGTGCTATATTCCTGTTTTATGGCCCTAAAGGCAAAAAATGAGGAACGGTCATGGAGAATCAATGACTATTGCTTATTAGATCTTTTTGATGATCCTGAAAAGTTTTAGGCAATTCGAAATCGGTCGCCCGAATTCATGCAGATGGTATAGCACACAAAAATTATGGAACCATGCTGAATTCATATTTTATTACCCTAAAATGCCAAAAAAAAAATAAGGAACGGTCATGGTGAAGCGATGACTATTGTTCATTAGGTTATTGTTTATGGTCTCGCAAAATTTTATGTGATTCAGAGCCGGTTGCCGGAATTCATGCAGAAGGTATAACACATGAAAATCTGGGAATCATGTTGAATTCTTGTTATATGGACATAAGCTGCCAAAAACGTGGTACAGTCATGGCAAAGCGATGATTATTGTTTATTAAGTCATTTTTATGGTTCCTCAAAATTTTAGGCGATTCGGAGCCAGTCGCCCGAATTCATGCATACACATGAAAATCTGGGAATCGCATTGAATTCCTGCTTTATGACCCTAAAATTCTAAAACATAAGGAACGGTTAGGGTGAAACGATAAGTATTGTTCATTAGGTCATTTTTTATGGTCCCACAAAATTTTAGGCGATTTGAAGCAGGTCGCCTGAATTCATGCAGATTGTGTGGACTGTAGCACACGAAATATTTGAGAATCGTGTTGAATTCCTATATTACGGCCCTAAAATTCCAAAAATCAAGTAATAGCCATGGCGAAGAGATAACTATTGTTCCTTAGATCATTTTTGATGGTCCCGTAAAGTTTTAGGCGATTCGAAGACGGTCGCTCGAACTTATGCAGATGACGTATACTAGCACACGAATCGTATTGAATTATTATTTTATTGCCCTAAAATTCCAAAAAATGAGAAATGACCATGGAGAAGTGATAAATATTGTTCATTAGGTCATTTTTGTGTTCCCATAAACCTTTAGGTGATTCGGAGCTTGTCCCCTGAATTCATGCAGATGGCGCGGACTATAGTGCATAAAAATCTGGGAATCGTGCTGAATTCAAAAAAATGAGGAACAATCATAGAAAAGCGATGACTATTGTTAATTAGGTCGTTTTTATGGTCTCGCAAAATTTTAGGCGATTCAGAACCGGTCGCCCGAATTCATGTAGATGACGTGGACTGTAACACACAATAATCTGGGAATCGTGCTGAATTCTTATTTTATGGTCCTAAAATGCCAAAAATGAGGAACGATTATGGCGAAGCAGTGACTATTGCTCATTAGGTCATTTGTTATGGTCCCGCAAAAATTTAACCGATTCGGAGCCCGTCACCCGAATTCATGCAGATGGCGTGGACTATAGCACACGAAAATCTGGGAATCATACTGAATTCCTATTTTATGGTCCTAAAATGCCAAAAAAAATAAGGAACGACCATGATGAAGCAATAAGTATTGTTCATTGGGTCATTTTTTATGGTCCCGCAAAATTTTAGGCGATTCAGAGACAGTTGCCCGAATTTATGCAGATGGCGTAGACTTTGCACACGAAAATCTAGGAATTGTGCTGAATTCTTTTTTATGGCCCTATAATGCCAAAAACGAGAAACGTTCATGGCAAAGCGATAAAAATTGTTCATTAGGTCATTTTTTTTTATTGTCCTACAAAAATTTAGGTGATTCGGAGTCGGTCACCTTAATTCATGCAGAGGGCATGGCACATGAAAATCTGAGAATCATGCTGAATTTCTGTTTTACGGCCTTAAAATGCTGAAAAATGAGGAACGATCATGGCGAAGCGATGACTAATACTCATTAGGTCATTCATTATGGTCCCGCAAAATTTTAGATGATTCGGAGTCAGTCGCTCGAAACATCTAATATTTGGTTTTTCATGATATAAACCCATAATATTTGTGAAGCATCATAAATAAAAATATTAAAATATTTATTACTAACCATCGATTCTATCTCCATTGGACCACATACATCAGAATATACTAAATTAAGTATATTCAATTTTCCTTCCTAAACTCTATGCTGCTTACCAAATAATTCTTCCGTTTCAATTTAGATGGGGTAGTTTGACTCGGCACGGAGTTTAAAAATAAAATTTATAAAATTTGTAATCTTAAAAGCTTAAGGGGTAAAATATTTGTGGTTCCATAACATTTATGTGATTATAAACACTTCTCATTAAAGGTAAAATGGGTAAAATGAAGAGTTTAAAGTTGAATTATTTTCAATTGTAGAAATGTGTCATTCTTTTTGGAATGGATTAATAAGGAAAGTGTATCATCTAAATTAAAACAGAGGAAGTAAACAGTAGTCACAAGGTCTTATCATTGTACCTTTAGTAAAAGAACTAAGTGATTTCTTGGTAAAAATCTGCAATCCCTTCTCGCTCATATGACCCATTTTTATATGCCATAAATCGGCAGAAATCGCATCCTGTGTCGCATTCAATTTACCTCGGCATATTTCTGCATTTGTCTTATACAACGTGCCACGAGCAACTCCCTTTGAAATTATCAATGATCCCTTTGTAAGTTTCCACTTTTGATTTGCAAAATATTTCTCGTACCCATCTCGGTCTAAAGCTATTTTCGAGATCAAGTTTATCCGCAAATCATGTACATGGCGCACGTCTTTTAGAACCAATGTGTATCTGACATTTGTCTTGATATAAATATCATCGATCCCCACAATACTTTAGTAACTCGTGTTACCCATTCTCACAGTACGAAAATCACCTACTATATATCTGTAAATAACTTCCCTTACCGGTGTGCCATGGTAAGATGTTCTTGTGTCAACCACTCATTTAGACTCCGGACCTACCAAGTGCATGCTTTCCTCTTCCTCAGTTATGAAGAGAACAACATTATCATTGTTTTGCACCTTGGAAGTTGTGTTGTCGTCAATTTTCAGGCCACTGCTTACACCTTTGCCCTTCTTTAGCTTTGCGCAATCTCTTCTGAAGAGACCTGGTTGATCGCAATTGTAGCAATTTTTGGCTTTTGATTTGGATCGGTTCTTGGACTTCCCACGACTTTCAAATCTACCATAGTTGCTCGAACACCTTTGGTAACTCTTGCCTCTACCTTCTGTAATGAGAGCTTAGCCTTGATTTTCATGCTTCTTTCTCATTTTCTCATTAAGTAGAGGAGCCGATGTGATGACCTTCAACTCAATAATGGTCTTACCATGCAAGATGGTTATTGCCAAATTATCGTACGAAGATAAAAATGAGTTCAAGAGAAAGATGGCTTTATCTTCTTCCTCGATCTTTACTTCGAGGTTGGCAAACTGCTTGATCAGTCCGTTAAACATATTTAAATATGACAAAAAATTCATACCTTCACCCATGTGTAGGGTGTATAGCTGCTTCTTCAGGTACGATTTATTTGTCAGTATTTTGGACATATATAGGCTTTAAAACTTTGTCCAAATTCAACATGCAGTGTCTTCATGAATGATGTTATTTACCATATCATCTGATAAGTGCAACCTGATCGCACTAGCATCTTTTTCATCAAAGTCAGACCAATCTCCGCTTTCATGGTATCGGGCTTCTTGGCATCTGAATCTATTACCTTGTGTAATCCTTATTGGATGAGTAGATCTCTCATCCTTCTTTGCCATGTTGATAAACCACTATCTTCGTTGAATTATTTTATCTCGTACTTTACTCCGGATATCTTTCTTTTTACCGAGTCTATTACTACCGACCGTGAATAGTATTTTTGTGAAAGAGCAGAACATGTACTCTAATATCAGTTGTTGAGAATAAATTCCCCCTCAAAAAATAATATTCACGGTAATAACAACAGAACAATAATGTAGCATCAAGATACGATATCAATAAGAATAAAAATAATAACAAGGATACAAAGATTTTAACGTGAAAAATCCTTCTAAAAAGGCAAAACATTACGGGCCCGAGAAGAGTAAAGTACTCCACTATAATGAGAAAGTTCACACTTCGTAGTCTCGAATAAATACTCCATGAACCACCATACACTCAAAATAAATAATCTTCTTTTGATTTCCACATCACTACAATATTGCTCACACTTTTTATTTTTCCTAGACAATCTATTTTTCACAATACCCGAGAAATGTTCTTTATAACTAATGTGTTGCTTCTCTTTCTATGTGGTCAAATGAAGGAGCCGAGAGCTCCTTTTTATAGGCAAAGTGACCATTCCTCCAACCAATAAGAATGGTTTGCTTACGACCACTTGCTTTGCAATATTCCAAAACAGAATTGGTGTCGGATTTCTCATTTTTCTTTTTTTTTTTCTATTTCTTCAATTTATGGGCCTGGACCCCATCAATTTGATGATTAATAAATCCAATACACTTGTTAAATTTATTGGAATTTTTACCTTCTGTATCAAATGTTGATACTTTATTTATTTTAAATAAACACCCTTCTAAAAAATTATATTACATAGCTACCTTTTGATTTTTATATCCAAATATTTATTTATGGTCACCTCCTACCCTTAAGCCATAAAATACGCTTTGTATTATTTTTCTCTCTTATTCTTTCAGATTTTTCTCCACCCTCTCTCTCTCAACGCCACAAAATTCATGGATTCTTTCTCATTAGTTCATCCGTCGATCGTTCTTCCTCCTGGAAAGCATCTCCGCCACCACCACCATCATCGGCGAATCTCCGCTCTTTCTTCTCACGCCAAGCCAAAATCACCGTTTTCTCAATTCCGGATACCTAGAAGTTGTAACAGAATGAGGTCTATGGCTGTTTGTTGCAAATTGAGTAGCGGAGGAGACAAAGAAGAAGAGGAAAGTTCGACTGGTCTATTGTGCTTCCTATATCTCTTTGGACTGGGTTCTTGATCGAAACGGGAACAATGACGTTTCGAGTCAGAATCACGGCCCTCTCGACGAGACGACATCAGGGTTGTTCTTGAACAAAGACGACGGAGTTTGCGGCTGAGCAAATTAAAGATTCGGTTACCTTTTTTAAGTGTATTTCAATGTATCTCGCTATATTTCCATGTATTTTATTGTATTCATTGCCTTTTATTTTCATTGTATTCCAATGTATCTCGTTGTATTCCATGTATTTCATTGTATTCACCGTCTCGCTGTATTCCATGAATGTATTCATATATTTTTTTAATTAATATAATTTATGTATTCAAATGTATCTGCAGTATGTATTAATATATTTTTGTACTATAGATGAATCTCGAATTTTATTGGTTGAAAACAGAAATATCCACGAATGATATCAACAGAAAAGGGAAGGATTAGAAACTCGGCGATTGCTCTGTTGAAAAATATTCAGCATATTTCGCGTCAAATACAGATTATGGGTGATGTAATTGAGTTATTTGAGTTATATTAGGAGTCTATTGTGTTAATTGATTCACTTTCCGTTTAAAAACAGCTGAATATACCACGATTTGCGCTATTTACGTTACTGTATTCATAAATACATATCGTGAATACAGTCGAATACAATAATTGTCTAGCTGGAATCCCCTGTTTCACGCCGAGTTTTGCTACTGTATTCATGAATACAATAGGTTAAATAAATCGAATACACTCTAAAAAAATTGAAAACATAGCTATAGGAAGTAATATAGTAAATGATAGCTACAACTAGCTAATAACCACTAAATAATAGCGGTCTGTGAAAATTTCTCAAATTTATTTGAGTAAAACAATGCTACTTGTGGACCAAGCAATTAGAGTCCTAAATGTTTTGGTTTATTATATGGAAATATTTTAACCAAAACAATTTAGCAAAAATAACTTGTGTCTTACGAAAATTATTTATGTGACTGCAAAATATGAAAAAGAAGTTTCTTGCGCTACCCAAACAATACTAGAAATTGGTTGAGAGTTTGGTTAAAACTTCAAACCCTAGATCATAATCTTGTCTCAAATATGGAGAATTCTTACCTACACAAATTCCAAGCGTCAATGTCTATCCCTGAATATGTGAACAAATACGGAGTTTTAGAGAGTAGCCAACACCTTTGGAATGAATTCGTGACCTTGTCTGGTAAAATTTACAGTATTTGTTTTGGTTTATGTATTTATATATAAAAAAAAACTTACATATTATTAATGTATTTTGTGTAGGAAGAATAACGAACAAACGTGCGATTTCTACAAAGCTGTTTTTCTATGATTTACATAGTGAAGGTGCCAACGTTCTAGTTAAGGCAAGTGCAAAAGATTCTCAGTTGTATGAAGAGGAATTTAATAAATTTCATTCTGGTATGAAGCGTGGAGATATCGTCGGAATTATTGGGTTTCCTGGAAAGAGTAAAAGGGGAGAGCTGTGTATTTTTTCCAAATCATTCTTCGTGTTATCTCGTTGTTCATCAAATGGTTCGTTGCCACCGCAGAACGGTGCCCCCAAATGTATGCAACTAAGGTTAGTGAATTTTGTTTTGTCCCGTAATTAGAGGCGGATTCGGAGTTCTTACGGCGCCCTAAACTTAATGTACTAAAATAATGACGGAATTCACAATTAAATATTTGTTGAATTCTACTTAAATTTATTTGTATTGTGTCTAAGAGCAGTTTAATTGAACTACTATATCCAATTATGATGTAGAAAACTAAAGAAAGAATAATAGACGAAAAGGATTGCTAGCGTTTTAGAGCTATATTAGTATCAAATCATGTTTTGTCCGGTAATTAGAGGCAGATTCAGAACTTAAAATTTATGTGTTTATATGACGACCTCAAATTAATAGTACAATAATTGTTCATAAGCAAATATTTATAGATATTTAGTTTTAGTGGATTTCTTAAATGTAGGTTCGGAGGAAAAGCAACCCGTAGCCAAGTTGGAGCCTCATTGTTTTGGTTTTTAATTAAAATTATAATTTGGCTTCCATTGATCATTGATGTTCAAAATGTTATATACAATATGAGTTTGGCATCCCAAACTTGTATGTCTGCCTTTTTGCAGGGCGGATCCAGTTCTATAGTAACAGGTTTATCTGAACCCATTATACTTTTGACACATAGCATAAAATTATGTATAAAAATTCACTAGAATTGCAATAAATAATAGATATGAATCCATAACTTCAAATATATTATGGGTTCAATGCTAAAAACATTAAAGGATAAACCCATGAAATTTAAATCTTGAATCTATCTTTGCGATTTTACATGTAACTTCGACAAATGTTTAATGTTATTTTCCATATTGGTGATTCCTCCATTTTTTAGATAAATAAAACCCACCTTGTTGGCTCTGTTAGGTCCAGAGGTAAGTCTAGCCTTATTATTACGTCGGGTTTAACTGAATCTATAACTTTCGATGTGGAATATAAATTTAATGGCCTCATGTAGTCGTTTAATGTCTCATATCTTTCTAATCTAATGGTTCTCATGGTTTAATAGGTGGTTTTGGGAGACGATAAGGATGATTCAGCTGTTTTGGACCAATAAATGTTTTGGCTTTCAATCCTGATGGGAAAAGGTAATGTCTGATCATTTCATGTTCTTGCATCTCATATGTAAATGCACTCACGCACTTATGCCATTATTCGGGTTCACGAACTATAGATTTTAATGCAATGATTAATGAACAAAAAGGTGGACTTAGCAGAGGCAAAAACAATTGCGATTTATTCCCTTCTGCTTAAGCCATGGCCGGCAGAGTCACTCGGTGCCCGTGCTGATGAGAGATAGCAGGTACTCTATGAAATAATCAAAGTGTGCGAAATCTGACCCTGACACCACGTGAACTTATTTTAGGACAACTCAAGGAGAAATTAAGGCAACCATTTTCGGACAGGGAGAGTGAAATTAGTTGTTGGAAATATTTTGTTCTTAATGGTACTCTATATTTTGTCTCCAAACTTTTATCCTTTCAACAAAATGGTGAGAAGAGGAAACAAAGATTTTTTTTTTTTTTTTGGTAACGAAAGGCTCTTATTTAAATAAAACACATATGAAGAGTCATTACAATATGAGACTAGTCTAAGCAACATAGTGCCTCTTAAATTAGTTAGTGTTTGATAGGAGTATTTGAGAAGAGGTTGTTTTATCCCTCCTTGGAAAAAAAAAAAAAAGGAAGAAATATTTAAAAGCATTTTTTTGTCTTATATAGTTTGAATATTTTAAAGGATGTTTGGAGGGAAATTGGATTGGGCTTTGGGCCAATTAAGTAGTCCGAAATTAGTAGTTTTAGTCACTTATTATTTTATTAATTAATTAAAAAATATTTTTAATTAAATTTCAGAAAACTTTTTTAATAGATTTATTTTTCAAATTCAAAAAAAGGTGACAAAGTGCCTGTTATGAAGAAATGAGTCTGTTAATTCCAACAGATTCCTAGAAGTATTATAAATATCCATATCAACTCCAAAACGAAATACATTTGAAACTTTCATCTCTTTCTTTTCTACTTATTTTCTACAACTCACAAATATTCCGTTCTTGTGAGAAATTCGAGTTAATTACTGAAACTCGAATTTTAGAGGCTTTGTAAAATTCTAGAGAAATTCTGCTATTATCCCTGAAGCAACAAAGTGGGAAGTTTCAATTCATTAAGGACAATGATTACACTATCGAAACTGATTATTTTATCCCATTATTTTTCTAACAGTGCCTGTGTTGTTTCTTTCAAAAGGAAAACAAAGACATCGTTGTTGAGTTATGTGAAGTTTTACATATTTATTGTGTAATTGTTCGTATAAAAGAAAATTTTGTTCTTGGTCTCAAATATATAGTTTGTTGGAAATCATGGGCAAAGGAAACAGGGAGAGTTAAGAACGTTAAAGTTGGAATTCATATTCATTAGGATCATGATTATTCTTATTTTTATATCGGAAAAGGATCAAAACTGCCCCTAATCTGTTTGATTTTGTTTAAAAATATCCTCTGTCCATCAATTTTGTTAAAACTGCTCTCGCCTTTAAATATTTGGCCCATTCATGCCCTTATTTCTGACGAACCATTGCTGAAATAAAAATAAATTATTATATTTGACATAGCAATTGCTTATTGGTCAAAATTAAAATCCCACTCCAGCCCAAATCTAATCTGTAAATAACCTACTCACGACTCATTTTAATTGTTCCGACCCTTTAAACCCCCTTTTAGCCCCTCAAAACACCTGGTTCCACACCCCACTCAGGATCCAATCGTTATTTAGGTTTCATTTGTCAAATTTCATATTTTTTTATTTTTATTAATTTATTATTTGGTATCCTACCTCTTTCCTTGTTCATCTTCCCCAGCTTAATCACCGACGACGAAATGTGAAGCTAATTTCCTAGCATGATTTAAATTAACTCTAAAAAGCTACATGGTGGCACAACAAATATAACTTTGCAAAAAGATAACTTATTAAACCCTAAAATCTCAAAATGAACCATTATTCTAATTCCAAAAAATATCAGATTTCACTCAGAAAATTAATTTTACAAAAAAGTATTAATTTAAAAATTAAATTAAGGCCGAAAAATCTGAGTAGGAGAGGGAGATCTATGGGTGTTTAAGGGTGAAGATCTAAAAGTTGAAGCCGAAGGTGATCCTCTATCGGCAATGGTGAATTATTGTTCTTTGACCTTGGAGGATGATTAGAGAAAATGTGGAATAGGAGTTAGGGGTAGGGATGGAAGAGGAGAAGTTGAGAGGTGAAGTGCATGGGTTAATAAGTGGATGTTAGGTGAGGCTTTAATTTAAGTCAATAGGAAATTGACACATAATAAATAAATAAAAAATTCTTAATCAAAATAGGGCCATTAGTTTCGAGGGTACAAAGCCAGATTTTTTAACGGTGAATGGAGTTTTAACAAAATAAGTGAACGAGTGGTATTTTCAAAACCAAAGCGAATAGGTTAGGGGCAATTTTTGCCTTTTTTCATTTATATATTCGGTTAAAATTAAGTTAACTCAGTTGTTTTTATATCACATGCTTCATATGCAAGGGGTAACGGTTACATTTATGTTTGCTACTATGTTATAGTCTCTCTTTTCTCACTCATTTTCATCCTTTTTAATTTGCCTTTTAAGTGCTTGTGAGATTTATTTAGAGCAAAAAATAATTCTGGGATTAAAATAGCAGACTTGTGATCATAAACTCCCTATTTCATTTTGCAGTTTCACAAATGGCAGTGAAGATGGACCGTGTGAGATTGCATCATTTTACTTTTGATCTTCTTCTTCTTCCTTTTGCCTTGGTATTCAAATGCAGGGCGGAGCTATCGTTATAGTTATGAATTCGACAAAATCCTATAAATTTAGCTCAAATTAAATTTTGTGTTAAAAAGATTATTTAATATGTATAAATAATTTATTCAGAACCCAATAAACAAAAAAAATTGCGTTCTAGAATCTAGAAGCTAAAGATCCTAGCTCCGCCTCTCTTTAAATATTTCAGATAAAACACAGGTCGCAAATACCTAAAAGGTCATTTCCAATCTTATGCTATAGCATTCTTTATACATTCCAATTGTATATTTTTCTTCTTTATTTTTCTCATTTATTTGTTTCTCTTTTTGTTTAGAATGTTGAATTTGAGTAAAAGGAAATAGAGTTGCGGCTAAATTTCGGAAGAAAAAAAAGTAGTTTTCAAAAAAGTAAGCGAGCTTAAATATTAATTGAAATGATCGTACATATAATTTTAAATGAATTTCCATGCACTTCATGACATTTCATATCATGTTGACATCTAATTCATGCTAGAAAAGACTCAAGTTGCGCAAAAAATATAACAAAATAACAAAGTTTAGAAAATTTTGGAAACACTAAAAAATATCATAAATTTAATCGGATAAAAATAAGGAGAGCTGTGATAACCCAAAATGTCATCTTTAAATTTAATAAGTAATTTTGTATTCTAAGACCTCAAAAATTATCATTTATCATTCCTCGACTTGCGTGCGCAGTACGTAAAATTTTTCGGAAAGTTTTCATGTGAAAAATGGATTAAAATGTGAAATAGAGCTTTAAAACTCAACTGAGTTGACTTTGGTCAACATTTTTAGCAAATGGACCCGGATCAGTATTTTGACAGTTCCGATAGCCCGTATCGTGATTTGACACTTGGGCGTATGCCCGAAATTTAATTTGGAGGTCCCTAGCTCAAGTTATGACCATTTAACGGAACTAGCAATTTAAAGGCTAAAGACTTCCAATTTTGACCACGGAGTTGACTTTTTGATATCGGAGCCAAAATTCGATTCTGAAATTTGAGTAGTTCCGTTATGTCATTTAGGAATTGTATGCCAAATTTGAAGTCATTCCGGATTCATTTAATATGTTTTGGCACGAGATATGCAAATGGAAAAGTTTAAAACTCAAAGTTCAAATCAAGGTGTGAATTATAATTTCAGCATTGTTTGACATAATTTTTGACCCCGAGTAAGTCCGTATTATGTTACGGGACTTGTTGGTATATTCGGACGGGTTTCCAAGTACCCCGAGTGTGACTCGAATCGAAATCGGAACAAGAATTGGACTTAAGCAAAATCTGAAATTTTGCCTTCTATTGTAATCGCACCTGCGAATTTTTGACCGCAGTTGCGATCTCGCAAAAGCGAGCCTTCCATCACAGAAACGGCCTGGGCAGGCTGGGCAAAAGTTCGCAGGTGCAGAAACTTGCACGCACTCGCGCGTCCGCAGAAGCGGACTTGGCAATCGCAGAAGCGGAAGGCAGCGCAGGTGTGCATTTTTCCTCCGCAGGTGCGAGGCCTCGCTTGGTAGCCCCATTTCGCAGATGCGAGCTCGCATGTGCGAGTCCAGGCATCGCAGGTGCGGAAATGCCTGGGCAGTGTATATATAGAAGAGTCCGATATTTTTACTCATTTTGGTCATTTTGAGCTCGGTTAAGGCGAAATTTTGGGCGATTTTCACGAAAAATATTGGGATAAGTGTTCCTTATCCTATATTGATTATATTTCATGATTCCATACTCGTTTATATCATGAATCCATGAATTTATTGAAAAAAATCAGATATTTCTAAAATCTTCCAAAAACGAAAAATTTAGATTTGAAGGTCCATTTGACATCGGAATTGGATAATTTTTGTATCATTGAACTCGTAGCGGAACGGTCGTTCGGATTTCGTAAATTTTTTCGGGATTTGAGATGTGGGTCCCACTATTAAATATTTTAATGAATTTCAAATTTTATCCAGAAAATTTGTAAATTCATATGGAATTAATTCATATGATTAGAATTGAATATATCGAATTATTTATGAATAGATTTGAAGCTTTTGGAGACAAATTTAAAAGAAAAAGTTATGGTTGAGTAATTGATTGGAATTTGCAAAGCGAGGTAAGTGTCATGATTAACCTTGACTTGAGGGAATAGAATCCTTAAATTATTTGTTATGTGAATTGCATGTGAACGACGTATAGGCGAGGTGACGAGTGTCTATACGTCGTTAAATTAATTGTTTGCCTGTTTACTTGAAAAATTATAAATTATTTTAAATCATGAATTAATTATTATAATAATTGTTTCTCTCCTATTCTTTGCCAAATATTAATTCTTGAATTCTTGCATTAATTGTTACATGCTATTTGAATTATGTGTTTTAATTATTATTTGACATTTAGCATATTAAATATCAAACTGCCTATTTTCTCCCTGATTTTCATAATAATTTGCTATTTGTCATTGTTTATTTCATAATTAAATCATAATTATTGTATGCTTGTTGTCTTATAATTTTATATTAATTGTTGCATTTATTGGAAATATTTCTTCTATAAGAATTGATTGAAATGGATATATTGGAGGATCGGGTTGCACGCCACAACAGACTTATTAAAAAGTCCTTATTGGAGGATTGGGTTGCACGCCGCAATAGACTTATTAAAAGTCAATATTGGGGGATTGGATTGCACGTCGCAACAGACTTTTTATAAAGTCTATATATATACTTGATTGAAATAAATATACAACAGACTTACTAAAAGTCAATATTGGGGGATCGGATTGCACGCAGCAACAGACTTATTAAAATATCTCTCTCTCTCTCTCTCTCTCTCTCTCTCTCTCTCTCTATATATATATATATATATATATATATATATATATATATATATATATATATATATATACGATTGAAATAAATATACAACAGACTTATTAAAAAGTCAATATTTGGGGGATCGGATTGCATGCCGCAATAAACGTATTTAAAAGTCATTATATATATTTGATTAAAAATAATTATATGAGAGGATTGAAAATAAATATATTGTGAGAGCAGGTTGCACGGTGCAACAGAATTGAATGTGAATATATTGTGAGAGTGGGTTACACGCTGCAACAGAATTGATGAAAATGATAATTAGTTATAATTGTTGAGTTGGCTTCAATTATTATAAATGAGTTGCCTGATTTATTTCTATTATTGTTGTTGTTACTAATATTGCGTACAGGTAACGTAAGTGACCCGCCTTAGCCTCGTCACTACTTCGTCGAGGTTAGGCTCAGCACTTACCAGTACATGGGGTCGGTTGTACTGATACTACACTCTGCACTTCTTGTGCAGATTTTGGAGTTGGTCCCAGTGGCGTACCATAGACTTGCTCGGATTTCAGCTACCAGAGGAGACTTGAGGTATAACTGCATGGCGTCCGCAGTTCTGAAGTCCCCGTCTATTTTACTTTAGCTATGTTTTTATTTTCAGACATCTTTATTTTATTCAGACCTTTATTTGTATTTATTCTAGAAACTCGTGCACTTATGACACTAATTCTTAGATGGTATTTAGACATCGTTATTTTTAAGGATTATTCACTACATTTCAGACTTTACTTCCACATTTGTTCTTTGTTATTAATAAATTTAAAAATTGTTTTAAAAATGGATAATATTATTCTAACGTTGGCTTGCATAGCAAGTGAAATATTAGGCTCCATCACGGTCCGGAGGTGGGAAATTCGGGTCGTGACAGTTGGTATCAGAGCTCTAGGTTACATAGGTCTCACGAGTCACGAGCAAGCTTAGTAGAGTCTGAAGGATCGGTACGGAGACGTCTGTACTTATCTCTCAGAGGCTATGAAGTTTAGGAACAATATCACTTCTTTCTTATTCAGTCGTGCGAATTTATTCTATCATCGATGATTGAACCATTCTACTCTTATTCTCTCGCAGATGGTGAGAACACGTAATACCTCTACCGATGGACAGAGACCAGAACCCCCGATGGCAACTATGACCAGGGGTAGAGGTCGAGGTCGAGGTCGTGCTAGAGGCCGAGGCAGAGGCCGAGGTTGAGCTCAGTCCAGAGCTCGAGCAGCTGCACTTGTTGAAGAACCTCAGGTGGACCTTCAGGAGGAGGTTCCAGTTCAGAATATACCAGTTAGACTAGTTTAGGTCCCGGAAGGATTCATAGCCACTCCAGTACTTCAGGACGCTCTAGTCCGTTTGGTAAGTCTTATGGAGGGCGTGGCCTAGAATGGTACATTTCCAGTGGCACCAGCCGTCTCACAGGTTGGGGGAGGAGACAAACTCCCACTACTTCCGCTCCGGAGCAGATGGCTCCCCAGAATCAGGCTCCAGCAGCCCCGCCAATTGGGGTAGTTCATCCAGTTATTGCGGCACAGATCGGTGATAGGCCCGCCATGTCTTTTGAGGCCTTATTGAGACTAGATAAGTTTACCAAGCTCTTTTCAATTCACTTCAGTGGCACACCTTCTGAGGACCCATGGGATTATCTTGAACACTGCCATGACGTGTTGTGGAACATGGGTATAGTTGAGACCAATATGGTTGATTTTGCTGTATTTCAGATGACGGGTTCTGCCAAGAGGTGGTGGAGAGATTATACATTGACTCGACCAGTCAGATCACTTGCACTTACATGGGAGCAGTTCTCTCAGGTATTTCTGGAAAAGCTCCTCCCTATCACACTGAGAGAGGAATTCCGCAAGCAATTTGAGCGTCTACGGCAGGACAGTATGTCTGTTACTCAATATGAGTCCCGTTTTGTGGATTTGGCCCGTCATGTCTCCTTTTACTACCTATGGAGGGAGAGAGAGTGAGGAGGTTTATTGAGGGACTCACTCACCCTATCATACTTCAGATGGCCAAGGAGACCAGAAGTGAGATTTCTTTTCAGGCGGCTACTAATGTCGCAAGGAGGATCGAGATAGTTCTTGCACAGGAGAGAGGGCAGAGGTCCGATAAGAGGCCTCGTCAGTTCGGTGGTTTCAGTGGTGCCTCATCTGGAGGCAGAGGTAATTTTGGTAGGGGACATCCTCCCAGACCATTTCATTCAACACTTCATGTATCTCCCGGTGCTTCAAAGAGTCATGGTCCTATTATGCCTTACTTTGGGCAGCCAGCATTTAGTACACATTCAGCTCCTATTAGTGCACCACCACTCCAGAGTTACTACAGTGGTTATCCGGCCCATTTGGGTTAGCTTCAGCTTCAGCAGCCACGGCATCAGGATGGGTGTTATGAGTGTGGAAACATTGGTCACATCAGGAGGTATTGCCCTAGATTGGCGAGTAATAGATCTCGGCAAGATTCTCGTGCCATCATACCGGCACTGGTTGCTTCACCGCCTGCTCAGCCAGCTAGAGGTAGGGGTCAGGCAGCTAGAGGTGGAGGTCAGGCCATTAGAGGTGGAGATCAGCCAGTTAGAGGCCGTCCCAGGGACGCAGTTCATAGTGGTGGGGCCCAGCCCCGATTTTATGCTTTTCCAGCTAGGCTTGAGGTCGAGTCATCTGATGTTGTGATCACAGGTATTATTCCAGTTTGCCATAGAGATGCTTCAGTTTTATTTGATCCAGGATCTACATATTCCTATGTGTCCTCCTATTTTGCTTCATATTTGGTTGTACCTTCTGATTCTCTGAGTGCTTCTGTGTGTGTATCTATACCGGTGGGAGACTCTGTTATAGTAGATCATGTCTATCGTTCGTGTGTGGTTACTATTGGTAATCTTGAGACTAGTGTGGATCTTCTACTTCTTCATGTGGTAGATTTTTATGTCATCTTGGGTATGGATTGGTTGTACCCTTATCATGCTATATTGGATTGTCATGCCTAGATAGTGACCCTAGCTATGTCGGGATTACCTCAGTTAGAGTGGAAAGGAACTCCTAGTCATTCTGCCAGCAGGGTTATTTCTTATATGAAAGCTCAGTGTATGGTAGAGAAAGGGTGTCTAGCCTATTTGGCTTATATTCGCGATCCCATTGCGGATGTTCCTTCCATAGACTCAGTACCAGTTGTTCGTGACTTTCCAGAAGTATTTCCTGCAGATTTGCCGGGGATGCCACCCGATAGAGATATTGACTTCTGTATTGATTTGACTCCGGGCACTCAGCCCATTTCTATTCCACCATACCATATGGCCCCGCCAGAGTTAAAAGAATTGAAAGAGCAGTTACAAGACTTGCTTGATCAGGGATTCATTAGACCCAGTGTCTCACCCTAGGGTGCACCAGTATTATTTGTAAAGAAGAAAGATGGCTCTATGTGGATGTGTATAGATTATCGGTAGTTGAACAAATCCACTATCAAAAACAAATATCCGCTACCAAGAATTGATGACTTATTGGATCAGCTTCAGGGTGCCAAGGTATTTTCGAAGATCAATTTGAGGTCTGGTTATCATCAGTTGAAAATTAGGGCATCTAATGTCCCTAAAACAGCTTTTCGAACTCGGTATGGGCATTACGAATTCCTAGTGATGTCATTTGGGTTGACAAATGCCCCAACAGCATTTATGGATTTGATGAATCATGTGTTCAAGACTTATTTGGACTCTTTTGTAGTTGTATTCATTGATAATATCTTAATTTACTCCAGTAGTCGAGAGGAGCATGAGCAGCATCTTCGAAGTGTGCTTCACACTTTGAAGAATAATCAGTTATATGCCAAGTTTTCAAAATGTGAGTTTTGGTTAGACTTAGTTGCCTTTTTGGGGCATGTGGTATCGACAGAAGGTATAAAGGTGGATCCTAAGAAGATAGAGGTTGTTCAGAATTAGCCTAGACCTAGTTCAGTTACAAAGATCCGGAGTTTCCTGGGTTTAGCAAGTTATTATCGTTGGTTCGTGGAAGGGTTTTCATCTATATCAAGCCCATTGACCAGATTGACCCAGAAAGGTGTCCCATTCAGATGGTCAGACGAGTGTGAGTTGAGCTTTCAGAAGCTCAAGACCGCTTTGACTACGGCTCCAGTGTTGGTATTACCCACAAGTTCAGGATCGTATACGGTATATTGTGACGCATCTCACATTGGGCTTGGTGCAGTATTAATGCAAGATGGCAAGGTAAATGCATATGCGTCGCGGCAGTTAAAAGTTCACGAGAAGAATTATCCTGTTCATGACTTAGAATTGGCAGCCATTGTTCATGCACTGAAGATTTGGAGGCATTACCTCTACGATGTATTGTGTGAGGTATTTACTGATCATCGTAGCCTTCAGTATCTATTCAAACAAAAGGAACTTAATTTGAGGCATAGGAGATGGTTGGAGTTGTTGAAAGACTATGATATCACCATTTTGTATCACCCCGGAAAGGCCAATGTGGTGGCCGATGCTTTGAGTAGAAAGGCTGTAAGTATGGGCAGTCTTGCGTATATTCCGGTTGGTGAGAGGCTATTAGCTTCAGATGTTCAGACTTTGGCTAATCAGTTCGTGAGGTTAGATGTTTCAGAACCCAGCCGGGTTCTAGCTTGCACAGTCGCTCGGTCTTCTTTATATGAGCGCATCAGAGAGAGGCACTATGATGATCCTCATTTACTTGTCCTTAAGGATATGGTGCGGCACGGTGATGCCAAACAGGTTGTTGTGGGGGAAGATGGGGTTCTGCGAATGCAGGGTCGTATTTGTGTGCCTAATGTGGATGGGCTTCACGAATTAATTCTTGAAAACGCACATAGTTCCAGGTATTCTATTCATCTAGGTACCGCCAAAATGTATCAAGATTTGCGGCAACATTATTGGTGGAGGAGAACGAAAAAGGATATAGTTGCATATGTAGCTCGGTGTCTGAATTGTCATCAAGTTAAGTACAAGCATCAGAGACCTAGTGGTTTGCTTCAGAAGTTAGAAATTCCTGAGTGGAAGTGGGAGCATATCACTATGGATTTTGTTGTTGGGCTCTCACAGACTTAGAGAAAATTTGACGCAGTTTGGGTCATTGTGGACAGGTTGACCAAGTCAGCACATTTCATTCCAGTGGAAGTTACCTATTCTTCAGAGAGGTTAGCTAAAATTTACATTCGTGAGATTGTCCGCCTTCACGGTGTTCCCGTGTCTATTATTTCAGATCGAGGTACGCAGTTTACCTCACATTTCTAGAGGGTTGTACAACGTGAGTTAGGCACGCGGGTGGAGTTGAGTACAACATTTCATCCACAGACAGACGGACAGTCAGAGCGCACTATTCAGATATTGGAATATATGCTCCGCGCTTGTGTTATAGACTTTGGAGATTCTTAGGATCATTTCTTGCCACTTGCGGAGTTTGCTTATAATAATAGCTACCAGTCGAACATTTAGATGGCTCCATATGAGGCATTATACGGAAGGCGATGCCGATCGCCAGTTGGTTGGTTTGAACCGGGAGAGGCTCGGTTGTTGGGTACCAATTTGGTACAGGATGCCTTGGATAAGGTTAAAATTATTCAGGATCGGCTTCGCACAGCTCAGTCTAGGCAAAAGAGTTATGCCGACCGTAAAGTTCGTGATATTGCATTCATGGTTGGAGAAAGAATATTGCTTCGGGTTTCACCTATGAAAGGTGTAATGAGGTTCAGAAAGAAGGGTAAGTTGAGCCCTAGGTATATCGGACCCTTTGAAATTCTTGAAAGCCTACAGGCTTGCATTACCACCTAGTTTATCAGCGGTTCATCCGGTGTTCCATGTATCTATGCTACGGAAATATCATGATGATCCGTCCCATGTGTTAGATTTCAGCTCAGTCCAATTGGACAAAGATTTGACTTACGAGGAGGAGCCGGTGGCTATTCTAGCCCGGCAGGTCTAACAGTTAAGGTCAAAGAGTTATCCTTCAGTTCGGGTGCAATGGAGAGGTCAGCCGATAGAGGCATCTACCTGGGAGTCCGAGTCGGATATGCGGAGTAAATATCCACACTTATTCACCAGCTCAAGTACTTTTTTCTAACTCCGTTCGAGGACGAACGTTTGTTTTAGAGGTGGAGAATGTGATGACCCAAAATGTTATCTTTAAATATAATAAGTAATTCTGTGTTCTAAGACCTCGAAAAGTACCATTTATCATTCCTTGACTTGCATGCGCAGTCCGTAAAATTTTTCGGAAAGTTTTCATATGAAAAATGGATTAAAATGTGAAATAGAGCTTTAAAACTTAACTGAGTTGACTTTGGTCAAAAGTTTTAGCAAACAGACCCGGATCAGTATTTTAACAGTTCCGGTAGCCCCGTATCGTGATTTGGGACTTGGGTGTATGCCCGAAATTTAATTTGGAGGTCCCTAGCTCAAGTTATGACCATTTAACGGAACTAGCAATTTAAAGGCTAAAGACTTCCAAGTTTGACTACGGGGTTGACTTTTTGATATCGGAACTGGAATCCGATTCTGGAAATTTGAATAGCTCCGTTATGTCATTTAGGTCTTGTGTGCCAAATTTGAAGTAATTCCGGATTCATTTAATATGTTTTGGCACGAGATTTGCAAATGGAAAAGTTTAAAACTCAAAGTTCGAATCGGGGTGTGAATTATAATTTCAGCGTTGTTTGACGTGATTTTTGACCCCGAGTAAGTCCGTATTATGTTACAGGACTTGTTGGTATATTCGGACGGGGTCCCAAGTATCCCGAGTGTGACTCGAATTGAAATCGGAACAAGAATTGGACTTAAGCAAAATCTGAAATTTTGCCATCTGTTGTAATCGCACCGGCGGATTATTGACCGCAGGTGCGATCTCGCAAAAGCGAGCCTTCCATCGCAGAAGCGGCCTGGGCAGCCTGGGCAAAAGTCCGCAGGTGCGGAAACTTGCACGCACCCGCGCGTCCGCAGATGCGGACTTGGCAATCGCAGAAGCGGAAGGCAGCGCAGGTGCACATTGTTCTTCCGCAGGTGCGAGGCCTCGCCTGGCGGCCCCATTTCGCAGATGCGAGATTTTTCTCGCAGATGTGAGCTCGCATGTGCGAGTCCAGGTACTACAGGTGCGAAAATGCCTGGGCAGTGTATATATCGAAGAATCTGACATTTTTACTCATTTTGGTCATTTTGAGCTCGGTTAAGGCGAATATTTGGGCGATTTTCACGGGATATATTGGGGTAAGTGTTCCTTATCCTATATTGATTATATTTCATGATTCCATACTCGTTTATATCATGAATCCGTGAATTTATGAAAGAAAAATCAGATTTTTCTAAAATCTTCCAAAAATGAAAAATTTAGATTTGAAGGTCCATTTGACATCGGAATTGGATAATTTTTTTATGGTTGAATTCGTAGCGGAACGGGCGTTCGGATTTCGTGAGTTTTTCCTGGATTTGAGAGGTGGTTCTCATTGAGAATATTTTATTGAATTTTGGATTTTATCCGGAAAATTTGTAAATTCATATGGAATTAATTCCTATGATTAGTATTGAATATATCGAATTGTTTGGGAATAGATTTGAAGCTTTTGGAGACAAATTTAAAAGGAAAAGTTATGGTTGAGTAATTGATTGGAATTTGCAAAGCGAGGTAAGTGTCGTGATTAACCTTGACTTGAGGGAATAGAACCTTTAAATTATTTGTTATGTGAATTGCAGGTGAACGACGTATAGGCGAGGTGACGAGTGTCTATACGTCGTTAAATTAATTGTTTGCCTGTTTACTTGGAGGGGCGGTTGTCGGCTATGGGATCTTAGAGGAGTAGTGGTGACGCGAGCACTATGTGGTCAGCGACAACAGACTGTATTAGGGAGGCTGCGAGAGAGGTGTTAGGGGTCTCGACGGGCGTATCTGGTGGGCACAAAGGAGACTGGTGGTGGAATGAAGTGGTCCAAGGTAAAATGGAAGCAAAGAAGGCGGCGTACCTGAAGTTAGTGGGGAGCATAGGTGAGGAGGAGGAGTGTGCATGGAGAGGTATAAGGCAGCTAAGAAGGAGGCTAAGTTGGCGGTCACAGAGGCTAAGACTGCGGCTTATGGTCGTATGTACGAGGAATTGGGGGAAAAGAAGTTATTCCGGCTGGCCAAGTTGAGAGAGAGGAAGGCTCGGGATTTGGACCAAGTGAGATGCATCAAGGACGAAGATGGTAGAGTATTGATGGAAGATGCCCAGATTAAGAGGAGATGGCAGACTTACTTTCATAAACTTCTGAATGAAGAAGGGGATCGGGATATTGTGCTAGGCGAATTGGAGCATTCCGAGAGTCATCGTGACTTTGGGTACTGCAGACGTATCGAGGTTGAGGAGGTCGTGGGAGCTATGCGTAAGATGAGTAGGGGCAGGGCGACCGGGCCAGACGAGATTCCAGTGGAATTTTGGAAGTGTCTGGGGAGAGCAGGTTTGGAGTGGTTGACTAGGTTATTTAATATTATTTTTAAGGGGAGGAGGATGCCGGATGAGTGGAGGTGGAGTACGGTGATCCCATTGTATAAGAACAAAGGTGATATCCAGAGTTGTAACAATTATAGGGATATCAAATTACTGAGTCATACCATGAAAGTGTGGGAGAGGGTGGTTGAAGCGAGGGTGAGGATGACAGTGTCTGTATCTGACAACCAGTTCGGGTTCATGCCGGGTCGTTTGACTACAGAAGCTATACACCTTGTTAGAAGGTTGGTGGAACTATACAGAGAGAGGAAGAAGGATATGCACATGGTGTTTATTGACCTAGAGAAAGCGTATGACAAGGTTCCTAGAGAAATTCTCTGGAGATGCCTGGAGGCAAATGGTGTGTTGGTTCCCTACATTATGGTGATTAAGGACATGTATGATGGGGCTAAGACTCGGGTTAGGACAGTAGGAGGCGACTCTGAGCATTTTTCTGTTGTAATGGGGTTACACCAATGTTCTGCGCTCAGTCCATTCTTATTTGCCCTGGTGATGGACGCGTTAACACACCATATTCAAGGGGATGTGCCATGGTGCATGCTATTCGCCGATGACATAGTTCTGATTAATGAGTCGCAAGCCGGTGTTAACGAGAGGCTGGAGGTTTGGAGACAGGCTCTTGAGTCTAAGGGTTTCAAGTTGAGCAGGATGAAGACGGAATACTTGGAGTGTAAGTTCAGCGCTGAGCCAGGGGAAGAGGGCGTGGAGTGAGGCTTGATTCGCAGGTCATCCCGAGTAGAGGCAGCTTCAAGTACCTTGGTTCGATTATCCAGGGGGGAGGGGAGATCGACGAGGATGTCACACACCGTATTGGGGTAGGATGGATGAAGTGGAGGTTAGCATCTGGAGTCCTGTATGACAAGAGAGTGCCACCGATACTCAAAGGTAAGTTTTATAAAGCAGTGGTTAGACCGGCCATGATGTATGGGGCTGAGTGTTGGCCCGTTAAGAACTCACATATTCAGAAGATGAAAGTAGCAGAAATGAGGATGTTGCGGTGGATGTGCGGGCACACTAGGATAGATAAGATTAGGAATGATGATATCCGGGAGAAGGTGCATGTGGCTCCCATTGATGACAAAATGCGGGAAGCGAGGCTTAGATGGTTTGGACATGTTCAGAGGAGAAGCCCAGATGCTCCGATATGGAGATGTGAGCAGTTGGTTGTGGATGGCACGAGAAGAGGTAGAGGACGACCTAAGAAGTATTGAGGAGAGGTGATCAGGCAGGATATGGCGAGGCTCCAGATTTCCGAGGACATGACACTTGATAGGGAGATGTGGAGGTCGAGTATTAGGGTTGTAGGTTAGGAGGTAGTTGAGTCGTGCCTTACTTCGTACCATTGTGGGACTAGCCATGTAGGGTTTTTGTCTAAGATAGCTATTGGCAATGTTGTGGCTTACTATTTCGCTTTCCAGTGCATGTCCTATTTACTAGCTATCGCTTTTGCTTTGCATCTTTCTTCTAGATTTCATGGTGTTCCTATTTTTCTTATGATTGTTGTGGTGATACTAATATTTACTAATATTGTCTCCCTTTGCTTTGCGCCTTTCTTCTGGATTTCATGGTGTTCCCATTTATCCTATGATTGTTGTTGTGATACTAATATTGTTTCCTTTTTGTCATTTTGTCTTTATTTTTTTTTTTGAGCCGAGGGTCTTTCGGAGACAGCCTCTCTACTCATTCGGGGTAAGGGTAAGGTCTGCGTACACACTACCCTCCCCAAACCCCATTAGTGGAATTTTACTGGGTTGTTGTTGTTGTTGTTGTATTTTAAATCATGAATTAATTATTATAATAATTATTTCTCTCCTATTCTTTGGCAAATATTAATTCTTGAATTCTTGCATTAATTGTTACATGCTATTTGAATTATGTGTTTTAATTATTAATTGACATTTAGCATATTAAATATTAAACTGCCTATTTTCTCCCTGATTTTCATAATAATTTGCTATTTGTCATTGTTTGTTTCATAATTAAATCATAATTATTGTATGCTTGTTGTCTTATAATTTTATATTAATTGTTGCATTTATTGAAAAAATTTCTTCTATAAGAATTGATTGAAATGGATATATTGGAGGATCGGGTTGTACGCCACAATAGACTTATTAAAAAGTCCTTATTGGAGGATCGGGTTGCACGCCACAACTGACTTATTAAAAGTCAATATTGGGGGATTGGATTGCACGTCGCAACAGACTTATTAAAAAGTCTATATATATACTTGATTGAAATAAATATACAACAGACTTACTAAAAGTCAATATTGGGGGATCGGATTGCACGCTGCAACAGACTTATTAAAAAGTCTATATATATACTTGATTGAAATAAATATACAACAGACTTATTAAAAAGTCAATATTTGGGTGATCGGATTGCACGCCGCGATAGACCTATTTAAAAGTCAATATATATACTTGATTAAAAATAATTATATGAGAGGATTGAAAATGAATATATTGTGAGCGCGGGTTGCACGCTGCAACAGAATTGAATGTGAATATATTGTGAGAGCGGGTTGCACGCTGTAACAGAATTGATGGAAATGATAATTGGTTATAACTGCTGAGTTGGCTTCAATTATTATAAATGAGTTACCTGATTTATTTCTATTATTGTTGTTGTTACTAATATTGCGTACAGGTAACGTAAGTGACCCGCCTTAGCCTCGTCACTACTTCATCGAGGTTAGGCTCAGCACTTACCAGTACATGGGGTCGGTTGTACTGATACTACACTCTGCACTTCTTGTGCAGATTTTGGAGTTGGTCCCAGCGGCGTACCATAGACTTGCTCGGATTTCAGGTACCAGAGGAGAATTGAGGTATAACTGCATGGCGTCCGCAGTTCTGAAGTCCCTGTCTATTTTACTTTAGCTGTGTGTTTATTTTCAGACTGCTTTATTTTATTCAGACCTTTATTTGTATTTATTCTAGAAATTCGTGCACTTGTGATACCAATTCTGGGATGGTATATAGACACCGTTATTTTTAAGGATTATTCACTACATTTCAGACTTTACTTCCGCATTTGTTCTTTGTTATTAATAAATTTAAAAATTATTTTTAAAATGGACAATATTATTCTAACGTTGGTTTGCTTATCAAGTGAAATGTTAGGCGCCATCACGGTCCGAAGGTGAAAAATTCGGGTCGTGACAAGAGCTTACTGAATTAACCCTATAAAAGTACAATTCAAGAATTATAATTATTCAGAAGATAGTCCAATTTTGAGGTCTTTGTGTTGATAAGACATTAGAGCATCCAACACATTGTAGAACATAGAAGTTAAGGGAGAGACTCAAAGTCGTTTGTGGGGTTTGCTTTAAGTCTTTTTCTTTAACATCTTTCATATGGTTGGCAAGTGAACTGAAAGAATTGATCAAAATTCACTAGTAATAAATGTTTCCATTTTTTGAATGTGGAAAAGTTAAACAAAGAAAAAGAATTAAATGTTTCCACTTAATTACTATCACTTTCACCAATAATACGTTGAATGACAAAACTGACTTATAATAAAAAAACTCACAAGTAATTTCTTAGAAGGAATCACAATCAAGAACTGTATTACATTTATACAACCGCTTTAGGAAGCTCTTGTTTAATTTTATTTGCTTGAATTTATGGATGTGTCAATTTGTAATGGCTTAAATTTCCTAAACCTCGTTATTTTATTTCAAAATTTAACTAAGGGAATCCGCTAAAGTCCTATTTCATCACTCTACAAGAGAATAAAGTAAGTTTATGTAGGTCATAGTTTAATGAGGTATTTGACCAAGCTTTTAGATGGAAAAAAGTGCTTTTGAGGAGAAGCAGAATCAGTTTTTGAGAAGCAGAAAAAAGTAGATTCGCTTCAAAAGCACTTTTCTGAGAAGCACTTTTGAGAAAAATACACTTAAAAGCAATTTTCAAAAGTTTGGCCAAACACTAATTACTGTTCAAAAGTGTTTTTCAAGTTAATTAGCCAAACACAAATTGCTTCTCACCAAAAGCACTTTTTTGAAAAGTACTTTTGAGAAAAACACTTCTCAAAATAAGTTAATTTTAGAAGCTTGGCCAAACAGGCTATAAGTCCAATTCGGAGGTCCTAAGTCCAATTTTGAGGTCCTTGTTTTGATAAGATATCACCATCCAACTCATTGTGGGCACAATTTATAGATCATAATTCACTAATAATAAATATTTTTATTCTTTGCATATGGAAAATTTCAAAAGAAAAAAAAATAAAAATTGAATGTTTCCACTTAATTTCTATCAATTCCCCCTACAATACGTTGAATGACAAATTGACTTACGATGAACCTTCAAGTAATTTCTCAGAAAGAATCACAATCATAAACTGTATTGCATTTATACTCCCATTTCAGGAAGCTCTTGTTTAATTTTATTCAATTAAATTTATGGATATTTCAATTTGTAGTGGCCTAAAAATTCTAAACTTCTTTTATTATGGTTATGCAAAAGAGGAACTACCTAAGAAATATCTAGGGAAACTTCCGTTTTCTTTCCGTTGACCCTTCTGCCGGGTTGTAAATGACTTGACCCAAAAATAATACTTCTTCTGTCCTAATTTATGTAATATTATTTAACTAGACACGGAATTTAACAAGACTTTTGAAATATACGGTCTAAAATAAGCATTAGACATTCACTACGCCAAAAGAGGCTTTTAGTGGCAATAAATTTTCCTTTTAACGGCAATATTTATTGCCGCAAAAATATTTACCAATAATTGATTAAATGTAGATCCAGGGTCGGGCATTTATGTCAAATGTTGGTAAAGATTCATATTATTGCCACTAAAAATAATTACTTTTAGCGGCATTAATTTAGCGGCATTCGATTTCGATACATTAAATTAAAGTAGGAAGTGGTCTCATAAAAGGCCGCGATGATACTTCAATACATTGATAAAGAATAAAAATGAGTCCCAACTTATTAATTTTAAATGGAAGAATTAGTAATGTAAAAGACTATAAGTATAGATCAGTATTTAAGAAAACTTTCTTTATAAAAGAAAGTTAGACACAATTTTGAAACAAAATGTACTCTGAAAACTAGAAATTTAAATTTGACACGGAGTAATTACTACTCTATTGACTATTGACTTGTTTTATACCACATGTTTTAAAAAAAATATTTTATTTTAAATTTCATGTTTGTAAAAATACTATCACATAAATTAAGACGGATGAAATAAATAAATTTTGACCAATTCTTTAAATTCACTTGCCGATAATATGAAGGCGATTCAAAGAAAATGACTTTTGAGATGCAAAAGAAGAGAACCCCGCAAATAACTTGTCGAGTATTTCTACTCAATTTCTATCAAGGCAAGTTGTATATACTATCAACACGAAAAACTCAAAGGTAATTTCCTAGAACAACTCACCAACAGTGGCGGATGTAGTGTGTTACCATCGGGTTCAATTGAACCCATAACTTTCGATGCGTAGTAAAAGTTTATACGTAAAAATTCATTAAAATTGCAAAAAAGTACATATGAACCCATAACTTTAAAAATATAATGGGTTCAATGCTAAAACCCTTAAAAGTTAAACTCATAGAATTTAAATCATGGATCCGCCTCTGCTCACAAACCGTGAACTATACTGCATGCATTTATACCTCCTTTTCAGTAAGCTCTTGTTTAATCTTATTCGATTAAATTTATGAATATTGTGAAAGGAATTTGCAAAATTCTTATTTCATCACTCAACAAGAAAATACACTCAAGGGTTATGTATAATCTGTAAATTCAGAGGTAGATCCAGGATTTGATGGTTACGGGTGCCACTGCTTTTAATACAAATCGACCACTAGTGACGAGATTGAATTTGGACGTACATTTCGTCTGTTTGATCCATTTTGAATTAATTCGGTTCGATCCATTTTAACTTTTGTAGATGTACAATATGAATTACAGTGTGAAATTTATTTACACTATAAAAACTTTTGTACAAAAAAGATACCCCATCTAAGAAATATCTTCGGAATCTAAGAAATACAAGAATTAAGAGCCCGTTTGGACATAAAATTTGATGGAATTTTTTTTCAAAAAAATTTACTTTTTTCGAAATTAGCGTTTGTTCATAAATTTTTTAATTTTTACTTGAAAATACATGTTATAAATTTTCGAAAATTTAAAAAATTCCAAAAAACTATTTTTCAAAATTTTCACTCAAACTCACAAAACTTTAAAAACAACCCAAACTAAAATTTATGTCCAAACACAACTCAAAATTTCAAATATCATTATTTTCACCATTTTTTTGAATTTTACAATTATTATGTCCAAACGCCTACTAAATTTCCAACCACAAAGTCTAAGAAATATCCAGGGAAACTTACTTCTGAAGGGTTGTAGTTGACTTGACCCAAGATTATATGTAGCTCTGCTTAGCTACATATAAAAATCATCCCTTAATTCTTGCATTCTCATCAACCCTTAATTCATTAAATGAATACTCAATTAGTTCGAGGAGAATCATCTCCATCTTCTTACTTCTCTTATGAAGTATTCCTGAGTTTCAGAGGTGAAGACACCCGAAAAACATTCACTGGTCATCTTTATTCCAAATTGTCTGATGTTGGAATTAATACCTTCATTGACGATGAGGAATTGAGAAAGGGTGACGTGATTTCAAGAGAACTAGAGAAAGCAATTGAAGGATCAAGAATTTCCATTGTAGTTTTCTCAAGAAATTATGCTTCCTCCGGTTGGTGTCTAAATGAACTAGTTAAGATTCTTGAATGCAAAGAGAAATTAAAGCAGATGGTTTTGCCTATTTTCTATGATGTTGATCCTTCTCAAGTGCGAAAGCAAACTGGGTTATTTGGGGAAGCTTTGGCAAAACATAAGGAACGATCAATTGGGGCTCAAATGGTGCAGAAATGGACAGCTGCACTTACTGAAGCTGCAAATTTATCTGGATGGGATTTGCAAAATGTTGCTGACGGGTATACTTTCTTGATACAACTATATAATTTCATTTGTTATTTGTTCAATTGTTTATACGGTATGATACTAACTGTTAAAAAGAGTTTTAAGTTTTATACATTGACATTTTATTGAAATATTTACACTATCAATATATATAACTTAATTATTTCTTAAAATATCCTATATGACGCAGTAAGTTATCTATTTTGTTGCTTAGATTCATCCCACTGTGTTATGTCTTGGCTATTGATGTTGATATGTCGTCAAATATTTTCAAATATCAAAGTTTTATTTACTGGAGTAGTATTTCTTTTAATTTTTTTGTTTTTGCTAAAACATTTGTAGGCATGAATCAAAGTTTATTGAAAAAATTATACAGCAAGTCCTACAAGAGGTCAACCAGACACCTCTAGATGTTGCTTGGCACCCAGTTGGAATAGATTCTCGTGTCAAAGATGTAGAGTTGTTATTGCAAAATGAATGTGTAGATAAAGTTCGCATGATTGGTATTCACGGAGTTGGTGGCATAGGGAAAACAACTCTGGCAAAAGCTATCTACAATCGAATGTTTCGACTCTTCGATAGTAGTTGCTTCCTTTCAGATGTTAGATCAGAAGCTGAAGAATTTGGTCTTGTCAAGCTACAAGAGAAACTTCTTCGACAAATTCTCAAAATTGAGGACATCAAAGTTGGCAGTGTTGCTCAAGGCATCAATCTAATCAAAGCAAGACTCGAGTCAAAGAAGGTTCTAATTGTTCTTGATGATATGGACCACAAAAATCAATTAGAATCCTTAACAAGAGAAAGAAGTTGGTTTGGTTCGGGTAGCTTAATAATCATTACCACCCGGGACAAGCGATTGCTATGTCGGCTTGGAGAAAAAGAGAGATATGAGGCCAAACTATTAAATGACAATGAAGCGATGTTAGTTTTTTGTTGGCATGCTTTTGACAGTCATTTTCCACCAGAAGATTATGTTAATTTGGCACGAGACATAATCAAATATTCAGGTAGGCTACCATTAGCTCTTGTGACATTGGGGTCACATTTACAAGGAAGTTCTGTAGACGAATGGGGACATGAATTCGAAAAACTAATAGCGATTCCTCATTCTGATATCCAAAAGATTCTCAAGATAAGCTTTGATGGGCTTGATGGTGAAACACAGACTGTTTTCCTCGATATCGCATGCGCCTTCCATGGGTTTGATGAGCATGAAGTTACTGAAATATTAAATGCATGTGGCTTTCATGCTAAAAGTGCAATTGCAACTTTAGTCCAAAAACACTTGCTCCAAAGAATTGGGTATCATTTGGTGATGCATGATCTAGTGCGAGATATGGGAAGAGAAATCGTTCGTATGGAATCATCTCGAGACCCTGGAAAACGGAGTAGATTGTTCATCCCTCAAGAAGTTCGTGATGTTCTACAAGGAAATGAAGTTAGTAAATCCTTCATCTTTATCTTGGTTATATATTTTTTTCAATTAAATTGTTTCTTGCTTATAATTTTTGTTGCCATAATAAGAATTCATTTGTGCATCGTCTCTGGTTAGTAAGTATTTTGTAGTTGTTTTTCAACCATTGTAAATTATGACATTTGCTAAACTCTAGATGCAATTTGTTCTCTTTATTCATATATATTTTTTTTCCTTTGATGTTATCATGTGAACTTATTGAATGATGCTAGACAGTTTCGAAAGGCTCTCATCTTAGCTTTTTTGAGAAATTTTACATTTGTTTAACATCCTCTAATGTGTAAGTTCATTTTTGTTGATACATGGTGTATTCTCTTTGTTTGTCCACCAATTTGTATAAATCATTTTTCTCTCTTAATTTCTGGGACCTAACATGAGCTTAAGTTACTTTTCTTTTTACTGAGCTGCAGGGTTCCGAAAATGTAGAAGTGCTGAAGGTAGATCGAGGGACATTAAAGGGAGTGAACTTGAGCACCAAAGCATTTGAGCAAATGAAAAACCTTAGGGTTCTTATAATGGATGAGTTACATATTAGTGGAGATTTTGGGTTGTTGTCCAAGAAGCTCAGATGGTTGTCTTGGAAAAAATGTCCTTTAAAATATATACCATCAAATTTTCCAGCTGACAAACTTGTAGTTCTAGATATGCGGGAGAGTGATATCCAAGAGTTTGGTTTGAATATGCAGGTTTGTCGCTCGATTCTATAATTTCATGCCTATTGTCATTGCAACTGAGTGGATGAAAATCTTAATTGAAACTATATTTGGTTTACTTTTAGTGTTGTTGAAGTTTGAAGGAGCTGAATCTCTCTCATTGCAAGCAACTCAGAAGCACTCCAAACTTCAATGGTTCACTGAGTCTTGAGACTTTGTATCTCCATGGTTGCTCAAGTCTGACTGAGATCCATCCATCAATAGGAAATTTGTCCAGACTAATTGAACTATCTATGTCTGGTTGCGAAAAACTTACGGATCTTCCAAGCAGCATATGCCAGCTAATATCCGTTAATTACTTGAGCATTAGTAACTGCTCATTTATAAAAACACTGCCAGATGACCTTGGAGATATGAAAAGTCTAAGATCTCTTTATGCATCTCGTACGGGTATAAAACAATTTCCTAGATCTGTTGAAATGCTAAGAAATCTTGTAACTTTGATAGTGGGAGGTCAAAAGTTAGAGGCCAAAAGGAGTATTTCTGGAAGAGGAGTCCATCAGATACAATATTCCTTGCCAACTTTTGTATGCGATTTGAGCCTTACATACTGTAATTTGTCCGAGGCTGATATTCCTAGGGATATTGGGAGCTTGTCCTCCTTAAAATATTTGGATTTGAGTGGCAACAGTTTCTATTGTCTACCCTTTGATTTTTCTAAGTTACGATTGTTGGAGAAGTTGTGTTTGAATGACTGTGAGAATCTTCAAACACTCCCGTCAGTATCAAATTTAGAGAATC
The DNA here is from genome assembly GCF_000390325.3 of Nicotiana tomentosiformis. NCBI lineage: Eukaryota > Viridiplantae > Streptophyta > Magnoliopsida > Solanales > Solanaceae > Nicotiana > Nicotiana tomentosiformis. Next base: position 6,826,134 of record NC_090820.1, on the reverse strand, counting down.
TTTATAAAATTAACCTTTATAATTGCCAAAAATTGGTCAAGATTACAGAGTTGGACAACCTCCCTTCTATAGAGCGGATTAATATGATTAATTGTAGTTCTCTGCAGAATCCATTCAATGAAGGCTTCTTTAGTGCACCTGCTCTATTTGCATTTAGTGCACCTGCTCGATATATGGTTAGTCTCTCTCCCTCTCTGTCTCTCTCTTTCCTATCATATTAGTGATCTTGAGTTTTTGTCCGATGCAGATGCAGGATACTATTAGAATTTATCTCGAATGTAATGAGATTCAAGAATGGTGCAGGAATCAAGTAACAGCTTCATCTATGTGTTTGACTATGCCAACACATAATAACTTCTTAGGAATGGTTCTCTGGTTTGTTTCCGACTTGTTCGATGTAGTCCCGCATAATCCATGCTTCAGGATTAGTATTGCACATGGAAAGCCTTCAAATATTCGGTGGAGAAAAGGGAAAAAACCTCTGTCTTACTTACATAAAGCTTTAGATGGCCAGATGATCAAAGGCGGGGAAATGATAGAAGTGTGGGCTGACAACATTACAATAAAGAAGATAGGGATCCATCTGTTATATTTAGACCAACATGGTAAAGTTGTATCTTTGCTGGGAGACGTGGATCATTCTTATTCTAAGTACCCAAAAAGAGTTTCAACTCCTCCTTGTAAAAGAGCAACGTTCTGAGTCAAGATAACTTTCCTTTAGAGCTAATCAAGTTGTATTTTATATTACACTAGTATAATTGTCCGCACATCGCGCGTTCATCAAATGTATCAAAATATGACCGAAGACTAATCTCATACTTTTTAGTAGAAAGATCAATCTGTACTGACCAGAAAACTTTTGAAGGGGATTACCATTTTTTTGGATTCTTTTAAATTCTCATTAAATTTTTTATTTTGCCAAAGATAATATTTGAAATTATAATCCAGGTATGCCCAAAATAAATCCGACAATATGTATATATGTACATATAACTAACCTGTTATATACATATTGGCAAATACCTGTAAATATATTTGGCCAAAGAACCAAATACATTAAGTGCCCATCTAACTCTGTACTCTGAGAATAAAAACAAAAAATAAAAATTATGAAAAAGAGAAAAGATAATAGTACTGCAAAATATTGGGGAGATATATAAACATGAGATGCCTCCAGCTCTTCTTCTTCTTCTAAGGTCCTTTATTTTAGAATTTTGTTATAAAGCAAGGCTGACAGTCTTTGTTTTCTGTCAAATAATTTAAAAGAAAAAATAAAAAGGAAATGAAACAAAACAAAAAAAATCAATTAAAATGTATCATGTCATTGATGGTATTGAATTTCCTAGTTTCAACTAATTTCTTTTGTATATCTTTACACGTTATTTTTCCCTCCAATTTCAGTCCCAGCAACTCAAAACCCATAATTTTAGCTCTAAAATCACAAATCAACTACCCATATTCTTCTTTCCCCCATATTACACTATTATAGCTCTTCACCTAATGACAAATTAACTACGCATTTCATACGGCAAACCGCTGAAAAGAATTTGTCAGTAGATGAAGTTAATCGTTGTTGTGCCAATATATATATATATATATATATATATATATATATATATATATATATATATATATATATATATAGTGTGTGTGTGTGTGTGTGTGTGTGTGTGTGTGTGTGTGTAAAACGTGTTTCTTTTTCAATGTTTAAGGAAATGAGATGAGAAGTGTTGAATCAACAATAAATAACTTTTTTTGTTACGGGTAATTTGAGGAATAAGATTAAATTATGAATAAGAAAAACAACATATCTCCTAGGAGGAAAGTTTACCTTAAAGTGCCTCCTTTTTTTTCAAGAACCTAATTTCTGCCTCCTAGTGCACATACCATTTTTGAGGTATTGCACTCAATATTTTGTTCAGATTAAGAAAATCTTTCATGGGGATATCAAGAGAAAAATGTTTTCAAAAAATCAATAAATAAAACCACATAATGATCCTCTTGGAGTATAGGAACACACCCCATGTAGAGTGCCTCAACCATTCTTGGGCTAGGCACGTCAAAATCAGTTGCAAATTGCAGATACTGTACTTACGCTTGCAATACTATATTTGCATGATAAAAAATGTCAGTACTTACTCTTCCTAATTATGTCATAGCATGTAGCATGATACATTATTCAGAAGATTGGTTCATTTTTCGTGGACCACAATTCTATTAACACTTCCCTTCTATATTCGCGCATTCCTCCCGCGGAAAGAAAACAAAGACGCTTGCCGACAACCCTCCAATAAAGTCATCCAAGAGATAGATTTGTGGCAAGGATAATATGTTTGGGTGAAGTGAATATTTGGAATCTTTCAGAGATATAGTATTTGTATTAGATAGAACTGGATATACAAGTAACGAACTGCAAAAGAAATTTCAGGAGCCTGGAACATGAAAATTACACAATTATTGTCTTCCATAAACAACAATTATAACAACCCAATTTAACCTCAAGACTTGTAACGAAATCATGCAGTAATGTATAATAAATAACGAAAGAATATGAAGAATCATGTCGTTACCTAGGTAGGTGACTCTTCAACTTCTGCACATCTCATTGAGAAGAGGCGAAGGTTTGTAACTGTTGGTGTAAAGAAAGTTGGTAACGGTTGAAAGTAATTGTTTTCTTTTCTAGTCTTAATGTTTCGAATTTAAAAATGGATATTGTTGTGAGTTGAGAGAGGGAAAAGCCAAAAAATTGACAAAATAGATAAATATATTTCTTTGTCTATGAGAGATGCCATGTCAACACTCTTTGTCCCTCTTTTATATATATATATATATATATATATATATAGAGATTATTAATAGGTAGTTGGTCAGATAATTTTTAATTGATATTGATATTTTTCCAAATATTTGTTATATACTTTTTTTTAATCAACGTGTTCGGTTGTGATTTCTAATGTTGAACTTTTGGACGTTAAAAATTAATAAATAAATAATTTATATATTATAAAAATTTGTTGAAATAAAATATATTAAATACCTTAGTGGCATGGAAATTTTCTTCTTCCTCTGTTTCTTCCTTTGCCATAATTCTGATACAAAATTAAGTCAATAATATTAGATGAAATCCTATTCTTGCTAATCTTTTTTTATCAAATTATGATCTTTTCTAGACTTACTCCCTTATTAAATCTATCCTTAACCCTCTCGGGAAAATGCATTAACATTAATAAACAACAGAAAAATAATTATGTACTAAGTTCTCGTTTGAAGTATAAAATTATCATTAAAGCCTTTATCCTTCCAAATAACTTACTATAGAGATGTCAAACCTCCTTGAAGTTTTCAAAACTACAAAATCTAACAAAAATAAATTCAGCGAAAAATTCTAGATTCCTTGTTGTTATCCAATGAAATCATTGGCAAGTATAATTAAGTACATAAACAAATATCAATAGCTAGGTCATGCAAGCTAGTCCGTATATCATAATTAAAAAAAAAAAAATCAATAGCTAGCATTGAAAGAAACAATTCCATCCACAAATCACAACAACATGAACACAACAACATGAGTAGAAAGAAGAAAAAAACATAAAATTCAGAATCACCCTTTTTTTTATATCATTGATCACCTCTACAACGATAATACTTAGAACAACCTCTATTATACGGATTTGACGGCGGCGGAAGGCAGCGTCGCGAATACGGTTCGCCGCCACCGCCGTTACAAACCGGCTGATCTCTTTTTAAAGCTCCAGGAGATATATACTTTTTTCTTTCTTCAAGAAATTTTCTACTAATATCAGACTTCATTAATATCTACAACTCTTCATTACACTCTGCTATTGTACCATTGCATGGCCGATGGCGGTTGGCCTGTTACATATGTGATTATAAATAAAAGCGTAAGAAATATTGTGAAAATATAGACGAGTATTTTGAAAATTGGAGCTTCCATTTTTGGTTTTGTGTGGATAGTATAGTTGGTTCTATTATTTGTAGCTGTCCTTATAGTGACTTTATTTTGCTTTTTTTGATAGTGGAAGACACACTAAGAAGCAGAGGGACCGCACGAGTCCACCAACCAAAACCTAACTTTTATGAAAATAGATTATAATTTATAAAAATATGACTGTGAGCTTTGAAATACAATAACTATTCCAATAAAATCTCACAAATGGGATCTGAGAAGGATAGAGTGTACGAAAACCTTATTCTTACCCCAAGAGTTAGAAAGGCTTCTTTCGATTGAGCTTTAAAATAATTTAAATAAATAGTTGTGGGACAATTAATTATATGCTATATGCAGGAGAATAATCTATATATATCTATATATATATTAAAAGTACGACGGCCCTTGGCGAAATGTCGTTCACCTTTTTTACTCATTAAAAGTAAATTTCATAGTGGATAAATTTGTAATTTAATTATTAGTTTGAAATCAATTAAAATATTAATTATTAATTCTTTCCTTATTTAAACTATGTAGAAAATCTAAATATTTTAGGAATTCAAAATCAACTATGAATATTTTACATAAATTCTTTCCTTATTTGAATTATGTAATATAATTTTTATTCCTTCCATATTGTTTGACCTGATCGTATAAAAAGACTTGCTAATTTATAGTGCTTTGCCAACGATATGTGAATTGCTCCTTAGTAGGTGAGTTCTTTATACTTGTTTCCGATTGTTCTATAGAACATCGCTATACTCTTTGGAGTTATTTCTTGTTTTAGTTTGTTGTTACATTTGTTTTTAATGCTTTTATATGGGTTTTGGAAGAATTATTTTCCGTTAATGTCTTTTTCATTTCTTATTGACCATCCAATTCAACTTGTTTAGGAGTAAAAGAATATGCTGATTTTGGATTAAATGAGGTTACACATTTAAAGAAATATTTAAAGACTAATGTAGTTCAATATGGATTTCTGTGACTAATCTGCAGGTTTTCTTTCTTAGTCAGAACCTTCTTTCAAAATCTTTGAGGCTACTTTCTTTTCTTTTCTTATTTTACATCCAATTAATTTTCGTTTAGTAATAAAAGACTGAATGGTCGATAGCCATTGATGTTCAGATTTTACTACCTGGTGCGGAAGACTGTGGGAGTATATCCCACCGGGAGATCGTATGTGTGATCTGTTAGTTAGAGATTGAAATCGGGTATGAATATTTTGGTACTGTCGCCAACGGAAGAGGTTATGACCGAGAGGCGATCTATTCCTTTGGTTGTGGACTATGAAAGTTGTTCCCGACTTGACGGTTGATCGTATGATGAGATTTTGGGTTATGTCACGACCCAAATTCACCTATAGGTCGTGATGAGGCCCAACATCCCAGCTAGGCAAGCCAACTAATGATTTAAACATATATTTATTTCTTTAACAATTATCCGAGTAATCAAACTCTGCGAATTTTCAAAAAGTAAGAAAATAGGGGAAATAAGATTAATTAAAACCCAAGAAAAATAATTAAATCCAAAAATTCTACCAGTGTGTGCCAAGACCTGGTGTCACAAGTGTATGAGCATCTAATAGATTATACAAAATTCTAAATACTGTCTGAAATAAAATAGGCAGAATAAAATACAAAAAACGGTATTAGTTATTGTAGAACGACTCAGAAAGGCAGCTCACCACTAAGCCTCGGGATGACGTGGGTACGCGCCGGTAGGTCCAACTATAGCACCTATCTCAGGTCCTGCACAAAAAGTGCAGCATGAGTACGTAAACAACGTGTACCCAGTAAGTATCAAGCCTAGTCTGGAAGAGGTAGTGACGAGAGGTCGACTTTGACACTCACTAAGGGCCAATAATAATAAATAAAATAAAAATAGAATATTTAAATCAACATGATTTATAGGATTAACAATACTGCAACGACTTGACTTGTCGTTTTAAGAATTAACGCCCCGTTCAGTGACTTAAAGTCTCGAGAAGTTTCGCAATATGTATTATGACCCGCGAGTGTGGTCGAGTTTGATTTTCGGAAGATTCAGAATTACATTAAAAGAACAGTTCTTATTTAGAAATCTAAGTAGAAAGAGTTGACCAGGGAGTTGAATTTTGAGCAAACGACCCCAGAATGAAATTTCATGATGAAAATAGATTCGTATGATGATTTCGGACTTAGGCGTATTTTCGGATTTGGATTTAAAAGTCCATAAGTCAATTCAACGCATTTTGGCGAAAGTTGGAAAATAGAGGATTTTTGGAGAGTTCGACCGAAGGTTAAAATTTTGATAACGAGGTCGGATTTCAATTCCGGAAACTGGAACAACTCCGTTATGTCATTTATGACTTGTGTGTAAATTTTGAGGTCCATCGGACTTGATTCGATAGGTTTCAGTATCAGATGTAGAAGTTGGAATTTCTTAGTTTCATTAAGCTTGAATTGGGGCATGATTCGTAGTTTTGTATAATCTTGAAGTTGGACTTGACTCGACTTGTTGTTTTAAGAATTAATGCCCCGTTCAGTAACTTAAGGTCTCGAGAAGCTTCGCAATATGTATTATGACCCGCGAGTGCGGTCGAGTTTGATTTTCGGAAGATTCAGAATTACATTTAAAAAACAATTCTTATTTAGAAGTTTAAGTGGAAATAGTTGATCAGGGAGTTGACTTTTGAGCAAACGACCCCGGAATGGAATTTCGATGATGGCAATAGCTTCGTATGATGATTTCGGACTTAGGCGTATGTTCGAATTTGGATTTGGAAGTCCGTAAGTCAATTCGACGTATTTTGGCAAAAGTTGGAAAATAGAAGAATTTTGAAAAGTTCGACCAAAGGTTGAAATTTTGATAACGAGGTTGGATTTCAATTCCGGAAATTGGAACAGCTCCGTTATGTCATATATAACTTGTGTGTAAGTTTTGAGGTCCATCGGACTTGATTCGATAGGTTTCAACATCAGATGTAGAAGTTGAAATTTCTTAGTTTCATTAAGCTTGAATTGGGGCATGATTCGTGGTTTTAGCATTGTTTGATGTGATTTGAGGATTCGACTAAGTTCGTATGATGTTCTAGGACTTGTTGGTATATTTAGTTGAGGTTCCGAGGGGTTCGGGTGAGTTTCGGGGTGGTTTCAGACCATTTCTAGGCCATTTTAAATTGATGGTTTTTGTCCACAGAGGTGTGAATCGCGAACATTAGGCCACGTTCACGAAGAGTAAACAACAGTTTGGGGCCTTGTGAATCGCGACCGCGAAAGCTATTTCGCGATCGCGTAGAACAAACCTCTGCTGCACTGACCCAAGTTTGAAAGCTTATATTTCGCAATTTATAAGGAATTTGGAGATAATACAAAAATAAAAGTTGTAGTCCTTTGTGTCTAGTTTTCTAAAAGTAAACCATTTATCATTTGGAGTTATGTACAGAAAGTTATGGTGGATATACTATAGAATGTCTTAGAAGAGTTTGGAAATCTCTGTTGCACATGGCTGGCTTTGGAAGCTTATATCTCGCAATATATAAGGAATTAAGAGATGAGCAACAAATAACAGTTATAGTCCTTGGTGTCTAGTATTCAGAAAGTTAAACCATTTATAATTTTGTGTTTTGTACAAAACGTTATGACCATTATCCTAGAGGATGTTTAGAAGAGTTATCCTCTAGTATAATGGTCAACGGTAGTAGGTTGGATTCGTTGAGTGTTGTGGTGCTAATGGGGCACGTGTCTTTTGTCCCATTTGGGCAGTTCAATTAGATTTGAGCAAAGTGAGTGACTCCCGAGAAAATTCCAGTGGGTTTGAAAAATATATATATATATATATATATATATATATATTGCAATTGAGAATGTTTCCAGACTTGTGTGCGGATAAAATCTGAGAATTTGCGTTTGATGGTACCTGGACTTGCAAAATTTCTATATGACTATGGATTCTACATTTTTGTATAAGGAAGGTAAGAAGAACAATTTCAAATTCACATAAGGTATTCTCAGAGTGAGTGTTATAGTTGTGGTATTTTTGAAGGTGCTTAAGAAGAATACAATTGCTTATGGGTCGTAGAGCGTTGTGGTTCTATGCTAGGTTTGTGGGGTGAGCTGTGGCTAAAGATCGTGGCGTTTTAGCAAGGAGAAATATTAATCTGAAGACAATTTCAGAAGAAACTCGGAGAAAATAAGACAAACGGGCAGTAGGTTGGATCAGTATGGTAATAGATATAATCGGTTATTTGGGTGCTTATGATGTAGGGGTTTTCTACTGGTGCTTTGTGGAAATATACCTGGGCTTGGCGACCTGCATGACTTGGTTGATTTAGAGAGATTCAACTCTGATGGCCTGATTATGTGCCAATGGATTCCAAAGCATTCTCGAGGTTTTCTACCACGGTTTGAGATGGGTATTTTCCTACCAGCCTGAGGAGCATATTGAGTATTGTGATTTTATACCGGATGGGATCAAATGCATGACTTCTGGCTAATCAGATATGCATTTTACTTGTGACTCAGAATGATTATGAGGTTATCGTATTTTGTTTTTTCAGATGATGGCATGATATATGCGGTGTGTTGTGTGGGAATAAGGTTGGCGTGTGGAAGGTCATGGTTTAGCTTTGAAAGAGAGGTCATAAATTCTTAGAGGGCTTGAACAATTTTCGATATTTAGATGAATGCTATAACTATTTAGTATTGCGTGAGTAGAGTGTACATTTCAGAAGGCGCACTATGTTTTGAATTATGGATATCTCATAGGTATTGCAGCATTTTTCCTGGTTGATCGATTGCTGATATTCAAATTTTTTCAAGTGGCACAGAAGAACTTTTAAAGTATTTCTTATGGGATGATCGTGCATGAGAGAGGTGTTAGGCATTCGGGCGGTGGAGATGGAATCAAATATGGTGATTCGCGTGTTCTATGGATTTAAAGATTGGGAGTTCTCAGGAGCAGATTGTTTCATGGTTGTGGACTGTGAAATTGTGGCCGGAGCTAGCCAGATGATTAAATGAGTTATGATTCAGTCATTATGGATTTTTGGAGGGATTTTTATCTCTTTGTGGGTAACTCGAGTTGATTTGGGGGTCCATAGGTAGGCCCAATTAAGATGTGTATTCTACACCGAGCCGGAATTGTTGGCTCCATACTGCTTTTATTGAGGGATGTGTCATTCGGTTAATGTTGAACTTATTCGTGTTCTCAAATGATCAATGAGTTACTCCTTTATGCTACGAGGAGTTGTGACTCATTGGTTATGTGCACAGATAGTGCGGTTCTATTTGAGCTTTATAGAGGAATTTGAGTGTGATGAGTATTTGGGTATTGCATTATCGTTAGCGTAATGGTTATGTCCTTTCAGGTTTTGTGTGGTATTTTTGTCATTTGCCTCTTCCTCGTTATTAATTTGGAGCAGGGTGGCTCGGGGTATATAATATGAACCTTGTGTTAGAATCGAGTGATGGTTCTACGGTGTATGATGAATTTTCAGCATTTCCTTGTGGCTGTACTTGTTAATCTGGCGGGACAATTCTCTCATTTGAGTTATTTTCCATGACTGGGTACATTTGAATGTTGCGTATTGGTGCACAGATGGCACGGATTGTGGCTCCGAGTTATATTGGTGTGGTATGTCTGTGGAACAGTTATGTTTAGTAATATAAGGTCATTGGGCATGAAATGGGTACTATCAGGTTTAATTTCGGTATATTCGGGAGTATAATATTGAAAGTCGGCTCAGAAAGTGATTATGGTTCTGGTTGGGTCGAGATATCTCCATGACTTATTGATCTGATAAGGGGTTACGAGATTCTGCGTGTTTCTTTTATTATCAATAGTGTACGAAGGTGTGGGGATGAGGTTTTTTTCTATATGAGGTTTGATGCTAGTACTTGGTTGGTTTGAAGTAGTAACTGTGATCATGAATGGTGCTACGAGCGGGCGAGTTGTCTAATATTCTGGGTAAATTATATCCGTGATTATAGTTATGGCTCGATGTAGTTTGTTCAGACTCATACAATGTGTAAATGTAAAATTCGGGTCTTGAAAAGAAATTCTGAAAGTTGGGAATTGAATCCCAAGGTTTTTGGGCTAAGGTTAAATTAATGATTTTCAGTTTCATTGTGTAGTCAAGCCTATGTGGGATAGGGTGACGTGGGTTCAACCCCGGGTACGTGTTTGGTAAGATGGAACAGTGGTTTGATGGCTTGGAAACAACTCTTGGCACGTTCGAGGACAAACGTATGTTTAAGTAGGGGAGAATGTAATGACCCGTCTGGTCATTTTGAGTATTACAACCTCGTTTCCCCATTTACTGCTAAAATTATACTTTACAGTTGTTGTGTGAATTGCCAGGGTAATTGGTTCGGGTCCGGTGAGATTTTTGAATGAATTGGAACACATAGTTCCAAGGTTTAAAGCTTAAGTTAAGATAGTGACCGGATGTCGACTTATGTGTAAACGACCCCGGAATAGAATTTTGATGATTCCAATAGCTCCGTATGATGATACTGGACTTAGAAACGTGTCCCAAAAATTATTTGAAGGTCCATAGTGGAATTTGGCTTGAATTGCCAAAAGTTAAATTTTTGGGAAGTTTGACCGGGGGTTTGACTTTTTGATATCGGGGTTGGAATCTGATTCCATATATTTGAAAAGGTCCGTAATGTGAAATGTGTGCAAAAATTGAGGTCAATCGGACGTGATTTGATAGGTTTCGGCGTCGTTCGTAGAATTTGATTAGGCTTGAATCTGTGTGTAGTTCGTATGAGGTTATTTGATATGATTTGAGGCCTTGAGTAGGTCTATGGTGTGTGTTAGGACTTGTTGGTGTATTTGGACGGGGTCTCGAGTGGCTCGGGTGAGTTTCAGATGGCTAACAGATCAAATTCATCTTGAAACATTTCTGGAACTGCTGCCTACTGGTGTGATCGCAGGTGCGAAGCCGCATGTGCGTGAAATCTGTCGCAGAAGCGACCAAGTGTGGAACTGGACAGTGCTCGCAGGTGCGAGGAATTTGCCTCATCTGCGAGGCCGCATCTGCGATGATGTTGGCGCAGATGCGGACTGGGGCTGGCATGAGGCGACCGCAGGTGTGTAGGGGAATGCAGATCTGCGAGACCGCAGATGCGAGAAAGGGCTGCAGATGCGAGGTTTTGGAAGGCTGGCTATTTCCACAGGCGCGCATTTTCGTCCGCAAAAGCAGATGCGCAGTTGTGAACCCAGGCACCGCAGGTGCGGAAATGCCTGGACAGTGTTTAAAAACGAGGGTTCTAAGATTTGTCTCATTTTGGACATTTTGGAGCTCGGTTTGGGCGATTTTGGAGAGGAGATTTTCTACACAACTTGGGGTAAGTGTTCTTAACTCCCTTGTGATTATATTCCATGAATTAATCTTCATTTTTGGTGTAAGATTATTGAATCTTCAAGAGAAATAGAAGGAAATTTCTATAATATCACAAAACGAAATTTTCAAGTTTGAATACCGATTTGGAGTCAGATTTGAGTGAAGTCAGTATGGTTGAACTTGTAATTGGATGGGTTGTCGTATTTTGTGAGTTTCGTCGGATTTCGAGACGTCGGCCCCACAGTTGATTTTTGTCGCGTAATTTCAGATTTTTGGAAAATATTAGTATTCGGATATGTAATTAATTCCTATAAATTGTGTGGACTGAATCAAATTATTTATGGTAGATTCGAGCCATTCGGGAGTGGATACATGCATAATGGAATTTTTGGAGCATTGTTTAGCTTGCTCGGCATTGGATTTGGCTTGTTTGAGGTAAGTAACTCTTCTAATCTTGGAGTTGAGGGTATGAACCTTGAATATATGTATTTCGTGAATTGTTGGGAGGTGACGCACATACTAGGTGACGGGCATGCACTATAGAAATTGTGACATAATTGTTTCTGTGGAATTTTGTAGTTAAATGATCTTGGCATTTTCCATGCGATTTTATGAGTTAAAGAAATTGAGCTGAAAAGCATATTAAAAATCATGTTGAGGCTATGTGCTAGTATTATTGGGACCATAGAGGTCATATTGCTGTGAATTAATGTGTTAAATTGAAAATTCATACTTAGTCATATTCATTTCATTGCATATCATATCTCAGTCTCTGTTGTTATTTATTGATGCATCATATCATCATTTTTGGGTTATTTTTCATGACATTGTGAGCACGAGAGACTGGAGAGATAGATGACTGAGTGAGGCCGAGGGCCTGATTGTGAGGATGAGTGTAGATCGAGGCTGCCCACTTGCAGCATACTTTATTATTATAGATCGAGGATGAGTTATCCGTGCAGCACGTGAGTTATCCGTGCAGCACGTGAGTTGTCCGTGCAGATTATAGCGCTTGGGTTGAATGAGCCCCTCCGGAGTCTGCACACACCCCCAGTGAGCGCAAGTACCTACTGAGTGCGAGTGCTGAGTGCTGAGAGCTGAGTGCTGAGTGATAGTGAGGCATGAGTGATTGTGAGGTATGCCCGAGTGGCAAGAGTGTTTGTGAGGTATGCCCGAGTGACATGAGTGACTGTGAGGTTTGCCCGAGGGGCTGTATATGAGTGATGTTCTGCCCGAAGGGCTGTTTATGATTTTATCACTGAGTTGCATCGCATTGGCATGAACACATGACATACAGGCATAGAGATGTATTTTTCTCATGCTGTAAAACATCACATTATTCATGATTTCTTTCACATTTTTACAGATGGGCATAGTGATGCGTTTGTTTTACACGGGTTATCCGAAAGGAAAATGAAACATCTTATTTATTATTGAAAAGCGTTTTTTGGGAGAAATTATTGTTTTCAAACTATTCATATTTATTTGGAAACTTCGGCAAACGATTTGGGTTTTCACTAATGTATTTGAAATGAAGAACTATTATTTTGAAATCATGATTTGCCTGAGCATTTTATCTCTGAGTTACTTTTGGAATTATTTTCTTTATGTTGTGATGGACTATTGGTTGTGACCCGACCTTGGTAGAAGCTTGTCACTACTTTCAACCTACGGCTAGGTTTGTTACTTACTCAGTACATGGGGTCGGTTGTACTGATACTACACTTTTGCATATTTCATGTAGATGCTAGCTGTTGTTATTGCTATGCTCGATGGTTGCGGGATTTGAAGATGTACCTGCGTTCCTATTGTAGCTGCCTTTTGTTCAGGGTAGACTTAGATTTATAAAACCCCTGTTTAAGTATTATTCAAACAGACTATGTATTTATTTCATTTCCTCTTTATATACTCTATTCTTAGAAGCTCATGATTTGTACTACCAGTTCTTGGGGAAAGGTATTGGTTTTAGTTATTTTCTTTTAATTAATTACCTCGTTAATTTTATTAGAATTGGATAGTTGGTAATTAGCTTACCTAACGGGTTGAGTTAGGTGCCATCAAGGATGAACGTATGTTTAAGAGGGGGATAATATAATGACCCGACTTGTCATTTTAAGAATTAATGCCCCGTTCAGTGACTTAAGGTCTCGCGAAGCTTCGCCATATGTATTATGACCGGCGGGTGTGGTCGTGTTTGATTTTCAAAAGATTCAGAATTAAATTAAAAGAACAATTCTTATTTAAAAGCTTAAATGAAAAGAGTTGACCAGAGAGTTGACTTTTGAGCAAACGACACCGAAATAGAATTTTGATGATGGAAATAGCTTCGTATGATGATTTCGGACTTAGGCGTATGTTCGAATTTGGATTTGGAAGTCCGTAGGTCAAATTTCGGACTTGGAGAGTTCGATCGAAGGTTGAATATTTGATAGTGAGGTCCGATTTGAATTCAGGAAATTGGAACAGCTCCATTATGTCATTTATGACTTGTGTGTAAAATTTGAGGTCAATCGGACTCTATTCGATAGGTTTAGGCATCAGATGTAGAAGTTGGAATTTTTTAGTTTCATTAAGTTTGAATAGGGGCATGATTCATAGTTTTAGTATTATTTTATTTGGAGGTGATCCAAAAGCAAAAGTTGTAGTCCTTTGAGTCTAGTTTTCAGAAAGGTAAACCATTTGTCATTTGGAGTTGTGTACAAAAAGTTATGCTGGATAAACTATAGACTATCGGGGAAGAGTTTGGAAATCTCTGTTGCACAGAGCTGATTTTGGAAGCTTATATCTCGCAATATATAGGGAATTGGGAGATAAGAAACAAATAAAAGTTATAGCCCTTGGTGTCTAATATTCAGAAAGTTAAATTATTTGCAATTTGGAGTTTTGTACAAAAGGTTATGACCATTATACTAGAGGCTGTCTGGAAGAGCTGGACACTTGTTCTTCGCGATCGCGAAGCATTTTCCGCGATCGCGAAAGGCGAATTTTTGGCTGAGAAATATTGTGCTTCGCGATCGCGAAGAGTAAATACCTAGGCAGCAGCTATATTTTGAGGTTTCAGTCATTTTTAACATATTTGGAGCTATGAATTTCGGATTGAAGCGATATTTGAGGCGATGTTCACCATATGGATTGGGGGTAAGTGTTATATATCCTAAAGTGATTATATTTCATGAATCTATGGTTATATTTATCATTTATTTCGTATTTAAATTGAAGAAATCAAGATTTTTGCAAAACCTTTCAAGAACAAAAATTTAAAATTTGGAGGTCACGTTTTTATCGAAATTTGATAAAATTGGTATGGTTGAACTCGTATCGGAATGGGTGTTCGGATTTCGTAAAAATTATGTCGTATTTCGAGAGGCGGGGCCCGCGTTGACCTTTGTTGACTTTTTAGGATAAATTTCTAAGTCGACGCTTTATTATCTGGAATTGTTTCTCATTAATTTTAATAGTGTTACAATTAATTTGGATAGATTTGAGTGGTCCAGAGGTCAATTCAAGAAAGAAGGCAATTTTGGAATATCAGCCTAATTTTAAAAAGGTAAGTATCTTGCCTAACCTTGAGTGGGGAATTACCCCTTAGGCATCGAGTCTTATGTGCCATTTGTAAAATATGAAAAACCGTGTACTCGAGGTGACGAGTATGTACTCGGGCTTATAAGTACAAAATATATTGGGTTAAAGTCTTAGGATTATTGTGTAGTAAATTGGATAACCGTTGGCATTTATTAAATCATCTATTTGCCATGCCTCAATTCACATTTGTTGAATTTATTTTTATATGACAATTTGATGTGATTATTACTGGTATATTTATGTGAATTCCGTGAGTTTGATGATTTGATATTTCTTGGAATTTAATTTTATTATGGATTTTGCATCTGCAAATAATTAATGAAATAAGTTTAAACCGAGGCGTTATATAGTTATAAAGAATTTGAATTATAAAGGCCGTGAATCATATTGAGGCAAAGTGCCAAATTGTAAAATATTATTCGGTTGAGTTGTTCACTCTCGAACATTTTGTTAAGATGTTGTGCTCATTATGGCCGGGCCGTGGGCTTCTTATTGTGGAAAAAATAATATATTGTTGAAATTTGTGATATGTTATAATATTTGAGCACTTGATGAGCCATTTTTGATATGTGAACACTTGATGTGCAGTTGTTGAAATCATATTTACTTTGGGACTACGGAACGGTATTCCGGGAGACCCCCTGCATATTTACTTTGGGACTATGGAACGGTATTCCGGGAGATCCCCCATGTCTTGCATATTTACTTTGGGACTACAGAACAGTATTCCAGGAGATCCCCCTGTATATTTACTTTGGGACTACGGAACGGTATTCCAGGAGTTCCCCTTGTCCTGCATATTTACTTTGGGACTACGGAACGGTATTCCGGGAGATCCCCCTGTCTTGCATATTTACTTTTGGGACTACGAGGCGGTACATCGGGAGTGCCCTTTTGTTGATATTTTTCTATAGATGCACTTGCCTTTGGTTATTTTATTTTTCTGTGATATGTAAATTCTTTTCTTCTTCGGTGATGTACAAGTTGACTTTATTATTATATGTTTTGTGATCCTTGTTGTATTGTGTTGGCTTTGGCTTTGTAGTACGAGACTCTGAAGATTTATATTTATGGCTTTTACTGATTTTGATGACTAAATTATTTTAAATAAAAGAAAATTTCTATTATGTTTTAAATTAATAAGTATTACATCCAAATCAGTAGTTTATCTAATGCTTTAATTTAAGTGCAAATGTCATTTTCTTCACTCAAACTATTTCTAAAGTAAATTGATCGTGCAAATTCCTTTATATATTGATATTTTTGGCACGTGCGTTGTCTGTACAGTTGTGATAGAAACATGGGAAAGAGGTGCCGTGGAAATATGAAAATGGGATGAGAACCATAATTTTATGAATATGAAATGAGGTGTCACAAGTTGACTTTTATTTGAAGGAATTATATTCCAAAATTTTATTTGAAAATATTATATTTGAAATATATTTATTTGAAGGAAGTATATTCGAAATATAATTATTGGAAAGTATTATATCCTGCAGATTATTATTTGAAATATTTATAGGTGAAAGAATTATATTTGATGGACTTGATTAATTGGTTGTACTTGTATTCATTATTTGTTGAGTAATATTTATGGTGTTCTTGGCGCCATGCTGTTTATATCACTGGTTGATTATTATTTCCATCATTATTATTTGTTTCCTATTATTTTTGTATGCTATATTACACATGTTATTAGACTAGTGAGTGTCTTGACTGTACCTCGTCACTACTCTATTGAGGTTAGTCTTGATACTTACTGGGTACCGACTGTGGTGTACTCATACTACACTTCTGCACATTTTTATGCAGAGCCAGGTGTTAGAGTTATCAGACTCGGACAGAGTTAAAGTGTGATCGCAAGGATTCAAGGTAGAGCTGCTTGGTCACCGCAGTCCCTTGGAGTCTTTCCATTTTATTATACTGTTAATTATTTTTCAAACATTATTGAGTATTCAATCCTTGAGATCATTCCATGTATTCAGTTAGAGTTCGTGACTCAGTATTACCAGTCTTGGGAGGTTATATTTGTAATTATTTCCGCTGTTGTCATATAAAAAGAAAATAAAAAAAATAGCTTGAATTTTAATTAAAATCGGCTTACTTAGTCTTAGAGACTATGTGCCATCACGAGGACTGTGGTGGGATTTTGGGTTGTGACAAATACTTTTCTTTAACCAGCAAAAATAATTAAATTCCCTCAAATGGGACAATTTTCAATTTTATTAATTAACTTCACAAGCTGCAATAAATAGCAAAATATCGTGTAATTATTATTGTTAGACACGATGTCTGCCGAGGTCGTACGGCCCGATCGAAAGTGTCATGTACACTGCCGAGGGACGTGCGGCGTAATTTATAGATGCAGCTATACTGCCGAGGCGTTCGGCCCGCTCCACAAGTAAGGAGGATATTTTATTATGTACCTCCGGAATGAGAGTATATATGTCACGACCCAAAATCCATTAAAGATCGTGATGTTGTCGGACACCACTGTTAGGCAAGCCAATACTAAATGGTTAATTAAATTCTCATTTTAATATTTTTGAAATCATATATCCATCAACTTAACTAGTAAAAAGGCAAACTTTACAGAATAATAATAATGTTTTCCAATTTCAATATTGAGTGTTCCATAATCCTCCCAAAACCCGGTCACAAGTGTATGAGAATTTACTAGGAAATAAAATAAAATACAATAACTGTTTGGAATACAAATTTGGACAGAAAAGGAAAATACAAGTACTCTGAATCTTGAACCTACTAGGACCATTGTTGAGAGTCACCCACTCTGACTTGGTCCCGAATATAATCAAACTCCAAGGCTCCACTAGCACATGAACACCCTCTCGAAGAAGCAACCGGTTGAATTCCTTTCCTTATACATCACATCCACACGAAGCATAGACTATGAGTCTACCCAAGACTTGAACATGAACCGATAAGGCCAAATTCTTTGCTCAAGTTACCACTGATCTTTTCTTTCCTTAGTCGTAATAACCCATCAATACACCGATAACTAGAAAGCTTGAAGCTACCATTACATGAACCTGGAACCTACCAAGAACCCTTATCCCCCATTGACATGATTTTGCACAATCAACCCGCCAAACTCCTCGAAATCCTTATGTTAAACATTTCATGAACATTCTGAATCACTAGCCACATTCACATATTCGACCTCTTATTGGATAGCCAGTAAAATCCTTCATAGAGGCTTTGTCAACACCACACGACCACTAACATGCTCATAGGAGATAACCCACATGTGGAAATTACATGCCGACATCTTTCAAACAGCGCTGCACCGAGTACAATTACTACGAAATCAATAAACCACCCTGAACTTTCCTCGCACAACACAACGATCCGCAACTTAAAAGTGCAAATGGGGCAAATCTCTCAAGCACAAAATTCTCGTCCTAAGGAGTCACTACCAAGTGACACGGTGGTGAACCCAAAGGGTGGGAACAACATGGGGAATGCCATGGCCGTTAAGACAAGAAGTGTAAGAGGTGGGAATGCACCCACCTCAAGTCAAAGGCAACTTATGGATGATGAGCAAATAGTACAAGAAGAATAGATCTCGAACAATGTGGTGAAAGCACATGACGAAGTGAGGATTGATATTGATGACAATGTGGAAGAGGCTCAAGAGGAAGTGGACCCATCCAAGAAAAATTGCAAGAAACAATTCCAAAATTTCATTGAGATGATGAAGAGTCTCTCGATCAGTGTGCCATTAGTTGAAGCTTTGGAATAAATGCCCGGTTATGCAAAATTTATGAAGGATTTGGATGAATTTTTAAACTATCAAAGTCAGTCATCAAGTGAGTGCAATTATGCGTTCAATGGCTCCTAAATTGGAAGATCCAAACGCTTTCACAATTCCTTGTACCATTGGAAGTGCCGAGTTTGCTAAATATCTTTGTGATCTTGGGGAAAGTATAAATTTGATGCCCTATTCAGTTTTCAAGACTTGGGGGATTGGGACCAAGACCCACATCTATGAGATTACAAATGGTCGATCATACCATAGACAACAGCTTAAACAATCTTATAGTAGGGTGGGAGAATAAGCTAAGCAAATAGCTGGAAGAAGTGGAAGAGTTTTTGATATTTAATATATATATGGATAAAAACAAATTTTATATATATATATATATATATATATATATATATATATATATATATATATATATTCTGAACGAGTTAAGGATTATCCGTTAAGAAAATTGAATAATCCGCCCCCAAACCGATAAGCCGTTAATAAAAAAATTTCAATCCGTTCCCCGTCCGTTAAATCGTTAACCCGATACCAATAAGCCATTAAGCTTTGGTTTCGGTTCGGTTTTCGATTTCGGTTTAATTTTGAACACCCCTACTCCACATTGGTGGTGCTACATAAAAGGAGGAAGGCTATTCGATGGACATTGGTGGATATTCGGGGAATAAGCCCCTCATTTTGCATGCAAAAGATCAATTTGGAGGAAGACTCCAAATCATTTATTGAACATAAACGAAGACTCAATGAGGCTATGCAAGAAGTGGTCAAAAAGGAGATTTTCAAGTGGTTGGATGTCAGGGTTGTCTACCCTATTTCCGATAGTTCGTGGACCTCTCCAGTGCAATGTGTCCCAAAGAAGGGAGGCATGACGGTGGTCACTAATGATAAGAATGGGTTGATTCCCACAAAAATGGTGACCGGGTGGAGAGTGTGTATGGACTATCATAAGCTCAACAAAGTCACAAGGAATGATCATTGTCCACTTCCCTTCCTTGACCAAATGATTGATAGTTTGGCCAGCCGTGATTTCTATTTCTTTCTAGATGGATATTTGGGCACAACCAAATCCTTATTTCTCCGGAAGATCAAGAGAAAATAACTTTTACACGTCCCTATGGTACTTTCGCATTCAAGCGGATGCCATAAAGTTTATGTAATGCACCGTCAACTTTGCAAAGTTGTATGATGGCTATCTTCACGGACATGGTGGAGGAATACCTTGAAGCTTTCATGAATGACTTTTCGGTGGTTAGGGATTCCTTTGATGATTTCTTGCCAAATTTGGATAAAGTATTGGCAAGATGTGAAGAAACGAATTTGGAGCTAAATTGGGAGAAGTATCATTTCATGGTCGAGGAAGGCATTATCCTTAGCCATAAGATCTCTAAGAATGGCATTGAAGTCGACAAGGCAAATATTGAGGTCATTTCTATATTTCCACCTCCAACTTCGGGAAAGGCGTGCGGAGTTTCTTAGGCCACGTGGGGTTTTACCAACGTTTCATCAAGGATTTTTCTAAAATGGTGAACCCGTTGTGCAAAATTTTAGAGAAAGATGTTAATTTTCACTTCAATGATGATTGCATGAGAGCCTTTGAATTTTTAAAGTTCAAGTTGACAACCACTCCCATTATCACTGCTCGTAATTTGAGTATACCTTTTGAGCTCATGTGCGATGCTAGTGATATAGCAGTTGGAGCTATTTTGGGGAAATGCATCAACAAGATTTTTCATTAGGTCTACTATGTTAGTAAGACCATGAATAGTTCCCAAGTCAACTACACCATTACAGAGAAAGATCTCTTTGCCATTGTGTTCACAATTGAGAAGTTTTGCCCGTACTTGATGGGTGCGAAAGTTATTATCCGCACGAATCATGCAGCACTTCGCTAGCTTATGAGCAAGAAATATTCAAATCTCGCTTGATGAGATGGGTGATTTTGTTGCAATAGTTTGATATTGACATCTAAGATAGAAAAAGGAGTAAAAATCAAGTGGCGGACCACTTGTCTCGTTTTGGAGGAGGGTAGGCCGCATGATGACCTTTAAATCAGTGACTCCTTACCCGATGAGCAACTCTTGGCTATTTCAATGAAGGAGGTTCCATGGTTCGCGGATCTAGCAAATTTTCTTGTGTGTGGAATTATCCCGGATGAGTTCTTTTCAAACCAAAGAAACAAGCTCAAACGATATTGTCAAGATTATTAATAGGATGAGTCATACCTTTACCGGAGTTGTACGGATGGGGTAATTAGAAGATGTATATCGGAAGAATAGAAAAGAGATATTCTTGGGGCTTGTCATTCTTCGCCATATGGTAGCCACCATGGCGGAGCAAGAACGGCAGCCAAAATGCTAAGTTGGGGTTTCTATTAGCCCACTCTTTACAAGGATAAAAGTGATTTAGTGAAAATATGTTATGAATATCAAAAGGCCGGTGGAATTTCGAAGAAGAATGAAATGCCTCTCAATACTATTTTATAGATTGATATCTTTGATGTGTGGGGTATTTATTTCATGGGTCCTTATGTGAGTTCTTGTGGAAACACCTACATCTTGGTCACGGTTGATTACGTGTCTAAATGGGTTTAGGCCATTGCTCTACCCAACAATGAAGCAAGAAGTGTGGTGGCGTTCTTGAAGAAGAATATTTTCACAACGCTTGGTAATCCGCGGGCTATCATGAGCGATGGGGGGTCGTATTTTTGCAACAAGGTTTTTGATACTTTACTTAGCAAGTATGGTGTTACTCATAAAGTTATGACTCCCTATCATCCATAAGCTGGCAGTCAAGTGGAAGTCTCCAACCGGGAGGAAGTAGGGCAGGCTTTATGTACCCAATGTAGATGGTTTACGTGAGTTGATTCTCCAAGAAGATTGCAGCTCGCGGTACTCCATTCATTCGGGTGCTGCGAAGATGTACCAGGACTTAAGGCAGCATTACTGGTGGAGAAGAATGAAGAAGGACATAGTGGAGTATGTAGCTCGGTGTCTAAATTGCCAGCATGTGAAGTATGAGCATCAACGGCCAGGTGGGTTGCTTCAGAAGTTAGATATTACGGAGTGGAAATGGGAGCGGATCACTACGGATTTTGTTGTTGGACTTCCACGGACTCAGCGAAAGTTTAATGCAGTTTGGCTGATTGTGGATAGGCTGACCAAGTCAGCTCATTTCCTTTCTATGATGACTACCTATTCTTCCGAGCAACTGGCTCGAATTTATATCCGCGAGATCCTCAAGCTTTATGGCGTATCGGTATCTATCATCTCTGACCGGGGTATACAGTTTACATCACGATTTTGGAGGGATGTACAGCAGGAGTTGGGTACTCGGGTTGAGTTGAGCACAACATTTCACCCTCAGACGGACGGACAGTCCGAGCGCACTATTCAGATATTAGAGGATATGCTCCGTGCATGTGTGATATATTTTGGAGATTCTTGGGATCAGTTCTTACCACTTGCAAAGTTTGCCTACAATAACAGTTATCAGTCGAGCATCCATATGGCACCGTATGAGGCTCCGTATGGTAGGCGGTGTCGGTCTCCAGTGGGTTAGTTCGAGCAGGGCGAGGCTAGACTATTGGGTACAAACTTGGTTCAGGTTGCCCTGGATAAGGTGAAGGTGATTCAGGATCGACTTTGTACAACCCAATCCAGATAGAAGAGTTATGCGGATCGGAAGGTTCGCGATGTTGCATTCATGGTTGGAGAGCGGGTCTTGCTCCGGGTTTTGCCTATGAAGGCATTATGAGATTCGGGAAGAAGGGCAAGCTGAGCCCAAGGTTCATTGGTCCATTTGAGGTGTTGCGGCGAGTTGGAGATGATGCTTATAAGCTTGCCTTGCCTCCCAGTCTAGCAGGAGTTCATCCGGTATTCCCTGTTTCTATGCTTCAGAAGTATCACAGTGATCCGTCTAATGTGCTGAATTTCAGTTTCGTCTAGTTGGGTAAGGATCTATCTTATGTTGTGGAGCTAGTGGTTATTTTGGATAGGCAGGTTCGAAAGTTGAGGTCAAAGAACATTGCTTCCATGAAGGTTCAGTTGAGGGGTCAGCCGGTCGAGGAGGCGACTTGGGAGACCGAGCAGGATATGCGCAACCATTATCCTCATCTTTTCATCACTTTAGGTATGTATCTATGCTAAGGACGAACGATTGTTTTAAGAGGGGGAGGATGTAACGACCCGACCGGTCGTTTAGAGTGTATTAGCCCCGATCCCCTATTTACTACTTCCCCCGAATCTTTTCTACTTATGTTACTTTTCGGGAGGTTTTATTTTTGGTTTCGAAGTGTTTTGGGACACTTAGTCCCTAAACGGAAGCTTAAGCCTTAGGATTTTGACCATAGTTAGAAATATGTGAAGACAAATCCGAAATGGAGTTCTGTCGGTTCCGTTAACTCCGTTGGGTGATTTTGGACTTGGGGGCATGTCCGGATTATGTTTTTGAGGTCTGTAGCTGATTTAGGCTTGAAATGGCGAAAGTCAAATTTTTAGAGATTTTGACCAGTAGTGGACTTTTTGATATCGGGGTCGAATTCTGATTCCGGAAGTTGGAGTAGGTCCATAATGTCAATTATGACTTGTGTGCAAAATTTGAGGTCAATCAGACGTGATTTGATATGTTTCGGTATCGGTTGTAGAAGTTTGAAGTTTCAAAGTTCATTAAGTTTGAATCGGAGGGCGATTCGTGTTTATAGCGTTATTTGATGACATCTGAAGGCTCGACTAAGTTAGTATGGTGTTTTAGGACTTGTAGGTATGTTTGGTTGAGGTCCCGGGGGCCTCGGGTTGATTTTAAGTGGTTAACCGATCATTTTGGACTTAGGAGAGATTGCAGATTTCACCAGTTGTACAAGTCCGTTCACTTCCCATTGACATCAACTAAAGGTGCGGTGATACATCCCAATCCAAAGTCATGTTGCATCCCTCTTCATATTAAGCAACTCCCTCATGTAACACCCAATCTTCCTCGATATCACATCCAATATTCCAAATCAAGCATGTAGACCTAGTCACTATCCATCATGAATCCCAAATCACTCTAACTTCCCCCAAGGCGTGTGGCTATCCCACCACAGAACCCGTATGCTACCCTACCACTCTCCCACTTTGGTCAAATCCTCTCTTTTAAGTAACTACTTGACTTCTACTTTTCACACTTGACCTCCTATCAATTCAACCACCGCAAGACACCTCCCACGTTTACTTCCTCGTCCTTCACTGCCCAATTGTTGCTCCAAACCTGAATCCCTCTCTGTAATATCCGAACATATGAGTCGCCATCAACTCTAAACCTCTTAGAAGATCATCTTTCTCGAGCCATCAATACTAGAAGTACCAATTCGATTTCGAAACTGCTACACTCCATTATCTCTGACAACCGCATCTCAGGCGCCATTTCACAACACCCTGCCCCTAAGGCAATTTGAAGAAGACCATAACACCGACGAGCTTAACACGTGCAATCAAGGACGACGACACCACATCACAGATTAAATTTCCACCACGCTCAAAATACCAAGCCTCATCACTCCATCAACCCAAACCTAAACATTCTCATTCCGATTGCCTTTCCTCTACCGGAAATAAAATACTGAACCTCTGAATCATGCATTGAGAAAAAACCTCCTTTCAATTCATTCATTACCCCTACACATAGACAAGTATCCTACCATTACCTTAATACTGTGCAATAACAACTCATGAACATCGTAGGAATTGGTTCATAGCCCCAAAACCATTATAAATACAGCTACTGAGATCAGATGATAGAACATCCTTCCACAAGGCGACGATATTAGCCCAATCGAATAAGCATCGAGAAACATCCTGCTCTACATCAGTAGTGCCATTAAAATTCCTCGATTCCAAATTTATAACAAGCGCTTCTCGTCGCATAAGATTGAATAGGAAGGAAATAAAAGCATAAGCCTCAAAGGAATCAAATCGCACGATGAGGAATCAAGAAGGAAAGTGCTCCTAACAGTCTTGTAGCCTCTCGAAGATAAGTACAGACGTCTCCATACCGATCCCCAAGACTCTACTAGACTTGCTCATGACTCGTGAGACCTAAGTGAATCTAGTGCTCTGTACCATGTTGTCACGATCCAAAATCCATTAAAGGTCATGATGGCGCCAGACACCGCTGTCAGGCAAGCCAAAACTAAATACTTAATTTGGTTCTCATTTTAATATTTTTGAAATCACATTTCCTTCAACTAAAGAGTAAAAGATGGAATTGACAGAGTAAATAATAATATTTCTTTTAACAATTTCAATACAGGACAACCCAAATCATCCCAACACCCGGTGCCACAAGTGTATGAGCCTCAACTAGGAATGTAAAATAAAATACAATATCTGTCCGGAATACAAATTCGGACAGGAGAAATATAAATACTCTGAAGGAGACTCTGCTGGCTGCGGACTCGTAACATGGAATGCAGCTAACCTAATTCCCCACAATAACCGCGCCTTTGCTCCCACAAGGCCACTAGACATATATGCACCTGCACAAAAATGTGCAACAAGTGTAGTATGAGTACGTAAATCAACGCGTACCCAGTAAGTATCCTGCCTAACCTCGAAGAAGTAGTGACGAGGGGTTGACTTCGACACTTACTATGGGCTATAAATAAAATATCAATGATATAATTAGGTACGGATTACGTAGAACGGCTGTAAGCTCAATTTCATGGAGTAAGTAAACAATTGTTTTGTTCATAAGAATTTTCCAAATTTATTTTCGTCATTTAACATTTTTGTATCTCGGGCCAATGAAAGCAATATCAATTATTATCAATTCAAAAAATATATCATGCGCAATTCATGCCAAGGTCGTACGCCCCGATCCAACATAAATATTTAAACTGTGCACTGCCGAGGGTCGAACGGCGTGAACCATAGATGAATCTATTTAACCTGCCGAGGCGTTTGTCCCGCTCCACAAAAGAGAAAAATACAATTTAAAATAACCAAATTCAAGATTTATTAAGGTAACTATTCAAGAAATACAAATTCTCATTTACGGTCAAGAAGAATGGAGTTTTACCTTTTAAAGCTCCTTTATCAAGTTTTGATATGATTTAAGCAATTTAATTAACAAGTAGGATACAAGCATCGCAATTATAACATGATCTGGGTCCTAGACTTCCCAGACATAAGCATATTAGTAGCTATGTACGGACTTTCGTCACCTCGTGCGTATGGAGTGCCCACAAATAGAAGCACATATTGAATTATTTCACCTATGGGGTTAATTCCCTCTTACAAGGTTAGAAAGGAGACTTACCTCGCTCCGAAGTTCCATACCCGTCTCCCAAGCCTTTCCAACAATTCAAACCGATGCCTGGTGCTCCATACTAGTCAATAAATGTGCAAACCCATGAAAATATACTCTAATACTCACAACAATTCCCAACTCTGCTTGGAAAGTCGATAAATTCACCCTCGGGCCCACGTACCTGAATTTCAAAATTTTTCGAAGATAAACATTATCCACAACATTACAAACTTAAATATATAATTTATTCCCAATTTTATGTCCAAATTCATGGTCCAAATCTAAAAATACCAAATTTCTAGGTTTTCTACCAAAATTCCATTTTCTATAAATTTCACGCATAAATATAAATCATGTATTTAACTCACAAAGTGAAGAAAATACTTACCCTATAATAGTTGACGAAGATAGCATCCCAAATTGCTCCAAAATCGGCTCCCATTGACGAATATGAAATAAGATTGAGCCAAACCCTCTTTTTTAAAGGAATGACACTGCCCAACTCCGTCCTTTGCACCTGTCATCCAATAACCGCTCCTGCGGCTCCGCAGGTGCAATCCAAATTCCGCTCCTGCGGTCCTATCTGTCCAGCCAAGACCTCGCACCTACAAAAGCATCTTCGCTTCTGCGAGTGCGCAGGCACAAGGAAGCTACCGCTGGTGTGTAAATTGCGCAGATACGCAGAGCAGGTCGCACCTGCAATGCTCGCAGAAGAGAAGAGGCTTTCGCAGGTGCGAGGTCTTGGCTGGACAGTGAGGACCGCAGGAGCGGAATTTGGACCGCACCTGCAGAGCCGCAAGAGCGACTATTGGACCGCAGGTGCGAAGGACGGGGCTGGGCAGTGTCTTACTTTTAAAAACGAGGGTTTGGCTTAATCTTATTTCATTTTCGTCAATGGGAGCCGATTGTGGAGAAATTTGGGATGCCATCTTTGTCAACTATTATGGGGTAAGTGTTTTCTTCACTCTGTAAGTTAAATACATGATTTATATACGAATTTAAGCATGAAATTTATAGAAAATGGGATTTTGGTAGAAAACCTAAAAATTTGGTATTTTTGTATTTGGACCACGAATTTGGACATGAAATTAGGAATAAATTATATATTTAATTTTGTAATATTGTGGATAATGTTTATCTTTGAAAAGATTCGGAATCCGGGCACGTGGACCCGAGGGTGAATTTATCGACTTTCCGAGCGTAGTTGGGAATTGTTGTGAGTATTAGAGTATATTTTTATGGGTTTGCACATTTATTGACTAGTATGGAGCACCAGGCATCGGTTTGAATTGTTGGAAAGGCTTGGGAGACGGGTATGGAACTTCGGAGCGAGGTAAGTCTCCTTTCTAACCTTGTAAGAGGGAATTAACCCCATAGGTGAAATAATTCAATATGTGCTTCTATTTGTGGGCACTCCATACGCACGAGGTGACGAAAGTCCGTACATAGCTACTAATATGCTTATGTCTGGGAAGTCTAGGACCCAGATCATGTTATAATTGCGATGCTTGTATCCTACTTGTTAATTAAATTGCTTAAATCATATCAAAACTTGATAAAGGAGCTTTAAAAGGTAAAACTCCATTCTTCTTGACCGTAAATGAGAACTTGTATTTCTTGAATAGTTACCTTAATAAATCTTTAATTTGGTTGTTTTAAATTATATTTTTCTCTTTTGTGGAGCGGGCCGAACGCCTCGGCAGGTTAAACAGATTCATCTATGGTTCGCACCGTTCGATCCTCAATAATGCACATTTTAAATATTTATATTGGATCGGGGCGTACAACCTCGACATGATTTGCGCATGATATATGTTTTGAATTGATAATAATTGATATTGCTTTCATGGGCCCGGGATACAAAAATGTTAAATGACGAAAATAAATTTGGAAAATTTTTATGAAAAAAAGAATTGTTTACTTACTTCATGATATTGGGCTTACATCCGTTCTACATAATTCGTACCTAATTATATAATTAATATTTTATTTATAGACCATAGTAAGTGTCAAAGTCGACCCCTCATCACTACTTCTTCGAGGTTAGGCGAGATATATACTGGGTACTCATTGATTTACGTACTTATACTACACTTGCTGCATATTTTTGTGCAAGTGCATATATGTCTAGTGGCGTTGTAGGCGCAGATGCGCGGTTATTGAGGGGACTTAGGTGAGCTGCATTCCACATTACGAGTCCGCAGCTAGTAGAGTCTCCTTCAGAGTATTTATATATCTCCTATCCGAATTTATATTCCGGACAGATAGTATTTTATTTTGTATTCCTAGTTGAGGCTCATACACTTGTGACACCGGGTTTTGGGGTGATTTGGGTTGTCCTGTATTGAAATTGTTTAAAACAATATTATTATTTACTCTGTAAATTCCATCTTTTAATATTTAATTGAAGGAAATTCGATTTCAAAAATATTAAAATGAGAACAAAATTAAGTATTTATTTTTGTCTTGCCTGATAGCGGTGTCCGGCATTATCACGACCTTTAATGGATTTTGGGTCATGACAATATATATTTTATGATTAATATGAGAGGATGGTCAAATTTTAATTTAGCAGTTAAAGATTTTTCACAAAAATTCAAGTACGTGAAATTTCAGTCTTTTACTATTTTCTCTAACATTTACAATATAGTTCTAATACTTTAGTTAATTAAAGTATACAATTATCACACGTAATTCATGATTTGAGTCCTAAACTACCCGGACTTTAGCATAAATAGTAGCTACGCACGGACTCCCGTCACCTCGTGTGTACGTAGCCCCCACAATTAGCAACAATTATTATTTTAAATCACCTATGGGGTAAATTCCCCCTTACAAGGTTAGACAAGAGACTTACCTTGTTTCAAAGTCCACATCCCGATCAAAATGTCGTGAAAAACCTCAATTCGATGCCAAAAAATGCGAATCTATCCAAAAGTTATATAAAATAATTAATACATGTTCAATAACTCGAAATTAGACTATTAAATAAATTACCCTACCCAAAATGGTAAAATTCCTAAAATTTACCTTGGTCCCACGTGGCCGAATTCTGAAAATTCTCAGAGGAAGTCGTTATCCATACTCTCAAGAACTCAAATATACAATTTTCATCCAATTCCATAACCATTTTCGTGGTAAAAATCTTATTTTTATAAAAATCTAGGTTTTTCCTCTAACCCTTGATTTTCCCCATTTACAGGTTATAATCTACACATAATCTATATATTTAACTCAAAGTGTGTAGAATTAACTTACCTTCTAGTTGCTAGTTAAAATCCCCTCTCAAAAAGCTCCAAAATCAGCCAAGAATGGAGAAACTCGGCTCAAAAATGGCTTAGCCCCGATTTTAACCCATTCTGCGAAGCAGTGGTTTCACACATGCGGGGGGCTAGCCGCACCTGCGGCTTCACACATGTGGAAAAGGGTTTCCCTCACCTGGATAACCTTCGCATCTGCGCCCTAAGAACAGCACTTGCACGACCGCATCTGCGCCCCAAACCCTCGCACCTGCAGTCCGCTTCTGCGCACCAAAGCTCACACGTGTGCGCTCGCAGGTACGCCCAAAAATTTGGCATCTGCGGTTGAAGGCCTGCCATACCTTTTCCGCTTCTGTGAGCACCATGTTGCATTTGCGATGGTCGAACCTGCGATGGTCGCAACTGCGACTCTCCAAGCGCATGTGCGATTGCAGCACTGCTGTTCCAAATTCTAAAATTTGTTCGAGCCTCGCCTGGTTGACACCCGAGGCGCCCCGGGGCCCTGCCTGAACATACCAACAAGTTTGAAATCATAAAACGGACTCGCTCGAACCCTCAGAATGTGTAAAACGACAACAAACTAAGAATCATACCTCAAATCAAATTGATTCAACTTAGAATTATTTTCAAATTTCTTCAAACTTACTCTAGATGTGCCGAAATATACTTATATTATTCGGAATGACACCAAATTTTACGTGCAAATCTTAAATTACCATACAGAGCTATTCTCAGGTTCAGAATTCTAAACGGACTTCAATTACTCCACAACGTACTCCAAACCAAATTTAAAGAACATTAAACCTTTAAATAGTTGATTTTCACTATTAAGCTTTGAAACGCTCCCGGGTTGTCCAAAATCCGATTCGAACATATGCCCAAGTCCAAAATCATCATACGAACCTATTGGAACCGTAAAATACCGACTATGGGGTCGTTTTCTCAAAATATTGACCGAAGTCAAACTTAGCATTTTAAGACCAACTTAAGGAACCAAGTGTTCCGATTTCAACTCGAATACTTCCAAATCCCCAACCAACCATCCCTGCAAGTCATAAATTAATAAAAGCACATACAAGGATTTTTATTTAGGGGAACAGAATTCTAAAAGTCAAAATGACCGGTTGGGTCATTACAGGTTAAAAGAGAATTCCTCACGTTTGACAAAACAAATCCAAACACCATTGTAATTCCATCTACGTTACAGTCAAATATATCACACTTAAGATGAGCTAATATTAAGAATTTTAATCAATAAAAATAAAATTAGTTCCTTTAATTTTGAGAATAAATAATTAAATATTTAAGTTAATTAATTAGCAAAAGAACTCAATTCAATTATTTTATAAATTCATCTTATAAGTAAAAAATA
The DNA here is from genome assembly GCF_000390325.3 of Nicotiana tomentosiformis. Lineage (NCBI taxonomy): Eukaryota > Viridiplantae > Streptophyta > Magnoliopsida > Solanales > Solanaceae > Nicotiana > Nicotiana tomentosiformis. Next base: position 6,795,570 of record NC_090820.1, on the reverse strand, counting down.
TTGTTTTAGGACAAATCTTTTAGAATACATAAACTTATTTCCATAAGATAGTATTGAGGTAAAACAAGTCAGAAAAAAGGGTAAGACTTGAAGCAACAAGGATGAAACAATAAAAAACGACATATTAAATTATTATTAATTATTTTTCTTTATTTTTTGCATTAATTCCAATAAATGATAGTTTCTATATATTTTTACAGATTAGGTTATTCGTTTTAAAATAATATTAGTCATTTATAAACTTTACATTGCCACTTATCACTAAGTTTTAGGAGCAACCTTTTCATTTCGGAATCACAAAGGACCAAAAACATAGTATTTTAATTTGTGTTATTTGACAAATCTTTGAAGAATCGTGATAAGTATTTTGTGTGAATTTTTTATTTTTGTCAAAAACTAATATCAATTTCATAAAACATTTCACATAATTTGTCAGAAAATCACAACAAAACATGTAAGAACTTTTATGATACATAATATTTTCCTACATGTGATCAATATTCATGTAACGACCCGACCAATCATTTTGAGTATTACATCCCCGTTCCCCAATTTACTGCTTAATTTATGCTTTACAGTCATTTTAAGACTTACCGGGTTAGTTGGTGCGGGTCCGGAGGGAATTCAGAGTGAAATGAGATACTTAGTCTAATAATTAAAAATTAAGTTAGAAAAATTGACCAGACATGGAATTATGTGTAAACGACCTCGAAATAGAGTTTTGATAATTCCAATAGCTCCGTATGGTGATTTTGGACTTAGGAGCATGTTCGAAAAAGTTTTTGGAAGCCCGTAGCTAAATTAGGCTTGAAACGACTAAAATATAAATTTAAGTTTGGAAGTTTTATCGAGGAGTTGACTTTTTGATATCAGGGTCGGAATTAGATTCTGAAAATTAGAATAACTTTGTTATGTCATTTATGACTTGTGTGCAAAATTTGAAGTCTTTCCGGATTGATTTGATGTATTTCGGCAGAAGATATAGAATTTGAAAGTTCAAAGTTCATTAGACCTGAATTGAGGTACGATTCGTGGTTTTAGCATTGTTTGATGTGATTCAAGGCTTCGACTAAGTTCGTATGATATTTTAGGACTTGTTATTATATTTGGTTGAGGTCCCGAGGAGCTCGGATGAGTTTCGGGGTGGTTTAGGACCATTTCTAGGCCATTTTTAATTGTTGGTTTCTGCCTACAGAGGTGTGCATCGCGATCGCGAACATTTGGTCGTGTTCGCGAAGAGCAAACAACAGTTTGGGGCCTTGTGAATCGCGATCGCGGAAGTTCTTTCGCGATTGCGTAGAACAAAATCTTTGTTGCACTGGCCCAATTTTGGAAGCTTATATCTCGCAATCTATAAAGAATTTGGAGTTGATCTAAAAATAAAAGTTGTATCCCTTGATGTCTAGTTTTCAGAAAGATAAACCATTTGTCATTTGGAGTTGTGTACAAAAAGTTATTTTGGATATACTATAGGCTATCTGGGAAGAGTTTTGAAATATATGTTGCATAGGGCTGAATGTGGAAGCTTATATCTAGAAATCTATAAGGAATTGGGATATGAGAAACAAATAAAAGTTATAGTCCCTGGTGTCTAGTTTTCAGAAAGTTAAACCATTTGCAATTTCAATCTTTGTATAAAACGTTATGTCCATTATACTAGAGGCTGCCTGGAAGAGTTAGGGAGTTTGTTCGTCGCGATTGCGATTGGTTTTCTGCGATCGCGAACAACAATTTTGGGGCTGAAAAATTTTGTAGTTCGCGATCGCGAAGCATTTTCCGCGATCGCGATGAGTAAATACCTGGGCAGTAGCTATATTTCGAGGTTTCAGCCATTTTAAACATAATTGGAGCTATAGAGCTCGAATTGAAGCGATGTTTGAGGCGCTTTTCACTATATGGATTGGTGTAAGTGTTCTATTTCGGAAAGTGATTATACTTCATGATTCTATGTTTATATTCATCATTTATTTTGGATTTAAATGTAAGAAATCAAGATTTTTGTAAAATCTTCCAAAAATGAAAATTTAAGATTTGGAGGTCGAGTTGTTATCGGAATTTGATAAAATTGGTATGGTTGAACTCGTATCGGAATGGGAGTTCGGATTTTGTAACTTTTGTATGGTTCCTAGATGTGCAAAATTTGAGCTAAATGTCGGATTTTTATGGAAAATTAGCATTTTCTTATGAAATTAATTCCAATAAATTTTATTGACTGAATCGAATTATTTGTGGCTAGATTCAAGGTGTTTTGAGGCCAATTCACGAGGCAAAGGCTTAGCAGAATAAGAATTTCACGGTTTGAGGTAAGTAACAGTTATAAATCTGGTCCCGAGGGTATGAAACTGTAATGACCCGACTTGTCATTTTAAGAATTTACTCCCTGTTCAGTGACTTAAGGTTTTGATCAGCCTCGTAATATGTATTATGACATGCGTGTGTGGTCGAGTTTGATTTACGAATGATTCAGAGTGATTTGGGACACTTAGTCCCTAAGACGGAAGCTTAAGTCTTAGGATTTTGATCGTAGTCGGAACTATGTGAAGACGACTCCAGAATGGAGTTCCGTCGGTTTCGTAAGCTCCGTTGGGTGATTTTGGACTTAGTAGCGTGTCCGTACTATGAATCTGAGATCTGTAGCCAATTTAGGCTCAAAATGGCGAAAGTTGAATTTTTGGAAAGTTTGACCGGGGGGTTGACCTTTTGATATCGGGGTCGAAATGCGATTCCGAGAGTTAAAACAGCTCCGTTATGTTATTTGGGACTTGCCTGCAAAATTTGACGTCATTTCCGGGTTGGTTTGATAGGTTTTGGCATGAGTTTGAGAAGTTGAAAGTTTTTGAAGTTCATAAGTTCGACTTGTGGTGCGATTTGTATTTTTGGCGTAATTTGATGTGATTTAAACCTCGAGCGAGTCCGTGATATGTTATGGGACTGGTTGGTATGATTGGACGGGGTCCCGAGGGGCTTGGGTGTATTTCGGGGTGGTTTCAGACCAAATTATAGCTGTTTGGACTGGTGTTGCTGAAGTCTGGTTTCTTTCTTCGCGAACGCGAAGGGAGTCCCACGTTCGCGAAGAGGAATTCGAGGGGCTGATGGTTTGGCCTTCATGAACGTGAAGCTGTGGACGCGAAAGCGAAGAAGGAGCAGGGCAAGCCTTCGCGAACACGTCCAAGGCAACACGAACGCGAAGAAGAAAGGAAGATTTGGGCCTGGGGTCATTTGGCCTTCGCGAACGCGAAGCGTGGAATGCGAACGCGAAGGAGTTGGTCAGATGGTCATCGCGAACGTGACGTGGAGTTCGTGAATGCGAAGAGGAAATGATGGGGCAGAAATAGTTGGCCTTCGCGAACGCGACGAGTAGGTCGCGAACGCGATGAAGGATTTGAGGCAATTGGGTTTTGGCCTTTGCGAACGCAAAGAAGGCCTATCTGGGCAGAATTAAAAGTCCAAAAAACGGGGGTTTGAGTTCATAACTCTAAATCAAATTTGGAGCTCGGTAGAAGGCAATTTTTGGAGAGATTCTTGCTTGGGTGTTTGGGGTAAGTGATTCTTATCCAGTTTTGATTAATTTCCATGATTATGTCTTTGAATCCATCATTTAATTCGGATTTAATGGAGGAAAAATCAAGTTTTTTTTGTAAAAATCTTCCAAAACCGAACATTTAAAATTTGGAGGTCGATTTGTTATTGGAATTCGATAAAATTGGTATGGTTGAACTCGTATCGGAATGGGTGTTCGGATTTTATGAAAATTATGTCGGGTTCCGAGAGGCGCATCCTGCGTTGACTTTTGTTGACGTTTTGGAATAAAATTTTAAGTCACCGTATTACTATCCGAAATTATTTCCGATGAATTTTAATGAAGTTGTATAATTAATTTGGATAGATTTGAGTGGTCCGGAGGTCAATTCAAGCAAGAAGGCTATTTTGGAATATCGGCCTAACTTTAAAAAGGTAAGTATCTTGCCTAACCTTGTGTGGGGGAACTACCCCTTAGGATTTGAGTCATTTATGCTGATTGTAGTCTGTGTACGTGAGGTGACGAGTGCGTTCTCAGACTTATTTGTGTAAAGTTGTTCTTTTAGGGTTCTTATGTCCTTATATTCACAGTGTATGATGTTGTTCTTGATACGCTTGAATTCCTATTTGCTAGTTTCACCTTTACATGCTTTGATTAGTGATAATTGCTTTAGGATTCACTCTTACTGCCTATTTGACCCTTATTCGACGTAACCAAAGATTTTACCTCTTCTATTGTCATGCTATATTTTTCATAACTTCTTATCTTTAATTGATATCATTAGTTTCTCATTCTATAATTGTTTAGTCTTAATTGGAGTTATGATTATCTTTCGTTGCTTATCCTTACTTGAATTGTTGAATATTCCTCGTAATTGCTCAACCTTAAAAGGAGTTTAGATAACCTATATCTTAGTTGACTTGCCATTATTTGGAACTATTTCACTCGTGTTGGCTTCTTATCGTTGACTCGAATATTGTGGAATCGTAGCTATATTTTGTTTTGTTTTCCCTTGTTAAGTTGTTCTCCTTGTGCCTAGCATTCTTCACTGTGGTTATTCCTTGTGAATGAGTTCTACCGTTCTTGTGATTTAAGTTCTTGAGTTGATTTGCTCGTCGTACCTTGCATCTTTGTCATTGTTGTTTTTGCACTTGTTGTGGTGGTGTACGAGGTTTCTGTCGTGTTATAGTTGTTATCTCTATTGTTTGCGCTGCATATTTAAATTGGGACTACGGACGTATTCCGGGAGATCCCCCAACATTGCATATTTAAATTGGGACTACGAACGTATTCCGAGAGATCCCCCAACACTGCATATTTAAATTAGGACTACAGACGTATTTCGGGAGATCCCCGTCTCTTGCATATTTACTTTGGGACTTCGGACATATTCCGGGAAATCCCCCAGCACTGCATATTTAAATTGGGACTACGGACATATTCTGGGAGATCCCCCTGTCTTGCATATTTAATTCGGGACTACGGGATGGAATCCCGGTAGATTCCCCTATAGTTATATATGTGTTCGGAGCTGCTAATCTTCCATGCTTAGGTGTCGCAGGGTGACTTATACTCGAAAGATATTACTGGAAAAGTTTATATTTGAATGGTTTTTTTTTTATCTTGAAAGAACTATATTTGAAAGATATTTATTTGAAGGAAGAATATTTCAAACAAATAAAAATAAATAATTTTTTTATTGGAAATGATTATATTCTAAAGACCTCAATTTAAAAACTTACGGGTGAAAGTTTACACTTGAAGGATTTGACTATTTTATTGGGGTTTGTTGGCTGAGTCCTGATGTGAAAACTATTGCAGTTGCTGAGTTACTACTTGCCTCTACTGTATTGTGATTTTCGGATATGGGTTGTGCTTTCATTCATTCTTCTGTGTCTTATTCTGGTGTTCCTCTGTTACTTGCTGTTTTCCTTTCTTATTACAGTTGTTATGTCGTTAGCCATATCGTGGGGTCCTTAGATAGATGTCATGTTCTGCCATCCCTATACTTATACTTGTTCAGTTTATTAGACTAGTGGGTGTCTTGACTAGTCCTCGTCACTACTTCACCAAGGTTAGTCTTGATACTTACTGGGCACCGCTGTGGTGTGCTCATACTACTCTTCTGCATATTTTTGTGCAGATCCAGGTATCGATCATTAGTAGCTATGTGGATCCTTGCTGAGGAGACTCAAGGTAAATCTGCCGTTGCGTTCGTAGGCTTCGGAGTCACCTTCCTATTTTGTATTTACACTGTTTTTACTTACTTCCGAACAGTTGTATTTAGAAGTGATAGCAAACTCTGTAGAGCTTATGACTTGTACTACCGGTTTTGAAAAATTATAAATTTTGTAAAGATTTCTATATCGAAACTGTTAGATTTCCTTTGTTATTGTTATTACTCAATAAATATTAGGCTTACCTAGTCCCTAAGACTAGGTGCCATCATGATACCGAACGGAGGGGAAATTGGGTCGTGCCAGAAACCCCGGATTTTTGTGTCATGTGATTATTTTGGAGGTGACGCACATGCTAGGTGACGGGTGTGTGAACCGAGGGGATTGTGACTTGGTCCGTCTCATGTGAACCGAGGGGATTAGCTATATGCTATCTATGTGTTGTAGAGATTTGACTGTAAATCATGCGAGAAACCATGTTTAGGTTATACGTTGGTACTGTTGGGGCCCACAAAGGCCGTGTACATGTTGAACTATCTGCTTAATTGTTGTTTTGTACTCAGTCACAGTTTACTTATTTATTTTAGCCCAGTCTCTATTATTATTATTGATATATCATATCATTGTTGTTTGGGCTGATTTCATGATTACTGAGAGCCCGAGAGACTGGAGAGATTTATGACTGAGTGATGCCGAGGGCCTGATTGTGAGATATTATACTATAGCACGTGGGTTATCCGTGTAGAATGTGAGTTGTCCGTGTAGATCCAGATACTATACTATAGTACGTGAGTTGTCCGTGCGGATCCATATATATTATACTATAGCACGTGAGTTGTCCGTGCAACACGTGAGTTTCTCGTGCGGATCCAAATATTGATACTATAGCACGTGAGTTGTCCGTGCAACACGTGAGTTGTCCGTGCGGATTATAGCGCTTGGGCTGAAGGAGCCCCTCCGGAGTCTGTACACCCCTAGTGAGCGCGGGTACCCATTGAGTGTGAGTGTTGAGGGCTGGGAGCCGAGTGGTTGAGTTGTTGTGACGAGTTGAGTAACAGTTGCTCTGAGAGGCTGTACTTGCTTTTAATTTGTTGTTGCACTTAGTTTCTATCTGTCATTGTTGTAAAATTCTCTGAAAGCTTTTATATCCGGATTACATGAACTTGAACTGTATAAAATTGATTTGACTTAAACTGCTGGATTTGAAAACATGTCTATTCTTTGCTGGAATTACTGAAAGTGAACTATAACTGTGTAGCTCGTCACTTTCTTCAGTTCTTTATTTATTATTGTTACTTACTGAGTTGGTTGTACTCATACTATACCCTGCACTTCGTGTGCAGATTCAGGTGTTCCCGGCCATAGCGGGTGTTGATTTCTTTCGCACAGTTGATTTTCCGGAGATTCAGAGGTAGCTCCCGTGTTTCGCAGGCCTTGCCTCTCCTTCCCTATCTCCTTATTTACTGCATTTGGTCTCAGACTATTATGGACTATATTTTCCAGACTTGTATTCATATTAGATGCTCATGTACTTAGTGACACCGAGTTTTGGGAGTATTTATATATGTATTTGTGAGTTTTTCTTCCGCTAAATTTAGATATTATGTTTTCAAATTTAAAAGATATGGTGGTTTATTGAGATTGTCGGCTTGCCTAGTATTGAGATAGGCACCATCACGACAGGTGAGATTTTGGATCGTGACAATTCATCACTTTGCTTATGCTTTTAAAAACAAAATATTTTATAACTCAAACACAATATTTATGTATGATTGATGTACTTAAATTTTATAGTACTACACTAGTATTAGCACCCCGCGTGGATGCGCGGACACTAACCATGTTAAATATTTCAGTTATTTAGATTATATGTAAATAATCTTAAAATTTAAACCTTCTCGATAAATATAGATAATCATTAGATATTAATTAAGAAACACTACATGAAAATGATTAAACATTTCTTATAATGTAAGTCAAAATATTATCCTGATTCAAAACTCATTTTAGTCGGCTATCTAAAATTTAAATAATTCTTTAACCACTGATTTTGTTTCCTAGTATGACCCCATTTTGATATTTGACATTACCATGTTAAATATCCGAGTTATTTGAATTATATGTAAATAACCTTAAAATATAAACCTTCTAGATAATTATAGATAATCGTTACATATTAATTAAGAAACACTATATTTTCTCAAATCTCGTAGTGATAATATTATTTTTGCAGCATTTTTATTAGTGTCATTGGAACCTAAAAATAATCACAAAGCGATATAATAACTCGTATTTATGAGCTATGGCAAAGCACAAAAGTTGGCACAATATGAACGATTCTTTGATTACGACGTGACTCTTTTACTACGACTTAAATTCTTATTTGGTATGCTATTATATTTAAAACAAATATTTCTATTTTAAAATTTCAATTTCTAAAACATTATATATTTTTCAATAATGATTATCTTTATAATTATGCAAGTGAATATATTATCCTTAATTTAAAATCCACTTTAATCGTCTATCTAAAAATTTAAATGATTCTTTGGCCGGTGAAACTTTATTTCAGTATGACTCCATTTTGAGTTTATCGATATCTCTAGCCACAGATTTTGAACTTTGAATAATCTGCATATACAAATTGTTTGTTCTTTGAATCATTAAATGTTAGATTAATTGATTATTATTATATAACATTGCATATATTTTCTTACAATTACTTAGTAATTTTTTCTCGACACCATACTTGGCTTAACCTCAATGCAAATTACTTAAATTGCATTTAAATTTAAATTCGAATATCATATAAGTTTGTTAGTAATAGTGATTCTTTTTTAAAAACGACACACAATGTAAATAAAATAAATATTCAAAGATATCCTTATCTTATAATCTATGTATTTGAGTTGAAAATAATATTTGAAATCGTTGAGATCGACTTCCAAATATTTTACACTCAACAAAGATGAAACAGGAAAATAAATAGTAGTCGTTTCTTATTTCTGATTTTTAAATTTTTCATACATTTTATTCTATATATATTTTCTTTTCTTTTACTTTTTATGTCTTTCTTTCATTTGTTACAAAAAATTAATTCATTTCGTAATAAAAGAGTTTTAATAGAAATTGTCTACATAAAAACTTTATTTATATTTTTAGTCTTTGGTTGGAATTCTGTCATATTTGTTTTTTGGCCTTATCTTATCAACCTAAGCATGTGCTCACCCAACCACTTAAATTAAAAAGTTGAGGATATGTAATTTATATATAATTCATATATAACAGGTGTATAATCATGTGTTGTCAGTCTATCATCAATGTATATTAGCTATAAAAAGTAAACAATAATTTTTGATTTTATCCATTATATGACTTTTATTATAATTATTTTAAAAACTCTCTACTAAAATTTAAAATAATCTTATCTTTTATTTTAAAAATTTATAATTTAAAAAATATAATCCCATTTCGAAATAATTTGTTTATATTTAAAAATAACTATTTCATGCCATACCATTTTTTTAACATACTTTTTTATTACACTTGAAAATCGTTATATAAACTATCAATTAGAAACCAATATCCCTCTTGTTGAATTCGAGAAAAAAATCTTTCACATAATCTAATGATTCAAAACTAATATTCTTCAACGAAAAACATACTATACCCTTGCAATGTTAGTCTGACTGCATCTAAATGAAGAGGTTTCGGCTTATACCCTTCAATTCCTAGAAGGTGTTAAATAGAAATTAATGATAGCAATTGTATAGCCAAAGTTTTATTATTTGTTTGATGTCCATTTATATAAATTGACTCTTCAAACAAACATTTTTCAAAAAGAAAAAACAACTTGTTTTGAATATTGACTGGTTTTGTTAATGTTTCTTTCTCCAGTATGTAGGTTTACTTCATTATATATGTAAGTAAATTTCTATCAACTTATAATTTTTTTTTTGTTATCTGAATAAACATAGACGTGTACCCTATATATTACATTTATTTTAAAAGAAATTCGCTTTATTCAAATCTAGCTATAGTGTTTTAAAGAACTATAATTAAAGGATTTTAAATGTAAAAGAGGTTTATAGTTATATGTAGTATTTCTTTCTTTTTTTTTTTTTGCCAGAGGCGAAGTAGTATTTAAATAATTTGAATTAAAATAACAAAAGTTCCTAATATGATTGCATATGATTATTAACCAAATTAAGTATGATAACAAGATAACAAAAGATAAATTTCTTTTTTATTTAATTCAAATTTAAAAACTTTATATATATATATATATATATATATATATATATATATATATATATATTTGTATTTGACTAACATAGTCAAATATAGAATAAAGTTATCATATACTATTGACATTTATTAGCTTGCCACTTGGCTTAGCCAGAATGCCAATTACATATGGTAACTTTATTCCTTTAATATATATATATATATATATATATATATATATATATATATATATATATATATATATATATATGCCTCGACCCTAAATTTTCTCCGTAGGATGTCGTGATGGCACCTAGTCTATAAGACTAGGTAAGCCTATCAATGCGGAATAATAATAAATATCTGATATAAATAAACTACAATTCAACAATTGCAACTCCCAAAACCCGGTAGAAATAAGTCACAAGCTTCTAAGAATTTATTCTCTAGTCTCTATACATCAGAGTCTAAAGCAAATAAGGAATACAACATAGTAAGATAGAAGGGGACTCCGGAGTCTGCGGGTGGTGGCAGATATACCTCGAAATCTCCTTGTACAACTAGTTTACTGATGTCCGGTCTTATAAGATGTACCTGGATCTACACAAAATGATGTGCAGAAGCGTAGTATGAGTACACCACAGCGATACCCAGTAAGTGCCAAGCCTAACCTCGGTAGAGTAGTGATGAGGTCAGGTTATGCCCCACTGGAGAATAAATAATGATATGGTAAAATGTTTAAATAATATAATAAGATAAAATGACAATAGAAATAAATCAAGTAGTATGTCACATTTAACTACACCAAATAATGGCAAATAAATACCTCGTGGAAACAAAACAAAGTTTCTTTTCAACTTTAAGAAAAATCACAACAAAAATCAAAGGCAACTACTACCATAAATCAATATCATCAAGGGCACTCCCGAGGTACCGCCTCGTAGTCCTAAATCATAAATAAATTCACAATATCTCATTTCCTTATCTCACCGCGGGAGCCTTCACAATTTATTTGAAAGAAAATATTTTTTCCGAAATAGCATCCTGCGTCTTAGCCAACCTTATCACATCACATGATTTCTAGTAGTTCCCCCTACTAGCCACGTGTATCAAGCCACCCTTATCTCACCACATGCGTTTCAATGCCCAGACCTTATACCACCACATGCGTATCAATATCATAATATATCACAATTTGCACCTCAACTGCTCAAATAATTTAACTTGCCAAAATAATTCAACAACAATATTTTTCCACCATAAAGAGCTCACGGCTCATGCCAAAATAATTCAGCAATAATATTTTTTCACCATAAAGAGCTCATGGCTCATGCCAAAATAATTCAACAATAATATTTTTCCACAATAAAGAGCTCACGGCTCCATTATAATGAGTACGAAAATCTTACAAAAATATTCAGGAATAAATAATTCAGCAAAATAATATTTCAAAATCTTTAATGCGTTGCTTCAATACCAAATTTGAAAATGTCAAATACTTCATATTAATAATATTAATTCAAAGAAAAATCAACTTCAAATAATGCACAGAATAAAAGAACCAAATTCCAACTAAACAGATAAAACAATTAGCAGGAAAAGGTCAAGCAAATTAAAAATCTAAATATTAAATCAATAATGAAAAATATAATATAATAAAATAATTCAATTAATGCGCAACAGTGTTCTACACAATTTAAAATATAATCTTTCATATTTAGCCCGTGTACACACTCGTCACCTCGTGTACACGACTTTCCACACATTACAATTATCAAACCTAGGGGGAATTTCCCCCACACAAAGTTAGACAAGTCACTTACCTCGACTTGCTCCAATTTAATCATGTAGTATGCCCATTCCTCGATTTTTCGACTCCAATCGACTCGAATCTAGTCATAATTAATTCGATACAGTCAACAAAAATTGTAGAATCAATTTCATAAGAAAATACTATATTTTTCAATAAAATACGAAATTAATTCAAAAATCACATGTGGGGCCCACGTCTCAAAATTCAGTGAAAGATACAAAATATTAAAATGACCCGGCCGGTCGTTTTGAGAATTAGAGCCCCGATCCCCTAATATCTTCTTTCCCCACATTTTTTTCTGGTTTTGGTATTTGCCAGAGTGATTAATTATGGAATTCGGGGAGTTTTGGGACACTTAGTCCCTAATTGTGAATTTAAGCCTTAGAATTGGACCGTAGTCAGAACTGTGTGAAGACGGATCCGGAATGTAATTCCGTCGACTCCGTTAGCTCCGTTGAGTGATTGTGATCTTAGGAGCCCGTACAAAATGTGTTTTAGAGGTCTGTAGATTTAGGCTTAAATTGGCGAAAGTTAGTTTTTCGGCATTTCGGCCGATAGTGGTAATTTTGATATCGAGCTCGAAATGGAATTCCAAAAGTGGTTGTAGGTTCATAGTGTCGTTTGTGACCTGTGTGTAAAATTTGAGGTCATTCGGACTAGATTTGATGTGGTTCGGCATCGTTTGTAGAATTTGGAAAATTCTAAATTCTTAGGCTTGAATCCGTATTTAATTCATGATTTTGGTGTTGTTCGATGTGGTTTGAAGTCTCGACTAAGTTCATATGGTGTTATAGGATTGGTTGGTATGTTTGGTTGAGGTCCCCGGGGCCTCGGGTGTGTTTCAGATGCTTAAGGGAAGGAAATGAGAATTAGGAAAAGAATCTAGCGCATTGATGGTTCTGGTGTTTCGCACCTGCGGAGGGGAGGTCCGCAGGTGCGCATGGGAAGCTCGCAAATACGGAAATGGGCTTGTCAAGCTGGGCTCACAGGTGCGGCTGGTTGTCCGCAGATACAACCCAGGGGTCGCAGGTGCGGACCCAGCCCAAGTAAGTGGACTTCGCACCTGCGATGGGTTTGTCCGTAGGTGCGTGACCGCAAGTGCGGTCCTAGGTCCGCAGGTGCGGAAATTGCTAGGTTGAAGAGGCAGATTCGAGGGTTCATTCCTCATTTTTCACCAATTCGAATTTTAGCTCGGGAGAAGGCGATTTTGCAAGGGTTTTGAAGAGGAAATCAGTGGGTAACAATTCTTAACTCTAATTCGTGTATATTTCATTAATCTATAGCAATTTTCCTTATTTAATCAAGGAATTTTGGTGAAAGAGTGGGAATTTGGGGAAAAAGTTCCCCAATTGAATTTTTGGGTTTGATCGAGTTCTAGGTGTCGGAATTGGATAATTTTTGTACGAGTGAACTCGTGAGTGAATGGGTGTTCATAATTTGTGATTTTTACCAGATTCCGAGACGCGGGCCCGGGGTGACGTTTTTGGCATTTTTCCTCATTTCACGCTTTAGCTTCGAATTAATTAGTTAAATTAGTTACTTGTAGTTATATTTATATTATGCAATTAATTTTAATAGATTCGGGCCATTTGGAGTGGGATACTCGTGGAAGCAACGTGATATCAAGTTGATTTGAGCGGTTGAGGCAAGTGGCTTGCCTAACCATGTGTTGGGGACTTTCCCCTTAGGATGTTTGATATTAATTGATGTATGGGCGCTGTTTACGTGAGGTGACGAGTACGTACACGGACGATTATTTCAAAAATCCCGTTTTTCCTTTCTAAATCATAAATTGTTTTCCCTTATTAAATTTCACTAATACGTTTAATTGTTTAGCTTAGATTAGAGAAGCATGTTTACGTGTTTTAACTGCCTATTTGACATACTGTGCGCTATGCTTAGTTAAGTCCCTACTTTCCTTATCTGTGTTCAGTGTAAACTATATAACTCGATGCCATACCTGTCATTTCATCTTGCGTTGCATATTTAAATCGGGACTACAGACGTATTTCGGGAGATCCCCGTGTCTTGCATATTTATTTTCGGACTACAGACGTATTCCGGGAGATCCCCCATCACTGCATATTTACTTTGGGACTACAGACGTATTCCGGGAGATCCCCATGTACTGCATATTCATTCGGAACTACGGGATGGTATCCTGGGAGATTCCCCATTGTGATTACCTTGTTCTGAGCTGAGGGCTCCCTTAACTGTTAAATTTTCGAGAATTTCTTTAACTGTGTTAACGTAAACTTTACTTATATCTTTAACTGTATAATTTATTATATTTACTCCGGTAGGCCTTAACCTGACCTCGTCACTACTCGACCGAGGTTATGCTTGGCACTTACTAGGTACCATTGTGGTGTACTCATGCCCTTTCCTGCACATGTTTTCGTGTGCAGATCCAGGTGCGAGCTATCAGCCTCAGGGTTAGTGCGTGCTGCTGATTCTTGGAGACTTCAAGGTACTTCTTCTTGCGTCTGCAAATCCTCGGAGTCCCTTTCTACTCCGTCGCCTAAAGACTTTCTTTATTATCTTCAGACTTTTGTATAGAGCTACATAGATTATAACAGCTTGTAACTTAGTGATATTCCGTGTTTTGGTAAATTATTTTGTATATGCCGAGTGGTACTACTTTTGGTTATTCACAATATGATGTTTATCTTTAAAATGTTGTGTTTTCTTTACATTTTCATAATATTAGGCTTACCTAGTCGTAAATACTAGGTACCGTCACGACACTTTATGGAGGGTTAATTTGGGTCATGATAAGTTGGTATCAGAGCACTACGTTCATAGGAGTCGTGAGTCACAAGCCGGTTTATTAGAGTCTCGTGGATCGGTATGGAGATGTCCGTACGTATCTTCGAGAGGCTATGTAACTGTTAAAAACAATCATATTTCTTTGATTTCCTTGTCGTGCGAGTTATTGACATCAAAAATTCTAAAATTCTATTCTAATTCTTTCTTACAGATGGTGAGAACCCGTACTGGGAGGACCGATGATTAGGCACCCGAGCCCCCTGCCAGAGCTGCCAGAGGCTGGGGTCAAGGTAGAGGACGACCACGCGGTGCAGCCCGAGCACCTGCGAGAGCTGCGTCAGAGGAGCCCCCAGCATCTCCAGCTGGAGGGCCAGCACCGGAGATCCCTATTGCTACTCCAGTCCTCCAGGAGACTTTAGCTCAGTTCATGAGCATGTTTAGCACTCTGGCTCAGGCTGGACTATTTCCGATAGCTCCCGCTACATATCAGGCCGGGGGAGGGGCACAGACTCCCGCAGCCCGCACTCCTGAGTAGAGGGTCCAGGTTGATCAGGCCCCAGAGTATATTCCTATGCCCCCAGTGGCTCCGGTTCAGCATGAGACCAGGGTAGCTGCTTCTGAGGTAGAGCAGCTCAGACTTGAGAGGTACAAGAAGTACCACCCACCTACTTTCAACGGACTAGCTTCAGATGATGCTCTGGGTTTTCTTGAGGAGTGTGATGGTATTCTCCACACTAAGGGCATTGTGGAGACGAGTGGGGTTTCTTTCACCACTTTCCAGCTGAGGGGAGCGACATATCAGTGGTGGCGCGTCTATGAGCTGAGTAGTCCGGACGAGGCAACCTCACTCACTTGGACTCAGTTTGTAGAGATGTTCTTGCGTGAGTATGTTCCTAAGAGCCTCAGGGATGCTTGGCGCACAGCGTTTGAGCAGCTACGTCAGGGTGCTATGACTGTGTCGGAGTATGCAGTCCGTTTCAGTGAGTTAGCTTGCCATGCACCGACTCTGGTTGCTACAGTTAGAGAGAGGGTTCGTCGCTTCATTGAGGGACTCCACCCCAGTATTCAGACCAGTATGGCCAGGGAGTTGGAGATGGACATCACTTATCAGCAGGCAGTGAGCATTGCAAGGAAATTGGAGGGCATGTTCGCTCGGGACAGAGAGGAGATAGAGGCCAAGAGGTCTCGAGAGACTGGTCATTATTCAGGAGCTCGTGCACTAGCAACACACTATGGTAGGGGTTTTGTGAGTCGCCTTGTTCATTCATCTCTTCTAGCAGCCAGCGGTGTTCCAACACCTCCTAGACCTCAAGAGCCCTATTATGCACCGCCAGTATCCAGTATGCCTCCAACTCGAGGTGCTATTACTAGCCAGGTTCGAGTTAGTCTCAGCCGTCGCGTCCTTCGAGGGATTATTTTGAGTGTGGTGACACCCGTCACATGGTTAGAGATTGCCCTAGAGCTAGGAGGGGTGCACCTCCACAGACTTATCAGCTTCCACGTACGCTACCGGTTCCTTCGACCATTCTTCCATCCCCATCTGCCACTCCACCTTCTCAGGAAGCTCGAGGCGGAGATCGGGTAGGTAGAGGTTGCCCTAGAGGGGGAGGCCAGACCAGGTATTATTACCTTCTAGCCCGTTCAGAGGCCGTCGCTTCAGATTCAATCATCATAGGTATCGTCCATGTCTGTCATATGAATGCATCAGTATTATTTGACCTAGGCTCTACGTATTCATATATGTCTTCTTATTTTGCTCCACATTTGGGGATATCTCGGGATTCTTTGAGTTTCCCTATTTATGTGTCTACTCCTGTGGGAGATTCTCTCATTGTGGACTGCATATATCGGTCATGTTTGATTACTCTTAGTGTTTTTGAGACCAGAACCGATTTGTTATTACTCAGTATCATAGATTTTGATGTTATCTTAGGCATGGACTGGTTGTCGCCCCATTACGCTATTCTTGATTGTCATGCTAAGACCGTGATGCTGGATATGCCAGGCTTGCCGAAATTAGAGTGGAGAGGTACCTTAGAGTATACTCCCCGCAGGGTCATTTCATTTCTTAAGGCTCATCGAATGGTTGAGAAGGGGTGTGATGCATATTTGGCCTATGTGATAGATGTCAGTATTGATACCCCTACAGTTGAGTTAGTCCCAGTAGTGGGGGACTTCCCTGATGTGTTTCCAGCTGATCTTCCGGGTATGCCGCCCGATAGAGATATTGATTTCGGTATTGATTTATTGCCGGCACTCAACCTATATCTATTCCTCCTTACCATATGGCTCCTCCTGAGTTGAAGAAGTTGAAGGAGCAGTTGCAGGGGTTACTTGATAAGGGTTTCATCAGCCCCAGTGTATCACCTTGGGGTGCTCTTATCTTATTTGTGATGAAAAAAGATGGTTCTATACGTATGTGTATTGATTATCGACAGTTGAACAAGGTTACAATGAAGAACATGTATCCTTTACCTCGCATCGATGATTTATTTGATCAGTTACAGGGTGCCAGGGTGTTTTCCAAGATTGACTTGCGTTCTGGCTATCATTAGTTGAAGATTCGGGAGTCAGATATCCCGAAGACTACTTTCTGGACCAAATATGGTCACAATGAGTTTCTTGTCATGTCATTTGGGCTGGCCAATGCCCCAGCAGCCTTTATGCATTTGATACACAGTGTGTTCCGGCCTTATCCTGATTCCTTCGTCATTGTGTTTATTGATCACATCCTGGTATATTCCCGGTCTCGAGAAGATTATGAGCAGCACCTGAGTACCGTGCTTCAGACTTTGAGGGAGAAGAGGTTGTATGCAAAATTTTCTAAGTGTGAATTTTGGCTTGATTCAGTGGCATGCATGGGCCACATAGTGTCTTGTGATGGGATCAAGTAGATCTGAAGAAGGTGGAGGCAGTGCAGAGTTGGCCTAGACCGTCATCAGCTATGGAGATCCGCAATTTCCTTGGTTTGGCAGGGTATTATCGTCGCTTTGTGGAGGGATTTTCATCCATTGAAGCACCTATGACCAGGGTGACCCAGAAGGGTGCTCCATTCAGATGGACCGAGGAGTGTGAGGAGAGCTTTCAGAAGCTCATGACAACTTTGACTACAGCCCCAGAATTAGTATTGCCTACAGGTTCGGGCTCCTACACTGTCTATTGTGATGCCTCGAGGATTGGCCTTGGAGTAGTATTGATGCAGGACCGTAGAGTGATTTCCTACGCATCTAGACAGTTGGAGGTGCATGAGAAGTCCGGTCCATGATTTCGAGTTAGCAACTATTGTTCACGCCCTGAAGATCTGACATCATTATTTGTACGGTGTTCCTTATGAGATCTACACTGATCACCGGAGTTTGCAGCACTTGTTCAGGCAGAAGGACCTTAATTTGCGTCAGCGGAGGTGGTTGGAGCTACTTAAAGACTATGATATCACTATATTGTACAATCCGGGGAAGGCCAATGTAGCGGCCGACGCCTTGAGTCGCCGGGCAAAGAGTTTGGGGAGTTTGGCATATCTTCCGGCAGCTGAGAGGCCCTTAGCCTTGGATGTTTATGCCTTAGCCAGCCAGTTCGCGAGATTGGATATTTCAGAGCCTAGCCGGGTTTTAGCTTGTGTGGTTTCTCGGTCTTCTCTTTATGACCATATCAGGGAGCGCCAGTATGGTGATCTTCATCTTCTAGTTCTTCAGGACAGGGTTCGGCGAGGTGATGCCAGAGATGTGACAATTGGTGATGATGGTGTGATGAGGATGCAGGGCCGGATCTGTGTGCCCAATATAGATGGGCTTTGGGAGTTGATTCTCGAGGAGGCCCACAGCTCGCAGTACTCCATTCATCCCGGTGCCGTGAAGTTGTACCAGGATTTGAGACAGTACTACTAGTGGAGGAGGATTAAGAAGGATATAGTTGGGTTTGTGGCCAAGTGTCTCAACTGTCAGCAGGTCAAATATGAGCACCAGAGGCCGAGTGGATTACTTCATAGGTTAGAGATCCCAGAGTGGAAGTGGGAGCTGATCACCATGGACTTTTTAGTTGGACTTCCACGGACTTTGATAAAGTTTGATGCTATTTGGGTGATCATGGATCGGCTGACCAAGTCAGCCCATTTTATTCCAGTGTTGACCATTTATTCTTCTAAGAGATTGGCTGAGATTTATATCAGAGAGATTGTACGCCTTTATGGTATTCCAGTATCCGTCATTTCAGATAGAGGTACAAAGTTCACATCACGGTTTTGGAGAGCCGTACAACATGAGTTGGGTACTAGGGTGGAGATGAGCACTACCTTTCACCCTCAGACGGACGGGTAGTCTGAGCGCACGATTCAGATTCTTGAGGATATGCTCCGTGCCTGTGTGATGGAGTTCGGAGGGTCATGGGACCAATACTTGCCACTTGTAGAGTTTGCTTACAACAATAGTTACTAGTTCATCATTCAGATGGCACCGTATGAGGCTTTGTATGGTAGGCGGTGCCAATCCCCAGTGGGATGGTTTGAGTCAGGCGAGGCCCGATTGTTGGGTGCAGACTTGGTCCAGGATGCCCTGGATAAGGTGAAGGTGATTCAGGAGAGACTTCGCACAGCCCAGTCCAGGCAGAAGAGTTATGCGGACCGGAAGGTTCATGATTTGGCATTTATGGTTGGTGAACGGGTCTTGCTTTGGGTATCGCCTATGAAGGGCGTCATGATATTCGGGAAGAAGGGTAAGCTGAGCCCGAGGTTCATTGGTCCTTTTGAGATATTGCGGAGAGTTGGGGAGGTTGCTTATGAGCTTGCCTTGCCTCCCAGCCTAGCACGAGTTCACCCGGTATTACACGTGTCTATGCTCCGAAAGTATCACGGTGATCCGACTCATGTATTGGATTTCAGCTCAGTCTAGTTGGACAAGGATCTATCTTATGTTAAGGAGCCAGTAGCCATTTTGGACAAACAGGTCAGAAAGCTCAGGTCAAAGAAGATTGCTTCAATAAAGGTCCAGTGGAGGGGTCAGCCGGTCGACAAGGCGACTTGGGAGACCGAGCAGGATATGCACAGCCAGTACCCTCATCCTTTCACAGTTTCAAGTATGTCTTTATACTCGTTCGAGGATGAACAATTGTTTTAAGAGGGGGAGGATGTAACGACCCGACCGGTCATTTTGAGAATTAGATCCCCGATCCCTTAATATCTGCTTTCCCCAAATTTGTTTATACTTTTGTGATTTGCTGGAGTGATTGGTTTTGGAATTCGGAGAGTTTTGGGATAATTAGTCCCTAGTTATGAATTTAAGCCTTAGAATTGGACCGTAGTCGGAACTGTGTGAAGATGGATCCGGAATGGAATTCAGTCGACTTCGTTAGCTCCGTTGAGTGATTTTGAGCTTAGGAGCGCGTCCGAAATGTGTTTTGGAGGTATGTAGTAGATTTAGGCTTAAATTGGTGAAAGTTAGTTTTTCGGTGATTTCGGCCGATAGTGGAAATTTTGATATCGAGCTCAGAATGGAATTCTGAAAGTGGTTGTAGGTTCGTAGTGTCGTTTGTGAACTGTGTGTAAAATTTGTGGTCATTCAGACTAGATTTGATGTGGTTCGGCGTCGTTTGTAGAATTTGGAAAATTCTAAATTCTTAGGCTTGAATCTGTGCTTAATTCATGATTTTGGTGTTGTTCGATGTGGTTGAAGGCTCGACTAAGTTCGTATGGTGTTATAGGATTGGTTGGTAGGTTTGGTTGAGGTCCCGGAGGCCTCGGCTGTGTTTCAGATGCTTAACGGAAGGAAATGAGACTTAGGAAACAAATCTGAGGCATTGCTGGTTCTGGTGTTTCGCACCTGCGGAGGGGAGGCCCACAGGTGTAGACTCGTAGGTGCGCATGGGAAGCTCGCAGATGCGGAAATGGGCTTGTCAAGATGGGCTCGCAGGTGCGGCTCGCAGAAGCGGAACCGCAGATGTGGCCCAGGGGTCACAGGTGCGGACCCAACCCAAATAAGTGGACTTCGCACCTGTGATGGGTTTGTCCGCAAGTGCGTGACTGCAGGTACGGTCCTAGTTCCTCAGGTGCGGAAATCACTGGGTTGAAGAGGCAGATTCGAGGGTTCATTCCTCATTTTTCACCAAATCGAATTTTAACTCGGAAGAAGGTGATTTTGCAAGGGTTTGGAAGAGGAAATTAGTGGGTAACAATTCTTAACTCTAATTCATGTATATTTCATTAATCTATAGCAATTTTCCTTATTTAATCAAGGGATTTGAGTGAGAGTGGGAATTTGGGGGAAAGGTTCCCCAATTGAATTTTTGGGTTTTGATCGAGTTCTAGGAGTCGGAATTGGATAATATTTGGACGAGTGAACTCGTGAGTGAATGGGTGTTCATAATTTGTAATTTTTACTAGATTCCGAGACGTGGCCCGGGGAGACATTTTGGGCGTTTTATCTAATTTCACGCTTTAGCTTCGAATTAATTAGTTAAATGAGTTACTTGTAGTTATATTTATATTATGCAATTAATTTGAATAGATTCGGGCCATTTGGAGTCGGATACTCGTGGCAAGAACGTGATATCAAGTTGATTTGAGCGGTCGAGGTAAGTGGCTTGCCTAACCTTGTGTTGGAGACTTTCCCCTTAGGATGTTTGATATTAATTGATGTGTGGGCGCGGTGTACGTGAGGTGATGAGTACGTACACAGGCTATTATTGCAAAAATCCCATTTTTCCTTTCTAATTCATAAACTGTTTTCCCTTATTTAATTGCACTAATACGTTTAATTGTTTAGCTTAGATTAGAGAAGCATGCTTACGTGTTTTAACTACCTATTTGACATTCGGTGCTCCCTGCTTAGTTAAATCCCTACTTTCGTTATCTGTGTTCAGTGTAAACTGTGTAACTCGATGCCATACCTGTCATTTCATCTTGCGTTGCATATTTAAATTGGGACTACGGATGTATTCCGGGAGATCCCCCTGTCTTGCATATTTAAATTGGGACTACAGACGTATTCCGGGAGATCCCCCTGTCTTGCATATTTATTTTGGGACTACGAACGTATTCCGGGAGATCCCCCAGTACTGCATATTTACTTTGGGACTACAGACGTATTCCGGGAGATCCCCCTATACTGCATATTCATTCGGAAGTAAGGGACGGTATCCCGAGAGATTCCCATTGTGTTTACCTTGTTCTAAACCGAGAGCTCCCTTAACTGTTAAAGTTTCGAGAATTTCTTTAACTGTGTTACCGTAAACTTTACTTATATCTTTTACTGTTTAATTTATTATATTTACTCCGGTAGGGCCTTGACCTGACCTCATCACTACTCGACCGAGGTTAGGCTTGGCACTTACTGGTACCATTGTGTTATACTCATGCCCTTTCCTACACATGTTTTCGTGTACAGATCCAGGTGTGAGCTATCAGCCTCGGGGTTAGTGCGTGCTGCTTATTCTAAGAGACTTCAAGGTACTTCTGCTTGCGTCCGCAGATACTCAGAGTCCCCTTCTACTCCCTCGCCTAGAGACTTTCTTTATTATCTTCAGACTTTTGTATAGAGCTACATTGATTATAGCAGCTTGTGCTTTAGTGATATTTCGGGTCTTGAGAAATTATTTTGTATATGCCGGGTGGTACTACTTTTGGTTATTCACAATATGCTGTTTTTCTTTAAAATGTTGTGTTTTCTTTACATTTTCGTAATACTAGGCTTACCTAGTAGTAAAGACTAGGTGCCGTCATAATACCTTACGGAGGGTTAATTTGGGTCGTGATAAATATAAACTCCCATTCAATCACGAGTCTAACCATACCAAAATAACTACATTACGTTAACAATTCGACCCTCAAATCCTCAATTCTATCCAAGAGGGTTTTCAATTTATTTCCAACTTAAATCACCAATTAAATGTTAAAAACAGTGATGGATTCGGGTAATCTAACCGAGATTGAGTTAAGAACATTTACCCCGATGTCTTCTCTAAAAATCTCCCAAAATTCGCCTCAATCCGAGCTCAAATTCGTTAAAAATGAAAAATGGGACGAAGTTCCATTTTCAGAACTTAAACATTCTGTCCAGACCTCTCTTCTATGCGATCGCGGACCAAATCTCGCGATCGCGATGTACAAAATTCCAACTCTACGCGATCGCATCCCTCTTCACACGATCGCATAGAGAAAACGCGTGGCCCAGCTTTCTCTCAGGTTTCTTCTTCGCGAACGCAGTCTTAGCCAAGCAATCGCATAGCACAACTTGCCAAGCCTACGCGATCGCTGACTCGC
Organism: Nicotiana tomentosiformis; assembly: GCF_000390325.3. Lineage (NCBI taxonomy): Eukaryota > Viridiplantae > Streptophyta > Magnoliopsida > Solanales > Solanaceae > Nicotiana > Nicotiana tomentosiformis. The sequence goes on along the minus strand of NC_090820.1, from coordinate 6,772,816 downwards.
CCATGCGATCGCATTGCACAAAATTTCAGCTGCCCAATTAACCCTACGCGATCGCATGCCTTCTGACGCGATCACGTAGAAGGAAACTAGAGCCTGCAAAAACCAGAACTTCAACTTTCAAGCCAAGTCCAAAAATGATCCGTTAAGCATCCGAAACTCACCCGAGCCCCTCGGGACCTCAACCAAATATACACCCAAGTATTAAAATATCATACAGACTTATTTGAAACCTCAAATCACATCAAACAACACTAAAATGACAAATCATACCTCAATTCAAGCTTAATGAAACTTAAGAATTTCCAACTTCTACATTCGATGTCGAAACCTATCAAATCACGTCCAATTGACCTCAAATTTTGCATACAAGTCATAAATAATGTAACAGAGCTGTGAAAAGTTTTTGAACTGGATTCTGACCCCGATATCAAAAAGTCAACTCCCCGGTCAAACTTCCAAAACTTAAAATCCTAATTTAGCCATTTCAAGCCTAATTTCCCTACAGACTTCCAAATAAAATTTCGATCATGATCCTAAGTCCAAAATCAACATACGGAGCTGTTGGAATCATCAAAATTCTATTTTGGGGTCGTTTGCACATAATTTGACTATTTGGACTTAAACTTTTAATTTTTTATCAAAATTCCATATCTCGTGCAAGGGACCTTGGAATTTGATTCCAGGAATACGCCCAAGTCCCAAATCACGATACCGGAACTATCAAAATACTAATCCAAGTCCATTTGCTCAAAATGTTGACCAAAGTCAACTCAGTTGAGTTTTAAAGCTCAAATTCATCTTTTAATTCATTTTTCACATAAAAACTTTCCAAAAACTTTTACGGACTGTGAACGCAAGTCGAGAAATGATAAATAGAGCTTTTCGATGTCTTAGAACATAGAATTAATTATTAAATTTAAAGATAATATTTTGGATCATCACAATATATATATATATATATATATATATATATATATATATATATATATATATATATTAAGCGACATGGGTACACGCATAAATCGCGTACCTTATGACTAGTAATAGTAATACATTTCTAAGAAAAGTATTCGAAGTTTTCATTTTTTATCAACTTTGACTAGAAATCCTTGAGATCTTAAAGATGTTGAAAATCCTCATTAACCAATCATGTATAGGACGTATCATTGCCGCTTGAAGTTGATTAAATGCCCTATCGACTTGCAGCTAATAAGGAAAATAGTTATAGGCAGGCCGCTTTTAAGTCGACTTTTGATACTATTGTAGTTTCAGATACACATTCTAACTTAGCTAGTGATCAAATAGACACCTCAACTCAACAAAAATGTGTCTCTTATTGCATGTATGTCATCGCATTCCTCGGGAATTTGAAACAAATTTTGCATTTTTATTGTTGCTGAAATAAAAGTGATCGCATATATTAATAAAAAAGGGATGCCCGGTGCACTACGCTCCCACTATGCACGGGGTCTGAAGAACGAACGGATTACAAGGGTCTATTGTACGCAATTTTACCCTGTATTTCTACAAGAGGATGTTTTCACGGCTCGAACTAGTGATCACATATGATTAGTATAATGTGAAACCATCATCATATGAGACATGCCATCCTTGCCTACAAGGTGGAGCCTTTTAATCATACTCAGCACAACAGCTCCATCTCTTTTTCCAATTTTTTCTTCCTGTATTTGGCCTCTTATCCTTGTCGTTCCACTTATAGACGATTACTCCAGTTCCGTCACTCCATTCTCCATCAATTCCTTGGTGAGGCAGAGCCATAGAAAATAGTCCTTTATCTCCTGTTGGTGCTCAAAAGCAAACATCCATACAGATAAGATGATCAATATTGAAATAGCAGCAAAAGAAATTAACGAATAGAAGCTAAAAAGACAAGTGACTCACTAATCATGCATCAATCTCACACAACTGATTAATTTGCCACAGTAAACACTACTGAGAAATACCTTCTATTCACTTCAAAATTGTCACGACCCAAAATCCACTATAAGTCGTGATGGCGCCTAACATCGCCGTCAAGCAAGCCGACAATAATTTACCAATTTCATTACCCATTTTAGAAATTTAAAATCAACATCTTTCGTTAATCAAATAATGTGAAATATAATTTGCATGGTGAATGATAATATGAACATGAACTACAATAACGAACTACCTGTAGTAGCCCCCAAAACCCGCTGTCACAAGTGCATGACCATCAAGTAAAGAACATAATAAAATACATGTGATGACCCAAAAATGTCATCTTTAATTTAAACGTTCATTTCTGTGTTCTATGAAGATGTTGAGAGCTTACCTGCTATGAGTTACGTATTACCTGAATAGTTGATGTTAATGGCGTTCCTTTTCTAGTAATATATTTCTTATGATGCCACTGTCAGTATTGTTTTCATGTTGTGTTACATTGATTGGATTATGTATCTGTTGTTAGGATTGATTTCTGGGATTCTCTGGCAGGTGGATAGGCCCGATTACAAAGGAAATTCTAGCAAAAATTTTGGAAATTTTGGGAGTTAGTAAAAATTCGAGAAGTTGAAATGGGTGAAAGAAAAGATAAGTTATGTTATGTATTTGGGGGCGAATTCTACTTCTCATTTGAGGACTATTAATATTATGGATACCAATTGGATATGATAACAAGTGCACGAGGCATATTATAAGTGATGTGGGGTCTAAGGAAAGGCCTAAGTCTAAGTCAAGTTGGAAAATTTCATAATAGATTAAAGTTTCATATGGGTACGCACAAGACCAAATATTGAACGAGCATATCTACCTATATATAAAGAATTATGTGATGATCTACATATAAAATGAAATATCTTCGAGTCTAGTTTCTAAAACTTCAAACCGTTCGTCATTTGGACGCTCCTACAAGAAGGTATGACCAAATTACCAAAGGCTGGCAGAATGCGCGTCTACGGCCAAATCTGCGATCGCAGAACCATTATGCTATCACAGAAGTGATTATGCGACCGCAAAACTGGTCGCAGACCTGTCCAGTGAAGCCTATTTCTGGCACCAATTTTGCGGTGCATTGTGCTACCTTCATACCCATTATGCGGTCCATTGTGCGACCGCAGACCTGATTTCGGAGGGTTAATTTTCCTATTTTCATAACCCGACCCCATTTTGATAAATAGCCATTAGGGCTTATTTTGGGGTATTTTTCTGAGAGTTTTAGACAGAGTTTCGAGCATTTTAGAGAGATAAATAGGAAACCTATCATTCTAATCATCCAATCTTACACCAATCTTCTAGAATCAAGGAAGCAAATCACAAGTTCTTCATCTAAAAGGTAAGGTTCTAACCCTTAGTCTTCAATTTCGAGTTTGGGTAAAGTCGGGTAATTGTGAGTGTGATTCTTGGATGTGAGAGTTTTAGTTATACATGCTTGTACCAATAAGGTTATCGGAAGATTGTTGAGTTAAAATAGGTAAAGATTGGATTGAAAATGGTAGAAATATTCGAAGGTTTTAATTTGAAAGGCAATCCGATGTCGGAATTCGATAATTTTGGTATGGCTGAACTCGTATCGGAACAACTATTCAGTTTTTGTGAGTTTTTCCGGGATTTAAGATATGGGTCCCACCATTGAATTTTAAAATAAATTTTGGATTTTAATCCGAAAAATTTATAATTTCATATGGAATTAGTTCCTACGATTCGTGTTGAGTATGTTGAATTGTTTGTGATTAGATTTGAAGCTTTCAGACACGAATTCGTGAGGCAAAGGTGTATTGGAATCTTGAAATTTGTTTGCAAAGCAAGGTAAGTGCAGAGGTTAACCTTGACTTGAGGGAATAGAACCATTAAATTATTTGTTATGTGAAATTCATGTGAACGACGTAGAGGCGAGATGACGAGTGTCTATACGTCGTCAAATTAATTATTTTCATAATTACTTAAAAAATCATAAATCATTTTAAATTATGAATTAATTATTATATTAATTGTTTCTCTCATGTTCTTTGCTCAATATCATGCCTTGAATCCATGCTATAATTGCTACATGCTTATTTGATTTATGTGACTTAATTGCCACTTGACGTTTAGCATACTAATTATTAAAATGCCTATTACATCCTTAATTTTCACAATTAATTGCTACTTGTCATCACTAATTTCTAATAAATTATAATTATTGTATGCTTGTTGTCTTATAATTTCATATTAATTGTTGTATTTATTGGAGTAATTTCTTTTATAAGAATTGGTAAATGAATATATTTGAGGAGCGAGTTGGACGCCGTAACAAAAATGAAAGTGAATATATTGGAGGAGCGGGTTGCACGTCGCAACAGAATTGATAAAAATGAATATATTGGAGGAGCGGGTTGCATGCTGCAACATAATTGATTGAAATAAATATATTCGAGGATTGGGTTGCACTCCACAATAGAATTGAATATGAATATATTGTGGGAACGGGTTGCACGCCGCAACGGAAACTGAATATATTGTTGGCTTCAACTGTTGAAAAGAGACACCTATTTTATTTCTATTATTGTTGTTATTATTGTTATTGCGTACAGGTTAATGTATGTGACCTGCCTTAGCCTCGTCGCTACTTCGTCGAGGTTAGGCTCGACACTTACTGGGTACATAGGTTTGGTTGTACTCATACAACAGTCTGCACTTCTTATACAGATACCAGAGTTGGTCCCAGCGGCGTATAGTAGATTTGCTCGGATTTAGCTATTCGCAAGAGACTTGAGGTATAGCTGCATGTCGTTCGCTATTCTGAAGTCCCCTTCCACTTTATCATAGTTGTGTATTTCTTTCAGACAACTTTATTTTCATTTAGAACTTTATTTGTATTATTCTAGTAGCTCGTGCACTTGTGACACCAGTTCTGGGATGTTATTCAAACATCACTATTATTATGGATTATTCACTTGATTTCAGACTTTGTATCCGCATTTGTTTCTTTGTTATTAATTAATTTAAAATAGTTTTAAAATGGCTAATATTATTCTAACGTTGGATTGCCTAGCAAGTGAAATGTTAGGCGCCATCACGACCCCAAAGATAGGAATTTCGGGTCGTGAAAAGTTGGTATCAGAGCACTAGGTTACATAGGTCTCACGAGTCACGAGCAAGCTTAGTAGAGTCTGAAGGATCGGTACGGAGATGTCTGTACTTTCTTCCAGAGCTTATGAAGTTTAGGAACAATTTCACTTCTATTCTATTCTGTCGTGCAATTTTATTCTATCATTGACGATTAAATTCTCCTATTCTTGTCCTCTTGCAAATGGAGAGAACATGCATTGCATCTAAAACTGGATAAGAGCCAGAGTCCCCAATGACAGCTAAGACTAGAGGCAGAGGTCGAGGCCGATATAGAGGCAGAGGAAGAGCTCAATCTGGAGCTCGAGCAGCAATACCTGTTGTAGAACCTTAAGTGGATTTAGAAGCGGAGGTTCCAGCTCAGACGGTACCTATTGGACCAGTTCAGGTTCAGGAAGGATTCATAGCTACTTCAGTACTTCTGGACACTATAGTCTATTTGGTGAGTCTTATGGAGGGTGTGGCCCAAAATGGTACATTTCCAGTGGCACCAACCGTCTCATAGGTTGGGGAAGGAGGATAAACTCCCACTACTCCCACTCTGGAGCAGATAGCTCCCCAGTATTTACTAGACCAACTGGTTCGCCTGCACTTACCTGGGAGCAGTTCTCACAGCTATTTTCTAGAGAAATTTATTCCTATTACTCTAAGAGAGGAGTACCACAGGGTATTCGAGCGTCTTCAGCAGGGTAGCATGACCGTCACCCAGTATGAGACTCGATTTGTGGACTTAGCACGTCATGACATCATCTTGCTTCCTAGTGAAAAGGAGAGAGTGAGGAGATTCATTGATGGACTCACTTATACTATCAGGATTCAGATGGCCAAGGAGAGAGTGAGTGATATTTCCTTCCAGACGACCGTGAAAATTGCTAGGCGATTAGTTCGTCCTCAGGAGAGAGGGCCAGCGTCAGATAAGAGGCCCCGTCATTCTAGTAATTTCAGAGGCGCCGCATCTTGAGGCATGGGTAATTATGGTAGGGGTCAGGTACCTAGAGGTGGAGGTCAAGCCGTTAGAGGTGGAGGTCAGACCGTTAGAAGTAGAGGTCAGGCCGTTAGAGGTAGAATCCAGTCAGTTAGAGGTCGTCCCAGAGGTGTAGTTCAGAGTGGTGGGGCCCAGGCCCGATTTTATGCTTTCCCATCTAGGTCTGAGGTCGAGTCATCTGACGCCGTAATCACAAGTATTATTCCAGTTTTGCCATAGAGATGCTTCCGTTCTATTTGATCAGGGATCTACTTATTCCTATTTGCCCTCCTATTTTGCTTCATATCTAGTTATGCCTCGTGATTATTTGGTTGCTTTTGTATGTGTGTCCATACCGGTGGGAGATTCTGTTGTGGTAGATCATGTCTATCGTTCGTGTGTGGTTACTATTGGGAGTCTTGAGACTAGCGTGGATCTTCTACTTCTTGATATAGTAGATTTTGATGTCATCTTGGGTATGGATTGACTGTCACCTTATCATGCTATTGGATTGTCACGCCAAAATGGTGACCTTCTCCATGCCAGGGTTACCTCGAATAGAGTGGAAAGGAACCCTTGGCCATTCCACCAGCAAGGTTATCTTTTACGTGAAAGCTCAGCGTATGGTCTAGCTTATTTGGCTTATATTCGCTATCCTAGTGTGGATATTACTTCTATGGACTCAGTACCAGTTGTTCGTGAATTTCCAGAAGTATTTCCTGCAGATTTGTCGGGGATGCCACCCGACAGATATATTGACTTCTGTATTTATTTGGCTCTCGGCACTCAGCCCATATCTATTCCACCATATCGTATGGCCCCGCCTGAGTTGAAATAATTGAAGGAGCAATTGAAAGACTTGCTTGATCAGGGATTCATTAGACTTAGTGTCTCTCCCTAGGGTGCACCAGTGTTATTTGTAAAGAAGAAAGATGGTTCAATGCAGATGTGTATAGATTATCGGTAGTTAAACAAGACTACTATCAAGAACATGTATCCATTGCCAAAAATTGATGACTTATTAAATCAGCTTCAGGGTGCCAAGGTGTTTTTAAAGATCGATTTGAGGTCTGGTTACCATCAGCTGAAGATTAGGGCATCCGATGTTCCTAAGACAGATTTTCGGACTCGTTATTGGCATTACGAATTCCTAGTGATGTCATTTGGGCTGACAAATTCCCCAACAATATTTATGGATTTGATGAACTGGGTATTCAAGCCCTATTTAGATTCTTTTGTGGTTGTATTAATTTATGATATGTTGATTTACTCCAGCAGTCGATAGGAGCATGAGCAACATATTTGGATTGTGATTCAAACTTTGAAGAATAATCATTTATATGCCAAATTTTCAAAATGCGAGTTTTGGTTAAACTCAGTTGCCTTTTTGGGGCATGTTGTATCGGCAGAAGGCATAAAGGTGGATCCTAAGAAGATTGAGGCAACTCAGAACTGACCTAGGCCTACTTCAGTTACAGAGATACAGAGTGTTTTGGGTTTGGCGGGTTATTATCGCTGGTTCGTGGAAGGGTTTTCATCTATAGTAAGCCCATTGACCAGACTGACCCAGAAAGGTGTCCTATTCAGATGGTCAGATGAGTGTGAGTTGAGCTTTCAGAAGCTCATGACTTCTTTGACTACGGTGCCAGTGTTGGTACTACCCACAGGTTCATGATCTTATACGGTATATTGTGATGCATTTCACATTGGGCTTGGTGCAGTATTAATTCAAGATGGCAGGGTGATTGCATATGCGTCGCGACAATTGAAAGTTCACGAGAAGAATTATCCTGTTCATGACTTAGAATTGGCAGCCATTGTTCATGTGCTGAAAATTTGGAGGCATTACCTTTACGGTGTCTCATGTGAGGTATTTACTGATCATCGTAGCCTACAATATATGTTCAAACAAAAAGATCTCAATTTGAGGTAGAGAAGATGGTTGGAGTTGTTGAAAGACTATGGTATCACCATTTTGTATCACCCCGGAAAGGCCAATGTGGTGGCCGATGCTTTGAGTAGAAAGGCTGTTAGTATGGGTAGACTTACGTATATTCCGGTTGATGAGAGGCCGTTAGCTGCAGATGTTCAGACTTTGTCCAATCAGTTCATGAGGTTAGATGTTTAAGAATCTAGTATGGTTCTAGCCTACACAATCGCTCGGTCTTTTTTATATGAGCGCATCAGAGGGCGACAATATGATGATCCTCATTTGCTTGTCCATAAGGACACGGTGCGACACGGTGGTGCCAAGCAGGTTGATGTGGGAGATGATGGAGTTCTGCGGATACATGGTCGTATTTGTGTTCCTAATGTGGATGGGCTTTGTGAATTAATTCTTGAAGAGGCCGACAGTTCCCAGTATTCTATTCATCTGGGTGACACCAAAATATATCAAGATTTACGACAACATTATTGGTGGAGGAGAATGAAAAAAGATATAGTTGCATATGTAGCTCACTGTCTGAATTGTCAGCAAGTTAAGTATGAGCATCAGAGACCTTGTGGTTTTCTTCAGAAGTTAGAAATTCCTGAGTGGAAGTTTTTGCAGTCGTATAACAACTTTTGCGATCGCAAAATGGTTCTGTGATCGCAGATTTGGCCACAGACTCGCATTCTGCAAGCCTTTGCTAATTTTGTCATAACTGCCTATAGGAGTGTCCAAATGACAAACGGTTTGAAGTGTTAGAAACTAGACTCGAAGATATTTCATTTTATAGGTAGAGCATCACATAATTCCTTATATATAGGTAGATATGCTCGTTCAAAATGTGGTCTTGTGCGAACATATTTGAATCTTTAATCTATTATGCAATTTTCCAACTTCACTTAGCCTTAGGCCTCTCATTAGACCCCACATCACTTATAATATGCCTCGTACACTTGTTATCATATCCAATTGGTATCCATAATATTAATAGTCCTCAAATGAGATGTAGAGTCCGCCCCCAAACACATAACATAACTTATCTTTTCTTTCACCCATTTCAATATCTCGAATTTTTACTAACTCCCAAAATTTCCAAATATTTTGCTAGAATGTCCTTTGTAACTGGGCCTATCCACCTGCCAGAGAATCCCAAAAACCAATCCTAACAACTCACGCATAATCCAATCAACATAACACAACATGAAAACAATACTGACAGTGGCATCATAAGCAATACATTACTAGAAAAGGAACATCATTAGCATCAACTATTCAGGTGATACGTAACTCATAGCAGGTAAGCTCTCAACATCTTCATAGAACACAGAAATAAACGTTTAAATTAAAGATGACATTTTTGGGTCATCACAATCTTCACCTCTAAAACAAACGTCCGTCCTCGAATGGAATTAGAAAAGTACCTGAGCTGGTGAAAAGATATGAATATTTGCTCTATATGTCCGACTCAGACTCCCAGGTAGCTGCCTCAATTGGGTGACCTCTCCATTATACCCGAACTGAAGGATAACCTTAGACCTCAACTGACGGACATGCTGAGCTAGAATAGCTACCGGCTCCTCCTCATTAGTCAAATCTTTGTCCAATTGAACTAAGCTGAAGTCTAACACATGGGACTAATCACCATAATGTATCAATTAGGTTGTGGGAAGATTGTTGAGTTGAAATGGGTAAAGATTGGATTGAAAATGGTAGAAAACGTCAAAGACTTTAATTGAGGAGTTGTAAGGCAATCCGATATCGAACTTCGATAATTTTTGTATGGTTGAACTCATACCGGAACATGCGTTCGGATTTTGTGAGTTTTTCCGCGATTCGAGACGTGGGTCCCACCATTGACTTTTAAAATAGATTTTAGATTTTAATCCGGAAAATTTATAATTTCTTTTGGAATTAGTTCCTACGATTCGTGTTGAGTATGCTGAATTGTTTGTGATTTAGATTTGAAGATTTCAGACACGAATTCGCGAGGCAAAAGTGTATTGGAATCTTGAAATTTGTTTGCAAAGCGAGGTAAGTGTCGTGGTTAACCTTGACTTGAAGGAATAGAACCCTTAAATTATTTGTTATGTGAAATGCATGTGAAAGACGTATAGGCGAGGTGACGAGTGTCTATAGGTCGCCAAATTAATTGTTTGCATAATTACTTGAAAAATCATAAATCATTTTAAATCATGAATTAATTATTATTTTAATTGTTTCTCTCATGTTTTTTTCTCAATATCATGCCTTGAATCCATGCTATAATTGCTACATGCTTATTTGATTTATGTGACTTAATTGCCACTTGACGTTTAACATACTAATTATTAAAATGCCTATTACATCTTTAATTTCTACAATTAATTGCTACTTGTCATCACTTATTTCTAATAAATCATAATTATTGTATACTTGTTGTCTTATAATTTCATATTAATTGTTGCATTTATTGGAGTAATTTCTTTTATAAGAATTGTTAAATGAATATATTAGAGGAGCGGGTTGCACACCGCAACAAAATTGATTGAAATGAATATATTGGAGGAGTGGGTTGCACGCCGTAATAGAATTGATTGAAATGAATATATTGGAGGATCGGGTTGCACGCCGCAATGGAAACTGATTGAAATAATAATTGGTTATAACTACCGAGTTGGCTTCAACTATTGAAAAGAGACACTTGTTTTATTTCTATTATTTTCTTTATTATTGTTATTGCGTACATGTTAATGTATGTGACTTGCCTTGCCTCCTCACAACTTTGTCGAGGTTAGGCTCGGTACTTACTGGGTACATGGGGTCGATTGTACTCATACTACATTCTGTACTTCTTGTGCAGATACTGAAGTTGGTCCCAGCGGTGTATAGTAGATTTGTTCGGATTCAGCTATTCGCAGGAGACTTGAGGAATAGCTCCATGGCGTTCGCAGTTCTGAAGTCACCTTCCACTTTATCATAGCTGTGTATTTCTTTCAGACAACTTTATTTTATTTAGACCTTTATTTGTATTATTCTAGTAGCTCGTGCACTTGTGACACCAGTTCTTGGATGGTATTTAAACATCGCTATTATTATGGATTATTCACTTGATTTCAGACTTTATTTCCACATTTGTTTCTTTGTTATTAATTAATTTAAAATAGTTTTAAAATGGCTAATATTATTCTAATGTTGGCTTGCCTATCAAGTGAAATATTAGGCGTCATCACGGTCCCAAAGGTGGGAATTTCGGGTCGTGACAATACAACATATGTCTAGAATACAAATTAGATAGGAGAATGTAATAACTCTGATGGAGACTTTGTATGTTGTGGATTCGTAACGTGGAATGCAAATCACCGTATGTCCCCGCATTAGCCGTGCCTCTGCGCCCAAAAGACCACTAGACATATATATATACATGTACAAAATGTGCAGCAAGTGTAGCATGAGTACATAAATTAACGCGTACCCAGTAAGTATCGAGTCTAACCTCAAAAACGTAATGATGAGACGTCGACATCGATACTTACTAAAGGCCCAATAAGGGAATATAATAAAAACGTGAGCAAATATGAAGCATACAGAAATATTGTGGTAAATTTGTAAGTTACATAATCTTCCAAATATTTATTTTTAAAGTATAAATTTCTAAATCTCGTATTCTGCATTAGCATCTCGTAAATGTCAAGTACCAATATCAAATAAAAAAGAAATACCATATAAGGAGTCAGGCATCAATGGAAAGATTTCTCTCAAGAATATTCAAACTACTAGCTATATAACGCATGATTCTGCCGAGGTCGTTCGGCCCGATCCAGAATAATGTGTACACTGCCAAGTGAGGAGCGGCACGATCCATAGATGCATCTATATTGCAGAGGCATTCGGCCAGCTCCACAATAAAGGAGGACAATTTATGAACCTCCAGAATGAGAAGCTATCACGAGGCTAACGCGTAAGAATGTACAATTTCTATTAACGGTCGAGTAACTTGCACAAAAATTAAAGTACGTGAAATTTCGGTCTTTTACTATTTCCTCTAACAATTTCCAATATAATTTAGGTATTTCAATTAACAAAGGATGCAATCATTACAAGTAATTCATGATTTGGATCCTAGGCTACCCGAACATAATCATAATTAGTAGCTACGCATGGACTCTCGTCATCTCGTACGTGTGTAGCCCCCACAATTAGCAACATATATTAATTTCAATCACCTATGGGGTAAATTTCATCTTACAAGGTTAGACAAAAGACTTACCTCGTTGTGAAGTTACATAGCCGGCTCCAACACCACTCTAACACCTCAAACCAATGCTTGTCGATCCAAAACTATGCAAATAATGTGCAAACCAATCAAAATATATTCTAATACCCACAATAAATTAATTTATAACAATTCCCAACTTCGCTCGAAAGTCGATAAAACCAACCCTCAGGCTCACATGCCCGGATTCTGAAAATTTTCGAAGATAACTTTACTCATAACACCACGAACTCAAATATATAATTTATTCTCAATTCCATGTCCAATTTCGTGGTCAAAATCCAAAAATACCAAATTCTAGGTTTTTCCTTCAAAATCCCAATTTATACTAATTTTCATGCCTAAACCAAAATACAAACCATGTATTTAACTTGCAATAGGTGGGAATCACTTACCTCGTGTTGCTTCATGAAAATACCTCCTTGAAGCTCTCCACAATTGCCCCAACCAAGTGAAAAATGAGAGAAGAAGAGCCAATTCACGCTCTTAAAATGATTCTGCCCAACGATATTTTCACACCAGCAAGTTAGTAGCCGCTCCTGCGGCTCCGCACCTGCGAAATTCCATCGCAGGTGCGGCTTTATAATGACCCGACCGGTGGTTTTGGGGTGTTTTTGGACACTTAGTCCCTAAATGGAGGTTTAAGCCTTAAGATTTGGACCGTAGTCAGAACTGTATAAAGAAGACTCTGGAATAGAGTTCTAGTGGTTCTGTTAGCTCCGGTAGGTAATTTTAGACTTAGGGGCGTGTCTGGATAGTGTTTTGGAGGTCCGTAACTTATTCAGGCTTGAAATGGCGAAAGTTGAAGTTTTAGAGATTTGGACCGGTAGTTGAAATTTTGATATCAGGATCGGATCCCGATACCGGAAGTTGGAGTAGGTCCTAAATTTGAATATGACTTGTGTGCAAAATTTGGGGTCAATCGGACGTGGTTTGGTTGGTTTCGGCATCGGTTGTCGAATTTGGAAGTTTTAAGTTCTTTAAGTTTGAATCGGAGGATGAATTGTGATTTTAGCGTTGTTTGATGTGGCTTTAGGGCTCGACTAAGTTCGTATGGTGTTTTAGGATTGGTTGGTATATTCGGTTAAGGTCCAGGGGTCCTTGGGGTGATTTGGGTGGTTAGTGGCTTGATTGGAGTTAGGAATTTGCAGCTGAAGTGCTGTTGCTACTGGTGTAACCGCACCTGCGGAGTGGGGACCGCACCTACGGAGTGGGGACCGCAGGTGCGAGCCCGCTGAAGTGAAGGAGGAGTTGCAGATGTGGCCAAGAAGGAGCTGGGAAGGAACCGCAGGTACGAAGATTTTCCTGCACCTGCAAGAGTCACAGATGCGGGCAGCTGGGCACAGGTGCGAGGGGGAGCGGTAGGTGCGATGCATTTCCGCACCTGCGGTAGTCGCAGAAGCGGTCGCATAGCTGCAAGAGCGAAGCTTGGGATTCTAAGTGGAATCCGCACCTACGATGGTATTTCCATAGGTGCGGCATCGCAGATGCGACAGAGAGTCCGCAGGTGCGAGAGTTCTGGATAGAACACTTAAATGCAAGGGTTCGCGAGTTTTGCTCATTTTCGACATTTTGATCTCGGGTTTGGCGATTTCTTGAGAGCATATTTGAGGGGTTTCTTAAGGTAAGTCCCCTGTGTTTATTTTTCGTTAATAGTCTTGCTTCCCCAATTATGTTTCCACCTAATTAGTGTGTATTTAAGGTAGAATTTAGGAGTTTGAGACTAGGGATTTGGAAAGTTTGATTTGTGGATTTGAAGGACCATTTGGTGTCAGATTTTTGTAAATTTGATATGGTTAGACTCATGAGTGAATGAGTACTCATATTTTATGACTTTTACCTGATTCCGAGATGTGGGCCCGGGTCGACCTTTTAGGGCGAATTTCGGAATTCTTATTAAAAAGTTTGATTTCATTAATTAGATTAGTTTATTATAGTTGTATTTATTATATGTAATTATTTTTGGCTAGATTTGGGCCATTCGGAGTCAGATATTCGTGGAAAAGGCATTGTTATCGATTGATTGAGCTTGGTTTGAGGTAAGTGGCTTGCCTAACCTTGTGTGGGGGAAATCTTCTTAGGATTTGGTACTGTTTTGATAAGTGAGCGTCGTGTACGTAAGGTGACGAGTACGTACACGGGCTAATTGTTGTAAAAACCCCAATTTATTTTACTGAGTAGTAATCGATTATTCTTTTAAATTGTGTTATACCATTTAAATGAGTATTAGCATGTCTTCATTCTTAATTGAGCTATCCCAATATGTGTATCTATCTTGTTTTGTCTAATATCGTATGTCTACGTGCTTTAGATGCTTAATTGAACTCTGTGAAGCATGCCTAGTTGATTTCCTATTTTTCCTTGACTTTTACTTAGTCTAAATTGTAGGATTTCATGTTGTAGCTGTTAATTCTATTGTGTGAGCCGTGTATTTACTTTGGGACTACGGAACGGTATTTCGGGAGATCCCCCTGGATATTTACATTGGGAATATAGAGCGGTATTTCGGTAGATCCCCCCATCTTGCATATTTACTTTGGGACTATGGAACGATATTCTGGGAGATACCCCTCTCTTGCATATTTACTTTGGGACTACGGAATGGTATTTCGGGAGATCTCCCTGTCTTGCATATTTACTTTGGGACTACGGAACGGTATTCCGGGAGATCCCCCTGGACATTTACGTTTGGGATTATGCGACGATATCTCGGGAGATCCTCTGGTATATTTCTGTGTAGTGAGTTGTTACCTTCTATGAATTCTTTCTTGTTAAATTTCAGTCCTTATTTTACTGCTATATTTTATTATTGCCTTGCTTTATTATTATATATATTCCAGTAGGGCCCTGACCTAACCTCGTCACTGCTCCACCGAGGTTAGGCTTATCACTTACTGGGTACTGATTATGGTGTACTCATGTTACTCTCTGTACATGTTTTTCGTGTGTAGATCCAGGTGCTCCTTATCAGCCGGGATAGCTTTGGAGACTTCAAGGTATATCTGCCACGTCCACAGACCTCAGAATCCCCTTCTACTCTTCCACATGTCTATTATCTTCTGTATTTATCTTTTGTTAGACTCTGATGTATAGAGACACTTGATTTTCCTTCTATAGTTTGTGATTCACGATGTTCCGGGTTTTGGGATTGTTGTGTATTTTTGAATAGTTGGTTAAATTTATGTTTTCATTCATTATTCGACAAATGTTAGGCTTACCTAGTTGTAAAGACTAGGTGCCGTTACGACGTCACACGGAGGGGAATTTGGGTCGTGACAAGTTGGTATCAGAGCTCTAGGTTCATAGGTATTGTGAGTCACAAACCGGTTTATTAGAGTCTCGCAAATCGGTATGTTGACGTCTGTACTTATCTTCGGGAGGCTATGGAACTGTTAGGAAAATTTCATTACTTTGATTCCTTGTAATGCGAAAATTGTTGACTTCAAAAATTCTAAACTTCTGTATTCTATTCTCTCAGAGATGGTGAGGACACGTACATGTGGATCAGATGACCAGATACTCATGCCCCCTGCTAGAGCCGCGAGAGGCCGGGGCTGGGGTAGAGGCCGAGGATTTCCACGTAGTGCATTGGTACAACCTCTGAAACCTGCTACAGAGGAGCCCCCAGTAGCTCCAGCTGGAGGGCAGACACCTGAGGCACCTGTTTCTTCACAATCCCTCCAGGAGACTCTAGCCTAATTTCTGAGCATGTTCAACACGTTAGCTCAGGCTGGATTGATTCCACTAACTCCTGCCACATCTCAAGCCGGGGGAGGAGAACAGACTCCCGTTGCTGGTACTCCAGAGCAGTGGGTTCAGGCCGACCAGGTTCCAGAGGTTGTACCAATGCAGCCAATAGCTCCAGCTCTACCCGAGGTTAGGGCAGCAGCTTCTGAGGTTGACCAGCTCAGACTTGAGAGGTATAAGAAGTACCACCCACCTACCTTCAGTGTATTAGCTACATGTGATGCTCAGGATTTTCTGGAGGAGTGTCATATTCTCCGTATTGTGGGCATAGAAGAGTTGGGTGGAGTTTCTTTTACTACATTCCAACTTAGAGGAGCAGCCTATCAGTGGTGGAATGCTTATGAGTTGAGTAGTCCGGCTAAGGCAACTTCACTTACATGGGCTCAGTTCTCGGACATGCTTTTTGAGAGAGTATGTCCCTCAGAGCCTCAGGGACTCATGGCGCGCGGTGTTTGAGCAATTGTGCCAGGGTGCTATGACTGTGTCAGAGTATGCAGTTTGTTTCAGTTATTTGGCCCGACATGCACCGGCCTTGGTTGCCACAGTTCGAGAGAGGGTTTGACGGTTTATTGAGGGACTACACCCCAGCATCCGGATTAGTATGGCGAGGGAGTTGGATATTTCTTATCAGTAGGCTGTGAGTATTGCCAGGAGATTGGAGGGCATGCTTGCCCAGGATAGAGAGGAGAGAGAGGCCAAGAGGTCTCGAGAGACTGGTTATTATCCTGGAGCTCGTGCCCCAGCAGCTCACTATGGTAGGGGTTATGTGAGCCGCCCCGTTCATTCAGCTCTTCCAACTGCCAGTGGTGTTCCAGCTCCTTCTAAACCCCAGGAGCCTTATTATGCACCACCAGTATCTAGTGTGCCTCTTACATGGGGTGTTCCTAGCGGCCAGTCTAGCAGACCTTGCCCGAGCCAGTTACAGCAGCCAAGCCCTCCTAGAGCTTGTTTTGAGTCTGGTGACACTCGCCATATGGTGAGGGATTGCCCCAGATTTAGGAGGGGTGCACCTCCTCAGACTTCTCAGCCACAACATGCTCCACCGGGTCCTCAGGCTATGATTATAGCACCAGCTTCCCCCCCACCTGCTCAGCCAGCCCGAGGTGGAGGTCGGGAAGGTAGAAGTTGACCTAGAAGGGGAGGCCAGGCCAGATATTATGCCCTTCCTGACCATATAGAGGCAGTCGCTTCTGATTCTGTCATTACAGGTATTGTTCTAGTCTGTCATAGAGATGCGCCGGTATTATTTGACCCAGACTCTACATATGCTTATGTGTCCTCTTATTTTGCCCCGTATTTAGGCGTATCTCGAGATTCTTTGAGTTCCTCTGTTTATGTGTCTACTCCTGTGAGAGATTCTCTTGTTGTGGACTGCGTGTATCGGTCGTGTTTGATTGCTCTTAGTGGTTTTGAGACCAGAGCCGATTTATTATTGCTCAACATAGTGGACTTTGATATTATTTTGGGCATGGACTGGTTGTCACCCCATTATACTATTCTTGATTGTCATGCTAAGATCGTGATGCTGGCTATGCTAGGTTTACCGCGATTAGAGTGGAGAGGTACCTTAGAGTATACTCCCAGCAAAGTTATTTCTTTTCTTAAAGCTCAACGAATGGTTGAGAAGGGGTGTGACGCGTATCTAGCTTATGTGAGAGATGTCAGTATTGATACCCCTACAGTTGAGTCAGTTCCAGTAGTGAGGGACTTTCCAGATGTGTTTCCAGCTAATCTTCCGTGCATGCCGCCCGACAGATATATTGATTTTGGCATTGATTTGTTGCCGGGCACTCAACCCATCTTTATTCCTCCATATAGTATGGCTCCTTCTAAATTGAAGGCGTTCAAGGAGCAGTTACAAGAATTGCTTGATAAGGGCTTCATTTGGCCCAGTGTATCACTTGGGGTGCTCCCGTCTTATTTGTGAAGAAGAAGGATGGTTCTATACGGATGTGTATTGATTACTGCCAGATAAACAAAGTCACAGTTAAGAACATATATCATTGCCTCGTATTGATGACTTATTTGATCAGTTACAGGGTTCCAAAGTGTTTTTTAAGATTGACTTACGTTCAGGCTATCATCAGTTGAAGATTCAGGAGCCTGATATCCCAAATACTGCTTTCAGGACTCGGTATAGCCACTATGAATTCCTTGTGATGTCTTTTGGGCTGACCTATGCCCCAGCAGCTTTTATGCACTTGATGCACAATGTGTTCCGGCCTTAATTTTAATTCATTCGTCATTGTGTTTATTGACCACATTCTGGTGTACTTCCGGACTCGGGAAGATCATGAGCAGCATTTGAGGACTGTGCTTCAGATTTTGAGAGAAAAGAAGTTGTATGCAAAATTTTCTAAGTGTGAGTTTTGGATAGACCTAGTGGCATTCTTGGGCCATGTAGTATCGAGTGATGGGATCCAGGTGGATCCGAAGAAGATTGAAGCAGTGCAGAGTTGGCCCAGACTGTCCTCAGCTATAGAGATTCGGAGTTTTCTTGGCTTGGCAGGGTATTACCGTCACTTTGTAGAGGGATTTTCATCTATTGCAGCACCTATGACCAGGCTGACCCAGAAGGGTGCTTCGTTCAGGTGGATAGAGGAATGTGAGAAGAGCTTTCAGAAGCTCAAGACAACTTTGACTACAGCCCCAGTATTGGTATTGCCTAGCAGCTATTGTTCATGCCTTGATGATTTGGCGGCATTATTTGTACGGTGTTCCTCGTGAGATTTACACCGATCATCGAAGTTGCAGCATCTGTTCAAGCAAAAAGATCCTAACTTGTGTCAGCGGACGTGGTTGGAGCAACTTAAGGACTATGATATCAACAATTTATACCACTCGAGGAAGGCCAATGTGGTGACCGATGCTTTGAGCCGCCGCGCAGAGAGTTTGGGAGTTTAGCATATCTACTAGCAGTAGAGAGGCCCATGGGTTGGATGTTCAGGCCTTAGCCAGCCAGTTTGTAAGATTGGATATTTCTGAGTCGAGTCGAGTATTGGATTGTATGATCTCTCGATATTCTCTTTATGATGGTATCAGGGAGCGTCAGTATGATGTCCCACATCTGCTTGTCCTTAAGGACATGGTACAGCACGGTGATGCTAAGGAGGTCACTATTGGGGATGACGATGCATTAAGGATACAGGGCAGGCTATGTATGCCTAATGTAGATGGTTTGCGTGAGTTGATTCTTCAGGAAGCTCATAGCTCGTGCTACCCTATTCATCCGGGTGCCGCGAAGATGTATCAGAACTTGAGGCAGCATTACTAGTAGAGGAGGATGAATAAGGACATAGTGGAGTATGTGGCTCGGTGCCTAAATTTCCAGCAGGTGAAGTATGAGCATCAGCGGCCGGGTGGGTTACTTCAGAAGTTAGAGATTACGGAGTGGAAATGGGAGCGGATCACTATGGATTTCGTTGTTCGACTCCCACAGACTCAGCGAAGGTTTGATGCAGTTTGGGTGATTGTAGATAGGCTGGCCAAGTCAGCTCATTTCATTCCTGTGATGACTACATACTCTTCCGAGCATCTAGCTCGAATTTACATCCGCGAGATCATCACACTTCATGGCGTACCGGTATCTATCATCTATGACCGGGGTACGCAGTTTACATCACGGTTCTGGAGAGTTGTACAACATCAGTTGGGTACTTAGGTTGAGTTGAGCACAACATTTCACACTCAGACGGACGGACAGTCCGAGCGCACTATTCAAATACTGGAGGATATGCTTCGTGCATGTGTGATAGATTTTGGGGGTGCTTGGGATCAGTTCTTGCCACTTGCAGAGTTTTCCTACAATAATAGTTATCAGTTGAGCATTCAGATGGCATCACATGAGGCTCTGTATGGTAGGCGGTGTCGGTCCCCAGTTGGTTGGTTCGAGCCGAGGGAGGCTATATTATTAGGTACAGACATGGTTCAGGATGCCCTGGATAAGGTGAAGGTGATTCTAGATCGAATTCGCACAGCCCAGTCCAGACAAAAGAGTTATGCGGATCGGAAGGTTTGCAATGTTGGATTCATGGTTGGAGAGCGGGTCTTGCTCCGAGTTTCGTCTATGAAGGGCATTATGAGTTCGGGAAGAGCGGTAAGTTGAGCCTGAGGTTTGTTGGTCCCTTTGAGGTGTTGCGGTGAGTTAGGGAAGTTGCTTATGAACTTTCCTTACCTCCCATTCTAGCAGGTGTTCATCCGGTATTTTATGTTTCGATGCTCCGAAAGTATCACAGCGATCCCTCCCATGTGTTGGATTTCAGCTCAGTCCAGTTGGACAAGGATCTATCTTATGTTGATGAGCCAGTGGCTATTTTAGACAGGCAGGTCAAAAAGCTAAGGTCAAAGAACATTGCTTCTATGAAGGTTAAGTGGAGGGGACAACCGGTCGAGGAGGCGACTTGGGAGACCGAGCAGGATATGCGCAGCCGTTATTCTCACCTTTTCACCACTTCATGTATATCTTTATGTTCGTTCGAGGATGAACGATTATTTTTCAAGAGGAAGGATGTAACGACACTGGTCTTTTTGAGAGTTATATACCCGATCCCCTATTAACTGCTTCTTCCATATCTATTTCTTCTATTGTATATTGCCGGGAGGTTTTGTTATGGTTTTTGGAGTGTTTTGGCACACTTAGTACGTAAATGGAGGTTTAAGCCTTAAGATTTGGACCGTGGTCGGAACTGTGTGAAGACCACTCCGGAATAGAGTTTTGTTGGTTACGTTAGCTTTGTTAGATGATTTTGGACTTAGGGGCGTGTCTGGATAGTGTTTTGGAGGTCCGTAGCTTATTTAGGCTTGAAATGGCGAAAGTCAAATTTTTGAAGATTTGGACCGGTAGTGGAAATTTTGATATCGGGCTTGGATCCCAATTCCGAAAGTTGGAGTAGGTCCATAATGTTGAATATGACTTGTGTGCAAAATTAGGGGTCAATCGGACGTGGTTTGGTTGGTTTCAACATCGGTTGTCGAATTTGGAAGTTTCAAGTTCTTTAAGTTTGAATCAGAGGAGGAATTGTGATTTTAGCATTGTTTGATGTGGTTTGAGGGCCCGTCTAAGTTCGTATGGTGTTTTAGGATTGGTTGGTATGTTTGGTTGAGGTCCCGGAGGCCTGGGGGTGATTTTGGGTGGTTAGTAGCTTGATTGGAGTTAGGAATTTGCAGTTGAAGTGCTACTTCTACTGGTGTAACCGCACCTGCAGAGTGGGGACCACAGGTGCAAGCCCGCTGAAGCGAAGGAGGAGTCACAGATGCGGCCAAGAAGGATCTGGACAGAAACCACAAGTGCGAAGAATTTCCCGCACCTGCGAGAGTCGCAGATGCGGGCAGCTGGGCGCAGGTGCGAGGGGGAGCCGCAGGTGCGATGCATTTTCGCACTTGCGGTAGTCGCAGAAGCGGTCGCATAGCCGCAGGAATGGAGCCTGGGATTCTAAGTGAAATCCATACCTGGGATGGTATTTCCGCAGGTGCGGCATCGCAGATGCGATAGAGAGTCTGCAGGTGCGAGATTTCTGGACAGAACACTTAAATGCAAGGGTTCACGATTTTTGCTCATATTCAACATTATGAGCTCGCGTTTGGAGATTTTTTGAGAGCATATTTGAGGGGTTTCTTGAGGTAAGTCCCTTGTGCTTATTTTTGTCAATAATCTTTCTTCCCCATTTATTCTTCCACCTAATTAGTGTGTGTTTAAGGTGGAATTTGGGAGTTTGAGACTAGGAATTTGGAAGTTTGATTTGTGGATTTGAAGGACCATTTGATGTCGAATTTTAGTAAATTTGATATGGTTAGACTCATGAGTGAATGAGTGTTCATATTTTGTGACTTTTACCCGATTCCGAGACGTGGGCCCGAGTCGACCTTTTAGAGCGAATTTTGGAATTCTTATTAAAAATTTTGATTTCATTAATTAGATTAGTTTATTATAGTTGTATTTATGATATGTAATTATTTTTGGCTCGATTTGGTCCATTCAGAGTCAGATATTTGTGGAAAAGGCATTGTTATCGATTGATTGAGCTTGGTTCAAGGTAAGTGGATTGCCTAACCTTGTGTGGGGAAATTCCCTTAGGATTTGGTACTATTTTGATATGTGAGCACTGTGTACGTAAGGTGACGAGTACGTACACAGGCTAATTATTGTAAAAACCCCGATTTATATTACTAAGTAGTAATATGTTCTTCTTTTAAATTAAGTTATACCGTTTAAATAAGTATTAGAATATCTTCATTCTTAATTGAGCTATCCCAATATGTGTAGCTATCCTGTTTAGTCTAATACCGCATGTCTATGTGCTTTAGCTACTTAATTGAACTATGTGAAGCATGCCTAGTTGATTTCCTATTTTTCCTTGACTTGTACTTAGTCTAAATTGTACGATTTCGTGTTAATTCTACTGTCTGAGCCGTGTATTTACTTTGGGACTACAGAACGTTATTCCGGGAGATCCCCCCTGCATATTTACTTTGGGACTATGGAACGGTATTGTGGGAGATCACCTCGTCTTGAATATTTACTTTAGGACTACGGAACGGTATTCTGGGAGATCCCCCTGTCTTGCATATTTACTTTGGGACTACGGAACAGTATTTCGGGAGATCCCCCTGCACATTTACTTTTGGGAATACGAGATGGTATCTCGGGAGATCCTATGGTATATTTCTGTGTACTGAATTGTTACTTTCTATGAATTTTTTCTTGTTAAATTTCAGTCCTTATTTTACTGCGATATTTCATTCTTGCCTTACTTTATTATTATATATATACCAGTAGGGCCCTGACCTGACCTCGTCACTATGCGACCGAGGTTAGGCTTGGCACTTACTGGGTACAGATTGTGGTGTACTCATGCTACTCTCTGTACATGTTTTTCATGTGCAAATCCACGTGCTCCTTATCAGCCGCGCTAGCAATGAGCCGGGATAACTTTGGAGACTTCAAGATATATATGCCGCGTCCGCAGACCTCAGAGTCCCCTTCTACTCTTCCCCATGTCCATTATCTTCTATATTTTTCTTTTGTTAGACTCTGATGTAAAGAGACACTAGATTTTCCTTCTGTAGTTTGTGATTCACGATCTTCTGGGTTTTGGGATTGTTGTGTATTTTTGAATAGTTGTAGAGACTAGGTGCCGTCATGACATCACACAGAGGGGAATTTGGGTCGTGATAGGCTTTAACCCAACCTAGTAGCCTCTGCTTTTCCGGCCCATATAGCACTTTTGCCCTTCCTCTTCTACGGACAACAAGCGATTCTACGCTCACGCACTTGCATGTCAAAGCCCGCTCCTACGGCCCCAGGCCTTCTTGGCCAAATCCGTTTTCTCGATTTCCCCTCCGCATATGCAGCTTCACAGGTGCTTACAATTCCTCGCACCTGCGCTTGTGCCCAGCTCGCCCAAAATAGCTTTTGCGACCCTCTTGGTCGCTTCTGCGGCTTCGCACCTGCGGCCAAAACCTCCCAGGTGCGGTTACACCACATGCCAGTCGCTTCAGCATTTTCATAAGGCCAATTGCAACACGTTAACCATCTGGAATCCACCCGAGCCCCTCGGGACCTTAACGAAATATACCAACACAACCCAAAATACAACACGAACTTAGTTGAACCTTCAAATCACGTCAAATAACATCAAAATCATGAATCGCACCTCGAATCAAACTTATAAACTTTCAAATTTCCATATTCTATATCTTATGCCAAAACGTATCAGATCAAGTCCGATTGACCTCAAATTTTGCACACATGTCATAATTGACATTACGGACCTACTCCCACTTCCAGAATTGGAATCCGACCCCGATATCAAATAGTCCACTCCCGGTCAAACTTCCCAAAAATCATCAATTTTCCAACTTTCACTAACTGACGCCGAAAGGACCTACAGACTTCCAAGTAAATATCCGGACACTCTCCTAAGACCGAAATCACTATATGGAACTATTCTCAGGCTTGGAATACCAGACGGACACAGATAAATTCTAAATCCATTGCAAACCAAACTTAGAAAATTTGTAAACCTTCAAAATGCCAGCCTTCCATAATAAGCGTTGAAATAGTCTCGGGCTACCCGACACTCGACTCGAAGATACACCCAAGTTCGAAATCATCATGCGAACCTATTAGAACCTTCAAATCCTAATTCCGAGATCATTTATTAAAAATCCAAACCTTAGTCTATTTTCCAACTTAAAACTTCCGAATTCAGAATTTTCTTTCCAAATCAACTCTGAACTTCCCAAAATTCGATTCCGACCACACGCACAAGGCATGATACCTGAAGTGAAGCTACTCAAGTCCTCAAACTGTTAAATGACGTGCTAGATCTCAAAATGACTGGTCGGGTTGTTACATTCTCCCCCACTTAAACATACATTCATCCTCGAACGTGCTAAGAACTGCTCCATAGTTATCCAAAATCACTGTTTATCACCTCGTGAACCTTCCCCATGCCATCACAATCCCAGTTTGGCACCTCAGCTCGAGCCGGACAGAAGGCCCTCCCTTTTATTCAATCAATAAGCCTTAGAACCAAATTCCAACCTTCAAATTTTCTTTACAATACCTGATTCTAACATACGAACACCGTATCAATCAATACACACTATATTAAAACATGATTGTGCATATGTGCTGAAATTACACCACATACCACATAATTCGCATGACCCTAATAACATCCTTTGACAACAATAACTGAAATTCCACTAATCTGATGCCCACAACACACCTCATGACGCATGTAAGTCCTGTTCCAACTCTCGTAATGCTGTCACAATGGAAGAGATGTGTAGGAGTTCATAACCACCTGCCGAATCAACAATTCATTGAGCCTCTCCTCCTGATGAGAACCATTACCTCATTCTGAACTAAATAACGATGTGTTCTCTTCAATATGCCTTATATAAATTTGTTTGCACTGACTTCAGGTCCAATAGTATCATATCACCCAGTATAAGCTACACCAGCCATAAGCAACCTTAAACACTGACTAAGATCATGTATGGTGCCAACAATGCACCAGTAGGCTACAAACTCAAATGCAATACATATGGAAAAGCGTACTCTGAAATGGAACTTCCTAGCTCACGCAACAAATAAAACGATCAAACACAGTTGCGGCATGCAATCCGATCCACACATGGTACAGTTGCGGCGTGCAACCCGATTCAAATAACATACCCATGGCGGCGTGCCACTGATCCGCACATATAAATCAAGAAGAAAACACACACATCAAGCCGTAGAACTTATACTTACGAAATGCTCGAATATTGACCATAAGCACGCCCAGTGCATAATACAAATCCTGGGGAGACGAATAGTGTTGCACACTACGAAACCCAAGCACAACTAACGTGAGATAATTGACCTGCATCTCGAGAGCCATCCTACTCACATAACACTACAAACTACATGGGACCTCACATCGATTCTGATCATACCATACCAGGCTAATAAAATTTCAAGGATCCACAATAACCTATTCATGACACATAAGAACAACTGTCAAATTTGAAACAATTCACATGCCCCACAACCTAAGGAATACAACGCCTCTCAGGCATAAACTCTTGCATTTGCGATATTACCATAACCTCCAAACTTGGTTTCAATCTTTAACAATCAAGTGACTGACATGTCACACTTATACAAATCTTCCCGTGGGGTACACTTCCACGACCTTCCGCTTAGGTAGAAAGGTCCTCACATCCATACCACCAATCATTAAAATTTCGTAAAACAAATTAAAAATCCGTAATTCAATACACAAGGCCTTTTACACAGTACGACGTCCTCAGGTGACACTAAAGAAAATGCCAGCTTACTCTGAACATCTGCTCATCCGAGCTCGTGACATTCTAATCAACATCGAACCGTAACCTTGACCTTCAACTTCCAGTTCTCATGTCGTTCACTGAACCTATCATGTTGCTACGCGATAATACACGTATTCACCATAACCCTTGAACTACTAGTGGAATAAGTCACTCCATTTGCTACAAACCTTTCACTTAGCACATTTACGAAGAACCAATGCAACACGTAACTGAATTCCCAGACCGTGGAGATATACCAACCTCAAGTTGCTATCTAAACGGCCATGACTTTTCTAGAATCTGTTTACACAACAAGACCGTTTGAATTAGATACCTCCCAAATCAATCAAGTTATGGTGGCTGTCAAGCCCACAAGTACAATCAAAAACCATATGTATAACTTCAAGATGAAGGAACTGATCACTTCCACAATCATGTTGATTCAACCATTACTAACCGACCTAACTTCTTCAAATTAACTCTTGACTTGCCTTAGAAATACTAGCAGCTCCATTCAAACATAACGAACTACATTTGTACTCATACTGAGTGACCCGCATCACGAGACCACCTCGTCTCAATACTCATAACTCATCCCATACCTTCCCACATGCGCACAATGGCATTTCCAACTGGTATACCTATTCCGCAAGACCTTCCGTGAAGCCGAATCTATTTCTTCCTATACTCCAATACTGCACTATATGCCCAATGATAAGATAGAACATCCCAGTTCCTTAGGCATTACACTTAAATTCTGGAACCCGCTAGGATCACTGTTGAGAGTCACCCACTCTGACTTGGTCCCGAATATAAGCCAAACTCTAGTGCACTGTTAGGACAGGAACACCCTATCAAAGAAGCACCCGACTAAATTTTCTTGCTTGTAAATAACCCTCACAAGAGAGATAAACTTTCAATCTTCCCAAAACCCAATATGAATTGATAAGGCCAAGTATAACACACGTTCCTCAAATCCTTTGCTCGAATTACCACTGATATTTTCTTTTGTTAGTCATAATAACCCACTAATACACCGCTGACCAGAAACTACACAAGCAGACATCCACGTGATCCAATCATAGATGGTGGGGCTCCCCCACTTAGCTTGACGCTACAATTTCATAACCTTGGAACCCACTAAGATTCTTCCTTCTCAATCACCGTGATGTTACATCGTTAACTCGCCAAATTCTCGAAACTTCCTGTTAAACCCTTCATATAGCATCCCGAATTATCAGCCACAATTTCCTGTTCGACCTCCCACTGGATAGTAAATAGAACTCATCGTAGAAATTTCACCAAAATCACATGACTGCTAACCTGCTCACAGGAGATAACCCACATGTGGAATTCCATGCTGACATCTTCCAACGGCACTGCATTGGGTACAACTACTACAAAATCAGTAGACCCTCCTAAGCCCAGGGCCGTCCACCAGCTGTACAAATCCGTTCGTTCCCTATTGACATCAACTAAGAGTTCAACAATCTCATCCAAACTCAAGTCATATTGCATCTGAACGATAGTTAATTCTTCACATCCCTCCTTATTTCAAGCAAACTTCTTCCTACCATATTCACTATTTCTCCATACAATGACCATTACTCCAAATAAAATACGTAGACCAAATCACCTTTCATCATGATTCCCCAGCCGTTTAATACGTTCTCAAGTTACGTGGCCATTCTACCACAAAATCCATATGCTAATCTACCTCTCCCACTTCGGTTAAACCAATATTCCGCATGTCTTTCCTCATTCTTTGTTACCCAAATGTTGTATCAAATCAAAATCCTGCTATATAGCACCTGAGTTACTAAATTTTTACCAACCTCAAGCCTCTTAGAAGATCATCATCCTCGTGCCATCACATTAGAATTACCAATCCGATCCTAGACCGTTGCACACCGCTATTTCTGACCACTACCCCGGTGGCACCATTTCACAACACACTGCTCCGAAGGCAAAAATCAAAGAAGACCCTAACACCGGCGAACCTTGATGCGTTCAAACAAGGACTATGACACCGCATCACAATGAAAATTTCACCACGCTCAAAAATACCAAGTCTCGTTACTCCATCAACCCAAACCTGAACATTCCTAGTCCAATTACCTTTATTTTGGTGGAATTAAATACTAAGCCTCTAAATCATGCAGTGAGAAATCCTCCTTTCGAGTCATTCACTAGCTTGACACGTAGACATGCACCCTACCATTACCCCAACACTGTGCATAGCCTCAAAACCATAGACAACACCGATACTAAGCTAAAATGATAGAGCCTTCTTCCGCAAGAATACGATAATAACTTGTTTGAATGCGTAGGGAGAAACATCCTACTCCACATCTGTAGTACCACTAAAACTCCTCGATGCCCAATTGACACGAGCTCTTTGCATCGCATAATATCGATTAGGAAGGAAATAAAGGCATAAGCCTCAAATAAATCAAATCGCATGATGAGGAAATCAAGAAGGGAAATGTTCCTAACAGCCCTGTAACCTCTCGAAGATAAGTACAGACGTCTCCGTACCAATCTACAAGACTCTAATAGACTTGCTCATGACTCGTGAGACCTATGTGAACCTAGTGCTCTGATGCCATGCTGTCACAACCCAAAATTTACTATAGTTCATGATGGAGCCTAACGCCGCATTCAGGAAAGCCAATAATAATTTACCAATTTCATTACCCATTTTAGAAATTTGAAATCAACATTTTTCGTTAATAAAATAATATGAAATATAAATTGCATGGTGAATGATATATGAACTACAATGACGAACTACTTGTTGTAACCCCCAAACCCAGTATCACAAGTGCATGAGCATCAACTAAGGAATATAATAAAATAAAACATCTGTATAGAATACAAATGAGATAGGAGAATGTAAATAACTATGATGGAGACACTGTATGTTGCAGATCCGTAGCGTGGAATGCAGCTGTAACAACCCGACCGGTCGTTTCCAGCATTTACGTTCCTTTCTACAATTAGAAGTCTTGAATAACTTCCTACATGGTATTATGACTTGTGTGAATTGGTGGTTTTGGTTTTAAGGTATTTCGGAGTTAGCTTGGAAGAATGAATTTTCATATTGGAAGCTTAAGTTGAAATAGTTGATCGGATATTGACTTATGTGTAAATGACCTCGCAATTTAATTTTGATGATTCCAATAGCCCCGTATGGTGATTTTGGGCATAGGAGCGTGTCCAGAATATTATTTGGAGGTCCGTAGTGAAATTTGGCTTGAAATGTCGAAAGTTAAATTTTTGGGAAGTTTGACCAGGGGGTTGACTTTTTGATATCGGGGTTGGAATTCAATTCCGTAAATTGTAATAGGTCCATTATGTCATTTATCACATGTGAGAAAAATGTGAGGTCAATCGGACTTGATTCGATAGGTTTCGGCATCGAATGTAGAAGTTGGCAATTTCATAAGACTAAAGTTTCAAGTGAGTTCACACAAGACCCAATTTTGAAAGAGAATATCTACATGTATATATGGATTTATATGATGATCTACCTTTATAATGAAATATCTTCGAGTCTAGTTTCTAACGCTTAAAACCGTTTGTCATTTGGACATTCCTACAAGAAGTTATGACCAAATTACCAAAGGCTGGAAAAATGCAATTCTACGACCCATTATGTGATCGCAAAATAGTTATGCGATTGCAAAACTACTTCTGCAACCGCAAAACTACTTTTGCGACCGCAAAACAGGTCGCAGAATGGACCAGAAGAGCCCAGTTTTGGGCGCCGATTTTGCGATCAGTTTTGCGGCCTCCATACCCCTTCTGCGGTCCATTATGCGACCGCAGACCTGCTTTTGGAGGGTTAATTTTTCTATTTTCATAACCCGACCCCATTTTGATAAATAGGCCTTGGGACTCATTTTGGAGCAAAACTCTGACATTGTTAGAGAGAAGGAAGAGTGTTCTAGAGAGAGGAAGAAGCTCAAGTGCTTTGTTCATCAAGATCTTGTCCAAGCTTTGAAATCCAACAAGGAAATATCACAAGATCTTCACCCAAGAGGTAAGGTTCTAACCCCTAGTCTTCAATTTTGAGTTTGGGTAAAGATGGGTGATTAATGGTATGATTCTTGTGTGTAATAGTATCATTTATACATATCAATAAGGTTTATGGAAAGATTGTGAGTTCAAATGGGTATAGATTGGGTTTAAAATGGTAGAAATCTTCAAAGAATTTAATTGAAGATTTGAGGGTTGAGTTGATGTCGGAATTTGGTGAAATTTATATGGTTAGACTCGCGGTTGGATGTGCGTTCATATTTTGTAACTTTTGTCGGTTTCCAATATGTGGGACCCACGAGCGATTTTTGAGTTAATTTCGGATTTTATTGGAAAAATTAGTATTTCCTTATGGAATTAATTACAATAATTGGTATTGATTGAATCGAATTAATTGTGGCTAGATACGAGGCTTTTGGAGACCAATTCTCGTGGCAAGGGCATAGCGGAATAAATAAATACACGGGTTGAGGTAAGTAACAGTTATAAATCTGGTCCCGAGGGTATGAAACCCCGGATTTTTATGTCATGTGATTATTGTGGAGGTGACGCACATGCTAGGTGACGGGCGTGTGGGCGTGCACCGAAGGGATTGTGACTTGGTCCGTCCCGTGAAACTGTAAAGTTGAATAACCTGTTTTTAGCTATAAGCTCTCTTTATTTTGAAAAAATTTGACTGTAAATCGTGTTAAAAATCATGCTTAGGCTATGTGATAGTACTGTTGGGATCCACAGAGGTCGCATGTTTGTTGAATTAATTGCAAATTTTTGTCTTGTACTCAGTCATGATTTTTCTTGTGTATTATACCTTAGTCTTTCTGGATATTTGTTGATATACTATGTTATCTTTGTTTGGGCTGATCTTTGTGATTTCTGAGAGCCCAAGAGACTTGAGAGGTTGAGGACTGAGTAAGGCCAAGGGCCTGTTGGTGAGGTAAGGATATTATGGCACATGAGTTGTCAGTGCAGGATATTATAGCATGTAAGTTGTCCGTGCAGATTATGGCGCTTGGGCTGTAGGAGCCCCTCTGGAGTTTGTACACACCCCCAGTGAGTGCGGGTACCCATTGAATGTGAGTGTTGAGGGCTGAGAGCTGAGTGGTTGAGCTGTTATGATGAGCTGAGTGACTGTTGCCTGAGAGACTGTACTTGCTTTGCATTTGTTGTAGCACTTGGTTGCTATCTGTCATTGTTGGGAAATATCTGAAAGAATTTGTATCTGGATTACTTGAAATTGAACTATATAAAATTGATTTGACTTAAACTGCCAGATTTGAAAGCATGTCTATTCTTCGTTGGAACTACTGAAAGTGAACTATGACTGTGTAGCTCGTCATTATCTTTAGTTCCTTAGTTATTATTCTTACTTACTGAGTTGGTTGTACTCATACTACACCCTGCATTTCGTGTGCAGATCCAGGTGTTCCCGCATATAGCAGGTGTTGATTCTTCCGTACAGCTGATTTTTTGGAGATTCAGGGATAGCTGCCATGTTTTGCAGATCTTGTCTCTCCTTCCCTATCTCTGTATTACTGTATTTTGGTCTTAGACTATTGCAGGCCGTACTTTTCCAGATTTGTATTCATATTAGATGCTCATGTACTCAGTGACACCGGGGTTTGGGAGTGATATATTTGAAAATTTGAGATTTCTTCCGCTAAATTAATTATTTTATTTTCAAATTTAAAAGAAATGGTGGTTTATTGGGATTTTTGGCTTGCCTAGTATTGAGATAGGAGCCATCACGACAAGTGAGATTTTGGGTCGTGACAAGTTGGTATCAGAGCTCTAGGTTACATAGGTCTCACGAGTCATGAGCAGGTTTAGTAGAGTCTTGCAGATTGGTACAGAGGTGTCTGTACTTATCTTTAAGAGGCTGCCGAACCCTTAGGAAAATTTCACTTTCTTGTATTCTATTGTGCGGAATTGATTTAGCTTGAAACGTAACTCTTTGAATTCCTTCAACGCATTCGTATGCGCACATGAGCGCTCGGTATCAGCTGTGCATCACGGCTTGTTATTTCATGAACGAGGTTCAAAATGTGTATTCTGTGTTTTGGTGGTGGGCCAGTCTGGAGGACTTGAGGCCATGGTTAGATCGCAACTTAAGCTCGGTAGCTTCAGTTGTAACTCGTACAATTGGACTTATATGTCCGATGATGACCCTGCAGTGAAATTTGTGGCTCGATGAGCGGTGGAATGGCGGTATGATATGACCGCGGGATGTGTTAAGACGATTTGAATGTGACGTACAGTCTCGAGTATGAATGTTTTGAAAGGTATTTCATATTGTTAAATTTTTGGGGTAAATTAAATTCCCATGTCTTGTTAATGAGTTGGACTCGGATTGACTAAGTGATTGCATAGTAATTGTGACTGCGAAAAGATATAACAAGATGTCAATTTGAGGAAAGGGAGGTTGGTTATCTCCTGGAGAGTATTCTACGTAGGTATGGTCCTTATATGTGAGTGGAGGGTCACTTTTCCGCCAGCAGGGCGTATGTGTTAAAACTTGAATTTGAATCGGGTTGAGAAAATTTAACTTGACTGTCGTGAGAATAAATGCTAACTTAGCGGATGATTGAGGTATTTTATGGTGGGTGTTGCATAAGCTTGAGAAGCATTTTCGTTGAACTAACTGTTGTACTATGATAGTAATGAAGTATGGGTATTATGAGTTATCGAGTGTTTTGTTCTATGGCTTTGAGCCAAGTGGGGGAGTCTGTTATTGATAATTTAATTTCATGGATATATGTTAAATTTTAGTTTTGGTTTGAGGCATACTTGTGGGTTAGTTATGACCTACAGAGGTGGAGATCGAGGATGACTCGGGTAAGTAAATTCCTGGATACGGGTTACATTGAACTTTATGAAAATATGAAAATTATGGAATGATTAAGTTGTTAATTTGAAGGATGTAGTGCGCACTAAGTATGAATTCGATTGGTCGTGTTAAGGCAGGGTTACTTCTTTGACTGTTGATCGTGCTAAAGGAGCACATATCTTTCGGCCCGTTTGGGGCGGAGTAAATTAGATTTAAGAAGAGTGGATGACTCTCGAGAGGGTTTTAATGGATTCAAAATGTATATGTAGAAATTAATTTTTTTTTCGAATTTGTATATCACTAGAAACGGTTACTTACATTGGATGGTATAGGGATGTGCGGTAATTTTGTTTGACTATGAATTCTACATTTCAGTATAAGAAAGGAAAGAAGAACAATTTTAAATTTGCATAAGGTATTTTCAGAGTGAGTGCTACGGTTGGGGTATTTATGGAGGTGCTTAAGAAGAACACAATTGCTTAAGGGTCATAGAGCGTTGTGGTTCTATGCTAATGTTTGTGGGGTGAGTGTGGCTAAATATCGTGGCATTTTAGCAAGGAGAAGTATCAATAGGAAGGCAAATTTGGAAGGGACTAGGAGAAATAGGACAACTGGGTAGTAGGCTAGACCGGTGTGGTAATGGTAGGATCGGTCCTTTAGGTAATTACGACGTGGTAAGACTTTACAGATGTTTTGGTGGCAATATCCTTGGGTTTTGGTGACCTACGTGGTTTGGTCACGTTAGAGGAATTTAATTCTAATAGCTTGGTTATGTGCAGTTGAATTTCAAAGTGTTCATGATGGTTTCTACCATTATTTGAATAGGATACTTTTCTACCGATATAGAGAACGTGTTGTCTATCGTGATTTCCTCCTGGAAAGGAGCAAGAGAACGGTTTCAAACTAATAGAGTATGTAAATTGTTGGTGACTAAAAGTTGATAATAGGAATCTTGTGTTTTTCACATGATGGCATAATAGATGTGGTGTGTTGTGCGGGATTAGGATTTACATGTACATGGTGACATTTCAGTATTGAAGAGAAGGTAACGAATGTTGGACAGCGTGGTCAGTTTCAGATATTTTGATGGGGGTTATAACTGCTTGGTAATTCCTGAGAAGGGTTCGCATTTCAGAAGGCGCGTTGTGTTTTGACTTACGGATGTTCATTGGTATTGTAGTACTCACCTGGTTGATAGACTGCTGATATTCAAATTATTGCTATGTGGAACGGAAGAATTATGAAAGTATTCCCCATGGGATTATCGTGAATGGAAGATGTGTTATTCATTTTAGTGCTGGAGTTGAGATCCGTTGCGGTGATTCATATGTTCGATGAATTTGGACACTGTGAGTTATCAGAAGTATATTGTTTCGAGGTTGCGACCTATTTGAAGTGACTATTTTATTTAAAGCCCGGTGGAGGCACTAGTTGCGTTAATTATTTATGATAGCTACACGCTATGAGTGCATATATATGTGAGGTTGAACCCATGTGTGGGTATCGGGGCAAGTATTCGTACTCGAAAGAATGCTTAGGCTATGATATGCCTAGAGTTGACTGTTAAGCGTAAAGTTATAGATTTTCTTATGTTCGTATCTTTGTTGAAAACTATCTTGGCTACATTTGAGGTTACAAAGATGCTAATTCCCCCGAATAAATGAGGTAGTTACTATTTCTGCGTTAAATCGCCGATTTGAAGTGTGATAGCAGATTTTGCACATGCATACAATATGGCGTGTTATTTGTTTTTTTAACAGTCAAGGAGCATGAGAATCTTATTTCATTAACATATATGCAAGTGTACTTGTTTAATTGCTCATGTATGATATGCTGGGACTGGAGGCCTGTGACCATGCCGGGTGATTCATATTATTGGCACGTGAGTTGTCTGTGCCATGTGTGGAAATTTTATTTCTATGATAATTTATCTGGTTCATTAAATTCCTTCCTCTACAATTGTACACATGCACCTACGGTTGTCCTCTTCATGAAATTTGAGGAGTTGGTTGTAACATTGTGGTTGTGGTGGTGCTTGTTGAACTTGCAATACGGTTCTCTTCCTTGAGACATCTCC
The DNA here is from genome assembly GCF_000390325.3 of Nicotiana tomentosiformis. Lineage (NCBI taxonomy): Eukaryota > Viridiplantae > Streptophyta > Magnoliopsida > Solanales > Solanaceae > Nicotiana > Nicotiana tomentosiformis. The sequence goes on along the minus strand of NC_090820.1, from coordinate 6,738,074 downwards.
CATATTTGGGTACACAGTTGTGGCTTGAGTTATATTGATGTGGCGTGTCTGTGGGATAGTTATATTTAGTAATATAAGGTCATTGGACCTAGAATGGATACTATCGGGCTTGATTATGGTATATTAGCTGGGATAATATTGAAAATCGACTTAGGAGAGGATTATGGTTATAGTTGGGGCGATAGAGCTCCATGACTTGTTGATCTGATAAGGGATCATGAGAGTTCTGCGTGTTTCTTTAATTATTAACAGCGTACGAAGGTGTTGAGATGAGGTTTTGTTCGATATGGGGTTTAATGCTAGTACTTGGTTGGTTTGAAGTAGTTATTGTGATCAGGAATGGTGCTACGAGCGGGCGAGTTGTCTAACATTCTGGGTACATTATATCTGTGAATTTAGTTATGGCTCGATGTTGATTGCTCAGACTCATACAACATGTAAATGTAAGATTCGGGTCTTGAAAAGAATTCTGGATGTTAGAAATTTGGCTCCATGGTTTTTGGGCTAATGTTAAATTAATGATTTTCAGTTATGTTGTGTGGTAAGGCCTATATAGAATAGGGTGACATAGGTCACCCCCGGGTATGTGCGTGGTAAAGTGGAATAGAGATTTGAAGGTTAAGAACAACTCTTGGCACGTTCGAGAATGAACGTATGTTTAAGTAGGGGAGATTGTAATGACCCGACCGGTCGTTTCAAGAATTTACGTTCATTTCTACTATTGGAAGTCTTGAATAACTTCCTACGAGGTATTATGACTTGTGTGAATTGTTGGTTTTGGTTTTAAGGTATTTCGGAATTAGCTTGGAAGAATGAATTTTCATATTGGACGCTTAAGTTGAAATAGTTGATCGGATATTGACTTACGTGTAAACGACCTCAAAATTTAATTCTGATGATTCCAATAGCTCTGTATGGTGATTTTGGGCTTAGGAGCGTGTCCGGAATATTATTTGGAGGTCTGTAGTGAAATTTGGCTTGAAATGTCGAATGTTGAATTTTTGGGAAGTTTGACCAGGGGGTTGACTTTTTGATATCGGGGTTGGAATTCAATTCCGTAAATTATAATAGGTCTGTTATATCATTTATGACTTGTGTGCAAAATGTGAGGTCAATCGGACTTGATTCGATAGGTTTCGGCATCGAATGTAGAAGTTGGCAATTTCATAAGACTAAAGTTTCAAGTGAGTTCACACAAAACCCAACTTTGAGCGAGAATAACTACATGTATATATGGTATTTATGTGATGATCTACCTATCAAATGAAAGATCTTCGAGTCTAGTTTCTAACGCTTCAAACCGTTTGTCATTTGGACATTCCTACAAGTAGTTATGACCAAATTACAAAAGGCTGGAAAAATGCAATTCTGCGACCCATTATGCGATCGTAAAATAGTTATGTGATCGCAAAACTACTTCTGCGACCGCAAAACAGGTCGCAGAATGGACCAGAAGAGCCCAGTTTTTGGCGCCGATTTTGCGATCAGTTTTGCGGCCCGCATACCCATTCTGCGGTCCATTATGCGACCACAGACCTGCTTTCGGAGGGTTAATTTTTCTATTTTCATAACCCGACGCCATTTTGATAAATAGGCTTTGGGACTCATTTTGGAGCAAAACTCTGACATTGTTAGAGAAAAGGGAGAGTGTTCTAGAGAGAGAAAGAAGCTCAAGTGCTTTGTTCATCAAGATCTTGTCCAAGCTTTGAAATCCAACAAGAAAATATCACAAGATCTTCACCCAAGAGGTAAGGTTCTAACCCATAGTCTTCAATTTCGAGTTTGGATAAAGATGGGTGATTAAGGGTATGATTCTTGTGTGTAATAGTATCATTTATACATATCAATAAGGTTTATGGAAAGATTGTGAGTTCAAATGGGTATAGATTGGGTTGAAAATGGTAGAAATCTTCAAAGAATTTAATTGAAGATTTGAGGGTCGAGTTGATGTCGAAATTTGGTGAAATTTGTATGGTTGGACTTGTGGTTGGATGTGCGTTCATATTTCGTAAGTCGGGTTCCAAGATGTGGGACCCACGGGCAATTTTTGATTTAATTTCGGATTTTATTGGAAAAATTAGTATTTCCTTATAGAATTAATTGCAATAATTGGTATTGATTGAATCGAATTAATTGTGGCTAGATACGAGGCTTTTGGAGACCAATTCTCGTGGCAAGGGCATGGCGGAATAAATAAATAAATGGGTTGAGGTAAGTAATAGTTATAAATCTGGTCCTGAGGGTATGAAACCACGGATTTTTATGTCATGTGATTATTTTGGAGGTGACGCACATGCTAGGTGACGGGCGTGTGGGCGTGCACCGAAGGGATAGTGACTTGGTCCGTCCCGTGAAACTATAATGTTGAATAACCTGTTTTTAGCTATAAGCTCTCTTTGTTTTGAAGAAATTTGACTGTAAATCGTGTTAAAAATCATGCTTAGGCTATGTGATAGTACTGTTGGGACCCACATAGGTCGCTTGCTTGTTGAATTAATTATAATTTGTCGTCTTGTACTCAGTCATGATTTGTTTTGTGTATTATACCTTAGTCTTTCTGGATATTTGTTGATATACTATGTTATCTTTGTTTGGGCTGATCTTTGTGATTTCTGAGAGCCCAAGAGACTTGAGAGGTTGAGGACTGAGTAAGGCCGAGGGCCTGTTAGTGAGGTAAGGATATTATGGCACGTGAGTTGTCCGTGCAGGATATTATAGCATGTGAGTTGTCCGTGTAGCACGTGAGTTGTCCGTTCCGTGCAGATTATGGCGCTTGGGCTGTAGGAGCCCTTCCAGAGTCTGTACACACCCCCAGTGAGCGCGGGTACCCATTGAGTGTGAGTGTTGAGGGCTGAGAGTTGAGTGATTGAGCTGTTGTGATGAGCTGAGTGATTGTTGCATGAGAGGCTATACTTGTTTTGCATTTGTTGTTGCACTTAGTTGCTATCTATCATTGTTGGGAAATATCTGAAAGAATTTATATCTGGATTACTTGAAATTGAACTGTATAAAATTGATTTGACTTAAAGTGCCGAATTTGAAAGCATGTCTATTATTCGCTGGAACTACTGAAAGTGAACTATGACTATGTAGCTCGTCATTATCTTCAGTTCCTTAGTTATTATTGTTACTTACTGAGTTGGTTGTACTCATACTATACCCTGCACTTCTTGTGCAGATCCAAGTGTTCACGGACATAGCGGGTGTTGATTCTTCCGTACAGTTGATTTTTTGGAGATTCAGGGGTAGCTGCCGTATTTCGCAGACCTTATCTCTCCTTCCCTATCTCTGTATTACTGTATTTTGGTCTTAGACTATTGCAGGCTGTACTTTTCCAGATTTGTATTCATATTAGATGCTCATGCACTCATTGACACCGGGTTTTGGGAGTGATATATTTGAAAATTTGAGATTTCTTCCGCTGAATTAATTATTTCGTTTTCAAATTTAAAAGAAATGGTGGTTTATTGGGATTTTTGGCTTGCCTAGTATAGAGATAGGCGCCATCACGATAGGTGAGATTTTGGGTCGTGACAGCAGCTCACCACAATTCCCCACATTAGTCGTGACTCTGTGCCCAAAAGACCACTAGACATATATATACCTGCACAAAATGTGCAGCAAGTGTAGCATGAGTACGTAAATCAATGCATACAAAGTAAGTATCAAGTCTAACCTCGAAGAAGTAGTGACGAGAGGTCGACATTGACACTTACTAAAGGTCCAATAAGGCAAAATAATAAAAACACGAGCAGATATGAAGCATACGGAAATAGTGGGGTAAATCTGTAAGTTACATAATCTTCCAAATATTTTTTTTTAAAGTATAAATTTCCAAATCTCGTATTCTACATTAGCATCTCGTAAATGTCAAGTACCAATACCATATAAAGAGTCGGGCATCAGTGGAAAGATTTCTCTCAAGAATATTCGAACTACTAGCGATATAATGCATGATATTGCCGAGGTCGTTCGACCCAATCCAAAATAATGTGTACACTGCCGAAGGACGTGCGACACGATCCATGGATGCATCTATACTGCCGAGGCATTCGGCCCGCTCCACAAGAAAGGAGGATAATTTATGAACCTCCGGAATGAGAAGCGTTCATGAGGATAACACGTAAGGATGTACAATTTCTATTAATGGTCGAGTAACTCGCACAAATGATCAAGTATGTGAAATTTCGGTCTTTTACTATTTCCTCAAATAATTTCCAATATGATTCAGGTACTTCAATTAACAAAGTAAGTAATCATTACAAGTAATTCATGATTTGGGTCCTAAACTACCCAGACTAACTAGACATAAGCATAATTAGTAGCTACGCACGGACTCTTATCACCTCATGCGTACATAGCCCCCACAATTAGCAACCGATATTAATTTGAATCACTTATGGGGTAAATTTTGGCTTACAATGTCGTCCCCAATGCCACTCTAACACCTCAAACCAATGCTTGTCATCCAAACTATGCAAACAATGTGCAAACCAATCAAAATATATTCTAATACCCATAATAAATTAATTTATAATAATTTCCAACTCCCGCTCGAAAAGTCGATAAAATCAACCCTTGGGCTCATGTGCCCGGATTCTAAAAAATTTTGAAGATAAATTTTACCCATAACACCACGAACTCAAATATATAATTTGTTCTCAATTCCATTTCCAATTTCGTGGTCAAAATCCAAAAATACCAAATTCTAGATTTTTCCTTCAAAATCTCAATTTCTACTAATTTTCATGCCTAAAACCATATACAAACCATGTATTTAACTTGTAATAGGTGGAAATCACTTACCTCGTGTTGCTTGATGAAAATCCCTCCTTGAAGTTCTGATGACCCGATCGGTCATCTTGAGAGTTATAGCCCCGATCCCCTACTTAATATTTTCCCCGTACTGTTTTCTGCTTATGTGACTTGCCGAAAAGTTTTATTTTTGGTTTCGAAGTGTTTTGGGATACTTAGTCCCTAAAACGGGAGCTTAAGTCTTAGGATTTTAACCCTAGTCAGAACTGTGCGAAGACGACTCCGGAATGGAGTTTCGTCGGTTCTGTTAGCTCCGTTGGATGATTTTGGACTTAGGAGCGTGTCTGGTTTGTGTTTTGGGGGTCTGTAGCTTATTTAGGCTTGAAATGACGAAAGTCGATTTTTTGGAGATTTTGACGGGTAGTGGAAATTTTGATATCGGGGTCGGATTCTGATTCCGGAAGTTGGAGTAGGTCCATAATGGTTATTATGACTTGTGTGCAAAATTTGAGGTCAATCGGACGTGATTTGATAGGTTTCTGCATCGTTTGTAGAATTTGGAAATTTCAAAGTTCTTTAGGCTTGAATCCGGGTGTAATCGGTGTTTTTGATGGTATTTGAGGTGGTTTGAGGAATCAACTAAGTTCGTATCGGGTTATAGGACTTGTTGGTATGTTTGGTTGAGGTCCCGAGGGCCTCAAGGTGATTTCGGGTGGTTAGCGGCTTGATTAGAGTTAGGAATTTGCAGATGAGGTGCTGCTGCTACTGGTGTAACCACACCTGTGGAGTGGGAACCGCAGGTGCGAATATTTTCCCGCACCTGCGAGAGTCGCAAATGTGGGCAGCTGGGCGCAGGTGCGATGGGGAGCCATAGGTGCGATGCATTTCCACACCTGCGATAGTCGCAGATACGGTCGCATAGCCGCAGGAGCGGAGCCTGGGATGCTAAGTGGAATCCGCACCTGCGATGGTAATTCCGTAGGTGCGGCATCGCAAATGCGACAGAGAGTCTGCGGGTACGAGATTTCTGCACAGAACACTTGTAAATATCTTAATTTTACTCTTTTCATTTCTCCTACCTTATATTGTTTTTAGGTTTATTGTGTGTGTTTATAGAATTTAGCAATAGATTATTAATTAATTTACTAAGAGGTTTAAAGGTTTGGATTAATGCCATTTTCAGTGGAGTTATGCACAAATCAGGCCCAATTGTTTTAGCCCAATTCGGTCGATCCAGTCCAATTGTTGGCTTTCCAAGACCCTGATCAAAATGACGTAGTTTCATAATAAAACTACATCATTTTGTTTAATGAATTGAAGATCCAATCTCATCCATCCATGACCCTCTTGATCCAATGGCCACCATTCAATCTCTCTTCTAATATTTAAAACCCAAATTTTCAAATTTTGCCCCCCAGTTTTGCCTTACCTTCTTCTCTCCTCTTTCTCTCTTCACCCTCTCTCTATGCTGACACCCTGCTCCACCACCGGAAATCGCCCACCAGTGGCGGCCCGCCTCTAATCCGCCCCAAAATCGCACCATACAATCACCTCAACCCCCTATTTCCAAATCTCCAACCCAAATCCCTCAAAATTCGCTCAAATTCCACGATTTTTAGATCTAAGAAACCCCATCCGCCGCCTATTTTTCCAAAATCAAAGAAACTCCGGCCACTATCACCCTACAACATATACATGAATAAATAGAGCTCCGCGAGACCTAATCCTTTCTTACCTATTTCACCCTCCAAAAACCGCACCACTACCGTCCAATCACCCCCCGTTGTCGCGACCACCCCAAGGTCACCACTGCCTCATTTTTCTTTAGCCGACTCGACCCAAAGACTCATGTTCCCTTCTAGTATGATGCCAAAACTTACTTGTTTTGGGGCGTTTGCTAAAAGGGAACTTGTATTTCGGGGTCGGACAGTCACTTTTCGGGTTTGTTTTAGTAGATTAGTTTCTGATTTTTGATTTTTCTATTTTGGTTGTTTCTTGTTAATTAGAGTTTTAAGTTAGGTTTATTTAATTAGTTATCTCTATTTAGTTTAGTTATTTTTTAGATTGTTATTGACTTAAACATGATCTTTAGTATAATAGTTAAATCATTCACGTAGTTAGTCGATTATTTAGTTGTTGTTAGTCATTGTTCGATTGTTAACGATGCTCAATCTGTTTTGAGCATTTATTTTGTGAATTTAATTGTTTGTTTAGTAATTAGTTTGCACAAATCGAATTCATTCCAATCAAGTTGGTTTGTATGTGTAGTTCGATTACATTTTTAGTCTCGTTTATGCTTTGTCAGTCCATAGTTGTTTAAGTTTGATTTGTGTTGAGCAAGTAGTTTTGTGTTGATGGTTAAAATTTGAAGTCTAGGTTATTTTAATCACAAAATAGGGTAATAGTAGCCTACGTTTTACTAGTAGGGTGGCTGAAATGACTTTTGTTTCTCTGCTTGCTTCTGACACAGCAGATTTTTATTCTGTCCTTTTATCTTTTGGACAGATTTTGAATAGAGTTTAGCACACAAAGTCAGTCTTTTGGACAGACTTTTGGTGAACCAAAATCTTTCCAAAAAACCTGACTTTATTTGCCTATTTAAAGGGCTGCTCTTTTCCTATAAAGGGGACTCTCTCACACTTCGAATACAAATCCTTACTCATTGAAAAAGAAACACACACTCTATCTTACACTTTACATCATCTGTATACTCTAAGAAAACACACAACTTGAGAGAAAAGGGATTAGTTGAACACATAAAAGCTGAAACTTGAGAGTAGGGAAGGGATTAAAAAGAAGGCTCTCTGCAGTTCTTTGTTTTAGCGAAACGTCTCCAAAACATATAGGTCTTTCAAGTATCTTTTCTTTCTGTTTTGCTGGGAGTATTCAGATTCGGTCTTCTGAGTTTCCACACAACTTGAGAGAAAAGGGATTAGTTGAACACATAAAAGCTGAAACTTGAGAGTAGGGAAGGGATTAAAAAGAAGGCTCTCTGCAGTTCTTTGTTTTAGCGAAACGTCTCCAAAACATATAGGTCTTTCAAGTATCTTTTCTTTCTGTTTTGCTGGGAGTATTCAGATTCGGTCTTCTGAGTTTCCATTGGTCTTTTGCTGCTGGTTCGAGTTTGCTTTGCTGGGTTCGTTGTCCTACTGTTGGACTCAACATTTTCACTGCTTAAATTTCAGTTTCTAGGTAAAATTTTGAACTCATTATGTAGTTTAAATGTTCATGAATGAAATAAAAATGCCTGAATATTTTTGATGATTATATCAGCTTGTTTTAAGATAATTTAGCTACTTTAACAGGAATATATGACAAGTTTAAAGCTCATATCAGATGGTTTTGGTTATATTAAGTTAGTTTTGAATGATTATGATGTTAGTTCTGCCATGTTCAAATGCCTCTCTGTTTCTTTTCGCCTTTAGCTAAGGTTTTAACTAAAGTTTCATGAGGCTTATGTGTTTGTTTGTGATTTAAAATAAGGTTTTAGTTTTAAGTTTTAGTCGTTTACTTAGATCTCAATTTCTTTTAAGTGGAAGCTCAAGTTTTTGAAGTTGTTCAAGAAAGCTATTTAAAAAAATTTAAGTTCTAAGATGATTTGTTTGAATGTTTAGATTTTTTATAATAAAAAAGAAAGAAGAAAATTAACAAATTCTCATGTCATATCATAGAGTTTGTGATTGTTTTATTTTTATTCATGATCTTTGAGTTTAAAGAAAAGTTTATCAGGATAGTCATCAGTTGGATCTAGTTTAAACTAGAAGATACTTGGGAAATGTCTCGCCGAGATTTTGTTGATGATATAAGTTAACTCATGACATTTTATCTAAACTTTATATTATTAAAATAAAAAATTAAAATAAAAAAAAGAAGAAGAGGTGACGATAGAAAAAAAAAATTGTTGATTTTTTTGGGAATGAAAGTGGGTTTTAAAATATTGATTGATTGATTCTAAACCATATCATTAATTTAAGTCTGTTATGCTTTATTTTTCATTTAATTATTTTATTTTTGTTGTTGTTTTGTATATTTTAAGTTTGTCAAATCTTGAATTAACAGAATAATCTTTTAGTCTTACTGACTGGGAGGTCTTTAGCTAATTGAGTAATTTTAATGAACTTATATTTGACAAGCCCAAAACACTGAAGGCTGGCTAGCCCATTTCTTAAACAAGTTGGACCATCCCCATGCCAAACCCAATAAACTAAGCTGACTCATATTTAAATAATGAGTTGGCCAGCTTTTTACATTTCAATTTAGGCATAATTTTTTTTAATAATCTGATTTTTCTTTTAAATAAGTTAATCACACTTAATTAATTTAAGCGATAGGCAATTTTAGGCACGTTTGAGATGTAGACCATGTGTTCATAAACAATCCTTGGTCGATATTTGTTTTTAATAAAGTAGTCATGTGTGTATTCCCGCTCGTTGACTCTTCAATATTAATTATATTTAAACCATGTGTACCGACACGTTCTTTGTTTTAGTACATATAATCAAATAAGGACCTTGTGTGCTTGCGCACTCCTATGCCAAAATTATTAATTATTAAGCGGTACTAGACAATAGTAACTTACGGTAAATAATACACACTCTATCCAAAAATACTTCAAGCCAATTTTTAGTCAATAAAAGCGATCGTGCTAGAACCACGGGACTCGGGGAATGCCTTACACCTTTTTTCCGGTCAACAGAATTCCTTACCCAGAATTTATTTTCGCAGACCAATAATAATAGAGTCAAATCTTTCTTTGACTAGGGATTCAAATAAAAGGTAACTTGGAACATCAACAAAATCAATTATAAGTGGCGACTCTGTAAATAAAATAATCCCTACTCAATTTTGTCACTTTAATTGAAAAAACCCTTTAATCCACATAATATTATTTTGCGGGTAGAAGAGAGGTGTGACAGCTCTTGCGACTCTGCTGGGGACTATAAGAAGTCGAGCTTGTACATTGATTAATTTTTGGCTTTTATTATTTTTGGATATTAGTGTGTATGTGAGCCTAATGTGCTAATTATCGCTCATTTGCTGCTTTGATATTATTTGAATTGTATATATAAACTATCTTTTCTCGCACCCCATATGAGTTTTCTGATAAGTAATAGTGTTGTGTGTGTTGACTAGCTCCACAAAATTTTCTGTCTGAGATAATGCCAGTGTGCAGACCTGCTCCTGGTGAAGGATTTAATCACACATGTTTAGGCACGGAGAACCACCAGTAAAGCCGGAACCGTTCCACGGCCGACACGTTGATGCTTCTCGGCTTGGGTTGTCTGCCCGAGTAAGTCAGGTCTAGATACCTTCTCCACCAGGATTTAAACCTAAAAGAACAAGCCGCATGCCTGGTTATCCCTATAGGATCATTTTGTTGCATCATTCGACTTAGCGAAGCTAGACACAAAGGTCAGACTCGTATAGGACAGATATCCTTTTTGAGACCATCATGTTCACTTATGTGGTACTTGGTGCATCATTTCGAAGGCTTGTTTGCATTGTCGATAGACTTTAAGATAATTAGAGCGGAGTTGGATACCCAATTTTTACTAACATTTTCGAAGTGGTTCGATGTAAGTGTTTTTTGAAAAAAAGAATTATAACCAAAATTTTCTAACTTTGTAATGACCCAACCGGTCGTTTTGACTGTTAGAACCTTGTTCCCCTAAATAAGACTCCCCATATATACTTTTACTAATTTATGACTTACAGGGATGGTTGATTCGAGACTTGAAAGTGTTGGGGTTGAAATCGGAGCACTTGGTTCCTTAGTTGGTTTTAAAAAGGGAGAGTTTGACTTCGGTCAACATTGTTTAAGAAACCAAATCAGAATTGGGATTTGATGATTCCAACAGGTTTGTATGATGAATTTGGACTTGGGGGTATGATTGGATCGGGTTTCGTATGACCCAGGAGCGTTTCAGCACATATTATGGAAGTTGGCATTTTTGGAAGGATTTCATAAATTTGAGTTGAAGTGTATTTCAATGTTATCATTGTCCGTTTGGGATTTCGAGCCTGGGAATAGCTTCCTATTATGATTCTAGTCTTAGGAGCACGTTTGGATGTTAATTTGGGATCCGTAGATCATTTCGGAGTCATTTGGCGAAAGTTAGAAATTTGAAGGCGTTTAAGAAGTTTGACCGGGAGTGGACTTTTTCATACCGAGTTCGGAATCTGATTCCAAAATTTGGAATAGGTCCGTAATGTGAAATGTGACTTGTGTGCAAAATTTGAAGTCATTCCGGATTGATTTGATGTGTTTCGGCACAAGATATAGAATTTGAAAGTTCAAAGTTCATAGATTTGATTTGAGGTGCGATTCGTCGGTTTGAGGTTGTTTGATGTGATTTGAGTCCTCGAGTAGGTCCATGGTATATGTTAGGACTTATTGGTGTATTTGGTTGAGGTCCGAGTGGCTCGGTTGAGTTTTGGATGGTTAACGGATCAAATTCGGACTTAAAGAAATGCTGGAACTACTGCCTACTGGTTTGATCGCACCTGCAAAGCTTTTGATCACAGGTGCGAAGCTGCATGTACACACAACCAGTCGCAGATGCGTCCAAGAATGGAACTGGGCAGTGCTCGCCGGTGCAAAGCATTTATCTGCATCTACAATGCCGCATGTGCGAAGGGTGGGTGCAGAAGCGGAAAATGGTGAGGAAGCCAGGCAGCGCATGTGCGAAATTTGATTTGCAGGTGCGACTTCTTGTCCGCAGATGCGGAAATCACTGGGACAGAAGCTTAAATTCGGGATTTCGTGATTTTCACCCATTTTCGGATTTTGGAGCTCGGATAGGGCGACTTTGGAGAGGAAATTTTCCAAACAACTTGGGGTAAGTGTTCTTGACTCCCTTGTAATTATATTTCTTGAATTAATCTTCATTTTTGGTGTATGATTATCGAATCTTCAAGAGAAATCGAAGGAAATTTCTATAAATTCATAAAAACGTATTTTCAAGTTTTGAATGCCGATTCGGAGTCGGATTTGAGTGAAATTAGTATGGTTGAACTCGTAAGTGGATGGTTTGATGGATTTTATGAGTTTCGCCGGGTTTTGATAGGTGGGCCCCACTGCCAACTTTTGAGCGGAATTTGAAATTTGTTAAAATTAATTAACGATGGGTATTATAACACATTTTGATTAATTTTGCACATTGTTTGCATAGTTTTGGATCGACAAGCATCGGTTTGAGGTATTAAAGTGGCGTTGGAGCCAGCTACGGAGCTTCGGAACGAGGTAAGTCTCTTGTCTAACCTCATGAGGGGGAAATGACCCCATAAGTAATTGAATTAATAATCGTTGCTAATTGTGGGGGCTACGTACGCACAAGGTGACGAGAGTCTGTGCGCAGCTATTATTAATGCTAAAGTCCGGGTTGTTTAGGACTCAAAGCATGAATTACTTGTGTAAATATATCCTTTATTTAATTAAAGTATTGATATATATTGTAAATTATTAGGGAAAGATAGTAGAAGATGGAAATCTCATATGTTTAATTCCTGTTTAAATTAATTAATTGTTAAAAGAAATTATTCATACTCTCGAATTAATCTTATAATAAATATACTCTCATTTCAGAGGTACATAAGAAAATGTCTTCATTTCTTATGGAGCGGGCCGAACGCCTCGGCAGTATAGATGCATCTATGGATTGCGCCGCACGTCCCTCGGCAGTGTACACGACACTCTGGATCGGGTCGTACGACCTCGGCAGAAATCATGCCTAATAATAATAAATACATTGTACTTTAATATGTTATTGCAGCTTGTGAAGTTAATTAATAAATTCGAAATTGTTGCATCTGAAGGAATTTAATTATTTCTGTTAGTTGAAGAAACATTACTGTTAATTTTATAAATCACGTCGATTTAAATATTGCTATTGTTATTTTATTATTATTAATATTATTGACCCTTAATGAGTGTCAAAGTCGACCTCTCATCACTACCTCTTTGGTGTTAGGCTTGATACTTACTGGGTACACGTTGTTTACGTACTCATGCTACACTTGCTGCACATTTTTATTGTGCAGGTATATATATGTCTAGCGGCCTTGTGGGTGCAGAGGTGTGGATAAAATGTGGAGACTTAGGTGAGCTGCATTCTATGTTACAATCCGTAACCCACAGAGTCTCCTTCAGAGTTATTTATATTTTTTCTGTCTAATTTGTATTCCGGACAGATGTTGTATTTTATTTTAACTTCCTAGTAAATGGCTCATGCACTTGTGACACCAGGTTTTGGGAATGGTTATGAATTATTTAGAAATTTAGTTGCTAAAAATATTTATCATTTACTCTATGAGTTCTATCTTTACTATTTCATTAAAGAAATTTTGATTTCAAAAATACTAAAATGGATAATTAAGTAAAGTATGTATTGTTGTCTTGCCTGAGAGCGGTGTCCAGCGCCATCACGACCTTTAATGGATTTTTGGGTCGTGACAACATGGTATCAGAGCACTAGGTTCACTTAGGACTTAGGTCTCACGAGTCATGAGCGAGTCTAGTAGAGTCTTACGGATCGGTACGGAGACGTACATGCTTATCTTCGAGAGGCTACATGGCTATTAGAAATACTTACCTTTTTGATTCCTTTGAGGCTTATGCCTTAATTTCCTTCCTATTCAATATTATGCAACGTGAAGCGTTTGTTATAAATTGGGGATCGAGGAAATTTTTAATAGTACTACAGATGTATTGCAGGATGCTTCTCCCTGCGTAATTAATTGGGCTATTGTTGTCGCCTTGTGGAAGGCCGCTCTGTCGTTTTAGTTCAGTATCAGTACTACCTAAGGTTTTGAGATTTGGCATTGATTGTTATGATGATTCGTGTGATGTTATCGCACAGTGTTTATGTAATGGTAGAATGCCTGTCTATGTGTCAGGACGGTAAACGACTTGAAAGAAGGTTTTTCTCAATAGATGATTCAAAGGTTCAATGTTTTATTCCCAGCAAAGAAAAGGTAATCGTACTATGAATGTTCAGGTTTGGGGTTGATGGAGTAATGAAGCTTGATATTTTCGAGAGTGGCAAAGTTCTCAATTGTGATGTGGTGTCATCGCCTTGACTAAATCTGTTAAAGTTTGCCGGTGTTATGGTTTCCTTCAACTCGCCTTCACGGCGGGGTGTTAGGAATTGGTGTAGGGGAAGAAGTTGTCAGAAATCGCGGTGTGAAGTGGTTCAGGATCGAATCAGTGTTCCCAGTGTTGATGGCTCGAGAAAGTCGATCCTCAGAAAGGTTTAAAGTTGGTAACAATCTATTGGTTCAAGTGCTACAGAGACGGATTTTGAGTTAAGGAAGCAACTGGGCAGCGAAGGATGAGGAAGGACATGTGGAAAGTATCTTGTGGTGGTTAGATTCCTAGAAGGCCAAGTGTGAGAAACATAAGTCGAGTAGTTGCTTAAAGGAGAGGGGCTGACCAAAGTGGGAGAGTGACAAGGTAATATGGGTTACATGGTAGGATAATTACACGTCTTGAGGAAAGTTTGGAGTGATCCGGGATTCATCATGGACAGTGACTAGGTCTACGGACTTAAGTTGTAATATTGGCTATTATGTTGGGGGAAGATTGGATTGAACATAATTGATTTTTCCTGATATGAAGAGAATGCAACATGACTTCGGGTTGGGATGTATCGTCGCACCTGTAGTTGGTGTCAACGGGGAGTGAACGAACTTGTACAACTGGTATACGAGCACGAGCTCGGGATGGTTTATTGGTTTTGTGGCAATAGTACTCGGTGTAGCATTGTTGGAGGATGTCGACATGGAATTTCCACAGGGGTGATATCTCCCGTAAGCAGATTAGCGGTTGCGGGGTGTCGATGTTGCTTCTATGGAGAATTTTGCTGACTATCCAGTAATAGGGCAAGTATGTGAATGTGGCTAGTGATTCAGAATGTTCATGAAATGTTTAACATAAGGATTTCGAGGAAATAGGTGGGTCGATTAATCGAGATTTGTGTCAATGGGGGATAAGGAGTCTTGGTGGGTTCTAAAGTTATGTAATTGTAGCTTCAAGCTAAGTGGGAGAGCCCCCTCCCCCCTTTCCCATTTACAATTGGACTGCATGGTTGTCTATTTGTGAGGTTTCTGGTTATTAATGTATTGGTGGGTCATTTCAACTTAGGAAAAAAAACATCAGTGGTAATTTGAGCAAAGAATTTAGGGAATGTGTGCCATATGTGGTCTTATCGATTCATGTTCAGGCTTTGGGAAGACTCAGAGTCTATGTTGTGTGTTGATGTGATGTACAAGGAAGGTGATTTGACCAGGTGCTTATTTTAGAGAGTGTTCAATTGCTAGCATAGCCTTGTAGTTGATTATATTCGGGACCAGGTAGGAATGGGTGACTTTCAACAATAGTCCTAGTAGATTCAAAACGTTAAAGTGCGGTGCCTAAGGATTTAGAGCCTATAGTATGGTTAAGTATCGAGCTTTTTGCAGCAGATTATGAAAAGTTTTTGGGGTGTTCTATGTTATCTTCTGTTTGTGGTGTAGCATTGGATTAATGGGAGGAAAATGTCTACGGATTCATAAAGAAAATATCGAAATGGGCGTATCAGTTGAAGATGCGAATGTGTGCACAAGGAGGGTATGAGATGGTTTGTGGGTTTTAAGACAATGTGGCCCTGTGAAATACAGTCACTCGGGGCGAGTGTGGATTGAGTTTGATATAATTTGAATGGAGCTAATGTTATTTCTAAAGAAAGCCTAAAGTAGATTAGAAGAAGTCAGAGTAGTTAGCAATGGTTGAGTTGGCACGATAGCAGCAATGATCAGTTCCTTCAGCGTGTTAAGTTATACATGTAATTTGTGGCGGTGCGTAAGAGGCTTGACGACTAACGTAATTGATTTTAATTGGAGGCATTCGAGTATTATGGTCTGTTATGTGTAGATGGATCCCAAAAGAGTTATGGTGGTTTAGACCACAATGGTTCTCCTGAATTGAGTTAAGCAAAAGGTTGCTATGTGATGAAGTGTTTGATCTATTAGTGGTTCAAGAGTTATGATGAAATTCTTGTACCCTCGCGTATTGGCATGCTAGGTGTAGTGAACGACATGGGAATTGGGAGTTGAGGATCGAGGTTGCGGTTCAATTTTGACAAGAATTTCACAAGCTCGGACGAGCAGAAAATGATTTAGAGGTTTAAAGCAAGCTGGTATTATCTTCAGCGTCACCTGAGATCGGTGTCATGTGTAAGAGGCTTTGTGTATTGATTTGCAGATCCTTGATTCGATTTACAACATTAATATGGCCGGTGGTATGGATGTGAAGACTTGATATCTGGTGCGGAAGGTCGTGGGAGCATATTCCACGGGAAGATTGTATAAGTATGACATGTAGTAACTTAGTTAATCAAGGATTGAGACCAAGTATGGAGATTGTGGCACTATCGCTAATTTGAGCAATTATGCCTAAAGGGCGCTCTATCCAGTTGGTTGAGAATTGTGAAAGTTTGCTTCGAATTTGATGGTTGTTCTTGCGTGTCATAGAAAAATGGTCATTGTGGATCCTTGAGAGATTATTTACCCAAGCATGGTACGATTAGAATCGGTTTGAGGTCCGTTGATGAGTCCAAATGTGGATGTGTACTCTACACCGACCAAGGTATGTTCATTCAGCATAGCATTCCTTATGGAAGAATGTTCGGGCGTGGGATGTTAATTTCGTCGCCAGCTATTTCAAGTGATACTTTATTGTGCCATGTGGAATGTGAGACGGCTCGGTTATCTGTACAATGTGTTGAGGTCCCACACATCTGTAGTATTATGTGAGCAGGATGGCTCTCGAGATGCATATCATATATCGCACCTTAGTTGTGCTTAAGTTTTAGAGCATATGAGGCTACCCGTCTCCCCAGATTTGCACTATGCACTCGACGTGCTTATGGTTGATATTCAGACATTAGTGAGTATAAGAATTTCGGTTCGATGTGTGTTTTCCTTAGATTATTAAGCGCGGATCGGGTGGCACACCGCAACAGGTATCATATGTGAATTGGGTTGCACGCCGAAATAGCGTGATTCTGCGCACAGTTCTCTATATCTATTCCTATGTGTTTTTTTCGCATTTTTCTGAGCATGGTTCATGACATTTTTTTTTCTTTTTCCTCTTTTCAGTTGTTAAATTAGTTACGCGGGTTGAGTAGTTCTTTCCAGAGTTCATTTTTCCTTATGTATCACATTCGAGTTTGTAGCATGTTGGTGCATTGTTGGCGTCATACGAGATCTTGGTAAGGGTTTGAGGCAGCTTATTTCCTGTGTAGTTTATATTGGGTGAGACGAGACTATTGGACCTGAAATCAGTGCAATCAGATTTATATAAGGTGTATTAAAGAATAAATATTGCTATTCAGTTCGGAATGAGATAATGGTCCTTGTCAGAAGGAGAAACTCAATAAATTGTTGACTCAGCTGTTGGTTATGAGTTTCTACACATTTCTTCCATCGTGGAAGCATTTCAAGAGTTGGAATAGGACTTATATGTATCATGAGATGTGCTGTGGACATCATATTCGTGGAATCTCGGCTATTGTTATCGGGGGATGTCATTATGGGCATGTGGATGGTGCGGTGAATGGTCTAAATTCAACAAAGGTATGCAATCCTATATTGGTGCATCGTGTAGTGATTGATACGGTATTCATAGGTTGGAAACATGCATAGTGGAGAATTCTGGATGTTAGAATTGAGCTCTAAGGCTTATTTGCTTAAATAAAGGGGAGAATCTTCAGATTGGCTCGAGCTAATGTGCTCAACTTGGTGTGGTAGCACGGGTAGGTGCATGAGGTGTTAAACAGTGATTTTGGACAACTCCGAAATAGTCCTTAACACGTTCGAGGACAAATATGTATTTAAGTGGGAGAGAATGTAACGACCCAACCAGTTGTTTTGACCGTTAAAACCTCGTTCCCCTAAATAAGACTCCACGCATGTGCTTTTACTAATTTATGACTTGCAGGGATAGTTGGTTCGGGAGTTGGAAGTGTTCGAGTTGAAATCGAAGCACTTGGTTCCTTAGTTGGTTTTAAAAAGGGCGAGTTTGACTTCGGTTAATATTGTTTTAGAAAACGACCTCAGAATCGTGATTTGACGGTTCCAATAGGTTCATATGATGAATTTGGACTTCGGGGTATGATTGGATCGGGTTTCGAATGACCCGGGAGCATTTCGACGCCTATTATGGAAGTTGGCATTTTTGGAAGGATTTCATAAATTTGAGTTAAAGAGCATTTCAATGTTATCGATGTCCGTTTAGGATTCCGAGCCTGGGAATAGCTCTGTATTGTGATTCTTGTCTTAGGAGCGCGTACGGATGTTAATTTGGGGGTCCGTAGGTCATTTCGGAGTCATTTAGCGAAAGTTAGAAATTTGAAGGCTTGTAAGAAGTTTGATCGGGAGTGAACTTTTTGATATCAGGTTCGGAATCTGATTCCGGAATTTGGAATAGGTCCGTAATGTGAAATGTGACTTATGTGCAAAATTTGAAGTCATTCCGGATTGATTTGATGTGTTTCGGCACAAGATATAGAATTTGAAAGTTCAAAGTTCATAGATTTGATTTGAGGTATGATTTGTGTTTTGAGGTTGTTTGATGTGATTTGAGGCCTCGAGTAGGTCTGTGGTATGTTTTAAGACTTGTTCGTCTATTTGGTTGAGGTCTCGAGTGGCTCGGGTGAGTTTCGGATGGTTAACAGATCAAATTCAAACTTAATGAAATGTTGGAACTGTTGCCTACTGGTTTGATCGCACTTCTGAAGCTTTTGATCGCAGGTGCGAAGCCGCATGTGCGCACAACCAGTCACATAAATGACCAATAGTGGAATTAGGCAGTGCTTGCAGGTGCAAAGAATTTAACTGCATCTGCAAGGCCGCATGAGCAAAGGGTGGGCACAGAAACGAAAAATGGTGAGGAAGCCAAGCAGCGCAGGTGCGGAATTTGATCCGCAGATGCGAGGGTCGCAGGTACGACTTCTTGTCCGCAGATGCGGAAATCGCTGAGGTAGAAGCTTAAATTTGGGGTTTAGTGATTTTCACCCATTTTCGGATTTTGGAGCACGGATTGGGCGACTTTGGAGAGGAAACTTTTCATACAACTTGGGGTAAGTGTTCTTGATTCCCTTATAATTATATTTCTTGAATTAATCTTCATTTTTGGTATATGATTATCGAATATTCAATAAAAATCGTAGGAAATTTCTATTAATTCATAAAAATGAATTTTCAAGTTTTGAATGCCGATTCAGAGTCGGATTTGAGTGAAATTAGTATGGTTGAACTCGTAAGTGAATGGGTTGTCGGATTTTGTGAGTTTCGTCGGGTTCCGAGATGTGGGCCCCACTTCCAACTTTTGAGCGAATTTTGAAATTTGTTGAAATTAATTAACGATGGGTATTATAACACATTTTAATTAATTTGCACATTGTTTGCATAGTTTTGGATCGACAAGCATCATTTTGAGGTATTAAAGTTGCGTTGGAGCCACCTATGGAGCTTCGGAACGAGGTAAGTCTCTTGTCTAACCTCGTGAGGGAGAAATTACCCCATAAGTAATTGAATTAATAATTGTTGCTAATTGTGGGGGCTACGTACGCACGATGTGATGAGAGTCTGTGTGTAGCTACTATTAATGCTAAAGTCCGGGTAGTTTAGGATTCAAAGCATGAATTACTTGTGTAAATTGTATCATTTATTTAATTAAATTATTTGATATATATTGTAAATTGTTAGGGAAAGATAGTAGAAGATGGAAATATCATATGCTTAATTCCTATTTAAATCAATTAATTGTTAAAAGAAATTGTTCATACTCTCGATGGTGAACCATGGTATCATGACATAAAATGATTCCTGAAAATAAGAGAATACCCAGAGCATGCCAAAGGAGATCAAAAAAGAACTATAAGGTGGCTCGGCGGCGGTTTCTTCCTGAATGGGGAAATTTTGTACAAAAGGACCCCAGATTTAAACTTGTTGAGATGCGTAGATGCCACAGAAGTTGAGCGGATCGTGAGTGAAGTGAATTCAGGGGTATGCGGACCTCAATGAATGGATATGTTTTGGCAAAGAAAATTCTGCGTGCAGGGTATTATTGGCTTACAATGGAGCGATATTGCTTCAGTTTTGTTTGCAAGTGTCACCAATGCCAGATTCATGGTGGCCTGATTCACTCGCCTCCTTTGGAGTTGCATACCATGTCCTCTCCTTGGCCTTTCATTGCTTGGGGAATGGATGTTATTGGGCTAATCGAGCCAAAGGCTTCAAATGGGCATAGATTTATTTTGGTTGCAATTGATTACTTCACCAAGTCACCAAGAAAGTAGTGGTAGACTTTCTTCATTCCAATATCACATGTCGCTTTGGTATTCCAAAGACCATTATAACTGATAATGCAACCAATCTAAATAGTCATTTGATGAAGGAGGTATGCGAGCAATTTAAAATTGTGCATCGCCATTCTACCCCTTACCGTCCAAAAGCCAATGGAGTCGTTGAAGCGGAAAATAAGAACATCAAGAAGATTCTTAGAAAGATGATCCAAGGTTCCAGATAATGGCATGAAAAGTTGCCTTTTTCTCTTTTGGGATACAACACGACTGCTCGCACATATGTTGGTGCAACTCCTTAACAAATGGTATACAGAATGGAAGCTGTAATACCGACCGAAATCGAGATTCCCTCTCTCTAGATCATTGTAGACTCGGAGATTGAACATACATAATAGGTAAAGACCCATTTGGAACAACTGATGATGCTGATTGATGAAAAACGGCTAGCAGCAGTATGTTTCGGCCAATTATACCAGTAAAGAATGGCACACGCTTACAATAAGAAAGTGTGTCCACGGCACTTTGAGGTAGGCGAACTCGTTTTGAAACGCATTCTTCCACACCAAATAGAAGCTAAAGGAAAGTTCGCCCCGAACTGGCAAGGACCCTACATCATCAAGAATGTGTTACCAAAAGGGGCCTTGCACTTGGTAGATGAAGAAGGACGGGTACCATACATGACGATTAATGCAGATGCAGTCAAAAGATATTATGTTTGATATATACCCACTGCAGAACTTTCACGCATTATTTTCTCAAATCGAGAAGACGAAGGCTATTATTGGTCTTTATCCCAAATAGGTGTCACCCTTTTGTTAACCCTTTTGAGCCGTATTTGTCTTCTTCGTTTTCCCTCTTTTGGAACCCGTGTACTTGTAAACAAAAACAAATCATACAACAAACCGTCTGGGTTCAGTGAACTATGTCCGACCTGATTCTGAAAGGATACGTAGGCAGCCTTACCCTAGGTTCGGTCCCATCTCAACAAAAGTCCATATTCCCAATACTCCAAAACTGAGGGAGAAGTTTGTTTTATTTTACGGTTTTTTCCGCAAAAATGGTTCCAAAAGTTGTAATTTATTTCAAGGTTCTTTTCGCCTTTTCCCTGTCAGGAACTTCTTATCGATCTTTAAGAATGTATGAAGTCCACATGCCAAGGGCGTTTGGAAACCTTCCGTGTGCAGTATCTTAGTTAAAAATAAAAAAAATGTATAGGCACTATAAAGCGACGGTGAGTAGAGAAATGAGAGAGGTCAATTAGCGAAAACCCATAAAGGGTGCTACTAGCCGAATGAAGATCTTCGATCTTTGAGAATGTTTGAAGTCCCCATGCCAAGGGCATTTGGTAACCTTCCGCATGTAGTATCTTAGTCAAAAAAAAAAGAAAAAAAAGAAATGAGAGAGTCTCATCGGTGAAAACCGTATGGGCACTATAAGGTGACAGTGGGCAGAGAAATGAGAGAGTCTTATTGGTGAAAACCCTAAATGGGCACCATAAGGTGACAGTGAGTATAGAAATGAGAAAGGTCAGTTAGTGAAAACCCGCAAAGAGCGCTACTAGCCGAATGAGGGTCTTCGATGCTCCGGCATGAGCACAACCAAGACAGTTTCAAGATGAACATTTGCTACAGATTTTGAGAATTAGACAGCTCAGACGGATCAGGCATCCAGTCCAAAATGCATGTCGTAATTCATTGAAGTCGGCACACACCTGCAGATAAGTCTCCCTATTCCTCTCCCCGAAAAGGACACCTTTTGTTTAGACACAATTCCTTTTTCGCAATCAATTTCTCTTCTATTTTTTCCCATAATTTTTCTTTGAGTCCATTTCAGTCTAATTTTGCATCAAAAGCAAAGCAAAGAAATGACTGCAAAACTGGATACAGTTTACCCGTAATACCGAGCATAATTTGGAGAAAATACACGGCATTGGCGGAGGCAGGAATCTACCTGTGATCCCTTTTAATAAGGCGGACAAAGTATCTCAAAGAAACTGAAAATGTCGCCTAAGCAAGACTTGCTTCATGGGAAAAGTTGATAAGCACTACAAACACAAATTGGTTCTGGGTGAAAGACAACAAAGTTTGATTTTAAAGGAAAATTGCCTTTCCTTAGGGACAAGGATTAGCGGTACCATGGGCATCCGGGTATGAAATAGCCAGTGGCAACATCAGAAAGACAATATCTCTGGAAAGCGATACAGAGTATCTGAGCACCTCGGTACCACACTGACGAAATCAGTTCTTCAACAGCGGAATGGCCGTGAATTCAAACTACTCAGGACATCAAGGCCACAAATCGACCACCACATTAAAAACTCACAAAGTTTTCTTTGTTTGAAGCAGGATCAAAGAAGTACAGAATGGCAATTCTTTAAGGATGAATGTCACCGAACGTAAGCTCCTTAAAATCTCCATTTTTCTTTTTATTTGCAGCATGCATCACTACTGTTATACCTCCCATTTTCCTAGCTTAACCCAGGTAGAACATTTTTGCCTATGGGGATCCAACTCATAGTTCCGGGTAGAAATACTCTCCGCTCAGGATATTTTACGTAGATTAACACGGGACAACCTTTTCGCCTAGAGGGATTCAGCACTTTATCCGTAATACGGGGTACCAACCCCTGGTTACATTCCCTTTAGTAATACAGAGTGCCAATCCCTGGTTACATTCCTTTTAGGAATACAGGGTACCAACCCCTGGTAACATTCCTTCTCAGTAATACAGGGTGCCAACCCCTGGTTATATTCCTTTCGATAATACAGGGTACCGACCCCTGGTTACACTTCTTTTCGGTAATACATGGTACCAACCCCTGGTTACACTCATTTCGGTATTACACGGTACCAACCCCTAGTTACATTCTTCTTCAGTAATACAGCGTACCAACCCCTGGTTATACTTCTTTTAGTCATACAGGGTACCAACCCCTGGTTACACTCCTTTCAGTAATACAGGGTTCCAACCCCAGGTTACACTCCTTTCAGTAATATAGGGTACCAATCCCTGGTTACACTCCTTTTAGTAATACAGGGTGCCAACCCGTGGTTACATTCCTTTCGGTAATACATGGTACCAGCCCCAGGTTACATTTCTCTTTAGTAGTACAAAGTGTGAACCCCTGGTTACATTCTTTTTAGTAATACAGGGTACCAACCCCTGGTTACATTCTTTCTCAGTAATACAGGGTGCCAACCTCTGGTTATATTCTTTTAGGTAATACAGGGTACCGAACCTTGGTTACACTTCATTTCTGTAATACATGATACCAACCCCTGATTACACTTCTTTCGGTAATACAGGGTACTAACCCCTGGTTACATTCCTTCTTAGTAATACAGGGTGTCAACCCCTGGTTACACTTCTTTTAGTAATACAGGGTACCAACTCCTGGTTATATTCCTTTCGGTAATACAGGGTGTCAACCCCTGGTACACTCCTTTTGGTAATTTAGGGTACCAACCCCTGGTTACATTCCTTTCGGTAATACAAGGTACCAACCCCTAGTTATATTCTTTCCTACTAATACAGGGTGCCAACCCCTAGTTACATTTCCTTTCAGTAATACAGGGTATCAACCCGTGGTTACATTCCTTCTCGATAATATAGGGTGCTAATCCCTGGTTACGTTTCCTATCAGTAATATAGGATACCACCCTCTAATTACATTCCCTTTAGGTAACAGAAGTTACTACTCCCCCACCCCCCACCCCCCACCCCCTCTGTGGTTTCATATCCTCACTTAGCTAGTTTATACTACTGTCTTTATCTTCCTTTCAACAAATTAGATAGTTTATAGCTTTCTCTAATAACACACAAAGTTTTCCTAGTGCCAAACTGGGGCAAAAATATTTTATTCTTTTTGTTCGTCTTTGATGGCTTTACCGGCCCCAGCCGTAGAGCACAGATTGCGATGACTTAAAGCTTGCAGTTTTCATTCCTATCATAAGAAGGAAGTCTTTCGGTCGCAAGATAGTTGGAGTCAGCTTTGATAATATGTTAGCAACTCGGCGCCTCAAGATTCATCCTCTCAAATTTGGATCAGGAAAGCAAGCAATCGAGAATGAGCCATAATATTTTCTTCAAAGATCATAAAGATCCAATCTAAGGTCAACACAAGCGAGCAAGTCAAGAATCAAGATTTGACTCGGCAAGACACATAGATAGGAATTTTGTAACTCTTAGTTTGGAGACATGTAGTTCTCTTGTCTTTTCCTTTTGATGTAAGAAGAAAGTAACAGTAATAGCAACAACAACAACAGCAACAGTCTTAAGTCCCGTGTCCGGTAATCCCAGCTACCATTTATTTCCAGAACTACACTGACCTAATTCTTTATAGCCAGGGATATGTAGGAAACCTTAGAAGCAAGGTACAGTCAAATGTTTCAAAAATGCTTTCATTAGAGTGATACACGAGCAAATTTAGCTATGGCATTCACTTTCTTTGCACGAAAAACTCTTCGTGTTCTCGAGGAAAGAGGGGCGGCTGTAAATATCTATTTTTTTCTTTTCATTTCACCTACATTATGTTGTGTTTAGTTTTTTTGTATGTGTTTATCGAATTTAGAATTATATTATTAAATAATTTATTAAGGGGTTTAAAGGTTTGGATTAATGCCATTTTCAATGGAATTATGCACAAATCAGGCCCAATTATTTTAGCCCAATTCGGTTGATCCAGTCCAATTGTTGGCTTGCCAAAACCCGGATCAAAACGACATAGTTTCACAATAAAACTACGTCATTTTGTTTAATGAATCAAAGATCCAATCTCATCCATCCATGACCCTCTTGATCCAATGGCCATAATTCAATCTCTCTTCTAATATTTTAAACCCAAATTTTCAGATTTTGACCCCCATTTTTGCCTTACCTTCTTCTCTCCTCTTTCTCTCTTCACTCTCTCTCACCCTCTCTCTGTGCCTCCACCCTGCTCCGCCGCCGGCAATCGCCCACCGGCGGCGGCCTGCCTCCAATCTGCCCCAAAATCGCACCATACAATCACCTCAACCCCCTCTTTCCAAATCTCCAACCCAAATCCCTCAAAACCCGCTCAAATTTCATGATTTTTAGATCTAGGAAACCCCATCTGCCGCCTATTTTACCAAAATCAAAGAAACTACGGCCATTATCACCCTTCAACACATACATGAATGAATAGAGCTCCGCGAGACCTATCCTTTCCATCCCATTTCACCCCCCAAAAACCGCACCACCGCCGGCCAGTCACCCCCCGTTGTCGCGACCACCCCAAGGTCCCCACTGCCTCATTTTTCTTTAGCCCACTCAACCCTAAGACTCATGTTCCCTTCTAGTATGATGCCAAAACTTACTTGTTTTGGGGCGTTTGCTAACAGGGAACTTGTGTTTCGGGGTCGGACAGTCACTTCTTGGCATCTCTGACGTCTTCTCATGGCTCGAACAACTTCAAGCACGCTCGTTAGGTATAATCGTTATCTCTTTAATTAATTTCTAATTTTTTTTAGTAGATTAGTTTCTGATTTTTGATTTTTCTTTTTTGGTTGTTTCTTGTTAATTAGACTTTCAAGTTAGGTTTATTTAATTAGTTATATCTATTTAGTTTAGTTGTTTGTTAGATTGTATTGATTTAAACATGATCTTTAGTATATCAGTTAAATCGTTCACTTAGTTATTCAATTATTTAGTTGTTATTAGACGTTGTCTGATTGTTAACGATGCCCGTTCTGTTTTGAGCATTTAGTTTGTGAATTTAATTGTTTGTTAAGTAATTAGTGTGCACAAATCGAATTCATTCCAATCAAGTTGGTTTGAATACGTAGTTCGATTACATTTTTAGTCTCGTTTATGCTTTGTCAGTCCATAGTTGTTTAAGATTGATTTGTGTTGAGCAAGTAGTTTGGTGTTGATGGTTAAAATCTGAAGTTTAGGTTATTTTATCACAAAATAAGGTAATAGTAGCCTACTTTTTACTAGCAGGGTGGCTGAAATAATTTTATGTTTTTCTCTCTCCTTGCTTCTGACACAACAGATTTTCAGGTTGTCCTTTCACCTTTTGGACAAATTTTGAATAGTGTTTAAACGGTTGCTCTCCTCCAATAAAGGGGATTCTCTGGCACTTAGAATACAGATCCTTACTCACTGAAAAAGAAACACACATTCAATTACACACTCTATCTTACACTTTACATCATCTGTATACTCTAAGAAAACACAGAACTTCAGAGAAAAGGGATTAGTTGAACACATATAAAAGCTGAAACTTGAGAGTAGGGAAGGGATTCAAAATTAAAAAAGACTCATTGCAGTTCTTTGTTTTAGCGAAACATCTCCAAAACATATAGGTCTTTCAAGTGTCTTTTGGTTCTGTTTTGCTGGGAGTATTCGGATTCTGTCTTCTGAACTTCCATTGGTCTTTTGCTACTGGTTCGAGTTTGCTTTGCTGGGTTCGTTGACCTACTGTTGGACTCAATATTTTCACTGCTGAAATTTCAGTTTCTAGGTAAAGTTTTGAACTCATTATGTAGTTTAAATGTTCATGAATGAAATATAAATGCCTGAATATTTTTTATGGTTATACCAGCTTATCTTAAGATGATTTAGCTACTTTAACAGGAATATGTGACAAGTTTAAAGCTCATATAAGATGGTTTTGGTTATATTAAGTTACTTTTGCACGATTGTGATGTTAGTTCTGCCAAGTTCAAATTCCTCTCTGTTTCTTTTCGCCTTTACTAAAATTTTAACTAATGTTTCATGAGGCTTATGTGTTTATTCGTGATTTAAAATAAGGTTTTAGTTTTAAGTTTTAGTCGTTTACTTAGATCTCAATTTCTTTTAAGTGGAAGCTCAAGTTTTTGAAGTTGTTCAAGAAAGCTATTTAAAAAGATTTAAGTTCTAAGATGATTTGTTTGAACGTTTTGATTTTTTATAAAAGAAAAAAAGAAAATTAACAAATTCTCAGGTCATACCAGAGAGTTTGTGGTTATTTTATTTTTATTCATGATCTTTGAGTTTAAAGAAAAGTTTATCAGGATGGTCATCAGTTGGGTCTAGTTTAAACTAGAAGATACTTGGAAAATGTCTCGTCGTGATTTTGTTGATGATATAAGTTAACTCATGACATTTTATCTAAACTTTATATTATTAAAATAAAAAATAAAAATAAAAAGAAGAAGAGGTGACGATAGAAAAAATATTGTTGATATTTTTTGGAATGAAAGTGGGTTTTAAAATATTGATTGATTGATTCTGAACCATATCATTAATTTAAGTCTGTTATGTTTTATTTTTCTTTTAATTATTTTTTGTTGTTGTTGTTTTGTATATTTTAAGTTTGTCAAATCTTGAATTAACAGAATAATCTTTTAGTCTTACTAACTGGAGGTCTTTAGCTAATTGATTTAAGTTAATGAGCTTAAATTTGACAAGCCCAAAACAGTAAAGGTTGGCTAGCCCATTCCTTAAACAAGCTGGACCGTCCCCATGCCAAGCCCAATAAATTAAGCTGGCTCATATTTAAATAATGAGTTGGCCCCAGCTATTTACATTTCAATTTAGGCATAAGTTTTTTTAATAATCTAATTTTTCTTTTAAATAAGTTAATCACACTTAATTAATTTAAGCAATAAGCAATTTTAGGCACGTTTGACATGTAGACCATATGTTCATACACGATACTCAGTCGATATTGTATTTTATAAAGTAGTCATGTGTGTATTCTCGCTCCTTGACTCTTCAATATTAATTGTATTTAAACCATGTGTACCGACATGTTCCTTATTTTAGTACATATAATCAAATAAGGACCTTGTGTGCTTGCACGCTCCTAGGCCAAAATTATTAATTATAAAGCAGTACTAGACAATAGTAACTTAAGGCAAATAATACACACTTTATCCAAAAATAATTCAAGCTAATTTTTAGTCAATAAAAGCGACCGTGCTAGAACCACGGGACTCGGGGAATACCTTACACCTTCTCCCCGGCCAACAAAATTTCTTACCCGGACTTTATTTACGCAGACCAATAATAATATAGTCAAATCTTCCTTTGACTAGGGATTCAAATAAAAGGTGACTTGGAACACCAACAAAATCAATTTCAAGTGGCGACTCTGTAAATAAAATAATCCCTACTCAATTTTGTCACTTTAATTAAAAAAAATCTTTAATCCACATAATATTATTTTATGGGTAGAAGAAGGGTGTGACAACACTTAAATGCAAGGGTTCGCGATTTTTGCTCATTTTTAACATTTTGAGCTCGGTTTTGGCGATTTCTTGAGAGCATGTTTAGGGGTTTCTTGAGGTAAGTCCCTTGTGCTTATTTTTTATCAATAATCTTGCTTCCCCATTTATTTTTCCACCTAGTTAGTATGTATTTAAGGTGGAATTTGGGAGTTTGAGACTAGGGATTTGGAAAGTTTAATTTGTGGATTTGAAAAACCATTTGATGTCGGATTTTAGTAAATTTGATATGGTTAGACTCGTGGGTGAATGAGTGCTCATATTTTATGACTTTTACTCAATTCCGAGACATGGGCTGGGTCGACCTTTTAGGAAGAATTTCAGAAATTTTATTAAAGTATTGATTTCATTAATTAGATAAGTCTATTGTGGTTGTATTTATGATATGTAATTGCTTTTGGCTATATTTGAGCCATTCGGAGACGGATATTCGTGGAAAAATATTGTGACCGATTAATTGAGCTTAGTTCGAGGTAAGTGGCTTGCCTAACCTTGTGTGGGGAAAATTCTCTTAGGATTTTGTACTGTTTTGATATGTTAGCGTCGTGTACGTGAGGTGAAGAGTACGTACATGAGATAATTATTGTAAAAACTTAATTTATTTTACTGAGTAGTAATTTGTTCTTCCTTTAAATTGAGTTATACCGTTTAAATGAGTATTAGTATATTTTCATTCTCAATTGAGCTATCCCAATATTAGCTATCCTGCTTAGTCTAATATCGCATGTCTACCTGCTTTAGCTGCTTAATTGAACTCTATGAAGCATGCCTAGTTGATTTCCTATTTTTCCTTGACTTGTATTTAGTCTAAATTGTAGGATTTTGTGTTGTAACTGTTAATTTTATTGTGTGAGATGTGTATTTACTTTTGGGACTACGGAACGGTATTCCGGAAGATCCCCGTGCATATTTGTTTTAGGACTATGGAACGGTATTCCGGGAAATCCCCCTGCATATTTACTTTGGGACTACGGAATGGTATTCTGAGAGATCCTCTTTGTCTTGCATATTTACTTTGGTACTACGGAATAATTTTTCGGGAGATCCCCCTGCACATTTACGTTTGGGACTACGAGATGGTATCTCGAGAATCCTCTGTTGTATTTTTGTGTACTGAGTTGTTACCTTCTATGAATTCTTTCTTGTTAAATTTCAGTCTTTATTTTACTGCGATATTTTATTTTTGCATTGCTTTATTATTATATATAGCAGTAGGGCCCTGACCTGACCTCATCGCTATTCGACCGAGGATAGGCTTGGCACTTACTGGATACCGATTGTGGTGTACTCATGCTACTCTATGCACATGTTTTTCGTGTGCAGATATAGGTTCTCCTTATCAGCCGCACTATCAGTGAGCCGGGATAGCTTTGGAGACTTCAAGGTATATCTGGCGCGTCCGCAGACCTCAGAGTCCCCTTTTACACTTCCCCATGTCCATTATCTTCTATATTTTTCTTTTGTTAGACTCTGATGTATAGAGACACTAGATTTTTCTTCTGTAGTTTGTGATTCACGATGTTCCAAGTTTTGGGAATGTTGTGTAGTATATTGAGGAGTTGATTATTGTACATACCAAGCGGCATGGTATTCAATTATGGCATTTTTGCTGTAGTTAGTTATTAAATTTATGTTTTCATTTTATTATTCTGCAAATGTTAGGCTTACCTAGTCATAGAAACTGGAGAGTTGTACAGTAGGAGTTAGGTACTCGGGTTGAGTTGAGCAAAATATTTCAACCTCAGACGGATGGACAGTTCGAGCGTACTATTTAGATACTAGAGGATATGCTTCGTGCGTGTGTGATAGATTTTGGGGGTTCTTGGGATCAGCTCTTGCCACTTGCAGAGTTTGCCTACAACAACAATTATCAATCCAGCATTCATATGGAACCGTATGAGGCTCTGTATGGTAGGCGGTGTCGGTCCCCGGTGGGTTGGTTCGATCCGGGCGAGGCCAGATTATTGGGTACGGACTTAGTTCAGGATGCCTTGGAGAAAGTTAAGGTGATTAAGTATAGACTTTGCACAGCCCAGTCCAGACAGAAGAGTTACGCGGACCAGAAGGTTCGCGATATTGCATTCATGGTTGGAGAGCGGGTCTTGCTCCATGTTTCACCTATGACAGGCATTATGAGGTTCGGAAAGCGGGTCAAGCTGAACCCAAGGTTTATTGGTCCCTTTGAGGTGTTGCGGCGAGTTGGGAAAATTGCTTATGAGCTTGCCTTACCTCCTAGCTTAGTAGGAGTTCATCCAGTATTTCATGTTTCGATGCTCCAGAAGTATCACGGAGATCCGTCCCATGTGTTGGATTTCAGCTCAGTCCAATTGGACAAGGATCTATCTTATGTTGAGGAGCCAGTCTCTATTTTAGATAGGCAGGTGAGAAAGCTATGGTCAAAGAACATTGCTTCAGTAAAGGTTCAATGGAGGGGTCAGCCGGTCGAGAAGGCGACTTGGGAGACCGAGCAGGATATGTGCAGTTGTTATCCTCATCTTTTCACAGCTTCAAGTATGTCTCTATACTCGTTCGAGGACGAACTATTATTTTAAGAGGGGAAGGATGTGATGACCCGGCCGGTCGTCTTGAGAGTTATAGCCCCGATCCCGTATTGACTGTTTTCCCCGTACCGTCTCCTTATGTGACTTGCTGGGAGGTTTTGTTTTTGGTTTCGGAGTGTTTGGACTTAGGAGCGTGTCTGATTTGTGTTTTGGAGGTCCGTAACTTATTTAGGCTTGAAATGAAGAAAGT
Organism: Nicotiana tomentosiformis; assembly: GCF_000390325.3. Classification (NCBI taxonomy): domain Eukaryota; kingdom Viridiplantae; phylum Streptophyta; class Magnoliopsida; order Solanales; family Solanaceae; genus Nicotiana; species Nicotiana tomentosiformis. Next base: position 6,706,993 of record NC_090820.1, on the reverse strand, counting down.
CGATTTTTTGGAGATTTGGACTGGTAGTGGAAATTTTTATATCGGGATCGGATTCCAATTCCAGAAGTTGGAATAGGTCTGTAATGTTGATTATGACTTGTGTACAAAATTTGAGGTCAATCGGACGTGATTTGATAGGTTTCCGCGTCGTTTGTAGAATTTGGAAATTTCAAAGTTCTTTAGGCTTGAATCCAGTATGTAATTGGTATTTTTGATGGTATTTGAGGTGGTTTGAGGATTCGACTAAGTTAGTATCGGGTTATAGGACTTGTTGGTATGTTTGGTTGAGGTCCCGAGGGCCTCGGGGTGATTTCGGGTGATTAGCGACTTGATTGGAGTTAGGAATTTGCAGTTGAGGTGTTGCTGCTACTGGTGTAACTGCACCTGCGGAATGGAAACCACAGGCGCGAGCCCGCATAAGCAAAGGAGGAGCCGCAGATGTGGCCAAGAAGGATCTGGGCAGGAACCGCAAGTGCAAATATTTTCCCGCACCTGCGAGAGTCGCAGATGAGCGCTGCTGGGCGCAGGTGCGAGAGGGAGCCGCAGGTGCGATGCATTTCCACACATGCGATAGTCATAGATGCGGTCGCATAGCCGCAGGAGTGCAACCTAGGATTCTAAGTGGAATCTACACCTGTGATGGTGTTTCCACAGGTGCAGTATCGTAAATGGGGCAGAGAGTCCACAGGTGCGAGATTTCTAGACAAAACACTTAAATGCAAGGTTTCGCGATATTTGCTCATTTTCAACATTTTGAGCTCGGGTTTGGCGATTTCTTGAGAGCATTTTTGAGGGGTTTCTTGAGGTAAGTCCCTTGTGCTTATTTTTTATCAATAATCTTGCTTCCCCATTTATGTTTTCACCTAGTTAGTGTGTATTTAAGGTGGAATTTGGGAGTTTGAGGCTAGGAATTTGGAAAGTTTGATTTGTGGATATGAAGGACTATTTGGTGTCGGATTTTAGTAAATTTGATATGGTTAGACTCGTGAGTGAATGAGTGTTCATATTTTGTGACTTTTACCCGATTCTGAGATGTGGGTCGGGTCGACGATTCAGGACGAATTTTGGAATTTTTATTAAAGTATTGATTTCATTAATTATATGAGTCTATTTTGGTTGTATTTATGATATGTAATTGCTTTTGGCTATATTTGGGCCATTCGGAGCCCGATATTCGTGGGAAAGGCATTGTGACCGATTGATTGAGCTTGGTTCGAGGTAAGTGGCTTGCCTAACCTTGTGTGGGGGAAATCCTCTTAGGATTTGGTACTGTTTTGATATGTGAGCGTCGTGTACGTGAGGTGACGAGTACGTACACGGGCTAATTGTTGTAAAACCCCGATTTATTTTACTGAGTAGTAATCTATTGTTCCTTTAAATTGAGTTATACCGTTTAAATGAGTATTAGTATGTTTTCATTCTCAATTGAGCTATCCAAATATGTGTAGCTATCCTGCTTAGTCTAATATCGCATGTTTACGTGATTTAGCTGCTTAATTGAACTTTATGAAACATGCCTAGTTGATTTCCTATTTTTTCTTGACTTGTATTTAGTCTAAATTGTAGGATTTCGTGTTGTAGTTATTAATTCTATTCTGTGAGCTGTGTATTTACTTTTGGGATTACGGAACGGTATTCCGGGAGATCCCATGCATATTTATTTTGGGACTACAGAACTGTATTCCGGCAGATCCCCCTGCATATTTACTTTGGGACTATGGAACGGTATTCCGGGAGATCCCCCTTGTCTTGCATATTTACTTTGGTACTACGGAACGGTATTCCGGGAGATCCCCCTGTAGATTTACATTTGGGACTACGAGACGGTATTTCGGGAGATTATCTGTTGTATTTCTGTGTGCTGAGTTGTTACCTTCTATGAATTATTTCTTGTTAAATTTGCATTCTTTATTTTACTGTGATATTTCGTTCTTGCCTTTCTTTATTATTATATATACCAGTAGGGCCCTGACCTGACCTCATCACTACTAAACTGAGGTTAGGCTTGGAACTTACAAGGTATCGATTGTGGTGTATTCATGCTACTTTCTGCACATGTTTTTTGTGTGCAGATCCAGGTGCTCCTTATGAGCTGCACTATCAGTGAGCCGGGACAACTTTGGTGACTTCAAGGTATATCTTCTGCGTCCGCAGACCTCGGAGTCCCCTTCTACTCTTCCCCATGTCCATTATCTTCTGTATTTTTCTTTTGTTAGACTTTGATGTATAGAGACACTAGATTTTCCTTCTGTAGTTTGTGATTCACGATATTCCAGGTTTTGGGAATGTCGTATAGTATATTGAGGAGTTGGTTATTTTACATACCAAGCGGCATGGTATTCAGTTATGGAGTTATTGCTACAGTTAGTTGTTAAATTTATATTTTCATTTCATTATTCTGCAAATGTTAGGCTTACCTAGTCATAGAGATTAGGTGTCGTCACGACGTCATACGGAGGGGAAATTGGGTCATGATAGAAGCTCTCCAAAATCACCCCAACCAAGTGAAAAATGAGAGAAGAAGAGCCAAATCCCGCTCTTAAAACGATTCTGTCCAACGATATTTTCGCATCTGCGGGACAGTAGCCGCTCTTGCGGCGACCAGCGGAAATTCCATCACAGGTGCGGCTTTAACTCAACCCAGCATCCTCCACTTTTGCGGCTCATATAGCGCTTCTGCGGAAAACAAGCCTCATGCGCTCACGCACCTGCATGCGAAAGTCCGCTCCTGCGGCCCCAGAACCTCTTGGCCAAATCCGCTTTTGCGATCTCCGCTCCGCATCTGCGGACATTTCCTCGCACCTGCGTTCATGCCGAGATCGCCTAGAACTGCTTCTGTGACCCTCTTTGCTGCTTCTGTGGCTCCGTACCTGCGGCCAAAACCTCACAGGTGCGGGTTACACTAGATGTCAGCTGCTTCAGAATTTTCATAAGGCCAATTTCAACACGTTAACCATATCCACCCGAGCCCCTCAGGACCTTAACCAAATATACCAACATGCCCCAAAATACAACACGAACTTAGTCGAACCTTCAAATCACGTCAAATAACATCAAAATCATGAATTGCACCTCGAATCAAACTTATAAACTTTAAAATTTCCATATTCTATATCGTATGCCGAAACGTATCAGATCAAGTATGATTGACCTCAAATTTTGCATACAAGTCATAATTGACATTACGGACCTATTCCCACTTCTGGAATTGGATTCCGACCCTGATATCAAAAAGTCCACTCCCAGTCAAACTTCCCAAAAATCATCAGTTTTCCAACTTTCACTAATTGATGCCGAAATGACCTACGGACTTCCAAATCAACATGCAGACACTCTCCTAAGAACAAAATCACCATACGGAACTATTCTCAGGCTCGTAATACCAAACAAACATCGATAATATCTAAATCCATTGCAAACTAAACTTAGAAAATTCTTAAACCTTCAAAATGCCAACCTTCCATAATAAACGCTGAAATATTCCTGGGCTACCCGACACTCGACCCGAACATACGCCCAAGTCCGAAATCATCATGCGAACCTATTGAAACCTTCAAATCCTGATTCCGAGGTCATTTAATATAAATCCAAACCTTAGTATATTTTCTAACTTAAAGCTTCTGAATTCATAATTTTCTTTCCAAATCAACTCTGAACTTCACGAAATTCGATTCCGACCACACGCACAAGTCATGATATCTAAAGTGAAGCTACTCAAAGCCTCAAACCGCCGAACGATGCGCTAGTATTCAAAACGATTAGTCAGGTCGTTACGAAAATATTGTATTTTAGTACTCTTAAAATAAAAGATTCAGCAGCGAAATAGCAAATGAAAGCAACAGTACTAGGATTAAGGGAAAGGGTCCATATAAAGGAAGATTTTTCAAATAATTAATTTGATCCTGTGTAATAAGGTTTGCATACACACTACTCTCCCCAGACCACACTTGTAAGATTATACTGGTTTATGTTGTTGTTATCATGTGTGATAAGGACAAAAGTCACTGATCTAAATAAAAGCAGACTTTACCATTCAGAGAAAATAACAGGACATCGTGGAAACTCAATTAATTCACCTAAACCTACTATCTATGTTACTCGAATTCTCCAAAAATATTGTTGCACCTCTCTCAGATCCTTTAAAAATCTACCACTTTAGGAGGATCTTAATCTAGAATTTTTATAAGATGGGTGCACCACTAAAGAAAGGAGAAAAAAGAATGTATTAAGTGGGAATTGATCCTTGCTCCTTTAGGTAAATAACTCAGCATTCAACTAAATGCACCATTTAGCCTCTTTGAAGCATGGATGCGGGCAAATAATATTAGATCATTCCTAGAAAATATGTACATAAAATACCTAATTTGACGAAAAGACCATGGGTTCACGTGCCTCATATAAAAGCCTATATGTGTGCCCATGTGTATCCAGCGGCATTTTTAAGAGTGCAAGAAAAATGTACATAGCTCCATAACTTAAAGATAAATGATAGGACATCGTGCTAACTCAAACAATGGCATTCACCTAAACTTATGACTATAGCTCCAGACCAAACCAGAACGCAGACGGTGGCAATTCTAGATATCCAAATGTACGGCAGACCTATATTGCTCGTACTCTTCAAAAATACCGCCGGTTGTGTCTCGGATCCTCCAAAAGTAGTGTGTTTTTGGAGGTTACAACCCGGTTGCAGCAACATTTTTGAGAGTATGAGCAATATAGCGGCGGATTACCCCTGGAAACTCCCATGCTCCTATTTGTCCCTAAACTTATTCTCTCTATCTAAGTTAGTTCCTCTTTCTTCCTCACATACATTTCCAGTTTTCTCTAACAACCTCAATCACTTCAAAGTTCTCTTTGTAGCTTCTGGCATACAAAATTGGGATGGTTGGTTCAGAATTTGGTAGTGATCGGGTTGAAATCGGAACAATTGATTCCTTTGTTTGGCTTTAAAAGGCTAAGTTTGACTTCGGTCAACATTTTGAGAAAATAATTCCGGAATCGGAATTTGACGGTTCCAATAGGTTCATATGATGATTTCGGACTTGGGCGTATGTTCGAATTGGGTTTTGGATAACTCGGGAGCATTTTGGCGCTTAATAGTGAAAATTAACTATTTGAAGGTTTAATGTCCTTTAAATTTGGTTTGGAGTAGGTTTTGGAGTAATCGATGTCCATTTGAAATTCCGAGTTCGGGAATAGCTCTGTATGGTGATTTACAGCTTGCACGCCAAATTTGGTGTCATTCCGAGTTGTATAAGTATATTTTAGTGCGTTCGGAGTAAGTTTGAAGAATTTAAAATTTCTAAGTTGAATCAATTTGGTTTGGGATATGATTCTTAGTTTTGATATTGTTTTACATGTTCCGATAGTTAGAGCAAGGCCCCGAGAGACCTGGGTGTTAACCGAACGAGGCTTGGACTGATTTAGGAATTTGGAGGAAGAACTGAAGCTTTCTGCTTCTGGTACGATCACACCTGCGCTTGGACAGCCGCATGTACGAGTTTTGTCCGCAGAAGCGGAAAGGGAAGGGGAGGCAATCAACTGCAGATGCGGCGAGACTGGTCAGTCAAGTGAAACTCGCACCTACGAAACTTTTCCGCAAGTGCGGTACACCTCCGCAAGTGCGAAACCACTGCTTGGCAGAATGGGTTAAAAATCGGGGCTCGGTCATTTTGAGAGCCCATTTTTCTTTCATGTTTGAGCGATTTCAGAGCTTTTTGAGAGGGGATTTAAACTAGCAACTTGAAGGTAAGTTAATTCTACACACTTTGAGTTATATATATAGATTATAGGTAGATTATAATAGGTAAATCTTAGAAATCAAGGGTTTAGATAAAAAACCTAGATTCTTATAAAAATGAGATTTTAACCACGAAAATGGCTATGGAATTGGATAGAAATTGTATATTTGAGTTCTTGAGATTATGGGTAATGTTTTCCTCCAAAGTTTTCCGGAATCCGGGCACGTGAGCCCTGGTGAATTTTAGGAATTTTACCATTTTGGATAGGGTAATTTATTTAATAGATAAATTTTTAATTATTGAACATGTATTAATTATTTTATATAACTTTTGGATCGCTTCGGAATTTTCGGCATCGAATTGAGGTTTTACGTGATATTTTGATCGGAAAGTGGACTTTAAGACAAGGTAAGTCTCTTGTCTAATCTTGTGAAGGGGAATTTACCCCATAGGTGATTATATTAATAATTGTTGCTAATTGTGGGGGCTATGTACGCACGAGGTGACGAGAGTCCGTATGTAGCTACTATCTATGCTAAAGTCCGGGTAGTTTAGGACTAAAATCATGAATTACGTGTGTAAATTGTATCCTTTATTTAATTAGATTGTTTGAACTATATTGTGAATCTTTAAGGAAAGATAGTAAAAGATGGAAATCTCATATACTTAATTTTCTGTTTAAATTAATTTATTGTTAATTTTTTTTTTCATCCTTTTGAATTAATCTTATAATAAATATACTCTCATTCCGGAGTTACATAAGAAAATGTCCTCCTTTCTTGTGGAGGGGGCCGAACACTTCGGCAGTATAGATGCATCTATGGTTCGCGTCGCACGTCCCTCGGCAGTGTACACGACACTCTAGATCGGACAGTATGACCTCGGCAGAAATCGTGCGTAATAATAATAATAATTACACGATACCTTGATATTTTAATTGCAACTTGTGAATTAAATTAATAGATTGGAAATTGTTGTATTTGAAGGAATAATAATAATTACTCTAGTTAAAGAAAATTATACTTAATTCTATATATAATGATTGATTTAAATAATTCTATTTTATTATTATTTATTATTATTGACCCTTAGTGAGTGTCAAAGTCGACCTCTCGTCTCTACCTCTTCGAGATTAGGCTTGATACTTATTGGGTACACATTGTTTACGTACTCATGTTATACTTGCTGCACTTTTTGTGCAGGACCTGAGACAGGTGCTATAGTTGGACCTATCAGCACGCACCCACGATATCTAGAGGCTTAGTGATGAGCTACACTTCTGAGCCATTCTGCAGCAACTAGGGCCCCTTCCTGAAATATTTATTCTGTCTATTTTATTTCAGACAGTATTTGGAATTTTTGTATAATCTACTAGATGCCCATACACTTGTGACATCAAGTCTTGGCACACACTAGTAGAATTTTTGGATTTAATTTTTTTTCTTGGTTATTTTGATTTACTAGACCTTTTCATATTGTTTTAATTCTTGCAAGTAAGAAGAGTTTAATTTCTCAGTTAATTTTAAAGAATTGAATATGGGTTTAACATACTAGTTGGCTTGCCTAGCTATTGTGTTGGGCGCCATCATGACCTGTAGGTGAAATTGGGTCGTGACAACATGGTATCAGAGCACTAGGTTCACGTAGGTCTCACATGTTATGAGCAGGCCTAATAGAGTCTTGCGGATCGGTACTGAGATATTTGTACTTATCTTCGAGGGGCTATAGGGTGTTAGGAAACTACCCTTCTTCATCTTCCATCGTGCAATTGACGTAGTACTAAATATATTTCTTTTATTCAATCACATATGGTGAGGACGCGCTCTAATGAGGTTCAGACCATGGAAGATCTATTCTCCCAGTTGCTAGAGGCCGAGGGAGGGCTCCAGACCATGGTTAGGGATGAGGAGGTCCCAAAATTGTTCCAGTTATGCCACAAGTGGGTCCAGCAGAGGATCCCATTATTGAGGAACAGGGCAAGGTGCCCGTGGCAGAGCTAGATCCGGTGGATTTCATGTCTGCACCGTTGTTCCAGGATGTCATGGGCCATATACTGCGGTTCATGGACACTATGACTCAGGCTGGTTTATTTTCGGCAGACCCAGCCATATCTCAGGTAGGCGGAGGAGCACAGACTCCGACCGCACAAGCTCATGGGCAGGCAGTTGCTGTATATCAGACCCGGGGTGCACTACCCGTAGATGGAGCCCAGCCAGTGGCAACAGCTGCACTTGAGCCCATGCCAGCTGCAGCCGCTGATTCGCAGAAACTATTGGACAGATGGACTAGACTACATCCTCCTGTCTTTAGGGGTGAACGACATGAGGATCCACAGGATTTCATTAATCGGTTCAGGGATAGACTGCACAACATTAGGATATTGGACTCTCATGGGGTAGACTGCTACTTTACAGTTAGAGGGCAGAGCCCGTAGATGGTGGAAGTCTTATCTTCTTGGCAGACTAGCAGATTCTCCTCCCATGACTTGGGACAGGTTTACTCGTATTTTCCTGGACAAGTATATTCCACCCTCCCAGAGGGAAGAGTTGAGCTTTCAGCTTGAGCAGCTCCAGTAGGGTCAGATGTCAGTGACCGATTATGAGGCGAGGTTCTCTGACTTCTCTTATCATGCACTTATGATACTCCCTACTGAGGTAGAGAGAGTACAGAGGTTTGTTGCGGGTTTACATACTGGAATTCAGGCCACTATGGCCCGAGAGGTTGAGATGGGTACTTTTTATGAGCTAGTCGTGGAGATATCTCGGAGGATTGAGGGTGTGCGTCAGCGGAGCCGAGAGCAGGTTATGAGAGATAAGCGGTTTAGGTATTCTGGAGAGTTTAGAGGTGCTCCGTCTGGGGGCAGAGGTCAGGTCATGAGAGGGCGGTCCAGCAGGCCCCCATATCCAGCACCATCACCTCCTCGGGGTGCTCCAGTGCGACCTTATTTCAGTGCTATGCCGGAGAGTTCTTATCGCCCACCAGCTATTCAGGGTTCTTCCAGTGGGTATTCAGGTCACCAGGGCCAGACTTTTGGTCAGCATCTCATTGCGCCGAAAATTTGTTAGGAGTGCGGGGTTCCCAATCACATGCAGAGATTTTGCCCGACGCTTCGGGGTAGACCAATGCAGTAGGGTTAGAAGCCTATGATTACTGCACCAGTTGCTCCACCAGTCGTCCGACCACCAAGAGGTGGAGGACAGGTGGGTAAGGGTCATCCTAGAGGTGGAGGCCAGCCAGTTGGCGCTCCAGCTCAGTTCTATGCTTTTCCGGCCAGACCAGATACAGAGGCCTCAGATGCCATTATTACAAGTATTATTTCTATTTGTGGCAAAGATACCTCAGTATTATTTGATCCAGGATCTTCATATTTCTATGTGTCATCTCTATTTGCTCATTTCCTGGGTGTTTATTGTGAGTCCTTGAGTACTCCTATTTATGTGTCCACTCATGTGGGTGATTATGTTATTGTGGATCAGATCTATCGGTCTTGTGTTGTTACATTCTGTGGTTATGAAACTAGAGCAGATACCTTGTTGCTTGATATGACCGATTTCAAGATTATTTTGGGCATGGACTGGCTATCTCCATATCACATCGTCTTAAATTGCCATGCTAAGACTGTTACCTTGGCTATTCCAGCATTTCCTATGCTGGAGTGGAAGGGTTCGTCTGTTAGTGCATCTAATCGGGTTATTTCTTTTATGAAGGCTCAATACATGGTTGAAAGGGTTGTTTAGCCTATCTAGCCTATGTTCGGGATACTACTGTAGAGACTCCGACTATCGATTCAGTGTCTGTAGTTCGGGAGTTCTCCGATGTATTTCCTTCAGATCTTCCAAGCATGCCACCAGATCTTGATATCGATTTTTGTATTGACTTGGCTCCAGATACCCAGCCTATATCTATCCCACCGTATCGCATGGCTCCGAAAGAATTGAAAGAACAACTTGAAGAGTTACTAGCCAAAGGGTTCGTTAGACCGAGTGTGTCGCCTTGGGGTGCACCAGTATTATTTGTGAAGAAGAAGGATGGAACGATACGAATGTGTATTGATTATCATCAATTGAACAAAGTCACTATTAAGAATAAGTACCCATTGCCGCGTATTGATGATCTATTTGACCAGTTGCAGGGTGCTAAGGTGTTCTCTAAGATCGACTTGAGGTCGGGGTAGCATCAGTTGAAGATTCGAGATTTGGATATTCCAAAGACTGCTTTCCGGGCTAGATATGGTCATTATGAGTTTTTGGTTATGCCCTTCGGTTTAACTAACGCCCCGATAGCGTTTATGGATTTGATTAATATGGTATTCCGGCCATATATTGATTCCTTTGTCATTGTCTTCATTGATGACATTTTGTTCTACTCGCGCAGTAAGGAGGAGGACATGCAGCATATGAGAGCGGTGCTTCAGACGTTGCTGGAACAAAAACTATATGCTAAGTTCTCTAAATGTGAGTTTTGGATAGATTTTGTAGCATTTTGGGGCATATTGTATCGGGTGAGGGCACTAAAGTTGATCCTAAAAATATCGAGGCAGTTCAGAATTGGGGTCGTCCCACTTCGGCGACTGAGATCAGGAGTTTTCTGGGTTAATGAGGTTATTATCATCGGTTCGTGGAAGGTTTTTCATGTATTGCAGCACCTTTGACCAAATTAACCCAGAAGGGTGCTCCGTTCCGATGGTCCGATGATTGTGAGCTGAGCTTTCATAAGCTCAAGACAGCATTGACTACAGCACTAGTGTTAGTGTTGCCTTCTGGTTCAGGGATGTATACAGTGTATTGTGATGCTTCACGCGTTGGTTTGGATTGTGTATTGATGCAGGAAGGGCGAGTTATTGTATATTCTTCATGGCAGCTGAAGCACCACGAGAAGCATTATCCGGTGCATGATTTGGAGTTAGCTATGATTGTTCACGCTCTTAAGATTTGGAGGCATCATCTTTATGGGATGTCTTGTGAAATTTACACTGATCATCGCAGTTTGCAATATTTGTTCAAGAAGAGAGACCTAAATTTGAGACAACGCAGATGGCTCAAGTTACTAAAAGATTATGATGGACCTAATCCGGGCAAAGCAAATGTGGTTGTAGGCGCCTTGAGTAAAGAGGCGGAGAGTATGGGTAGTTTGGCTTTCATTTCAGCAAAGGAGAGGCCATTAGCTTTGGATATTCAGTCCTTGGCTAACAGACTTGTGCGGTTGGATATTTCATAGCCCAACCGAGTTCTTACATGTGTTGTGACCCAGTCTTCACTATTTGAGTAGATCAGGGCTCGCAAGTATGATAATCCACACTTAATGGTTCTTCGAGAGACGGTACTACGAGTGGTGCCAAGGAAGTTACTATCGGCGCAGATGGTGTTCTGCGACTCCAGGATCGTCTATGTGTTCCTAATATAGATGGAATGAGGAAAACGATCCTAGAGAAGGCACATACTTCTCGGTATTCTATTCATCCAGGTGTTACGAAGATGTATCGTGACCTGAGGCAGCATTATTGGTGGCAGCGAATGAAAAAGGACATAGTTGAGTATAAAGCTAGGTGTCTAAATTTCTAGCAAGTTAAATATGAGCAACAGAGGCTAGGTGGCCTACTTCAACGGATGACTATACTAGAGTAGAAATGCGAACGCATTACTATGGACTTTGTAGTTGGGTTGCCGCGAACCTTGCGGAAGTTTGATGCAGTTTGGGTCATTGTCGACAGGTTGACCAAGTCGGCACACTTTATTCCAGTGGTGACTACGTATACTTCAGAGAGGTTGGTGTAATGATCCGACTTGTCGTTTTAAGAATTAATGCCCCGTTCAGTGACTTAAGATCTCGAACAGCTTCGCAATATGTATTATGACCCACAAGTGTGGTCGAGTTTGATTTACCGAAGATTCGGAATTAAATTAAAAGAACGATTCTTATTTAGAAGTATAAATGGAAAGAGTTGACCGGAAAGATCACTTTTGAGTAAACGATCTCGGATTCAAATTCTCATGGTTTCAATAGCTATGTATGGTGATTTTGGACGTATGAGCTTGTCCGGAAAATAATTTGGAAGTCCATAGTGAAATTTGGTTTGAAATGGCGAAAATAGAATTTTTGGGAAGTTTGACCGGGGAGTTGACTTTTTGATATCGGGGTCGGAATCCAATTTTGAAAATTTGTATAGATCCGTTATATCATTTATGAATTGTGTGCAAAATTTGAGGTCAATCAGACGTGATTTGATAGGTTTCGGCATTAAATGAAGAAGTTGGAATTTCTTAGTTTCATTAAGCTTGAATTGGGGTATGATTCGTGGTTCTAGCATTGTTCTATGTAATTTGAAGTTTCGACTAAGTTTGTATGATATTTTAGGACTTGTTGGTATGATTTGACGGGTCCCGAGGGGCTTAGGTGTATTTTTGGATCATTGGTTGAAAGACTAGTAAAGTTAAGAAATTTGGGAGTTTGACCATGGTCAATATCGGGTCAAGACGACCTCCTTTCAGTGTTTTGAGTGAGCGAGCAGGTCCATAGCATGTTGTATGATTGAAATTCATATATGGTTTGTGTCCGGGAGGTTCCGGATGAGTTTCAGGGTGATTTCGGATCATTTCAAAGAAGTTTGAGTTTCCTAGTTTCTTGTGAAACACTGTTCATTCGCAATTGCGAACGATTTATGGCAATTGCGAAAACACTGTTCATTTGCAATTGCGAACCATTTATGGCAATTGTAAAAACACTGTTCATTCGCAATTATGAGCCATTTATGGCAATTGCGAAAATACTGTTCATGTGACGTACTGTTCATTCGCAAATGCGAAGTTTTTGTCCGCAAATGCGAACCTCGACAAAAACTTAAGGATTGAAAATTTGTCATTTCTTCATTTTCGATTGGGAGTTTTGGAGCTCGGTTTTTGGGCGATTTTGAGGATTTTTTCACGACTTCGACTGAGATAAGTATTCTATATCCTAAAGTGATTATATTTCATGAATCAATGATTATATTCATCATTTAATTTGAATTTAAATGGAAGAAATCAAGATTTTTATAAAATCTTCCAAAAACAAAAATTTAAAATTTGGAGGTCGAGTTGTTATTGGAATTCGATAAAATTGGTATGGTTGAACTCGTATCGGAATGAATGTTCGGATTTCATGAAAATTATGTCGGGTTCTGAGGGGCGGGCCCCGCGTTAAGTTTTGTTGACTTTTTGGAATAAAATTTTAAGTTGACGTATTATTATCCGGAATTGTTTCTGATGAATTTTAATGAAGTTATACAATTAATTTGGATAGATTTTAGCTGTCCGGAGGCCAATTCAAGCAAGAAGGCTATTTTGGAATATCGGCCTAACTTCAAAAAGGTAATTGTCATGCTTAACCTCGAGTGGGGAAATTACCACTTATGCATTGCGTCTTATGTGCCATTTGTGAAATGTGAAAAGTCGTGTACGCGAGGTGACGAATACGTACTCAGGCTTATACGTGCAAAATTCATTGAAATAAAGTCTTAGGCATTATTGCGTAGTAAATTGGGAAATTGTGGAAAATTATTAAATCATCTGTTTGCCATGCCTAAATTCTTATTGTTGAATTTGTTTTTATATGATAATTTGATATGATTGTTACTTGAAATATTTATGAAATTGCGTGAGTATTGTTGGTTTAATATTTCTTGGAAATTAATTCCAATATGAATCTTATGCAAATAATTAATTTAAGCGAGCTTAAGAATAAGTGTTAATATAATTATCTAAATTTGCATTAATGAAGGTTTTGCTTTACGATGAGTAGTTTCTATCTCAATTGATTGTTTTTGGGTGTTACATACATTGTGTGGAGCCTTGGGCTATTTGTTGTGAAATTAATTGATTTTGTTATATTTTTGGAATTTGGTTGTGGCCATTGGGCAAATTGTGATATGAATTGAATTTATTCAAGAAGAGATAACAAAATGGCACATAATTGGGATGGTTGGTTCAGAATTTGGTAGTGATCGGGTTGAAATCGGAACAATTGATTCCTTTGTTTGGCTTTAAAAGGCTAAGTTTGACTTCGGTCAACATTTTGAGAAAATAATTCCGGAATCGGAATTTGACGGTTCCAATAGGTTCATATGATGATTTCGGACTTGGGCGTATGTTCGAATTGGGTTTTGGATAACTCGGGAGCATTTTGGCGCTTAATAGTGAAAATTAACTATTTGAAGGTTTAATGTCCTTTAAATTTGGTTTGGAGTAGGTTTTGGAGTAATCGATGTCCATTTGAAATTTCGAGTTCGGGAATAGCTCTGTATGGTGATTTACAGCTTGCACGCCAAATTTGGTGTCATTCCGAGTTGTATAAGTATATTTTAGTGCGTTCGGAGTAAGTTTAAAGAATTTAAAATTTCTAAGTTGAATCAATTTGGTTTGGGATATGATTCTTAGTTTTGATATTGTTTTACATGTTCCGATAGTTAGAGCAAGGCCCCGGGAGACCTGGGTGTTAACCGAACGAGGCTTGGACTGATTTAGGAATTTGGAGGAAGAACTGAAGCTTTCTGCTTCTGGTACGATCACACCTGCGCTTGGACAGCCGCATGTACGAGTTTTGTCCGCAGAAGCGGAAAAGGAAGGGGAGGCAATCGACTGCAGATGCGGCGAGACTGGTCAGTCAAGTGAAACTCGCACCTACGAAACTTTTCCGCAAGTGCGGTACACCTCCGCAAGTGCGAAACCACTGCTTGGCAGAATGGGTTAAAAATCGGGGCTCAGTCATTTTGAGAGCCCATTTTTCTTTCATGTTTGGGCGATTTCAGAGCTTTTTGAGAGGGGATTTAAACTAGCAACTTGAAGGTAAGTTAATTCTACACACTTTGAGTTATATACATAGATTATAGGTAGATTATAATAGGTAAATCTTAGAAATCAAGGGTTTAGATAAAAAACCTAGATTCTTATAAAAATGAGATTTTAACCACGAAAATGGCTATGGAATTGGATAGAAATTGTATATTTGAGTTCTTGAGATTATGGGTAATATTTTCCTCCAAATTTTTCCGGAATCCGGGCACGTGAGCCCTGGTGAATTTTAGGAATTTTACCATTTTGGATAGGGTAATTTATTTAATAGATGAATTTTTAATTATTGAACATGTATTAATTATTTTATATAACTTTTGGATCGCTTCGGAATTTTCGGCATCGAATTGAGGTTTTACGCGATATTTTGATCGGAAAGTGGACTTTAAGACAAGGTAAGTCTCTTGTCTAATCTTGTGAAGGGGAATTTACCCCATAGGTGATTATATTAATAATTGTTGCTAATTGTGGGGGCTACGTACGCACGAGGTGACGAGAGTCCGTATGTAGCTACTATCTATGCTAAAGTCCGGGTAGTTTAGGACTAAAATCATGAATTATGTGTGTAAATTGTATCCTTTATTTAATTAGATTGTTTGAACTATATTGTGAATCTTTAAGGAAAGATAGTAAAAGATGGAAATCTCATATACTTAATTTTCTGTTTAAATTAATTTATTGTTAAATTTTTTTTTCATCCTTTTGAATTAATCTTATAATAAATATACTCTCATTCCGGAGTTACATAAGAAAATGTCCTCCTTTCTTGTGGAGGGGGCCGAACACCTCGGCAGTATAGATGCATCTATGGATCGCGTCGCACGTCCCTCGGCAGTGTACACGACACTCTGAATCGGACAGTATGACCTCGGCAGAAATCGTGCGTAATAATAATAATAATTACACGATACCTTGATATTTTAATTGCAACTTGTGAATTAAATTAATAGATTGGAAATTGTTGTATTTGAAGGAATAATAATAATTACTCTAGTTAAAGAAAATTATAGTTAATTCTATATATAATGATTGATTTAAATAATTCTATTTTATTATTATTTATTATTATTGACCCTTAGTGAGTGTCAAAGTCGACCTCTCGTCTCTACCTCTTCGAGATTAGGCTTGATACTTATTGGGTACACATTGTTTACGTACTCATGTTATACTTGCTGCACGTTTTGTGCAGGACCTGAGACAGGTGCTATAGTTGACCTATCAGCACGCACCCACGATATCTAGAGGCTTAGTGATGAGCTACACTTCTGAGCCATTCTGCAGCAACTAGGGCCTCTTCCTGAAATATTTATTCTGTCTATTTTATTTCAGACAGTATTTGGAATTTTTGTATAATCTACTAGATGCCCATACACTTGTGACACCAGGTCTTGGCACACACTAGTAGAATTTTTGGATTTAATTTTTTTTCTTGGTTATTTTGATTTACTAGACCTTTTCATATTGTTTTAATTCTTGCAAGTAAGAAGAGTTTAATTACTCAGTTAATTTTAAAGAATTGAATATGGGTTTAACATACTAGTTGGCTTGCCTAGCTATTGTGTTGGGCGCCATCATGACCTGTAGGTGAAATTGGGTCGTGACAACATGGTATCAGAGCACTAGGTTCACGTAGGTCTCACATGTTATGAGCAGGCCTAATAGAGTCTTGCGGATCGGTACTGAGATATTTGTACTTATCTTCGAGGGGCTATAGGGTGTTAGGAAACTACCCTTCTTCATCTTCCATCGTGCAATTGACGTAGTACTAAATATATTTCTTTTATTCAATCACATATGGTGAGGACGCGCTCTAATGAGGTTCAGACCATGGAAGATCTATTCTCCCAGTTGCTAGAGGCCGAGGGAGGGCTCCAGACCATGGTTAGGGATGAGGAGGTCCCAAAATTGTTCCAGTTATGCCACAAGTGGGTCCAGCAGAGGATCCCATTATTGAGGAACAGGGCAAGGTGCCCGTGGCAGAGCTAGATCCGGTGGATTTCATGTCTGCACCGTTGTTCCAGGATGTCATGGGCCATATACTGCGGTTCATGGACACTATGACTCAGGCTGGTTTATTTTCGGCAGACCCAGCCATATCTCAGGCAGGCGGGGGAGCACAGACTCCGACCGCACAAGCTCATGGGCAGGCAGTTGCTGTATATCAGACCCGGGGTGCACTACCCGTAGATGGAGCCCAGCCAGTGGCAACAACTGCACTTGAGCCCATGCCAGCTGCAGCCGCTGATTCGCAGAAACTATTGGACAGATGGACTAGACTACATCCTCCTGTCTTTAGGGGTGAACGACATGAGGATCCACAGGATTTCATTAATCGGTGCAGGGATAGACTGCACAACATTAGGATATTGGACTCTCATGGGGTAGACTGCTACTTTACAGTTAGAGGGCAGAGCCCGTAGATGGTAGAAGTCTTATCTTCTTGGCAGACTAGCAGATTCTCCTCCCATGACTTGGGACAGGTTTACTCGTATTTTCCTGGACAGGTATATTCCACCCTCCCAGAGGGAAGAGTTGAGCTTTCAGCTTGAGCAGCTCCAGTAGGGTCAGATGTCAGTGACCGATTATGAGGCGAGGTTCTCTGACTTCTCTTATCATGCACTTATGATACTCCCTACTGAGGTAGAGAGAGTACAGAGGTTTGTTGCGGGTTTATATACTGGAATTCAGGCCACTATGGCCCGAGAGGTTGAGATAGGTACTTTTTATGAGCTAGTCGTGGAGATATCTCGGAGGATTGAGGGTGTGCGTCAGCGGAGCCGAGAGCAGGTTATGAGAGATAAGCGGTTTAGGTATTCTGGAGAGTTTAGAGGTGCTCCGTCTGGGGGCAGAGGTCAGGTCATGAGAGGGCGGTCCAGCAGGCCCCCATATCCAGCACCATCACCTCCTCGGGGTGCTCCAGTGCGACCTTATTTCAGTGCTATGCCGGAGAGTTCTTATCGCCCACCAGCTATTCAGGGTTCTTCCAGTGGGTATTCAGGTCACCAGGGCCAGACTTTTGGTCAGCATCTCATTGCGCCGAAAATTTGTTAGGAGTGCGGGGTTCCCAATCACATGCAGAGATTTTGCCCGAGGCTTCGGGGTAGACCAATGCAGTAGGGTTAGAAGCCTATGATTACTGCACCAGTTGCTCCACCAGTCGTCCGACCACCAAGAGGTGGAGGACAGGTGGGTAAGGGTCATCCTAGAGGTGGAGGCCAGCCAGTTGGCGCTCCAGCTCAGTTCTATGCTTTTCCGGCCAGACCAGATACAGAGGCCTCAGATGCCATTATTACAAGTATTATTTCTATTTGTGGCAAAGATGCCTCAGTATTATTTGATCTAGGATCTTCATATTTCTTTGTGTCATCTCTATTTGCTCATTTCCTGGGTGTTTATTGTGAGTCCTTGAGTACTCCTATTTATGTGTCCACTCATGTGGGTGATTATGTTATTGTGGATCAGATCTATCGGTCTTGTGTTGTTACATTCTGTGGTTATGAAACTAGAGCAGATACCTTGTTGCTTGATATGACCGATTTCAAGATTATTTTGGGCATGGACTGGCTATCTCCATATCACATCGTCTTAAATTGCCATGCTAAGACTGTTACCTTGGCTATTCCAGCATTTCCTATGCTGGAGTGGAAGGGTTCATCTGTTAGTGCATCTAATCGGGTTATTTCTTTTATGAAGGCTCAATACATGGTTGAAAGGGTTGTTTAGCCTATCTAGCCTATGTTCGGGATACTACTGTAGAGACTCCGACTATCGATTCAGTGTCTGTAGTTCGGGAGTTCTCCGATGTATTTCCTTCAGATCTTCCAAGCATGCCACCAGATCTTGATATCGATTTTTGTATTGACTTGGCTCCAGATACCCAGCCTATATCTATCCCACCGTATCGCATGGCTCCGAAAGAATTGAAAGAACAACTTGAAGAGTTACTAGCCAAAGGGTTCGTTAGACCGAGTGTGTCGCCTTGGGGTGCACCAGTATTATTTGTGAAGAAGAAGGATGGAACGATACGAATGTGTATTGATTATCATCAATTGAACAAAGTCACTATTAAGAATAAGTACCCATTGTCGCGTATTGATGATCTATTTGACCAGTTGTAGGGTGCTAAGGTGTTCTCTAAGATCGACTTGAGGTCGGGGTAGCATCAGTTGAAGATTCGAGATTTGGATATTCCAAAGACTGCTTTCCGGGCTAGATATGGTCATTATGAGTTTTTGGTTATGCCCTTCGGTTTAACTAACGCCCCGATAGCGTTTATGGATTTGATTAATATGGTATTCCGGCCATATATTGATTCCTTTGTCATTGTCTTCATTGATGACATTTTGTTCTACTCGCGCAGTAAGGAGGAGGACATGCAGCATATGAGAGCGGTGCTTCAGACGTTGCTGGAACAAAAACTATATGCTAAGTTCTCTAAATGTGAGTTTTGGATAGATTTTGTAGCATTTTGGGGCATATTGTATCGGGTGAGGGCACTAAAGTTGATCCTAAAAATATCGAGGCAGTTCAGAATTGGGGTCGTCCCACTTCGGCGACTGAGATCAGGAGTTTTCTGGGTTAATGAGGTTATTATCATCGGTTCGTGGAAGGTTTTTCATGTATTGCAGCACCTTTGACCAAATTAACCCAGAAGGGTGCTCCGTTCCGATGGTCCGATGATTGTGAGCTGAGCTTTCATAAGCTCAAGACAGCATTGACTACAGCACTAGTGTTAGTGTTGCCTTCTGGTTCAGGGATGTATACAGTGTATTGTGATGCTTCACGCGTTGGTTTGGATTGTGTATTGATGCAGGAAGGGCGAGTTATTGTATATTCTTCATGGCAGCTGAAGCACCACGAGAAGCATTATCCGGTGCATGATTTGGAGTTAGCTACAATTGTTCACGCTCTTAAGATTTGGAGGCATCATCTTTATGGGATGTCTTGTGAAGTTTACACTGATCATCGCAGTTTGCAATATTTGTTCAAGAAGAGAGACCTAAATTTGAGACAACGCAGATGGCTCGAGTTACTAAAAGATTATGATGGACCTAATCCGGGCGAAGCAAATGTGGTTGTAGACGCCTTGAGTAAAGAGGCGGAGAGTATGGGTAGTTTGGCTTTCATTTCAGCAAAGGAGAGGCCATTAGCTTTGGATATTCAGTCCTTGGCTAACAGACTTGTGCGGTTGGATATTTCATAGCCCAACCGAGTTCTTACATGTGTTGTGACCCAGTCTTCACTATTTGAGTAGATCAGGGATCGCAAGTATGATAATCCACACTTAATGGTTCTTCGAGAGACGGTACTACGAGTGGTGCCAAGGAAGTTACTATCGGCGCAGATGGTGTTCTGCGACTCCAGGATCGTCTATGTGTTCCTAATATAGATGGAATGAGGAAAACGATCCTAGAGAAGGCACATACTTCTCGGTATTCTATTCATCCAGGTGTTACGAAGATGTATCGTGACCTGAGGCAGCATTATTGGTGGCAGCGAATGAAAAAGGACATAGTTGAGTATAAAGCTAGGTGTCTAAATTTCTAGCAAGTTAAATATGAGCAACAGAGGCTAGGTGGCCTACTTCAACGGATGACTATACTAGAGTAGAAATGCGAACACATTACTATGGACTTTGTAGTTGGGTTGCCGCGAACCTTGCGGAAGTTTGATGCAGTTTGGGTCATTGTCGACAGGTTGACCAAGTCGGCACACTTTATTCCAGTGGTGACTACGTATACTTCAGAGAGGTTGGTGTAATGATCCGACTTGTCGTTTTAAGAATTAATGCCCCGTTCAGTGACTTAAGATCTCGAACAGCTTCGCAATATGTATTATGACCCACAGGTGTGGTCGAGTTTGATTTACCAAAGATTCGGAATTAAATTAAAAGAACGATTCTTATTTAGAAGTATAAATGGAAAGAGTTGACCGGAAAGATCACTTTTGAGTAAACGATCTCGGATTCAAATTCTCATGGTTTCAATAGCTATGTATGGTGATTTTGGACGTATGAGCTTGTCCGGAAAATAATTTGGAAGTCCATAGTGAAATTTGGTTTGAAATGGCAAAAATAGAATTTTTGGGAAGTTTGACCGGGGAGTTGACTTTTTGATATCGGGGTCGGAATCCAATTTTGAAAATTTGTATAGATCCGTTATGTCATTTATGAATTGTGTGCAAAATTTGAGGTCAATCAGACGTGATTTGATAGGTTTCGGCATTAAATGAAGAAGTTGGAATTTCTTAGTTTCATTAAGCTTGAATTGGGGTATGATTCGTGGTTCTAGCATTGTTCTATGTAATTTGAAGTTTCGACTAAGTTTGTATGATGTTTTAGGACTTGTTGGTATGATTTGACGGGTCCCGAGGGGCTTAGGTGTATTTTTGGATCATTGGTTGAAAGACTAGTAAAGTTAAGAAATTTGGGAGTTTGACCATGGTCAATATCGGGTCAAGACGACCTCCTTTCAGTGTTTTGAGTGAGCGAGCAGGTCCATAGCATGTTGTATGATTGAAATTCATATATGGTTTGTGTCCGGGAGGTTCCGGATGAGTTTCAGGGTGATTTCGGATCATTTCAGAGAAGTTTGAGTTTCCTAGTTTCTTGTGAAACACTGTTCATTCGCAATTGCGAACGATTTATGGCAATTGCGAAAACACTGTTCATTTGCAATTGCGAACCATTTATGGCAATTGTAAAAACACTGTTCATTCGCAATTATGAGCCATTTATGGCAATTGCGAAAACACTGTTCATGTGACGTACTATTCATTCGCAAATGCGAAGTTTTTGTCCGCAAATGCGAACCTCGACAAAAACTTAAGGATTGAAAATTTGTCATTTCTTCATTTTCGACTGGGAGTTTTGGAGCTCGGTTTTTGGGCGATTTTGAGGATTTTTTCACGACTTCGACTGAGATAAGTATTCTATATCCTAAAGTGATTATATTTCATGAATCAATGATTATATTCATCATTTAATTTGAATTTAAATGGAAGAAATCAAGATTTTTATAAAATCTTCCAAAAACAAAAATTTAAAATTTGGAGGTCGAGTTGTTATTGGAATTCGATAAAATTGGTATGGTTGAACTCGTATCGGAATGAATGTTCGGATTTCATGAAAATTATGTCGGGTTCTGAGGGGCGGGCCCCGCGTTAAGTTTTGTTGACTTTTTGGAATAAAATTTTAAGTTGACGTATTATTATCCGGAATTGTTTCTGATGAATTTTAATGAAGTTATACAATTAATTTGGATAGATTTTAGCTGTCCGGAGGCCAATTCAAGCAAGAAGGCTATTTTGGAATATCGGCCTAACTTCAAAAAGGTAATTGTCATGCTTAACCTCGAGTGGGGAAATTACCACTTATGCATTGCGTCTTATGTGCCATTTGTGAAATGTGAAAAGTCGTGTACGCGAGGTGACGAATACGTACTCAGGCTTATACGTGCAAAATTCATTGAAATAAAGTCTTAGGCATTATTGCGTAGTAAATTGGGAAATTGTGGAAAATTATTAAATCATCTGTTTGCCATGCCTAAATTCTTATTGTTGAATTTGTTTTTATATGATAATTTGATGTGATTGTTACTTGAAATATTTATGAAATTGCGTGAGTATTGTTGGTTTAATATTTCTTGGAAATTAATTCCAATATGAATCTTATGCAAATAATTAATTTAAGCGAGCTTCAAAATAAGTGTTAATATAATTATCTAAATTTGCATTAATGAAGGTTTTGCTTTACGATGAGTAGTTTCTATCTCAATTGATTGTTTTTGGGTGTTACATACATTGTGTGGAGCCTTGGGCTATTTGTTGTGAAATTAATTGATTTTGTTATATTTTTGGAATTTGGTTGTGGCCATTGGGCAAATTGTGATATGAATTGAATTTATTATATTGGCATGTTAATTTCCCATGTAAATTGTTGTGTTGTGTGAGTTACTAATTTGGGGAGATAAGGGTGGCATTTCACCATTGATATTATGTGGGTATAAGGGTGGCATTTCATTGTTGTTGTGTTTGTTGGAATATTGTGTGGACGGAGCGATAAGGGTGGCTACAGGAGTGATAAGGGTGGAAATAGGAGCGATAAGGGTGGATATTGATATTGTCTGGGCGGAGCGATAAGGATGGCTATAGGAGTGATAAGGGTGGCTATTGTCAGGGACGATATATGATGATGTGGGATTATGGTGTTGACAATTTTCATGTGATGTTGTGATTTTCTTGTGTTTATTTATATACCTTGTGCAACTTGTCTTATTGTTGGTAAATTGATAACAATCTTATTTATGTTGAAATTGAGAGCATGTGGCTATTGCCAGGTGGATTAAAAAAAAAAAGAAATATGGGCATCCGTATTTTTATGATTATGAAATGAGGTGTCACATGGTGACTTTTTAATTGAAAGAATTATATTCTAAATATTTATTTGGAAGGTTTTTTACTTAGAAAGTATTATATGAAAGAATTTTATTTGAAAGATATTTATTTGAGGAAATTATATTTGAAAAGATTTATTGAAAGAATTATATTTGAAAAATAATTATTTGAGAAAATTATATTTGAAAGAGAGTTATCTGGAAGAATTATATGTGAAAGACATTTATTCGAAGGACTTGATTTAATTGGGTGTACTTGTGTTTATTAATTGTTTAGTGATGTTAATGGTATTCTTGTTGTCTGTTGTGCATATCACTGGTTGTTCCATGTTGTCCTATTGTTATTTGTTTCCTATAATTTTGTATACTATATTGCACAGGCTATTAAACTAGTGAGTGTCTTGACTGTACCTTGTCTCTACTCCATTGAGGTTAGTCTTGATACTTACTGGGTACCGACCGTGGCATACTCATACTACACTTCTGCACATTTTTGTGCAGAGCCAGGTATTGAAGATATCGGACTTGTGCAGAGTTAAAGCGCGATCATAAGGATTCAAGGTAGAGTTGCTTGGCAGTCGCAGTCCCTTGGAGTTTTTTTATTTCATTGTACTGTTAATTTGTAATCAAAGAGTATTGTATATTCGGTCCTCGTGATCATTCCATGTATTCAGTTAGAGTTCGTGACTCAGTACTACCAGTCTTGGGAGGTTGTGTATTGTAATTATTTTCGCTGTTAGATTTTAATTCAATAAAAAATGGCTTCAAAATGTAAAAGAAATTGGCTTACCTAATCTTAGAGACTAGGTGACATCACGACGCATGTGGTGTGATTTTGGGTAGTGATAGTTGGCCCAGATTTATATTCAGGAGATAGTTCGATTACACGGTGTGACAATTTCTATCATATCAAATAGAGTCCCTCAGTTTACTTCACATTTCTGGAGAGCAGTGCAGAGTTAATTAGGGACCCGTGTAGAGCTCAGCACAGCCTTTAATCCGCAGACAGATGGGCAGTCGGAGCGGACAATTCAGATTTTGGAGGATATGCTCAGGGAATGTGTGATTGGCTTTGGAGGTCAGTGGGATTGTTTTTTGCCTTTGGCCAAGTTTGCTTATAATAACAGTTACCAATCCAGCATCGAGATGACTCCATTTGAGGCTTTATATGGCGATGTCGTTCGCCTATCGGATGGTTTGAGCCCGGTGAGGCTAAGTTATATGGTATTGATTTGGTGAAAGATGCCTTGGAAAAGGTAAAGTTGATTCAGGAGCGACTTCGTACAGCACAGTCCAGACAGAAGAGTTACGCGGATCAGAAAGTGCGTGACTTATCTTTTATGGTGGGTGAAACAGTTCTCGTGAAAGTTTCGCCGATGAAGGGAATCAATAGATTTGGGAAAAAGGGGAAGTTGAGCCCAAGTTTTATAGGCCCATTTGCGGTGTTGAGACGAGTTGGGGAGGTTGCTTACGAGCTTGCTTTGCCTCCCAGTATATTAGGAGTTCATCCGGTTTTCCATGTATCTATGCTCTGGAAGTATCATGCCGACCTATCACATGTGTTAGCCTTCAGCACAGTTCAGCTAAATAATAGGTTATGAAAAGGAGCCAATTTCCATTGTGGATAAATAGGTTCGCCAGTTGAGCTCCAAGAGGATTTCTATAGTACAAGTCCAGTGGAGGGGCCAACCAGTCAAGGAAGCGACTTGGGAGGCCGAGGAAAACATGCGGAGTAGATATCCATACTTATTCAACACTCCAGATATAATTCTAAACCCGTTCGAGGACGAACGTTTGTTTAAGAGGTGGAAAATGTAATGACCCAACTGGTTATTTTGACTTTTAGAACCCCGTTCCCCTAAATAAAACTCCTCGTATGTGCTTTTATTAATTTATGACTTGTGGGGATGGTTGGCTCAGAATTTGGAAGTGATCGGGTTAAAATCAGAACAATTGGTTCCTTTGTTTGGCTTCAAAAGGCCAAGTTTGACTTCGGTCAACATTTTGAGAAAATGACCTCGGAATTGGGATTTAACGGTTCCAATAGGTTCGTATGATAATTTCAGACTTGTGCATATGTTCGAAGCGGGTTTTGGATAACCCGGGAGCGTTTTGGCGCTTAATAGTGAAAATTAACTATTTGAAGGTTTAATGTTCTTTAAATTTGGTTTGGAGTAGGTTTTGGAGTAATCGAGGTCCATTTGAAATTCTGAGTTTGGGAATAGCTCCGTATGGTGATTTAAGACTTGCACGCGAAATTTGGTGTCATTCCAAGTAGTATAAGTATATTTCGGCACTTTCGGAGTAAGTTTAAAGAATTTAAAATTTCTAAGTTTAATCATTTTGGTTTGGGGTATGATTCTTAGTTTTGATGTTGTTTTACACGTTTCGAGAGTTCGAGCGAGTCCGTTTTATGATTTAAAACTTGTTGGTATGTTCGGGCGGGGGCGGGGGCCCGGGACCGGACGAGGCTCAGACCAATTTTGGAATTTGGAGGAAGAACTGAAGCTTTCTACTTCGGGTACGATCGCACCTGTGCTTGGACAGCCGCAGGTGCGACCCTCGCATATGCGAATTATTTTGCAGATGTGGAAAGGGAAGGGGAGGTAATCGACCACAGATGCGGAATTTTTGCGCAGGTGCAAGGCAATACGCGCAGATGCGAGATTGGGCAGTCGAGTGAAATCTTTTCCACAGGTGCGGTACACCTCCGTAGGTGCGAAACCACTGCTTGGCAGAATGGGTTAAAAATCGAGGATCAGTCATTTTGAGCCCATTTTTCTTCCATGTTTGGGCAATTTTAGAGCTTTTTGTTCTACACACTTTGAGTTAAATACATAGATTATGGATAGATTATAACCGGTGAATCTTAGAAATCAAGGGTTTAGATGAAAAACCTAGATTCTTATTTAAAAAAATGAGATTTTAACCACGAAAATGGTTATGGAGTCGAATGGAAATTGTATATTTGTGTTCTTGAGATTATGAGTAACGTTTTTCTCCGAATATTTTCAGAATTCGGGCACGTGAGCCCGGGGTGAATTTTAGAAATTTTACCATTTTGGATAGGGTAATTTATTTAATAGATAAATTTCGAATTATTGAACATGTATTAATTATTTTATATAACTTTTGGATAGTTTCGGATTTTTCGGCTTCGAATTGAGCCTTTACGCGACATTTTGATCGGAAAGTGAACTTTGAGATAAGGTAAGTCTCTTGTCTAATCTTGTGATGAAAAGATTACCCCATAGGTGATTAAATTAATAATTATTGCTAATTGTGGGGGCTACGTACGCACGAGGTGACGAGAGTCCGCACGTAGCTACTATCTATGCTAAAGTTCGGGTAGTTTAGTACTCAAATTATGAATTACGTGTGTAAATTGTATCTTTTATTTAATTAAATTATTTGAACTATATTGTGAATTTTTAAGGAAATATAGGAAAAGATGGAAATCTCATATACTTAATTTTCTGTTTAAATTAATTAATTATTAAAAGAAATTGTTCATCATCTCGAATTAATCTTATAACAAATATACTCTCATTCTAGAGGTACGTAAGAAAATGTCCTCATTTCTTGTAGAGCGGGCCGAACGCCTCCGCAGTATAGATGCATCTATGGATTGCGCTGCACATCTCTCGATAGTGTACACGACACTCTGAATTGGGTCGTACAACCTCGGCAGAAATAGTGCTTAATAATAATAATAATTACACGATACCTTGATATTTTAATTGCAGCTTGTGAATTTAATTAATAGATTGGAAATTGTTGTATTTGAAGGAATTTAATTATTTCTGCGGATTAAAGAAAACTATTGTTAATTCTATAAATCATGATTGATTTAAATATTTCTATTTTTTTATTATTATTGACTCTTAGTGAGTGTCAAAGTCGACCTCTCATCTTTACCTCTTCGAGATTAGGCTTGATACTTACTGGGTACATGTTGTTTACGTACTCATGCTACACTTGCTGCACTTTTTGTGCAGGACCTGAGACAAGTGCTATGGTTGGACCTATCGGCGTACACCTATGATATCCAGAGACTTAGTGGTGAGCTGCCCTTCTGAGCCATGCTGCAGCAACCAGGGCCTCTTTCTGAAATTTTTATTCTTTCTATTTTATTTCAGACAGTATTTGAAATTTTTGTATAATCTACTAGATGATCATACACTTGTGACACCAGGTCTTGTCACACACTAGTAGAATTTTTGGATTTAATTATTTTTCTTGGTTATTTTGATTTACTACACCTTTTCATATTGTTTTAATTCTTGAAAGTAAGAAGAGTTTTATTACTCAGTTAATTTTAAAGAATTGAATATGGGTTAAATTAAAGATCTATGAGTCTATTTTCCAACTCATTAAACCATTTGTCAATACGACATCGGAGTAGAGAGATATGTGCATTTTTGCGATACTGCGCAAGCTGCTAGGTGACAAGTAGGTGTGTCACCTACTTGCTTAAATGAAAGCCCAAAAATGGGCCATTTCGGGTCGTCCAAAGAGGCCTTTTAAGGGCCTATTTTCTTCATATATTAGACTTAAAATAGAGCATAATAACCAGACATAAGCTCTGCAAAGAATCCTCCCAAAAATTTCCCACAAACCCTAATTGATTTTCTCTCCCTTTCAAGTTCCAATTGGAGATAAAACTTAGAGTTTGAAGAACCAAGATAGGAGCTGAGTTATCCAACAAATAAGGTGAGTTTACTGCTCTCTTTCATCCATTTTTTCTGCTGTAAATTCATGGTAAGTCGTTCTATACTTGTAAGAACTCACGGGATGGTGATCGGAAGCCGTGAGTTCGAGTTATTCACTTGTAGCGGACTGTTTTGTGGACTGTTTTGTGTTGCTGTTGTTTTGTGGGCGTCATCACGACCTATAGGTGAAATTGGGTCGTGACACATATATTTATTCTTAATTTGTCAAATATCATTTTAGATCTACTACCTTATTATATGACACGAGGTTGAGTTGTCAGGATAATGACTATCTAGCACGTGGACCTAGAGGGAAATCATATGAAAATCTACCGATGGATAATTCCTTTGGATGCGTTCTGGGGAAACATGATGCGACAGGCAAAAAGGAGCAGGCAACCTATTATTTGATCAAGAAGTTCACCAATTATGAGGTTACGTATACCCTTTTAGAAAGGACATGTTATGCCTTGACTTGGGTTGCTCACATGCTGAGGCATTATCTCCTGGCCACGCTCTGCCAAGCCTGACTCTGTTCCATGGACACGTCCTGCCTCGTGCCATGGCGTCCTGCCATGTTCGACACCTGGCCATGACCACGTCACGTCCGACGCCATACGTCGTTCCATGGCGTCCTGCCACAAGTTGAGGTAACACTACGTGAATGTGATCCCATTCTAACGAACGCGGAGGTAAGACAGGCTAGACCATCGCGAATGTGAGGACTTGTTCGAGATCCCGTAAGCCAGTTAGGCCATGCTCTTCGCGAACGCGTCAGGATTCACGCGAACGCGATGAACACCTGACACTAGTGGAGCTGAGGCATGCCTAGTCTGGTGAAGTGACCCTCACTTCGTTGTCCACTGCATGCAAAGGAATACATGATCCGCTCCCGGTCTGGCGAAGCAGGCCCATGCAGAAGGCATTGGCTATAGAACACGAAAATATGAGAATCGAGCCGATTTCTCATTTTATAGCCCTAAATGCTAAAAATGAGGAGGCGAACAAGTTCGGGTGTGTTTCGGGGTGGTTTCGGACCTCACACTATTCGGTCCACGTGAACGGATAACCCTTCTGAGTCAATATGGTTATAGGCGCAGCAATAGACGAGAAAACTTATTCGAATCGACATTAATATCCTGCCAATATAAGAACACTCCGGATCTCCGTAGTTGAAGACGGTATGGGCCAACTCTGTACTACTTCAATCTTTTTTGAATCTACGTTGATTCCCTCACTCAACACTACATGACTCAAAAATGCCACCGAATCAAGCCAGAATTCACGCTTTTGAAAATTTTGGGAATTGGGCCGAGTTCTCGTTTTATGGCACTAAAACGCTAAAAATGAGGAATGATCATGGCGGGAACAAAGTTGGTGTCTAATGTTCCTTAGGTCATTTTTGATTGTCCGGATCCGAAAGCCTAGACCCAATGAGGAAGGCATGGGCTATAGCACATAAAAATATGGGAATCGGGCCGAGCTTTCGTTTTATGGCCCTAAAATGCCAAAAATTGAGGAATGGTCATGGCAGGTCGGTGGACAGCGAAGCGTGGCTCGCTTCGCCAAACTCATATCTTACCTTGCATACAGTGGACAACGAAGTGAGGCACACTTCTCTAGAGTAGACGCTCCCCAGCTCCAGCTCTTTTTAAGCCAATTCAGCCCAATCCCATAATAACGTGTACACCGCCGATGGTCGAACGTCACGAACCATAGATGCATCTATTATACTGTCGAGGTGAAAGGCCCGCTCCCAAATGAGTGTGGTACATAATCCTGCCGAGGAGAGCGGCCCGATACCATAAGAGTAAGAGGTTTTAAAAACCTCGGGTCATTAATATAAGCCTTAGCCTCGGACACTACACCCCGAAAAACCTCTACTTGCGATATTGTATTGGCACAACACTCATAGCTTGTGCCTTGGTATCGCACAGAGCACACCAAAAAATCTCTAGAAGTGTAAAAGACCCCGGAATAGAATTTTAATGATTTCAATAGCTCTGTATGGTGATTTTGGACTTAGGAGAGTGGACGAAAAATATTTGAAAATCCATAGTTGAATACCAATTTGGACTCAGATTTGAGTGAAATTATTATAGTTGAACTCGTAATTGAATGGATTATGTGTGTGTATGTATATATATATATATATATATATATATATATATATATATATAGAGAGAGAGAGAGAGAGAGAGAGAGAGAGAGAGAGAAAGGAAGAGAGAGAGAGAGAGAGAGAGAGAGAGAGAGAGAGAGAGAGAAGGCGTGGGCTATAGCATACAAAAATATGAGAATCAGCGGAATTCCAGTTTTATAGCCGTAAAATGCCAAAAAATGATAACCGGTCATGGTGGGGCGGTGACAATGGTTCCTTTGGGTATATTTGAAAATCTAAGAATCAGGAGAAATTCTAGTTTTATGGCCCTAAAATGCCAAAAAACGAGGAACGATCATGGTGAGGTGATGGTTATGGTTCCCTAGCTAGTGTTAGATGGGCCAGCAAAATTGCAACAGTCTCCTCGCGTTCACGATGCACACTGACATGTTCCCCTTCGCGAACGCGAAGAACAATGCACTTAACGTTAATTTTCTGACTACAAATGCCCCTCCTTCTAACATAACTATGACATGGCATATGTGGGTGTAATGATCCAACCGGTCATTTTGACTTTTAAAACCTGTTCCCCTAAATAAAACTCCGTGTATGTGCTTTTATTAATTTATGACTTGCGGGGATGGTTGGTTCGGGATTTGTAAGTATTTGGGTTGATATCGAAACACTTGGTTCCTTAGTTTGGCTTTAAAAGCCCAAGTTTGACTTCGGTCAATATTTTATGAAAATGACCCCGTAATTGGGATTTGATGGTTCCAATAGGTTTGTATGATGATTTTGGACTTGGGCGTATGTTCGAATCGAGTTATGGAGAATCCGGGAGCGTTTTGACGCTTAATAGTAAAAATTAAGTATTTAAAGGTTTAATGTTCTTTAAATTTGGTTTGGAATAGGTTTTGGAGTAATTGAAGTCCGATTGGAATTCCGAGCCTGAGAATAGATCTGTGTGGTGATTTACGACTTGCACGCAAAATTTGGTGTCATTCCGAGTAGTATAAGTATACTTCGGCACGTTCGGAGTAAGTTTGAAGAATTTGAAAATTCTAAGTTGAATCGATTTGGTTTGAGGTATGATTCTTAGTTTTTATGTTGCTTTACACATTCTGAGGGTTCGAGCGAGTCCGTTTTATGATTTCCAACTTGTTGGTATATTCAGGCGGGCCCCGGGGGGCCTCGGGGGTTAATCTTATGAGGCTCGGACCAAGTTGGAAATTTGGAGCCAAAGCTTAAGCTCCCAGCTGCTGTCAGAATTGCACCTGCGCTTGGCCAGTCGCAAGTGTAAGAGATGAGTCGCAGGAGCGAAGCCTTGGGGCGCAGAAGCGGACGCGCAGGTGCGGTCCTTTGGGCGCAGGCGCGGAGCCAGGCCAAGAAGAAAATCTCGCACCTATGAGGCATTTTCCGCAGGTGCGGCTAAGCCTTCGCAAGTGCAGAAATGACTGTTAGACAGAATGTTAAAAAGGGGGCGAGGCTCAGTCATTTTAGTCCGTTTTTCCTCCATTTTTGGGCGATTTTGGAGCTTTTTGAGAGTGGATTTCAACTAGCAACTTGAAGGTAAGTTAATTCTACACACTTTGAGTTAAATACATAGACTATGGGTAGATTGTAACATGTAAATTGTGGAAATCAAGGGTTTAGATGAAAAACCTAGATTTTGATAAAAATGAGATTTTAACCACGAAAATGGTTATGAAATTGAATGGAAATTGTATATTTGAGTTCTTGAGATTATGGGTAACGTTTTTCTCCGAAAATGTTTGGAATCCGGGCACGTGGGTCCGGGGTAAATTTTAGGAATTTACCATTTTGGGTTGAGTAATTAATTTAACACTCTAATTGCGAAATTTTGAACATGTATTAATTATTTTATATAATATTTGTATAGTTTCTGATTTTTCGGCACCGAATTGGGATTTTTACACAACGTCGTAATCGGAAAGTGGACTTTTAGACAATGTAAGTCTCTTGTCTAACCTTGTAAGAGGGAATTTACCCCATAGGTGATCTAAGTAAATAATTGTTGCTAATTGTGGGGGCTACGTACGCACGAGGTGATGAGAGTATGTCTAGGTAGTTTAGGACTCAAATCATGAATTACTTGTGATAATTGCATCTTTTATTTAATTAATTTTCTAGAATTATATTGTAAATTGTTAGTGGAAATAGAGGATCGAAACTTTATATACTTGAATTTTGTGTAAATTATTTAATTGTTAATAGAAATTGAACATCCTATGTGTTAATATTATAATAACTTCTCATTACGGAGGTTCATAAGCAAATATCCTCCTTTCTTGTGGAGCGGGGCGAACACTTCGGCGGTATAGATGCATCTATGTATCGCGCCGCATATCCCTCGGCGGTGTACACGACACTCTGGATCGGGTCGTACGACCTCGGAAGAAATCGTGCCTAATAATAATAACTAGACGGTACCTTGATATTTTAATTGCTGCTTGTGAAGTTAATTGATAAATTGGAAATTATTGGAATATAAGGAATTAATTATTTCTACTTGTTTATAAAATTATTGTTGTTCACCTAAATATCATGTTTAATTAAATATTTCTATTGTAATATTATTGACCCATAGTGAGTGTTAAAGTCGACCTCTCGTCACTACTTTTTCGAGATTAGGCTTGATATTTACTGGGTACACGTTATTTACGTACTCATGCTACGCTTGTTGCACATTATTTTGTGCAAGAACTGAGACAGGTACTATCGAAAGACCTACCAGAGCGCACCCATAGTATCAAGAGGCTTAGTGGTGAGCTACCTTTCTGAGCCGTTCTGCAGCAACTAGTGCCTCTTCTTGTATTTGTATTCTGTCTATTTCATTTCAGACAGTATTTAGAATTTTGTATAATATACTAGATACTCATACACTTGTGACACCAGGTCTTGGCACACACTAGTCAAATTTTTGGATTTAATTATTTTACTTAGGTTTTAATTTATCTTATTCTCACATTACTCCGAGTTTTATTACTCGGATGATATTTAAAGAAATGAATATATGTTTAAATTATTAGTTGACTTGCCTAGCTAGGATGATGGGCATCATCACGACCTATAGTGAATTTGGGTCGTGACAGTGGGGCTTTGCATTAAATACGTGGCATTGGTTTATTGGTACACATAAAGCTATCAGACCCAGCACAAATAACCCGGCCTATTTAGACTAACCTTAAACCTAGAACCTTTTATCTCAAGCTTACTTTCCATCTGAAGATTGAAAGCCATTGTCACATAAGGTTGAAATTCTCTTGCACGATAAAAAAAAAAAGAAAAAAGATAGGTTAAGGAAAATTTAGAGTTATACCCTTTTAAATTTTTATATTTTTCTTCTCTTTCCTTTTTTTTTTGTTTAAAGTGATTGTATTTTCTGCTGATAAATTATAGATACTTCAACTTGGTTTCTGATTCTTATAGCGACGTATGTTTTAATTATTGGAATATCCAAAAAGAATAGTGAGAGACTGACATCCCTTAATATATAGACCCTCTCTCTAGATGAGTAACAATCAAGTGTAAGTTCAATTCAATAATTTATTTACTCATTCATAGTATTAAACAGTTGCTCTCACGTCTATTCATGAATTTTTCTCATGTATGTGTATTCATGAATTGTAAAATATAAGGAATGGAATGTAAATTTGGAGTGAAGGAAAAAATGGGGGCAAACAGTGCTTGGAAGCCACAAAAATGGATAAGGATTCACCATTAATAGCAATAAAAAATCTTTATCATCTCCTTAAAACTAAGTTAGCAGAGAAAGAAAACCCTCTGAACCCATTGACTAGTGATGTGATGACCCAAAATGTCATCTTTAAATTTAATAATTTATTTTGTATTCTAAGATCTCGAAAAGTACTATTTTATCATTTCTTGACTTGCGTGCGCAGTTCATAAAATTTTCCGAAAAGGTTTTATGTGAAAAATGGATTAAAATATGAATTAGAGCTTTAAAACTCAACTAAGTTGACTTTGGTCAACATTTTGAGCAAACGGACTCGGATCAGTATTTTTTCAATTCCAGTAGGTCCATATCGTGATTTGGGACTTGGGTGTATGCCCATAATCAAATTCCTAGGCCCCTAGCCCGAGATATGGAATTTTGATGAAAAATTAAAAGTTTAAGTTCAAATAGTGACCAGATGTCAAATTATGTGCAAGCAACTCTAGAATAGAATTTTGATGATTCCAACAGTTCCATATGGTGAATTTGGACTTAGGAGCGCGATCAAAATTTTATTTGGAAGTCCGTAGTGGAATTAGGCTCGAAATGCCAAAAGTTGAATTTTTGAGAAGTTTGACCGGGGGTTGACTTTTAGATATCGAGGTCGGAATCCGATTCTGAAAATTGAAATAGGTCTGTTATGTAATTTATGACTTGTGTGCAAAATTTGAAGTCATTCCGAATTGATTTGATGTGTTTCGGCACAAGATATAGAATTTGAAAGTTCAAAATTTATAGATTTGGATTTGAGGTGTGATTCGTCGTTTTGATATTGTTTGATGTCGTTTGAAGCTTCGAATAAGTTCGTATTGTATTTTGGGATATGTTGGTATACTTGGTTAAGGTCCCGAGGGTCTCGGGTGGATTTCGGAAGGCAAACGGAATGGATTTCGGACAAAGAAAACTGCTGGAAATTTCTGTTGCAGAAATTTCTTTTCTGGTTCATGGAGCCAACTTTGGAAGCTTATATCTCGCAATTCTAAGGAATCGGAAAATTTTCAAAACATAAGAGTTGAAGCCGTTTGATTCTAGTTTCCAGAAAGTTAAACTATTCATCATTTGGACCTTTGTACATAAAGTTATGATCGATTGAAGGAAGGCTGGTAGAGCAGTCTCTAGTGGACTTTTAGTGACGAAAAATAGACTTTTAGTGACGAAAAATGGACTTTTAGTGACGGATGGGGAGAAACGTAAGGACCAAAAATGGTCATTTCCTTCATTTCGTTTTGGATTTGAGGAGCACGGTTCTTGGGCGATTTTTGGTCGATTTACACAGGAAAACATTAGGGTAAGTGTTTCTTATCCTATATTGATTATATTTCATGATTGCATACTCATTTACATCATGAATTCGTGAATTTATGGAAGAAAAATCAAGATTTTTGCAAAATCTTCCAAAAACGAAAATTTAAAATTTGGAGGTTGAGTTATTATCGGAATTTGATAAAATTGGTATGGGTAGACTCGTAATTGAATGGGTTATCGGATTTTGTAAGTTTTGCCGGATTCCTAGATGTGGGCCCCACGGGCAAATTTTGAACTAATTTCGGAATGAATTGGAAAATATAATATTTTCTTATGAAATTGATTACTATAATTTGATTATCGATTCTTATGAAATGTAAAAATATAATGTTGACTGTATCGAATTAATTATGACTAGATTTGAGTTGATCGGAGTCGGAAAATCGAGAAAAATGCATAATACTTGGTTAAATTAGAGCAAGTCGAGGTAAGTGAATTGTCTAACCTTGTGTGGGAGAAATTCCCCCTAGGATTGATATTTGTAATGTGTGAAAAGTCGTGTACACGAGGTAACGAGTGTGTACATGGGATAAATGTGAAAGATTATGTTTTAAATTGTGTAGATCACTGTTGCGCATTAATTAAATTATTTCATTTTGTTATATTCTTGATTATTGATTTAATATTTATATTTTAAATTTGTTTGACCTTTTCCTGCTAATTGTTTTATCTGTTTAGTTGGAACTTGGTTTCTTTTATTCTGTGCATTATTTGAAGGTTGATTTTCTTTAAATTAAATATTATTAATGTAAAGTATTTGACATTTTTAAACTTGATATTGAAGCAACGTATTAAAGATTTTGAAATATTATTTTCCTGAATTATTTACTCCTGAATATTTTTGTAAGATTTTCGTACTCATTGGGATGGAGCAGTGAGCTCTTTATTGCGAAAAAATATTATTGTTGAATTATTTGACATGAGCCGTGAGCTCGTTATTGTGGAAACATATTATTGTTGAATTATTTTGACATGAGCCGTGAGCTCTTTATTGTGAAAAAATATTATTGTTGAATTATTTTGACATGAGCTGTGAGCTCTTTATTGTGGAAAAATATTATTGTTGAATTATTTTGATATGAGCCGTGAGCTCTTTATTATGGAAAAACATTGTTGTTGAATTATTTTGGCAAGTTACATTATTTGAGAACCTAAGGTGCAAATTGTAATACATTGTGATATTGATACGCATGCGGTGGTATAAGGTCTGGGTATTGAAGCGCATGCGGTGAGATAAGGGTGGCTTGATACGCGTGGCTAGTAGGGGGAACTACTAGAAGTCATGCAGTGTGATAAGGATGGCTAAAACGCGGGATGCTATTTCGGAAAAATATTTTCTTTAAAATAAATTGTAAAGGCTCCCGCGGTGAGATAAGAAAATGAGATATTATGAATTTTTTTATGATTTGGGACTACGAGGCGGTACCTCGGGAGTGCCCTTGTTGATACTGATTTATGGCTGTAGTTGCCTTTGATTATTGTTGTGATTTTCTTAAAGCTGAAAAGAATTCTGTTTTGTTTCCACGAGGTATTTATTTGCCATTATTTGATGTAATTAAATGTGACATACTACTTGATTCATTTCCATTGTCATTTTATCTTATAATATTTTTTAATATTTTACCATGCCATTATTTATTCTCCAATAGGGCCTGACCTGACCTCGTCACTACTCTACCGAGGTTAGGCTTGGCACTTACTGGGTACCGATGTGGTGTACTCATACTACGCTTCTGCACATCTTTAAGTGCAGATCCAGGTACATCTTATCAGACCACACATCAGTAAACTAGCTATATGAGGAGACTTCGAGGTATATCTGCCAGCGTCCGCAAACTCCGGAGTCCCCTTCTATCTTACTATATTGTCTTCCTTATTTGCTTTAGACTATGATGTATAGAGACATTGAGGATAAATTCTTAGAAGCTTGTGACTTATTTCTACCGGGTTTTGGGAGTCGAAATTATTTGCATTGTAGTTTAATTATTTCAGATATTTATTATTATTCCACATTGACAGGCTTACCTAGTCTTAGAGACTATGTGCCATCACATCATTTTACAGGGAGAATTTGGGGTCGTGACAAGTTGGTATCAGAGCATTAGGTTCATAGGTGTCATGAGTCACAAGCAGGTTTAGTAGAGTCTTGCAGATCGGTACGAAGACATCTGTACTTATCTTCGAGAGGCTATGGAACTGTTAAGAAATATTCATTCTTTGATTCCTTATCGTGCGACATTGATATTCTTTTGTATCCACTTGTGTATGACATTGCGCACTCGGTACCAGTTGTGCGTCGACGGTTCGTGATGCCGCATATGGACTACGAGGGAGCCAAATATGCTCAAACATTGCCTCAACATGTGGTTCCGACTGAAGATGCAGGCGTATTGAGAGATCACCTAGTGAATCATATAAGGGCTGCAACGGACGTTGGCGTCTGGTTTATTTATATGAGCTGTGAATGTTATTATTGTGGATCATCGAACGTTGTGACCTATGACTTCATGCCGAGTGGGGGGAGTCTACTATCAATGGGTGGATTGCGGGGTCATGAGTTATATCAGTTTTGGCCTGAAATGTATATATGTGGTACTGTAAGGTTCCCTAAAATTTACACATGTTTAAGGCCTGAGATTTTGTGGAGGATAAGGTTGGTATTTGTGTTATAGAAACAACTCTAAATTACATAAGGTCTACTCAGCGTGGACATTACGGTTGCGGATTTTGGGCTGCTTCTGATAAGTACAGTTGTTAATGAGATTCTGGACTATGTGGTTCGTGCCAAGATTTGTCTGTATGGAGCTCTACTTCTGTGATCGTTGTGTATAAATAGGGGTAAGGGTTACCCCAAAGAAGAATCGAAGAGTATGTTAAGAAATGGGTCAGCTCAATAGTGTTGAGTCACCATAAAAAAAGAATAAATTTGCCTTGGGAGATATAATTATCCACCGATGTTCGTGGAAAGCCTATGAAGAGGGAAGACTAGCCAATGCAACACTGCCCACTTGGCTCAGTTCTCAAAAACACTTTTGAAAGAGTT
Organism: Nicotiana tomentosiformis; assembly: GCF_000390325.3. Taxonomy (NCBI): domain Eukaryota; kingdom Viridiplantae; phylum Streptophyta; class Magnoliopsida; order Solanales; family Solanaceae; genus Nicotiana; species Nicotiana tomentosiformis. The sequence continues at coordinate 6,669,116 of NC_090820.1, read as the reverse complement.
TGTTTCCTGGACTCTCCGTAATACGTGGCGCATAGGGTTTGAACGGTTGTGTCAGGTCACCATTGACGGTGTCAGAATATGCCATCATGTTCAATAAGTTAGCCCATCATACTCCTACTTTGTTTCCTATAGCCAGAGGGCGAGTCCACAGACTCATTAAAGGACTCAATTATGATCGTAAAATTTTGTACGACTCGGGAACTACAAGATGATACTTCATTTCTGCTAGTTGTACAAATTGCCAAGATATTAGAATGTGTTCGGGGGCTCGGGTAGTCGGCCAAGACATCTCGAGGTTCTAGGGGATTCAGTGGATTCTACTCTGCAAGTATAAACCATTATGGCGGGGTCTCGGGTAGTCGGCCAGCCCAGTCTGCACATCGGATTACTCGGGGTGCTCCAGTAAGTTTTTTTAATGTACCACCAACATGAGTTCCTACAATGGTTATTCTAGTTATCTGGCACAGACTCAATATGAGTAGCCTAACCCGCAAAGAGGTTGTTATGAATACGGTGATACTAGGCACATCATGAGAAAATTGTCCCAAACTTGGGAGAGACTTATTTCATCAAAGTACTCAGGCTACGTGCCCCATTGCAGTTTCTACACCACCCACACGACCAGTTAGGGGTGGAGGACAGACGGGTAGAAGGCATCCTAAAGGTGGAGACCCAGCCGTTGATATATTTGTTTTATGGTATGGCAAAGGTCTCTACATCAGTTGGTGTCGTTACAGGTACTACCTTGATATAATATAAAGGAATAATTTTCTTAACTTCATTCGGTTATGAGTATCGAGACGAGTCTTCCTATTGTGTTCCACTTATGAGTGAGTTTCATAATTCTATAATCTACTTATGTGTTTACTCATGTTAGGAGATTCCATGGAGATAACTACGCCTATCATTCCATATTGGTCACTAATAAGACCTATGAGGCTAAATGTGGCTTTTTGTTATTCATTTCGGTAAGTTTTGATGTAATTTACGGATAATTAATTATAAATTGTGAATTATATGCCCTACCGGTGTGAGGTTCATTATGTGTTGTGATTTTGTTTAACAGAAATTATTTAGAAGGAGAAAATGAAAAGTTTCGATTGGCACGATGTGCATATTACTTGTGATTGAGAACCGAGGACGAGTTCCTCGCATTTTAATATAAACCGATATGTTTAAACTGGGCTACGAGTTGTGGTGGAAGTTATATAAGGACGAGATCCTTGTGAGGAAAATTCTTGTGTTTAAGTTCTGCCTTGTGAATTTTAATTTGTACTATAGTACTAATAGAGAGTCATGCATATTAGACTTATTTGAAAATTCTATATGAAATTCTTTGTGCATACTTGCAATTTTGTGTTATAATTATTGAGTTTTAACCTACGAGATAGGTTCCCGCCCAAGTGACGTTACATGTGACTCATTAATTAAGGTAAATAATTATGAGGTCTTCATGCCTCGTATCTCATTATCAGTATTGTGAAGGTTTGAAATAAGATTTTTATTAACATGAAGTTAATTGACGATTTTGTAGTTGATTATGAATAACTATTAAGACCAGATTGACCCAGAAGGGTGCTCCATTCATATGGATTGAGGAATGTGAGGAGAGCTTCCAAAAGCTGAAGACATCTTTGACTACAACCCCAATGTTGGTATTACCTACATGTTTAGGGCCTTATATTGTGTATTGTGATGCGTCACGTATTGACTTCGATGCAGTGTTGATGCAAGACGGTAGGGTGATTGTCTACGCATCCAGACAGTTAAAGGTGCATGAGAAGAATTATCCTGTACACAACCTTAAGTTAGCAGCTATTGTTCATGCCTTAAAGATTTGGCGGCATTATTTATACGGTGTCCATTGCGAGGTCTACACCGATCACCGAAGTCTACAACATCTGTTTAAACAGAAGGATCTTAATTTGTGGCAGCGGAGATGGTTGAAGTTGCTTAAGGATTATGATATCGGGCAACTTAGCATATTTACCGATAGCAGAGAGGCCTTTAGCCTTGGATGTTCAAGCCTTGGCCAACCAATTTGTTAGACTAGATGTTTCCGAGCCGAGCCAAGTTTTGGCTTGTGTTGTTTCTCAGTATTCTCCTTATGACCGTATCAGGGAGTGTTAGTATGATGACCCCCATCGGCTTGTCCTTAAGGACACAGTTCAGCACGCCAATGCCAAGAAAGTCACTATTGGAGATGAAGATGTATTACGGATGCAGGGAAGGCTTTGTGTGTCAAATGTAGATGGTTTGCGCGACTTGATTTTCTAGGAGGCTCATAGTTCGCGGTACTCCATTCATCTGGGTGCTGCAAAGATGTATCAAGACTTGAGACAGCAGTATTGGTGTAGGCGGATGAAGAAAGATATCGTGGAATATGTAGCTCGGTGCCTAAATTGTCAGCAGGTGAACTATGAGCATCAACGACCAGGTGGATTTCTTCAGAAGTTGGAAATTCCAGAATGGAAATGGGAGCAGATCACTATGGATTTCGTTGTTGGGCTCCCACGGACTAGGATGAAGTTTGATGCAGTTTGGGTGATTGTGGATAGATTGACCAAGTCACCTCATCTCATTCTTGTGATTACTACTTACTCTTCAGAGTAGCTAGCTCAGGTATATATTCACAAGATTGTCAGACTTCACGGTGTACCAGTATCTATCATCTCTGACTCGGGTACACAGTTTACCTCACGGTTTTGGAGGGCTTTACATCGAGAGTTGGGTACTCGTGTGGAGTTGAGTACAACATTTCACCCTCAGACGGACGGGCAGTCCGAACGCACTATTCAGATACTGGAGGATATTCTTTATGCGTGTGTGATAGATTTTGGGGGTGCTTGGGATCACTTCTTACTACTTGCGGAGTTTGCTTACAACAACAGTTACCAGTCAAGTATTCAGATGGCTCCGTATGAGGCCTTGTATGGTAGGCGGTGACGGTCCCCAGTGGGTTGGTTCGAACCGGGCGAGACTAGGCTATTGGGTACAAACTTGGTTCAGGATGCCTTGGAAAAGGTTAAGTTGATTAAGGATTGACTTTGTACAGCCCAATCTAGACAGAAGAGTTATGCAAATCGGAAGGTTCGTGATGTTGCATTCATGTTTGGTGAGCGGGTATTGCTCTGGGTTTCTCCTATGAAGGGTGTGATGAGGTTCGGGAAGAAGGGCAAGTTGAGCCCTAGGTATATTGGGCCTTTTGAGATTCTTGAGAGAGTTGGAGAGGTGGCTTACAGACTTGCACTGCTACCTAGTCTTTTGGAGGTTCATCCGGTATTCCATGTTTTTATGCTTCCAAAATATCACGGCAATCCGTCTTATGTGTTAAACTTCAGTTCAGTTCAGTTGGACAAGGATCTATCTTATGTTGAGGAACCAGTGGCTATTTTAGATAGGCATGTTCGAAAGCTGAGGTCATAGAACATTGCTTCCGTGAAGGTTAAGTAGAGGGGTCATCCGATCAAGGAGGCGACTTGGGAGACCGAGCATGATATACGCAACCGTTATCCACACTTATTCAGCATCTCAGGTACTTTTTCTAACTCCGTTCGAGGACGAACATTTATTTTAGAGGTGGAAAATGTGATGACCCAAAATGTCATCTTTAAATTTAATAATTAATTTTATGTTCTAAGACCTCAAAAAGCACTATTTAGCATTCCTCGACTTACGTGCGCAGTTCATAAAATTTTTTGAAAAGTTTTTATGTGAAAAAGGATTAAAATATGAATTAGAGCTTTAAAACTCAATTGAGTTGACTTTGATTAACATTTTGAGCAAACGGACTCGGATCAATGTTTTGACAGTTTCGGTAAGTCCGTGTCGTGATTCGGAACTTGGATGTATGCCCGAAATCAAATTTTGAGGCCCCTAGCCCAAGATATGGAATTTTGATATAAAAAAAATAAAAGTTAAAGTTCAAATAGTAACCAGATGTCAAATTATGTGCAAACGAACCTGGAATAGAATTTTGATGATTCCAACAGCTCTGTATGGTGATTTTGGATTTAGGAGCGTGATCGAAATTTTATTTGAAAGTCCGTAGTGGAATTAGGCTCGAAATGCCAAAAGTTAAATTTTTGGGAAGTTTGACCGGGGGGTTGACTTTTAGATATCGATGTCGGAATCCGATTCTGAAAATTAGAATAGGTCTGTTATTTCAGTAATGACTTGTGTGCAAAATTTGAAGTCATTCCGAATTGATTTGATGTGTTTCGGCACAAGATATAGAATTTGAAAGTTCAAAGTTCATAGATTTAGATTTGAGGTACGATTCGTCGTTTTGATGTTGCTTGATGTGGTTTGAAGCCTCGAATAAGTTCGTATTGTATTTTGGGACATGTTGGTATAATTGGTTAAGGTCTCGAGGGTCTCGGATAGATTTCAGAAGGTAAACGGAATGGATTTCGGACAAAGAAGACTGCTGGAAATTTCTGTTGCAGAAATTTCGTCGGAAATTTCTGTTGTAGAAAGTGTGGAGACAACTTTGGAAGCTTATATCTCGAAATTCATAAGGAATCAGAAAATTTTCAAGACATGAGAGTTGTAGTCGTTTGATTCTAGTTTCCAGAAAGTTAAACCATTCATCATTTGGACCTTTGTACATAAAGTTATGATCGATTGAAGGAAGACTGGTAGAGTAGTTTATGGTGAACTTTTAGTGACGGAAAATGGACTTTTAGTGACAGATGAGCAGAAACTTAAGGACAGGAAATGGTCATTTCCTTTATTTTGTTTTGGATTTTTGGAGCACGGTTCTTGGGCGATATTTGGGCGATTTTCACGGGAAAACATTGGGGTAAGTGTTCCTTATCCTATATTGATTATATTTCACGATTCCATACTCATTTACATCATGAATCCGTGAATTTATGGAAGAAAAATCAAGATTTTTGCAAAATTTTCCAAAAACAAAAATTTAAGATTTGGAGGTCAAGTTGTTATCGGAATTTGATAAAATCGGTATGGGTGGACTCGTAATTGAATGGGTTATCGGATTTTGTAAGTTTCGCCGGATTCCGAGATGTGGGCCTCACAGGAAAATTTTGAGCTAATTTCAAAATTTATTGAAAAATATAATATTTTCTTATGAAATTGATTACTATATTTTTTGTTGACTGTATCGAATTAATTATGACTAGATACGAGTCGATCGGAGTCGGAAAATCGAGAAAAAAGCATAATACTTGGTTATATTAGAACAAGTCTAGGTAAGTGAATTGTCTATCCTTGTGTGAGGGAAATTTTCCCTAGGATTGATAATTATAATGTGTGAAAAGTCGTGTACACGAGGTGACGAGTGTGTACATGGGATAAATGTGAAAGATTATGTTTTAAATTGTATAGATCACTATTGCGCATTAATTAAATTATTTTATTTTATTATATTCTTCATTATTGATTTAATATTTATATTTTAAATTTGTTTGACCTTTTCCTGCTAATTGTTTTATCTGTTTAGTTGGAACTTAGTTTCTTTTATTATGTGCATTATTTGAAGATTGATTTTCTTTAAATTAAATATTATTAATATGAATTATTTGACATTTTAAACTTGATATTGAAGCAACGTATTAAAGATTTTAAAATATTATTTTCCTGAATTATTTACTCCTGAATATTTTTGTAAGATTTCCGTACTCATTGTGATGGAGCAGTGAGCTCTTTATTATGGAAAAATATTATTGTTGAATTATTTGACATGAGCCGTGAGCTCTTTATTGTTGAATTATTTTGACATAAGCCGTGAGCTCTTTATTGTGGAAAAATATTATTGTTGAATTATTTTGACATGAGCTGTGAGCTCTTTATTGTAGAAAACTATTGTTGTTGAATTATTTTGACATGAGCCGTGAGTTCTTTATTGTGGAAAAATATTGTTGTTGAATTATTTTGGCAAGTTAAATTATTTGAGTACCTGAGGTGCAAATTATGATATATTGTGATATTGATATGCATGCGGTGGTATAAGATCTGAGTATTGAAACGCATGCGGTGAGATAAGGGTGGCTTGATATGCGTGGCTAGTAGGGGGAACTACTAGAAGTCATGCAGTGTGATAAAGATGGCTAAAACGCGGGATGCTATTTCGAAAAAAAATATTTTCTTTAAAATAAATTTTGAAGGCTCCCGCGGTGAGATAAGAAAATGAGATACTGTGAATTTTTTTATGATTTGGGACTACGAGACGGTACCTCGGGAGTGCCCTTGTTGATATTGATTTATGGCCGCAGTTGCCTTTGATTATTGTTGTGATTTTCTTAAAGCTGAAAAGAATTTTGTTTTGTTTTCACGAGGAATTTATTTACCATTATTTGATGTAATCAAATGTGACATACTACTTGATTCATTTCCATTGTCATTTTATCTTATAATATTATTTAAATATTTTACCATGCCATTATTATTCTCCAGTAGGGTCTAACCTGACCTCGTCATTACTCTACCGAGGTTAGGCTTGGCACTTACTAGGTACCGCTGTGGTGTACTCATACTACGCTTCTGCACATCTTTTTGTGTAGATCCAGGTATATCTTATCAGACCACGCATCAGTAAACTAGCTGTACGAGGAGACTTCGATGTATATATGCCAGTGTCCGTAGACTCCGGAGTCCCCTTCTATCTTACTATGTTGTCTTCCTTATTTGCTTTAGACTCTGATGTATAGAGACATTGAGGATAAATTCTTAGAATCTTGTGACTTATTTCTAGTGGGTTTTGTGAGTTGAAATTGTTTTGCATTGTAGTTTAATTATTTCATATATTTATTATTATTCCGCTTTGATAGGCTTACCTAGTCTTAGAGATTAGGTTCCATCACGACATCCTACGGAGGGAATTTGGGGTCGTGACAAATGACAACCATGAAAAGTCTCCATCACTTTTTGAGTGTTGTTTTCTAGAGAGAGAGAAAGAGGATTTAGTTTTGAGGAAGATGTATTTATTTCTCGAGAGGGTTTTGTTTTTGGATTAGTCTTGGGTTATTTATGTTGGGTCTAATATCTCCATATAAACTAGTGCAACCTATTTGATAAAAGCCCCAACCATGTCATAGTTATGTCTATTTTTAACTATAAATACCCCCATCCTTCTTTATGTTTTTCCACAAAAATCAATCATTCTCTCTCAAATTTCTTACATTCTATCTATATTATTCTCTCAATTTTATCACAAACAAGTGATCAACTAAGTTTCAAGTATTGGGGAAAAGTTTTGGAGCAACTTTCATGCTTCAAATTAATTCGTCAAGTATTTGGAGCAATTGTTTGGGAAATTTCTTCAAGTTTCAATATTTAATCACGGTGCAATCGTTTCATCTCCTAATTTTAATATATAATTTTTGTGTATCATTTTAGTGCTTAATTTGTGTGTTTACTTTACGTGTTCTTTTTTCGTATTTCATTTGTGTGTTTAATTTTTGTGTTAACTTTTTAAATTTAATTTCGTATTTAAATTATGGCACCTAAAAATGTATTTGACCTATTAAAAATAGGTAGTAAAAAAAAATAGTAAAGATGATAGTAGTAGTAATCCTAATCCTAGTTCTAATCCTAATACTTCTCCTAAAATTAGAAAACATATAAATGAAATGACTCATGTTGGTGAAATTTCATTTTCCCAGTCCCTGCATGTTATAATATTAATTTCGGAGAACAACTAGATCATGAAACTTTACAAAGACAATTTGGCAATGATATTTTTATTGAGGACGAAGAAAATGAGGAAGAAGAATTAGATAAAACACCACTAGTCTCACAACACAAGCTCCAACTCAGAGTCAATCTCGGTCTGGAGCTTTACCCCTAAGCCTAAGGATGAACGTGTCAAAACATCATTTGTATGAAAATTTTTTTAACATGATAAAGTCAATCAACGTGCTATATGTGAAAAATGTAAGCAACGATTTGTACACAAGACTAGTGATTGGACGGGGGATTAGCTAGGCACTTACGTAGGGAGCACAAAGCTTTATGGATTAATATAGAAAGAAGAAATTTTGGTTTTGAAAAATTAACCACTAGGGAAGAAAGAAGAATACAATGAGATACTTAGCACTGGGAGCGATGACGACATGGAACTCATCGAACATCAATCAACATTGCCAATTCCAGAACAATATCCGAGGAAAATTGTAAATAAGTTACAACGAAACTATATATGAGCTTACAAATATTAGTATGGTAATTTGTAATTGGCTACTAAGAGGCCTAGTTCAAACAGAACCCTTTCTAGAAGGTGGCTACGTAGATTATGTGCTCTTCAAAAGAATTATATTTGTATGTGAAATTTGAAAGTTCTATTAATAAAATAAAAGGTTCTAATGAATTGTTTTATGAATTGTCTTACACTCTTACTTATTTACTTAATGGCTTGAGATTATATTAAATAAATTACAACTCTATTATAATTACTTAAATATTTCATTACAAGTCTTTTGTTTTAATATTTAATAATTCTTTACTTAGTTTCCTAATTTTCTTATAATTTGTTAAGTTTTAAGTTTATTAAATAAGTCAAAAAACTAGCCGTTGTAAATTTTAAAAACTTAGTCATTGTCAAAAAATTAGCCGTTGCCAAACTTAATTCTTAATTAGTTAATTATGTTTTTAAAAACAGCCCATTTAAGGCCCCTGAAACCGTCTCATCCCGTTTGTTAGGTAATGGGATGAGACTACCGTTTCGTCCTATTTAAGCCCGTCCCAATTAAATGTAGTCCCGTACCGTTTGGTTGGACAACCATAAGTTGACTTTACCCAAGATTTAGAATTTCCAGCTAGAAACCATAAGACGTGCTTATATGTAACTCTGCTTAACTACTTTCCCTTTACAAAAAAATCATCCTTTTTTAAAAATTTAAAATACGATTCAAAACTTACTTTATTTATTCTCTAATAAGCGCAATTAGCGCTAATACAATATAGGAAAAGGGCCCAAAAATGACATTGTGGTATTCGAAATGGATCAATTATAACCCCCGTTTAAATTTGAGTTCAAAAATGACCCTGCCGTTATAAAATGGGTCTAATAATGCCCTTGTGTTATTCAAAATGGATCAATTATAACCCTCATTTAAATTTGAGCTCACTAATGACCCTGCCGTTAAATAATGGGTCTAATACTGCTATTTTCCTCAGTCAGTAATGATTAGGGGTGTAAATAAATATTTAAAAGCCGACTAAACCGACATAATTGTACCGTGTTGAACCGATTTTTAGTTTTTTTTTTAATAAAACCGTATATTTTTATATAAATCTATAATTGTACCGATAATTCTGGTAGATTTTTTATTTTATAAAAATAAATCCAAAAAATATTGAACTGTACGGTTCAATATTTGAAAAATATATATTTTTAAGTCTTTTCAGTTTTTTTAAAGTATTTGTTTTTGTAAAAACTGAAAAAAAATATTTTTTTAAAAATGCTTTTAAAAACTGAAAAATATATATTCTTTAAAAACTAGAAAAAGAAAAGAATTTGCAAAATATATATTTTTAAGTCTTTTCAGTTTTTTTAAAGTATTTGTTTTGTAAAAACTGGAAAAAAAATATTTTTTTAAAAAGCTGAAAAAAAAACTCTTCGAAAGCAGTGGACTACATATGCATTAGTTTTTTAAAAAAAAATATTTTGCAAAATCTTTTTTTTTTCAATTTGATGGTTCAATATTTTTTCGATTTATTTTTATAAAATAAAAAATCTACCATAATTATCAGTACAATTATAGATTTATATAAAAACATACGGTTTTATTAAAAAAACCCTAAAAATCGGTTCGACACTGTACGATTATTTCGGTTTTTAAATATTCATTTACACCCCTAATCATTACTGACTGAGAGAAATAGCAGTATTAGACCCATTTTTTAACGGCAGAGTCATTAGTGATCTCAAATTTAAATGAGGGTTATAATTGATCCATTTTGAATAACACAAGGACATTATTAGACCCATTTTATAACGACAGGATCATTTTTGGACTCAAATTTAAACGAGGTTATAATTGATCAATTTCGAATAACACAACCTCATTTTTGGGCCTTTTCCCTGCAATATATTCCAATTTAATTATCCAGGTATACTCACAAGCATAGGTCTCCAAGCCCTCCTAAGCAACCGTTGCCGGAAAGTCGCCATCAACGGCCGAATTCTCCGAACTGCCGATCCAATACAACCACCGGCACTAGAAATTTACGGTGAAAATCCCTCTCTCGAATTTGCCGGTGACGAAACGAACAAATCCTTAAGCTTGTTTCTCACCACCACTTCCTTTTTATCCGGTGAATCTCCGTCGCCGAAAATCTGATCCGGCGATGCATCGTCCTCGGACAATAGCTGTCTATCACTTCCTCCGTCGCTGCCAGCGTTGCCGCTGCGGGTGAGGAGCATGCGAAGAGTTTTACGGCGGCCATAATTGGAAGGTGAAAAAAGGGGTTGAGGGTTAAGGAAAGAAGAAGTGGAGGAGGAAGGAATATGGAGGAGATAGAAAGTGAGTTGTGAACTTTATTATTGGGTAGGGGACGGCCATGGATTAGATTCTGTGTTTTCGGTCTAAAGATTTACTAAAAAACCATCCCTTAATTCTTTCATTCTCATCAACCCTTAATTCATCAAATGGATACTCAATTAGTTAGAGGAGAATCATCTACATCTTCTCACTTCTCTTATGAAGTATTCCTGAGTTTTAGAGGTGAAGGCACCCGAAAAACATTCACTGGTCATCTTTATTCCAAATTGGATAATGTTGGAGTCAAAACCTTCATTGACGATGAGGAATTGAGAAAGGGTGACGTGATTTCAAGAGAACTAGAGAAAGCAATTGAAGAGTCAAGAATTTCCATTATTGTTTTCTCAAGAAATTATGCTTCCTCTAGTTGGTGTTTAGATGAACTAGTTAAAATTCTCGAATGCAAAGAGAAATTAAAGCAGATGGTTTTGCCTATTTGTACATATGTGAAACATTATTTCTAGATGCAATTTGTTCTCTTTATTCATTTTTTCCCTTTGATATTATCATGTGAACTTAGTGAATGCTGCTAGCCAGTTTTGAAAGGCTCTCATCTTAGCTTTTTGAGCAATTTTAAATTTGTTTAACATCCTCTAATGTGTAAGTTCATTTTTGTTGATACACGGTGTATTCTCTTTGTTTGTCCACCAATTTGTTGTATAAAGCATTTTTCTCGCTTAATTTCTTGGACTTAACATGTGCTTAAGTTACTTTTCTTTTTACTGAGTTGCAGGGTTCCGAAAATGTAGAAGTACTGAAGGTAGATCGTGGGACATTAAAGAGAGTAAACTTGAGCACCAAAGCATTTGAGCAAATGAAAAACCTTAGGGTTCTTATAATGGATGAGTTACATATTAGTGGAGATTTTGGGTTGTTATCCAAGAACCTCAGATGGTTGTCTTGGAAAAAATGTCCTTTAAAATGTATACCATCAAATTTTCCAGCTGAGAATCTTGTAGTTCTAGATATGCGGGAGAGTGATATCCAAGAATTTCAATTGAATTTGCAGGTTTGTTACTCAATTTTACAATTTCATGTGTACTGTTATTGCCACTGAGTGAGAAAATATTAATTGAAACTATATTTGGTTTACTTTTAGTGTTGTAGAAGTTTGAAGAAGCTGAATCTCTCTGATTGAAAGCAACTCAGATGCACTCCAAACTTCAATGGTTTACGGAGTCTGAAGACGTTATAGTAAAGAAGATAGGGATCCATTTGTTATATTTAGACCAACATGGTAAAGTTATATCTTTCCCGGGAGATGTGGATCATTCTTACTCTGAGTACACAAAAAGAGTTTCACCAGGCTTATTAATTCCTCCTTATAAAAGAGGAAAATTGATTGTTAGTGAATTTTACTGGGCTGTTGTTGTTATTGTATAAAAGAGGAAAGTTCCGTCAAATCTACATCCTTGTTCGAGTAATTCTTGTAGGAAAGTCATAATTTCTTTTCTTCCTCAGCTTTTGAAAAACCACTGCTTGATATGTTGTTGAAATAAAATAAATTAAATACCTTAGTGGCATGGAAATTTTGCTCTTCCTCTGTTTCTTCCTTTGCCATATATAAAATGAAATCCTATTCTTGCTAATCTTTTTTACCAAATTATGATCTTTTCTAGACTTCCTCCCTTATTAAATTTATTCCTTTTCCTCATCGTCCTTAATAAATTGCAGTTTTAGTGAGCTTCCTCCCTTTGGGGATAATGTTTTAACATTAATAAACAACAGAAAAATAATTATGTATTACATTTTTCATATGTTAAAATAAAAAGAACTCGTTTGAAGTATAAAACTATCATTAAAGCCTTTATCGTTCCAAATAACTTACTAGAGAAAAGAAAAGTAAAACTTACGTACGAAGGCATTCCGAAATTAACCCTGCAAAATTGTTCTCAACTACTAGCATATGATACTTTTATCTTTTTTCTTAATCTTTTTCTATTTTTCCCACAATCGTATTGCAATAAATTAAAGGAGGGAATGCGAAACTTCCTTGAAGTCCATAACTACAAAATCTACCAAAAAATATTTATTCTACCTTAGTTGTGTTGGTATGAGTGAATTGATCATTTTTAGTAAAATATTTTCATGAGAAAATTATTTTTTAGAATTTTTGTTACTATGTAATGGAAAACACTTTCTGTTAAAAGGAGGAAAATTCTACTTTAGAATTTTTTATTTAGAAAACTCAAATAAGGCAAGAATGTGGTTGACTCCTCTCTTTTTTCCACAAAAGTCAAAATATAAAGACAGATGAAAAAGAAAAGTATGTTCTTTTATATGAAAAGCCGTTCTTTTTTCCACAGTCCTTTGCCGCCGGCCACTATTCCGATCCCCAACGACGAAGCCATTTTTTGTTCTCTCCTTTGACTCAACAATAAAATCTCTTATCCCAAAGAGCTTGCAATAATTTAAAAATAATTATATTTCCGATCATACTAGTCGAAAATAAGCAAATAATAAACCCATCAAACTATTCAGGTTTCTGACTAGTGTAGTCGGAGATTTTAATAAATAATAATTTAATTATTTTAAATTTCCGACCTTTGTAGTTGGAAGATTTAAATAAAAAATAAATATTTATTAAATGCTCCTACTTCAGTAGTCGAAAACTTGAATAGTTTGATGTCGTATGGCAATTTAACCTCTTCGACTATCAATTTTTTGACTACCCGAAATTTGGAATGTAGTCAGAGAATTGAGTTTTCCAACTGTTGCGGCAATAGGAAAATAGCCTAGTAGTGAGTAATATTTTAAAGAATAATGTATTTGGCTTCATCAACATATAATTTACTTTCATGTTTGTTGCTGTTAGAGCATTAAAGTAAATAATTTCAGTGACAACTTTCTGTGGCGACCTTTTATGTCGCCACCGAACGTAGTACAATGTATCTATAGGAAACAAGTTTTTGTAGCGACAAAAGCGCTCGCCACAAAAAAGGGTATTGTCTATCGCTATTTGGAGTGGCGACCTGTATTCGCGGTAAGAAATAAACTTTTATGTGACGACAATTTGTGGCAAGCTCTTTAGTCGCCACAAAAGGTAGTTTTGTATGCCTCCCCCCAAATAAGCGACCTAATTATCGCATTTGTTTACTATTGTGGCGGGCTTAATTGTCACAAAAGCTAATAATAAAACAATAGTAACAATGTAACAGGGGTGGTATCACGATCCAAAATTCCACCACATGCGTCGTGACGACACTTAGTCTCTAAGACTAGGTAGGCCGATTTTAATAATAATTCAAGCCTTTTTTTTTTAATTCAATACAAGTGTCAAAACCAACAACAGAAATATTCAAACAATCTAAGACTGGTAATACTGAGTCACGAACTCTAACTGAATACATGCAATGATCTCAAGGATCGAATATACAATACTGTTCGAATAAGAGTTGACAGTACAATAAAATGAAAAGACTCCAAGGGACTGTGACGACCAAGCAGCCCTACCTTAAATCCTTGCGATCACACTCTAATCTCTTCCAGAATCCGATATCTCCAATACCTGGCTCTGCACAAAAATGTGTAGAAGTGTAGTATGAGTACACCACAGTGGGTACCCAGTAAGTATCAAGACTAACCTCGGTGGAGTAGTGATGAGGTACAATGAAGATACTCACTAGTCAAATAACATGTGCAGTATAGCATACAAAAATAATAGAAAGACAAATAGCAGTGATAGCAACAATAATCAACTAGTGATATAAATAACAAGGCAACAAGAACACCATAAAAATAGCCCAAACGAATAATGAACACAATCAAAGCCAATTAATCAAGTCCTTCAAAATATACATCCTTTATCTACAAGTTTTCATTTCGAATAGAAATCTTTAGAATATAATTTTTTCAAATAAATATCTTACGAATATAATTCTTTCAAATAAATATCTTTCAAAAATAATTCTTTCAAATAAATACCTTTCGAATATAATTCTTCAAATAAAATTTTTCAAATATAATTCTTTCAAATAAACTCTTTCGAATATAATCCTTTCAAATAAAATATCTTTCAAATATAGTTCCTTCAATAAATATCTTTTGAATAAAATTCTTCAAATAAAATCTTTCGAATATAATTCTTTTCAAGTAAAAGCCACCATGTGACACCTCATTTCAAAATCAAAAAAATTACGGGTCTCAGTCCACTTTCACATTACCACGGCACCTTGTGCCCATAGATCTATCACAACCGCACATACAACTCACGTGCTAATATTATCATTATTTACTCGCGCACCTCGTGCCCACATTTCATATCACAAATGCACGGACAATTCACAAGGAAGAAGACATAATAATATAATGAAATAACTCAGAAGTGAACAATGGGAATTTACATAAAGATAACAACACAACAAATAAAGGTAAATAAACGGGGCATTCCTGAGGTACCTCCTCGTAGTCCCAAAAGTAAATACATAACAGGGGAGCTCCCGTGGTACCACCTCGTAGTCCCAAATTATAAATAAATTTCAATCTTTCCTTATATCACCGCGGGGGCCTTCACATTTAGTTTTTAATTTTTTTTTTTTTGAAATAGCATCCCGCATTTTTAGCCATCGTTATCACACCGCATGGCTTCTATTAGTCCCCCTACTAGCCACGCATATCAATCCTCCCTTTGTAACGACCCGACCGGTCATTTTGAGAATTTATGTCCCGTCCGACGGCATAAAGCCCTGAGCAGCTTCGTATTATGTGCCTTGACTTGCGTGCATGGTTGAATTCAATTATCGGGTGATTCGAAGTGATTTGGGACACTTAGTCCCTAAATAAGAGCTTAAGTCTTAGAATTTGGACCTTAGTCGAAACTATGTGAAGACGGATCCGGAATGGAATTCTATCGGCTCTGTTAGCTTTGTTGGGTGATTTTGGACTTAGGAACATGTCCAGACTGTAACTCCGAGGTCTGTAGCTGATTTAGGCTTGAAATGGTGAAAGTCAAATTTTTGGAGATTTGGACCGGAAGTGGACTTTTTGATATAGGGGTCGGAATGCGATTCCGAGAGTTGGAACAACTCCTTTATGTTATTTGGGACTTGCTTGCAAAATTTGACGCCATTCCGGGTTGATTTGATAGGTTTCGGCATGGGTTTTAGAAGTTGAAAGATTTGAAATTTATAAGTTCGATTCATGGTGCGATGCATAGTTTCATCGTTAGTTGATGTGATTTGAGGGCTCGACTAAGTTCGTATGGTGTTTTAGGATTGGTTGGTATGTTTGGTTGAGGTCCCGGGGGCCTTGGGTGTGTTTCGGGTTCTTAATGGATTAAAAGTTTGATTTGTGTTGCTGCTAAGTCTTCAGGCTTCTGGTATTTTCGCACCTGCGGTGAAGAGTCCCCAGGTGCGGGAGCGCACATGCGGAGAGGTAAGCGCAGAAGTAGAAAAGTGGAGGAGTTCCAGAGGTCGCAGGTGCGAGGAAAAATTCCGCATCTGCGATGCCCGCACATGCGAAGGTTGAGGTGCAGGTGCGAGAAAAGCTGGACTTGACAGTCTCCGCAGGTGCGGTTTGGACATGGGCACCTGCGGTCGCGCAGATGTAGCTAATTATGCGCAGGTGCGGTCACGGCTGGGCAGAAAAGAGAAATCCGAGGGTTTGGTTTCATTCTTCGTTTTTGGACTTGAGAGCTCGGAATTTGGCGATGTTTCGAGGGATTTTCAGAGGAAACTTTGGGGTAATGATTCCTAACTCATTTTTGGTTGAATTCCATTAATCTATAGTTGTTTTCTCCATTTAGTTTCGGATTTTTGGGGTTGAAATTGGGAAAACTTGGAAGAACTTCTTCAATAAAGATTTCGAGTTTTGTAAGGGAATTTGTGGCCGGATTTGAGTAATTCTTATATGGTTGGACTCGTGAGTGAATGAGTGTTCATATTTTGTGATTTTTACCCGATTCCGAGAAGTAGGCCCCACGGGCGATGTTGAGTTAATTTCAGAATTTTCGTTAAAATGTTGATTTCGTTAATTAGATGAGACAATTATTGTTATAATTATTATATGTAATTTATTTTGGCTAGATTTGGGCTATCCAGAGCCGGATATTCGTGGAAAGGGCATTCTTATGGATTGATTGAGCTTGACTTAGGGTAAGTATCTTGCCTAATCTTGTGTGTGGGAACTACCCCTTAGGATTTGAGTCATCTATGTTGATTGTAGTGTGTGTACGCGAGGTAACGAGGGCGTGCTCGGACCTATTTGTGAAAAGTTGGTCTTTTAGGGTTCTTATGTCCTTATATTCAATGTGTATGATGTTGTTTTTAGTACGTTTGAATTCCTATTAGCTAGTTTCACCTCTACATGCTTTGATTAGAGATAATTGCTTTAGGATTCACTCTTACTGTCTATTTGACCCCTATTCGACTTAACCAAAGATTTTACCTCTTCTATCGTCGTGCTATATTTTTCATAACTGCATATCTTTAATTGAAATCATTATTTTCTCACCCTATAATTGTTTAGTCTTAATTGGAGTTATGATTATCTTTCGCTGCTTATCCTTACTTGAATTGTTGAATTTTCCTCGTAATTGCTCAACCTCAAAAGGAGTTTAGATAACCTATATCTTAGTTGACTTGCCATTATTTGGAACTATTTGACTCGTGTTGGCTTCTTATTGTTGACTTGAATATTGTGAAATTGTTGCTATATTTTTGTTTTGTTTTTCCCTGTTAAGCTGCTCTCCTTGTGCCTAACATTCTTTATTGTGGTTATTCCTTGTGAATGAGTTGTACCGTTCTTCTGATTTAAATTCTTGAGTTGATTTGCTCGCCGTACTTTGCATTTCTGTCATTGTTGCTTTTGTACTCGTTGTGGTGATTTACGAGGTTTCTGTTGTGTTATAGTTGTTATCTCTGTTGTTTGCGATGTATATTTAAATTGGGACTACGGACGTATTCCGGGAGATCCCCAAGCATTGCATATTTAAATTGGGACTACGGACGTATTCCGGGAGATCCCCCTGTCTTGCATATTTAAATTGGGACTACAGACGTATTCCGGGAGATCCCACAGCACTGCATATTTAAATTGGGACTACGGATGTATTCCGGGAGATCCCCCTGTCTTGCATATTTACTTTGGGACTATAGACGTATTTCGGGAGATCCCCCAGCACTGCATATTTATTTTGGGATTACGGGACGGTATTCCGGTAGATTTCCCCTATGGTTATATCTGTGTTCGGAGCTGCAAATCTTCCATGCTGAGGTGTCACAAGGTGACTTATACTCGAAGGATATTATTTGAAAAGTTTATATTTGAAAAGTATTTATCTCGAAGGAACTATATTTGAAGATATTTATTTGAAAGGGTTATACTGGAAAAGTATTTATCTTGAAAGAACTATGTTTGAAGGCTAATTATTTGAAAAGTTTATATTTGAAAGGTTTTATTTTGAAAGAATTATGTTTGAAGGAAGTATATTTCAAAAATAATTTCTTATTGGAAAGGATTATATGCTAAAGACCTCAATTTAAAAACTTACGGGTGAAAGTTTACACTTGAAGGATTTGACTAATTTATTGGGGTTGTTGGCTGAGACCTGATGTGAAAACTATTGCAGCTGCTGAGTTACTACTTGCCTCTTCTGTATTGTAATTTCTAGATTTGGGTTGTGTTTTCGTTCATTCTTCTGTGTCGTATTCATGTGTTCTGCTGTTACTTGCTGTTTTTCCTTCCTTATTGTAGTTGCTATGTCGTTAGCCATATCGCGGGGTCTTTAGATAGATGTCATGTTCTGCCATCCCTATACTTATACTTGTTTAGTTTATTAGACTAGTGGGTGTTTTGACTAGTCCTCGTCACTACTTCACCGAGATTAGTCTGGATACTTACTGGGCACCGCTGTGGTATACTCATGCTACTCTTCTGCACATTTTTTATGCAGATCCAGGTACTTGTTCGTTAGCTATTTATATGGACAGTTGCTGTGGAGACTCAAGGTAAACCTGCTGCTGCGTTCGCAGGCTTCGGAGTCACCTTCAACTTTTCGTTTTGCACTGTTTATTCTTATTTCTAGACAGTTGTATTTAGAAGTTTTCTAGCAAATACTCTATAGAGCTTATGACTTGTACTACCGATTTTGAGAATTTTAAGAGATTCTATTTCAATAATGTTGTTTTAATTATTGTTAGGCTTACCTAGTCCCTAAGACTAGGTGCCATCACGATACCCAGACGGAGGGAAAATTGGGTCGTGACAAGTTGGTATCAGAGCTCTAGGTTCATGGGTGCTACGAGTCATAAGCGAGTTTAGTAGAGTCTTGCGGATCGTTACGGAGACGTCTGTACGTATATTTGAGAGGCTACAAAACTATTAGGACAATTTCACTTCTTTCATTCCTATCGTGCGAGCTTATTGATCTAGAAGTTTGAACTTTTATCATTCCATTCTCTCACAGATGGTGAGGACACGAGCTGCAGTTATCGACGACGCTGCTCCCGAAGCAGGTATCGCTAGAGGCAGAGGCAGAGGCCAACTAGGAGTAACTGCCACAGCCAAAGCATCTACCAGGTTAGTAACATCTGAGGAAGAGCAACTTAGACTTGCAAGGTTCAAGAAATATGACCCTCCTACATTTAGTGGTCTGGCTTCAGAGAGTGCACAGGGTTTTCTACAGGAGTGTCACCGCATTCTCCGTACTATGGGTATTGTTGAGACGAGCGGGGTTGCTTTTACTACGTTCCAGCTCAGGGGAGCGGCTTATCAGTAGTGGCGGGCATATGAGTTGGGTATCCCGGCCGAGTTAGCTTCACTTACATGGGTTCAGTTTTCAGAGATGTTCCTGGGACAGTTTGTACCTCAGTCCCTCCGAGATGCATGGCACGCGGAGTTTGAGCAGCTGCGCCAGGGCACTATGTCAGTGCCAGAGTATGCCGTGAGATTCAGTGATTTGGCCAGGCATGCACCTGCTTTGGTCGCCACAGTTAGAGAGCGTGATCGTAGATTCATTGAGGGACTCAGACATGATATTCGATTTAGCATGGCTCGTGAGTTAGAGTCAGATGTTTCATTTCAGCAGGTTGTAGGGATCGCCCGCCAAGTAGAGGGCATGTGGGACCAGGAGAGAGTAGATAGGCGAGGCCATGAGAGAGAGTACAAACGAGATCAGGAGAGAGAGGACAGGGAGGTGAGAAGGCCTCATAGACCGGAGAGATCTACTGGCCCTTATTTTGGAGGCAGGGTACAACATGGTAGAGGTTTTGTGGGTCAGCCAGTTCAGTTTGCACTTCATGCTTCGCACCGTGTTTTAGGTGCTCATGGGTCTCAGAGTACCCGTACCACACAGTTCCCACAACCACGTCAGCAGAGAGGTTTCTTCGAGTGAGGAAATACCAGCCACAGGGTGAGAGATTATCCTAGACTCTGGATAGGTGTGTCACAGCGGAGTATTCAGGCGAGTAGAGGGTACCCAAGAGGGGAAGGCCCGACCCATTGATGTGTTTCATATAGTAGGCTTGAGGCCACTATGCCAGATGATGTCATACATGTATGCTTTTGATTTATTACAGAGGGGCAACATTCGTATTTTGATTCGGTCCTGCTTATCGGAGCGAGTTCCCCTACTTGTTGTCCCACCTATGGGTGCGTTTGTGACTTAGTATTATGTTTAGGTGTTTACCCCTGTTGGGAGACTCTATGAGTGGTAGCCCGTGTCTATCGTTTGTTTCTATTCATCATTACGAGATTAGAAGTGAATTCATGTTGTCCATTATGGCAGGCTTGATGTGATTCCTGAGTAAATTGATTATAATTTGTGATTTGATACTTTATCGGGGTGAGAGTTTAGCAAGTGTTGAGATTTTATTGGCAGAATTGAGTTAGTGGAAGATTTCCATTGGTATGATGTGTATTCGACTTGTGATACAGAGTTGAGGGTGAGACCCTCGCGATTCCATGTGATTTGATATGTTTGGACCGGGTTGCGCGTCGCGGTGGAGGGTGATACTAGGATGAGATCCTCATGATTTGTTCATGTACTTTGATTTTTCCTTTTGAATTGATTGTAGTAGGGTATTGTTAGAAAGTTGTGCATGTCGGACTTGTTTGACATTTATCTTATGTGTTTCTTTTTACATATTTAGTCAATTTCATTATGTGCTTCTTGAGTTTTGGCCTGCGGGGTGTGTGCCTGGTGGTGTTAGTGGTGACTTGTTGATTCAGGTGTACAGTTATGAGGTCTTCGTATTTATTGCATCATTGTCAGCGTTGTAGAGTTTTGAAATGGGTTGCTAATAGATATGGGTCTAATTATCGGTGCTTATTTTGATTTCGAGCAGCTATTGTGATCAGAAATGTTATTATGGGCCTATATGTGGTGTGTCTTGTCGTGTGGTCGTACCTTGTGGGTGTATGCATGAGTTGTTACCGCTGGTGGAGACTGATATCAATTATGGATTTAGAATCGAATCTTTTGAAGATAAATGGAAGGTGAGAAGTTTTGACTCTAAAGCTTATCGGTGTTGGCAGAAAGGATAAATTACAGTTGAGATGGTGTAGTCAGGCTTATGTGGATTGGGGTGACGTGGGGTTACCCACGAGTGTATGTTGAATATGTGCTTTCAATGATTTCAAGACATCGAGGCGATGCTTAGCACGTTCGAGGACGAACGTTTGTTTAAGAGGGGAGGGATGTAACGACCCGCCCGGTCGTTTTCAGAATTTAAGTCCTGTCCGACAGCATAAGGCCCTGAGCTGCTTCGTATTATGTGCCTTGACTTGCGTGCGTGGTTGAATTCAATTATCGGGTGATTCGAAGTGATTTGGGACACTTAATCCCTAAATAAGAGCTTAAGTCTTAGAATTTAGAGCGTAGTCGGAACTATGTGAAGACGGATCCGGAATAGAATTCTGTCGACTCCGTTAGCTTCGTTGGGTGATTTTGGACTTAGAAGCGTGTTCGGACTGTAACTCCGAGGTCTGTAGCTGATTTAGGCTTGAAATGGCGAAAATTAAATTTTTAGAGATTTGGACAGGAAGTGGACTTTTTGATATCGGGGTCGAAATGCGATTCCGAGAGTTGGAACAACTCCGTTATGTTATTTGGGACTTGCCTGCAAAATGTGACGCCATTCCGGGTTGATTTGATAGGTTTCGGAATGGGTTTTAGAAGTTGAAAGATTTGAAATTTATAAGTATGATTCATAGTGCGATGCGTAGTTTCATCGTTAGTTGATGTGATTTGAGGGCTCAACTAAGTTCGTATGGTGTTTTAGGATTGGTTGGTATATTTGGTTGAGGTTCCGGGGGCCTCAGGTGTGTTTCGGGTGCTTAACGGATTAAAAGTTTGATTTGTGTTGCTGCTAAGTCTTCAGGCTTCTGGTATTTTCGCACCTGCGGTGAAGAGTCCGCAGGTGTGGGAGCGCACATGCGGAGAGGTAAGCGCAGAAGCAGAAAGGTGGAGGAGTTTCAGGGGTCGCATGTGCGAGGAAAAGTTCCACATCTACGATGCCCGCAGATGCGAAGGTTGAGGCGCAGGTGCGAGAAAAGCTGGACTTGACAGTCTTCGCAGGTGCGGAGAAATTGTGCACATCAGCAGCTCCGCAGAAGCGGATTTTGGCGTGCAGAAGCGAGAGGAAGTGTAGGTGCTGTTTGGACGTGCGCACCTGCGGTCGCTCAGATGTGGCTAATTATGCGCAGGTGCGGTCACGCCTGGGCAGAAAAGAGAAATCCAAGGGTTTGGTTTCATTCTTCGTTTTTGGACTTGAGAGTTCGGAATTTGGCAATATTTTGAGGGATTCTCAGAGGAAACTTTGGGGTAATGACTCCTAACTTATTTTTGGTTGTTTTTCATTAATCTATAGTTGTTTTCTCCATTTAGTTTCGGATTTTTGGGGTTGAAATTGGGAAAACTTGGAAGAACTTCTTCAATAAAGATTTCGAGTTTTAAAAGGGGATTTGTGGCCGGATTTGAGTAATTCTTATATGGTTGGACTCATGAGTGAATGTGTGTTCATATTTTGTGATTTTTACCCGATTCCGAGAAATGGGCCCCATGGGCGATGTTGAGTTAATTTCAGAATGTTCGTTAAAATGTTGATTTCGTTAATTAGATGAGTCTATTATTGTTGTAATTATTATATGTAATTTTTTTTGGCTAGATTTGGGCCATCCAGAGCCGGATATTCGTGGAAAGGGCATTCTTACGGATTGATTGAGCTTGACTCGAGGTAAGTATCTTGCCTAACCTTGTGTGTGGGAACTACCCCTTAGGATTTGAGTCATCTATGTTGATTGTAGTATGTGTACGTGAGGTAACGAGTGCGTGCTCGGACTTATTTGTGGAAAGTTGGCATTTTAGGGTTCTTATATCCTTATATTCACTGTGTATGATGTTGTTTTTGATACGTTTGAATTCCTATTAGCTAGTTTCACCTCTACATGCTTTGGTTAGAGATAATTGCTTTAGGATTCACTCTTACTATCTATTTTACCCCTATTCGACTTAACCAAAGATTTTACCCCTTCTATCGCCGTGCTATATTTTTCATAACTGCTTATCTTTAATTGAAATCATCATTTTCTCACCCTATAATTGTTTAGTCTTAATTGGAGTTATGATTATCTTCCGCTGCTTATCCTTACTTGAATTGTTGAATATTCCTCGTAATTGTTCAACCTCAAAAGGAGTTTAGATAACCTATATCTTAGTTGACTTGCCATTATTTGGAACTATTTGACTCGTGTTGGCTTCTTATTGTTGACTTGAATATTGTGGAATTTTTGCTACATTTTTGTTTTGTTTTCCCTTGTTAAGCTGCTCTCCTTGTGCCTACCATTCTTTACCGTGGTTATACCTTGTGAATGAGTTGTATCGTTCTTGTGATTTAAGTTCTTGAGTTGATTTGTTCGCCATACTTTGCATTTCTGTCATTGTTGCTTTTGTACGCGTTGTGGTGATTTACGAGGTTTCTGTTATGTTATAGTTGTTATCTCTGTTGTTTGCGCTGCATATTTTAAATTGGGACTACGGACATATTCCGGGAGATTCCCACCACTGCATATTTAAATTGGGACTACGGACGTATTCCGGGAGATCCCCCTGTATTGCATATTTAAATTAGGACTACAAACGTATTCCGGGAGATCCCCCACCACTGCATATTTAAATTGGGACTACGGACGTATTCTGGGAGATCCCCCTGTCTTGCATATTTACTTTGGGACTACAGACGTATTCCGGGAGATCCCCCAACACTGCATATTTATTTTGGGATTACGAGACGGTATTCCGGTAGATTTCCCTTGTGGTTATATCTGTGTTCGGAGCTGCAAATCTTCCATGCTGAGGTGTCACTGGGTGACTTATACTCGAAGTATATTATTTGAAAAGTTTATATTGGAAAAGTATTTATCTCGAAGGAACTATATTTGAAGATATTTATTTGAAAGGGTTATACTTGAAAAGTATTTATCTTGAAAGAACTATGTTTGAAGGCTAATTATTTGAAAAGTTTATATTTGAAAGGTTTTGTCTTGAAAGAACTATGTTTGAAGGAAGTATATTTCAAAAATAATTTCTTATTGGAAAGGATTATATGCTAAAGACCCCAATTTAAAAACTTACGGGTGAAAGTTTACACTTGAAGGATTTGACTAATTTATTGTGGTTGTTTGCTGAGACCTGATGTGAAAACTATTGCAGCTGCTTAGTTACTACTTGCCTTTACTGTATTGAGATTTCTGGATTTGGGTTGTGTTTTCGTTCATTCTTCTGTGTCGTATTCATGTGTTCCGTTGTTACTTGCTGTTTTTCCTTCCTTATTGCAGTTGCTATGTCGTTAGCCATATCGCGGGGTTTTTAGATAGATGTCATGTTCTGTCATTCCTATACTTATACTTGTTCAGTTTATTAGACCAGTGGGTGTCTTGACTAGTCCTCGTCACTACTTCACCGAGGTTAGTCTTGATACTTACTGGGCACCGCTGTGGTGTGCTCATGCTACTCTTCTGCACATTTTTTTGTGCAGATCCAGGTACTTGTTCGTTAGCTATATGTGTGGACTGTTGCTGTGGAGACTCAAGGTAAACCTGCTGCTGCGTTCGCAGGCTTCAGAGTTACCTTCAACTTTTCATTTTGCACTGTTTATTCTTATTTCTAGACAGTTGTATTTAGAAGTTTTCTAGCAAACACTCTGTAGAGCTTATGACTTGTACTACCGGTTTTGGAAATTTTAATAGATTCTATTTAAATAATGTTATTTTAATTATTGTTAGGCTTACCTAGTCCCTAAGACTAGGTGCCATCACGATACCCAGACGGAGGGAAAATTGAGTCGTGACACCCTTATGTCACCACATGCGTTTCAACACCGAGACCTTATACCACCGCATACGTATTAATATCGCAATATATCATAATTCGCACACCGAGACCTTTCTTTTCTTTTAAACCAGTAGGGTCCTAACCTGACCTCGTCACTACTCTACCGAGGTTAGGCTTGAAACTTACTGGGTACCGTTGTAGCGTACTCATACTACACTCTGCATATCCTTTTGTGCAGATCTAGGTTTTTCCCACCATCCCAGATACCAATGTGCCAGACCGTACATGGAGACTTCTAGGTATGAGCCACTCGAGACCCCGTCCGAACATACTGTCACGACCCAAAATCCCACCACAGGCGTCGTGATGGCACTTAGTTTTGTTTAAGACTAAGTAAGCCGATCATAGTAACAATTCAAGCCATTGTTTTATAATCGAAACCAACAACGGAAATAATGATACAACATTCCAAGACTGGTAATACTGAGTCACGAACTCTAACTGAATGCATAAAATGATCTCAAGGAAAGCAAATATACAATACAGTTCGAATAATAATTGATAGTACGATAAAATGGAAAGACTCCAAGGGATTGCGACGACCAAACAACTCTACCTTGAATCCTTGCGATCACACTCTAACTCTAACCGAGTCTGATATCTCCAATACCTGGCTCTGCCCAAAAATGTGCAGAAGTGTAGTATGAGTACACCACAGTCAGTACCCAGTAAGTATCAAGACTAACCTCAGTGAAGTAGTGGCGAGGTACAGTCAAGACACTTACTAATAAATTACCTTGTGCAGTCTAGCAGTATATAATAATAATAGAAACAAATAGCAATGATATAAACAACAAGGCAACAAGAACACCATAAATATTGCTCAAACGAATAAGGATCACAAATGCAACCAATCAATCAAGTCCCTTGAATATACGTCTTTCAAATGTAAGTACTTCAAATATAAATCTTTCAAATATAAGTTTTTCAATAAAAATCCTTACAATAGAATCCTTTCAAATAAATTTCTATTTCGAATATAATTCTTTCAAATAAAAGTCACCTTGTGACCCCTCATTTCATAATCATAAAATAAGTCTCAGCCCACTTTCATATTTTCACGACACCTCGTGCCCATATTTCTATCACAACTGTACGGACAACTCACGTGCCAAAAATATCAATATATAAAAAAAATCTGCACAATCAATTTACTTTAGAAATAGTTTGAGTGAAGAAAATGACACTACACTTAAATTAAAGCATCAGATAATCTACTAATTTGGAGGTAAAACTTATTAATTTAAAACATAATAGTAACTCCTTTTATTTAAAACAACTCAGTCATCGAAAATCAGTAAAAACCAGAAATATAAATCTTCAGAGTCTCGTACTAAAAATCCAAAGCCAACATAATACAATACAACAAGGAGCACAAAACACATAATAATAAAGTCAACTAGTACATCACGGAAGAAGACAAGAATCTACATATCATGAAAAAATAAAATAACCAAGGCAAGTGCAGCCATAGAAAAATATCAACAAAGGACACTCCCGAGATACCGTCTCGTAGTCCCAAAAGTAAATGCTCAACAGGGGATCTCCCGAGGTACCGCCTCGTAGTCCCAAAAGTAAATGCTCAACAGGGGATCTCCCGAGGTACCGCCTCGTAGTCCCAAAAGTAAATATGCAAGACATGGGGATCTCACGAGGTACCGCCTTGTAGTTCCAAAAGTAAATATGCATCATCAGGAGCACTACAAGTGCTCAAATATTACAACATTTCACAAGTTACTCCTTAAGTGGTCAATTATCACATCATTCACAAATTGCACTTCAAGTGCTAAAATATCACTACATATCACAATTTGCACCTCAAGTGCTCAAATATTACAACTTACCACATAAATAAACAATAATAGTATTTTCCACAATAAGGAGCTCACGACTCGACCATAATGTGCACAACATCTTAATAGAATGTTCGGGAGTGAACAACTCAACCGAATAATATTTCCCAATTTGAAACTTTGCCTTAATATGATTCACGGCCTTTATAATTCAATACCAAGTTTTCAACAACATGAACTAAAAGGTAATTCATCAAGGAACAACACCTCTTTTAAATCACAACTTCAGAAAATAAATAGATTTATTCATCTTATTAACTAAATTTCCCATTTAATTTATCTGTAGATAAAATCAATAATGAAAGTATTTTCCATATAAATGGCATCTCAAACAAACACAGAGTTCACATAAAGTTCAAATGGTAATCACACCAAATTATCTTATAAAATCAACCTCAGCAAATAAGGAATGAGGCATGACAAATAAGGGATTTAATAAGTTCCAACAATTTTTCAATGTAATACATAAGGGTGTGTACGAATTTTAACCGATATAATTTGTACATATAAACCAAGTACGTACTCGTCACCTCGCGTACATGGTTTTTAATCACACAATTTTCACATAAGACTCAATGCCTAAGGGGAAATTCCCCCCCCACAAGGTTAGGGAAGATACTTACCTTTTTGAAGTCATGCCGATATTCCAAAATAGCCTTCTTGCTTGAATTGACCTTCGGGCAGCTCAAATCTATCCAAATTTATTCTATAACTTCTTTAAAATTCATCGGAAACAAATTCCGGATAATAAAATGTAGACTTAAAATTTTATTCTAAAAAGTCAACCAAAGTCAACGTAGGGCCCGACTCTTGGAACCCGACATAATTTTCATGAAATATGAACACCCATTCCAATAAGAGTTCAACCATACCAATTTTATCAAATTCCGATAACAACTCGACCTCCAAATCTTAAATTTTCGTTCTTCAAAAGATTTTCCAAAAATCTTGATTTCTTCCATTTAAATTCGAAATAAATGATGAATACAACCATGTATTTATGAAATAAAATCACTTTAGGATATATAACACTTACCCAAGTCTAAGTCGCGAAGAACTCCAAAATCGCCCAAAAACCGAGCTCCAAAATCTCAATCGAAAATAGCGAAATGATCATTTTTGGTCCTTAATATTTCTGTCCATAACCGCTTCTGCGGAATAAATTGTGCATCTGCGGTCTCGATTTTGTGAGACACAATGCACTTCTGCGATAATCACTGCCCAGCCAAGGCGCTTACACCTGCGGAGCAATTTTTGCTTCTGCGATGATCGCAGGTGCGCACACATTTGAGCTTCTGCGTTCCCTGGTCGCTTCTGCGTAGAAAACATCGCATCTGCGATTGCGCATGTGCGGAAGGCTGTCTGCTTCTGCGACCTTCCTCCAGTTATGCCTAGGTCACTTCTGCGATGAAATCCTCGCTTCTGCTAGGTCGCTTCTGCGATGAAACTTCCGCAGAAGCGAACGCATCAGCTGCTGCCCAGATATTCCAGCAGCTTTTCTTCAAGTCCGAATTGATCTGTTAACCTCCTGAAATCCACTCGAGGCCCTCGGGACCTTAACCAATTATACCAACACGTCCCAAAATACAATACGAACTTAGTTGAGGCTTCAAACCACGTCAAACCATGCCAAAATTATGAATCGCGCATCGAATCGAATTATGAGTTTTCAAAACTTTCAACTTCTATATTTTGCGCCGAAACGTATCAAATCAATCCGGAATGACTTTAAATTTTGCACACAAGTCGCAAATGATGTAATGGAATTGTTCTAATTTCCGGAATCGAAATCCGATCTCGTTATCAAAAATTCAACCTTCGGTCGAACTTTCCAAAAATCATCTATTTTCCAACTTTCGCCAAAATGCGTCGAATTGTCCTACGGACTTCCAAATTCAAATCCGGACATATGCCTAAGTCCAAAATCGACATTCGAATCTATTGACGTTATCAAAATTCCATTATGGGGTCGTTTGCTCAAAAATCAACTCTCCTGTCAACTGTTTCCATTTAAGCTTAATGAGAATTGTTCTTTCAAATTAAATTCTGAATCTTCCGAAAATCAAACGCAACCACACACGCGGGTCATAATACATATTACGAAGCTTCTCGAGATCTTAAGTCGCAAAACGGAGCATTAATTCTTAAAACGATAAGTCAGGTCGTTACATTCTCCCCCTCTTAAAATATAAGTTCGTCCTCGAACGTGCCAAGAATTATTCTGAGGACATCAAATCACTGAGTGTATCCTTACACACATACTCACGGGTGATTCTACGTCTCCACAATTTAACATGGATACGACAACACCATCTCAATTGAGATTATTTCTTTTATCCTCATTTATAAACTTTAAAGCCAATTTCTTACACGACAATTAATTTCAAAAGGCCTGATTTTCCATATTAAACACACTGTGTTAGTCTCAACCGGTTGTAGCAATTTTGTGCCTACACGCACATTATACGTATGCCCATAACTACATCTCTGGTCATAATAACTGTTCATAATTAATTCGAACATCCTCAATTAATCTCATATTAACCAAAACCTTGATTCAAACTTCTCACAATATTGACAGCAACACATGAGAAATGAAGACCTCATAATTATTTACCCGAATTAATGAGTCATATTTAACGCCACCTGGGCACTCACCTCGTAGGCTAAAACTCAATATTCACAGCACGAATATGGCTAAATATGCACAGAAAATACATATAAAATTATCAAATAAGCCTAACAGGCATGACTCCCTATTAATACTATAGTACAAATTTAATTTCACAAAGGGAGAATTTAAACTCATAAATTTTCACCACAAGGACCTCGTCCTTATATAACTTCCACCGCGATTTGTAGCCCAGTGTAAATATTTCACATCATATAAAAATGCAAGGTTCTCGTACTCAACTCCGAATCACAAGTATTTTGCACATTGTGCAAACTAAGATTTTCCATTCCCTTTCTTTCTTCTTTTTAATAAATCTCGTAAACAATTTTCACAATACATAATAAACCCCCATACCAATAGGGCATATAATTCATAAAATTGAGATCAATTATTTCGAAATCACATCAAAACCCATTGTAGTGAGTAATAGAAAGTCACTTTTGGACTTATAGCCCTCAATCGTGTACAAAATAAAAATGATAGACACGGGCTAACATCATGAAATCTCCCAATATGGATAAATATATAAGTGTCACAAAATTACGAAGCTCACCCATAAGCGGAGCATAATATGAGGACTCGCATCAGTATTCAAAACTGAATCAAATTAAGGGAAATATCCCTTTATAACAAATCGGGATCGTACCTGTAATGACACCATCTGGTGAGGTGGCCTCAGACACACTATAGTAAATATATCAACGGGATGGGCCTCCCCCTCTAGGGATCCCCCTACCCGCCCGTCCTCCACCCCTAATTGGTTGTGCACGTGGAGTATTAATTGGAATAAAGAATGTAGCCTGAGTGTTGTGGTGAAATTCGCCCCTCTCAAGTCTGGGACAATCTCTCATGATGTGTCTGGTATCACCACACTGATAACAACCCCTTTGCAGGTTCGGCTGCTCATACTGGGTCTTTGCTAGATAACTGGAATAACCATTATAGGAACTCTGTGTTGGTGGTGCATTAAAAGAACTTACTAGAGAACTCTGAGTATTATGAAATTGGTTCTATGACCCCGCTGATACTGGAATGTAGAATTATTAAGGACACGGGAATATCGCAAGTCCCAGCATCATCCAATACAAATCTCAGCTCTTAATCATATACAAGTTTTGGAGAATCTTTTAATACCACATAAATACATCTCAGGCCAAAACTGATATAACACATGACCCCGCAATCTGATCATTGATAGTGAACTCCCATCACTTGGCATGAATCCATAGGACACATTTCGATGATCCATAATACTAATCTTCATCGCTCGTACAACACCGGTCATAAGACACCTCAAGCTATTTATTTGGCGCATGTCATCCTCGTGACAGTTAGACTCGCTTCCTCCAGTGTCTTGGCTGCTAGTATGTATCCTTCGCTAAATAGAAGTCCCATACGAACCACATAGTCTCTAATACCACCAACTATCTTCAGATCTACAGCCACCTCATGACCCTACCACGATTGTGAAGATTAGGCAACTAATTAAACCTTCTTAAGATCGTACTTATCAACCAGATGTCAGAACCTATTGTACTCCTATATGCACAACTGAATGATCTCTCAATACTTCCGCATACTCGATCTGGTAACAATGGTTGAGCAACCCTGGCTCCCTTATAACTCCTACGTAGTATCACGAACTGTTGGTGCATAGTTGATACCGATTTTGTCACGACCCAATTTTTCCTCCGTTTGGTATCGTGATGGAACCTAGTCTTAGGGACTAGGTAAGCTTAACATTAATTGAAACAACATTATTTAAATAACATCTAACAAGTTAAATAGAAATCTCTTACAATTCCCAAAATTGGTAGTACAAGTCATAATCTCTACAGAGTGTTTGCTAGAAAACTTCTAAATACAACTGTCCATAAATAAGAATAAACAGTGCAAAATGAAAAGTTGAAGGTGACTCTGAAGCTTGCGAACGTAGCGACAGGTTTACCTTGAGTCTCCGCAACAACAGTCCACACAGCTAGCTAACGAACAATTACCTGGATTTGCACAAAAAAGAAGTGCAGAAGAGTAGCATGAGCACACCACGGCGGTGCCTAGTAAGTATCAAGACTAACCTCGGTGGAGTAGTGACGAGGAACATTCAAGATACTCACTGGTCTAATAAACTAAATAGGTACAAGTATATGAGCAACAAAAGTATGATGTCTACTTAAAGACTATGCAATATGGCTCACAGTACAGTAATGGCAATAAGGAAGGAAACAACCAGTATCAGCGAAATATCATGAAAATGACACAGAAAAAAATGAATGGAACCCAACCTAAATCCGGAATCACAAGTACAACAAGGATAAGTAATAACTTAGCAACTACAATCGCTTTTACATCAGGTTTTAGCCAACAACTCCAAGAGGTACCGAACCTATGACAATTCACAACTCACGGGCCTCAATACCTGAACCCTAACACTTGGCATCATGTGCCCTCATAACCCCTCATACTCGCACTGACGACTCACGTGCCAATAGAGCCATTCTCACATAGAAGGCAAGTAAACAAGGGTGAGCATCTATGCTCAATAATATCAAGAACACCTCTTATCCGATAATAGTGCTAAACTACGTGTATGCAAACAAGTGTCCTACCATAGTCCATATCAGCAAATAAGCATAAGGGAAAAGAATGGATAACATGTAGAATATTTTCTCACAGTATTCACAAGATAAAGCTCACACATGTATATATACCACTTCACAAATATCAACAACAAGAATTTCCCCAGGCCACAAATCATCACAAATCAATCCCTGACACAACCCACCTTGTCTCACCACGTGTGCAATAGTAACATAAATGCCCGCCTTGTCTCGCCACACGTGCATAATAATGTTCCCACCTTGTCTCGCCACATGCGCAACCCCCCCCCCCCCACACACACACACACACACATATATATATATATATATATATATATATATATATATATATATATATATATATATATATATAGATATACATATCCCGCCTTGTCACGCCGCATGTGCAAATATCAATGGTAACAATAGCACGGCAGAAACCTCGTGCAACCGCACGACAGAAACCACGTGCATCACAATAATAATAATCGCACAGTAGGACCTCGTGCATCACCACAACAAGTACAATAGCAACAATGACAATAATACAAAGTACGACAAGTAAATCAACTCAAGAACTTTAATTCACAAAGAAACGGTAGAACCAATTCACAAGGAATAACCACAGTAAAGAATGCTAGGCGTAAAGAGAACATCTCAATAAAGGAAAAACTAATGTGTAGCAACGATCCCACAATATACACTTCAACAACAGGGAAGCTAACACGAATCAAATAATGCCAAATAAAACAAGTCGACTAAGATATAGGATATCTAAACTTCTTTTAAGGTTGAGGAAATTACGAAGGATATTCAACAATTCAATTAAGGATAAGCAGCGGAAAAATAATCATATCCTCAATTAAGACTGAACAATTATAGGATAAAATAATATAAATTCCAAATAAAGATAAGCAGTTATGAAAAGATAGCATGGCTATAAAAGAGATAACAGTTTCAATTAGGGCACATATGAATCAAGTAACAATAATAGTGGATCATGAAGCAATTGATTCTAATTAAGAAGGCAGATGTGAATCTAATAATTAAGATTTATAATCATAACAAGAACAACTGCATATTCAATGAATACAAGGACCTAAGAACCCTAAAAGGCCAACTTTCCACCAATAAGTCCGTGCACGCACTTGTCACCTCGTGTACACGGACTACAATCAACATAGAAGACTCAAATCCTAAGGGGAAGTCCCCCACACAAGGTTAGACAAGATACTTACCTCGAATCAAGCTCAAACAATTGGTCACAATGCCTTTTCCACGAATATCCAGCTCCAAATGGCCCAAATCTAGCCTAACACAATTTCATAACATGAATATAACTATAATAGACTCATCTAATCAATGAAATCAATATTTTAACAAATATTCCGAAATTCACCCTAAAAGGTCGACCCGGGCCCACATCTCAGAATCGGGTAAAAATCACAAAATACAAACACCCATTCACTCACGAGTCCAACCATGTAAGAATTAATCAAATCCGACCACAAATCCCCCTTCAAAACTCAAAATCTTTATTGAAGAAGTTCTTCAATTTTTCCCAATTTCAACCCCAAAAATCCGAAATTAAATGGAGAAACAACTATAGATTAATGCAATAAAACCAAATTCGAGTAAGAAATCGTTACCCACAAGATTCCTCTGAAAATCCCTCAAAGAATCGCCTTCTCCAGAGCTAAAAATAAAAAATGGAGTGAAAATGAACTAACCCTCGATTCCAACCCCTTTCTGCCCAGCGATCCTCGCACTTGCGACCATTTCTCGCACTTGCGCCTACCGCACCTGCGGTCTAACCAGTCGCACCTGCAAAAGTCACTAACTCCCACAGTCTCCGCACCTGTGAGCCTTCTGCGCATCCGCGGGCATCGTAGATGCGGAATTTCCTCGCACTTGCGACCCAAGGCCAACTCTCAATTCTCGCATCTGCGCTTCCATCTCCATACATGCGAGTCCGCTGAGGCGTACAAATTCTATGCACATGCGGAGACTGCCAAGTCCAGCTCTTCTCGCACCTGTGCCTCAATCTTTGCACCTGCGCCCAAGGTCCACAGGTGCGATTACATCAGAACGCAGACCTCCCCAAAACCATGGAAAGCATCAGCAACTCGTCCGAAAAACACTCGGGGCCTTCGAGACCCTGTCCAAAACATACTAACAAGTTATATACCCTAACACGGACCCACTCGAGGTCTCAAATCACATCTAACAACGTTGAAACTACGAATCGCACCATGAATTGAACTTATAAATTTTCAAATCTTTCAACTTCTAAAACCCGTTCCGAAACCTATCAAATCAACCTGGAATGAAGTCAAATTTTGCAGGCAAGTCCCAAATAACATAACGGAGTTGTTCCAACTCTCGGAATTACATTCTGACCCCGATATCAAAAACTCCACTACCGTTCCAAATCTCTAAAAATTCGACTTTCGCCATTTCAAGCATAAATCATATACAGACCTCGGATTTACAGTCCGGACACGCTTCTAAGTCCAAAATCACCCAACGGAGGTAATGGAACCGAAGAAAGTCCATTCTGGAGTCGTCTTCAAATAGTTCCGACTACGGTCAAAATCCTAAGACTTAAGCTTCCGTTTTATGGACTAAGTGTCCCAAATCACTCTGAAACATTCGGTAACCGAATTCAACCGCGCACACAAGTCAATATACATAATATGAAGCTGCTCAGGGCCTTATGCCGCCGGACGGGACTTAAATTCTCAAAACGACCGGAAGGGTCGTTACAGATTCGCACAATTTCATACATGAGTAGATGCAAAGGAACATAAGATATATGCTTCAAGCTGAATAAATGCCGCAGGATAAGGACTGAAAGAAGTGAAAATTTTCCTACTAGCACTATAGCCTCTCGAAGATAAGTACAGACGTCTCCATACTTATCTACAAGACTCTACTAAACTCGTTCATGACTCGTAGAACCTATGAACCTAGAGATGTGATACCAACTTATCACGACCCAAAATTCCACCACAGGCGTCGTGATGACACTTAGTTTTTTTTAAGACTAAGTAAGCCGATCATAATAAAAATTCAAGCCAATTTTTTATAATCGAAACCAACACTGATAATAATGATACAACCTACCAGGACTGGTAATACTGAGTCACGAACTCTAACTGAATACATGAAATGATCTCAACAAAATCGAATATTCAATATTGTTAGAATAATAATTGACAATACGATAAAATGGACAGACTCCAAGGGGCTGCGACGACTAAGCAACTCTACCTTGAATCCTTGCGATCACACTCTAACTATGACCAAGTTTGATATCTCCAATATCTGGCTCTGCATAAAAATGTGCAAAAGTGTAGTATGAGTACACCACAGTCGGTACCCAGTAAGTATCAAGACTAACCTCGGTGGAGTAGTGACGAGATACAGTCAAGACACTCACTAATCAATTACCCTGTGCAGTGTAGCAGTATATAATAATAATAGAAACCTATAGCAATGATATAAACAACAAGGCAGCAAGAACACCATAAATATTGCTCAAATGAGTAAGGATCATATATACAACCAATCAATCAAGTCCCTCGAATATACGTCTTTCAAATGTAAGTACTTCAAGTATAAATCTTTCACATATTAGTTTTCCAATAAAAATCCTTACAATATAATCCTTTCAAATAAATATATAATTCTAATATAATTCTTTCAAATAAAAGACGCCTTGTGACACCTCATTTTTTAATCATAAAAAATAGAGTTTCAGCCCACTTTCATATTTCCACGACACCTCGTGCCCATATTTCTATCGCAACTGCACGGACAACTCACGTGCCAAAAATATTAAAATATAAAAACATATGCATGATCAATTTACTTTAGAAATAGTTTGAGTGAAGAAAATGACATTGCACTTGAATTAAAGCATCAGACAATCTATCGTTTAGATGTAAAAATTATTAATTTAAAACATAATAGTAACTTCTTTTATTTAAAACAATCGAGTCATCGAAAATCAGTAAAAACCAGAAATATAAATCTTTAGAGTCTCATACTAAAAAGCCAAAGCCAACACAATACAGTACAATAAGGAGCACAAAACACATAATAATAAAGTCAACTAGTACATCACGGAAGAAGACAAGAATCTACATATCACATAAAAACAAAATAACAAAAGGCAAGTACAGCCATAGAAAAATATCAACAAAGGGCACTCCCGAGATACCGTCTCGTAGTCCCAAAAGTAAATGCTCAACAAGGGATCTCCCAAGGTACCCCCTCGTAGTCCCAAAAGTAAATGCTCAACATGGGATCTCCCGAGGTACCGCCTCACAGTCCCAAAAGTAAATATGCAAGACATGGAAATCTCCTGAGGTATCGCCTCTAGTCCCAAAAGTAAATATGTAAGACATGGGGATCTCGCGAGGTACCGTCTCACAGTCCCAAAGTAAATATGGATGACATGGCAATCTCCTGAGGTCCCGCCTAGTAGTCCCAAAAGTAAATATGCATCAACAGGGGCACTACAAGTGCTCAAATATCACAACATTTCACAAGTTATACCTCAAGTGCTCAATTATCACATCGTTCACAAATTGTACTATAAGTGCACCTCAAGTGCTCAAATATTATAACTTGCCACATAAATCAATAATAATATTATTTTCCACAATACGGAACCCACGACTCGACCATAATGTGCACAACATCTTAGCAAAATATTTCGGGAGTGAACGACTCAACCGAATAATATTTTCCAATTTGGCACTTTCCCTCAATATGATCCACGACCTTTATGATTCAATACAAAGTTTTCAACAACATAAACTGAAAGGTAATTCATCAAGGAACAACACCTATTTTAAATCACAACTTCAAATAATAAACAGATTTATTCAACTTATTAACTAAATTTTACATTTAAGTTATCTGTAGATAAAATCAATAATGAAAGTATTTTCCATATAAATGGCATCTCAAACAAACACAGAGTTCACATAAAGGTCAAGTGGAAATCACACTAAATTATCATATAAAAACAATCTCAGCAAACAAGGAATGGGGCATGACAAATAAGGGATTTAATAAGTTCCAACAATTTTCCAATTTAATACATAAGGGTGTCTACGAATTTTAACCGATATAATTTGAACATATAAACCAAGTACGTACTTGTCACCTCACGTACATGGTTTTTAATCACACAATTTTCACATAAGACTCAATGCGTAAGGGAAAATTTCCCACTCAAGGTTAGGCATGATACTTACCTTTTTGAAGTTAGGCTGATATTCCAAAATGGCCTTCTTGCTTGAATTGACCTTCGGGCAGCTAAAATATAGCCAAATAAATTATATAACTTCATTAAAATTCATCGGAAACAAATTCCGGATAATAAAATGTCGACGTAAAAATTCACCATTAAAAAGTCAACCAAAGTATATGCGGGGCCCGCCTCTCGGAACCCCACATAACCTTTACGAAATCCGAACACCCATTTTGGTACTAGTTCAACCATACCAATTTAGTAACATTCCGATAACGAATCTACCTCCAAATCCTCAATTTAAAGTCTATAGCATTTTTACCATTTTCAACCCAAATACTAATTTAATGATAAAAACAATAATAGATTCGGGTAATTTAACCAAATTTGAGTTACGAACTCTTAGCCCGATGTTTCCCTTGAAAATCTCCCGAATATCGCCTAAAAGATCGCTTCAATCCGAGCTCCATAGCTTCAAATATGTTAAAATGGACGAAACTTCGAAATATAGCATATGTACAAGCATTTACTCTTTGCGATTGCGGAAAATTCTTCGCGATCGTGAAGCACAAAATTTTCCTGCTCAAAATTTGCTCTTCGCGATCACGGAAAACCAATCACGATCACGAAGCACAAACTCCCAACTCTTCCAAATAGCCTCTATTATAATGGCCATAACATTTTGTACAAAACTCCAAATGACAAATGGTTTGGCTTTTTGAAAAATATATATCAAGGTCTACACCATTCATGTTTTCCTCATCTCCCAATACCTTATATATTTCGAAATAAAAGCTTCCAAAGTTAACCCTGTGCAACAACAATTTCTTCTTCGCGATTTTCAAAGTCTTTCCAGATAGCCTGTATGTATCTATCATAACATTTTGTACACAACTCCAAATACTAGATAGTTTAATTTTCTGATAACTAGACACAAAGGGCTACAACATTAATTTTTGGATCATCTCCAAATTTCGTATAGATTGCGAGATATAAGCTTCTAAATTCGGGTCACAGTGTCAAAACAACAAAATTGCTCTTTGCGATCGCGACCGTGTGTCCGCGACCTCGATGCATACCTCTGTGGCCAAAAACCAGCAACTAAGAATGGCCTAGAATGGTCCGAAACCACCCCGAAACTCACCCGAACCACTCGGGACCCTGTCCGATATACCAACAAGTCCCAAAACATATTACCTACCTACTCAAGGCCTCAAATCACATATAACAACATCTAAATTATGAATCACACCTCAATTCAAACTTAATGAAACTAAGAAATACCACTTTCTACATTCGTTGCTAAAACTTATCAAATCAAGTCCGATTGACCTCAAATTTTGCACACAAGTCATAAATGACATAACAGACCTATCCAAATTTCCAGAATCGGATTCCGATCCTATATTAAAAAGTCAACTCCCCGGTCAAACTTTCAAACCTTCAATTTCTTACTTTCGCCATTTCAAGCCAAATTCAACTTCGGGCTTCAAAATAAATACACAGACACACTCATAAATCCGAAATCACCATACGAAGCTATTGGAATCATTGAAATTCCATTCTGGAGTCGCTTGCTCAAAAGTCAAACTCCGGTCTACTCTTTTTGTTTAAGCTTCAAAAATAAGAATTGTTCTTTCAATTTGATCCCGAATCATCCGAAAACCAAACTCGACCACACACACAAGTCATAATACACATCACAAAGTTTCTCGTGACCTTAAGTAGTTGAACAAGACGATAATTCTTAAAATGACAAGTCGTGTTGTTACATTCTCCCCCTCTTAAACATATGTTCGTCCTCGAACATGCCAAGAATTATTCTGAGAATATTAAATTACTGAGTGTATTCTTACACACATAATCGTGGGTGATTCTAGGTCACCGCAAATTTAACATGGATCCGACAATGCCATCTCAATTGAAGATTATTTCTTTAATCCATACTTATAAAGTTTAAAACCAAATTTCTTACACTCTAAACATTTTAAAAATGCCTGATTTTCATATCAACACACGGTATTAGTCTCAATTGGCCTCTAGCAACAAGGGGAGCAGCTCCCCCCGGGTCTGGAACATCCGATGTGCGCGTTCTCTCCATATGTGAGAGAATAAGAGAAAGATACTTAGTATAACATCAACTGCACGATATGAGATGAATAAATAGTAGTTTCCTAACAGTTCTGTAGCCTCTCGAAGATAAGTACAGATATCTACTTACCGATCCGCAAGACTCTACTAGACTCGTTAGTGACTCGTAGAACCTATGAACCTAGAGCTCTGATACCAACTTGTTACGACCCAAAATCCCACCCCAAGCGTCGTGATAGCACTTAGGCTCTAAGACTAGGTGAGCCGATTTTAATAACAATTCAAGCCTTTGTTTTGAATCCAATACAAGTATCAAAACCAACAACGAAAATATTCAAACAACCTCCCAAGACTGGTAATACTGAGTCACGAACTCTAACTAAATACATTTAATGATCTCAAGGATCAAATACACAATACTGTTCGAATAAGAATTGATAGTATAATAAAATGGAAAGACTCCAAGGGACTGCGCCGACCAAGCAGCCCTACCTTGAATCCTTGCGATCACACTCTAATCTCTGCCCTAAGCCGACATCTCCAATACTTGGCTCTCCACAAAAATGTGCAGAAGTGTAGTGTGAGTACACCACAGTCGGTACCCAGTAAGTATCAAGACTAACCTCGGTGGAGTAGTGACGAGATACAATCAAGATGCTCACTAGTCAAATAACCTGTACAATATAGCATACAAAAATAATAGAAAGACAAATAGCAGTGATAGCAACAATAATCAACTAGTGATATAAACAACAAGGCAGCAAGAACATCATAAAAATTTCCCAAACAAATAATGAACACAAGCACAACCAATTAATCAAGTCCTTCAAAATATACATCTTTTATCTACAAGTTATGTTTTTCCAAATAGAAATCTTTAGAATGTAATTATTTCAAATAAATATCTTACGAATATAATTCATTCAAATAAATATTTTTCGAATATAATTCTTTCAAATATATATCTTTGGAATATAATTCTTCAAATAAATATATTTCGAAAATAATTCTTCAAATAAACTCTTTCAAATATAATTCTTTCAAATAAACTCTTTCGGATATAATCCTTTCAAATAAAATATCTTTCGAATATAATCCTTCAAATAAATATCTTTCGAATAATCTTCAAATAAAATCTTTTGAACATAATTCTTTTCAAATAAAAGCCCATGTGATACCTCATTTCAAAATCATAAAAATTACGAGTCTTAGCCCACTTTCATATTTTCACGGCACCTCGTGCCTATATCTCTATCACAGCCGCACGGACAACTCAAGTGCCAATATTATCATCATTTAATCGCGGCACCTCGTGCCCACATTTCATATCACAAATGCACGGACAATTCACAAGGCATAAGACATAATAATATAATGAAATGACTCAAAAGTGAACAGTGAGAATTTACATAAAGATAACAACACAACAAATAGAGGTAAACAATAGGGGCGCTCCTGAGGTACCGCCTCGTAGTCCCAAAAGTAAATACATAACAGGGGAGCTCCCGAGGTACTACCTCGTAGTCCCAAATCATAAATAAATTTCAATCTTTCCTTATATCACCGCGGGAGCCTTCACATTTAGTTTTTAAAATCAGGTTTTTCTCGAAATAGCATCCTGCGTTTTAGCCACCTTTATCACGCTGCAATGGCTTCTAGTAGTTTCCCTACTAGGCACGCATATCAATCCCCCCCTTATCTCACCGCATGCGTTTCAACACCGAGACCTTATACCACCGCATGCGTATCAATATCACAATATATTACAATTCGCACCCCAAGTGCCCGATTATCTCACCATATCATAATTTTGCACATCAAGTGCTCAAATATCAAAACGTATCATAAATTGCACCTCAAATGCTCAAATATTACAACATATCAAAAATTGCACATCAAGTGCTCAAATATTACAACATATAACAAATTGCATATCAAGTGCTCAAATATCACAACTTGCCACAGAAATCAACAATACAATATTTTCCATAATAAAGAGCCCATGGCTCGACCATAATGTGCACAAAATATTAACAAAAATATCCGATAGTGAACAACTCAACAAAATAATATTTCACAGTTTATCACTTTGCCTCTATATGGTTTACAGCCTTTATAACTCAATACTAAGTTCAATAACATGAACTGGAAAGTAATGCATCAAGGAACAACGCCTTATTTAATCCAAATATTTGGCAAATAGATTAATGACTCATTTTATAATTATTTAATAAATTATTTACAAATAAATAATCCACAATGAAATTATCTCCACAAAACATCAACTACAAAAAAATACGAGATTCACACAAAACTCAATGTGGAAATCACACCAAATCATCATATAAAAACAAATTTAACAAACAAGGATTGAGGCATGATAAATAGAGGATTTAATAAGTGCCAATAATTTCCAATTTAATACATAAAAGCGTCTATGAATTTTAACCGATATAATTTGCACATATAAACCAAGTACGTACTCGTCACCTAACATACATGGTTTTCAGTTACACAAATTTTTACATAAGACTCAATGCCTAAGGGGTAATTCCTCCACTCAAGGTTAGGCAAGATACTTACCTTTTTGAAGTTAGGCCGATAATCCAAAATAGCCTTCTTGCGTGAAATGACTTTCGGACGACTCAAATATAGCCAAATAAATTATATAACTTCATTAAAATTCATCGAAAACAATCATAACGTTTTGTACACAACTCCAAATGCCAAATAGTTTAATATTCTGAAAACTAGACACAAAGGGATACAACATTCATTTTAGGATCATCTCCAATTTCAGTATAGATTGCGAGATATAAGCTTCCAAATTCGGGTCAGTGCAGCAGAGTATTCCTCTACTAGATCGCGAAAAGGTTTCTGCGATTGCGAAACGTCTTTCGCGATTGCGAAAAGGATTCGCGATCGCGATTCACAGTGTCCAAACATCAAAATTGCTCTTCGTGATCGCAACCGTTTGTCCACGATCGCGATGCATACCTCTGTGGACAAAAACGAGCAACTAAAAATATCTTAGAAATGGTCCGAAACCACCCCGAAACTCACCCAAGCCACTCGGGACCCCGTTTGAACATACCAACAAGTCCCAAAATATATTACGGACCTACTCGAGGCCTCAAATCACATATAACAACATCAAAACGACGAATCACTCCTCAATTCAAACTTAATGAAACTAAGTGTAACGACCCAAAATCCAAAAAAGCGGCCGTGATGGCGCCAGACACCACTGTCAGGCAAACCAACCATAATCAATTAACTTAATTACCCATTTTAGTATTTTTGAAATAGAAATTTCTTTAATAAGATTGTAGAGATAAAACTCATAGAGTAAATGATAAATATTTTTGCAACTAAATTTCTAAATAATTCACAACCATTCCCAAAACCCGGTGTCACAAGTGCATGAGCATTTACTAGGGAATTAAAAATAAAATACAGCATCTGTCCAGGATACAAATTAGACAGGAAAATATAACAACCCTGAAGGAGACTCTGTTAGCTGCGGATCGTAATATAGAATGCAGCTCACATATGTCCCCACAATTATTAACCACACCTCTGCGCCCACAAGGCCGCTATACATATATGTACATGCACAATAAAATGTGCAACAAGTGCAGTATGAGTACGAAAATAACGTGTACCCAGTAAGTATCAAGCCTAATCTCGAAGTGGTAGAGACGAGATAGCCGACTTTGACACTCACTATGAGTCAATAATAATAATTGAAATAAATTGTAATTATTCAAATCAACATAGTTCACAGAGTTACCAATAGTTTTATTCCATTAGCAGAAATAATAAAAATCCTTCAAATGCAACAATTTTCCAATTTATTTATTTAAATCATGCAATTTCAATAAAACTTCCAATTTATCAAATAGCTTTACAAGCTGCAATTCAATTTCAATAAATTTTCTATTTATCAATTAAATCTCATTTACATGAATAACAATTAATTCCTTAACAAGCA
Organism: Nicotiana tomentosiformis; assembly: GCF_000390325.3. NCBI lineage: Eukaryota > Viridiplantae > Streptophyta > Magnoliopsida > Solanales > Solanaceae > Nicotiana > Nicotiana tomentosiformis. Next base: position 6,625,804 of record NC_090820.1, on the reverse strand, counting down.
AGAATAATAATTCATTAAATTCCAAGGATTTTCTAATTTATCAATTAGCTTCGCAAGCTCAAATAAATTATTAAAGTATCGTGTAATTATTATTATTAAGCGCAATTTCTGCCGAGGACGTACGACCCGATCCAGAGTAGCGTGTACACTGCCGAGGGACGTGCGACGCGATCCATAGATGTATCTATCCTGCCGAGGCATTCGGCCCGCTCCACAGGAAAGGAGGACATTTTTTTATGTACCTCCGGAAGGAGAGTATATTTAGTATAAGATAAATTCGGGAGAAAGAATAATTTCTTTTAACAATTAATTAATTTAAACAGAAAATCAAACATATGAGATTTTCATACTTTAATATCTTTATCTAATAATTCACAATATATTCATACATATCAATTAATATTAATTAAACAAAGAATACAATTTACACAAGTAATTCATGCTTTGAGTCCTAAACTACCCAGACTTTTAGCATTAATAGTAGCTACGCACGGACTCTCGTCACCTCGTGCGTAAGTAGCCCCCACAATTAGCAATAATTATTCAATTTAATCCCTATGGGGTAATTTTTCCCTCACAAGATTAGACAAGAGACTTACCTCGTCTCAAATTCCACTTTCCGATTACCACGTCGCGTTGAATTCTTGATTCGATGCCAAAAATCTAAAACTATCCAAATATTATACAAAATAATTAATATATGCTAAATGATTCGAAATTTATCTATTAAATAAATTACCTTATCCAAAATGATAAAATTCCTAAAATTCACTCCCGGCCCACGGTTTTATTTCAATTATTATTATTGACCCATAGTGAGTGTCAAAGTCGGCCATCTCATTGTTATTAGGCTTGATACTTACTGGGTACACGTTGTTTACGTACTCAAAGTATACTTGCTGCACTTTTATTTTTGTGCAGGACCTGAGGCAAGTACTAGTGGGGGACTTATCGTCTTACACCAACGTTATCCAGAGGCATAGTGGTGAGCTGCCTTTCTGAGCCGTTTTGCAGCTACTAGTGTCTCTTCTTATATTTACATTCTGTCTATTTTATTTCAGACAGTATTTGGAGTTTTGTATAATCTAATAGATGCTCATACACTATGCATCTATTAGGGCCCATTGCCTCCACATTAGTGAGTGTAAAACTCAGAGCTTGTTCTAAAATTTCTTCCCCATGTACTCTTAAATGTGCTGCTTCATATAAACTTAATAATCCTTGTACATCTTTGGTAATAGTTTCCTTGAACTTTCCATCTTTGTTAGTGAATTTCTTGAACACATCTGATTTAACATTATGGTAATTAATATCAGAGAGATATTAAACTAGTTAAAAAACTATAACAGGGGCAGAGGTAGAATGTTACGTACCAGAAGACATGTAATGCCTTTGTTGTCTCAGTAGTCGAAAACAAAGAGCAACAACACACAGGTTGTCATCTTCATTTTCACTCTGTTAGGACAGATCAAAGATGTTCTTAATGGATGTTTGAATCTCATTTTCAAAATGATATGCAACTCCCAATCGTTGGATTGTATCAATCAATTCAAGTTTTTGTGTACTATTATCAGGTGTTTCAACTAGCATTTGCCTGACTTTTTCTTTCAACCCTTCAAATTCAACTTTTTCTTGGCTACTAATTTCCTGCACCAAAAGTTAAAGCTTTATTTTTTGACTTTAACATTCCAATCATTTTGTTCTCTTGTAAAAACACAGTCAAACCTCTTTATAACAACAATCGCTATATATCAGTCATTCTCTATAAAAGTCAAGTTTTTTATGAAACCAATTTTCTTACTATGTTACAATATATATTTTTCTATAACAACACTTTGCTATAACAGCCAAAATAATCCGGTTGTTATAAAGAGGTTTGACTATATTCATTATGTTAAAGGGTTCGTTGGTTGGAAAGATTCAAAAATTAATAACCTCAACATAAAATTTCCCATAATATTATAGTTTCACATTAAGATTATAAAGCATGCATATATATATGAGTATGTAATGTCATACTGTGAGTTGATGAGTGTAAATTTGCCAAAGGACGTTCAGTACTAGTAGTAGTACTACTACTGCTGAAAGTATTATCAACCATTGCTGCACTCATTTTCAAATGATTCATATTTTTCTCTCTTCCTATAGAACTGGCATATGATCTATGTTTTACTGTGAGTTTTGAGTTCTTTTTGGGGAGAAAATTATGAGAACAACCCCAAACCATTGATTGAATATTTCCCAAGTGACAACTACTGATAGAAGAAGTAACCATTGTTTGTTTCACTCTCCAATGGGTTTTCTGGAAATTGTATAATTAAACTTGTGAGATTTATTGCTTGTATGGTGGAAGTATTTGTAGTGCAAATTGAGATGAGTGAAGTGAATTTTCCATTTTTCATGTGCTCAAATAGGAGGTTATGCAAAGATGTATGAAGCTCAAATTCGGCTTTGACAAGTCAAAATTCAATCAGATAAAATGTCATATTTCTTGTGCAATCAAACTCCAGACAAATTTTGTAAACTTTTATCGTGCCTTAACATTTATTGCAATCGACAATTAGATGATATATAATTTATTAGATCTGCCAAACAAATTGCGTAGACTGTGGATTGCCTAGTGATCACTCCCAACTATGCCTTATAAAAGTGACTAAGCGGTCGTTGCAAATATAATTCGGTTTACAAGTCCGGAGTCGAATCTTACTGAGAAATGACGTGTTAATTACAACTAATAGTTTTGCACGAATTCAAGTAATCAACCTTCAGAAATATTATATAACAATTTGAGAGTTTACTAACTAAGATCAAAGTAATTAAACATGTAGTAATTTATAACTAACAAGGCAAATATTGTAGACAAGATTTGGAGATGTCTAAGGTTATGATTTCCCCTATCTGTTATCTTTTTGGAGAAGTTCGTGCCGCAGTCTCATAGGGAGTAGCTGCGTAGACAGTTTGAGCATCTTCGGCAGGATGGCATGTCTGTGACCCAGTACGAGATGAGGTTTTTTGAGTTGTCTCGTCATGCAGTTTGGTTGGTTCCCACTGATAGGGAGAAGATTAGGAGGTTCATTGATGGCCTCACACATCAGCTGCGATTACTTATGACTCGGGAAAGGGTGTCTTGTGCTACTTTCCATCAACCTCATGGATCGAATGGTTTCAGAGGTATTCCTTTAGGGGGTCAGTTTTACCACGGCATGGGTCGTCCTTACAAACACTCTCAGACGGGTTGTCCAGTACACCGTGGTGCATCATCCAGCCATAGTTCATACAGTTCTCATCAGGGTCAGTCATCTATCAGTGCCCTTCCAGCCCACAGTTCGACCCGCGCTCCTTCAGTTTGGGGTTCATTTGCACCGGGTGCTTCTAGCGGTTATTCCGGTTCTTGGGGCCCGATTCAATCCTCACCACCACTAGTACCGGGGAGTTGCTTTGATTACGGGGAGTTTGGGCATATGTGGAGGCAGTGTCCTCATCGCCTGGGAGGTCTAGTGCAATAGAGGAATCAGACTACGACTTCAGCACCATTTACTTCGACACCCGTCCAGCCAGCTTGGGGTGGGGGTCAGTCATCTAGGGGTCGCCCAAGAGGGGAAGGCCGATCAGGTGGCGGTCAGGCCCGATTCTATGCTTTTCCTCTCAGGCCAGATGTCGTTGCTTCAGATGCAGTGATCACATGTATTGTCTCAGTATGCCACAGGGAAGCTTCTATATTATTTGACCCTGGTTCCACTTATTCATATGTATCATTGTATTTTGCTCATTATCTGGATATGCCCCGTGAGTCCTTAGTTTCACATGTTCGTGTATCTACGCCGGTGGGTGATACTATTATTGTGGACCGTATGTATCGGTTGTGTGTGATGACTATTGGGGGACTAAAGACTAGAGTTAATCTCTTATTGCTCAGTATGATTGATTTCGATGTAATATTGGATATGGATTGGTTGTCTCCATGTTATGCTATTTTGGACTGTCACGCAAAAATCGTGACGTTGGCGATGTCGGGGTTGCCGAAGGTCGAATGGAGGGGTTCTCTAGATTATGTTCCCAGCATGGTAATTTCTTATTTGAAGGCCCAACATATGGTTGCGAAGGGATGTTTGTCATATTCGGCCTTTGTGAGAGATGTTGATGCAGATACTCCGACTATTGATTCAGTACCGGTAGTGTGAGATTTTTTGGATGTATTTCCTGTAGACCTACTGGGTATGTCATCCGACAGGGATATTAATTTTGGTATTGACTTGGTGTCGGGCACAAAACCAATTTCTATTCCTCCGTATCGTATGGCTCCAACTGAGTTGAAAGAATTGAAAGAGCAACTTCAGGAACATCTTGATAAAGGGGTTTTTAGGCATAGTGTGTCGCCTTGGGGTGCACCGGTTCTGTTTGTGAAAATGAAAGAAGGTACTATACGGATGTGCATCGACTACAAGCAGTTAAAAGAAAGTTACAATCAAGAACAAATATCCTTTGCCGCGTATTGATGATTTATTTGACCAGCTCCAGGGAGCGAGGGTATTCTCCAAAATTGATTTGAGATCCGGGTATCACAAGTTGAAAATTCGGGATTAGGATATTCTAAAGACGACATTGAGGACTCGTTATGGTCACTATGAATTTCTCGTGATGTCTTTTGGGTTGAACAACGCTCCAACAATATTTATGCACTTGATGAATAGTGCATTCCAATCATATCTTGATTCATTTGTCGTAGTATTTATTGATGATATCTTGGTATACTCACGTAGCCAGGAGGAGCATGCACAACACTAGGGTATTGTATTACAAAGGCTGAGAGAGGAGAGACTGTATGCCAAATTCTCGAAGTGTGAGTTCTGGCTTCGTTTGGTGGCATTCTATGCACATATAGTGTCTAGTGAAGAAATTAAGGTGGATATGCAAAAGATAGAGACAGTTCAGAGTTGGCCCAAGCCATCTTCAGCTACTGAGATTCAGAGTTTTCTCGGCTTGGCTGGTTATTATCGTCGCTTTGTGGAGGGTTTCTCGTCTATTGCATCGCTTTTGGCTAAATTTACCCAAAAGAGTGCTCCGTTCAGGTGGTCGGATGAGTGTGCAGAGAGCTTTCAGAAGCTCAAGACAGCTTTGACTACAACCCCGGTATTAAGAAAAACGAACCCTGGAAGGAACTACTCAACCTATGTAACTAATTAAACAATTGAAAAGATGTAATGAACCTTCCTTAGAAAATGAAGGACAAAACACACAAGAATAAATATAGGGAATCGTACTCCACATCCCACTATTGCGGCGTGCAACCCGATCCACACATGACACCGCTGCGGCGTGCAACCCAATCCAACCATGATACTTGTGGTAGCATCCGATCCAAACAACATACCTGTGGTGGCGTGCCACCCGCCCGATCCACACATAATAATCTAAAGAAAACACACATCGAGTCATAACGCTTATACTCATGAAATGCTCGAATTTCAACCATAAGCACGCCAAGTGCATAATACAATTCCTGGGAAGACGGGAAGCGCCATAAGCTATGAAACTCAAGCACAACTAAGGTGCGACATATGATCTGTATCTCGAGAGCCATCCTACTCACATAACACCACCGCTACTTCAATCTTTAACAATCAAGTAACTGATATACCACACTTATACAAATCTCCCCGTGGGGCACACTCCCATGACCATTCCGCTCAGGTAGCAAAGTTCGCACATCCATACCACCAACCATTCTAATTCTGTAAAGTGAATCAAAATCCGCAAGTCAATACACAAAGCCTCTTCCACAGGACACCATCCTCAGGTGAGACTAGAGAAAATGCCATCTTACTCTGAACATCTAAATTCACTCCTGCTCATCCGAGCTAGTAGCATTCCATCAACACTGAACCATAGTCTCGACCTTAAATTCCCAGTTCCCATGCCGCTCATTGAACCTATCATGCTGCTATACTAGATTACCATAACTGATCATAATTCCAGAACTACTAGTAAAATAAGAACTTCCTTGTCTAGAAAAATCCTCACTCAACTCATTTCAGAAGAACCAACGCAACTGAATTCTCAAACCGCAGAAAAATACAAACCTCAAGTAGTAGTCTAAACCACCATAACTCTTCTTGGATCCATCTACACATAATAGGTCATTATAATCGAATACCTCCAAATAGATCAAATTACGACGGCCGTCAAGCCTCGCACATACCGCTACAAATCACATATATAACTTAACACGCTGAAAGAACTGATCACTACCACAATCATGTTGATTCAACCATTGCTAACTGAACCAACTTCTTCTAATTTACCCTGGACTTTCCTTAGAAATAGCAATAGCTCCGTTCAAAATATAACAAACTCTATCTGCTCTCATCCCGAGTGACCCCACTTCACGAGACCACATTGTCTCAAAACCCACGAACCATCTCATACCTTCCTTGTGCGCACATTCGCATCTTTAACTGGTACACCCATTCTGAAAATTCCTCTATGAATCCGAAGTTATTTTCTCCCATTAGTCAAATGCTACACCATAGACCGAAGATAACATAGAATACTCCAATCCCCATTTTCATAATCCACTGCAAAAGCTCGATACTTATCCATACCACAGACTCGAAGTCTTTAGGCACCACACTTAAATTTTGAACTCACTAGGACTGTTATTGAGAGTTACCCACTCTAAATCGTTCCCAAATACCATCAAACTCCAAGACCCTGCTAGCACATGAACACCCTCTCAAAGGAGCAACCGGCTAAATTCCTTTCCTTGTACATCACATCCACACAAAGCATAAACTCTGAGTCTTCCCAAAACTTGAACATGAATCAATAAGGCCCAAATATAGTACGCATTCCTCAAATCATTTACTCGGATTACCACTGATGCTTTTCTTTCCTTAGTCATAATGGCCCACCAATACATCGTTGACCAAAAACCGCACAAGCAGATGACCACACAATCCAACTGTAGATGGTGGGTCTCCCCCTCTTAGCTTGAAGATACAATTTCTTAACCCTAGAACCCATCAAGATTCCTCCTTCCCAATTACCATGATCTCGCACGATCAACTCTCCAAGCCTCTCAAAATATTTCTGTTAAACATTTTATAAATATTCTGAACAACTAGCCACATTCACATTCGACCTCCTATCGGATATCCAATAGAATCCTTAGTAGAAGCTTCATCAACACCACGCAACTTCTAACCTACTCATAGGAGATAACCTACCTATGAAAATTCCATGCTGACATCTTCCAATGACGCTTCACTGGATGCCATTACTATGACATCAGTAAACCCTCCTGAGCCTGTGCTCGTTCACTAGCTGTACAAGTCCGTCCACTCCCCATTAACATCAACCCAAGGTGCGACAATACTTTCCAATCCGAAGTCATGTTGAATTCCCCTTCGTATCAAGCAAACTCCTCTCTGTCGTATCCAATCTTCCTCAGTATAGTAGCCAACATTCCGAATTAAGTCTGTAGACCTAGTCACTGTCCACCATGAATCCTAAGTCACTCCAAACTTTTCTCAAGTCATGTGGCTATCCTACCGTAGACTCTGTCACTCCCACTTTGGCTAAACCATCTTCTTTAAGTAACTGCTCGACCTCTGCTTTTCATACTTGACCTGTTAGTAATTCAACCATCGCGAGACACCTCCATCCATGCCCTTCCTCATTTTTTGCTACCCAAATGTTGCCTCAACTCAAATCCATACCTGTAGCACCAAAACCAGTGATTTGTTATCAACTCTAAACCTCCTAGAAGATCATCCTTCTCGAGCCATCAACATTAGAAACACCGATTCGATTCTGAATCGCTGCACACCGCTATTCTCAGACGACTGTTTTACTGGTGTCCTTTCACAATACTCTTCCCTAAAGGCAAATTGAAGAAGACCATAACACCGTCGGACTTAATACATTCAACAAGGACAACGACACTACATCGCAGATGAAAATTCCTCCACGCTCGAAAATACCAAGTCTTGTTACTCCACCAACCCAAACCTGAACATTCATAGCCTGATTGCCTTTACTTTGCTTTAAATAAATGCTGAACCTTCAAATCAAGTACTGAGAAATCCTCCTTTAAAGTCATTAACTGCCTCGACACGTAAACAAATACCCCACCATTACACCAACATTGTACGATACAACATCTGAATATCATAGCGATTTCTGCGTAGCCTCGATCCCATCAAAAATACTGCTACTGAGCTGAAATGGTAGAACATCCTTTCGCAAGAAGACGATAATAACTTGCTCGGATACGCAGGGAGAAATATCCTGCTCCACGTCGATAGTACCACTGCAACTCCTCGATGCCCAATTGACACGAGTGCTCAACACCGTACAAGAATGAATAGGAAGGAAATAAAGGCATAGGCCTCGAAGGGATCAAATCGCACAAGGAGGAATCAAGAAGGGAAGTACTCCTAATAGCCTTGTAGCCTCTAGAAGATAAGTACAGATATCTCTGTACCGATCCGCAAGACTCTACTAGACTTGTACATGATTCGTGAGACCTAAGTAAACCTAATGCTCTGATACCAAGCTGTCACGACACGAAATCCACTAAAGATCGTGATGGCGCCTAATACCGCCGCCAGACAAGCCAACGGTGTTATGTCAACTTACTTATTCCTTTTAATAATTTGAAATCATGATTTTAATTAATTATATAGTATAAAACTGGAATTTACAGAATGAATGATGATATTTACATGAACTACAATGTTGATAACCTGTAGAAACCCCCAAAACCCAGTGTCACAAGTGATGAGCATTAACTAGGAAATATGATAAAATACATCTATCTAGAATACAAATTAGACAGGAAAAATATAAATAACTCTGAAGGAGACTCCGAGTGTTGTGGACTCGTAACACGGGAAATGACCGCACCTCTGTGCCCACATGACCACTGGACATATATGTGCCTGCACAAAATGTGCAGCAAGTGTAGTATGAGTACATAAATCAATGCGTACCCAGAAATCCAGTCTAACCTCAAAGAAGTAGTGACGAGGGGTCGACTCCGACACTTACTATAGGCTAATAATAAAATACCGATGTTATAATTAAGCATGAATTATGTAAAAATAGCCGAAAGCTTAATAACAAGAAATAAATAAACAATTCTTTCACTGGTAGTAAATATCAAATTAATTTCCATCATTTAACAGATTAAATCTTTCAAGCCAATGAAACAATATAGAATATAATTAGACTTCAAGAATTTTACGCACGAGTTATGCCGAGGTTGTACGGCCCGATCCAACATATAAATATAAATTGTGCGCTGCCGAGGGTCGAACGGCATGAACCATAGATGTATCTATTTGTTAACGAGGAGTTCGGTCCGTGATCTCGTCTAAATTACACCTCTATTTGAGGTTATGAAACAGTCGATGCAATAGTAGTACCCAACAAGGAGTCAGGGTCGATGTTTCACAGGGAGCTTTGAATGGGATTTAGGAGTATATACTATAGTGAATGAGCTTGAATTATCTCAAATTGCACTTCCAAAAACTTGATTTGATCTAAGTCTATTTTAAACTAATAATAACAACTAAGAATTGAAACTAGGAAATTGTTTTTGTTTGTTTTTCAAATGATAAAAAGGCCTAGGGCTATGACCGTCACCTAGGTGTTCGCTTAATGGGTTGTAAGCCATAAGGATTGTTTTAGTAGTCGGAGTGTATTATAGCTATCAACACTCAAGTACCCACTCAATACCTCTTGGTCAGAGAGTGATTTTTCCCAATTTGACTTTCTCAAGTCCAAACGGGTATTGAACAAAGCAGTTGATAGTAAGCTCAAGTCGGGTTTTACTATCTCTAGGTTCAACCCTTTAATTAGGCTTATCAATCTCTCGATTGACCCAATTTCTTGCTAGTCAAGGTTTCCTTGACTAAGTCTCTCTATCTCAAGTAGAGGCCAAGTCAATTAGGCTAGATAATCAACACCCAACCATAAACAAGCAATCAATCAAACACCCATTAAGTTTACACACTAGGGTTAGGTCACAACCCTAGTGAAAACCTAGCTACTCATGCTTAAATTAGTAGATAAGGAAGAAGAAGTAATAATTAAACCTATATTAATGATTAAGATGATAAAAGTAATATTCAAAAAACATAAAATAGATAAAACTACTAAAAGGAGTAAAGTAAATGGCTGTTGATGTCAAAAGTTACAAAAGTTGACCTAAAAAAATGAAACTCTTCTATTTAAGCAATGCTGGAATTTTCGGACAAAATTGCCCTTTTGGAGGTTCTGCGGCCGCACAATTCCATGTGTGGTTCGCACTTTTCTTCAGGTTGACATGATTGGAATCTTGCGGCCGCATAATACTGAACCACGGCCACATCTCTCTCTTTCTGCGGTCCGCACATTTCTGAGTGCGGCCGCACATGGCTCTTCTGCGGACCGCATAATTCAATTGCAACCGCATAGCTGATTTTCTGCGGCCGCACAATTATTGTGCGGCCCGCACTTCCGTTGAACCTCATATGCATTTTCTCTAAACTTTGGTCTTGCCTTGCTTCTGCGGCCACACATTTCATGTGCGGACCGCACTTCTCACATATCTCTGATGACCTTCTTGAGTTGGATTTCATTGTTGAGGCTCATTTTCTACCATTCCTGCAATTAAGCATATTTCATCAATTTTCGGGAACACAATTAAACGCTTTTGGACTAAAACAAAAGCAAAAAGGTTCTAATAAGTAGTCAAAATCCCCACTCATCAACTCCCCCAAACTTAAGCTTTTGCTTGTCCTCAAGCATATACAATAATTCCCACCTCCACAAGTTAAGAGATATTTCAGCTAATCAAAAATGAATCAATCACACATCAATTGGGAGCAACAATTACCCAGACACTTATGAATTATTAACAAGGCATTGGGTTGAGCTTTTAAGCAAAAATAGGTCTAATGTGACACTTGAGCATCAAGAGTTGACTTTATTCATCAAGGAAGCTCGCTCTTTCATGTAGGTCATTGTGGATCCCAAATTCTTCCTCCTCTATTCTCCATTTGCATATCTCACTTAAGAATGTATCACTCAATTCAAAGATTTGTGAAAGGTTTGCTCATCTCTTTCAAAAGAATGTCACAAGTACAGCTTTAAGTATCATAGGCTGGCCCCTCATGTAAATCACCACTAATGTAAGCTCACTCGGTTTAAAATCACGTAGGTCTTTTTCGAGATGCAATGAAGTCTTTTGGACTAAGATTGGATATGCTATGATAGAGCGGGTTCATCTTACCTTAAGCACTCTATTTTCTCTTATCGACTCATACTTTGCCACTTTTTGAGGAATTTTCTTTTCCATAGGGGGATTAGAGAGACTTAGCATTACTCTTTCTTGGTTATGATATTCATTTCCTCCTTCTTTGTTTTCTCCATGACTTGCATCACTACTATTCTTTGAAATCCATTCAACCTTTCAACTTATTCACTTTCATTTTGTATTTTTCTCTTTGTTCTTCTTTCTTTTTCTTGTCTTTCCTTCTCTTCATTTCTTTTCTCTTTTTGTGCTTTGATACCTTTTTCAAACTTCTTGTCCCCCAAACATATGTTTTTAGTCAATTATTTCACAAGAGTGTTAAGGAAAGCTCAGGGTGCCTAGAGAGGGTCACGACAGAACGGGTAAAGGCTTGTAACATGGTGATCAAATGAGAAATGTTTTAGGATCAAATGGGTTGACTAGGGATAACAACATTGGTGGGGCAATGAAAAATTTCAAGTGGGTGAAGGAGAGCCTACAATCACTTCTCAAGCCAAGAAAACTTAAAATTTCACCTAGAAACACATTCGGGGCAAGTTCTAGACCATTTGCACGGGTACTTGGACTTGAAACAAAAATATTTCACCTCTCACGCAGCTGGATTGTTAAAAAGGATAGAGTCGAGGAGCCACAACGACCATATTCAATATTGAAAATTATAATGGCTCGACTAAACCATTGGATGATTACCTAAGTCAACACAAGAGTCAAAAGGTCACTAACTAGAGCTATTTCTTTTCAAAAACCTTGTTTTTAACCACAAGCACATAGCTAAGTGTGTTGGTACCAAGTAAAGCATGTTTGACTCTTCCAGCTTGACTCAATTAGGTCTTTTTATTCACTACTACTACTATTGTTTCCTAAACACAAAAAACGGACTCAATCCCTTAAGAAGGTTGTCACGCCATCTATCATTGGGAAGAGTCACCCGGTTCACACAGAAACTACCTTTGGAAAGAACCGTGGCATTATGAAAACCAAAGGCTTATTGACCACTTAAACATAAAAAGAAACTACTAGATTAAAAAGAAGCTATTATACTAAACAAGAAGCTACTGAATTAAACATTTACTAATAAGAAAATAAAATAAAGAAGCTTCAAAGAGAGCTACTGAAAGCATAAATGAAGATACATAATGAGAGAGGAAAAGACAAAGTATATACATCAATAGAGAGAGAGAGAAGACTATATACATAATAAAAAGAAAAAGGGAAATGTTATCAGTTATTACAAACCAAATGTCAAATTATCCAAATATCAAATAGATCCACCCGAATACCCGAATAAAAATAAGCATTGTCCCCAATGCTTAACAAAATAAGAATAAGGAAAGGTAAGAGTAAAGAGGACTCCCTATATGGCCTTGGACATCTATGTGTACATAGCAGCGTCACCACCCTCAGCCTCCTCTAACTGGATCTCATCATCCTCTGCTCTGGGAATAGCTGGGTTGGTGAACATCTATCGCGCTGCCTCAGCAGTGTAGGGAGACAGGTCTGGATCCTCAGACTGGTGCCACTGGTGCTGATGGTGCGGCTGGATCTACTAGTGTTGCTAGATCTATCCCCAACAGCATATCAAATGGAAGGTCACCAGCTGCTGCTATCTTGGTCACCTCTATCATCAGTCGGTTAACTGATTTCTTGTACGCTTGGGATTTCTTCATTTTCTATACCTGCTTCCCAAGCTCCTCAATCACTATTCTATGTGCTACCAGGGTGTTCATGATAGTATTCTGGTTCTCCAAGATCTTCGTCAATGTGTCCTCCACTGTCGAAGGTATCTGGGGTGCCGGGATAGATTACTGTGCTGCAACAGCACTAGCTATGTCAGTCATCTTTGTAGTGGCTATTTGCATCCAGTTGTTAAGGCTCGTCAGTGCTTGGGAGACTCGCAACGTAGATAGTATATGAGTGGACATGGGCACCTACTTCAAAACTGATATGGAAGGCACTAATGGTGAAGGACCTGAAGAAAGAGGTAGAGGCATAGCTGCTGCACTATCAGAAGGATCTGCTGAAGTAGATGGCATGTTAACTGTCCTAGCAGCTACCCCCGTAGGCTCGTCAGACTAGCCTACAGTAGTAGAGGGTTGACCTTTCTTCTTTGGGTTTCCACTATCCATCAAAGAATACCATGAGAAAGGCATCTTCGCCCTCACCTTGGTGTCAAAATCCCTTGGTTCCACCCCCGCAGCCCATGTCTATCATTTCTGATCGAGGCTTGCAGTTCACCTCGTACTTCTGGAGGGTAGTACAGCGTGACTTGGGCATGCGGGTTGAGTTGAGCATAGCGTTTCATCCTTAGACGGACGGATAGTCCAAGCGCACTATTCAGATCTTAGAGAATATGCTCTACGCATGTGTTATAGACTTCGGAGGATCGTGGGATCAGTTCTTGCCCCTTGCAGAGTTCATCTACAACAACAGCTACAAGTTGAGCATTCAGATGGCTCCCTATGAGGCATTATATGGTAGGTGTTGTCGGTCACCAGTTGGGTGGTTCGAGCCGGGGGAGGCTCGGTTGTTGGGCACAGATCTAGTACAGGATGCCTTAAATAATGTCAAGATTATTTAGGATCGACTTCGCATAACTTAGTCTAGGCATAAGAGTTATGCCGACCGTAGAGTTTGTGATATTGTATTCATGGTCGGGGAGAGAGTGTTTCTCCGGGTATCACCCATGAAGGATGTAATAAGGTTCAGAAAGAAGGACAAACTGAGCCCTAGGTATATCGGACCTTTTGAGATTCTGGAGAAAGTAGGAGAGGTGGCTTACAGGCTTGCGTGGCTACCACGGTACTCAGTGATAGTGTCGGGATACGAGTAGGAGGTGTCACCTTTCCTGACGACCATAGATATATTTGCCGACATCACGACAATGATAGAGGCGACTAGCACTGCCCGCTGAATTTGAAGGTTTATTTCATTTCGGCATGGGTCTAGTCTGCTACACACGAATGTTTTCTATCCCTTTGCCTCAAAATTTAGGGTAGTCCGCTGAATTAGAACCCCTGCTATGATCCATGCTGGAGGCGGCCTCGGAGCTGCAAGAATCTCAGCTAGCCATAGTTGAACTGCATCTCCTATTGCTAACTTATCTAGGTATTGCACAGGCTCCACATCCTCAAACCTTAAATATGTGTTCGGGGTGGTCTGATCAAATCTCACATTCAGGTTTCTCACTTTTGTTATCTTGGCCTCTTTCTTTATATGCGCCACATTGGCGTAAAACTCCCGGACCAGGTATTCCTTGGCATCTTTCACACTCTGGGTGAACCACATCTACCCCTTTCTCTTTCTGAACTGTCTCAATACTTCTGGGTTATACTTATCAAGTTATTTCAAATTAAACTGAAGCTCAAGAGTGAGCGATCTTGTCGGCCACCAATCTTGGAAGCTCGTAAAGGTAGCCAGACTCATAAATCTATCTTCCCACATCTCTTTCTTCTTTGACCTCTCAAGGCCGGCTGTTATGGTATCACCCCTCGTCCATCATTCGGGAGATCATCAATATCCATTGTGGTAGAAAGTGCATTAGAGGCATGTGTAGATAAAAGGCTCTAAAGCCTGACTGTTACCTTCCGACCCCTCAGAAGTGCTCTCAGAAGAGGTAGGCCCGTTTCTCAGTTGGTATCTGTCCTAAGGCAACTATGGCTGTGATTGCACAACATGATGCCTTTATACTTAGTCGCCCTCTAATGATTCCCTAGACAGGGCATATGAACTTGATTAAGAGGGCTCCGACTGTCTACCTCGGCCTGCTGTGGTTTTCTTACTGATTACTTTTTGGAGGGCGAGGGGTAAAGTGCTTTTGCCTCTGCCTCTGGAAGGTTCACCCTACCCTTTGATATATCACCACGACCACGTGATCTAACCATATTCTGCACAAAATAGTAGCATGAGTCAGTTCTTGTTCAAGTGCAGATAAGCAGAAAGTTGCAGAACATAACATGTTGCAGGGTGGGGAAGTGTGGTACGCACAATTGCAAGTGCGGCCGTAGGTTGGGTTGTGCGGACCGCACAATTGGAAAGTGCGGTCGCAGAGATTAAACTGTGGTCCGCACAATATTTAGTGCGATCGCATATCTAAAGTGCGGACCGCACATTTTTGAGTGAGACCGCACAGTGAATATCTTAAAAATGGCAACTCTCTAAAAATAGAGAATGTCC
The DNA here is from genome assembly GCF_000390325.3 of Nicotiana tomentosiformis. NCBI lineage: Eukaryota > Viridiplantae > Streptophyta > Magnoliopsida > Solanales > Solanaceae > Nicotiana > Nicotiana tomentosiformis. The sequence continues at coordinate 6,610,332 of NC_090820.1, read as the reverse complement.
CGATCTGCGACCGCACACACTTTTCTGCGGCCGCGATTGAATTTCTGCGGACCGCACAATTTCAAGTGTGGTCCGCACTTTTGCCAAACAAAATGCCCTGAGCATGAAATTCCGTGGACCGCACAATTCCTTGTAATTGTACGGCCGCACATTTTAAAATTATATCGGGCACAGTCCTTTAGGGTTTCAATTTTATGTACAAATTGGACATGGTAGTAGAAATTAAACATGATAAACCAATTACCCATTCCCCAAATAGCAACTAAGAGTTTACCTAACACAAATTGCATCCCACATAGATATGAAATTGACAAATGGTCTAAAATAATAATTAAATTATAAACTAACTAAGAAAATTAAAGAATTCCATAAATGATTTGAACATACCAGTGATGAAGTGGTGTTAAGGAATGATCTAAGATGCTCAATTAAGTGGCAGATGATTGACCCAGTAGTGTGCAAGATTTTGTCCCTTGTTTTAATTTCTTAGAGAATGAAAAGTCTCAACAGTAGCCTTAGGGCTACTACTTATACTATACGGGATTTGTTGAGGGTTAAAGAGACGAGTGCGGCCGCAGAATTCCTTCTGCGGTCCGCACTCTATTACTTGGTGTTCAACCTCCCTTTTTTGATCTGCGATCCGCAGATTTACGTGTGCGACCGCAGATTTACGTGTGCGGATCGCATATTTCCTTGTGCGGTCGCACTTTGGCCATTTCTGTGACCGACAAACTTCAGAGAGTTTGCAATTTTGCATATCAGTTTGTGCGGTCCGCACTATTTTCGTGGTCAAAATCTCATTTTTATAAAAATCTAGATTTTTCATCTAACTCTTTGATTTCTAAGATTTACTAGTTATAATCTACTTATAATCTATGTATTTAACTCAAAAAGTGTAGAATTAACGTACCTTCATGTTTCTAGTTGAACTCCCATCTCAAAAGCTCTGAAATCGCTCGAACATGGAGGGAAATGGTCTCAAAATGTTTGAGCCTCGAATTTTAACCATTTTGCCAAGCAGTGGTTTCACACCTGCGGAAGTGGTACCGCACCTGCGGCTTTTGCACCTACGGAAAAGCCTCGCAGGTGCGAGTTTTCCCTCGCCTGCCAAGCCTCGCATCTGTGAAAAATGCGCGCACCTGCGCATTCGCATGTGCACCCGAGATTCCGCACCTGCGATGGCAGACCTCCCCTTCTCTTTCGCTTCTATGCATAAACCTCGCATCTGCGAGAGTTGCACCTGCGGCTGTCCAAGCACAGGTGCGAACGTACCAGAAGTAGAAAGCTTTAGCAGTTTTCTCCCAAGTCCGAAATTGGTCCGAGCCTCGTCCGGTTAACACTCGGGACCCTCGGGGCCCCGCCCGAACATACCAACAAGTTTGAAATCATAAAACGGACTCGCTCGAACTCTCGGAATGCGTAAAACAACATCAAATCTAAGAATCATACCCTAAACCAAATTGATTCAAACTTAAGAATTTCAAATTCTTCAATTTACTTCCAATGCGTCGAAATATACTTAACTACTCAGAATGACACAAAAATTTGCGTGCTAGTCTTAAATCACTATACAGAACTATTCCCAAACTCGGAATTCCAAACGGACTTCAATTACTCAAAATCCTACTCCAAACCAAATTTAAAGAATTTTAAACCTTCCAACAGTTGAGTTTTACTATTAAGCGTCAAAACGCTCCCGGGTTATCCAAAACCCGATTCGAACATACGCCCAAGTTTGAAATCATCATACGAACTTATTGGAACCGTCAAATCCCGATTCTGAGGTTGTTTTCTCAAAATGTTGACCAAAGTAAAACTTGGCCTTTTAAGGTTTACTTAAGAAACCAAGTGTTCCGATTTCAACCCAATCACATCCAAATCCCGAATCAACCATCCCTGCAAGTCATAAATCATTAAAAAGACATTTAGGGAGTTTTATTTAAGGGAACGAGGTTCTAAAAGTAGAAACGACCAGTTGGGTCGTTATATTCTCTCCCACTTAAATATACGTTTGTCCTCGAACGTGCTAAGGAGTGTTCCGGAGTTATCCAAAATTACTATTTAACACCTCATGCACCTACCCATGCTACCATACCTAGTTGAGCACATTAGCTCGAGCTACTCTGAATATTCTCCCCTTTATTTAGGCAAATATGCCTTAGAGCCCAATTCTAACATCTAGAATTCTCCACCATGCCTGTTTCCAACCTATGAATGTCGTATCAATCACTACACGATGCACCAATATAGGATTGCATACCTTTGTTGAATTTAGACCATACACCGCATCATTCACATGACTATAATAACATCCTCCGATAACGATAGCCAAAATTCCATGAATCTGATGATCACAACACATCTCATGATACCTATAATTCCTGTTCCAACTCTTGAATTGCTTTCACGATGGAAGAAATGTGTAGAAATTCATAACCAACTGCTGAGTCAACAAATTATTGAGTTTCTCCTTCTGACAAGAACCATTGCCTCATTATGGACCAAATAATGGTATTTTCTCTTTATTATATTTCATATAATCCGATCGTACTGATCCCGGATCCAATAACCCGTCTCACTTAGTATAAGCTGCTTAGGCAATAAGTTACCTCAGATATGACAACACGTCTCCTATGACGCCACAATGAGCTAATAAGCTACGGACTTGATTGTGATACTTAAGGAAAACAGACTATGGAAAGGATTACTCAACCCACGCGACTAATTAAACAACTGAAAAGGTGTCATTAACCTTCCTCAGAAAAATGGGACACAAAAACACACGAAATAGAATATAGGGAACTGTACTCAAGATCACACTGTTGCGGCGTGCAACCCGATCCGCACAAAAGAATCTATATAAAAAAAAATACTTACCAAGATAGAATGCTCATTATTTACAAAATATCCGAACATCGGACACAAGCACGCTAAGTTCATAATACCATCCTTGGAAGGACCGACAACGCCATACGCTACAAAACTCAAGCACAACTAAGGTGCGATATATGATCTGAATTTTGAGAGCCATCATGCTCACACAACACAATCACTACGCGGAACCTCAACACATAAGAATTTTATCAAGCCATTTCATAACTCATACGGCACAGCACAATATAGTATTACATGAAATAACCGGCGACGAAACGACATCCAACATCCAAATACTCCTATATAGGGAGATTTTATGCTGAAATGAACACATCCGGCCTGATATAGAGCCTGTATTCATATTTAAATCCATCCACAGACCTCAAACCGATTCTAATCGCATCGTACTAGGCTAATAACCTTTCAAGTATCCATAATAACCCCTTTTCCCCATAACATACAAGAATAGCCATCATAACCGGATCAATACTTCCATAGTCGACAACCAAATGAACCGAGCACCCTCCAGGCATAAATTCTTGAATCAACGATATTCCCACAATCTTCATACTTGGTTTCAATCTTCACTCAATCAAGTGACTACATGTCACTCTTACACAATCTTTCCGTGAGACACGCTCCCATGACCTTCCGCACCATGTAACAAGTCTGCACGTCCATGCTACCGGTTACACTAATGTTGTAAAGCATATCAAGAATCCACAAATCAATACACAAGGTCTCTTACACCTAACATCGACCTTAGATGATGCCAAAAACAATACCATCTTACTTTAAACATCTAAATCCCTTTCCTGCTTATCCGATCTCATGACATCCTTGTCAACACTGAACCGAAATCTTAAATCCTCAACTTTCCAATCCCATGCTACATAGTGCACTTAACCACACCAATGCGCAAGAGTACACAAATTCCATCATAACTCCCGAACCACTAATAGGGTAAATACTTCATCATATAGAAACCTTCTTCTTAACTCATTTCAAGAGAACCATTGCAACACATGACTGAATTCCCATATCCGTAGAAAATACTGGCCTCAGGTAGTGGTCTACACCACCATAACTCTTCTGGGATCCCTCTACACATAACATGTCATAATACTTGAATTCCTCCAAATAAAATCAATTACGGCGGCCGTCAAGCTTCGCACGTACCGCCACAAATCACACGCATAATTCAATGCGCTAAAGGAATTGATCATTGCCACAATCGTGCCGATTCAACCATTGTTAGCCGATCCGTCTTTTCTTAATTTACTCTAAACTTCCCTTAGAAATAATAATAGCTCCATTCATTACATCACGAACTCAAATCCGTACTCATCCCGAGTGACCTTATTTCACGAGACCACGTTGTTTCAAAACCCACTAATCATCTCATATCCCTCCTTGTGCGCACTTTCACATCTTCAATTGGTACACCCATTCTGATACTTCTTTTATGAATCCGAAGTTATTTCCATCCGTTTCTCTAATGCTACACCACAACCTGAAGATAACGCAGAGTACTCCAAGCCCCGTTTCATAATCTGCTGTAAAATATCGATACTCAACCATACTATAGACTCGAGATCCTTAGATACCACACTTTAAATTGTTGAATCCACTAGTACTCTTATTGAGAGTCACTTGCTTGGACTTGTTCCCAAACATGATCAATTCCAAGGCCCTGCTAGAACATGGACACTTTATCAAGGAAACATCCGACTATTTCACTTTCCTATGCATTACATCTACACAAAGCATAAACTATGAGTCTTCCAAAAACCTGAATATGAATTAATAAGGCTTAATATGGCACACATTCTCCAAATACTTTGCTCAAATTACCACTGATATTTTCTTTCCTTAGTTGCAATGACCCACCAATACACCGATAACCAGAAACCGCACAAGTTGACACTACATAATCCAATCATAGATGGTGGGGCTCTCCCACTTAGCTTGAAGCTACAATTACAAAATTTTGGAATCCACCGAGATTCTTTCTTCATTGTTAACATGATCCTGCACACGCAACTCGCCAAATGTTCTCGAAATCCTTCTATTAACCTTTAATAAACACTCTGAACCACTAGCTACATTTACATATTAAATCTCTTACCGGGTCGCCAGTTGAATTCTTCGCAGAAGCTTCGTGAACACCACGCAACTGCTAACGTGCTTACAAGAGATAACCCACTTGTGGAAATTTTATGCTGACATATTCCAACGTCGCTGCACTGGGTGCAATTACTACGAAATCAGTAGATCATCCTGAGTTTGAGCTCATTCATCAGCTGCACCAGTCCGTCCACTCCTCATTGACATCAACTAGAGGTGCGACAATACATTTGAATCCAAAGTTATGTTGTTTCCTTCTTCATATCAAGCAACTTCCTCCTGTTGTATCAAATCTTTCTCAATATAACAACTAATATTACAACTTAAGTCCGTATACCTAGTCACTGTACATTCTACATCCCAATTCACTCCAAACGTTCCTCAAGACGTGTAATCATCCTACCACGTAGCCCATGTGCTACCTTGGCACTCTCCCACTTTGGTCAACCATCTCCTTTAAGCAACTACTCTGCTTCTGTTTTCTTACACTTGGCCTTTTTGGAGCCTAACCACCGCAAGTCCCCTACCACATGTCCTTCCTCATCCTTCGCTGTCCAGTTGTTGTTTTAGCTCAAAATTCGTCTCTATAGCACTTGAACCAACAACTCGTTACCAGCTTTAAACCTTTCTGATGATCATCCTTCTTGAGACATCAACACTAGAAACGTTGCTTCGATCCTGAATCACTGCACACCGCGATCTCTATCGATTGTTTCCCCTATACAAATTCCTAACACCCCATCGTGAAGGCGGGTTGAAGAAAACCGTAACACCGGCGAACCTTAACACATTTTACAAGGCGATGACACCACATCAAAATTGAGAATTCTACCACACTCGAAAATATCAAGCTTTGTTACTCCATCAACCCCAAACCTGAACATTCATAGTTCGATTGCCTTTTCTCTGTTGGAATTAAAACATGGAACCTCTGAATCATGTACTGAGAAAAACCTTCTTTCAAGTCATTTACTGCCCTGACACATAGACATGCATTCTACCATTACATAAACACTATGTGATAACAACGCATGAATCGTCATAACAATCAATGCCAAATCTCAAACCTTAAGTAGTATTGATACTGAACTGAAACGATAGAGCGGCCTTCCGCAAGGCGACGACAATAGCCCAATTAATTACACAGGGAGAAGCATCCCGCACTACATCTGTAGTACCATTAAAAATTTCATCGATCCCCAATTTATAACAAGCGCTTCACTTTGCATAAAATTGAATAGGAAGAAAATGTAGGCATAAGCCTCAAAGGAATCAAATCGCACGATGAGGAATCAAAAAGGAAAGTATTCCTAACAGCCCTGTAGCCTCTCGAAGATAAGCATAGACAACTCTGTACCGATCTGCAAGACTCTACTAGACTTGCTCATGACTCGTGAGACCTACGTGAACCTAGTGCTCTGATACCATGTTGTCACGACCAAAAATCCAAAAAAGGCCGTGATGGCACCGGACACCACTGTCAAGCAAGCCAACCATAATCAATTAACTTAATTACCCATTTTAGTATTTTTGAAATAGAAATTTCTTTAATAAAATTGTAGAGATAAAACTCATAGAGTAAATGATAGATATTTTTGCAGCTAAATTTCTAAACAATTCACAACCATTTCCAAAACCCGGTGTCACAAGTACATGAGCATTTACTAGGGAATTAAAAATAAAACACATCATCTATCCAGAATCCAAATTAGACAGGAAAATATAATAACTCTGAAGGAGACTCTGTTAGATGCGGATCGTAATATAGAATGCATCTCACCTATGTCCCCACAATTATTAACCACACCTCTGCGCCCACAAGGCTTCTATACATATATGTACTTGCACAATAAAATATGCAGCAAATGCAGTATGAGTACAAAAACAACGTATACCCAGTAAGTGTCAAGCCTAATTTCGAAGTGGTAGTGACGAGATAGCCGACTTTGACACTCACTATGGGTCAATAATAATAATTGAAATAAATTATAATTATTCAAATCAGCATGGTTCATAGAGTTAACAATTAGCCGAAATAATAAAAATCCTTCAAATGCAACAATTTTCTAATTTATTTATTTAAATCATGCAATTTCAATAAAACTTCCAATTTATCAAATAGCTTTGCAAGATGCAATTAAATTTCAATAACTTTTCAATTTATCAATTAAATCTCGTTTACAGGAATAACAATTAATTCCTTAACAAGCAAGAATAATAATTCATTAAATTCTAAGGATTTTTCAATTTATCAATTAGCTTCGAAAGCTAAAATAAATTATTAAAGTATCATGTAATTTTTATTATTAAGCACGATTTCTGCCGAGGACGTACGACCCGATCCAGAGTGGTGTGTACACTGCCAAGGGACGTGCGACGCGATCCATAGATGCATCTATCTTGCCGAGACATTCGGCCCGCTCCATAAGAAAGAAGGACATTCTTTTTATGTACCTCCGGAAGGAGATTATATTTATTATAAGATAAAGTTGGGAGGAAGAATAATGTTTTTTAACAATTAATTAATTTAAACAGAAAATCAAACATATGAGATTTCCATCCTTTAATATCAATATCTAACAATTCACAATATATTCATACATATCAATTAATATTAATTAAACAAAGAATACAATTTACACAAGTAGTTCATGCTTTGAGTCCTAAACTACCCGGACTTTAGCATTAATAGTAGCTACGCACAGACTCTTGTTACCTCATGCGTAAATAGCCTCCACAATTAGCAACAATTATTCAATTTAATCCCTATGGTGTAATTTTCCCCTCACAAGATTAGACAAGAGACTTACCTTGTCTCAAAGTCCACTTTCCGATTACCACGTCGCGTTGAATTCTCGATTCGATGCCAAATATCCAAAACTATCCAAATATTATACAAAATAATTAATATATGCTAAATGATTCGAAATTTATCTATTAAATAAATTACCTTATCCAAAATGGTAAAATTCCTAAAATTCACCCCCGGCCCACGTACTCGGATTCTGGAAAATTTCGGATAAAAATGTTACCCATAATCTCAAGAACTTGAATATATAATTTCTACCCAATTCCATAACTATTTTAGTGGTCAAAATCTCATTTTTATAAAAATCTAGGTTTTTCATCTAACTCTTTGATTTCTAAGATTTACTAGTTATAATCTACTTATAATCTATGTATTTAACTCAAAGTGTTTAGAATTAACGTACCTTCATGTTGCTAGTTGAACTCCCATCTCAAAAGCTCTGAAATCGCTCGAACATGGAGGGAAATTGTCTCAAAATGTTTGAGCCTCGATTTTTAACCATTCTGCCAAGCAGTGGTTTCGCACCTGCGGAAGGGGTACCGCACCTGCAGAAGGGGTACCGCACCTGCGGCTTTCGCACCTATGGAAAAGCCTCGCAGGTGCGAGTTTTCCCTCGCCTGCCAAGCCTCGCATCTGCAAAAAATGCTCGCACCTGCGCGTTCGCAGGTGCGCCCGAGATTCTGCACCTACGATGGCAGACCTCCCCTTCTCTTTTGCTTCTGCGCATAAACCTCGCATCTGCGAGAGTCACACCTGCGGCTGTCCAAGCGCATGTGCGAACGTACCAGAAGCAGAAAGCTTCAATAGTTTTCTCCCAAGTCCGAAATTGGTCCGAGCCTCAATCGGTTAACACTCGGGACCCCCGGGGCCCCGCCCGAACATACCAACAAGTTTAAAATCATAAAACGGACTCGCTCGAACTCTCGGAACGCGTAAAACAACATCAAATCTAAGAATCATACCCTAAACCAAATTGACTCAAACTTAAGAATTTTAAGTTCTTCAATTTACTTCCAATGCGCCGAAATATACTTAACTACTCAGAATGACACGAAACTTTTCATGCAAGTCTTAAATCACTATACAAAACTATTCCCTAATTCGGAATTCCAAAAATCCTACTCCAAACCAAATTTAAAGAATTTTAAACCTTCAAATAGTTGATGTTTACTATTAAGCGTCAAAACGCTCCCGGGTTATCCAAAACCGGATTCGAACATACGCCCAAGTATGAAATTATCATACAAACCTATTGGAACCGTCAAATCCCGATTCCGGGGCCGTTTTCTCAAAATATTGACCGAAGTCAAACTTGGCCTTTTAAGGTTAACTTAAGGAACCGAGTGTTTCGATTTTAACCCAAACACATCCAAATCCCGAACCAACCATCCCCGCAAGTCATAAATCATTAAAAATACATTCTAGGAGTTATATTTAAGGGAATGAGGTTCTAAAAGTCGAAACGACTAGTTGAGTCGTTACACTAAGAAATTCCAACTTCTTCATTCGATGCCGAAGCCTATCAAATCAAGTTCGATTGACCTCACACAAGTCATAAATGACATAACATACCTATTCAAATTTCTAGAATCGTATTCGGAACCCGATATCAAAAAGTCAACTCCCGGGTCAAACTTCCAAACCTTCAATTTCTTATTTTTGCCATTTCAAGCCAAATTCAACTACGGACTTCAAAATAAATACGCATACACACTCCTAAGTCTGAAATCACCATACGAAGCTATTGGAGTCATCAAAATTCCATTCTGGAGTTGTTTTCTCAAAATTCAAACTTCAGTCAACTCTTTTTGTTTAAGTTTCAAAAATAAGAATTGTTCTTTCAATTTAATACCGAATCATCCGAAAATCAAACTCGACCATACACGCAAGTCATAATATACATCACAAAGCTGCTCGTGACCTTAAGTCATTGAACGAGATGATAATTCTTAAAACGACAAGTTAAGTCGTTACAGGTGGATGCATATATTCACATTGATCCAAACCTTGGCGGACAATTTTAATCAAAATTATGTGTAAAATAAAAATAAAAATGTTGAATTTAGATAGATTATTTTTAATGTATTCCATTTAGATAAAAATCTTGAACTTTTCAGTACAAAAAAACCCTCGTCCCCTCAAAATTGGGGGTAAAAAGAAAGAAAGCATAAATTCACTTTGACAATACAATATTAAGTGGGAACAAATTTTGTGAAACTCTAACTTCATCTTGAAAGAGATGGAAAAAACTAAAACGAAGTAAATATGAGAATGTCATGCAAACAAACTCATTGACATAAATAGATTGTTGTAACGACTCGGCCGGTTGTTTTGAGCATTACAACCCTGTTCTCCCATTTACTGCACAATTTATACTTTAGAGTTATTATATGACTTGCCGGGGTAACTGGTTCGGGTCCCGTGAGGTTTTGAAATGAAATGAGACACTTAGTCTTCAAGATGAAAACTTAAGTTGAAAAGGTTGATCGGATGTTGACTTATGTGTAAATGACCCCAGAATAGAATTTTGATGATTCCAGTAGATCTGTTTGGTGATTTTGGACTTAGGAACGTGTACAAAAAATTATTTGGAAGTCCGTAGTTAAATTAGGCTTGAAATGGCTAAAAAAACAAAATTTAAGTTTGGAAGTTTGACAGGGGAGTTGACTTTTTGATATTGGGGTCGGAATTCGATTCTGGAAATTTGAATAGGTCTGTTATGTCTTTTATGACTTGTGTGAAACATTTGAGGTCATTCAGACTTAATTTGATAGATTTCGACATCGAAAATAGAAGTTGGAAATTCTTAGCTTCATTAAGCTTGAATTGGGGTATGATTCAGGGGTTTAGCTTTGTTTGATATGATTTGAGATCTCAACTAAGTTCGTATGATGCTTTAGGACTTGTTGGTATGTTTGGTTGAGGTCCCGGGGGCCTCGGGTGTGATTCGGAGTGGTTTCACACAATTTTCCCATGTTTTGCAATTGCTGGAACTGGTGTCTGGTGTTGCCTGTCATGAACGCGAGGTGTCTCACGCGATCACGAAGATTGATTTTGGGGTGCTGGGAGTTTCCCCATGGCGAACGCGATGAAGAAGGCCCGAACGTGGAGCATAGGCTGGGGAAGACTACAATAACGCGAGTGAGCTAATGTGAATGCGAATGCGAATGCGAAGAGGAATGAGACCCGGGGGCCTGCCTGGCGTTAAGCCTTCCCGAATGCAGCTCGTGGCTCGCACACGTGTAGGGCAAAGATCGGAAGGCTTCGCAAATGCGACAAGGAGGTCGCGAACGCGAGGGAGGAAATTGTCACGACCCTATTTCATCCATAGGTCATAATGGCGCCCAACATCACCGCTAGGTAAGCCAACTAGTGAATTAAACATACATATATATTATTTTTAAAAAGAACTTTCCGAGTAATTAAACTTTCCTTATTTGCAAGATTTAAGAAAATAAAAGGTTTAAATAAATAAAACCAAGTAATAGTTTAAAACCACAATTCTATTAGCGTGTGTGCCAAGGCCCGGTGTCATAAGTATATGAGCATCTAGTAGATTATACAAAACTCAACTACTGTCTGAACATAACATAGACAACATACAAATACAAAGGAGAGGCTCTAGGAACTGCAGAACGACTCAGAAAGCAGCTTACCACTAAGCCTCGGGATATTTGGGATACGCGCCGGTAGGACCGCCTGATGTACTTGGCTCAGATCCTGCACAAATATTACAGCAAGTATAGCATGAGTACGTAAACAACGTGTACCCAGTAAGTATCAAGTTTAATCTCAAAACAGTAGTGACGAGAGGTTGACTTCGACACTTACTATGGGACAATAATATTAAGATAGGAATATTTAAATAAACACGGTTTATGGGAATAATAACAAATTTCCTTAACAAGTAGGAATAAATAATTCTTTCACAATTTAATAATTTCCAGTAAGTCATTTATCTTAACAAGCTGCAATAATAATGTCAGGACACTGCGTAATTGTTATTATTAAGAACGATTTATGCCAAGGTCATACGGCCCGATCCGAAATAATGTGTACACTACCGAGGGTAGAGCGGCACAAACCATAGATGCATCTATCTACTGTCGAGGCGTTCGACCCGCTCCACAAAAAGAGAAGGATATTTTATAAGCATTTGACTTAAACATTTTTGCTGTTTTATACAAAATAATGCGAATTTTACTAGCGATCTTTCACAATTACTCCAACAAATACCAATATAATTTAGGCATTTAAACTAACAAGTATGGTTTAAATATTCCAAATAGTTCATTAATTGGGTCCTAAACTACCCGGATAATAGCATAATAGTAGCTACGCACGGACTCTTGTCACCTCGTACATACGCAGCCCCCACAATTAGGAAGAATTATTTATTTAAAACATCCACTGGGTAAATTTCCTCTTACAAGGATAGACAAGAGACTTACCTCATCTCAAACCTCACTTCCCGATCACAATTTCGCGTTATAGCCTCAGTTTGGTGACGAAAACTACGAAACTAGCCAATGTTATATATTTAAACAATACATGCTCAAAATTTCATAATTTATCTATCAGCATAATTACCCAAACCAATTTGAAAAATTTCCTAAGATACACCCTAGGCCCACGTACCCGGATTCCAGAAATGTTCGGAGGGAATCGTCACCCATAACCTTAAGAACTCAAATATACAATTTTTATCCCATTCCATAACCATTTTCATTGTTAAAATTTCATTTTTATCAAAACCTAGGTTTTTCATCTAAACCCTTGATTTCCATAATTTATATGTTATAATCTACTCATAATCTATGTATCTAACTCACAATAGGTAGAATTAACTTACCTCCAAGTTGCTAGGTGAACACCCCTCTCAAGAAGCTCCAAAAATGGATGAGCCCCGTTTAAAGGCATTCTGCCAATCACATCTGACCCTTTCTTCGCTAACACGGTAAGTGCCTCGCGTTCGCGAAGGAAAAATTCCACAGGTCCTTGAAATTCTCTTCACGAACGCGACAAGGGTCTTGCGAACACGAAGGCTTACCTGGCCTCCCCTTCGCGAACACGTGTGCTCTTTCGCGAACACGTGTGCTCTTTCGCGAACACGAAGGGTAAAATATGCTGACCCCTCCCAGGCCCCGTCCTTCTACGTGAACGCGAGAAGGCCTTCGTGAACACGTAGACCTGGGATTACCAAACTTTGCAAATGCAACCCTGCGAGGGTAACTGCCCAGCTCCCCACATTCCTTCATCGCGAACGCGAGAACCCTTTTGTGTTCGCGAAGAAGAAACCCAGAACTGGAAAATCTGGGTTTTCCAACTTAGCTCTAGGTGGTTCAAAACTCACCAGAGCCACTCGGGATACCTTCTAAATGCACCAATAAGCCAGCAAACAAAATATGGACCTGCTCGAACTCTCAAAACACTTAAATCAACAATGAAACCAAGAATCGCACCCCAAAACCGAATTGAATCAAAATATGAATTTCAAGTGTCCAAATTTCTCCGAACGCGACGAATCATACTTAGACTACTCAGAACGACACCAAATTTTGTCTGCAAATCTTAAATCACCATACAGAAATATTCTCAGGCTCCGAATTCTAAGCAGACCTCACTTACTCTAGAACCTACTCCAAACCAAATTTAAAGAACTTTAAAACCTTCAAAGAGCCAACTTTCACTATTAGGCGTCGAAACACTCCCGGGTCATCCAATACTCGATCCGAACATATTCTCGAGTCCAAAATCATCATACGAACCTATTGGAATCGTCAAATCTTGATTCCGGGGTTGTTTACTCAATACGTTGACCGAGTCAAACTCAATACTTTTTAAAGCCAACTAAGGAACCAAGTGTTCCGATCTCAACCCGAACCCTTCCAGTTCCTAAACTAACCATACCCGCAAGTCATAAAACAGTAAAAGTACATACGTGAAGTCTTATTTAGGGGAACATGGTTCTAGAAGACAAAACGACCGGCTGGGTCGTTACATTCTCCACCTCTTAAACCAACGTTCGTCCTCGAAAGGGTTTAGAATCATACCTGGAGTACTAAATAAGTGTGGATATCTTGTCCGCATATCCTCCTCAACCTCCCAAGTCGCTTCCTCAACTGGTTGGCACCTCCACTGAACTTTTACCATAAAAATCTTCTTGGACCTCAAACGGCAAACCTACCTATGAACAATGGCAACTAGTTCCTCTCTATAACCCAAGCTCTCATCTAGATGAACCGTGCTGAAGTCCAACATAAGTGAAAGGTCGGCATGATACCTCCGGAGCATAGATACATGGAAAACCGGATGAACTCTGGATAGACTGGGAGGCAAACCAAGCTTGTAAGCAGCCTCCCCAACTCATCTCAACACCTCAAATGGTCCTATAAACCTTTGGCTCAACTTACCCTTCTTACCCAACCTCATGATCCCCTTCATCGGTGAAACCTTCAAGAGAACTTTCTTACCTACCATAAATGATAAATCACGCGCTTTCTAATCCGCGTAACTCTTCTGTCTGGACTGTGCTATACCAAGTTGCTCCTGAATTAACTTTACCTTGTCAAAGGCATCCTTCACCAAATCAATACCATATAACTTAGCCTCACCGGGCTCAAACCATCCTATGGGTGAACGACATCGCCGACCATATAAAGACTCAAATGGAGCAATTTCGTTGCTGGATTGGTAACTGTTGTTATAAGCAAACTCGGTCAAAGGCAAGAAAAGATTCCTCTGACCTCCGAAGTCAATTACATATGATATGAGCATGTACTCCAAGATCTAAACTGTCCGCTCCGACTGCCCATAGGTCTGTGAGTGAAAGTCTGTGCTGAGCTCTAGACGGGTCCCCAATCCGCTTTGTACTACTCTCCAAAAATATAAACTAAACTAAGGGCCTCTATCTGATATGGCGGAAATTGGCACACCATACAACCAAACTATCTCCTGAATATAAATCTGGGCCAACCTTTCTGAAGTAAACATGGTCACAACCAGAATGAAGTGTGCCGACTTGGTCAACCTGCCGAGAATAAGCCAAACTGCATCAAACTTTCGCAAGGTCCGCGGCAACCCAACTACAAAGTCCATAGTAATGTGCTCCCATTTCCACTCCGGTATAGGCATCTGATGAAATAGGCCACTTGGCCTCTGGTGCTCATACGTAACCTACTGGAAATTTAGGCACCTAGCTACATACTCAACTATGCCCTTCTTTATCTTTGTAGCACCTGGATGAATAGAATACTGAGAGCTGTGTGCCTCCTCTAGGATCTATACCCTCAAGATATCAACATTAGGAACACATAGGCGACCCTGGAGTAACATAACGCCATCATCTCTGATAGTAACCTCCTTGGCACCACCCTGTAGTACCATCTCTCGGAGAACCAACCAGTGTCGATCATCAAATTGGCGAGCTTTGATCTGCTCAAATAGTGAAGACTGGGCAACAACACATGTAAGAACTCGGTTGGACTCTGAAATATCCAGCCTTAGAAGTCTGTTAGCAAAGGATTGAACGTCCAAAGCCAATGGCCTCTCCTCTGCTGAAATGAAGGCCAAACTACCCATACTCTCCACCTTTCTGCTCAAGGCGTCTGCAACTACGTTTGCTTTTCCCGGATGATAAAGGAGAGTAATATCATAATTCTTTAGTAACTCAAGCCACCTGCGCTGCCTCAAATATAGATCCCTCTGTTTGAACAAATGCTACAAGCTACGATGATCACTATAAACCTCACAAAACATCCCATAAAGATAATGCCTCCAGATCTTAAGAGCCTAAACTATTGCGACCAATTCTAAATTATGTACCGAGTAATTCTTCTCATGTGGCTTCAGGTGACGTGAAACATATGCAATAACTCACCCCTCCTACATCAATACACAACCTAAGCCAATGCGTGAAACGTCGCAATACACTGTATACATCCTTAAACCGGAAGGCAACACTAACACTGGCGCTGGAGTCAATGTTGTCTTGAGCTTCTGGAAGCTCACCTCACAATCATCAGACCATAGGAACAGAGCACCCTTCTGGGTCAATTTGGTCAAAGGTGCTACAATAGATGAAAATCTCTCCAAAAATCAACGATAATAACCTGCTACCCCAGAAAACTCCTGATCTCAGTCGCCGAGGTGGAACTATGCCAATTCTGAACTGCATCAATCTTTTTGGGGTCAACTTTAGTACCCTCGCCCGATACAATATATCCCAAGAATGCTATAGAGTCTAGCAAAAATTCACACTTGGAGATCTTAGCATATAGATTTTGTCCCTGCAAGGTCTGAAGCACCACTCTCAAATGTTACTCATGCTCCTCTATGCTACGTGAATAGATAAAAATGTTGTCAATGAAGACGATGACAAATGAGTTTATATACAGCCTGAGCACCCGGTTCATCAGATCTATAAACGTCGTCGGGGTGTTAGTCAAACCAAAGAACATTACCAGAAATACATAATGGCCATATCTAGTTCAGAAAGCAGTCTTCGCAACATCTGAATCCCGAATCTTCAACTGATGGCAACCCAATCTCAAGTCGATTTTTGAGAACACTCAGGCACCCTGCAACTGGTCAAACAAATCATTAATACGCGAAAACGGGTATTTGTTCTTAATAGTGACTTTGTTCAATTAGCGATAATGACTACACAACTACACAGTCCTATCCTTCTTCTTCACAAATAATACCGGTGCGCCTTAAGGCGACACACTCGGCTTGACGAACCCCTTTTCTAACAACACCTCAAACTATTCCTTCAACTATTTTAGAACCATACAGTATAGTGGGATATATATAGACTGGGTACCTGGGGCCAAATCAATACATAAATCAATATCACGATCTAGTGGCATGCCTGGAATATCAGAAGGAAAATCATAGGAGAACACTCAGACTACATGCACTGAATCAATCGCCGGAGTCTCTTCCGTAGTGTCCCGAACATAAGCCAAATAAGCCAAACAACCCTTCTCGACCATGTGTCGTGCCTTCATAAAGGAAAGAACCCGACTAGATGCACTGGTAGATTACCCTTCCATTCCAATCTAGGCCACTCTGCATCGCCAAGGTAACAGTATTGGCATGGAAATCTAGGATGACATGTTATGGAGATAACCAGTCCATGCCCAGGATGATGTCAAAGTCTGTCATATCAAGCACTAGAAGATCTGCTATAGTTTCATAACCATAGAATGTAACAATGCAGGACCAGTAGATCCAATCCACAACAACAGAATCGCCCACAAGAGTAGACAAATAAACAGGAGTACCCAAGACTCACGAGAAACACCCAGGAAATAAGCAAACAAAGATTACACATATGAATACGTAGACCCTGTATCAAATAATACTGAGGCATCTCTACCGCAGATAGAAATAATACATGTAATCACGACATTTGAGGCCACTGCATCCGGTCGGGCCGAAACTGCATAGAACCTAGCTGGAGTGCCACTT
Organism: Nicotiana tomentosiformis; assembly: GCF_000390325.3. Lineage (NCBI taxonomy): Eukaryota > Viridiplantae > Streptophyta > Magnoliopsida > Solanales > Solanaceae > Nicotiana > Nicotiana tomentosiformis. Next base: position 6,593,048 of record NC_090820.1, on the reverse strand, counting down.
GACTGGCCTCCACCGCTAGGACGCCCCTACCCACCTGCACTCCGCCACTGGGCGACCGGACGACTGGTGGAATAACTGGTGTTGTAATCATAGGCTGCTGATCCTGCTGCACTACCTTGCCTCAAAGTGTGGGACAGAATATCCGTACATGACTGAAATCCCCACACCCGAAACAAACCCTCGGTACGGTGGACTACTGACCTGAAGTCTAGCCCTGATGACCTGAATACCCACTAGAGTAACCCTGAATAGCTGGTGGGCAGTAAGAACTCTCTGCATAGCACTGAAATAAGGTCATACTGGAGCACCCCGAGGAGGTGGCGGTGCTGGGTAAGGGGACATGCTGGACTGGCCCCTCACGAACTGACCTATGCCCCCAGCCGGGGCACCACTGAACTCTCCCGAATATCGAAACTGCTTGTCCCTCGCTACCTGATCTCGGCTCCGCTAACGGACACCCTCAATCCTCCAAGCTATATCCATAACTAGCCCATAATAAGTCCCCATATCCACCTCTCGAGCTATGGAGTCCTGAATACCGGAGTGCAATCCGGCGATAAACCTCTGAAATCTCTCTACATCGGTAAGTAGTAGGATAAGTGCATGGCGAAACAACTTAGAGAACCTCGCCTCGAAGTCGGACAATGATATCTGACCCTGTTGGAGATGCTCGAACTGGAACCACAACTCTTCCCTCTGAGAGGATGGAATGTATCTGTCCAAGAAGAGGCGTGTGAACTGTTCTCAAGTCATGGGAGGAGAACCTACTGGTCTGCCGAGAATATGTGACTGCCACCACATACAGGCCGTGCCCTCCAGCTGAAAGGTAGTTAAATCTACCCCGCGAGACTCTAGTATCCTCATGTTGTGCAGTCTATCCCTGCACCGATCAATAAAATCTTGGGGGTCTTCATGTCGCTCACCTCCGAAAGAAGGAGGATGAAGCCTGGTCCATCTGGCCAATAGCCTGTGCGGATCACCGGCCGGAACTGGTATGGGCTCCGGTGTAGCTGTCACCACTAGCTGAGCTCCACTCATGGGTAGTGCACCCTGGGTCTGATATACCGCAGCTGCATGCCCATGAGCCTACGTGGTAGGGGTCTGTGCTCCCCCTACCACCTGATATTGGATGGATCTACCAGAAATAAATTGGCTTGAGTCATAGTATCCATTATCCATGAACCGCAACATATGGCCCATGACCTCATGGAATCCCGGTGCGGACAAGAAATCCACTGGAGCTGGCTCTGATGCAGGAACCTCGCCCTGCTCCTCAATGATAGGATCCTCTACTGGATCCACTGGTGCCATACCTAGAGCAACTCTGGGATGTCCTCGTTCCCTACCACGGGTTGTAGCCCTCCCTCGGATTCTACCTCGGCCTCTAGAAATAGGAGGATACGCTCTTCCCTGGTCTGGAACCTCCGTATAGCGCGTTCTCACCATATGTGGGAGAATAAGAGAAAGATACTTAGCACTACATTAACTGCACGATAGGAGATGGAGAAAGGTAGTTTCCTAACACCCAATAGCCTCTCGAAGATAAGTACATATGTCTCTCTACCGATCCGCAAGACTCTATTATGCCCGCTCATACCTTGTGAGACCTACGTGAACGTAGTGCTCTAATACAATATTCTCACGACCCAATTTCACCTATAGGTCGTGATGGTGCCCAATGTCACCGCTAGGCAAGCCAACTAGTGAATTAAACATATATTTTTATTTTTTTTTAAAAACTTTCCGAGTAATTAAACTTTCCTTATTTGCAAGATTTAAGAAAATAAAATGTTTAAATAAATAAAACCAAGTAATAGTTCAAAACCAGAATTCTACTAGCGTGTGTGACAAGACCTGGTGTCACAAGTATATGAGCATATAATAGATTATACAAAACTCAAGTATTGTCCGAACATAACATAGAAAGAATACAAATACAAAGGAGAGGCTTTAGGAGCTGCAGAACGGCTCAGAAAGCAGTTTACCACTAAGCTTAGGGATATCTGGGATACGCGCCGGTAGGACCGCCTGATGCACCTGTCTCAGATCCTGCACAAAAAATGCAGCAAGTGTACCATGAGTACGTAAACAACGTGTACCCAATAAGTATCAAGTATAATCTCGAAGATGTAGTAACGAGAGGTCGACTTCGACACTTACTATGGGTCAATAATATTAAGATAGGAATATTTAAATAAGCACTTTGTATGAGAATAATAACAAATTTCTTTAACAAGCATGAATAAATAAATCTTTCACAGTTTAATAATTTCCAATAAGTCATTTATCTTCACAAGCTGCAATAATAATGTCAGGACACTGGGTAATTGTTATTATTAAGAACGATTTATGCCAAGGTCGTACGACCCGATCCGAAATAATGTGTACACTACCGAGGGTAGAGCGGCACAAACCGTAGATGCATCTATCTACTGTCGAGGCGTTCGACCCGCTCCACAAGAAGAGAAGGATATTTTATAAGCATTTGACTTAAATATTTTTGCTGTTTTATACAAAATAATGCAAATTTTACTAGCGATCTTTCACAATTACTCCAACAAATACCAATATAATTTAGGCATTTAAACTAACAAGTATGGTTCAAATATTCCAAATAGTTCATTAATTGGGTCCTAAACTACCCGGACAATAGCATAATAGTAGCTACGCACGGACTCTCGTCACCTCGTACATACGCAGCCCCCACAATTAGGAACAATTATTTATTTAAAACATCCACTGGGTAAATTTCCTCTTACAAGGACAGACAAGAGACTTACCTCATCTCAAACCTCACTTCCCGATCACAATTTCGCGTTATAGCCTCAGTTTGGTGACGAAAACTACGAAACTAGCCAATGTTATATAATTAATAAATACATGCTCAAAATTTCATAATTTATCTATTAGAGTATTTACCCAACCCAATTTGGAAAAATTGCTAATATTCATCCAGAGCCCACGTGCCCGAATTCAAGAATTGTTCCAAGGGAATCGTCACCCATAACCTTGAGAACTCAAATATACAATTTTTATCCCATTCCATAACCATTTTCGTGGTTAAAATCTCAAATTTATCAAAACCTAGGTTTTTCATCTAAAACCTTGATTTTCACAATTTACATGTTATAATGTCACGACCCAAACTGGAGGGTCATGACTAGCACCCGGGCCATACTTGCCAAGCACCAATGTACATTTTATCTAACCTTTCTTATTATCTTTAAGGGTCGACGAGATCAATATAAATGATAGACATGGATCATGAACAGCTAACAATGAAAGATAATTACATGAACATACATAACATGGGACGACAAGACTGTCAAGAAACTATATATAAGGTACAAGCTCCCACGCTGCCATGAAAGACTATACAAAAAAAATAAGTCGACAAGGCATTCCAAATCATACATGAGTTGACACTTGAAATGCATACCAAGACCACGGTAAGTCCGGAGAAAGGATCTCGCCAATAACCGCTGAACTGGGCAACCTATTGTGGTGGGGGAGCTGCGTCTAACCATCAACCAGGACCTGCAGCACAACATGTAGCATCCACAAATAAAAAGGACGTCAGTACAAATAAAGTACTGAGTATGTAAGGTAGGAAGGCAAAAGTACGAACAGTAATGTAAACAGGGATAGGGAAAATACAACCTGTAACATCTGGGTACCTCTAAGGGCTACTGACATGTAATGCATGATATATATATATATATATATATATATATATATATATATATATATATATACATATATGCCTCTGTGGGCATCATCATCATCATATCGTACTTGGTCGTAATAGGTTCGGTAAAAACGTACCCGGCCATCATAAGGCTCGGTAGAATCGTGTCCGGCCATGTGAAGCTCGGTAAACCCCAACTGATCAGTGGTTTCACAATAGGTTCCGTACCCGGCTGACTATAGCGTGACTCAGTAGAGTAAAATAGATACATATATATGATGCATTCTGGACTCATTGGAATCATATTCTGAACCTTTCAGAGTGACGTACGGCCGGTATTCTCTGTACACATTATTAGGACTAACTATTCTTCAAGAATATTATAAGAATCAAGAAGTACCAACAACATTTATAACATAGGAATAAGAGAAGCAAAATCAGCATCCACCGTTCCATAAGAAGGGAAGCAATGTAAGTACTGTTAGCTTCTAAGTGTAGAGTATCTTTGGAAGCTCGTTCATTACATTATGTACAATCAAAGTCGTGCAAAAGAAGAAAATGGATATCCCCACATACCTTGTGTATAGTTCCCAACCTCAAGCTATGCAAATGTCATGACTCCTTAATCTACAATAAGAGAAATGACACTATCGTTATCGTTTAAGCGTCGTAACTATTATGTATTGACCGCAACATATTTTACAATGCAACGGGCAGCACCTCCCCTATTTATATGACTTTACACAAGTCAAAACAATCACCAAACATCCCAAACAACATCAATAAAAATCATATTGAGCCTCCCAAAATAGTCCACCAACCAACAACCTTACTACCAAGCCTTTCAATATATATTTCACATGTTCTAGCTTCAACGACTTAGCCGCAACTTGGATAATATTAAATACATATATAGTAAGAGGTTCCTTACCTTTAAAAAGAAATAAAAACTCCAATTTGACCTTAATTTTCCACGAAATATCCCTCCAATGCTGCCACAAGAACAAGGAAACGAAACTAGCAATCAATTCTGGTGTTTCGGCACTAGAATCACTTTCGAGGACTTGAAATCACCTAGGGTTGATATGAAAAACTTTAGGGAGTATTTACATAACATAAACCACTTAAAAAAACCTCCAACACGAGCTGTAACGACACAAAAATCAGCAGCAACAAGAAGAACAAGAAACTTACTAGCGCTACAGGATTTGTGTTGTTTGCCCTTTGTTTGGGTCTTGGATCATGAGAGAGCCTTGAGAGAGTGTTTTTAGGGTTCTAAGGTCTGAATATATTGAAAACTAATGACATAAAACGGGGTTGAAGCATCTTATATATATATATATATATATATCCATATGTCTTAAACGCCTATGTGGGCCCCATAGAGAGGTGCTTAGCGCAGTCTCGCAAAAACGCGAATATCTCTCAACTCCAAGCTCGTATCGATTAAAGGTTTAATTCATTGGAAACTAGACTCATAGATAGTAAATTTTGTGGGTAGATCACCCGTAATTCCAAGTAAATTGGGAGAAAAACTTAGTAACATTTGACCTAGAGTTTAAGTAAAATTATGAACGTAAGTTGCGACAACCTTTGTCGACTTTTGTTTCATAACTAGTTTGACTTCAAGAATTATGATACGGATATTATATGATTCAAATACCTTAAAACAAGACCTCTTGGTACTATTAAGCACCTCTAGTTTTTACCCGAAAATACGGGTTACAACATCCTTGATTCGATTAACTTCTAATACTTGTTAACCACTCTTATACACCCCTATATTGTTTAATACCAATATGATTAACTTCTTATTATCTCAAAGATAATCTCTTCTCGGATTTACGTCGACTAATTTATGGAGTGATCTAATGTACGCGAATATGGGTTGTAACACCCTCCCCCCTTCGTCCTCGAATGTAAGGGTTTGTGGGGAGTCTAACTCATCGTGGATTCCGACGGAAATATCAGGCTGCGTTTCCCCTATAAAATGGACACTAGCCAAACTTACAAGCAGTTAAACCCAACCTATGACTTAAAAGGCTATACAAAGCATTATGGATATGTACATTATCTGCATATCACCATTTTGTATTAAGAAAGAGTATTCTCAAGCTATTTCTTACCTTATACAGTCGTTTGACCTTCTATTGTGTCCTGCATTCCCCCGGCATCCTCGCTATCTTCAATATGGAACATGTAAGGGTATTTAGACTTCATCACCTCTTCTTCTTCCCATGTCATTTCTTCCGTATTCTTCTTCCTTCACAATACTTTGACGAAAGCTACATCCTTTGTTCTCAGCTTGCGGACTTGTCGATCTAATATAGCCATTGGCACTTCTTCGTATGATAGATTCTCTGTGACTTGTACATCTTTCATAGACCCGAGAAGGGTCTCCAATACATTTTCTCAACATAGATATATGGAATACTGGGTGGACAAATTCCAATTTGGGTGGCTATTCTAACTCATAAGCAACCTGTCCAATTCGTCGAATAATTTTGTACGACCCGATATACTGGGACTCAGCTTACCCTTCTTCCCAAAATGCATAACACCCTTCATCGGCGAGATCCTCAGGAAACCCAATCACCAACCTCAAATTCCAGATCACGACGTCGTACATTGGAATAAGACTTTTATTTTCTTTGTGCCGTCCTTAGTCACTCTTGTATCACTTTCACCTTCTCAATGGCTTGGTGAATCAAATCTGTCCCATATAAATATGTCTCACCGACTTCGAACCATACAACTGGTGATCTACATCTCCTACCGTACAATGCCTCGTACGAGGCCATTTGAATACTTGAATGGTAGCTATTATTGTAGGCAAATTCTATGAGTGCCAGATGGTCATCCCAATTCTCCTTGAAATCTAGAACACATGCTCTTAGCATATCTTCAAGTGTCTGAATGGTACGTTTAGCCTGCCCATCAGTCTGCGGATGAAATATGGTGCTTGGATTCACTTGTGTGCCTAAACCATTCTGAAAAGACCTCCAAAAGTTAGCCGTAAATTGATCTCCTCTGTCTGATATAATAGATACCGGCACACCATGAAACATAATAATCTCCTTGATATACAACGTCGCATAATCTTCAGCCGTGTAAGTTGTCTTAACTGGCAGAAAATGGGCATATTTTGTAAGTTGATCAACTATCACGAAGATGGAGTCAAACTTATGATAAGAGCGAGGCAATCCAATAATGAAGTCCATATTAATCACCTCCCATTTCCAGGTCGGAATCTCTATATTCTGAATCAATCCAGTGGGTATTTGATGCTCGATCTTTACTTTACTTATTGACAATTAAGACAATAGGCTACAAATTTGACAATAGAACTCTTCATGTTATCCACCAATACTGCTCCATAACGTCATGATACATCTTTGTCTTGCCGATATAGATGGAATATCGGGACTGATGAATCTCAATCATAATCTTTTCTCGCAACCCTGCCGCATTAGGCACACATAATCGGACCTGGTATCTCAGTGCCTCATCTCCAATGATCTCAAAAGCCATAATTTTACACTACTGAATGCTCTCTCTCAATCGTACTAAGGTAGGATCTTCATATTGCTATTCTTTTACCTCGGCTACCAAAGATGATTCTGATGTATTCTGCACAGTAACACCTCTGGCATCAGAGTCTAACAATTTGATTCTCATATTGGCTAGATGATGAAGCTCTTTAGTCAACCCATATCTATCTGCCTCAATGTGTACTAAGATTCCCACTGACTTACGATTGGGAGCGTCTTCCACAACATTAGCTTTACCGGGATGGTACAATATCTCGACATCGTAATCTTTCAGTAATTCAAGCCACCTACGCTGCCTCAAATTCAACTTCTTCTGCTTGAAGATGTATTGTAAACTATTGTGATCTATGTTGATGTCAACATGGACGCCGTATAAGTAGTGCCGCCATATCTTCAAAGCATATATTACTGCAACCAATTCCAAATCATGAGTCAGGTAATTCTTTCATGCTTCTTCAATTGTCTTGATGCATAAGCAATCACCTTCCAACATTGCATCAATACACACCCCAAACCTATACCTGAGGTATCACAATATACCACATAACATTCTGTTCCTTCTGGGAGAGTGAGCACTGGCGCGGATGTCAATCGATTCTTTGGCTTCTGAAAACTATGTTCACAAGCGTCAGACCACTAGAACTTGGTATTTTCTGTGTTAACTTAGTCAATGGTGCTGATATAGAGGAAAATCCTTCTATAAACAACCTATAATATCCTGCTAGCCCCAAGAAGCTGCGGACTTCTAACGGTGTTGTAGGTCTCGGCCAATTCTTCACTGCATCGATCTTCTGAGTGTCGACACTAATACCCTCATCAAATATCACATGGCCAAGGAATGCTACTGAGTTTTGCCCGCATATTCTGCCTTCGAACGAGAATACAACAAATTGTCATCAATGAATACGATCACGAACACATCAAGAAAGGGCCTCCTGGATACACTTTTCATGAGATCTATAACAGCTGTTGGGGCATTTGTTGGCCCAAATGACATCACCAAGAACTCAAAGTGCCCATATCTTTTCTGGAAGGCCGTCTTTGGAATATCCTTCTCCTTAACCCTCACCCGATGATACCCTGAACATAAGTTAATCTTGGAGAAATACTTGGAATCCTAGAGTTGGTCAAATAGGTCGTCAATACTTGGAAGTGGATACTTGTTCTTTATAGTAAACTTATTCAACTGTCGATAATTGATACACATCCTTAACGACCCATCTTTCTTCCGCACAAACAAGGTTGGCGCACCCCAAGGTGAAGTGCTAGGTCTAATGAATCCATTATCCAGCAAGTACTTCAACTGCACCTTCAACTCTCGCAACTCTGTCGGGGCCATCCTGTATGGAGGGATAGAGATCAATTGAGTGTCAGGCAACACATCAATGCTAACCTCAATCTCCCTTTCAGGAGTAAGTCCTGGGAGTTCATTTGGGAAAATATCTGGAAATTCATTGACCATGTGGATAGATTGTAGAGTTGGTGGCTTCGCCGACGCATCCCTAACGCCAATGAGATGATAGATGTAACATTTTGTGATCATCTTCCTTGCCTTAAGATAGGAAATAAACCTACCTTTTGGAGTAGCAATGTTCCCCTTACATTAGATGATAGGTTCACCAGGAAACTGAAACCTAACCATCTTTGTACGACAATCAACATTTGCATAGCATGAGGCCAACTAGTCCATTCCCATTATCACATTGAAATCAACCATTTCTAACTCAAATAAATTTGCCAAGGTTTGACGACAACAAATCATCATTGTGCAACCTCTATAAACCCTTCTAGCAATCACATAATCTCCTATCGGAGTACATACTGCTAGTGGTTTACTTATCAATTCAGGTTCAATTAGACATGAAGGGTGTAATATATGATAATGTAGATCTCGTATCAATCAATGCATATACATAATAAGAAAACACAGACAATATACCTATAACAACATCCGGAGTTGACTCAAGATCCTGTCGACCTACTAGAGCATAGGTTCGATTTTGAGTACCACACAAACTCAGCACTGCACCTCTACCTCTACCACGACCCGTCGACTACTGAAAACCCCATGCCAGAGGTCGAACTGATGAGGAAGAACAATACATAGATCCAAGCGGCTGGTCCATACCGCCACCTCCTATGTTAGGACAATCCCATATCATATGGCCATACTGTCCGCAAGAATAGCACGCATCGGAACCTCGACGACACAGTCCAAAGTGGGCCTTGCCGGACAGATCACAATGAGGTGTTGGGGGTCTTATCTGACTAGTATCCCAATGATATTGTGAGCCTGATGTCCGTGATCTCTGACCTGAACCAGAATAGGTAAATCGATTAGACCGAGGCCTCTAAAACTATGGAGGAGAACTAGCTACAGGTGGCGCCGAACTCCTCGAAGACTGGGGCCTGATACTACCTATAAAGTCATCAGAATACCCTACAAATCTCGCCCTCTTATGTTGGCCCCTATCCTGCTCCCTATCTGTCCTTTGTTGGTGTTTACGATCCTCTAGTGTCTGTCTGGGCATAAGCATGAATACGGGAAATATCCACGGCCTCTACTAAGGAGGTTGTCGTGCACTCATTTATCAGATGTGGTTCCAACCCGCTCACGAACAGGTGCAACCTATCGCTCATTTCGGACACCATATGGGGAGCATACCTTGATAAATAATCAAACTGCATACTACACTCTCGTACACTCATATTACCTTGTCCAAGGTTCAAGAACTTATCACCTCTAGCTTGTCGTATCTCAACTGGCAAGTAGTGACGAAGAAATGCCTCAGAAAATTCCTTCCACATAGCTGGAGGAGCGTTCGAACCCCTATATCTCTCCCAACTATCATACTAGAAAACTGCTAAATCTCGTAACCTATAAGAAGCCAACTCTACTTCCTCAGTGATACTAGCGTGCATAACCCGTAGTGTACGATGAACCTGGTCAATAAAAGTCAGCGAATCCTCCTTGGGGTCTTATCCGGTAAACACTAGAGGGTCTAGATTAATAAAATCATGAACCGTCGCACTAACCGGTTTATCAACAACACCGGTATTCTACCTCTGAGCCTCAGCATCTACCAAGCTAGTCAACAACTGCACAACACTGCGCATATCGTGGTTTGTAGTGCCAGACGGAGGAACTGGAGGTACTGGGTCCCTCCTAATATCCTCTGGAGGAGACGCAGTAGATAAGGTATGAGATGACATCTCACTCTGAGCCTCACTTTGGCCTGCTCTAGCTGGAGGCACCTGACTGGGACCCTCTCCCACAGCTGTATCAAGCCGTCTACTAATTGCTTGCTTCCTAGTTGAAGGCATCATTGAAAGAAAACAAGGTGAATATTAGAGACGAACACTTACGACTCAACTCTACGCACAATCTAGATTCAGGAAGAAGGTAACAACCCTAGATTTCATGTAGCCTCCTGATTATAAATGTGGGATCGGTAAGAAGGTAACAACCCTAGATGTCATGTAGCTTCCTGATTCAGGAAGAAGGTAACAGTAATGTAAACAAGGATAGGGAATATACAACCTATAACATATGGGTACCTATGAGGGATACTGACATGAAATGCATGATACATACATATATATACATAAACGTTTAAAACATACGCCTCTGTGGGCATCATCATCATCATATCACCCGGCCGTAATAGGCTCGATAAATATGTACCGGCCATTATAAGGCTCAGTAGAACCTTACCCGGCCACGTGGAGCTCGGTACAACCCAACTGATCAGTGGTTTCACAGTAGGTGTCGTACCCGGCCGACTATAGCATGACTCAATAGAGTAAAATAGATACATATATATGATGCATGCTGGACTCATTGGAATCATATTCTGAACCTTCCGGAGTGATGTAAGGTCAGTATTCTCCGTACACATTATTAGGACTAAATCATCATCCAGAATCTTATAAGAATCAGGAAGTACCAACAACATTTATAACATAGGAATAAGAGAAGCAATATCAATATCCACCGTTCTATAAGAAGGGAAATGATGTAAGTATTGCTAGCTTCTAAGATTAGAGTATCTTTGGAAGCTCATTTATTACATTATGTACAATCGGAGTCATGCAAAAGAAGGAAAGGGATAGCCTCACATACCTTGTATATACTGTCCAACTTCAAGCTATGCAAATGTCATGACTCCTTACTCTACAATAAGAGAAATGACACTATCGTTATCGTTAAAGCTTCGTAACTATTATGTATTGACCACAACCTATTTTACGATGAAACAAACCGCACCTCCCCTATTTATATCACTTCCCAAAGAAAAACAATTACCAAACATCCCAAACAACATCAATAATAATCATATTGAGCCTCCCAAAACAGTCCACCAACCAACAACATTACTACCAAGCCTTTCGATATATATATATATATATCACATGTTCTAGCTTCAACGACTTAGCCGCAACTTGGATAATCTTAAATACATGTAGATTAAGAAATAACTTACCTTTAAACATAAATAACAAATACAATTTGACCTTAATTGTCCACGAACTATCCCTTCAATGCTGCAGAGGAACAAGGATGCGAAACTAGCAATCAATTCGTGTTTTTTGGCACTAGAATCACTTTAGAATACTTGAAATCACCTAGGGTTGATATTAAAAACTTGAGGGAGTATATACAGAACATAAACCACTTAAAACAACCTCCCACGCGAGCTGGAACAACACAAAAATCAGCAACAACAAGAAGAACAAGAAACTTACTAGCGCCACGGGATTCCCGACACGTGACTTGTGTTTTTTGCCCTTTGTTTGGGTCTTGGATCATGAGAGAACCTTGAGAGAGTGTTTTTAGGGCTCTAAGGTCTGAATACACTGAAACATAATGACTTAAAATGGGTTTGAGGCATCTTATATATATCCATATGTCTTAAACCGCCTATGTGGGCCCCATAGAGAGGTGTTTGGCGCAGTCTCGCGAAAACGTGAATATCTCTCTACACCGAGATCGTATCGACGAACGGTTTAATGCGTTAGAAACTAGACTAATAGATATTATATTTAGTGGGTAGATAACCTCGTAATTCCAAGTAAATTGGGAGAAAAGCTTTGTAAAAGTATGAACGTATGTTGCAACAACCTTTGTTGACTTTTGTTTCATAACTCGTTTGACTTCAAGACTTATGATACGGATAATATATGATTCAAATACCTTAAAACAAGACCTCTTGGGACTATTAAGCACCTCTAGTATTTACCCAAAAATACGGGTTACAACATCCTTAATTTGATTAACTTCTAATACTTGTTAACCACTCTTATACACCCTTGTATCGTTTAAGACCAATAAGATTAACTTCTTATCATCTCAAAGATAATCTCTTCTTGGATTTATGTCGACTAACTTATGGCGTGATCTAACGTATGCGAATATGGGTTGTAACATATAATCTACCCATAATCTATGTATCTAACTCACAATAGGTAGAATTAACTTACCTCCAAATTGATAGGTGAACACCCCTCTCAAGAAGCTCCACAATCACCCAATAATGGAGAAAATGGGCTCAAAAATGGCTGAACACCGTTTTTAAGGCATTATTCCAAGCACATCTTACCTCCTCTTCGCGAGCACGATATGTGTCTCGCGTTCGTGAAGGCAAAATTCCATAGGCCCTTGAAATGCTCTCTGCGAACGTGACAGGGGTCTCGCAAACGCGAAGGCTTACCTGGCCTCCCCTTCGCGAACGCGAAGGGTAAAACACGCTGACCCCTCCCAGGCCCCATCCTTCTTTGTGAATGTGAGAATGCATTCACCAACGCGTAGATCTGGGATTCCGAAACTTCGCGAACATGAGAGCCCTTCCGCGTTCGCGGAGAAGGAAACTAGAACTTAAAATTTTATTTTTTTCCAACTTAGCTCCGGGTGGTTCAAAACTCACCCGAGCCACTCGGGACCACCCGTCTAAATGCACCAACAAGTATGTAAATATAATACGGACTTGCTTGAACTCTCGTAATGCATATATCAACAACGAAAACAAGAATCGCACCCCGAAACCGAATTGAATCAAAATATGAACTTCAAGATTCCAAATTGCTCCGAACGCACCGAATCATACTTAGACTACTCGGAATGACACCAAATTTTATGTGCAAATCTTAAATTATCATACAGAACTATTTCTAGGTTCCGAATTCCAAATGGACCTCAATTACCCAAAACCTACTCCAAACTAAATTTAAAGAACTTTCAAACCTTCAAAGAGCCAACTTTTACTATTAGGAGTCGAAATGCTCCCGGGATATCCAAAACTCGATCCGAACATACGCCCGGGGTCGTTTGCTCAAAACATTAACCTAAGTCAAACTTAGCCCTTTTTAAAAGCCAACTAAGGAACCAAGTGTTCCGGTCTCAACCCGAACCCTTCCAATTCCTAAACTAACCATCCCCGCAAGACATAAAATAGTAAAAACACATACAGAGAGTCTTATTTATGGGAACAAGGTTCTAGAAGGCAAAATGAATGGCTGGGTTGTTATAGAAATGTTGGCAGCACATTTTTGTGCTTCGCTAGCGCGAGGAAAGGGCCGCGTTCACGTAGAAAAGATGCCTGGACAGAAACATTAATTTATGAAAATGGAATTTTCTATTTTTGATGAATTGGAGCTCGGGAAGAGGCAAATTTTGGGAGATTTTTGAGGAAACCAATGGGGTAGGTTGTAATGACCCGACCACTTATTTTGAGTATTACAACCCCGTTACCCCATTTACTGCTCAATTTATGATTTATAGTTGTTATATGACTTGCCAGGGTAATTGGTTCGGGCCCGATGAGGTTTTGAAATGATTGAGACATTTAGTCTTCAAGATGGAAGCTTAAGTTGAAATAGTTAACCGGGAGTTGACTTATGTGTAAGCGATCTCGGAATAGAGTTTTGATTATTCCAATAGCTCTGTATGGTGATTTCGGAGTTAGGAGTGTGTCCAGATATTTATTTTGAGGTCTGTAGCTAAATTAGGCTTGAAATGGCGAAAATAGGAAATTTAAGTTTGTAAGTTTGACCGGGGAGTTGACTTTTTGATATTGGGGCCGGATCTAATTCTAGAAATTAGAATAGGTTTGCTATGTCATTTATGACTTGTGTGCAAATGTTGAGGTCAATCGGATTTGATTTGATAGGTTTCAGTGTTGAATGTAGAAGTTGAAAATTCTTAGTTTTATTAGGCTTAAATTGGGATATGATTTGTGGTTTTAGCATTGTCTGATGTGATTTAAGGTTTCGAATACGTTCGTATCGTGTTTTAAGACTTGTTGGCATGATTGAATGGGGTCCCGAGGGGCTCGGGTGTGTTTTGGATCACTGGTTGAGAAAATAGTTATGTTAAGGATTTGGAGTTTGACCATGGTCAATATCGGGTCAAGATGACCTCTTTTTAGTGTTTTGAGTGCGTGAACAGGTTCGTAGCGTGTGTTATGATTGAAGCGCATATATGGTTTGTGTGCGGGAGGTTCCGAATGAGTTTTGGGTGCTAAAATGAAAATTCTTTCGTTGCTGATTTTCTGGTATAATATAATTACAAAAATATCATTTTTATCCCTTAAATTTCTAGATTTCATATAAATCTTCAAAACATCATATCTCCCTCATTTTTATGGCTAAATTGGGTGATTCAATAGCCTAACTTGACTGAAATTTCACAAGGAATCCATTGGAGGCATCAAAAGAGAATTTTGGGATTATTTGGCACACGAGACGAGGCAGAACAACATAAACATGTAATGATCCAAATTCGATTTTGAGACTTCCGGGAGTTTGACAATGAATTATAGGAATTATTTGAAAAGTTTGGTTTATTTTTATCAAGTCACTATTGGGTTTTTAGCGTGAAACATGAGTTCATTGTTTAACAAGAGAAATTGGTATCACATTGAGCAAATAAGCTCCAAATTGAGTTTCAGTTGAAGGACTAGGTTCGTATTATTATTTATGACTCATAGGAATAAGGATCGTTAAATTTCGAGTTCGTGTGATGGAGTTAGAGCCCTTTTAGTGAAAATAAATATTGATGGTGCAACAATTTCTAGTGCACACCTTTAGCGACCAGATTTGGCACTTTTAGCGACCGGAATTGGGCTTTTAGCGACCCGAATAGTGTTTTTATTGAGCAGTTTTGTATTGTTAGCTCATTTCAAAATTTATGGAAGAACGAACACGGCTTGGGGGGATATTTGAGCGAGAAACCACGGGAAATCTTCATGTAGGTCACTTGTGATCATTTCTACTCCATAATATTGAATTATCATCGAATAGTCCGACTAGATTACATGATATTTAGGTGTAAATCGGGGATTTGGACCTAGGGATTTGAAAATAAGATTTGAGGATTTGGAGGTCGAGTTAATGTCGGAATTTGGTAAAATTGGTATGGTTAGACTCGTGGTTGAATGGGCTTTCAGAATTTGTAACTTTTGTCGAGTTCCGAGACGTGGGCCCCATAGGCAATTGTTGAGTTAAATTTTGGATTTTGTTGGAAAAATTAGTATTTTCTTATGGAAATAATTCCAATAATTTGCATTGACTGAATCGACTTAATTGTGGCTAGATACGAGGCTTTCAGAGACCAATTCATAAGGCAAGGGCATTGCGGAGTAAGAAATTACACGGTTTGAGGTAAGTAACATATCTAACCTTGCTTTGGAAGGTATGAATCCCTAAATGTTATGTTATATCAATTGTTGGAGGTGACGCACATGCTAGGTGACAAACATGTGGGTGTGCACCACAGAAATTGTGACTTAAATAAATTCTGTGGAGTTGAAAAATTAAACAACCATCTTATTATCCGTGTATCCTCCACGCGTTAGATAAATTGAGATGAGACTCTTATTAAAGATCATGTTTAGGCTACGTGCTGATATTTTAGGACCCATGGGGTCGTGTTGCTGTTGAATTAATTGTTTTAAAAATGTATATTTGACACTCAGTCATATTCATCCATTATGAGGATATATATAGGATCGATTTGCGTGCTGCATCAGGCCATATTTGCTTTATATATATTATTATTATTATGGGATCAGGTTGCATGTCCCAGCAGGCCTTATAGGCTTTATTGTTCTAGATCGGGGCTGCACGCCGCAACATGCCTTATTGGATCGGAGTTGCCCGCCTGCAGCAGGCCTTATAGGCTTTATTATCGTATGGATCGGGGATGCCCGCCTGCAGCAGGCCTTATAGGCTTATTTATTATACGGATCGGGACTGCCACCTGCAGTAGGCAATATCGGCTTTATATTACGCTTGGGCTGAATGTGCCCCTCCAGAGTCTATACACACCCTCAGTGAGCGTAGATGATTATATATTCGTGGTGGACTTCCCAGGGCATGGAATTGCCTTACTTATTTATATTGTGATGAATTTTTCCTGGACATGGATCTTGTCCGTATCAGTTATATTTGGGGATAAATTACCCCAGGGCTGGATTGGCCTTATGCGGTACTGAGTGACTGACTGTTAGTCGATGTGTGTATATATATATATACGGGATGGAATATCCCTGGGTTGGATTGGCCATAAACAGTACCAAGTGACCGAATGATTAGTGACCAGTAGTACATAAGGTCTTTCCACTAAGATGTCACATTCATCATATCATGCAGATTTGATCTATTTTGCTAGTACTGAGTTTAACTGTTGAACTTGAACGCATGCCTACATTTATGTACCATTATTTATGTACTGGACTGTACCAGCGGAGCTCGTCACTACTTTCAGCCCAAAGGTTAATCTTGTTACTTATTAAGTTGGTTGTACTCATAGTACACTCTACACCTCATGTGCAGATCCATATGCTTTCGGACAAGGCGATTGTTAGATCTGAGATAGGCGCCATCATGACAGGTGAGATTTTGGGACGTGACAAGTTGGTATCAGAGCCTAGGTTGCATAAGTCTCACGAGCCATGTGTAGGTTTAGTAGTGTCTTGCTGATCGATACGGAGACGTCTGTACTTATCTTCGAGAGGTTGCCGAACCCTTAGGAAAAATTTCATTTTCTTGTATTCTGTCGTGCAAATTTGTTGATTTCAAAAATTAATTTTCTGTTATTCTATTCTCTCAAGATGGTAAGGACACGTACTACCGGATAGGACGGTCAGCCACCAGTGCCACCAGTTAGGGTCACTAGAAGCCGGGGTCGTGGTAGAGGTCGAGGTGTATCTCGTACAACAGTTGGAGCAACACATGTAGCACCACCAGTTGCTCCAACTCAGGATTAAAATCCAGATATAGTTGAGCCAGCGGGGCCAGCTTAGGCACCCTTTGTGCCCATTGTGATTCCATGAACGAGGTTGGAGCAGCACCTGTAGCACCACCAGTTGCTCCAGTATTCTGTGTTGTGGTGATGGGCCAGTCTGGAGGACTAGAGGCCATGGTTAGACCGCAACTTAAGCTCGGTAGTTTCGGATGTGAGAAGTTGTGCGTTTGGACTTATGCATCTGTAGTATCCCTTTGGCTAGAATTTGTGGCTCGATGGGCGGATGAATGACTATATGATGTAATGTGTGATGTGTTCAAGTGGGTTGAATGAGACAAATAAAGTTTACTTGTGACTCAAGAGTCTGCTATTAGGTACTTGATTCATGTTTTGATGTGACACACAGTCTTGATTTGTGAGTGCGTTGAGGGATATGTCATGCTGTTTAATTGTGGAGCAAAGTTGATTTTCATGTCGTGTTAATGAGTTCAAACTCAGAAAGATTAAGTGATTGCATAGTAATTGTCACTACGAAAGGGTATAACAAGATGTCAATTTGAGGCTAAGTAGGTGGGTTATTGATGACGTCCAAATCCACTAATAAAAAGTAAATGGACACAGTCATATGCAATATAATTTACCCAACTATGAGTCGGGGTCGAATCTCACAGAGAACAATATGTAGACGATTAGGAATGTAAGAAAATTATCACTTATTATGCAATGCCAAACACTTAGAATGGTTGTTGAGATAATATTATAGCTAAATGCAAAAACATAAACTAACCTAGAAAGCAAGTAAAATGATCAATGGCTACAAGCATGGGTGCATCGGGAATTACACGCCAAGTAACGATCCAATATATTTCACAATTTTATAAATATGAGTGAGTCTATTATTTATTAGAGCGAGTCTATTATTTATTAGTCTCGGATAATAATTCTATATTAGCTTCTCTCGAAAACTAACAAGACTTCCTAATTGAGTTGTCCCTAAAACAATTAAGAGATTAAGAACACCTGAATATGGCTACAAGTAGTCCATTCCTATCCCTAGGTAGAATCTATAAAGTGAGGGTTAACGCCTCAAGTTCTTTGTTAATTAATCTTTTCCGACCCCGAATTATTTTTCCCAAAATTAATCCGAAGTGAATGGGCGAGTCCTAGGGTTAGCTAATCATAACTAAAGAAATAACAAATCGCTTCATGATAAATAAAAATCGCTCAATACATAAGTACAACAAGGTATTTAATCCACACTTTAAATATGAATATTTCCATAAACAATATTCAATTGTTAATAAATACTACGCACTTAGATATACAAAACAAAAGTAAGGAAATGAAGAAATGAGCATAAAGGAGTAAGAAATTCTCAACCAAGAGCTTCAAATTTTCAAGACCCAAGTGTGTGTGCAAGAACCCTAGCTCCCAAAACTTGTTCTCTCTAGTATATGGACTGAAAATAAGCCAAAGATGTTCCAAGATATGATATGATTCGTGTATTTGTGGGTTTGGAGTTGAGAAAATATGAAATGTCAATACTACCCAGGTCCGAAACCCGTTGACCTCACCTGCGGAAATATCCTGCAAGGTGCGGCTCTGCAAATGCGGGCCTTCAATCGCAAATGCGTGAACTCAAGGGATTTTGCCTACTCCGCAGATGCGGATAATCCATCGCAGGTGCGAGCCCATGTAGAATTCCCTTTCTCCACAGATGCGGATAAAATAGTCGCACCAACGACTCTGCAGGTGCGGAGTTTTGCCGCAGATGCGGTCCCGGTGAAGCTTAACTCCGCAGATGCGGCCTTCCAGCTCGCAGATGCGAGATCGCATATGCGGACAGTGTTCCGCAGATGCGGAATTACTGAAGGATTTTGTACTTTTGTACTCTTTTTTGCTCAATTCCACTTCACTTGAATTCAAGTCTCTTCGTGGCATCATTTACCTGAAAATCTAGCAATACACACCATAAACAACCTCATATTATAATTAAAGGACGCAAAATCTAAAGAAAAGAGACTGGAATGAGTGGTAAAATCACCACTCATCAACACCCCCAACTTAAAGCTTTTGCTTGTTCTCAAGCAAATCAAAACCAACAATTCAATGAGGTTCTATCATTTAAAGCACAAATGGCATTGCTATCATAAACAAATCACATTTTCCAATTAAGCACCATACTTATGGATTTGGTTGGTAATAATAATTATGCTCAAGCATGTGAATCTCAACCAAACAACTCCCTCATTTAAAATAAACTTTAAAAAATGCAAAGGAGTTTCAAAATAATTATGTGACAACAAAAAGCCTCAAGAAGTGACTCAAAAGCACTAGTCTACTACATATGCTCAATTTACTCATTTCGGGATACATCAATATCACCAATCCATCCTAATTCATGTGCGCTCACAAGAAAAAA
The DNA here is from genome assembly GCF_000390325.3 of Nicotiana tomentosiformis. Lineage (NCBI taxonomy): Eukaryota > Viridiplantae > Streptophyta > Magnoliopsida > Solanales > Solanaceae > Nicotiana > Nicotiana tomentosiformis. Next base: position 6,573,144 of record NC_090820.1, on the reverse strand, counting down.
AGTCCCAAAATCACCATATTTACAATAACAACACAAGGGACAAATGCACAAAGACACTCACTCTCAATAAAGAATTTCAAGTGTTACAAAATATCATGCCATAAGCTTGCCCTTATTTTATTTCGCCGCCTATTCAAGAACAGTCGGTTGGAGAACCCATAAGGAATTTGTAAGCTTGTAATGTAGGTTTAGGGAAGGGTAGTATAAGCACTTGGGATACAAGTGACTACACCCTCGTTGAACACTACTCACATTGGTCTTTCTTTTTGCACTTTGCTTCTTTTTAAAACACATTGCCCTTATTGGCATCTAGTTACCAACATAGAATCACCTTAAAGTACCTCTCTAATCTTCTCAGGACTCCATATTTATATATACACATATTATTCTCTCCTTTTTTATTTTATTTTTTAATCTTTTTTTTATACTATTTTCTTTTGGAGCTTGAGTAACTTCATATGAACAACTTTGAGGTATATGTTTCTACCTTCAATGTACAACCTTACCAATTTTCAACTTGACACCAATACCCCCAATTTAGGCTTTTAGCCTCATTCTCGATATTCAAGGAGGGACGGGTTCAAAAGAAAGGATTATTTCACAAAAGGGTAAAGGTTTGTGATGAGGTGGTCAAAGAAAAAGTTAAAGGCTCAAATGGGGTAAACTAGTGATAATATTTATGCAGTGGTAGGCTTGAAAATATAAAGAGGCTTTTTCAAAGATTACAAAAAATGCCTAAAGTCATCTCTCCAACCAAACATAATTAACATTAGCATTGAAAGACCAACCGGTCAAGTTCTAGATGATAGAAGTAAACAAAAGAATTATTTATAACAAAAACTAACACACATGGAACATGAACTAACCAAGACGGATCAATTTCACTTCTTAATAAGAGCATTTAGAGAAATATCATGCCAACTAGTGGGAAAAGAGTCACCAAAAGAGCCAAAAAGTTATCACATAAATTATTATTATTATTATTATTATTATTTTATTTTATTTTGCAACTTACTTTTTCAATTTAAAACCAAAAATCAGAGGGGTATTCTTAATTCACACTTCACATTCACGAGACTAATTTATTAGTACCATATAATCCAAAAGTCTCCACAAAAACTAAAACAAGACTAATTCCCTTACGAAAGTCGTCACGCCATCTGTCATAGGGAAAAATCACTCGGTTCAACAAATAAATATTCCTTGGGAAAGAACCATAGCATAAAGAAAACCCGAGGACATTTATTGAAAAGTATATTACTATTTAAGGAGATAAAAGTAATATAAACTAAAACTACTGAACAAGATAAAATAAACGCTACAGAAATAACTATAAAAGGATAAAACTACTAAAAGAAGCTAAAATAACAAAAGCAACTAATACTAAGCGAACAAAAATAACATAAACTAAAACAAATACTAAAGAAAACTACTAAAGTGACTAATCTTGACTATGTACAACCAATCACAACTACGCTCAACAAGAGCACATGATAATCAATAACAAAACAAGCCCGGCAAGGGCACACAATATCCATACAACAATATATGTCCGTCAAGGGACAATATATATCATCAATGTATGAATAAAGTATAATCCCTAAATCCACCCCCAACTAAAAATAATGCAGTGTCCTCACTGCACAATATCAAAATAAAATAAGAATAGTTTGAGGGTCTCCCTAAGGCTAATCACTGTTGCTGAGAACTCTCGGCCTCATCATCCTCAGTGTCATCAGCATCATCATCATCAGCACTCGACATGAAAGAGTACTCCTCACTATCGTCAGCATCAGCAACAAGTATCTTCCTGTTCGGATGCCCCTATTTGAAGATGGCTTTAATGCCTCTCCACATTTTGATCATAAACTTGCCCTTCTTCTTGTTGCTCGCTTTCTCCTTTTCAAAGTCTGACTGAAGATCTGCATGTGCCTTGGCCAAGTTGCCATAGGCGGCCTCAAGTGTGCCAACAAATGCTGCTATTTTCTCCTGAGACTCTGCCTGCTTTTTCTATGCATCTAAGTAGGTCTTCATGTCATCCCTGGTGAAGTACTCGGGCATAGGCTGGGAGTGTGAGGGCCCACTAGGGAGATGTGACACAAAGTCACGAATGGAAGCAAGCTGGGAATTTAGCATCCCAAATGGTCCCTCGGCCTGAGCAGTCTGTGAGGAGGACCTTTCACCTACAGTAATCTCCACTTTACTCTTCTTGCTCTTGAGTACACTGCCTGCTCCTATCACTCTCAATGGGTGTAATGGCTTGTCTTCCAGTATCAAATGATCTCCATTCCATTTCTCAACACGTGCACGCCGGCATAATTCTATAATCAATGATGGAAATATCAATAATGTTCCATCTTGAAGCACATACTCCTTCAACTCCCGAACAATGTAGTGACCAATATGCACAGGAATTCCATCAAGGATGCAAGCAATTATCAAGGCCCTGGTATATGAAACATCAGACACGTTCCCACAAGGAGACACTCTGCTCACAATGATATACAACCACATTTTTGCTTCGGCTGTGAAATCACCATATTTGATACCTTTCTTCTTTGTAGCCCAAGTCACTATATGACCTGGAGGACATTGCGACTAGCAAATCACCATTGTCACATGTATCTCTTTCTTGCACTGGCTCGAGCGGATGATTTGGGAGCCCATAGACATCATTTATCTCGTCAACTTCGAATCTCACACTCTTCCCTCTTATAGTGATTTCATGGTTTTGGAAATGTGTACGCCTTAAATTGGCATAAAGTTCCCTAACCCATTCCTCATTGGCATCGCATGGAGTGGGATGAAGCAGGTCCAGCCGCTTGAAACTAGCCGACCATGGAAATCCGGAAGATGTTCGGACACTTTTGCATCGATAATTCCCTTCTCAAGTTTGAGCTTCTTCGTGAGGATATCATCATAATACCGGGCTTGCCACTGGGAAGACATGAATCTCGTCTCATCATAATTCGAATCCTCAGCCACTTCTTCAATTTCGTGAGCAAGCAGAGCATTTTCGTTCATGTTTGGGTCCATTTTAGCTCAAAGTACCTTAAAACAAAATCAAAACAACGTTAGTCGGGCAGTAGAGTCATATTAGGCAATTTAAAATAAAGCAATTAGGCCAAAGAATCGAGTCGAATGGGCCTGGGAATTGGAAATCTGCCCAGTTTCTGCACCTGCGGAAAAGCCATCGCAGGTGCGGTCCTGCTTCTGTAGGTTTTTATCCGCTTCTACGGTTTTTCCCATTTCTTCAGTGTTCGCACCTATGGACAGTCTATGCGGGTGAGAGGCCGCATCTACGGCATTTCATTCGCTTCTGCGAAGTTCGTCAGTGGGTTCAAAACTTCAAATGCCCAGAATTTTCGACTCTTTTATTGCTCAAACAAGATTTTTAGCACATAATTTATACTCCAGACTTCTAAATTAGTGCATTACATAAACCTACGACTCTATTAAACTTCATTTTGTGGTACTTAGCAAACGATTTTCTTTTGGACAATTTGTCTGACACATTGCAAGCAGTGAGAATTTATGCTTCTACACAAAATATTTGGGTATTCAGATTTCCTCCAACAGTAATGTTCAACACAATACCACACAATACATACTCTCAACCAATATCTCTCACTTTCAAAACTAAAATTGATAATAAAAAGAATGTGGGAAAAACAGGCTAGAACAGTGGAAATGAAGAAGAAGAAAAAGAAAAGAGAACTAGAAGAGAGGAGTAGATGAGAGACTTGGTACCTGTGTAGCCTTGTGCTTGAGAACTAAAAAGTGAGTAGTAATGTAGAGCAGTAGCAAGAGAGATGAGAGGTGTTTGAGTTTGGGGAAATTATTTTTAGAGTTTACTTGATGAAATGAAGGGTTATTTCATTAAACGAGATCGATATCCGCACCTGCGACTCCAAAAGCGCTTCAGCGAGTTTTACGTCCAAAAAATCTGAAACTTGACAGATTAGTCAATAATAATATACTAAGCTATCCTAAAAAATAATTACAAAAATGACCGAAAATTTTGAAAGCGATGGGTTGCCTCCCACCAAGCGCCGCATTTAACGTCGTGGCACTATGCGGATTAACTTTGTCACTTTTCTCGCCACTTGGACGATATGAATTTGGCACCTAACTTGGAATCAAGCTTGTGACCACGAGCGATTGGGGAAGGGGGGAGGGGGTTGGTAAGTAAATGATCAAGCCAAATTTTAATTTCTTCATTTTGCATTTCTTGGCTTTAATGTGAGGAATGTCATTTTGCCTTTTTAAATATGCAAATTGCAAAATGTATGGCTCTTGTTTTTCTTCTTTGCACTTCCATATAGATTCACACGGCTCAATTCCCATATCACCATGCAATTCCATTTTGACCATGCTCAATTTCTTCCACTTCCATATCCCTATAATTTTCATCACAAAAAGTAGAATCATCATAGCGGGGGCTTGGGGAAGGGAAGGACAAATAAGCACAATCATTCCAATGACCATTTTGACGACCACACTTATCACAAATACTCCACTTGTGGGTTTGAGATTGTACGCACAATCTGCCCCCGGGAGAATTTAAACAATTTTGCCACCAGTGTGGTCCTCCACAATAAGGACAAGGGTCATCAAAGTATGAACAACTACCGTCCGACAATTTTTATTATATGATGCCATTTGTTTTTTTGTTCAAAACTAAGAAAATAAACAAGAAACAAACAAGAAAAAATAGACCAAGGTAAGAAAGATAATTACACAAGTATTCACAAGTTTGGACCAAAGCACTTACGCTTATTTCTCAAACAACCTAGATTACTCCAAATTGTTCCCCAGCAATGGCTCCAATTTTGATGACGTCCAAATCCACTACTAAAAAGTAAATGGACACGGTCGCATGCAATATAATTTACCCAACTATGAGTCGGGGTCGAATTCCACAGAGAACAATATGTAGGCGATTAGGAATGTAAGAGAATTATCACTTATTATGCAATGCCGAACACTTAGAATAGTTGTTGAGAAAATATTATAGCTAAATGCGAAAACATAAACTAACCTAGAAAGCAAGTAAAACGATCAATGGCTACAAGCATGGGTGCATCGGGAATTACACGCCAAGTAACGATCCAATATATTTCACAATTTTATAAATATGAGCGAGTCTATTATTTATTAGCCTCGGATGATAATTCTATATTAGCTTCTCTCGAAAACTAACAAGACTTCCTAATTGAGTTGTCCCTAAAACAATTAAGAGATCAAGCACACCTGAATATGGCTACAAGTAGTCCATTCCTATCCCTAGGTAGAATCTATAAAGTGAGGGTTAATGCCTCAAGTACTTGTTAATTAATCTTTCCCAACCCCGAATTATTTTTCCCAAAATTAATCCGAAGTGAATGGGTGAGTCCTAGGGTTAGCTAATCCCTTTGGAAACATTTAAGAACAAGAATAATTAAAGAAACAACAGCTCACTTCATAATAAATAAATCGTTCAATACATATCCACAACAAGGTATTTAATCCATAAACAAGATGCAAGTGTTGGAAATAAATAATACGCACTTAGATATACAATACAAAGCAAGGAAATGATGAAATGAGCATAGAGGAGTAAGATATTCTCAACCAAGAGCTTCAAATCTTAAAGACCCAAGTGTGTGTGCAAGAACCCTAGCTCCCAAAACTTGTTCTCTTTAGTATATCAACTGAAAATAAGCCAAAGATGTTCCAAGATATGATATGATTCGTGTATTTGTGGGTTTGTAGTTGAGAAAATGTGAAATGTCAATACTGCCCAGGTCAGAAACCCGTTGACTTCACCTGCGAAAACATCCTCCCAGGTGCGGCTCCGCAAATGCGAGCCTTCAATTCTCAGATGCGTGAGCTTAGGGAATTTTGCCTACTCCGCATATGCGGACATTATGGCGCAAGTGCGACTCCGCAGATGCGGATACTCCATCACAGTTGCTAGCTCATGTTGAATTCCCTTTCTCCGCAGATGCGGATAAAATAGTCGCACCAGCGACTCCGCAGGTGCGGAGTTTTGCCGCAGACGCGGTCCCAGTGAAGCTTAACTCTGCAGATATGGCCTTCCAGCTCACAGATGCCAGGTCGCATATGCGGACTGTGTTCCGCAGATGCGGAATTACTGAAGGATTTTGCACTTTTGTACTCATTTTTGCTCAATTCCACTTCACTTGAATTCAAGTCTCTTCGTGGCATCATTTACCTGAAAATCTAGCAATCCACACCATAAACAACCTCATATTATAATTAAAGGATGCAAAATCTTAAGACAAGAGACTGGAAGGAGTGGTAAAATGACCACTCATCCCCCGCGGAGTAATCTACATAGGTGTGTTATTTATAATGTTGAATGAAGAGTTTCTTTTCTGCCAACGGGGCGTAGGTGTTGAGACCTGAATTTGAATCTGGTTGAGAAATTTGACTTGAGTGTCAAGAGAATGAATGCAAGTTTAGCGGATGATTGAGGTATTGTTATGGTTGGAGTTGCATGAGCTTGAGAAGAATTTTTGTTGAACTGACTGCGGTATTATGGCAGTAATAGAGTATGGGTATTGTGATTTATTGAGTGTTTTAATTCATGGCTTTGAGCCAAATTGGGGATCCTGCTATTGACAATTCAATTTCATAGATATATGTTAAATTTTAGTTTTGAACTGAGGCATACTTGTGGATTTGTTATGACTTGCAGAGGTTGAGATCGAGGATGCCTCGAGTACTGAAATTCCTAAATACGGGTTATATTGCACTTTATGAGTATATAAAAATCATTGGATGAGTGCGTTGTTATTTGTGAAGGATGTAGTGCGCACGGAGTATGAATTTGATAGGTGGTTTTAAGGCAGGGTTACCTCTTTGAGTTTTGTTGTGCTAATGGGGCACGTGTCTTTCAGTCACGACCCAAAATTTTCCACCTTTAGGATCGTGATAGCGCCTAACATTTCACTTGCTAGGCAAGCCAACTTTAAAATAATCTTAACTATTTTAAAAAAATTTAATTAAATAGAAATCAATTACTGAGAAAAAGTGCGAAAGACCATAAATACAGAATTATCAAAATACATCCCCGAATCTGGTGTCATAAGTGCACGAGCTAGTAGAATAATACAAATAAAGGACTGAATAAAATTCAAGTTGTTTGAAAGATAATACACAGCTGAGATAAAATAGAAGGGGATTTCAGAACTGCGAACGCTATGCAGTTATACCTCATGTCTCCACTAGTAGCTGTATCCGGGAAAATCTAATGTACGCAGCTGGGACCAACTCCAAAATCTGCTAAAAACGTGCAGAGTATAGTATCAGTACAACCGACCCCATGTACTAGCACGTGCCATGCCTAACCTCGACGAAGTAGTGACGAGGCTATGACAAGACACGTACGTAAACAACTTATACAAGTATATACAAATACAAAGTAACAATAATACAATAAATAACAATTTATAAATTGGGAGGGAACATGCGAAGAGGAATGATATAATACTTTCAGCAGGAGATGTATCACTTAGTAGTCAGTTAATTCATCAACAATAAAATGAGAAAATGATAATATAAAAATGGCATGGCACCACCCTTCGTACTTTGACTCTCATTTGGCACGACATGACCGTTCGTGCTTTTACTCTCATTTGGCACAACATCACCCTTCGTATTTTTACTCTCATTTGGCACAACAACACCATTCGTTCTTTTACACTCACACATGGCACGGCAACACCCTTTGTGCTTTTACACTCACAAATGGCACGACAACACCCTTCGTGCTTTTACACTCACATATGGCACGACAACACTCTTTGTGCTTTTACACTCTTCCTTACCATGACAATAATATTATGAATAATTAAAATGGCACGACATCACCCTTCATGCTTATACGCTCTTCCTTACCATGAAAATAATTATATAAATTTGGAAGCGTATTTAAATATGGGGATATACACTTATCAATCAATTCAATACCAGAATACCGACTTTACCTACCAAAATATTCAACAATAATTAAATGAATAATAATTTCATGAATAATGATCAAATAATCAATAATAAACTTAAGAAGGAATATCTTAATTAAATAGATAATTATTCACAATAAACAAGTTCCACCTGCATGCTTTGACTCAACCACAACGCATAAGTACTCGTCACCTCAAATATACGTTGTACCCGTATGTTAAATCATGTAGCAATTAGACAAATAAGTCCCACTCCCTCAAGTCAAGGTTAACCACGACACTTACCTCGCTTTGCAACCAAATTCAAGAATCCAATAAACCTTTGCCTCGCGAATTCGTGTCCGAAATCCTCAAATCTAGTCATAAACAATTCAATATACTCAATACAAATAGTAGGATTTAATTCCATATGAATTTACTAATTTTTCAGATTAAAATCCGAAATTCATCTCAAAATCAACAGTGGGGACCACCTCTTGAATCTCGAAAAAACTTATGAAATCCGAACACCCTTTCCGAGACGAGTCCAACCATACAAAAATTACTAAATTCCGATGTCAAATGGATCTTCAAATCTTAATTTTTTCAGTTTTGGAAAGTTTTACAAAACTCCTTCCAATATAAATCTTTCGCCTATATGTTTTTCAAATAGAAATCCTCAGGATATAATACTTTCAAATAAATCTCTTTCAAATCTCTTTCAAATATAAGTCCCCCACTCAAGGTTAGTCTTGATACTTACTGGGTACCGATCGTGGTGTACTCATACTACACTTTTGAATATTTTTCTGCAGAGCCAGGTATTGGAGCTATCGAACTCAGACAGAGTTAAAGTGTGATCGCAAGGATTCAAAGTAGAGCTGCTTGGTCGTCGCAGTCCCTTGAAGTCTTTTAATTTTATTGTATGTTTAATTATTAATCAAAAATTATTGAGTATTCGATCCTTGAGATCATTTCATGTATTCAGTTAGGGTTCGTGACTCAGTATTACTAGTCCTGGGAGGCTGTTATATTTGTAATTATTTCCGCTGTTGGTTTATATTTTAAAAATGGCTTGAAATGTTATAAAATCGGCTTACCTAGGCTTAGAGACAAAGTGCCATCACGACGCCTGAGGCGGGATTTTGGGTCGTGACATTTTCAGCCCATTTGGGAGGTGCAATTTAGATTTGAGCAAAGTGGGTGATTCTCGAGAAGGTCCTACTGGGTTCAAGATTTATATATAGCAATCGAGATTTTTTTCCGGATTTGTCTATGGATAGAATCTGAGATTTACGTTTAATGGTGTCGGGACATGTGATAATTCTGTTTGACTATGGATTCTACATTTCAGTATAAGAAAGGAAAGAGGAATAATTTTAAATTCACATAAGGTCATTAAGAGTGACTGTTACGGTTGTGGTATTTATGGAGGTGCTTAAGAAGAATACAATGGCTTATGGGCCTTAGGGCAGTGTGATTTTATGTTAGGATGTCTTGTAGTGAGTTTGGGAAGGATCGTACTGTTCTGACAAGGAGAAGTGTCAACTTGAGGGTAATTCAGAAGAAACTCAGAGAAACAAAAAAGAAAACTTGGTAGAAGGCTAGACCAGTATAGTAATGGTATGCTCGGTTCCTTTGGGTAATTATGATGGGGTGAGGCTCTACATATGTTTGGGTGACTTTTGTTGCTTGGTAGAGATAGGGATATTCCACTGTAATAGTTCGGTTATGTACAAATAGATTTTGAAGATTCCTTGATGGTTTCTATCATGGTTCAAACCAGATACCTTTCTACCGGTGTGGGGGCATATTGTGTATTGTGATTTCCTCTTGGAAGAAAGCAAGAGAAAGGTTTCTAATTAACCGGGTATGTAATTTGTTGGTGACTCAGAGTTGATAATGATATTCTCATGTTTTTCACATGATTGTGCATGAAAGATGTGTTAGTCATTCAAATGCTAGAATTGGGATCAGTTATGATGATTCATGTGTCCTATAAATTTGGAGACTGGGAATTCTCAGAAGCATATTGTTTCAGGGTTGCGGCCTGGTTGAGGTGAGTATTATATTTAAACTCAGTGGAGGCGTTAGTTGTGTTAATCATTTGTGATAGCTACACGCTATATGTGCGCATATATGTATGGTTTGAGCCCATGTGTGGGCGTCAAAGCAAGTATTCATACTCAGAAGAATTCCTAGGCTATGATATGCCTAGAGTTGACTTTTAGTCGTAAAGTTATAATGTTTCTCGTATTCGTACCTTTATCGAGAATTATCTAGACTACACTTGAGGTTACAAAGAGACTAATTCCCTAAATAAATTGGGTAGTTACTATTTCTGCATTAACTTGCAGATTTGAGTGGTGATAGCACACTTTGCACATGCCTACTCTATGGCATGTTATTTATACCAGTCCAGGAGCATGAGAATATTAATTTATTTATCATATACATGTGTACTTATTTGATTGCTCCTGTATCATATGCTTGAACTGGGGGCCTGTGGAAATACCATGCGAATTATATTATTGGCACGTGAGTTGTCTGTGCGGGTTCAGATATCGATACTATATCACGTGAGTTGTCCGTGTGAGTCCAGATATTGATACTATAGCAGGTGAAGTTGTCCATGCGAGTGGTGTTAATATGAGCACTAGAAGAGCTGGTTACAATTATTAAACTTGTGTGTCTTGGTTCTACTATATATAATGAGCTTATAGCATTGCAGTTGTAATGATGCTTGTTGAACTCGCAATACGGTTCTCTTCTTTGAGACATTTTCCATTTTTGGGTACATGAGTTGCGCATTTGTGGCTTGAGTTATATTGGTATGTCATGTCTGTAGGATAGTTGTGTTTAAAAACATAAGTTCGTTGGGCCTAGAATGTGTGCTATCAGAATTGATTATGGTATATTTGGAAGGATGATATCGAAAGTAGGCTTAGAAAGTGATTATGGTTCAGGTTGGGGAGAGAGAGCTCCATGACTTGTTGATCTAATAATTTGTTATGAGATTCCGCGTGTTTCTTTAAATATCAGCAGTGTACGAAGGTTTTGGAACGAGGTTTGGCTTGATATGGGGTTTAATACTATTGTTGGGTTAGTTTGGAGTAGTTACTGTGATCGAAAATGGTGATGCGAGCATGCGACTTGTGTAGTTTGTTACGTGATTATATCCGGGGTTATGGTTATGGCTTGATACAACTTGTTTAGACTCATACAGTGTGTAGATGTGAGATTCTGGTCTTGAAAAAAATTTCTTAATGTTGGAAATTGAATTCCAAGGTTTATAGGCTAAGGTTGAAGTAATGATCTTCAATTACGTGGTACTGTCAGGCATATATGGAATAGGGTGGCATGGGATCACCGCTGGGTACTTGTGTGGTAAGATGGCATAGTGATTTGATGGCTTGGAAACAACCCTTGGCACGTTCGAGGACGAGCGTATGTTTAAGTGGGGGAGAATGTAACGACCCGGCCTGTTGTTTTTAGTATTACAATTATGTTCCTCCATTTACTGCTCAATTTATGCTTTAAAGTTGTTATATGACTTGCTGGGGTAATTGGTTTGGGCCCACGGAGGTTTTGAAATGAATTGAGAAACTTAGTCTCCAAGATGGAAGCTTAAGTTGAGATAGTTGACCGGAAGTTGACTTGTGTATAAACGACCTCGGAATAGATTTTTGATGATTATAAATAGCTCTGTATGGTAATTTCATACTTAGGAGTGTGCCCGAATATTTATTTTGAGGTTCGTAGCTAAATTAGGCTTGAAATGGCGAAAATAGGAAATTTAAGTTTGGAAGTTTGACCGGGGAGTTGACATTTTGATATCAGGGTCGGAATTCGATTCTGGAAATTGGAATAGGCCCGTTATGTCATTTATGACTTGTGTGCAAAATTTGAGGTCAACGGACTTGATTTGATAGGTTTCAACGTTGAATGTAGAAGTTGACAATTCTTAGTTTCATTAGGCTTGAATTGGGGTTTGATTCGTGGTTTTAGCGTTGTTTGATTTGTTTTGAGGTTTCGACTAAGTTCGTAAGGTGTTATAAGACTTGTTGGTATGATTGAATGGGGTCCCGAGGGGTTTAGGTGTGTTTTGGATCACTAGTTGAGAAACTAGTTAAGTTAAGGATTTGGAGTTTTACCATGGTCAATATCGGGTCACGATGACCTATTTTCAGTGTTTTGAGTGTGCGATCAGGTACGTAGCATATTTTATGATTGAAACGCATATATTGTTTGTGTCCGGGAGGTTCCGAATGAGTTTTGGGTGCTAAAACAAAAATTCTTTCGTTGCTGATTTTCTAGTGTAAAATAATTACGTAAATGTCATTTTTATCTCTTAAATTTCTAGATTTCATTTAAATATTCCAAACATCATATCTCCCTTATTTTAAGGCCAAATTAGGTGATTTAAAAGCCTAACTTGACTAAAGTTTTACAAGGAGTCCATTGGGGGCATCAAAAGGGAATTTTGGGATTGTTTGGCACATGAAACGAGGCAAAATAACATAAGCATGTAATGATCCAAAGGTCCATGTTTAGTTCTAGAGATCGAAATTTGGTTTCGAAACTTCTGGAAGTTTGATAATGAATTATAGGAATGATGTGGAAAGTTTGGTCTAATTTCATCAAGTCGCTATTGGGTTTTTAGCGTGACACATGAGATACTTGTTTAACAAGAGAAATTGGTATCGCATTGAGCAAATTAGCTCTAAATTGAGTTGCGATTGAAGGATTAGGTACGTATTATTATTTATGACTCATAGGAATAAGAATCGTCAAATTTCGAGTTCGTATCATGGAGTTACTGCCTTTTTAGTGAAAATAAATATTGCTAGTGCAACAGGTTCTGGTGCGCACCTTTAGCTCATTTCAACATTTTTGGACGAAAGAACACGGCTTGGGGCAATATTTGAGCGCTAAACCGCTGAAAATATTGAGGTAATCACTTATGATCATTTCTACTCCATAATATTGAATTATTATCGAATAATCCGACTAGCTTACATGACTTTGAGGTGTATATCGGGGATTTGGACCTAGGGATTTGAAAATAAGATTAGAGAATTTGGAGGTCGAGTTGATGTCGGAATTTGGTAAAATTGGTATGGTTAGACTAGTGGTTTAATGAGCTTTTGGATTTTGTAACTTTTATCGTGTTCCGAGACATGGGCTACATGGGCGATTTTTGAGTTAAAGTTTGGATTTTATTGGAAATTAGTATTTTCTTATGGAATTAATTCCAATAATTTGCACTGACTGAATCAAATTAATTGTAGCTAGATACGGTCCTGAGTGACTGACTGTTAGTCGATGTTTATATATATACGAGATGGAATCTCCTTGGGCTAGATTGGCCATAAACAATACCGAGTGACCGAATGATTAGCGACCCGTAGTACATGAGGTCTTTCCATTGGGATGTCACATTCCTCAAATCATGCAGAATTGATCTATTTTGCTAGTACTGAGTTTAACTGTTAAACTTGACTATATTTCTGCACCATTATTTATGAACTCGACTGTACCAGCGGAGCTCATTACTACTTTCAGCCCAGAGGTTAGTCTTGTTACTTATTGAGTTGGTTGTACTCATACTACACTCTGCACCTCGTGTGCAGATCCAGGTGCTTTTAGACACGACGACTGTTAGATCCAGAGTGCTATCCGTTGGAGACTATCAAGGTAGTTATCTGACGTCCGCTCACCTTGACTCTCTCTCTTTCTATCAGTTATTGTACTATTCTATACTGTCAGACAGTGTTTTTATCAGTCATACTTTGTATTCATATTAGATGCTGATGTACTTAGTGACACCGGATTTTGGGGAGTGTTTATATCTATATTTGTGAGATTTCTTCCGCTGAATTTAAATATTATGTTTTCAAATTTAAGAGATATGGTATTTTATTGAGATAGCCAGCTTTCCTAGTATTGAGATAAGCCATCACGACAAGTGAAATTTTGGGTCGTGACATAAGTGCTCTTAACTTAATATTGGTCAAGTTATCCGAATCCATGTTTGCTTTTAACATGAAATTGTTACTTGGTCAATTCCATGTAATTGTGTAGTTGGCTAATATGGTTATATCCGTACATTTTTTCAAGTATTAGAGAAATCGAACTTTAAATCATGTTTAAACCATGCATTGAAACTGTTGGGACCCACAAAGGTCGTGTACATATTGAATTATCTGCTAAATTGTTGTTTCATGCTCACTCACGAGTTTTACTTGCATATTACACCTCGGTCTCTCTCTTGTTCATTATTGATGCATCATATTATTGTTGTTGGGCCGTTTATTATGATTTCTGAGAGCCCGAGAGACTGGAGAGGTTGATGATTGAGTGAGGACAAGGGCCTAATTGTGAGGATATTTATATGATCGGGCTGCACGCCATAACATGTTTCATTGATTTATGCCATAATTTGGCTTGTTTTAGAGCTTACGCTGAAGGATCCCCTCCGAAGTCTATACACACCCCCACTGAGCGCAGGTACCTATTGAGTGCGAGTGCTGTGTTCAGATCTTTATTTAGTATTGTTACTTACTGAGTTAGTTGTACTCATAGTACACCCTGCACTTCGTGTGCAGATCCAGGTGCTCTCGGACATAGTGGGTGTTAATTCCTTTGCATAGTTGATTTTTTCGGAGATTCCGAGGTAGCTGATGTGTTTCACAAACCTTGTCTCTCCTTCCCTATCTTCTTGTTTCAGACTATTATAGACCGTGTTTTTCAGACTTGTGATGTATAGATGCTCATGTATTTTGTGACACCCGGGTAGTTGGGAATTCTGTGTTATATTTTGGATTTTCTATCCCGTTTATGAGAATGTTTGCTATTAAATTTGTTTTAATTCATTCATGTTAAAAGTGTTGGAAATATTTGTGAGAAGTTGGCTTGCCTAGTACCACGTTAGGCTCCATCACAACAGGATATGATTTTGGGTCGGTACAAGTTGGTATCAGAGCCTAGGTTACATACACTATCATGAGAATGTTTAGTAGAGTTTTGCGGATCGATACAGAGACTATTGTACTTATCTTCGAGAGGTTGTTGAACACTTAGGAAAATGTTTACTCTCTTGTATTCTGTCGTACGTATTTGTTGATTCCGAAAACTAAATTTCTGATATTCTATTCTTCCACAGATGGTGAGGACACATACTACCGAATCAGACGGTCAGCTACTAGTGCCACTAGTTAGGGCCGCAAGAGGACGGAGCCATGGTAGAGGCCAGGGCTGAGGTAAAGGTCGAGGTGTAGCTCGTACAGCAGTGGGAGAAGCACATGTAGCA
Organism: Nicotiana tomentosiformis; assembly: GCF_000390325.3. Taxonomy (NCBI): domain Eukaryota; kingdom Viridiplantae; phylum Streptophyta; class Magnoliopsida; order Solanales; family Solanaceae; genus Nicotiana; species Nicotiana tomentosiformis. The sequence goes on along the minus strand of NC_090820.1, from coordinate 6,557,883 downwards.
CCACCAGTTGCTCTATCTCAGGAGCATATTCCAGATATAGTTGAGTCAGCGAGTCCAGCTCAGGCACCAGCTGCACCTATTGTGATTCCAGGCCTTCAAGAGGCTCTAGCACAGATATTGATAGTTTGCACTGGCCTTGCTTAGGTGGTTTTGGCTCAGGCTGCACCTGCCACTTCTCAGGACGGAGGAGGTACTCATACCTCTATTGCCCGTACTCCAAAGCAGGTAGTGTAGGGACTTCAGATACCTGGGGCACTACCAGCCCAACCAGTTGTAGCTGCTCAGGCTCAGGTTGTCCCTGTTGTGGAAAATGATGAGCTTAGGAGACTTGAGAGATTTGGGAGGCTTCCACCTCCATCATTTAGAGGTGCTGAGTCAGAAGCTACTTGGGGTTTTCTGGATAAGTGCCAGTGGATGCTTCGAACAATGGGTATTCTGGGGACCAGTGGGGTCTTGTTCACTTCTATTCCGTTTTCTGGGGCTGCCTTCAAATGGTGGTAGGCTTATGAGAGGCACAGGTCAGTCGGTGCAGTACCTTACATGGCTAGAGTTCTATGTTCTCTTTTTAGAGAACTTAATGCCGTAATATCGCTGGGAGGAGCTGCGCAGACAGATTGAGCAGCTTTGGCAGGATGGCATGTCTGTGACCCAATACGAGATGAGGTTTTCTGAGTTGGCTCGTCACACAGTTTGGTTGGTTCCCACTGATATAGAGAGCTACCTCACATATCAACTATGGTTACTTATGACTCGGGAAAGGGTATATAGTGCTACTTTTGAGGAGGTGGTTGATATTGCTCGGCAGATAGAGATGGTCTGTATCCAGGAACTAGGAGAGAGGGAGGACAAAAGGCCTCGTGGACCGTGTGGTTTCAACGGTGTTCCTTTAGTGGGTCAGGTTTACCAAGGCAGGGGTTGTCCTTACAGGTACGCTCAGACGGGTCATCCAGTTCACCGTGGTGCATTATCCAACCATGGTTAATATAGTTCTCATTAGGGGTAGCTTAGAGTTCGACCCGTTCTCCTTCAGTTTAGGGTTCATTTGCATCGGGTGCTTTTAGCAATTTTTCTGGTTCTCGGGGCCCGATTCAATCCCTACCACCACCAGTACCAGGGAGTTGCTTTGAGTGCGAGGATTTTGGGCATATGTGAAGGCAGTTTACTCGTCGTCCGGGAGGTCCAGTGCAGTAGAGGAGTCAGACTATGATTTCAGCACCAGTTACTTCGCCACCCACCCAGCCAGCTCGAGGTGAGGCTCAGCCATCTAGGGGTCGCCCAAGAGGGGAAGACCGATCAGGTGGCATTTAGGCACGATTCTATTCTTTTCCTTCCATGCCAGATGTCGTTGCTTCACATGCAGTGATCACATGTATTGTCTCAGTGTGCCACAGGGAAGCTTATATATTATTTGACCTTGGTTTCACTTATTCGTATGTATCATCGTACTTTACTCATTATCTGGATATGCCCTGTGACTCCTTAGTTTCACATATTCGTGTATCTACGCCAGTGGGTGATACTATTATTCTGGACCGTGTATATCAGTCGTGTGTGGTAGTAATTGAGGGACTAGAGACTAGAGCTGATATTTTATTGCTCAGTATGGTTGATTGCGAGAATTTCTAGATGTATTTCTTGCAGACATACGGGGAATGCCACCCAACAGAGATATTGATTTCAGTATTGACTTGGTGTCGCGCACATAACCCATTTCTATTCCTCTGTATGGTATGGCACCAACTAAATTGAAAGAATTGAAAGGGCAACTTCAGGAACTTCTTGATAAGAGGTTTATTAGGACTAGTGTGTCACCTTGGGGTTCACTGGTTTTGTTTGTGAAAAGGAAAGATGGTACTATGCGGATGAGCATCGATTACAGGCAGTTGAACAAAGTTACAATCAATAACAAGTATCCTTTGCCATGTATTGATTATTTATTTGACCATCTTTGGGGAGCGAAGGTATTATCCAAAATTGATTTGAGATATAAGTATCACCAGTTGAAAATTAGGGATTCGAATATTCTAAAGATGGCATTAAAGACTCGTTATGGCCACCATGATTTTCTCGTGATATCTTTTGGACTGACCAACGCCCCAATAGCATTTATGAACTTGATAAATAGCATATTCCAGTCGTATCTTGATTCATTTGTCGTGGCATTTATTGATGATATCCTGGTGTACTCATGTAGCCAGGAGGACCATGCACAATACTTGGGTATTGTATTATAGAGGCTGAAAGAGGAGAGACTTTATGCCAAATTCTCTAAGTGTGAGTTCTCACTTGGTTCGATGGCATTCTTGGGGCACATCGTGTCTAGTGAAGGAATTAAGGTTGATCAGAAGAAGATAGAGGCATTTCGGAGTTGGCCCAAGCCATCTTCAGCTACTGAGATTCAGAGTTTTCTCGGCTTGGCCTGTTATTATCGTCGCTCCGTGGATGTTTTTTCATCTATTGCATCGTTTTTGACTAAATTGACCCATAAATGTGCTCCATTCAGAAGGTCAGATGAGTGTGAAGATAGCTTTCAGAAGCTCAAGACTTTCTTAACCACATCTCCAGTTCTAGTTTTTTGTTCAGCTTCAGGCTTTTATACAGTGTATTGTGACACTTCTCGGATTGGTATTGGGTGTGTCTTAATGCAGGAATGTAGAGTGATTGCTTATGCTTCGCGTCAGTTAAAGTCATATGAAATGAACTACCATGTTCGTGATTTGGAGTTGGCAACTATTATTCATGCATTAAAGATTTGGAGGCATTATCTCTATGGTGTGTCTTGTGAGGTGTTTACAGATCATTGGAGTCTCCAGCACTTGTTCAAATAGAAAGATCTAAATTTGAGGCAGCGGAGATGGTTGATGCTGCTAAAGGGCTATGATATCAATATTCTGTATCATCCCGGGAAGGCCAATACGGTGGTTGATGCCTTGAGTATAAAGGCGGTGAGTATGGGTGGCCTTGCATTCATTCTTGTTGGTGAAAGGTCTCATGCGGTCGATGTTTAGGCCTTGGCCAACCAGTTCGTGAGATTAGATGTTTTAGAGCATAGTCAGATTATAGCTTGTGTGGTTTCTCGGTCTTCTTTATATGATCGTATCAGAAAGCACCATTACGATGATCTCTATTTGCTTGTCCTGAAGGACACAATTCAGCATAGTGATGCCAGAGATGTTACTATTGGGGATGATGGGGTATTGAGGATGTGGGGTTGGATTTGTATGCCAAATGTAGATGGACTGAGTGAATTGATTCTTGAAGAAGTCCATACTTCACGGTATTACATTCATCCGGGTAATGCTAAGATGTACCAGGCCTTGAGGCAGCACTATTGGTAGAGAAAAATGAAGAAAGATATAGTTGGGTTTGTAGCTCGGTGTTTAAATTGTCAACAGGTGAAGTATGAGCATTAGAGACCCGGCGGATTACTTCAGAGACTTGAAATTCATGAGTGAAAGTGGGAGCGTATTACCATGGACTTCATATTTGGGCTCCGACAGGCTTTGAGGAAGTTTGATGTTGTTTGGGTGATTGTAGATCGGTTGACCAAGTCCGTGCATTTTATGCCAGTTGGTACTACTTATTCTTAGGAGCGGTTGGCTGAGATTTATATCCGCGAGATTGTTCGCCTTCACGGTGTGCCAGTGTCCATCATTTCAGATTGGGGCACGCATTTTACAACACATTTTTGGATAGCAGTGCAGTGAGAATTGGGCACACAAGTGTAGTTGAGTACAACATTTCACCCTCAGACAGACGGACAATCCAAGTGCACTATTGATATATTGGAGGATATGCTACGTTCCTGTGTCATTGATTTTGGCGGTTCTTTGGACCAATTTCTGCCACTGGCAGAGTTTGCTTACAATAACATCTATCAATCGAGCATTTAGATGGCTCCGTATGAGGCTTTATATAAGAGACGGTGTCGGTCTCCGGTGGGTTGGTTTGAGTCGGGTGAGGCTAGGCTATTGGGCACTTATTTGGTACAGGATGCTTTGGAAAAGGTTAAATTGATTCAGGATCAACTTCGCACGGCGCAGTCTATACAGAAGAGTTATGCCGATCGGAAGGCCCGTGATGTTGCTTACATGGTTGGCGAGAAGGTTCTGCTCAATGTTTCACCCATGAAAGGTGTGTTGATGTTCGGGAAGAAGGGCAAGTTGAGTCCTAGGTATGTTGGGCCTTTTGAAATACTTAATAAGATTGGAGAGATGGCTTATGAACTTGCTTTTCCCTTTTACCTATCAGGTGTTCATCTAGTGTTTTCATGTATCTAAGCTCCAAAAGTATGTCGGGGATCCGTGTCATGTTTTGGATTTCAGCACAGTGCAGTTGGATGGTAATTTAACTTATGATGTGGAGCCAGTAGCCATTTTAGACTGGAAGGTTCGAAAGTTGAGATCAAAGAATATAGCCTCAGTGGAGGTACAATGGAGAGGTCAGCCAGTCGGAGAAGCTACTTGGAAGAATGAGCAGGAGAGGAGGAGCAAGCATCCACACCTATTTGAGACTCCAGGTATGATTCTAAGCCCGTTCGAGGACGAACGTTTGTTTAAGATAGGGAGAATGTAACAACTCGGCCGGTTGTTTTGAGTATTACAACCCCATTCTCCCATTCACTGATCAATGTATTCTTTACAGTTATTATATGAGTTGCCGGGGTAATTGGTTCGGGTCCGGTGAGATTTTGAAATGAATTGAGAAACTTAGTCTCCAACATGAAAATTTAAGTTGAAAAGGTTGACATGATGTTGATTTATGTGTAAACGACCCCGGAATAAAATTTTGATGATTCCAATAGCTATGTATGGTGATTTTGGACATAGGAGTGTGTCTGGAAAATTATTTAGAAGTCCGTACTTAAATTGGGCTTGAAATGGATAAAATAGAAATTTAAGTTTGAAAGTTTGACCGGGGAGTTGACTTTTTGATATTGGACCGGAATTCAATTCTGGAAATTTGAATAGGTATGTTATGTCATTTATGACTTGTGTGCAAACGTTGAGGTCAATCGGACTTGATTTGATAGGTTTCAGCATCGAATATAGAATTTGGAAATTCTTAGTTTCATTAAGCTTGAATTGGGGTATGATTCACGGTTTTAGCATTATTTGATGTGATTTGAGGTTTCGACTAAGTTCGTATAACGTTTTAGGACTTGTTAGTATGCTTGGTTGAGGTCCGGGGGGCCTCGGGTGTGATTCAGAGTGGTTTCAGACCATTTTCCCTGGTTTTGCAATTGCTGGAACTGGTGTCTGGTGTTGTCCTTCGCGAACGCGAGGGTCTCACGCATTCACAAAGAAGGATTTTGGGGTGATGGGATTTGCCCATCGCGAACACGATGAAAAAGGCGCAAACGAGGAACAGAGGCTGGGGAAGCCTACGTGAACGCGAGTGAGCTGACGCGAATGCGAATGCGAATGCGAATGCGAAGAGGAATGGGAGTTGGGGGCCTACCTGGCGTAAAGCCTTCGCGAACGCGTACGGCAAAGATCGGAAGGATTCGCAAACGCAACAAGGAGGTCGCGAACACGAAGGAGAAAATGCTAGCAGCACATTTTTGTGCTTCGCGAACGCGAGGCAAGGGCCGCGTTCGCAAAGAAGAGATGCATGGACAAAAACCTTAAGTATTTTTGATAAATTAGAGCTCGGGAAAAGGCAATTTTGGGAGATTTTAGGGGAAAACAATAGGGTAAGTGTTCTTAACTCAATATTGATCAAATTACCCGAATCCATGGTTGTTTTTAATATATAATTGGTGAATTAAATTGGAAAATTTAGAAAACCCTCTTTGTTTAATTTGAAGATTTAATTGATGTCGGAATTCGGTAAAATTTGTATGGTTGGACCCGTGGTTGAATGTGCGTTCATATTTTATAACTTTTGTCGGGTTCCGAGATGTGTCCCCACATGCGAATTTTGAGTTAAATTTCAGATTTTGTTGGAAAATTAGTATTTTCATATGGAATTAATTCCTATAATTTGTATTGACTGAATCAAATTAATTATGACTAGATTCGAGGCATTTGGAGATAGATTCGCGAGGCAAAGGCATATATGTGTAAGGAATTGCACGGTTTGAGGTATGTAACAATTCTAAATTTGGTCCTCAGGGTATGAAATCCTACATTTTGTGATATGTGATTGGTTTTGAGGTGACGCACATGCTAGGTGACCGACATGTGGGAATGTACCATAGAAATTTTAACTTGGTCAATTCCATAAAACTGTGTAGTTGAATAATCTGTTGATATCCGTACATTTTTCACGTATTAGAGAAATCGAACTATAAATCATGTTTAAACCATGTGTTGACATTGTTGGGACCCACATAGGTCGTGTACATGTTGAATTATCTGCTAAATTGTGGTTTCATACTCAGTCACGATTTTTACTTGCATATTACATCTTAGTCTCTCTCTTGTTCATTATTGATGCATTATATCATTGTTGTTGGGCTGCTTATCATGATTTCTGAGAGCCAGAGAGACTGGAGAGGTTGATGACTGAGTGAGGCCGAGGGCCTAATTGTGAGGATATTTATGTGATCGGGTTTTACGCCGCAATATGTTTCATTGATTTATGTCATGATTTGGCTTGTTATAGCGTTTGGTCTGAAGGATCCCCTCCGGAGTCTGTACACACCTCTAGTGAGTGGAGGTACCTATTGAGTGCGAGTGCCGAGTGCTGAATGATTGAGAGGAATGAGTGACTGTGAGGAAAGAGTGATTGTGAGGTTGGATTGAATGGGAGGACTGGGTGACTGTTTCTGTGAGAGGATGCATTGATTTCATTATTGCTGCATTTCAGCTGTCATATATCACTATTTTGAAAATTTCTGAAAAGACATTATCTTATGTTTCAGTCGAATTTGATATGAAATTACTGTTTGAGTTTTAAATGTTGAACTTGAAAGTATGCCTACCTTCTTATGTTGAAAGTTATTGTAATTGGACTTAGCTGTGAAGCTCATTACTATCTTCAGATCTTTATTTAGTATTGTTACTTACTGAGTTAGTTGTACTCATAGTACACCCTGCACTTCGTGTGCAGATCCAGGTGCTCTCGGACACAGTGGGTGTTAATTCCTTTGCATAGTTGATTTTTCCGGAGATTCCGAGGTAGCTGATGTGTTTCACAGACCTTGTCTCTCCTTCCCTATCTTCTTGTTTTAGACTATTATAGACCGTGTTTTTCAGACTTGTGATGTATAGATGCTCATGTATTTTGTGACACCCGGGTAGTTGGGAATTCTGTGTTATATTTTGGATTTTCTATCCCGTTTATGAGAATGTTTGCTATTAAATCTGTTTTAATTCATTCTTGTTAAAAGTGTTGGAAATATTTGTGAGAAGTTGGCTTGCCTAGTACCACGTTAGGCGCCATCAAGACATGTTAGGATTTTGGGTCGTGACAATTGCAAGCCTCATATTCACAGTTAACCATCCACTATATATAGATGAAAATATTTAATAAACGCTATATATATATATATATATATATATATATATATATATATATATATATATATATATAAAGTTGAGAATAGAAAAAGTGATGTGGCACTCTCTATTGCTAGAATTCCTATTTATCTATTCTCTCATTGTTTTGACCTTTTACTCTTAGTTTTCCCTTTAAAAATTCAGAAAAATAAAATTACTCTATTTATCTTTTCCTTAAATGTGTTTCATTAATTTCTTTTCTCATTATTTTGGCCACACCAAGAGATTGTAACGTATGAGTTACAATATGCTTTTAACTTAGAAACTCCATTATCTCTCTCTCTCTCTCTCTCTCTCTATATATATATATATATATATATATATATATATATATATATATATATATATATATATATATATATATAAATATAATCCTCTCTGTGAAAATAGTTAGTGACAATTGATCCTTAGTTGATAGACGGAGGTGGAATTAGGTGGATTCACGTGGTGGTCATACGCGGTAGAGAAGGCGGAGAAGAACATAAGGTGGTGGCTTGATTTTGCTTTTTTTACTTTTTTTTCTTTTCCAAATATAAGGGTAATGAATCCTTGAGCTTCTAAAGTGTTTATGTGTCATGAGAGTTTAGTTTTATTCTTTACTGGCTACTGCTATCTCTTTTTCTTTTAAAAGGAAGTCTGTCATTATTAGGGTTTGTGTATCATGGTTTTTCTTACCAAGAGTACCTTTAATCTTCTTCTAAATCTGAGCGCAGACCGTAACTAATACGACAAATTTATTTTATCGTGTATGTTTGTTTGGTTCTTTCTTTGGACCCAATCATTTGATCATTTTGTCATTGTTTTCTTCTCATAATGCATAAATTCCATATTGTAGTGTTAATACAATATTTATTCTGAAACCATGATTAACACCCACACACACACACACATATATATATATATATATATATATATATATATATATATATAAAATACGGGGGGAGCTCTAAAACGGTGAATCTTAAGCTACATGGAAATTACATGGACTAGCTTTAGACACCCCACATGGAAGACAGGGTGGATCTTTAGCTTGGAAAGAAACTGAAGTCTTTAGGCAACTTGTCCTACTTTCTCTATGATGAGGAATGTCCCCTCATACTTGCGGCTGACACCCTTACTAGAAAAGAAGGAAAGATTTTTTGCAATAATGGATTTTTTTTATCATCCTTCCGCTTGGAAATTCAGTTTCATGATTGAGTTTTCCATTTCTTCTACAGATGTTTGGGGTCTAGCCCTCATAGAAAATTTCCTATGAGATCACATTCCACCGGTTTTTTAAGATTGGAGGGCTCCCTCTAGTGCTAAATAAAAAAGATCTTTGAGCAAGGGCTAGCTTTTCAACAGGCAAAGAAAGGCCTCACCAAACACTCCATGCCCAAAGGAAGAAGCAAATGAGCAATCGATCGATGAGGAAATGAATAGTGATGCAAGTCTTCATCAAAGCTCACACGCTAAGTTTGGAACCCTTACCCTTTCCGGCAAAAACCAAAGCATCAAAGACATTTGCCACCTAGTAAAAAGTCGACAGTCGATGAAGAAAACTGCTTCAATTATGGACATCCCAGTGCCCCCCCCCCCCCCACATCAGGTTTTTGAGAAAGAAAAAATAAGAATTGTTTTTAACTGCCTATCGGCCATCTTCTATGTTCTAGGTCCTTTCCTCACTGAGGACCATGGGCCAATAACTTCAGAACCGGTTCTATGGAAGCACGTTCCTCCTTTCCATGCCTTCCTCCATGGTCTTTGGTTCGTATAGTAGTACATTTGAGAACTGGTTCAAACTATCACATAGGTTGTCCCCAGTACAAAAGGTCAATTCAATGCTCAAGTTAGGGGGGGGGTCAATTTTTCTATTGATCGAGAAAGCTTGGGCAGGACCCCAACCATTAGCACATTCTAAGATTCAGATGACTAATTGGTTGGGAATCATGAACTATCACGTCTTGACTGTCAGTACAGAATCTCGCTCTTCCTATTTTTATTCTTTCCATTTATTAGTAAGTAGTCAGGGAGCTAGACGAAGATCGATGAGTTGTCTGCTTTGTGATTTGCAAACGGGTTTACCGTCATCCCTGAACAATTTGGTTAGAGTTTTAGAGGGAGAAATAATCTTCTCATGATGCGTTGAAAGTAGGGGAAGAGTCTGATTCAAAAGTGTCTAGGATAGATCACATCGAACTGAAGCACTTAAGAAAGAAGCTGATAAATTTTGGTTAATTTGATACTTATTCTGACACGGTTTATAAGTTCACAAACACAGACATAACCCGGTAATGCCCTATTTTCTTTCATACGCTCGTCCCTCAGAAATACAGGGGGTAAATAACTTTTGTAATGAAGGATCTAGACTTAGATGGGACCAAGCAGAGACAATTCTATACGAATAAGATCGACCCACTTAGAAAAATACCTGAACGAGAAGGGATCAGTGTTGTCAACTATGCTCGTAATCAGAATGGTTATACCATGGAAAGATTGGGGACCATCTTTCAAAAATGAACCCCGACACATTTCGTGCGTGGCCGAACTCATAGATCTTGATGTATGCCTTTCTTTTACTTAGACTACAAAAATGCATTGTTCGAGATCCCTACGGAGCGGTATTAAAATTAAGACTACAATCATACAGATTCGACACATGCTTTAATATTGGGCCAGTCCTTGAATAGTTCAAAATGATGTGGTGGCCAAGATATGGACTGCTTAAATAAAGGATGCCTCTCATGAATTTAGTCCATTATGGTTTCCTTTACCATTCCAGACTACTAAATTCAGTTCTAGCAGTTGCCATCTCACGAAATTGGACCATTCACCAACTTGACGTGAAAAATGCCTTCCTCCATGGTCTTTGACTTTAAGAGGTATATATACAACAACCTCCTGGAGTTGTTGATCCTTCTAAGCCTACTCGTCTCTGTCTCTTTCATAAGGCCATTGTTGGTTTTTGTTAATCATAATTGGCATGCTTTCAACGGTTCAGTACCTATCTTCTCCAAAGTGGATTTCGTGAGAGTGTTGCGGATACCTCCATCTATCTTTCTTCACCATTCTTCTGTTGGTTGTATTGCGCTTTTACTTTATGTTGACGACATCATCTTAACTGGTGATAACGGATCTCTTCTCACCCAATTTATTCACCATCTCAGTAAATATTTTGCCATGTAGGACTTGGGTTATCTCAATGACTTTCTTCGCATTGAAGCTCAGCGTGACTCCTATGGCCTTCTTCTGTCACAAACCAAATATGCTTTAGATTAATTTTGAATTGAGCTTTGGTACTGAGGATGACCTATGAGATGGTTTGAACCGATTCTCAAACCTACTACTATACCAACAGTCTTCTTCGGCTAAAGCTGGAAAATCCAACTCTTGTTTTGTTAAAAAGAGATCTTGCATCAAGGGCTATCGACCCGACAGTTCTTCATTGGTCCATTTAGTGGATACTCCCCCAAAACACAAGATCATATTGAATAGTAACTTTGAGGAAGATAGCATTGGGACATGCTATTACCTATGTATGGTGACGGGTGTCATGCCAGAGTCTGTCTGGGTGGGCTGAAGCTAAAGCAGGAGAAGAGAGTTAGCTTTCTGCTGAGTGAGTCCAAACAGGAGCAAATGCACACTAGATCAGAGCAAGTTTAGCTGGCCCAATAGCGCAGACACCTACTAGGATGAGGCATAGCAGGAATGGAACCCACATCTTGTTAAGCTGCTCCAGCAAGCACCCCTTTCGGAAGCTCAATTTGTAGGATCGGGGAGAACACTCGCAGGCGTACAAGAGTTTTGAGAGAGCGCAAAACTCTAACTTGAGTAAGTGCTAGCCAGGCAAAAGGGTTAGCCTGAAGTGGTGATATATCCAAAGGGGGAATGTGTAACAGTTAGATTCAGCACGCTCTTAGAATAGTAGTGGAAATCCAAATGCCTATCCCAACACGGAGAGATTATCCACTGCATCTACATAAGGAATAGTCTAGTCCAATATTTCTTGTCCTTAAAATATCATATATGCACTTCTCTTTTATGTCTACCGAAGGAACATGAGGAACAAAAATTGACTTTTATGTTGAAATCTTTCCCGTTGGAAGTCTGGGGGCACCTTGCACATCTTGGAAAAATCATACTTTGTATCTGAAGTTATTGTCACATGGTCCTCAATGAGGAAAGGACCAAGAACAGAGAAGAGGGCCGATGGAAAGTTAAAAGCAATTCTTATTTCTTGTTTCTCGAAAACCTAATGTGAGGGGACCCACTAGGATGTCCATAATTGAAGCATATGTTTACATCGGCTATCGGTTTTTTACTAGGTAGCCGATGTCGTTGATGCTTTGGTTTTCATGAGAAAGCGCAAGGTCTCCAAACTTACCGTGTGAGCTTTGATGAAGACCGATGGAACGAGAAGGGATCACTACTGTCAACTATGCACGTTATCAAAATGGTTATACCATGGAAATATTGGGGACCATCTTTCAAAAATGAACCCGAACGCATTTCTTGCATGGCCGAACCCATAAATCTTGATGTATGCCAATCTTTTACTTGGACTAAAAAAATGCATTCTTCGAGATCCCCATGGAGCGGTATTCAAATTACGAATATAATCATACAGAATCGATACATGCTTCAATACTGGAACAATCCTTGAATAGTTCAAAATGATGTGGTGGCCAAGATATGGACCGCTTAAAGAAATGATGCATCTCATCAATATAGTCCATTATGTTTTCTTTACCATTTCGGACTACTAATTCAGTTCTAGCAACTGCCATCTCACGAAATTGGCCCATTCACCAACTTGACGTGAAAACTTCCTTCCTCTATGGTCTTTGATTTTAACAGGTATACATGCAACAACCTCCTGGATTTGTTGATCCTTCTAAGCCTACTCATCTTTGTCATTTTCATAAGGACATTGTTGGTATTCGTCAAGCACAACTGGCATGCTTTCAATGGTTCAGTGCCTATCTTCTCCAAAGTGGCTTTCGTTAGAGTGTTGTGGATACCTCCATCTATCGTTCTCCACCATTCCTCTACTGGTTGTATTTTCAATTTTCTTTATGTTGACAACATCATCTTAACTGGTGACAACGAATCTCTTCTCACTCAATTTATACACCGTCTTAGTAAATATTTTTCCATGAAGGACTTGGGTTATCTCAATGACTTTCATGGCATTGAAGCTCAGCGTGACTCCTCTGGCCTTCTTCTGTCACACTCAGATATGATTTAGATTCATTCCGAATTGACCTTTTGTATTGAGGACGACCTATGAGATAGTTTGAACCGGTTCTCAAACCTACTACTATACGAACAGTCTTCTTCGGCTAAGACTGGCAAATCTAACTCTTGTTTGTTAAAAAACAATCTCGCATCAATGGCTATCGACCCAAAAATGCTCCATTGGTCCATTTAGTGCTCCAGAGTACTGTTGGTGCTCTCCAATATATCACTCACTCGACCAGACCTCCACTATGTTGTTAATCATGCCTTCCAGTTTATGGCCAATCCCATCACTATTTATGATTAGTGTCTTAAACGCATTTTACGGTATTTGAAAGGCACTCTCCATTATATTATGGTCTTAGACTTCCTCATCGCCCTATCTCAACACTTTTTTTGTTACTCTTATGAGGGGTTGATTGTCCAACAATTTGTCATTCAACCACTGGATTATACATTTACTTTGGTGACAATCTAATTTCTTGGGGCTCTAAAAATAAACCAACAGTTGCCTACGCTAGTGCAGAAGCTGAATACAAAGCGTTAGCTATCACTACTTCTGAAATTTGATGGCTCACCTACTTGCTAAAGGATTTACATGTTCCAATTCCTCACCCATTCCTTCTCTTTTGTGACAACTCTCCATACTCTGCTTCCACCTTATTCCTTTCAAGGTTGCACCTTGTCGTAAGTTCTCGCCGTCTCCATTGCGTGCTTCTTCAATATCTCCTCAGGAAGAAGCAAGAGGATGCAGCAAACTAGAAGATTAAGATGGCACTGCACCTAGCCTAGCTTTTACTTTCTTTAAAATCAAAATTTTCTACTGCTCGAATAATGTGTTCCTACAACAATAGTAGTTGAAGAAAGGGCTAAAAGTGGGCTCGGGGAAGGAAGAAAAAGAATTTCGAAATACCGAAAAGGAGGAATAATCCCTTTTCGATCTTTTTGTATCTGTAGTGGAATAAGCCTTGGCATCAACATCGGCATAACTATCTACATCCGAAACATCAGAATCTTCGCCAGCAGACGAATCCGTAGAAAGAGCTGCTACTTAATAATTTGTCGAACCAACAAACTTTTACAAAAAGGTGCAAACTAGGGTGATCGTAGATCAAGGGAAGGTTTAGAATCCTATATGATAATATAGGTAAGCAAAAGTGACTAAAGTCTACCAAGACTTTAGAGGCTACTCATAATTACTGAAACACCACCTAGAACGCAATACGTCGTCAATGAAGTCATTCAGTCAAGCCTGATGTTCGACCACACCCTTAACACTAATCTAGAAGCATTGATACACGAAACCTGGAAGCTTCGGCAATAGGATCCAGACCCTTTCTGATAAGTTAGAAAAGCATTTGATTGTAAAGTGGAAGCTAAATGATATAGGGCTACCACCCCCTAAATAAAGACCTAGATACAGTGTCGAAGAAAAGGCAGGGTGTTTCGTTTGGAAAAATAACCAACTCGTAAAGGTTGATCTGTGACGTTGCATAGCTCTTTAGAAAGGCAGTAAGAACAAGATTCCATAGAGGAACGCCAAAAAAAAACAAAAGCCAGCCAGCTCCAGCAGAGTCAAAGTCAAATAAGAAGGGTCTTGAGCCTGGTACTCCTTCTTCAAGCTATCACGCCCATCCAAGCCTATTGCTTCTGTAATAGCAAAAAGAATAGACTGACTGGTACTACTACTTTCACTACTACTGCTAGGGGCTCTTCCACTATGATTCGTTCCTTCACTTCAGGGAAGGTTGAAAGTGAAGCCGAACCAAGGAGAATTAAGTTAGTTGCGTATTCCCGGGCTACAGATCATGCCACTATGCTTGATACATGCAATTGCTTTCCTTGGCACTATATTTAGTGACTTGTCTCCGCTCGCCCTCGATCAAACTATCAATTGAATAAGAGAAGAAAGCTTAAGATCCACCGTTTTTGAGCTCCCCCCTTTTTCCTCAATTCGTAGATAAAGAATTAGATTCTTATCCATGGCAAGTGGCATCATATAATAATATAACGGATTCTTTGAGGAGCTTTTTCTCTAACCTCTTTCATGAAATACATGTACCGAAGTTGACTGTCAAAATCCATTGTGACTCTAGAAGTGATAAAGGGAGCTACGCTTTGTCATTTTCGGTATGTTAAGTCTACTAGCTTGCTGGTAGGTGTCAGCGGTAGGTAACATTTTATATGTGTTCCAGAGCATCATAGGCTTTCAAAACAAATCTTGTGAAATCTGTGAAACTTAAGTATGGAGGTGGAAATCGTCCCGCTCGCACGTGCGACTACAAAGATCTGATCCCTGCTGGAACTCGAATAATCCCAATAGTTGTTGTGATAAAACATTACTTTTCTTCCCCTCCAACTGTGAGTCTGGACTATCGCTGCAAAGTTGAGTGAACTTTATCGTAAGTCTCTTATTGCAACTCAACACTTCTCCAAAATCGCTGAATGCCGAGTTTGAATTCCTCCTTTCTAGTTACTACCCTGTGGGTTCGTTCACTTCAAATGAGAAAATATCCCTTCCAATGTATTATAACATCCCACAGCTTCGGCAAGATCTCTTAGCCCCGTGCATTTTTGGGGCAAGAGCGCTCGATCAGTGAGCTATTACGCACTCTTTCAAGGGTGGCTGCTTCTAAGCAATCCTCCTGGATGTCTCTGCACCCCTACCTCCTTTATCACTAAGCGGTCATCTAGGGGCCTTAGCTGGTAATCCGGGATCTTTCCCTCTCGACGATGAAGCTTATCCCCTATCGTCTCACTAGCCGACCTTGCCCCCCCTCTTATTTTGAGGTCATATCTAGTATTCAGAGTTTGCCTCGATTTGGTACCACTCTCGCGACCCACACCGAAATACTGCTTTACCTCTAAATGTCCAGTCAACTTTTGTGCCTCAATGCATTTTAGGGAGAACCAGCTAGCTTTGGGTACGAGTGGCATTCCACCCCTAACCACAACTCACCCGCTGATTCATCAACATTAGTCGGTCGGACCTCCACTTAGTTTCACCCAATCTTCATCCTGGTCATGGATAGATCACCGAGGTTCGGGTAGACTCGCTTTCGCGGTCAGAGCCAAAGCTAGTGATGCTTTAGTCTACTGGACTTTCGGGTTGCTTCACCTAGCTACACGACGCTTGTATTACTCTTCCACAACCCTGTTTTCAGGGTTTAGGCAGCTCCCATTTCTCTCGCCGCTATAACTAGAATCTCTTTTGCTTTCTTTTCCTCTGGCTACTAAGACCTTTCAGTTCACTTGGTTCTCTCTTTCTTGCCCATGGATTCAGTAGCAGTTCGAAAGGTTTCCCTATTCGGGAATCTCTGGATCTATGGGGATTTTTAACTCCCCGAAGCATTTCGTCGATTACTACATTCTTCCACCTCTCTGGGTGCCTAGTTATCCACCCTAAGCCTTTCCTCCTCTGAACCTCGCCCTCTCGTCATGCTTGCCAACAACCCCTTCCTATCCCCCGATCACTCAGTGGAAGAAGAGGAATCAGGTCATGCAGTCGGAAATTTAATCCTTTCTCCCACTGTCAGTCCTTGGGGTTGATCTCTAGGTTCTGATTCTGCCTCATCTGATAATAGAAGTACCTCCGTAAGGACTCCATCTCAACATCAATTCGCATTTTATGGCTATTTTACTTGAATATTTTCATTAACGCCTTCCTCTTGTAGACAAACAGAAAGCAGAAAGAGAGCCCGAGGTGCTGACCCGCAGCGAGGCAGGCCTGTCTATCCCGATCGGGATGATAAGGACTTGTCCTTCCTTGAATTAACACTTGAGTGAAGCATAAAGCCGGGGGAAATCTCAATAAAAAGAGTCTAGATTTACTTCACCAGAGTAGTGTCGCATAAAAAACGGCTCTTTCCCTTCGCTATAAGCTATGTTCCCAAGTTGGGGAGTACAGGTCCCAGGTCTTTCCTTTCATCTATGGCAGGAAGTCCCTCCAGTTTTTCTGGTTAACGGGGATACCTATTCAAATATGAATTAATTGTCTTTGGGGTCTTCTAATGGCAGGCATGTGCCTCCTCTATTCCTACTTTGGGGTACCTCTTCATCTAGTATCAGACAATTCTATTGATTTGTTCTCGGTGCAAAACAAAGGTTTGGAACCCTAGAACATTTTCTCGTGAACTAGGTTCAGTCAAATAAATAGATGGATTGACCTTTCCTGTCCTGGAAGCTGATCCCCGTTGCCCAAAACCAACAAAGGTTCTAAGAGTCAAGTAAATGCTAGGACATCTTTCCGGTAACTCCGATTAACTTATCTTATTGAGCCTCTCTCCTAGGGTTGGTTTTCTCTTCTGATCCTAAATCATTCAACAACCTGAGTGTTCTAGCTCTCTTGTTCTTGGCTGCTAGATGAGGAGATGGAAAGAGAGATAATAAATCCTCCCCCTAGGATGGTTCTATTTGGAAATTACATGGACTAGCTTTAGACACCCCACATGGAAGACAGGGTGGATCTTTAGCTTGGAAAGAAACTGAAGTCTTTAGGCAACTTGTCCTACTTTCTCTATGATGAGGAATGTCCCCTCATACTTGCGGCTGACACCCTTACTAGAAAAGAAGGAAAGATTTTTTGCAATAATGGATTTTTTTTATCATCCTTCCGCTTGGAAATTCAGTTTCATGATTGAGTTTTCCATTTCTTCTACAGATGTTTGGGGTCTAGCCCTCATAGAAAATTTCCTATGAGATCACATTCCACCGGTTTTTTAAGATTGGAGGGCTCCCTCTAGTGCTAAATAAAAAAGATCTTTGAGCAAGGGCAAGCTTTTCAACAGGCGAAGAAAGGCCTCACAAAACACTTCATGCCCAAAGGAAGAAGCAAATGAGCAATCGAGCCACGAGGAAACGAAGAGTGATGCAAGTCTGTATCAAATCTCACAAGCTAAGTTTGGAACCCTTACCCTTTTCTGCGGAAACCAAAGCAACAAAGACATCGTCCACCTAGTGAAACATCGACAGTCGATGAAGAAAAATGCTTCAATTATGGACATCCCATAGGGCCCCCTAACATCAGGTGTTTGAGAAAGAAGAAATCAGAATTGCTTTTAACTTCCTATCGGCCCTTTTCTCTGTTCTAGGTCCTTTCCTCACTGAGGACCATGGGAAAATAACTTCAGATATAAAGCGTGATTTTCCAAGATGTTCAAGGTGTCCCCCCAGCCTTCCAACGGGAAAGACTTCAACATAAAATTTAACTTTCGTTCTTTTTGTTCCCACGACAGACGTATGCTCGGTTGAAGGTGGATATTTTAAGGAAAAGAAATATTAGACTAGACTATTCCTTATGTAGATGTAGTGGATAAGCTCTCCGTGTTAGGATAGGCGTTCGGATTACCACAGCTATTCTAAGAGCGTGCTGAATTCAACCGTTGCACGTTCCCCCTTTGGCTAAACCACCACTTCTGGCTAACCCTTTTTCATGGCCGTCACTTACTCAAGTTAGAGTTTTGTGCTCTCTCAAAATGCCTGCCCGCCTGCAAGTATTCTCCCTGGTCCTACAAATTGAGCTTCCGAAAGGGGCGCTTGCTGGATCAGCTCAACGAGATTCGAGTTCAATTCCCACTATGCCTCATCCTAGTAGGTGTTTGCGCCATTGGGCCAACTAAAATTGCTCTGATCTAGTGTGTGTCCTCTCCAATATATCAGAATGGCTATACCCTATTTTTAAGGATATTTGGCTGGTTGTCCAACAATTCATCGCTCAATCACTGAATTCTGCATTTACTTTGGTGACAATATAATTTCTTGGGGTTCTAAAAAGAAACCAACAATTTCCTGTGCTAGTGCAGAAGCTGAATACAAAGCATTAGCTATCACTGCTTCTGAAATTTGATGGCTCTCCTACTTGCTAAAGGATTTACATGTGTCAATTTCTCACCCATTCCTTCTCTTTTGTGACAAATCTTCATACTCTGCTTCCACCTTATTACTTTAAAGGTTGCACTTTATCGTAAGTTCACGCGGTCTCCATTGCGTGCTTCTTCAGTATCTCCTCAGGAAGCAGCAAGAGGACGCGGAAAACTAGAAGATTAAGATGGCACCTCAACTAGCCTAAATTTTACTTTCTTTCAAATCAGAATGTTTTCCTGCTTGAAGAATGTGTTCCTACCACAATAGTAGTTGAAGAAAGGGCTAAAGGTGGGCTCGGGGAAGGAAGAACATGAATTTCAAATCCCAAAAAGGAGGAATAATCCCTTTTATTTCTTTTTGTATCCGTAGTGGAATAAGACTTATCATCAGCATCAACATAACTATCTCCATCCGATACATGATAATCCTCATCAGCAAACGAATCCATAAAAAGAGATGCCACTTAATAATTTGTCGAACCAACAAACTTTTACAAAAATATGCAAACTAGGGTGATCGTAGATCAAGGGAAGGATTAGAATATTATGGGAAAAGATAGGTAAGCAAAAGTGACTAAAGGCTACCAAGACTTTAGAGGCAATTCATAATTACTGAAACACCACCTAGAACGAAATACGTCGTCAATGAAGTCGGTCAGTCAAGCCTAATCTTCGACCACACCCTTAACACTAATCTAGAAGCATTGATACACGAAAAACAGAATTATGAGATTCGGCAACAGGATCCAGACCCCTTTCGAGAAGCTAGAAAAGTATTTGATGGTAAAGTGGAAGCTAAAGGATATAAGGCTACCACCCTCTAAATAAAAATCAAGATACAGAGTAGAACTAAAAGAAGGGTGTTGCGTTTTGTAAATATGTTGCGTTTTGTAAATAAACAACTCGGACAGCTTGATATGTGACGTCGTATTGCTCTTTAGGAAGGCAGTAAGAACTAGATTCCATAGAGAAGTGCCATCAAAACAGAAGCCAGCAAGTTCCAAAAGAGTCAAAGTCAAATAAGAAGGGCCTTGAGCCCGGTACTCCTTCTTCAAGCTATCATGCACATCCAAGCCTATTGCTTCTGTAACAGCAAAAGGAATAGACTAACCGCTACTACTACTTTCACTACTACAACTAGAGGCTCTTTCACTCAGATTCTTTCCTTCGCTTTAGGGAAGGTTGAAAGTGAAGCCGAAAGAAGGAGAGTTAAGTTAATTGCTCATTCCCCGACTACAGTTCATGCCATTATGCTTGATACATGCAATTTCTTTCCTTAGCACTCTACTTAGTGACTTGTCCCTGCTCTCCCTAGATCACATTATCAATTGAATAGGAGAAGAAAGCTCAAGATTCACTGTTTTTGAGATCCCATTTTTTCCTCAATTCGTAGATAGAGAATCAGAATCTTATTCATGGCAAGTGGCATCGTATAATAATATAACGGATGCTTTTAGGATCTTTATCTCTAACCTCTTTCATTAAATTACATGTCCCGAAGTTGACTGTCGAAATTCATTGTAACTCTGGAGGTGATAAGGGGAGCTACGCTTTGTCATTTCCGGTATGTTATGTCTGTAGTTAACTTTATGTATGTGTTCCAGAGTATCATAGACATTCAAAACAAATCTTGCGGATTCTGTGAAACTTAAGTATGGAGGTGGGAATCGTCCCGCTCGCACATGTGGCTGCAAAGATCCGATCCCCGCTGGAACTCGAACAATCCCAATAGTTGTTGCGACAAAGCATCACTTTTCTTCCCCTCCAACCGTGAGTCTGGACTGTCGCTGCAAAGTTGAGTGAACTTTATCGTAAGTCTCGTAGTATAACTCAACTCTTCTCCGAATGGCTGAATGTTGGGTTTGAATCCCTCCCTTCTAGTTACCGCTCTGTGGGTTCCTTCACTTCGAAACAGAAAATATCCATGCTGATGTATTTTGACATCCCACAGCTTCGGCAGGATCGCTTAGCCCCATTCATCTTTGACGCAAGAGCCCTCGATCAGTGAGCTATTACACATTCTTTCAAGGGTGGCTGCTTATAGGAAAACCTCCTGGCTGTTTTTGTACCCCTACCTCCTTTATCACTGAGTGGTCATTTAGGGGCCTTAGCTGGTGATCCGGGTTCTTTGCCTCTTGACGATGAAGCTTATCCCTCATCGTCTCACTAACAGACATTTACCCCCTCTTATTTTGAGGTCATATCTATTATTCAAAGTTTGCCTCGATTTGGTACCACTCTCGCAGCCCGCACCGAAAACGTGCTTTGCCCCTAGATGTTCAGTCAATTATTGCGCCTCAATGCATTTTGGGGAGAACCATCTAGCTCTGACTGCTACTGGCATTTCACCCCTAACCACAACTCACCTGATGATTCTTCAACATCAGTCGGTCGGACCTCCACTTAGTTTCACCCAATCTTCATAATGGTCATGTATAGATCACCCAGGTTCGGGTCCATAAGCAGTGACAATTGCCCTATGAAGACTCGCTTTCGCTACCGCTCTGGTGGGTTTCCGTACCCAAGCCACTGCCTATGAGTCTCCGGCTCATTCTTTAACAGGCACGCGGTCAGAGCCTAAGCTAGTGATGCATTCGGCTACTGGACTTTCGCGATGTAGGATGCAGCATTCGGGCTGCTTCGCCTAGCTGCACAACGCTTATATTGCTCTCCCACAACGCCGTTTGCACGGTTTAGGCTGCTCCCATTTTGTCCGCCGCTACTACGGGAATCGCTTTTGCTTTCTTTTACTCTGGCTACTAAGATCTTTCGGTTTGTCTGGTTCTCTCTTTCCTGCCCATTGATTCAATAGCAGTTTGAAAGGTTGCCCTATTTGGGAATCTCCAGATCTAGGCTGATTTTCATCTCCCCGAAGCATTTCGTCGATTACTATGCCCTTCCTTCTCTATGGGTGCCTAGGTATCCACCCTAAGCCTTTCCTCCTTTGAACTTCGCCCTCTCGTCATGCTTGCCGACAACCCAATCAGTGTTTTAAACGGCACGTTCTATGGAAGAAAGGATAGGTCGAAAGGAAGAAGGCATACAAAGAAGGAAATATATATATATATATCATAATGTATTGCCTAACCGATATAATTAAGATTTAGCTATAGCTAATTTCTTCATCATTAGTTAAAAGTTATCAGAATAATTACATCTCTTTTTTTCTATTTCTTGATGTTATATATCTATAACTCCGATTGATAAAATCATTCCTTAAATGAGGACAAAATTAATTCAATTGGGCAATTCTAACAGTAGAGTAATTAGAAGAAAACAATCAATTAGAAGTACACCTATCTCTTTGATTAGCAATAGTATTCATCTTCTATATTTTTCAAATGTCTCAAATATAGTTACAAATAAATACCACTTACAAAATTATATATGTATAGTAATTATAAATTCCGTCTACATATATGTATAATAATTATCATAGCTCTTTAATTATAAATAATATTTACATCTAAATACAATCATAATAAATTTTAATTATTTACAATGTTTTATTATGAGCAACCAAAAGGTTAGAGGACTTATGTAACACATTTGTTTTCTCCCTAAATTAAGCGTTGGCTTATCTTTCTCAATTGAGAGGACTTTACCTCAAGAACTTTATTGTCGTAATTCGACAAAAAGGTATATAATTGTTTTATCTTGGATTAATTTTCTGTTTTATATTCACATATATTTTCTTTCATATACATTTGGTTTTTCTTTTTTTCCCTGTGAATGTCTTACACTGTATATTTGTTTCTAAATTTAATTTCTTATTTCTTCGGTATTAGATACTTTTTTACAAACAAAAAAATTAACATGCGCGAAGCTCGGTCAAACTAACTAGTTCCTATATACAATAAAGAACAAGATGGAAAAAGTCCAACACCGAACCCGCTCCCGGTACTCTAGCTCCGCCCTTACCCGGATAGAAGAGCTTGCAGAGATTGCAAATGTGTCCAGCATCAATTACTGTGAAAATTTGTAGTTCAAAAGAGTGAAAATTTGAAAAAATACTACAATTTTCAACAAGAAAAGAAAAAGAAGATAAACTTGATATTTGTTGACTCATTTGGTGTTGTTTTTGACGATTAACAAATGCAATATGCTTGTTAAAAAAAAAATATTCGAGTAATTTGTTTGTGAATGGTTTTGGGGAAATAATCTTACTTGTGGACCAAGCAATTAGAGTCCTAAAAGGTTTTGGTTTATTATACGGAAATATTTTAGCCAAAGCAATTTAGGAAAAATAACTTGTGTTTTATGAAAATTATTTATTTATGTGACTGCAAAAGATAAAAAAGAAGTTTCTTGCGCCACCCAAGCAGTATTAGAATTTGGTTAAAACTTCAAACACCTAGACTCATAATCTCGTCTCAAATATGGAGAATTCTTATCTACACAAATTCCAAGCGTCTATGTCTATCCCTGAATATGTGAACAAATACGGAGATTTAGAGAGTAGCGAACATATTTGGGATGAACTCGTGACCTTATCTGGTAAATTTTGAAGTATTTGTTTTGGTTATGTTTTTTTTTAAAAACATTACATCTTATTAATGTCTTTTGTGTAGGAAGAATAACGAACAAACGTGCGATTTCTACAAAGCTATTTTTCTATGATTTACATGATGAAGGTGCCAACGTTCTAGTTAAGGCAAGTGTAAAAGATTCTGAGTTGTATGAAGAGGAATTTATTAAATTTCATTCTAGTGTGAAGCATGGAGATATCGTCGGAATTATTGGGTTTCCTGGAAAGAGTAAAAGAGGAGAGCTGTGTATATTTTCCAAATCATTCTTCGTGTTATCTCGTTGTTCATCATATGGTTCATTGCCACCGCAGAACGGTGCCCCCAAATGGATGCAACTAAGGTTAGTGAATTTTGTTTTGTCCCATAAATCTACAATTTATCTTAAAGCTTGAACCCATAAAATTTAAATCTTAAATCTACCTTTACGTTTTTGCATGTAACATCGACAAAATGTTTAATGTTATTTTCCAGATTGTTGATACCTCTTTTTTTTTTAAAGAGAAATAAAACCCACCTTGTTGGTGATGTTAGGCCTAGAGGCAAATCTAGCCTTATTATTACATCGGGTTCAACTAAATCTATAACTTTCGATGTGGAATATAAATTTAATGGCCTCGTGTAGTCCTGCAATGTCTCTTACAGCTTGTTTGGATGGTTGTTATGCATCATTTCATAATGTATCGTATAGTATTGTACTGTATCGTTTTGATATATACAATGTTTGGATAGATTGACACTTTTCGTCATTGCGTAAAGACGGATTTAAACGATACAATACAATAAAATTTAATTAACAATCAAAACAAACATTGTATTTAAAATAACAATATCATACAACAGGTAACAACCATCCAAACTTAAAGTATGATATCTTTCTAATCTAATGGTTCTCGTGGTTTAATAGGTGGTTTTGGGAGATGATAAAGATGCTTCAGCTGTTTTGGACCAATAAATGTTTTGGCTTTCAATCCTGATGGGAAAAGGTAACGTCTGATCATTCCATGTTCTTGCATCTTATATGTAAATGCACTCACGCACTTATGCCATTATTGAAATTGAACTTCGTTACAGTGTGCGGGATCACGAGTTTTAGATTCTAATGCAATGATTAATGAACAAAAAGGTGGACTTAGCAGAGGAAAAAAAACAAACGCGATTTCTTTCCTTCTACCTAAGCCATGGCCGACACAGTTACCCGGTGCCTGTACTGGTAGGAGGTAGCAGGTACTCCATAAAATAATCAAAGTGCACGAAACCTAACCCTTACACCACGTGAACTTATTTTAGGAGAACTCAAATAGAAAACTAAGGCAACCTTTTTTGTACAGAGTGAAATTAGTGTGATATGTCCTTAATGATACTCTATATTTGTCTCCAAGTTTTTGGACCACATAGTAAGTTTTGGATCCTTTCAACTAAATGGTGAGAAGAGGAAACAAAGACATTTTTTTTTAAAATAAAACACATACGAATAGTCATTACAACATGTGACTAGTCTAAGCTAACATAGTGCCTATCCAGTCTCTTTCAAAAGGAAAACAAAGACATCATTGTTGAGTTATGTGAAGTTTTACATATTTATTGTGTAATTGTTCATATAAAAGAAAATTTTGTTCTTGGTCGCAAATATATAGTTTGTTGGAAATCACGGGCAAAAGAAACAAGGAGAGTTAAGAAATCTACATCCTAATTCTTGCTCTCTAAAGACGTAAACCTTCGAAATCTCAATAAATTTGAAATTCAAACTCATTAGGATCATGGTTATTCTTATTTTTATATCCGAAAAGGATCAAAACTGCCCATAATCTATTTGCTTTGTTTTAAAATACCCCCATCCACCTATTTTGTTAAAACTACACTCACCTTTAAAAATTTGGCCCAATCATTCCTTATTTCTGACGAACTATTGCTAAAATTAAAAAAAACAAAATTGACATGGCAATTATCTATTGGTCAAAATTAAAATCCCACTCCAACCCAAATCTAATCCGTATATAACCCACCCACGACTCATTTTAACTGTTCCGACTCATTAAACCCCCTTTTAGCCCCTCAAAACACCAGATTCCACACCCCACTCATGATCCAATAGTTATTTAGGTTTCATTTAATTTGTCAAAATTTCATATTTTATCTTTTTATCAATCTATTGTTTGGTATCCAATCTCTTTCCATGTTCATTTTCCCCAACCTAATCACCGCCGACGAACTGTGAAGCTAATTTGCTCGCATGATTTCAATTAACTCAAAAAAGCTATATGGTGGCACAACAAATATAACTTTGGCAGAAAGATATCTTATTAAACCCTAAAATCTTAAAATGAACCATTATTTTAATTCCAAAAAATATCAGATTTCACTCAGAAAATTGAATTTACAAAAAAATATTAATTTAAAAATTAAATTAAGGCCGAAAAATCTGAGTGGGAGAGGGAGATCTATGGGTGTTGAAGGGTGAAAATCTAAAAGTTGAAGCCGAAGGTGCTCCATTGTTGACAATGGTGAGTTATTGTACTTTGGCGACGGAGGATGATTAGAGAAAATGTGGAGTGGGAGTTATTGGTAGGGATGGAAGAGGAGAAGTTGAGAGGTGAAGTTAGGATATTTTAAAAGGAGGGCCCATGGGTCAGGTATGGATGTTTTGGGTCATGAAGGTGGGTTAATAAGTGGATGTTGGGTGAGGTTTTAATTTAAGCCAATAGGAAATTAACACATAATAAGTAATAAAAAAATTCAAAATCAAAATAGGGCCATTAGTTTCGAGGGTCTGAATGGGCCAGGTTTTTAACGAGTAATATTTTTAAAACCAAAGTGAATAGGTTAGGGGCAATTTTTGCCCTTTTTCGTTTACATATTTGGTTGAAATTAAGTTAACTCAGTTGTTTTTATATCATCAGCTTCATATGTAAGGGGTTATAGTTAGATTTATGTTTGCTACTATGTCATACTCTCTCTTTTCTCACTCATCTTCATCCTTTTAAATTTTCCTTTTAAGTGCTTGTGAGATTTATTTAGAGTAAAAAATAATTCTGGGGTTAAAATAGCAGACTTGTGATCATAAACTCCCTATTTCATTTTGCAGTTTCACAAATGGCAGTGAAGATGGACCGTGAGAGATTTTACCTTTTGATCTTCATCTTCCTCCTTTTGCCTTGGTATTCAAATGCGGGGCGGAGCTATCGTTATAGTTATGAATTTGACAAAATTCAGTTAATTTAGCTCGAATTATATTGTGTTAAAAAGATTATTTAATATGTATAAGTAATCTATTCAGAACTCAATAAACAAAAAGAATTGTGGTCCAGAATCTAGAAGCTAAAGATCCTAGCTCCGTCTCTCTTTAAATGTTTCAGATAAAACACAGGTTGCAAATACCTAAAATGTCATTTCCAAAAGCAAATAAGCTGCAAGGCCAATAGTTAGAGAGACAATTTGGTAGCAATTACTTAGTACCTTTCATCTATTCATTAATTCCTACATTATGCAATTGTTACTGCATTTTTCTCCTTGTAGTTGAGTGTACTCTTATGCTATAGAATTCTTTATAAGGAAGGAAGGAAGGTACATTCTTTGTAAGTTGAGTTTGACCATGTTCAATTGGTCATATACAGTGATTATTTGTTCCAACTCTATATTTTTCTTCTTTATTTTTCTCATTTATTTATTTTTCTTTTTGTTTAGAATGTTGAATTTGAGTTAAAGGAAATAAAGCCGCGGCTAAATTTTAGAAGAAGCGAGCTTAAATAATAACTTGAAATCATACATATAAATTTATGAGAATTATCATGCACTTCATGATATTTCATATCATGTTGACATCTAATTCATTCCATAAAAGACTCAAGTTGAGCAAAACAATGGAACAAATAACAAAGTTTAGAAAATTTTGGGTACACCAAAAAATATCATACATTTAATCGGATAAAAATAAGGAGAGCTTACTAAATTAACCCTATAAAGGAACAATTCAAGAATTATAATTTCTCTAAAGATAGTACAATTTTGAGGTCTTTGTGTTGATAGGACATCAGAACATCCAACGCATTGTAGGGCATAGAAATTAAAGGGGAAGACTCAAAGTCGTCTGTGGGGTTTGCTTTAAGTCTTTTTCCGTACTTCTTTCACATAGTTGGCAACTGAACTGAGAGATTTGGTCAAACTTCACCTGTAATAAATGTGTCACGACCCAATTTCACCTATAAGTCGTGATGGCGCCCAACACTACAGCTAGACAAGCCAACTAATATATTAAGGATACATTGATAAAATTTAAAGCCAAGAAAACATAATAAAACCCAAACTCTACCAATGTGTGTGCCAAGACCTGGTGTCACAAGTGTATGAGCATCTAGTAGATTATACAAAACCTCAAATAATGTCTGAAATAAAAATAGACAGAATAAAAATAAAATACAAAGAGAGACACTAGCAGCTGCAGAACGGATCAGAGAAACTGCTCACCAATATGCCCCTGGATAACGTGGGTGTAAGACGATAGGGCCCCCACTAGTATTTTGCCTCAGGTCCTGCACAGAAAAGGTGCAACAAGTGTAGTATGAGTACGTAAACAACGTGTACCCAATAAGTATCAAGCTTAATCTCGAAGTGGTAGAGACGAGATGACCGACTTTGACACTTACTATTGGTCAATAATAATAATTAAAATATAACTAGGATATTTAAATCAGCATGATTTACAGATTTTAAAATAATTTATTTAAATCAGCAAAAATAATCAAATTTCTTCAAATGCAACAATTCTCAATATATTAATTAAGTTCGTTCAATTCAAATAATTTTTAATTTATCAATTAAATATAATTTACAGGAATAACAATTAATTCTTTAACCAGCAAGAATAATAATTCATTAAATTCCAAGGATTTTCCAATTTATCAATTAGCTTCGCAAGCTGAAATAAGCTATTAAAGTATCATGTTATTATTATTATTATTAAGCACGATTTCTGCCGAGGACGTAATGCCCGATCTAGAGTGTCATGTACACTGCCGAGGGACGTGCAACGCGATCCATTGATGCATCTATTCTGCCGAGGTGTTCGGCCCGCTCCACAAGAAAGGAGGACATTTTTATGTACCTCTGGAAGGAGAGTATATTTATTATAGGATCAATTCGGGAGGAGAATAATTTCTTTTAACAATTAATTAATTTAAACAGAAAATCAAATATATAAATTTTTCATCCTTTAATATTTTGATCTAACAATTCACAATATATATATAAAAATATCAAATAATATTAATTAAATAAGGAATACAATTTACACAAGTAATTAATGCTTTGAGTCCTAAACTACCTGGACTTTAGCATTGATAGTAGCTACGCACAGACTCTCATCACCTCGTGCGTACGTAGCTCCCGCAATTATCAATAATTATTCAATTTAATCCCTATGGGGTAATTTTCCCCTCACAAGATTAGACAAGAGACTTACCTCGTCTCAAAATCCACTTTCGATTATCGCGTCGCGTAAAATTCTCGATTCAATGTCGAAAAATCCGAAACTATTCAAAAGTTATATAAGATAATTAATATATGGTCAATATTTCGAAATTCATCTATTAAATAAATTACCCTATCCAAAATGGTAAACTTCCTAAAATTCACCTCGGGGCCACGTGCCCGGATTCTGAAAATTTTCGGATGGAAACGTTACCCATAATCTCAAGAACTCAAATATATAATTTCTACCCAATTCCATAACTATTTTCGTGGTTCAAATCTCATTTTTATAAAAATCTAGGTTTTTCACCTAATCATTTAATTTCTAAGATTTACTAGTTATAATTGACTTATAATCTATGTATTCAACTCAAGGGGTGTAGAATTAACTTAACTCCAAATTGCTAGTTGAAATCTCCTCTCAAAAAGCTCTGAAATCGCCCAAACATGGAAGAAAATGGGCAAAAATGGTGAATTCCCCTTCTTTTAAGCTTTCTGCCAAACATGTCTTTCGCACCTGCGGAAGTTGGAACGCACCTGCGGAAAAATCCTCGCATGTGAGAGTTTCACTTGCCCGACCAATTCTCGCATTTGCGTACAAAGCTTCCCACTTGCGCATTCACAGGTGCACAAATCGTCTGCATCTGCGGTGGATTGCCCTTTCCCATTTCCGCTTCTGCGCTCAAAATCTAGCATGTGTGAGTGTCGCGCCTGCGAGATTCTGTCGCATCTGCAAATGTCGCACCTGCGACTGGCCAAGTGCAGGTGCGATTCTGACAGTAGCTAGGAGCTTCAGTTTTGGCTCCCAACTTCCAACTTGGTCCGAGCCTCGTTCGATTGACACTCGGGGTCCCCGGGACCCCGCCCGAACATACCAACAGGTTTGAAATCATAAAACGAACTTGCTCGAACTCTCGGAACGTGTAAAACAATATGAAATCTAAGAATCACACCCCAAACCAAATTGAATCAAACTTTAGAACTTCAAGTCCTTCAGTTTACTTCCAAAATGCCGAAACGTACTTAAACTACCCGGAATGACATGAAATTTTGCGCGCAAGTCTTAAATCATTATACGAAACTATTCCCTAACTCAAAATTCCAAACGAACTGCAATTACTCAAAATCCTACTCCAAACCAAATTTAAAGAATTTGAAACCTTCGAATAGTTAATGTTTACTATTAAGCGTCAAAACACTCCTAGGTTATCCAAAACCCGATTCAGAAATACGCCCAAGTCCAAAATAATCATACGAACCTATTGGAACCATCAAATCCCGATTCCGGGGTCGTTTTCTCAAAATGTTGACCGAAGTCAAACTTGTCCATTTAAAGCTAACTTAAGAAATCAAGTGTTCCGATTTCAATCCAAACGCTTCCAAATCTCGAACCAACAATCCGCGCAAGTCATAAATTAATAAAAGCATGTTCGGGGAGTTTTATTTTAGGGAATGGGTTTCTAAAAGTCAAAATGACCGGTTGGGTCATTACATTCTCCACCTCTTAAACAAACGTTCGTCCTCGAACCGGTTTAGAATAATACATGGAGTGCTGAATAAGTGTGGATATTTGCTCTGCATGTCCTCCTCGGCCTCCCAAGTCGCTTCCTCGACTGGTTGGCCCCTCCACTGGAGATTTACTACAGAAATCGTCTTAGACCTCAACTGGCGAACTTGTCTATTAACAATGGCAAATGGCTCTTCTTCATAACCCAAACTCTTATCTAGCTGAACTGTGTTGAAGTCCAACAAATGTGATAGGTCAGCATGATACCTTCTGAGCATAGATACATAGAAAACCGGATGAACTTCCGATAGACTGGGAGGCAATGCAAGCTCATAAGCAACCTCCCTAACTCGTCTCAAAGTTTAAAATGGGCCTATAAACCTTGGGCTTGACTTTCCCTTCTTCCCAAATCACATAATTACCTTTATCGGCGAAACCTTCAAGAGAACTTTTTCACCTACCATAAAGGATAAATCACGCGCTTTCTGATCCGCGTAACTCTTCTGTTTGGACTGTGCTGTACGAAGTTGCTCCTGAATCAACTTTAGCTTTTCCAAGGCATCCCTTACCAAATCAGTACCATATAACTTACCCTCACTGGGCTCAAACCATCCGATAGGTGAACGGCATCAACGACCATATAAAGCCTCAAATGCAGCCATCTCGATGCTGGATTGGTAACTGTTATTATAAGCAAACTTGGACAAAGGCAGGAAACGATCCCACTGACCTCCAAATCAATCACACATGCCCTGAGCATATCCTCCAAAATCTGAATTATCCGCTCTGACTATCCGTCGGTCTGCGGCTGAAACGTTGTGCTGAGCTCTACACGGGTCCCCAACTCACTCTATACTGCTCTCCAAAAATGTGAAGTAAACTGAGGGCCTCTATCTGATATGATGGAAATTCACACACCGTGTAACCGAACTATCTCCTGAATATAAATCTGGGCCAACCTCTCTGAAGTATACGTAGTCATAACAGGAATAAAATGTGCCGACTTAGTCAACTTGTCAACAATCACCAAAACTGCATCAAACTTCCTCAAGGTCCGCGGTAACCCAACTACAAAGTCCATAATGATGCGTTCCCATTTCCACTCTGGTATGGTCATCTGCTGAAGTAGGCCACTGGCCTCTAGTGCTCATATTTAACTTGCTGGCAATTTAGACACTTAGCTACATACTCAACTATGTCCTTTTTTATTCGTCGCCACCAATAATGTTGCCTCAAGTCATGATAGATCTTCGTAGCACCTGGATGAATAGAATACCGAGAACTGTGTGCCTCATCTAGGATCTTTTTCCTCAGTCCATCCATATTAGGAACACATAGACGATCCTAGAGTCGCAGAACACCATCCGCTCCAATAGCAACTTCCTTGGCACCACCCCGTAGTACCATCTCTCGAAGAACCATTAAGTGTAGATCGTCATACTGACGAGCCTTGATCGTCTTAAATAGTGAAGACTGAGCTATGACATATGTAAGAACTCGGTTGGGCTCTGAAATATCTAGCTGCACAAGTTTGTTGGCCAAGGACTGGATATCCAAAGCTAATGGCCTCTCTTCTGCTGAAATGAAAGCCAAACTACCCATACTTTCTGCCTTTCTACTCTAGGCATCTGCAACTATATTTGCTTTACCTGGGTGATATAGGATAGTAATATCATAATCTTTTAGTAATTCCAGCCATCTACGCTGCCTCAAATTTAGGTCCCTCTGCTTGAGCAAATACTACAAACTACGATGATCGGTGTAAACTTCACAGGACACCCCATAAAGATAATGCCTCTAAATCTTAAGGGCGAGAACAATCGCAGCTAACTCCAAATCATGTATCGGATAATTCTGCTCGTGTGACTTCAAATGATGTGAAGCATATGCAATAACTCGTCCTTCATGCATTAATACACAACCCAAACCAACGCGTGAAGCATCGCAATATACTATATACATTCCCGAACCGGAAGGTAACACTAACATTGGTGCTGTAGTCAATGCTGTCTTGAGCTTCTGAAAGCTCACCTCACAATCATCAGACCATCGGACCGGAGCACCCTTCTGTGTTAATTCGGTCAAAGGTGCTGCAATAGATGAAAAGCCCTCCACGAACCGGCGATAATAACCTGCTAAACCCAGGAAACTCCTGATCTCAGTCGCAATGTATGAAGCACTACTCTCATATGCTGCTCATGTTCCTCCTTGCTGCGCAAGTAGATCAAAATGTCATCAATGAAGACAATGACAAACGAATCAATATATGGCATGAATACCATGTTCATCAGATCCATAAATGCTACCGGGGCATTAGTTAAACCAAAAGACATTACCAGAAACTCATAATGACCATATCTAGTACGGAAAGCAGTTTTTGGAACATCCGAATCTCGAATCTTCAACTGATGATACCCCGACCTCAAGTCGATCTTAGAGAACACCCTAGCACCCTGCAACTGGTCAAATAGATCATCAATACGTGGCAACAGGTACTTGTTCTTAATAGTGACTTTGTTCAATTGGAGATAATCAATACACATCCGAATTGTTTCATTCTTCTTTTTCTCAAATAATACCGGTGCACCCCAACGCGATACACTCGGTCTGACGAACCCTTTGGCTAGTAACTCTTCAAGTTTTTCTTTCAATTCTTTCAATTCTTTCGGAGCCATGCGATATAGTGGGATAGATATAGGCTGAGTATCTGGAGACAAGTCAATACAAAAATCAATATCACGATCAGGTGGCATACCTGGAAGATCTGAAGGAAATACATTGGAGAACTCCCGAACTACTGGCACTGAATCAATAGCCGGAGTCTCTGCATTAGTATCCCTAACATAGGCTAGATAAGCCAAACAACCCTTCTCAACCATGTTTTGAGCCTTTATAAAAGAAATAACCCGATTAAATGAACTAACCGACGAACCCTTCCACTCCAGCCTAGGAAAAGATGGAATAGCCAAGGTAACAGTTTTGGCATGACAATCTAGAATAACATGACATGGAGATAACTAGTCCATACCCAGAATAATTTAAAAATTGATCATCTCGAGTAATAAGAGATCTGCTCTAGTTTCATAACCACAGAATGTAATAGTACAGGACTGGTAGATCCGGTTCACAATAACAGAATCGCCTACAGGAGTGGACACATAAACATGAGTACTCAAGGACTCACAAGAAACACCTAGGAATGGAGCAAATAGAGATGACACATATGAATATGTGGATCCTGGATCAAATAATAATGAGGCATATTTGCTGCAAATAGAAATAATACCTATAATCCGAGCATCTGAGGCCTCTACATCTGGTCTAGCCTGAAAAACATAGAACCGAGCTGGAGCGCCAACTGGCTGGCCTCCGTTTGGCTGACCTCCACCTCTAGGACGACCCCTACCCACCTGTCATCCACCTCTTAGTGGTCGGACTACTGGTGGAGCAACTGGTCCGGTAAGCATAGGCTGCTGACCCTGCTGTACTGGTCTACCCCGAAGCTTAGGGTAAAACCTCCGCATGTGACTGGGATCCCCGCACTTGTAACAAATCTTCGGTGCGATGGGCTGCTGACTAAGTGTCTGGCCCCAAGGAACTGAATACCCACTAGGAGGACCGTGAATAGCTGGTGGGCAGTAGGAACTCTCTGGTATAGCACTGAGATAAGGTCGCAATGGAGCACCTCGAGGAGGTGGTGGTGTTGGAAATGGGGGTCTGCTGGACTGCCCCTCACAAACTGACCTCTGCCCCCAGATTGAGCACCCACGAACTCTCCAGAGTACCTGAACCGCTTATCTCTCATAATCTGCTCTCGGCTCCGCTGACGCACACCCTCAATCCTCCGGGCTATCTCCACAACTCGCTCATAAGAAGTACCCATCTCAACCTCTCGAGCCATAGTGGACTGAATACCAGTATGTAAACCGGCTACAAACCTCCGCACTCTCTCCACCTCAGTAGGGAGTATCATAAGTGCATGGCGAGATAATTCAAAAAACCTCGTCTGATACTCAGTCACTGACATTTGACCCTGCTGGAGTTGCTTAAACTGAAACCACAACTCTTTCCTCTGGGAGGGTGGAATATACCTGTCTAGGACGATACAATTGAGCCTGTCTCAAATCATTGGAGGAGAATCTGTTGGTCTGCCAAGAGCATAAGACTGCCACCATCTACGGGTTGTGCCCTCTAGTTGAAAAGTAGCAAAGTCTACCCCATGAGACTCCAATATCCTCATATTGTACAGTCTATCCTTGCACCTATCAATGAAGTCCTGTGGATCCTCATGTCGCTCACCCCTAAAGACAGGAGGATGTAGTCTAGTCCATCTGTCCAATAGTTTCTAAGGATCGGCAGCTACAGCTGGCCTGGCTTAGGTGTAGTTGTTGCCACTGGCTGGGCTCCACCCACGGGTAGTGCACCCTGGGTCTGATATACAACATCTGCCTGTCCATGAGCCTGCGCGGTAGGGGTCTGTGCTCCCCCGCCCGCCTAAGATATGGCTGGGTCTGTCGAAAATAAACCGGCCTAAGTCATATTTTCCATGAACCGCAGCATACGACCCATGACATCCTGAAATCCTGGTGCAGATATGAAATCTACCGGAGCTGGCTCTGCCATAGGCACCTCACCCTGCTTCTCAATAATGGGATTCTCTGCTGGACCCACTGGCGGCATAACTGGAATAGTCCTGGGACGTCCTCGGCCTCTACCACGGGCTGGATCCCTCCCTCGACCTCGGCCTCTAGCAACTGGGGGAGTAGCTCTTCCCTGGTCTGGAACCTCATTCGAACGCGTTCTAAACATCAGTGAGAGAATAAGAGAAGGATATTTAGTACTACATTAATTACACAATGGAATATGAAGAAAGGTATTTTTCCTAACACCCTATAGCCTCTCGAAGATACATACAGATGTCTCTGCACTGATCCGCAAGACTCTATTAGGTATGCTCATAACTTGTGAGACTTACGTGAACCTAGTGCTTTGATAACATGTTGTCACGACCCAATTTCACCTATAAGTTGTGATGGCGCCCAACACTATACCTAGGTAATCCAACTAATATATTAAGCATACATTGATAAAATTTAAAACCAAGAAAAAATTAATAAAACCCAAACTCTACCAATGTGTGTGCCAAGACCTGGTGTCACAAGTGTATGAGTATCTAGTAGATTATACAAAACCTCAAATACTGTCTCAAATAAAAAAAAGACATAATGAAAAAAAAAATACAAAGAGAGACACTAGCAGCTACAGAACGGATCAGAGAAAAAACTCACCACTATGCCCCTGGATAACGTGGGTGTAAGACGATAGGGCCCCCACTAGTATTTGTCTCAGGTCCTGCACAGAAAAGGTGCAACAAGTGTAGTATGAGTACGTAAACAACGTGTACCCAGTAAGTATCAAGCCTAATCTCGAAGTGGTAGAGACGAGATGACCAACTTTGATACTTATTATTGGTCAATAATAATAATTAAAATATAACTAGGATATTTAAATCAGCATGATTTACAGATTTTAAAATAATTTATTTAAATCAGCAGAAATAATCAAATTTCTTCAAATGCAACAATTCTCAATATATTAATTAAGTTCGTTCAATTCAAATAATTTTTAATTTATCAATTAAATATTATTTACAGGAATAATAATTAATTCTTTAACCAACAAGAATAATAATTCATTAAATTTCAAGGATTTTCTAATTTATCAATTAGCTTCGCAAGCTGAAATAAGCTATTAAAGTATTATGTAATTATTATTATTATTAAGCACGATTTCTGCCGAGGACGTACTGCCCGATCTAGAGTGTCGTGTACACTGCCGAGGGACGTGCAGCGCGATCCATTGATGCATCTATCCTGCCGAGGCGTTCGGCCCGCTCCACAAGAAAGGAGGACATTTTTATGTACCTCTAGAAAGAGAGTATATTTATTATAGGATCAATTCGGGAGGAGAATAATTTCTTTTAACAATTAATTAATTTAAATAGAAAATCAAATATATAAATTTTCCATCCTTTAATATTTTGGTCTAACAATTCACAATATATATATAAAAATATCAAATAATATTAATTAAACAAGGAATACAATTTACACAAGTAATTAATGCTTTGAGTCCTAAACTACCCGGACTTTAGCATTGATAATAGCTACGCACAGACTCTCATCACCTCGTGCGTACGTAGCCCCCGCAATTATCAATAATTATTCAATTTAATACCTATGGGGTAATATCCCCCTCACAAGATTAGTCAAGAGACTTACCTCATCTCAAAGTCCACTTTCGATTATCGCATTGCGTAAAATTCTCGATTCAATGCCGAAAAATCCGAAACTATTCAAAAGTTATATAAAATAATTAATATATGTTCAATATTTCGAAATTCATCTATTAAATAATTACCCTATCCAAAATGGTAAAATTCTAAAAATTCACCCCGAGCCCACGTGCCTGGATTCTGAACATTTTCAGTGGAAACGTTACCCATAATCTCAAAAACTCAAATATATAATTTCTACACAATTCCATAACTATTTTCGTGGTTAAAATCAATTTTATAAAAATCTAGGTTTTTTACCTAAACCTTTGATTTCTAAGATTTACTAGTTATAATATACTTATAATATATGTATTTAACTCAAGGGGTGTAGAATTAACTTACCTCCAAATTGCTAGTTGAAATCTCCTCTCAAAAAGCTCTAAAATCGGCCAAACATGGAAGAAAATGGGCAAAAATGGTGATTTCCCGTTGTTTTCAGCTTTTTGCCAAATAGGTCTTTCGCACCTGCGGAAGTTGGAACGCACCTGCGGTTCCACACCTGCGAAAAAATCATCGCAGGTGTGAGTTTCACTTGCCCGGCCAATTCTCGCATTTGGGCACAAAGCTTCGCACCTGCGCGTTCGCAGGTGCGCAAATCGTCCGCATCTGCGGTGGATTGCCCCTTCCCATTTCCACTTCTGCGCTCAAAATCTTGCATATGCGAGTTCCACGCCTGCGATCTTCTGTCGCATCTGCGAATGTCACACCTGCGACTGGCCAAGCGCAGGTGCGATTCTGACAGTAGCTGGGAGCTCCAGTTTTGGCTCCCAACTTCCAACTTGGTCCGAGCCTCGTCCGATTGACACTTGGGGTCCCCGGGACCCCGCCCGAACATACCAACAGGTTTCAAATCATAAAACGAACTTGCTTGAACTCTCGTAACGTGTAAAACAATATCAAATCTAAGAATCACACCCCAAACCAAATAGAATCAAACTTAAGAATTTCAAGTTCTTCAATTTACTTCCAATACGCCGAAACGTACTTAAACTATCCGGAATGACACAAAATTTTGCGTGCAAGTCTTAAATCATTATACGGAACTATTCCCAAACTTGGAATTCCAAACAGACTTCAATTACTCAAAATCCTACTCAAAACCAAATTTAAAGAATTTTAAACTTTCAAATAGTTGATTTTTACTATTAAGCGTCAAAACGCTCGCGAGTTATCCGAAACCCGATTCAGACATAAGTCTAAGTCCAAAATCATTATACGAACCTATTGAAACCATCAAATCCCGATTCCAGGGTCGTTTTCTTAAAATGTTGACCGAAGTCAAACTTGTCCATTTAAAGCTAATTTAAGGAACCAAGTGTTCATTTCAATCGAAGCGCTTCCAAATCCCGAACCAACAATCCCCGCACGTCATAAATTAATAAAAGCATGTTCGGAAAGTTTTATTTTAGGGAACAATTTTCTAAAAGTCAAAATGACTTGTTGGTTCATTACAAAATGTTTCCATTGTTTGAATGTGCAAAAGTTAAATAAAGAAAAAGAATTAAATGTTTCCACGTCTTAATTTCTATTAACTTTTCCCAATAATATGTTGAATGACAAACTTACTTATAACAAAAATAATTCACACATAATTTCTTTGAAGAAATCACAATCAAGAATTGTATTACATTAATACTACCGCTTTAGAAAGCTCTGTTTAATTTTATTTGCTTGAATTTATGGATGTGTCAATTTGTAATGACTTAAATTTCCTCTATCACGTTATTTTATTTCAATATTTAACTAAGGGAATTCGCTAAAGTCCTATTTAATCACTCTACAAGAGAATAAAGTAAGTTTATATAGGTCACATTTTAAGTCCAATTTTGAGGTGTTTGTGTTGATAAGAGATCACAACATCCAACTACACGATCGAAAATCCTAACCTGTCGTGATTACGCCTATCTGAATACTAGGCTAGCCACCATGCTCAATAAATCACAATTTCTTTTAAGTTTGAAAATATAATATTTGAATTCCATAGAAAATCTCACAATTTCGGACATAAAATACATTCCCAAAATCCGATGTCACTGAGTACATGAGTATCTAAATGATAACAAAATCTGACTTACGAACTATCTGAAAATATAGAACAGTATAATAACTGAAAGGTAAGAGATGTCAAGGTCAACGGACGCCAAGCAACTACCTTGATATTCTCAAATAGATAAGTCCTCAACTCTGGCCACCATCGTATCCGAATGTACCTGGATCTGCACACGAGGTGCAAGGTGTAGTATGAGTAAAACCAACTTAATAAGTAACAAGGCTAACCTCCAGGCTGAAAGTAGTGACGAGCTCAGCAGGTATGCTCCAATATAAATCTAAGGCTACCATGAACAAGAGGCAGCTACAATCGGAATGCAGATACATCTTCAGATTTAGCTCCCAACGAACACAACAACATCAGCAGCCAATATCTGCACGCAAGGTGCAGAAGTATAGTATAAGTACAACCAACCCCATATACTCAATAAGTAACAAACCTAATATTAGGCAAAAAGTAGTGACGAGCTTGTACAAAGGTCGGGTCCAACACCAATAGCCAACAAATAGTCCATAACAACGTAAAGCAAGTAATACAAGAAGTAACTTAGAGATAAAATGCTCAACAAAATCATGATTTCTGAAAATAGTCCTGCCTCTCAAGTACATTAGTATAAACCCAAATCGTTTACCGAAGTTGCCAAAAATATGAAAAAGTTTGAAAACAATAATTTTCCCAAAATCCTTTCAAAAATAATTAAGATGTTTTATTTTCTTTCCAGATAACCAGTGTATAACAAATGCATCACTATGCCCATACGTCAACATGTGTGAGAAGTCATGAATGACGTGATACCATACAATAAGAGGAAAATACATCTCTATGCATATATGTCATGTGTGCACAATGCAATGTATCTCAGAGATGAACTCATGTAGTCACACTATCAGAGTACTTAATATCACTTTCTCACACATTCCACTCATCATGCTCAATCACTCGGTACTATATATGGCCAATCCGGCCTAGGGAAGATCCATCCCGGAATATACACATCAACTGATCATCAGTCAATCAGTACCGAGTAGGGCCAATCCAGCCTTTGGAGAAGATCCATCTCCAGGTATAAAATGCTTCGTACAAGATCCATGTCTAGGGAATATTCATCACTCAATAATATCAAATGCACTCACTAGGGGTGTGTGCAGACTCCGGAGGGGCTCCTTCAGCCCAAGCACCATAATCCGCATGGACAACTCACGTGCCATAGTATCAATATCAGAATCAATTAGGACCTCAGCCTCACTCAGTCATCAATCTCTCCATTCTCTCTCTCATGGGCTCACAATGTCATGAAACTAGCCCGAAAATGATGATATGATGTATCAATAAATAACAACACAGAATGAGATATGATATGGATATGAATTCAATGAAAGAAGATAACTCAGCAGCATAAATGACCTCAATGGGTCCCAATAGAATAAACATGTAGCCTAGACATGGCTTCTAACATGAATCACAACTCGATAACTCTAGTACGTAGAGTTTTCATGATTTCAGATAAGTTCATGTAACTACACAGTACCACAGAAATAACGGAGTCATAGTTCACACGATGTACGCCCACACGCCTGTCACCCAGAATGTGCACCACCTCAACACCAAACACATAATACGTATAATCAGGGTCCATACCCTCAACTCCAAGATTAGAAGAGTTACTTACCTCGAACAAGATGAATCCAATGTCGAGTAAGCTAAACAATGCTCCTGAAATTCCATTCTGCGCGCAACATCTTCTGAACATCTCGAATCTAGTCACAATTAATTTGATTCAGTCCACATAATTTATAGGAATTAATTCCATATCAAAATGCTAATGTTTCCCACAAAATCAAAAATTACACTCAAAAATCGCCGGTAGAGCCCACGTCCCAAAATCCGACGAAACTCACAAAATCCGACAACCCATCCAATTAAAAGTTCAACCATATAAATTTCACTCAAATCCGACTCCGAATCGGTATTCAAATCTCGAAAATTCATTTTATAAAATTGTAGAACATTCCTCCGATTTCTCCTAAAAAATCAATAATATAACGCCTAAAACGAAGATTAATTCATGAAATATAAACACAAGGAATTCAAGAACACTTACCTCAAGTTGTGTGGAACCATTCCACTCCAAAATCACCCAAACCGAGCTCCAAAATCCAAAAATGAAGAAAGAGACCAAAACTCACGATTTAAAGATTCTACCCAGCGACTTCCGCATCTGCGGTTGAATAGGCTCTTCTGGGACATCCGCTTCTACAGACGAAGCTCGCACTTGCAAGTGTGGTAGCTTTTGCGGCGCGCAAACCGCATTTTCGGTCGCACTTTTGCGCACGTTGGGCCGCTTCTGTGACCATCGCTTTTGCGACTGATTTGTCGCTTCTGTGACCATCGCACCTGCGAGCCCATTTCCGCAGGTGTGAAGACACAAGCAATAGAAAAATTCTAGCCTTAGCCAAAACGTCCAAAATGCTCCAAACCTCGTTCGGAACTCACCCGGGCCATCCGGGACCCCCTCCAAGTATACCAACAAGTTCCATAATATAACACGGACCTACTCGAGGTCACAAATCACACATAACAACATCAAAACGACGAATCACACGTCAAATCAAATTCTAAGAACTTTGAACTTTCAAATTATATATCTTGTGCCGAAACACATCAAATCAACCTGGAATGACTTCAAATTTAGCACACAAGTCATAATTTACATAACGAAGCAATTCCAATTTCCAGAATCGAATTCCGACCCCGATATCAATAAGTCAATCCCCTAGTCAAACATCCCTTTCGTCATTTCAAGACTAATTCCACTACGGACCTCCAAATAATTTTTCGGACATGCTACTAAGTTCAAAATCACCATACCGAGCTATTGGAATCATCAAAATTCAAATCCGAGGTCGTTTACACATAAATCAATATCCGGTCAACTTTTTCAACTTAAGTTTTCAATTATCAGACTAAGTGTCTCATTTCACTCCGAAATCCTTCCGGACCCGAACCAATTACCCCGACAATACAACAACTGTAAAGTATAAATTGAGCAGTAAATGGGGGAATGGGGCTGAAATACTCAAAACAATCGGTCGGTTTGTTACATTCTCCCCCACTTAAACAAACGTTCGTCATCGAACATGCCAAGAGTTGTTTCCAAGCCATCACATCACTATTCCATCTTACCTCGCACATACCCGGGGGTGATCCACCGTCACCCTATTCTATATAGGCCTGACAATACAATATAACTAAAAATCACTAATTTAACCTTTGCCCAAAAACCTTGGAATTCAATTCCTAACATTCAGAATTTCTTTTCAAGACACGAATCTACGTCTACGCACTGTATGATTCTAAACAAGCTGTATCAAGCCATAACCATAAGCCCAGATATAATCACATAACATACTACACAACTCACATACTCGCAGCACCATTCTCGATCACAGTAACTACTCAAAACCATCCAAGTACAAGTATTAAACCCCATATCGCACAAAAACTTTGTCCCAAAACCTTCGTACATTGTTGATAATAAAAGAAACACACAGAATCTCGTAACCCCTTATCAGATCAACAAGTCATGGAGCTCTCTCACCCCAACCAGAATCATAATCACTTACTAAGACGACTTTCAATATTATTCTCCCGAATATACCGTAATCAAATATGATAGTACCCACTCTAGGTCCAATGACCTTATATTATTAAACACACCTATCCCACAGACATGCCACACCAATATAATTCAGAGCCACAAATTGTGCCATCTGCGCGCCAATACGCAATAATTCAAATGTACTTAGTCATGGAAAATGACTCAAATGAGAGAACTGCCCTACAAGATTAACAAGTACCGCCACAACGAAATGCTGAAAATACATCACACACCGTAGAACCATCACACGATTCTAACACAAGGTTCATACCTTAACATAACTTCGCTGCAATGCGTGACCCCAACCAAACGTTGGTCCATATTACATACCTCGATCCACCCTGCTCAAAATCTATAACCACGGAGAGGCTAATGACACAATGCCACACAAAACCTGAAAGAACATAACCAATATGCAATCGATCATGCAATACCCAAATACTCATCTCGCTCGAATTCTGCCATGAGGCCCCCCAAATCAACTCTGGTTACCCACAAATAGATAAATTACCCTCCGAAAATCGACAATGACTGAATCCTAATATATATTATCATCTAGCTAGCTTCAGCCATAACTTCACAGTCCACAACCATGAAATAATCTGCTCCTGAAAACTCCTAGTCTCCAAATCCATAGAACACACGAATCACCATTTCTGATCCCATCTCCACCGCTCGAATGTCTAACACATCTCTCATACACGATCATCCCACGAGGAATACTTCTCCCATTCTTTCGTGCCCTATAGCAACATCTTAAAATCAGCAATCGATTAACTAGGAAAGTGCCGCAATACCTATGAAATATC
The DNA here is from genome assembly GCF_000390325.3 of Nicotiana tomentosiformis. NCBI lineage: Eukaryota > Viridiplantae > Streptophyta > Magnoliopsida > Solanales > Solanaceae > Nicotiana > Nicotiana tomentosiformis. Next base: position 6,514,947 of record NC_090820.1, on the reverse strand, counting down.
CATAATTCAAAACATAGTGTGCTTTCTGAAATGTACTCTCTACTCACGCAATACCAAATAGTTTATAAAATTCATCTAAACATTGAAAACCACCCATGCCATCTAAGAATGTATGACCTCTCCTTTAAAACTAAACTGTGACCTTGCACACGCAAACTTTACTCCCACACAACACACCGCATATATCATGCCATCATATGAAAAATATGAGATCCTCATGATCATTCTAGGTCACAAGTAGAATACATATCCGATCATCCAGAAGCCTTCCATTTGATCCCATCCAGTAGAAAATAACAATACTCAACATACTCCCCATGCTGGTAGGAAATATCCATCTCAAACTGTGGTAAAAAGCCTCAAGAATGCTTGGGAATCCATTTGAACATAATCAAGCCATCAGAACTCAATCTCTCAAACTCAAAAAAGCCACGCAGGTTGCCATGCCCAAGAATATTGCCGCCAAAACATCTGTAGAACCTCACTAGATCAAAATTACCCAAAAGAACTGAGCATACCCTTACCATGTTGATCTAGCCTAATACCCAGTTGTCTTATTTTCTTTGAGTTTCTTTTGAATAACCCTTAAGTTAACACTTCTCATGGTCAGAACATTATGATCCTCACCCAAGGCTCACTACAAGACATCCTAACATAAAACCACTCTGCCCTAAGGCCCATAAGTCATTGTATTCTTCTTATGCACCCCATAAATATCATAATTGAGACATCCACTCTGAAAGACCTTATGTGAAATTTAAAATTGCTCCTCTTCCCTTTGCTTATACTGAAATGTAGAATCCATAGTCATGTAGAATTACTGCAAGTCCCGACACCATCCAATGTAAATAATCGATTCTAGCGATATACGAATTCAAAATATTTTCAATCGCCACTTATACATTTTTTAATCCATTAGCACCTTCTCGAGAGTCACCCATTTTGATCAAATTTGAAAAATTGAACCGCCCAAACGGGCTGAAAGACACGTGCCCCATTAGCACAGCAACACTTAAAGAGGTAATCTTGCCTTAACACCACTGATCATATTAATACTCCGTGCGCACTACATCATTCACAAATAACAACTCACATATCCCATGATTTTCATATACTTATAAAGCGCAATATAACTCGTATTTAGGAATTTTAGTGCTCGAGTCATCCTCGATCTCAACCTCTACAAGTCATAACTAATCCACAAGTATGCCTCAAACCAAAACTAAAATTTAACATATAACCATGAATTGAATTGTCAATAGAAGGCTCCCCCACATGGCTGAAAGCCATAGATTAAAAACACTTGATAACTTACAATATCCATGCTCTATTGCTGCCATAATACAGTGGTTAGTTCAACAAAAATTCTTCTCAAGCTCATACACCGCCAACCATAAAAATAACGCAATCGTCCGCTAAGCTCGCATTCATTCTCTTAACACTCAAGCCAACTTTGTCAACCAGATTCAAATTAAAGTCTCAACACATACTCTCCACTGGTAGAAAAGAACTCTCCACTCAACATTATAAGGAACACACCTACGTAGATTACTTCGCAGGAGATAACCCACATGCTTAGCCTCAAATTGGCATCTTGTTATACCATGCTTAGTCTCAAATTGGCATCTTGTTATACCCTTTTGTAGCCACAATTGATATGAAATAACTTAATCTTTCTGAATCCAAACGCATTAACACATCCCGCAGTTACATCATACTCATCACAAAGCCATTCCACCGCTCATCGAGCCACAAATTCCACTCGTAGGGACATTACCGGACGTATGAGTCCAAATGTACAAGTTACAACTAATGTTACCGAGCTTAAGTTGCATCTAACCATGGCCTCAAGTCCTCCAGACTGGCCCATCACCAAAACACAGAATACACATCTCAAACCTCGTTCATAGAATCACAAGTCGACGATGCACAGCTGATACCGAGTGCTCATGTGTACATACTAATGCGTGGAAGTAATTTAAAGAGTTGTGTCTCAAGAAGAATCAATTCCACACGATAAAGAAAGAAATATCAAAAATTATCCTAAATTCCCTATAGCCTCTCGAAGATAAGTATGGACGTCATCATACCGATCCATAAGACTCTACTAGACACTTGCTCATGACTTGTAGAACCTATGAACCTAGAGCTCTGATACCACCTTGTCACGGCCCAAAAATCCGACTAGTCATGATGGCACCTAAACTGACCTGCTAGGTAAGCCAATTAACCACTAACCAATTCCAATAATAATTAATAAAGCAATTAAGTAAGAAATATCTGAATCTAATGCATTCCCCAAGGACTAGTAGTACAAATCATTAGTTTCTAAGAATAGAATTTACAAAACTGGTATGAAGTAAATACATCATCTTCTTGAAAAGTACATAAACATAGTTTTATAAATCTAAGGCTACCATAAACAAGAGGCGGCTACAACCGGAATGCAGGTACATCTTCAGATTCAATTCCCAACGAACACTGCAACATCAGCAGCCAACATCTGCACGAACTGTGCAGAAGTGTAGTATGAGTACAACCGACCCCATGTACTCAATAAGTATCAAACCTAACCTTAGATTGAAAGTAGTGACGAGCTTGTATCAAGGTCGAGTCAAATACCAATAGCCAACAACAGTCCATAACAACGTAAAGCAAATAATATAAGAAGTAACTCAGAGATAAAATGCTCAACAAAATCATGATTTCTGAAAATAGTCCTGCCTCTCTAGTACATCAGTGAAAACCCAAATGGTTTACCAACGTTGCCAAAAATATGAATAAGTTTGGAAACAGTAATTTTCCCAACATCCTTTCAATAATAATTAAGATGTTTCATTTTCTTTCCAGATAGCCAGTATAAACAAATGCATCACTATACCCATATGTCAACATATGTGAGAAGTCATGAATGACGTGATACCATACAACATGAGGAAAATACATCTCTATGCATGTATGTTATGCGTGCATGTCAATGCAATGTATCTCAGAGATGAACCCATGTACTCACACTCTCAAAGTACTCAATCTCACTTTCTCACACATTCCACTCATCATGCTCAATCACTCGATACTGTATATGGCCAATCCAGCCCAGGGAAGATCCATCTCGGAATATACACATCAACTAATCATTAGTCAGTCAATACCGAGTAGGGCCAATCCAGCCTGTGGAGAAGATACATCTCCAGGTATAAAATGCTTCGGACACGATCCATGTCCAGGGAAGATCCATCCCTCAGTAATATCAACCGTGCTCACTAGGGGGGGTGCGGACTCCGGAGGGGCTCCTTCAACCCAAGCTCCATAATCCGTACGGACAACTCATGTGCTATAGTATCAATATCAGAATCAATCAGGAACCCGGCCTCACTCAGTCATTAATCTCTCCCATCTCTCTCTCATGGGCTTACAATGTCATGAAACTAGCCTGAAAATGGTGATATGAAGTATCAATAAATTCAACAGATAGTGAGATATGATATGCATATGAATGCAATATAAGCAGATAACTCAACAACATAAATGACCTCAATGGGTCCCAATAGAATAAGCATGTAGCCTAGACATGGCTTCTAACATAAATCACAGCTCGATAACTCTAGTACGTAGAGTTTTTATGATTTCAGATAAGTTCAGGTAACTACACAGTACCACAGAAATAACAGAGTCACTGTTCACACGGTGCACGCCCAAACGTCCGTCATCTAGCATGTATGCCGCCTCAACACCAAACATATAACACATATAATCACGGTTCATACCCTCAGCTCCAAGATTAGAAGAGTTACTTACCTTGAACAAGCTGAATCCAATGTCGAGTAAGCTAAACAATGCTCCAGAAATTCCATTTTGCGCGCAACAGGTTCTGAACGGCTCGAATCTAGTCACAATTAATTTGATTCAGCCCACACAATTGATAGGAATTAATTCTATATGAAAATACTAATGTTACCCACAAAATCCGAAGTTACACTCCAAAATCGCCGGTGGGCCCACATATCAAAATCCGACGAAACTCACAAAATCTGACTGCCCATCCAATTACAAGTTCAACCATACAAATTTCACTCAAATCTGACTCTGAATCGGTGTTCAAATCTCAAAAATTCATTTTATTAAATTGTAGAAAATTTCTTTGATTTCCCTTGAAAAATCAATAATCTAATTCCTAAAACGAAGATTAATTCATGGAATATCATCACAGGGGACTTAAGAACACTTACCCCAAGTTTTGTGGAAAACTTCCTCTCCAAAATCGTCCAAACAGAGCTCCAAAATCCAAAAATGAAGAAAGAGACAAAAACTTACAATTTAAAGCGTATGCCCAGCGACTTCCGCATTTGCGGTCGAATAGTTGCATCTGTGACATCCACTTCTACGGAAGAAGCTCGCACCTGCGAGTGTGGTCACTTCTGCGGCGCGCAAACCGCATTTGTGGTTATGCTTCTACGCGCATTGGGCCGCTTTTGCGATCATCGCTTATGCGACTTCTTTGTCGCTTCTGCGACCATCGCACCTACAAGCCCATTTTCGCAGGTGCGAAGACACCAGCAACAGAAAAATTCCAGCCTTAACCAAAACTTCCAAAATGCTCTGAACCTCGTCCGAAACTCACCCGGGCTACCCGAGACCCCATTCAAGTATACCAACAAGTTCCATAACATAACGTGGACCTACCCGATGCCTCAAATCACACATAACAACCTCAAAATGATGAATCGCACCTCAAATAAAATTCCATGAACTTTGAAATTTCAAATTCTATATCTTGTGCCGAAACACATCAAATCATTCTGAAATGGCTTCAAATTGTGCGCACAAGTCAAAATTGACATAGCAAAGCTATTCCAATTTTCAGAGTCGGATTCCGACCCCGATATCAAAAAGTCGACCCCCGGTCAAAATTCTCAAAAATTTGACTTTCGCCATTTCAAGTCTAATTCTACTACGGACCTTCAATTAATTTTCTGGATACGTTCCTAAGTCCAAAATCACCATACAGAGCTATTGGAATCATCAAAATTCAAATCTGAGGCCGTTTACACATCAATCAACATCCGGTCGACCTTTCCAACTTAAGTTTTCAATTGTGAGACTAAGTATCTCATTTCACTTCGAAATCCTTCCAGACCCAAACCAATTACCCTGGCAGGTCATACAACAACTATAAACCATAAATTGAGAAGTAAATGGGGGAACGGGGCTGAAATACTCAAAATAATCGGTCAGGTCGTTACACTCCTTCAGCCCAAGTATGATATAAAGCCTATGTGGCCTTCTGCATCCGTGTAACCCCGATCCATATAATAATAAAGCCTATTAGGCCTGCGGTAATGGACATCCCCAATCAATATAATTATAAAGCTTATAAGACATACTGCAGGCGGGCAACCCCGATTCATATAATAATAAAGCTTATAAGGCCTGCTGCAACGGGTAACCCCGATCAATATAATAATAAAACCTATAAGGCCTGCTACCTGCAGACAACCCCGATCCATATAATAATAATATATATAAATTTAATATTGTCTGTTGCGGCGCGCAACTCGATCCCATAAATATCCTCACAATGGATGAATATGACTGAGTGTGAAATGTACATTTTAAAAATAATTAATTTAACAGCAACACGACCCTATGGGTCTCAAAATATAGGCACGTAGCATAAACATGATCTTTAATACGAGTCTTAGCTCAATTTATCTAACACGTGGGGAATATGTGGATAATAACATAATTCTTTAATTTTACAACTCCACGAAATTTATTCAAGTGACAATTTCTATAGTGCACGCACACACGCTCGTCACTTAGCATGTGCGTCACCCCCAAACAATTGATAAAATACCAAATTTAGGGATATGTACCCTCATAGCTAAGTTTAGAAGTGTTACCTACATCAAGCCGTGTAATTCTTTAGTCCGCTATGCCTTTGCCTCGCGAATTGGCCTCCGAAATCCTTGTATCTAGTCACAATTGATTCGATTCAGTCAATACAAATTATAGAAATTAATTCTAAAGGAAAATACTAATTTTCCAACAAAATCCGAAATTGCACTCAAAAATCACTTGTGGGTCCCACGTCTCGAAATCCGACAAAATCACAAAATCCGATAACGCATTTAATTACGAGTCCAATCATACTAGTTTCACTCAAATCCGACTCTGAATTGACATTCAAATCTCAAAAAATGCTTTATGAAATGTCTACAATTTTTTCCAAATTTCCATCTCAAAATACTAATTATAAAATGAAAACAATGATATATTCATATATATCAATCAAATTCGAGTAAGAATCACTTACCCCAATGAATTTCTTGAAAATTCCCACGAAATGTTGCCACAAACCGAGCTCCCAAAATCCAAATATGAAATATGAGATGAAACCCGCATTCGTATAGTACAAAATCAGACCCCCCCCCCCCCCATTGTGCTGACCGCAACATTTTTGTGCGGTCCGCACATTACGGATTCTGCGGCCTCAATCCAAATTGTACGGCCGCACTTCAACAGCCTCTGCACTACTAGGCTTCGGTAAATTGACCATATGTTTCTCTACAAATATCCAAATGATGATCGGTTTACCTTTCTGAAAACTAGACTCAAAGGGCTACAACTTTTATTTTTGAATCATCTCCTAATTCCTTACAGATTAAAAGATATAAGTTTCTGAAGTCGGACTATCGAATCTGTAGAATATTCTTTCTATGGTCCGGACATTTCCTCTACGGTCCGCACTCCAACATTCCCCCCCTCCCCCCGCACTTCCGAAGTTCTAGAACAACATTAGAGTGGCCAAAATTCCCAGACTCGCTCAAAACTCACCCGAAACACACCCGAGCCACTCTGGACCCCGTCCGAATGTTCCAACAAGTCCTAAAATACGATACGAAGTTAGTCAAAACCTCAAATCACATCAAACAACGCTAAAACCATGAATCATACCCCAATTCAAGCTTAATGAAACTAAGAATTTTTAATTTCTACATTCAATTCCGAAACCTATCAAATCAAGTCTGATTGACCTCAAATGACATAACATACCTAGTCCAATTTCCATAATCGGATTCTGACCCCGATATAAAAAATTCAACTCCCCGATCAAACTTCCAAACTTAAATTTTTATTTTAGCCATTTCAAGCCTAATTTAACTACGTACTTCCAAATACGTTTCCGGACACACTCCTATGTTCTAAATCACAATACGAAGCTATTGGAATCATCAAAACTCCGATCTGAGGTTGAATACTAAAAGTTAAACTTGGTCAACTCTTCCAACTCAAAGTTTCAAACATGAAATTCATTCTTCCGAACTAATTCTGAAATACCTAATACCCAAAACCGACAATTCACACAAGTCAAAATATATCGTATGAAGCTATTCAAGACTTCAAATAGTTGAAAGGAGTGTAAATACTCAAAACGGTCGGTCGTCCTCGAATGGGCCAAGAGTTGTTTCCAAGCCATAAAATCACTTTTCCAACTTACTACGCACATACCCGGGGGTGATCCCATGCCACCCTATTCAATAGGCCTGACAACACAATAGAATTGAAGATCATTACTTTAACCTTAGTCCGTAAAACTTAGAACCCAATTTCATACATCCGGAATTTCTTACAAGACCCGAGTCTCACATCTACGTATTGTATAAGTTTGAACAAGTTGTATCATGCAATATCCATAAGCCCAGATATAATCACATAACATACTACATAACTCGCATACTCGCAACACCATTCCCGATTACAGTAACTACTAAGAACCAACCAGGTACAAGTATTAAACCCCCATATCAAACAAAACCTCATTCCAAAACCTTCGTACACTGATGATAATGAAATAAACAAGTCATGGATCTCTCTCACCGCAACCAGAACCATTATCACTTTCTAAGCCGACTTTCAATATTATCCTTCCGAATATACTGTAATCAAACCTGATAGTACCCATTCTAGGTCCAATGGCCTTATATTATTAAACATAACAATCGCACGAAAATGCCATACCAATATAACTCAAGCCATAACTGCGCAATCCGTGTACCCAAAAATGAAAAATGTCTCAAAGAAGAGAACTGTTGTTTTTTGCAGGTTCAACCAGCACCACCACAACTGCACATGCTATGAGCTCTTCATATATAGTAGAACTAAGACACATAAATCTAATAACGGTAACCAGCTCTCCTAGAGCTCACATTAATATCACCCGTAGGGACAACTCATGTGTTATAGTATCAATATCTGGACATGCACGGACAACTCACGTGCCAATAATATCAGTATATGGATCCGCACGGGCAACTCACATGCTAATAACATAATCTTCCTGGCATGATCACATGCCTACAGTCCAAGCATATCATATAGGAGCAATCAAATAAGTATACATGTATATGATAAATAAAATAAGATTCACATGCTCCTAGACTGGTATAAATAACACGCCATAAAGTAGCCACGTGCAAAGTGTGCTATCACAACTAAAATCGGCAAGTTAATTCATACATAGTAACTACCCAATTTATTCAGGGAATTAGCCTCTTTGTAACCTCAAGTATAGCCCATATAGTTCTCAAAAAAGGTACGAACACGAGAAACATTATAATTTCACACTTAATAGTCAACTCTAGGCATATCATAGCCTAAGTATTCCTCCGAGTATGAATACTTGCTCCGATGCACAAACATGGGCTCAAACCTTACATATATGCACACTCATAGCGCGTAGATATCACAAATAAGTGCCTGTACTGAGTTTAAATAAACCACTCACCTCAAACAGGCCGTAACCCTGAAGCGATATGCTTCGGAGAACTCCTAGTCTCCAAATTCATAGAACACATGAACCACCATAACTGATCCAAACTCCAGCACTCGAATGACTAATACATCTTTCTTGCACGATCATCCCACAAGGAATACTTTCATAATTATTTCGTGCCACATAGCAATAATTTGAACATCAGTAGTCTATCAACCAGGTGAGTACCGCAATACCAATGAACATCTGTAAGTCAAAACACAATGCGCCTTTTGAAATGTGCACCCTTCTCAGGGATTACCGAGCAGTTAGAACATTCATCTAAATATCTGAAACTAACTATTCTGTCCAAAATGCGTGATCTTCCTTTCAAGAATGAACTGCCACCTTGTATATGTAAATCTAAATCCTGCACAACACAACACATCTATCATGTGAAAAGCACGAGAATCTCATTATAAACTCTGAGTCACCAGCAAATTACATACCCTATTAGTTAGAAACATTTCTCTTTCTTCTTTCTAGGAGAAAATCACAATACACAACACATTCCCAACACCGGTAGAAAATATCCAGCTCAAACCATGGTAGAAACCATCAAGAACACTTTGAAATCTATATGAACATAACCAAGCTATCAGAACGGAATTCCTATAACTCGACTAAGCCACACAGGTTGCCAAATTCGAGAGTATTGCCACAAAACACCCGTAAATCCCCGCCTCATCATAAGAACCAAAAGAATCGAGCATACTATTACCGTACTGATTCAGTATGTTACCCGTTTGTCCTATTTTCTCCAAGTTTCTTCTGAATTACCCTCAAGTTGACATTTTTCCTTGTCAGAACACTACGATCCTTACCCAAAGCTCACTACAAGACATCCTAACATAAAATCACACCGCCCCCAGGCCCATAAGCCGATGTATACTTCTTAAGCACCCCCATAAGTACCACAACCGAAATGTTCATTCTGAAAAATACCTTATGTGAATTTAAAATTATTCTTTTACCTTTTTTATACTTGAATGTAGAATCCATAGTCATGCAGAATTACCGCAAGTCCCGGCACCATCAAATATAAATCTCAGATTCTATCCATACACAAATTCGGAAATCTTCTTGATTGTTATATATAAATCTCGAACTCATTAGAACCTTCTAGAGTGTCATCCACTCTACTCAAATTTAAATTGCATCGCCAAAACGGGCCGAAAGACACGTGCTCCATGTCAAGACCCAAAACTCCCTCTGTAAGACGTCGTGACGGCACCTAGTCTCTACGACTAGGTAAGAGTAACAATTGCGGAAATAGCAAAAATGGAAGTAAAAGTTAACAACTAACTGCAATCGATAACTAAATAACTGGTAACAATGTCGCTTTGCATGTACAATAACCAACACTCTAGTAATAAACAGTATTCCAAAATCCTCGAAACATTATAAGCCACAAGCTACAGATGAAAACTAGTATCTCTATATAACAGAGTCTAATAAAAGAAGTACAGAAGGTACTTGACATAGGAGAGAATAGAAGGGGACTCCGAGGTCTGCTGACGTGGCAAATGTACCTTGAAATCTCCGAACAATAACAAGCACTCTCAGCTAATAGCGGGTATGATAAGAAGTACCTGGATCTGCACATAAAAACATGTGCAGAAGAGTAGCATGAGTACACCACAACGGTACCTAGTAAGTGCCAAGCCTAACCTCGGTCGAGTAGTGTAGAGGTCAGGTCAGGATCACTGGTATATAATAAATAACGCAGGGAAATATAATAGTATATTAAGAGATTGGAATTTAACAAAAAGGAAAACACAACAGAAATAACAGTACAACATAGGGGGTAAACAACAGAGGATCTCACGAGGTACCGCCTCGTAGTCTCAAAAGTAAATGTGCAGGGAAAACTCCCGAGGTACCGCCTCGTAGTCTCAAAAGTAAATGTGCAGGGAGAACTCCCGAGGTACCACCTCGTAGTCTCAAAAGTAAATATGCAGGGAGAACTCCCGAGGTACCACCTCGTAGTCTCAAAAGTAAATTTGTAGAGAGAACTCCCGAGATACCGCCTCGTAGTCTCAAAAGTAAATATGCAAGGAGAGCTCCCGAGGTACCGCCTCGTAGCCTCAAAAGAAAATGTGTAGGGAGAACTCCCGAGGTACCGCCTCGTAGTCTCAAAAGTAAATTTGCAGGGAGAACTTCCGAGATACCGCCTCGTAGTCTCAAAAGTAAATATGCAGGAAGAGCTCCCGAGGTACCGCCTCGTAGCCTCAAAAGAAAATGTGTAGGGAGAAATCCCGAGGTACCGCCTCGTAGTCTCAAACGTAAATATGCAGGGAGAACTCCCGAGGTACTGCCTCGTAGTATCAAAAGTAAACACACAGCTTAGACCGATAAATACAATATTTAACAGCGAGAATTCTACAGTTTAGACTAATAAAGAACAAGGAAAAATAGGAAATCAACTAGGCATGTAGCATAGAGTTCAAGTAAGCAGTTAAAGCACGTAGACATGCGATACTAGACTAAACGGGATAACTACACATGTTGGTATAACTCAATTAAGAATGAAAACAGGCTACTACTCAGTAAAAGAAATCGAATTTTTTCAACAATAGCCCGTGTACGCAACCGTCACCTCGCGTACACGGCGCTCACATATCACAACATCACCAAATCCTAAGGGTATCCCCCCCCCCCCCCCACAAAGTTAGGCAAGCCACTTACCTCGAACCAAACTCAGTCAATCAGTAACAATGCCTTATCCTCGATTATCTGACTTTGAATGGCCCAAATCTAGCCAAGAACAATTACATATAAAAAATATAACTATAATAGACTAATCTAATTAATGAAATCAAGACTTTAACAAGAATCTCGAAAATTGTCCTAAAGAATCGACTCAGACCCACATCTCGGAATCGGGTAAAAGTCACAAAATATGAACACTCATTCACTCACGAGTTCACTCGTACCAAAATTATCCAAATCTGATATAACAATCCCAATAAAAACTCAAAAACTTAGTCAAAGAACTTCTCCCAGTTTTCCCAAATTTCTCAACCAAATTCCTTAATTAAATGATGAAATCAACTATAGATTAGTGGAATATAACCATAAACTAGTTAAGAATCAATACCCCAAACTTCTTTCTTAAAAATCCTTGAATTATCGCCTTAATCTGAGCTCTCAAAGTCCCAAAATTGAAAATGGGATAAAACCCTCAAACTTGGCCCTTTTCTGCCCAGCGATTTCGCATCTGCGGGCCTATAAACGCACATGTGGAAATTCCATATCAGGTGTGGACTTAACTTAAGTCCCCTGGGTCCGCATCTGTGAGAGAAGCGTCGCACCTGTGGATGCGCTCCTGCGACCAAGGAACGGCACCTGCGACCCTCACCGCTCCTGTGCACTGTCCTACCGCAGAAGCGAGGCTTCTTCTGCACAAATAGATACGCACCTGCGAACCCATCCTCGGCTGCCAAAATCCGCATTTGTTCTCCTCCTTCTGCACGTGCAAGTCCGCACATGCGTTATCCCTACCGCAGGTACGAAAACACCAGAAACCAAAAAACTTCAGCAATTTGCATAAGTCCAAATTCAATCCATTAAGCATCCGAAACACACCCGAGGATCCTGGGACCTCAACCAAACATACAAACAAGTCCTGAAACACCATAAGAACTTAGTCGAGCCCTCAAATCACATCAAACAACGCTAAAAACATGAATCACCCTCCAATTCAAACTCAATAAACGTTGAAACTTCAAACTTCTACAACCGATGTCGAAAACTATCAAGTCACGTTCGATTGACCTCAGATTTTTCACATAAGTCATATTTGACATTACGGACCTACCCCAACTTCCGGAATCGGATTCCAACCCTGATATCAAAAATTCCACTACCAATCAAACCTTCCAAAAATTCAGCTTTCGCTATTTGAAGCCTAAATCAGCTACAGACCTCCAATTCACATTTCGCTATTTGAAGCCTATTATTCTCAAACCGACCGGTCGGTTTGTTACATACTCCCCCTCTTAAAACAATTGTTCGTCCTCAAATGATCATAGATACATATCTGGAGTGGTGAAAAGTTGAGGATAGTGGCTGCACATATCATGCTCGGTCTCCCAAGTCGCCTCCTCGGCCGGCTGACCCCTCCACTAAACCTTCATGGAAGCAATGTTCTTCGACCTCACCTTTCAAACCTGCCTATCCAAAATAGCCATCGGCTCCTTAACATAAGATAAATCCTTGTCAAACTGGACTGAGCTGAAATCCAACACATGGGACGGATCGCCGTGATACTTCCGGAGCGTAGAAACATGGAATACTGGGTGAACCCCTGCTAGACTGGGAGGCAAGGCAATCTCATAATAATCCTCCCCAACATTCAGCAACACCTCGAATGGGCCGATAAACCTTGGGCTTATCTTACCCTTCTTACCGAACCTCAAAACACCCTTCATGGATGACACACGGATCAAGACCCGCTCTCCCACCATGAATGAAAGATCGTGAACCTTCCGATCTGCATAACGTTTTTGTCTAGACTGGGCTATGCGAAGTCGATCATAAATCACCTTAACCTTCTCTAGAATAAGTCATGGAGCTTTCTCGCCCTAACCAGAAGCATAATCACTTTCTAAGCCGACTTTCAATATTATCCTTCCGAATATACCGTAATAAAACCTAATAGTACCCATTCTAGGTCCAATGACCTTATATTATTAAACACAACTATCGCACAGAAATGCCACACCAATATAACTCAAGCCACAACTGAGCAATCCGTGTACCCAAAAATGAAAAATGTCTCAAAGAAGAGAACTGTTGTTTTTTTCAGGTTCAACCAGCACCACCACAACCGCACATGCTATGAGCTCTTCATATATAGTAGAACTAAGATACACAAATCTAATAACGGTAACCAGCTCTCCTAGATATCACATTAACATCACCCGTAGGGACAACTCATGTGCTATAGTATCAATTTATGGACCTGCACGGACAACTCACATGCCAATAATATCAGTATATGGATCCTCACGGACATCTCACATGCTAATAAGATATTCCTCCTGGCATGATCACATTCCTCTAGTCAAATCATATCATACAGGAGCAATCAAATAAGTATACATGTATATGATAAATAAAATAAGATTCACATGCTCCTGGACTGGTATAAATAACACGCCATAGAGTAGGCATGTGCAAAGTGTGCTATCATAAATCAAATCAGCCTCTTTGTAACCTAAAGTATAGCCCATATAGTTCTCAAAAAAGGTACGAACACGAGAAACGTTATGACTTTACGCTTAATAGTCAACTCTAGGCATATCATAGCCTAAGTATTCCTCTGAGTATGAATACTTGCTCCGATGCCCGAACATGGGCTCAAACCTTACATATATGCGCACTCATAGCGCGTAGCTATCACAAATAAGTGCCTGCACTGAGTTTAAATAAACCACTCACCTCAAACAGGCCGCAACCCAGAAGCGATATGCTTTGGAGAATTCCCAGTCTCCAAATTCATAGAACACATGAACCACCGTAACCGATCCAAACTCCAGCACTCGAATGACTAATACATCTTTCTTGCACGATCATTCCACGAGGAATACTTTCATAATTCTTCCATGCCACATAACAATAATTTGAATATCAGTAGTCTATCAACCAGGTGAGTACCGCAATACCAATGAACATCTGTAAGTCAAAACACAATGCACCTTTTGAAATGTGCAACCTTCTCAGGGATTACCGAGCAGTTAGAACATTCATCTAAATATCTGAAACTAACCATTCTGTCCAACATTCGTGACCTTCCTTTCAAGAATGAACTGCCACCTTGTATATGTAAATCTAAATCCCATACAACACAACATATCTATCATGTGAAAAGCACGAGAATCTCATTATAAGCTCTGAGTCACCAACAAATTACATACCCTATTAGTTAGAAACATTTCTCTTGATTCTTTCCAGGAGGAAATCACAATACACAACACATTCCCAACATCGGTAGAAAATATCCAGCTCAAACCATGGTAAAAACCTTCAAGAACACTTTGAAATCCATTTGAACATAACTAAGCTATCAAAACGGAATTCCTCTAACTCGACTAAGCCACACAGGTTGCCAAATTCGAGAGTATTGCCACAAAACACCCGTAAATCCCTACCTCATCATAAGAATCAAAAGAATCGATCATACTATTACGGTACTGATCCAGTATGTTACCCGTTTGTCCTATTTTTTCCAAGTTTCTTCTGAATTACCCTCAAGTTGACATTTCTCCTTGTCAAAACACTACGATCCTTACCCAAAGCTCACTACAATACATCCTAACATAAAATCACACCGCCTCAAGGCCCATAAGCCGATGTATTCTTCTTAAGCATCCCAATAAGAAACACTACTGAAACGTCCACTCTGAAAAATACCTTATGTGAATTTAAAATTATTCTTTTACCATTTTTATACTGGAATGTAGAATCCATAGTCATGCATAATTACCGCAAGTCCTGGTACCGTCAAATATAAATCTCAGATTCTATCCATACAGAAATTCGAAAAAATTCTCGATTGTATCCACTCTGCTCAAATTTAAATTGCATCGCCCAAACGGGCCAAAAGACACGTGCTCCATGTCACGACCCAAAACATCCTCTATAAAATGTCATGATGGCACCTAGTCTCTATGACTAGGTAAGCCTAACAATTGCGGAAATAACAAAAATGGAAGTAAAACTTAACGACTAACTGCAACCGATAACTAAATAACTGGTAACAATGTCGCTTGGCTTTTAAAATAACCAACACTCTAGTAATAAACAGTATTCCCAAAACCCGGAACATCATAAGTCACAAGCTACTGATGGAAACTAGTATCTCTATACACCAGAGTCTAACAAAAGAAGTACAGAAGGTACTTGATATACGAGAGAATAGAAGGGGACTCCGAGGTCTGCTGACGTGGCAGATGTACCTTGAAGATTCCGTACAATAACAAGCACTCTCATCTAATAGCGGGGCTGATAAGAAGTACTCGGATCTCTACACAAACACTTGTGCAAAAGAGTAGCATGAGTACACCACAAACGGTACCCAGTAAGTGCCAAGCCTAACCTCGGTCGAGTAGTGTAGAGGTCAGGTCAAGCTCACTAGTATATAATAAATAATGCAGGGAAATATAATAGTATATTAAGAGAGTGGACTTTAACAAAAAGGAAAACACAATAGAAATAATAGTACAACACAGGGGGTAAATAGCAGAGGATCTCCCGAGGTACCGCCTCGTATTCTCAAAAGTAAATGTGTAGGGAGAACTCCCGAGGTACCACCTCGTAGTCTCAAAAGTAAATATGCAGGGGGAACTCCCGAGGTACCACCTCGTAGTCTCAAAAGTAAATTTGCAAAGAGAACTCCCGAGATACCGCCTCGTAATCTCAGAAGTAAATATGCAGGGAGAACTCCCGAGGTACCGCCTCGTAGCCTCAAAATAAAATGTGTAGGGAGAACTCCTGAGGTACCGCCTCGTAGTCTCAAAAGTAAATATGGAGGGAGAACTTCTGAGGTACCACCTCATAGTCTCAAAAGTAAACACACAGCTCAGACCGATAAATACAATAGTTAACAGCGAGAATTCTACAGTTTAGACTAATAAAGAACAAGGAAAAACAGGAAATCAACTAGGCATGTTGCATAAAGTTCAAGTAAGAAGTTAAAGTACGTAGACATGCGATACTAGACTAAATGGGATATCTACACATGTTGGTATAACTCAATTAAGAATGAAAACAGGCTACTACTCAGTAAAAGAAATTGCATCTTTTCAACAATAGCCCGTGTACACACCCGTCACCTCGCATACACGATGCTCACATATCACAACTGTAACACCCCAGAAAATTTCGAAGTATTTAAGTGTAAAGCACGGTAAAATTTGCAAAGAAAATAAAGTTGCATGGTGCTGGACTAGGCTTACAGTAAAACGTACAAGCTCGCCGCGGCTCGGACCTTTTGGGTTGAACAATGCACCGGAAAGTAAAAGAAATTTTTTGGCGGAAATGTGCATTTCTGCGGTCCATTATGCGACTGTAGAATCACTCTGCGGGCCGCATAATGGCCGCAGAGTAAGACAGTTAATTGGGTCAGTCGGATGCAACTATGCGGTCGATTATACGACCGCATAACTGTTATGCGGTACATTATGGGTTTTTAAAACCCGACCCTATTTCGTTAAATACACTCTTTGGGTCATTTTTGAGCTATTATCTGACATTTTAGAGTGAGAGAGGGTGCCCTAAAGTGAGAAGGTGTTCTCTAATAATTGTTCTTCAATTCTTCCCCATGTTTTGGAAGATTGAGAAGGGAAACTCCCTAGGTCTTCATCCTAGAAGTAAGATTCTACACCCTAACCCTCAATGTCGAATTTTGTGCAGAAATGGATAATAATCAAGATGATTTTTGGGCAAGAGGGTTGGTTTATTTTACATGCATGTGTAGAAATATTGTTGAGCTAAAAATGATAAAGGTTGGGTTGTGGGATGATGGAATCCTCCATAAAAGGATCTTGAAACCTTAATGCACATCTAGTGTTTGATAAAATGCTCAAATGAGCTAGAACCATAATCATCTTCCTAATTTTGGTATAATTTGTTATATTTCTAAAATAGATTGAAGTTGCTAAGAAATCCGGAACATTTAGAGTGTAAGGAAGCTCAAGTGAGGTATGTTGGCTAAACTCTTCTTTAAGAATTAGAATTCCCTATATCCTTGTAAGTTCCGAGATGTTGATTATAAATGGAATATTCCGATAAGTTTTGTGATGAAGATATATGTTCAATTCGTGTTTCAAATGCTCTTATCATATTGCATTATAAATTGAGGATGTGTCCCAAACTATGGATTATGTATCCACGTGTTATAATTTTTATTCATGATTTATGTGAAAGGTCTTATGCCAAGTTGTGTAGAGATTGTGATTATGATACACCTCCACCCGCATACATTGGGGTGAGGCGGCATGACCGCTTTGTGTAGGGATTATGGTATAGAGATTGTGATTGTGATACACCTCCACCCTCATATATATTGGTGTGAGGCGGCATGACCGCTTTATGTAGGGATTATGATATTGTGGGACTGCACCTCCACCTGCTTACATTGGGGAGAGGCGGTACGACCGCTTTGTGTATAGTTTTGGTATTTTTGTGGCACCACCACACGCATACATTGGGGTGAGGCGGCATAGCCTCTTTTTGTAAGTTCTTAGTACTGTGGTTATATATGTCCACCCACATACATTGGGGTGAGGCGGCAGGGCCACTTGATTAGAGTTGTGGTATTGTACATACACCTACACCTGCATACATCGGGTGAGGCGGCAGGGCCGCTTTGTGTGAAGATGGTTACATAGGATCTCATCTCAAATCCTATAAATGTTGTTGATAGCTTTTAATAAGCTTGCTATGGTTCAGAAAGTTATCAATATTATTCTATTGCCGCACTGGTTCATCATAATTATCTTGTATTTTTAAATTCGTAAATTGGTGTTTAGTTTTCATTCTAGTACTATTCGACGGTACTAACGTCCTTTTTGCCGGGGGCACTACATCTTTAAATGGATGCATGTGGTTCCACAGCAGGAGACATTGATCAATGATAGCAGTACACCTTCTTCCCAGCTGACTTGGTGAGCCCCACTTCATCCCGGGGTCATGTATCTTTTGATCTTTATGTATTATGGTTGAGGTATAGCCGGAACCTTGTTGCCGACATTATCATTGTACTCTTCTTTATCTATAGAGGCTCCGTAGGCAAAGTGTGGGTTGCTTATTGGTGCTGGGGAAAGACAAAATATGTTATGTTGTGGTTGTATTACTTGTCTATTTGAGACTTTAAAAATGATGAAACTATTGGAGATGAATTGGTATTGTAGACATGAACACATTTTTGTTTAATTAATGATAATATGAATTATCTCTATTCGTGGATGAGTTTGGGTAGAATGAAACCTAATAGGCTTGCTCGGTTGGGTTCACTCGGTTGAGCGCCGATCGCGCTCCTCGGTTTTTGGGCGTGACAAACTTAGTAATAGAGCCTAAGGTTTTATAGTGTCCTAGGATGTCTCAGAGCCGTGTCTAGTAGAGTCCTTATTATCGGTGTGTTGTCGGCCACATCTATAATTAGGATTCTACATGGGCATTTAGGAATAATACCCTTCTTTCATGTTCTTGATGGTGTGATAAAACTGGTTGTAAGATTGCTCCTCCTTTAACTCCTGCGTTGCTCTAATTTTCAGTACATGGCACCTAAGAAGAAGGCAAGAACTGGCCAAAGAGCCAATGTCACCCCAGGAGTGACAGTTGACCCAATAATTGATGATGCGGGTGAGCACCCGAGGAGTGAGAATATTCCTCTAGTTACTACACTTCCTGACTCTACTACAACTGATCAGATCACACCTGTCCCTACACCTACAGAAGGTGCGACAGTTCCTCCAACTGATATTCCAGTTCCACCTCCAACTCAAGCTTCCGATTCTGGTGTGTCTGATATTAATATTAGGGGAGCCATATAAATGTTGACACAGTTAGTGGCTTCTCAGGCCCAGAGATCGAGTGTTGGGCCTACTTCTTCTAGTCATACAGGGGAATCTGCTAGTTCCATGGTGAACAAATTTCTTCAGTTAGATCCTCCAGTGTTTATGGGTGCTGATCCCGAGGAGGACCCCCAGGACTTCATTGAAGAGATGTATAAAATTCTCCGGGTTATGCATACTACAGAGACGGAGGCAGTAGAGGTGGCCTCCTACCGTCTGAAAGGGGTGGCCTATTCTTGGTTTGAGTTGTGGGAGGAATCCCGTGAGGAGGGAAGCCCTCCAGCAAGGTGGGGTGAGTTCACAGATGCCTTTATGGATCATTTCGTGCCTGCCGAAACTAAGGCAGCTCGTGCCGCTGAGTTTGAAAGCCTGAAGCAGGGTAGTATGAATGTGTAGGAGTATCATATGGAGTTTGCGCGCCTGTCCAAGTATACTATTCTCCTGTTGCCCACTATGGAGGCTAGAGTGCACCGGTTTGTATAGGGCCTTAGCCCCTTAGTTATCAATGAGGCCTCTACAACTTCCTTAAATTCTGATATGAACTATGGTAAGATGGTGGCATTTAAGCCACAGAGACCTGCAAATTGAAGAATAGAATGGAGCGTCAGAGTAACAGCAAGGCCCGGTCCGCGGGCAACTTTGGTGGTTCTTCTGGTGGTGGTGGTGGTGGTAGGTTGGCATTCAGGGGAGCATCATCAGGACCTTCACAATCATTTGCCCAGTCTTCGATGGGTGCACAGTCATCTGGACCCAGTCTGGGCAACAAGGGACCCCACCAGAAAGGTCGGCCCGACAGAAAGTTTCAGCAGCGGAGGCTTCCATGCCCTAAGTGTGGGAGGATGCACTTTGGGTCCTGCTTCATGGACCTACCAGTATGATATGGGTGTGGTGTGAGGGGTCACATTCAGAGAGATTACCGCTCATCCCGCCAAAATATGGGCAGAGGTGCGGTATAGCCAGCTAATTCTGCAACTACTACATCTATAGCACCTCCAGCTCGAGGCGCCCCAGCGCCCGCAGGGCCTGGTGCAGCTAGGGGTGGTGCACAGAACTCGGGATGACCCAGCAGATTTTATGCTATGCGGAGACGTTGGGAATCAGAGGCTTCTCCAGATATTGTCACAGGTATATTGACTGTCCAATCTCATGATGTATATACTCTTATTGATCCCGGTTCCACTTTGTCATATGTCACACCTTATGTTGCTATGGAATTTGGGATAGAACCAGAACAGCTTTATGAGCCGCTCTTTGTATCTACTCTGGTTGGTTAGTCTATTTTGGTCACCCAGGTTTATAGGGATTGTGTTGTCACGTTGTGTGGTTGGGGCACCATGGCCGATCTTATTAAATTGAGAATGGTCGATTTTGATGTGATAATGGGGATGGATTGGTTTTACTCTTGTTTTGCCAAGCTTGATTGCCAAACCAGAACTGTTAGATTCAAATTTCCAAATGAGCCAGTTATTGAGTGGAAGGGTGATGATGTAGTACCGAAGGGTAGGTTTATTTCTTGCCTTAAGGCCACGAAAATGATCAACAAGGGATGTATTTACCATTTGATTCAGGTTACGGACACCGATGCTGAGGCACCTACACTTGAGTCCGTGCCTGTTGTGAATGAATTTCTGGGAGTATTTCCGGATGAACTCCCTGGGATCCCACCAGACAGGGAGATTGATTTTGGGATTGATGTGATGCCAGACACACATCCTATATCCATTCCACCCTACAGAATGGCACCGGCAGAATTGAAGGAGCTAAAGGAACAATTGAAAGATTTGTTAGAAAAGGGTTTCATCCGACCTAGTGTGTAGCCTTGAGGCGCACCTCTTCTCTTTGTAAGAAAGAAAGATGGGTCACTACGTATGTGTATTGACTATCGGCAGCTTAATAAGGTAACAATCAAAAATAAGTACCCACTGCCAAGGATAGATGACTTGTTTGATCAATTGCAAGGTGCTAGGTACTTCTCCAAAATTGATTTAAGATCCGGGTATCACTAATTGAAGATCAGGGAGCGGGATATTCCGAAAACAGCTTTTAGGACACGGTATGGGCATTTTGAATTTCTGGTGATGTCGTTTGGGCTAACAAATGCCCCAGCAGCCTTCATGGATCTTATGAATCGAGTTTTAAAGCCATTCCTCGACTCCTTTGTGATAGTGTTCATTGACGATATTCTTGTATATTCACGAAGTCTGGAGGACCATACCGATCATCTCAGGGTAGTTCTGCAAACCCTGCAGCAGCACCAGTTATATGCAAAGTTTTCAAAGTGTGAATTTTGGCTTGAATCGGTTATATTCTTGGGTCATGTAGTCTCTAGTGAGGGAATTAAGGTTGATCCTCAAAAAATTTCAGCTGTGAAAAATTGGCCGAGGCCTACAACTCCAACAGAAATTCATAGTTTCTTAGGCTTGGCTGGATATTACAAAAGGTTTGTGGAGGGGTTTTTTACTCTTGACTCTCCATTGACTAAATTGACGCAGAAGGTAATTAAGTTCCAATGGTCAGATGCTTGTGAAAATACTTTCCAGGAATTGAAAGCAAGATTGACTACGGCGCCGGTGTTGACTCTACCAGAGGGTAAAGATGGATTTGTGGTATATTGTGATGCTTCAAGAATGGGCTTGGATGTGTATTAATGCAACATGGGAAGATAATAGCTTATGCTTCTAGGCAACTAAATAATCATGAAAAGAACTATCCAACACATGATTTAGAACTTGCGGTAGTGGTATTTGCATTAAATATTTGGCGTCATCATTTATATGGGGTCCATGTTGATATATTCATGGACCATAAGAGCCTTCAATATATTTTCAAATAGAAGGAATTGAATCTGCGGCAGAGAAGATGGCTTGAATTACTCAAGGATTATGATATTGATATTTTATACCATCCAGGGAAGGCTAATGTTGTGGCGGATGCTCTTAGCCGAAACTCTATGGGTAGCTTAGCACACTTGGAGGCATATCAAAGTCCATTTGCCAAATAAGTTCACCGATTGGCTAGTTTGGGAGTTCGTCTTACGGACTCTAGTGAAGGGGGGGGGGGGTAATTATGCAAAATAGGGCTGAATCATCGCTTGTTGTGGAAGTCAAAGAGAAGCAATACAATGATCCATTGTTGGTGCAAATGAAAGGGGGGATTCATAAACATAAGACCATGGCCTTTTCTCTTGGCATGGATGATAGTACACTAAGGTGCCAAGGGAGACTATGTATTCCAAATGTGGATGGTCTCCGTGAAAGAATTTTGACTGAAGCTCACACTTCTAGGTATTCTGTGCACCCAGGTTCTACAAAAATGAATCATGATCTTAAGGAAGTCTATTGGTGGAATTATATGAAGAGGAATGTGGCGGACTTTGTAGCAAGATGTCTGAACTATCAGCAAGTGACGGCCGAACACCAAAGGCCCGGTGGGTTATCACAAAACATAGAAATTCCAATGTGAAAATGGGAAATGATTAATATGGACTTTGTGGTAGGATTACCATGCACTCCGCGCAAGTGTGACTCAATTTGGGTGATTGTGGATCGACTCACGAAATCAGCACACTTTTTGCCGGTTAAGTCTACCAACACAGCGGAGCAGTATGCTCAGTTGTATATCAAAGAAATAGTCAGGTTGCATGGCACCCCAGTTTCCATCATTTCTGATCGGGGAGCACAATTCACTGCTAATTTTTGGAAGAAATTTCAGCAAGGTTTGGGTACTCAGGTGAATCTCAGTACAACCTTTCACCCGCAGAGCAGACTATTCAAACGCTTGAGGATATGTTGTGTTCTTGTGTGCTAGACTTCAAAGGTAGCTGGGATGATTATTTACCACTTATAGAATTTGCGTACAACAATAGCTATCATGCTAGCATTCAGATGGCACCGTTCGAGGCTTTATATGGAAGGAGATGTAGATCTCCCATTGGGTGGTTCGAAATTGGGGAAGCAGAGTTGATAGGGCCAGACCTCGTGCATCAGGCTATGGAAAAATTTAAAATCATTAAGGAGCGGTTGAAGACTGCTTAGAGTCGTCAGATATCCAATTCGGATGTTCGTCGTAAAGATTTAGAATTCAAAGAAGATGATTGGGTATTTTTGAAAATTTCCCCCATGAAGGGTGTAATGTGATTTGGTAAGAAAGGGAAATTGAGTCTGAGGTATGTCAGACCATACAAAATCATTCAGAGGATCGGTGAGGTAGTATACAAGCTTGAGCTACCACCTGAGATGTCATTAGTACACCCGGTGTTTCATGTGTCTATGTAAAAGAAAGTAGTTAGAGACCCGACAGTCATTGTTCCGGTTGAGACTATTGAAGTAAATGAAGAATTGACTTATGAAGAGATTCCAGTTTCTATTATTGATCGGCAAGTCCGAAAGTTGAGAAACAAAGAAATTGCATCCGTGAAAGTGCTATGGCGAAACCAACAGGTTGAAGAGGCTACTTGGGAGGCCGAAGAAGAAATGAAGAAAAAGTATCCTTATTTATTTGAATAACCATGTAATTATGAGTTGTGACTTATGCAAATGCTAAGGGATATTCCTATGAAATATGTATGACTTATACATTTGGTGTTAAGGATGTTCCGCTCTGGTAATATAATTGTTTGTGAGGCCACAGTTGGTGTTGTTTTGTATTATGTTACGTTTTTGGATTATGTATATGCTGTTAAGATGTGTTTCTGGGGCTCTCTGACAGGTGGATAGGCCTAATTACAAAGGAAACTCTGGCGAATATTTTGGAAATTTTGGGATTTAGGCAAATATGGGGCTGCTCGAATATGGTATGAAACAAACTGAGTTTCATATGATGCTAATGACGGATATTTACCCTCATTCAAGGATGAATGATCCTAAGCGGGGGAGAATGTAACACCCGAAAAATTTCGAAGTATTTAAGTGTAAAGCACGGTAAAATTTGCAAAGAAAATAATGTTTCATGGTACCGGACTAGGCTTACGTGTTGAGGATTATAGAAATTCTTCGCGGCGAGCTTGCTCGCCACAGCTAGGACTTTTTGGGTTGAACAATGCACCGGAAAGTAAAAGAAAATTTTTGGCATAAATGTGCATTTTTGCGGTCCATTATGCGATCGCAGAATCACTCTGCGGGCCGCATAATGGCCGCAGAGTGAGGCAGTTAATTGGGTCAGTCAGATGCAACTTTGCGGTTGATTATGAGACCGCATAACTGTTATGCGGTGCATTATGCGACCGCATAACAGTTATGCGGACCGCATAGTGACCGCATACACGGAAAACCCTTTTGATCATTTTGTCAGCAATTATGCGACCGGTATGCGGTCCGCATAACCACTATGCGGTCGCATATGCAACCGCAGAACCTGTTCCGGAGCTTCATTTTTAGGTTATTAAAACAAGACACTATTTCGTTAAATACACTCTTTGGGTCATTTTTGAGCTATTATCTGACATTTTAGAGTGAGAGAGAGTGCCCTAGAGTGAGAAGGTGTTCTCCAATAATTGTTCTTCAATTCTTGCCCAAGTTTTGGAAGATTAAGAAGGGAAACTCACTAGGTCTTCATCCTAGATGTAAGATTCTACACCCTAACCCTCAATTTCGAATTTTGTGTAGAAATGGATAATAAGCAAGATAATTTCTGGGCAAGAGAATTGGTTATTTTACATGCATGTGTTATCCAAGGGTGTAGAAAGATTGTTGAGCTAAAAATGATAAAGGTTGGGTTGTGGGATGATGGAATCCTCCATAAAAGGATCTTGAAACCTTAATGCACATCTAGTGTTTGATAAAATGCTCAAATGAGCTAGAACCATGATCATCTTCCTAATTTTGGTATAATTTGTTATATTTCTAAAATAGATTGAAGTTGCTAAGAAATCCGGAATATTTAGAGTGTAAGGAAGCTCAAGTGAGGTATGTTGGCTAAACTCTTCATTAAGAATTAGAATTCCCTATGTTGGCTGACTTGGTGAGCCCCACTTCATCCCAGGTTCATGTATCTTTTGATCTTTATGTATTATGTTTGAGGTATAGCCAGGGTTTTGTTGTTGGCATTATCATTGTACTCTTCTTTATCTATAGAGGCTCCGTAGACATAGTGTGGGTTGTGTATTGGTGCTGGGGAAAGACAAACTATGTTATGTTGTGGTTGTATTACTTGTCCATTTGAGACTTTAAAAATGATGAAACTATTGGAGATGAATTGGTATTGTAGACAAGAACACATTTTCGTTTAATTAATGATAATATGAATTATCTCTATTCGTGGATGAGTTTGGGTAGAATAAAATCTAATAGGCTTGCTCAGTCGGGTTTACTCGGTTGAGCGCCGGTCGCGCTCCTCGGTTTTGGGGCATGACAACAACATCACCAAATCCTACGGGTATTTTCCCCACACAAGGTTAGGCAAGCCATTTACCTCGTATCAAATTCAGTCAATCAGTAAAAATGTCTTATTCTTGATTATCCGACTCTGAATGGCCCAAATCTAGTCAAAAACAATTACATATAAAAAACACAACTATAATAGACTAATCTAATTAATGAAATCAAGACTTTAACAAGAATCTCGAAAATCGTCCTAAAGAGTCGACCCGGACCCACATCTCATAATCGGGTAAAAGTTACAAAATATGAACACTCATTCACTCACGAGTTCACTCGTACCAAATTATCCAAATCTGATATCAAAATCCCAATAAAAACTCAAAAACTTAGTCGAAGAACTTCTCCCAGTTTTCCCAAATTTCTCAACCAAATTCCTTAATTAAATGATGAAATCAACTATAGATTAGTGGAATATAACCATAAACTAGTTAAGAATCAATACCCCAAAGTTCTTTCTAAAAAAACCTTGAATTATCTCCTTAATCCGAGATCCCAAAGTCCCAAAATTGAAAATGGGATAAAACCCTCGAACTTGGCCCTTTTCTGCCAAGCGATTTCGCATCTGCGGGCCTATAATCGCACCTGTGGAAATTCCATATCAGGTGTGGAATTAAATTAAGTCCCCTGGGTACGCACCTGTGGATGAGCTCCTGCGACCAAGGAATGGCACCCGCGACCCTAACCGCTCTTGTGCACCATCCCACCGCAGAAGCGAGGCTACTTCTGCGCAAATAGATCCGCACTTGCGAACCCATCCTAGGCTGCCCAAATCCGCATTTGTGCTCCTCCTTCCGCATGTGCGAGTCCGCACCTGCATTCTCCCTACCTTAGGTGCGAAAATACCAGAAACTAGAAAACTTCAGCAATTTGCATAAGTTCAAATTCAATCAGTTAAGCATCTGAAACACACCCGAGGATCCTAGGACCTCAACCAAACATACAAACAAGTCCTAAAACACCATAAGAACTTAGTCGAGCCCTCAAATAACATCAAACAATGCTAAAAACACGAATCGCCTTCCAATTCAAACTTAATGAACTTTGAAACTTCAAACTTTTACAACCGATGTCAAAAACTATGAAGTCATGTTCGATTGACCTCAGATTTTGCACACAAGTCATATTCGACATTACGGACCTACCCCAACTTCCGGAATCGGATTCTGACCCCGATATCAAAAATTCCACTATCGGTCAAACTTTCCAAAAATTCGGCTTTCGCTATTTGAAGCCTAAATCAGTTACAAACCTCCAATTCACATTCCGGACATGCTCATACGACCAAAATCACCCAACTGAGCTTACGAAGCTGATGGAACTCCATTCCGGAGTCGTCTTCTCACAGTTCCAACTACGGTCAAAATCCTAAGACTTAAGATTTCGTTTTAGGGACTAAGTGTCCCAAAACACTCCGAAACCACGAACAAAACCTCTCGACAAGTCATATATGTAGAAAATGATATGGGGAAAGCAGTAAATAGGGGATCGGGGATATTATTCTCAAACCGACCGGTCGGGTTGTAACATCCTCCCCCTCTTAAAACAACTGTTTGTCCTCAAACGAGCATAGATACATACGTGAAGTGGTGAAAATATGAGGATAGCGGCTGCGCATATCATGCTCGATCTCCCAAGTCGCCTCCTCGGCCGGCTGACCCCTCAGTTGAACCTTCATGGAAGCAATGTTCTTCGAACTCATCTTTCGAACCTCCCTGTCCAAAATAGCTATCGGCTCCTTAACATAAGATAAATCCTTGCCAAACTGGACTAAGCTGAAATCCAACATATGGGACGGATCACTGTGATACTTCCGGAGCGTAGAAACATGGAATACTGGGTGAAACCCTGCTAGACTGGGAGGAAAGGCAAGCTCATAAGCAACCTCCCCAACATGCTGCAACACCTCGAATGGGCCGATAAACCTTGGGCTTATCTTACCCTTCTTACCGAACCTCAAAACACCCTTCATGGATGGCACCTGGAGTAAGACCCGCTCTCCCACCATGAATGAAAGATCGTAAACCTTCCGATCTGCATAACGTTTTTGTCTAGACGGGGCTATGTGAAGTCAATCTTGAATCACCTTAACCTTCTCCAGAGCATCCTGAACCAAGTCTGTGCCCAATAACCTAGCTTCATCCGACTCGAACCAACCCACTAGAGACCGACACCGCCTACCATATAGAGCCTCATACAGTGCCATTTGGATGCTCGACTGATAACTGTTGTTGTAGGCAAACTCCGCAAGTGGCAAGAACTGATCCCATGAACCTCCATACTTCATCACACACACACAAAACATAACCTCTAATATATGAATAGTGCACTCGAACTACCCGTCCGTCTGAGGGTGAAATGTTGTGCTCAGCTCCACAACTCATGTTGTACAGCCCTCTAGAACTGTGATGTAAACTACATACTCATGTCAGAGTTGATGGATACCGATACGCCATGAAACCTGACGATCCCGCGGATATAAACTCGAGCCAGTTCTCAGAAGAATAGGTTGTCATCACAGGAATGAAATAAGCTGACTTGGTCAGCCTATCTACAATTACCCAAACTGCATCAAACTTCTGTTGAGTCTGTGGAAGACTCCATAGTTATCCATAGTGATCCGCTCCCATTTCCACTCCGGAATCTCTAACTTCTAAAGAAACATATCTGGCCGCTGATGCTCATACTTCACCTGCTGGAAAATTAGACACCGAGCTACATACTCCACTACGTCTTTCTTCATTCTCCTCCACCAGTAATGCAGCCTCAAGTCCTTATACATCTTCGCAGCACCCGGATGAATGGAATACCGTGCATTGTGAGCCTCCTGGAGAATCAACTCATGCAAACTATCTACATTGGGCACACACAGCCTACCCTGCATCCTCAATGCACTATCATCCCCGAGGTACCGCCTCGTAGTCTCAAAAGAAAATATGTAGGGAGAACTCCAGAGGTACCACCTCGTAGTCTCAAAAGGAAATGTGTAGGGAGAACTCCCGAGGTACCACCTCGTAGTCTGAAAAGTAAATATGTTGGGAGAACTCCCGAGGTACCACCTCGAAGTCTAAAAAGTATACACAGTGCTCAAATCGATAAATACAATAGTTAACAGCGAGAATTCTACAGTTTTGACTAATAAAGAACAAGGAAAAACATGAAATCAACTAGGCATGCTGCACAGAGTTCAAGTATGCAGTTAAAGCACGTAGACATGCGATATTAGACTAAACAGGATAACTACACATGTTGGCATAACTCAATTAAGGATGAAAACAGGTTACTGCTCAGTAAACTTAATCGGGGGTTTTCAACAATATTACGTGTACGCACCAGTCATCTCACGTACACGGCGCTCACATATCACAACAACACCAAATCCTAAAGGGATTTCTCTCACATAAGGTTAGGCAAGCCACTTACCTTGAACCAAGCTTAGTCAATTAGTAAGAATACCCTTTCCTAGATTATCTGACTCCAAATGGCCCAAATCTAGCCAAAAACAATTACATATCATAAATACAACTATAATAGACTAATCTAATTAATGAAATGAAGACTTTAACAAGAATGTCGAAAATTGTCCTAAAAGGTCGACCCGAGTCCACGTCTTAGAATCGGGTAAAGTCACAAAATATGAAAACTCATTCACTCACGAGTTCACTCGTACCAAAATTATCCAAATCCGATGTCAAAGTCCCGATCAAAACTCAAAATATTAGTTGAAGAACTTCTCCCTCTCCAATGTTTCCCAAATTTCTCAACCCAATTGCTTTATTAAATGATGAAATCAACTATAGATTAGTGGAATATAATCATAAACGAGTTAAGAATCATTACCCCCAAAGTTCTCTCTGAAAAATCCTTGAATTATCGATTTAATCTGAGTTCTCTAAGTCCCAAAAATGAAAATGGTATTAAACCCTTGAACTTGGCCCTTTTCTGCCCAGCAGGTGTGGACTTAACTGTCCTCTGGGTCTGCATCTGCAAGAGAAGCGTTGCACCTATGGATGCGCCCCTGCGACCAAGGAACCGCACCTGCGACCCTCACAACTCTTGCGCACTGTCCCATCCTGGGCTGCCCAAATCTGCATCTACGCTCCTCCTTCCGCATGTGCGAGCCCGCACATGCAGTCTCTCCACCGCAGGTGCAAAAACACCAGAAACTAGAAAACTTCAACAATACAAATTCAATCCGTTAAGCATCTGAAACACACCTGAGGCCCCTGGGACCTCCATCAAACATACCAACAGGTCCTAAAACACCATACAAAGTTAGTCAAGCCCTCAAATCACATCAAACAATGCAAAAACACGAATCACCCACCAATTCAAATTTAATAAACTTTGAAACTTCAAACTTCTTAAACCGATGAAGAAACCTATCAAATCACGTCAGATTGACCTCAAATTTTGCACACAAGTCATATTCGACATTATGGACCTACTCCATCTTCCAGAATCAAAATCCGACCTCGATATCAAAATGTCCACTACCGGTCAAACTTTCAATATTTTGACATTTACCATTTCAAGCCTAAATCAGCTACAGACCTGGAATTCACATTCCGGACACGCTCCTAAGTCCAAAATCACCCAACGGAGCTAATGGAACTGACGAAACTCTCCACTCAAAATGACTGTTTGGGTCGTTAAACTCTCTTAGCTTAATAACACTCAATGAGGTAACCCTGCCTTAACACCACAAATCAATTCATACTCCGTGCGTACTACATCCAACAATAACAACTCGATTGTCCCATGATTTTCATATACTCATAAAGTGCAATATAACCTATATCTAGGAATTTCTTTACTCGAGTCATTCTCGATCTCAATCTCTGCAAGTAATAACCGATTCACATGTATGCTTCAAACCGAAACCAGTACAACACATAATCATGAAATCAAATCGTTAATAGTAGGCTTCCCCACTTGGCTCAAAGACATAGAACAAAATGTTCCATAACTCACAATATCCATACTCAATTACTGTCATAATACTACATTCAATTCAATAAAATTTCTTCACCAGCTCAGGTAACACAAACCATAAAATACCTCAATTCATCTGCTAAGCTCTCCTTCATTCTCATGACAGTCAAGTCAACTTTCTCAACCACATTCAATTTCAAATCTCAACACATACAGTTAGCTAGTAGAAAAGAAACTCTCCACTCAACATTATAAGGATCACACATCCATAAATTACCCCGCAAGTGATAACCCTCCTTCTTGGCCTCAAACTGGCATCTTTCTATACCATTTTATAGCCACAACTACTACGTAATCACTTAACCTTCCTTAGTCCAAACTCATTGACAAGGAATGAGAATCTACTTCACTCCATAATTAAACAACATGAAATATCCTTCAACACATTCATACTCGAGACTATGCGTCAAATCAAGACAGACGCCAAACACCCAATGACCCTCTTTTCTTTCTTTTTTTTACATCTCAAGCAAACTATTCTCGTCACAATCAAACCATCTGAACATATTTTGCAGTCACATCATGATCATCATATAGCTATTCAATCGCTCATCGAGCCACAAATTCCACTCATAGGGATACTACCGGACATATGAGTCCAAGTTCACACAAATGAAGCTACCGAGCCTAAGCTGTGGTCTAAACCTGGCCTCAGGTCAACCAGACTACAAAAACACAGAATACACATCTCAAACCTCGTTCATGGAATCACAAGCCAGCGATACACAACTGATACCGAGCGCTCACATGCGCAAATGAATGCATGGAAGGAATTCAAAGCGTTATGTTTCAAGCTGAATCAATTACGCACGATAGAATACAAGGAAGTGAAATTTTCCTAAGGTTTTTGGCAGCCTCTCGAAGATAAGTACAGACGTCTCCATACCGATCTGCAAGACTCTACTAAACCTGCTCATGACTCGTGAGACCTATGTAACTTAAAGCTCTGATACCAAGTTGTCACGACCCAAAATCCTAACCTGTCATAATGGAGCCTATCTTAATACTAGGCAAGCTGACACTCTCAATAAACAACAATTTCTTTTAAGTTTGAAAACATAATATTTGAATTCCATATAAAATCTCACAATTTCTAACATAAAATACATTCCCAAAGCCTTCTATCACTGAGTACATGAGCATCTAAATGATAATAAAGTCTCACTGAAAAAAATACTGTCTAACAATATAGAATAGTACAATAACTGAAAGGAAAGAGATGTCAAGATCAGCGGACGCCAGGCAGCTACCTTGATATTCTCCAACAGATAAGTCCTCAACTCTGGCCACCACCATATCTAGATGTACTTGGAACTGGATACGAGGTGCAGGGTGTAGTATGAGTACAAACAACTCAATAAGTAACAAGACTAACCTCTGGGATGAAAATAGTGACGAGCTCAGCAGGTACAATCCAGTATAGAAATAACAGTACAGAAATATAGGCATGCTTTCAAGTTCAACAGTAAACTCAATCCAACTAAAATAGATAATTTCTGCATGATACGAGGATCTCTATATCTACATGCCAAAATATATGTTGTATGTGATGTACCATAATGGAAATCTCGTGTACTCACACTCTCAGAATACTTAATAACTCGGTATTGTATATGGCCAATCCAG
This sequence comes from Nicotiana tomentosiformis, assembly GCF_000390325.3. NCBI lineage: Eukaryota > Viridiplantae > Streptophyta > Magnoliopsida > Solanales > Solanaceae > Nicotiana > Nicotiana tomentosiformis. The sequence goes on along the minus strand of NC_090820.1, from coordinate 6,482,557 downwards.
CCCAGGTAACTATATATATATATATATATATTGATTGAAATTTAGTCACTCAGTACTGTACAAGGCCAATATAGCCGAGGGAACTCCATCCCAATATAAACAAATAAGGCAACTCCATGCCTGGGAACTCCATCCCTAATATAAATCAACTATGCTAACTGTGGGGGATGCAAACTTCGAAGGAGGTCCTTCAGCCCAAGCGTGATACAAAGCCTATATGGCTTACTGCAAGCGGGCAGCCCCAATCCATATAATAATAAAGCCTATAAGGCCTGCTGCAACGGGCATGCCCGATCAATATAATAATAATGCTTATAAGTCCTACTGCAGATGGGCAGCCCCAATTCATATAATAATAATGCCTACAAGGCTTGCTGCAACGGGCAACCCCGATCAATATAATAATAAAGCCTAAAAGTCCTGTTGCAGGCGAGCAACCCCGATCCATATAATAATAATATATAAAGCTAATATGGCTTGTTGTGGCGCGCAGCTCGGTCCCATAAATATCCTCACAATGGATGAATATGATTGAGTGTGAAATGTACATTTTAAAACAATTAATTCAACAGTAACATGGCCCTATGGGTCCCAAAATATCGGCACGTAGCCTAAATATGATCTTTAATACGAGTCTCAGATCAATTTCTCTACCACGTGGAGAATATACGGATAATAACATGTTTCTTTAATTTTACAACTCCACAGAATTTATTCAAGTCACAATTTCTATGGTGCAAACCCACACGCTCGTCACCTAGCACGTGCATCACCTCCAAACAATTGATATAGCACAAAATTCGGGCATTCATACCCTCAAAACCAAGTTTAAAAGTGTTACTTACCTCAAGCCGTTAATTCTTTACTCCGCTATGCCTTTGCCTCGTGAATTGGCCTCCGAAAGCCTCGTATCTAATCATAATTCATTAGATTCAGTCAATACAAATTATAGGAATTAATTTCATAGGAAAATACTAATTTTCCAACAAAATCCAATATTGCACTCAAAAATCGCCCGTGGGGCCCACGTCTCGGAATCCGACAAAACTTACAAAATCCGCTAGCCCATTCAATTGCGAGTCCAACCATACTAGTTTCACTCAAATTCGACTCCGAATCGACATTCAAATCCCAAAATTTGTTTTATAAAATTTCTACAATTGTTTCTAAATTTTCATCTCAAAATACTAATTAAATGATGAAAATAATGATATATTAATGTATATTAACCAAATCCGAGTTAGAATCACTTACCCCAATGAATTTCTTGAAACTCCCACAAAGCATCGCCACAAACCGAGCTCCCAAAGTCCAAATATAAAATATGAGATGAAACCCTCATTCATATAGTACAAAATCTGATCCCCCATTGTACTGACCGCAAAATATTTTTGCGGTCCGTACATTCCGTGTTCTCCGGCCGCAATCAAAATTGTGAGGCCGCACTTCAGCAGCCTCTACACTACCAGACTTTAGTAAATTGACCATACCTTTTTCTACAAATATCCAAATGATGATTGGTTAATCTTTCTGAAAACTAGACTCAAAAGGCTATTACTTTCATTTTTGAATTATCTCCAAATTCCTTATAGATTAAAAGATATAACCTTCCGAAGTCTAACCATCGAATCTGCAGAATCTTCTTTCTGCGGCCGCGAAAGGATTTCTGCGGTCCGCACATTTTCTCTGCGATCCGCACATTTCATCTGTGGTCCGCACCTCAGGCTTTGCCTAAGCACTCCAAAATGAGCCCCACGCACTTCAAAAGTTCTAGAACAACATCAGAGAGCCAAAATACCCAGACTCGCTCAAAACTCACCCCGAAACACATCTGAGCCACTAGGGACCCCGTTCGAATGTACCAACAAATCCTAAAACACGATACGAACTTAGTCGAAACTCAAATCACATCAAACAATACTAAAACCACGAATCATACCCTAATTCAAGCTTAATGAAACTAAGAATTGTCAACTTCTACATTCAATGCCGAAACCTATCAAATCAAGTGAGATTGACCTCAAATTTTGCACACAAGTCATTAATGACATAACAAAGTTATTCCAATTTTCATAATCGGATTTCGACCCCGATATGAAAAAGTCAAATCCCCGGTCAAACTTTCAAACTTAAATTTCTATTTTAGCCATTTCAAGCTTAATTTAACTACGGACTTCCAAATAATTTTTCGGGCACGTTCCTAAGTCCAAAATCACCATACAGGGCTATTGGAATCATCAAAACTCCGATCTGAGGTCGAATACTTAAAGTCAAATTTGGTCAACTCTTCTAACTCAAAGCTTCAAACATGAAATTCATTCTTCCGAACTAATTCTGAAACACCTAAAAACCAAAACTGACAATTCACACAAGTCATAATATATCGTATGAATCTATTCAAGACTTCGAATAGTTGAAAGGGGGGTATATACTCAAAACGACCGGTCGGGTCGTTACACCAACGCATTGTATGGCACAGTTTATAGATCATAATTCAATAGTAATAAATATTTTTATTCTTTGAATATGGAAAATTTAAAAAAGAAAAAAACAAAAATTGAATGTTTCCAATTATTTTCTATCAGTTTTCCCTTACAATACGCGGAATGACAAATTGACTTTGAAAGAATCACAATCATGAACTGTACTGCATTTATACTACCACTTCAGGAAGCTCTTATTTAATTTTATTCAATTTCTATGGATATTTCAATTTGTAGTGACCTAAAAATTGTAAACTTCTTTTATTATGGTTATGCAAAAGAGGAACTACCTAAGAAATATATAGGGAATCTTCCATTTTCTTTCGGTTGACACTTCTGCAGAGTTGTAAATGACTTGACCAAAAACTAATACTTCTTCTGTCCTAATTTATGCAATATTATTTAACTAGACACAAAGCTTAACGAGAGAAATGAAGACTTTTTAAATATACAGTCTAAAACAAGCATTAAACATTAGTGTGATTATAAGTTATCTCATTAAGATTAAATGAGCATTTTAAAGTTCAATTTTTTTTAAATATAAAAAAAAAAAATTTAAACAGACTAAAAAAAGGAAGTTGTCACGACCCAAATGACAATCTGTCGTGATGGAACCTAACCCAACTCGCTAGATAAGCCTAACAATAAAACATAATATAATGATAATGATAAGAGTCAAAAATAAAATAGTTGAATTTTATACATCTCTCCAAGGACTGGTAGTACAAGTCATAAGCCACTAAGACTTACATTTTGCAAAAACTGAACTGAAATAATTACAACATCTGTTTGGATTGTACTTGAACAGAATTCGAATCTAAAGCTACCAAGGACAAGTGATAGCCATAACCGAAATGCGGGTACATCTTCAATACCAGCTCCCGACATACACCACAACAACAACAACTCCATCTGCACATAAGGTGAGAAATGTAGTATAAGTACAATTGACCCCATGTACTCAATAAGTATCCTAACTAACCTCGGCGAGGTAAAAGAAGCAAGAACTATAGATGATACTCACTAACACCTGTGCAATTCATAATTCCAACAAGTATAGAATAAATATATGATCAAAATAGGAAATCTCAGGTAAAACCACTTTGATGCTCACAATTCTTTGTTTTAAATTGTTCTGCTCAGTCAACAATCTAGTATATAAGGAAGATATGCAAGTAAAATCAGGTAAACAATCGAGAAAATTTCAATTAAAGATGAAAAGAAATAACCAAATAGCAGTCTGTTATGGCACGCAACCCGATCCAATAACAGTAACCAGAAACTCATCGGTTTCTCACAAATCTGTGTACACCATTGTTTCGATTTTATCAGATTTTTTGGGTTTTCGGATTTTTTGTTACTTAAATATTATTTCAATCTTACTTTGTTAAACTTTTGATAAGTAAATATATGTTTAGTAAAAATATAAAAAAATTGACAAACATATTATCTATTAAAATATTCTTATGAGAGAATTTGCTTGTAACACATAATAGTTATTTGTTTAGTCATCTGACAATAATGTTTCGTTGATTTACACTTTCAAGGTTAACCGAGTTTAGTAATTAAATAAAAAAATTAATATGATACCTAAATAATAATAATAATCACTTAACATTCGAAAACGATATAACAATTTAATAGATCTTAACATATGATATGAATATGGAAGAACTAAGAGATTGACGCATTTGAGTAACATTTGATGAGAAAGTGATCATACAACCCATTATTTAAGGTTAATAAATATAGAGCACTTCATATACTATTATATATTATATCCCGCAAGAGAATTTCAAATATTTCTAGACATATTTTAAAGAAAATTCTATATAAAATCTTAAATGAATATATAAAAAAGCATATATTTATATACCGGTTTGGTTCGAATTTTTTTACTCAATACCAAACCAAACCTAGTCAGGTTTTTAATCGGTTTGGTTTGACTTTTCGGTTTGGTGCGATTTTTCGGTTCGTTTTGTACACCCCTAGTTTTACGAGACAATATTTTTGTGTTCTAGTGAAATAGGCTCAAATATAGCTGAACAATTAAAAAATATTATATAGTTTACTCCAACTAGTTTGAAATTGAGGTGTCGAAAAACGTGTTTGTTTCGGTTTTAGCATCAACAAATTGCATCCTTAAGGATTACAACTTCAATTGGTGTACTTGGAAAATTTGGAGATCAAAATGAGATAGAACACACTATTGTGGCCATCAAAATGAGATAGAACACACTTGAAAACTTACTTGTATCAGGTGTTTATACCTAATGTCACGACCTAATTTTACCTATAAGTCGTGATAGCGCCCAACACTACAGCTAGGCAAGCCAACTAGTGATTTAAACACATATTCAACTCTTTACAAATTAACCGATTAATTAAACTCTTCTTACTTACAAGAATTAAGACAATATGAAAAGATCTAGTAAATTAAAATAACCAAGAAAAATAATTAAATTCAAAAGTTCTACTAATGTGTGCAAAGACCCGGTGTCACAAGTGTATGAGCATCTAGTAGACTATACAAAAATAAAATCTAAATGCTATTTGAATTAAAATAGACAGAATAAAATTTTAAGAAGAGGCATTAGCTGCTACAGAACGGCTCTGAAAGGCAGCTCACCACTAAGCCTCTGGATAACGTGGGTGCACGCCGATAGGTCTAACTATAGCACCTGTCTCAGATCCTACACAACAAGTGCAGCAAGTGTAGCAAGAGTACGTAAACAACGTGTACCCAGTAAGTATCAAGCCTAATCTCGAAGAGGTAGTGACGAGAGGTCAACTTTGACACTCACTAAGGATTAATAATAATAAAGAAAATAAAAATAGAAATATTTAAATCAACATGATTTTTATAAAATTAACAATAATTTTCTTTAACCAACAGAAATAATTAAATTCATTCAAATGCGACAATTTTCAATTTATTTATTTAACTTCACAAGCTGCAATTAAAATATCAAGGTATCGTGTAATTATTATTATTATGCACGATTGCTGCCGAGGTCGTACGACCCGATTCATAGTGACATGTACACTGCCGAGGGACGTGCGGCGTGATCCATAGATGCATTTATATTGTCGAGGCGTTCGGCCCGCTCCACAAGAAAGGAGGACATTTTCTTATGTACCTCCGGAATGAGAGTTTATTTATTATAACATTAATACGAGAGGATGCACAATTTCTTTTAACAATTAATTAATTTATATAGAAATTTAAGTATATGAGATTTCAATCTTTTACTATCTTTCCCTAACAATTCACAATATAGTTCAAATACTCTAATTAAATAAAGGTTACAATTTACACACATAATTCATGATTTGAGTCCTAAACTACTCGGACTTTAGCATAAATAGTATCTACGCACGGACACTCATCACCTCGTGCGTATACGTAGCCCCCAAAATTCGCAATAATTATTAATTTAAATAACCTATGGGGTAAATTCTCCCTTACAAGGTTAGACAAGAGACTTACCTTATCTCAAAGTCCACTTTCCGATCAAAATGTCGCGTAAAAATCTCAATTTGATGCCGAAAAATCCGAAACTATTCAAATGCTATATAAAATAATTAATACATCTCAATAATTCGAAATTGGACTATTCAATAAATTACCCTATCCAAAATCGTAAAATTTCTAAAATTCATTCCGGGCCCACGTGCCCGGAGTTTGGAAATATTTGGTGCAAAACGCTACCCAAAATCTCAGGAACTCAAATATACAATTTCCATCCAATTCCATAACCATTTTCATGGTTAAAATCTCATTTTTATAAAAATCTACTTTTTCATCTAAACCCTTGATTTCTAAGATTTACCGGTTATAATATACCCATAATCTATGTATTTAACTCAAAGTGTGTAGAACCAACTTACCTTCAAGTTGCTAGTTGAAATCCCCTCTCAAAAGCACTCAGACAAAAAATGAGAAAAAATGGTTGTTTCCCGTTTCTTTATGCTTTCTGCTAAACAAGCTTGTCGCACCTGCGGAGGTGTGACCGCACTTGCGGCTGTCTATGCGCAGGTGCGTTCATACCAGAAGCTAGAAGCTTCTTCCTCCAAATTCCAAAGTTGGTCCGAGCCTCGTCCGGTTAACACTCGGGGCCCATGGGGCCCCGCTCGAACATACCAACAAGTTTGAAATCATAATACGGACTCGCTCGAACTCTCGGAACTTGTAATACAACGTCAAAACTAAGAATCATACCCTAAACCAAATTGATTCAACTTAGAAATTTCAAATTCTTCAACGTTACTCCAAACGCGCAGAAATATACTTATACTACTCGGAATGACATCAAATTTTATGTGCGAGTCTTATATCACCTTACGGAACTATTCTCAGGTCCGAATTTCAAACGCACCTCAATTACTCCAAAACCTACTCCAAACCATATTTAAAGAACTGTGCAGAAGTCTAACATATGTGATAGGTCGGTACGATTCCAGAGCACAGATACATGGAAACCCGGATGAACTTCTGATAGACTGGGAGATAAAGCAAGCTCGTAAACAACCTCCCCAACTCGTCTGAACACCTCAAATGGACCTATAAACCTTGGGCTCAACTTGTCATTTTCCCCAAATCTCATGATTCCCTTCATCGGCGAAACATTCAACAGAACTTGTTCACCCACCATAAATGATAAATCATGCGCTTTCTGATCTGCGTAACCCTTCTGTCAGGACTGTGCTGTACCAAGTCGCTCCTGAATCAACTTTACCTTTTCGAAGGCATCTTTCACTAGATCAGTACCATATAGCTGAGCCTCACCGGGCTCAAACCATCTGATGGGCGAACGGCATCGCCGACCATATAAAGCCTCAAATGGAGCCATCTCGATGCTGGATTGGTAACTGTTATTATAAGCAAACTCGGCTAAAGGCAAGAAATGATCCCAAATGACCTCCAAAGTCGATCACACATGCCTTGAGCATATCCTCCAAAATCTGAATTGTCCGCTCTGACTGTCCGTCGGTCTACGGATGAAAGGTTGTGAGGCGTTCTACACGGGTCCCCAATTCACTTTGTACTACTCTCTAGAAATGTGAAGTAAACTGAGGGCCTCTATCTGATATGATGGAAATTGGCACACCGTGCAACCGAACTATATCCTTAATATAAATCTGGGCCAACCTCTCTGAAGTATACGTAGTTACAACCGAAATGAAGTGTGCCGACTTGGTCAACATGTCAACAATGACCCAAACTACATCAAATTTCCGCAAGGTCCGTGGCAACCCGACTACAAAGTCCATAGTAATGTGTTCCCATTTCCACTCCGGTATAGTCATCTGCTGAAGTAGGCCACCTGGCCTCTGGTGCTAATATTTAACTTGCTGGAAATTTAGACACCTAGATACATACTCAACTATGTCCCTTTTCATTCGCCGCCACAAATAATGCTTCCTCAGGTCACTATACATCTTTGTAGCACTTAGATGAATAGAATATCGAGAACTGTGTACCTCCTATAGGATCTTTTTCCTCAGTCCATCCACAATAGGAACCCATAGATGATCCTGGAGTCGCAGAACACCATTCATGCCAATAGTAACTTCCTTGGCACCACACTGTAGTACCGTTTCTCGAAAAACCATTAAGTGTGGATCATCATACTAGCGAGCCTTGATCTGCTCAAATAGTGAAGACTAGGCCCCAACACATGCAAGAATTCAGATGGGCTCTGAGATATCCAGCCTTACAAGTATGTTAGCCAAGGGCTGAATATCCAAAGCTAATGGACTCTCCTCTGCTTAAATGAAAGCCAAACTACCCATACTCTCCGCCTTTCTACTCAAGGCGTCTGTAACCATATTTGATTTGCCCGGATGATAGAGGATAGTAATATAATAATCTTTTAGTAACTCAAGCCATCTGCGCTGCCTCAAATTAGATCCCTCTGCTTGAACAAGTGCTGCAAACCATGATGATCAGTGTAAACCTCACAAGACACCCCATAAAGATAATGCCTCCAAATCTTAAGAGTGTGAACAATCGCAGCTAACTCCAAATCATGCACTGAATAATTCTTCTTGTAGGACTTCAGCTGACGTGAAGCATATACAATAACTAGCCCATCCTGCATCAATACACAACCCAAACCAACGCGTGAAGCATCACAATACATTGTACACATTCCCGAATCGGAAGGCAACACTAACACTGGTGTTGTAGTCAAGGCTGTCTTTAGCTTCTGAAAGCTCACCTCACAATCATGGGACCATCGGAACGGAGCACCCTTCTGGGTTAATTTGGTCAAAGGTGCTACAATAGATAAAAAAGCCTACACGAACCAATGATAATAGCTTGCTAAACCTAGAAAACTCCTTATCTCACTCGCTGAAGTGGGATGATGCCAATTCTGAACTGCCTCAATCTTTTTGGGATCAACCTTAATGCCCTCGCCCGATACAATATGCACTAAAAATGCTATAGACTCTAGCCAGAACTCATATTTGGAGAACTTAGCATATAGCTTTTGTTCCCACAACATCTAGAGCACCAATCTCATATGATGCTCGTGCTCTTCCTTATTGCGCGAGTAAATCAAAATATCATCAATGAAGACAATGACAAACGAATCAATATATGGTCCAAATACCATGTTCATCGAATCCATAAACACTTTCGGGGCATTTGTCGAACTGAAAGACATCACCAGAAACTCATAATTACCATATCTAGTTCGGAATGTAGTCTTCGGAATATCAGAATCCTGAATCATCAACTGATGGTACCCCGACCTCAAGTCGATCTTAGAGAACACCCTGGCACCATGCAACCGGTCAAATAGATCATCAATACGCGACAACGGGTACTTGTTCTTAATAGTGACTTTTTCAATTGGCGATAATCAATACATATTCACATCGTTCTATCCTTTTTCTTCACAAATAATACCGGTGCACCCCAAGGCGATACACTCGGTATGACGACCCCTTTGGCTAGTAACTTCTCAAGCTGTTCTTTTAATTCTTTCAATTCTTTTGGAGCCATACGATACGGTGGGATAGATATAGGTTGGGTATCTGGAGCCAAGTCAATATATAAATCAATATCACGATCTGGTGGCATGCCTGGAAGATTTGAAGGAAATACATCGGAGAACTCCCGAACCACATGCACTGAATCAATAGTCGCAGTCTCTGCAGTAGTATCTCGAACATAGGCTAGATAAGCTAAACAACCCTTCTCAACCATGTGTTGAGCCTTCATAAAAAAAAATTACCCGATTAGATGCACTAACAAACGAAACCTTCCACTCCAGCCTATGCAATGCTGGAATAGCCAAGGTAACAGTCTTGCCATGGCAATATAGGATGGCATGATATGGAGATAACCGGTACATGCCCAGGATGATTTCAAAGTCGATCATCTCATGCCTAGAAGATCTGCTCCAGTTTCATAAATACATAATGTAATAATGCAGGACCGGTAGATCCGATCCACAACAATAGAATTGCGCATAAGAGTGGACACATAAACAGGAGTACCCAAGGTCTCAAGAGAAACACCCAGGAAATGAGCAAATAGAGATGACACATATGAATACGTAAATTCTGGATCAAATAATATGGAGTCATCTCTGCCGCAAATAGAAATAATACCTGTAATCATGGCATATGAGGCCTCTACATCTGGTCTACCCGGAAAAGCATAGAATCGAGTTGTAGCTCCAACTGGCTAGCCTCCGCCTGACGGACCTCCACCTCTAGGATGACCCTTACCCACCTGTCATCCACCTCTTACTGGTCGGACGGCTGGTGGAGCAACTGGTGTGGTAAACGTCTAGCCCTGGTGACTTGAATACCCACTGGAAGGACCTTGAATAGCTGGTGGGAGATAAGAACTCTCTAGAATAACACTGAAATAAGGTCGCACTGGAGCACCCCGAGAAGGTGGTGGTGCTGGATATGGGGGCCTGCTGGAGTGCCCTCGCACAAATTGACCTCTACCCCCAGACGGAGCCCTTTCACGAACTAACCTCTCATAAACTGACATTTGACCCTGCTGGAGCTGCTCAAATTGAAACCGCAACTCTTCCCCTTAGAGGGTGGAATACACCTGTCCAGGAAACTATGGATGAACTTGTCCCAAGTCATGGGAGAAGAATCTGCTGGTCTGCCAAGAAGATAAGACTTCCACCACCTACAGACTCTGCCCTCCAGCTGAAAACTAGCAAAGTCTACCCGGTGAGACTCTAATATCCTCATATTGTGCAGTATATCCCTACATCGATCAATGAAGTCCTGGGGATCCTCATGTCGTTCACCCCCAAAGACAAGAGAATTTAGTCTAGTCCATCTGTCCAATAGTTTCTGCGGCTCGACAGCTGCAGCTGGTCTGGGCTCAGGTGTAGCTGCTGCCACTGGCTGGGATCCACCCACAGGTAGTGCACCCTGGGTCTGATATACAGTAGCTTCCTGCCCATGAGCCTGTGCGGTATGGGTCTGTGCTCCCCCACCCGCCTGAGATGTGGATGGATATGCCAGAAATAAACCGGCCTGAGTTATAGTGTCCATGAACCGCAACATACGACCCATGACCTCCTAAAATCCTGATGCAGACGTGAAATCCACCGGAGCTGGCTCTGCCACGAGCACCTCGTCCTGTTCCTCAATAATGGGATCTTCTGTTGGACCCAGTGGTGGCATAACTAGAACAATCCTAGGATATCCTCGTTCCCCACCACGGACCGGAGCCCTCCCTCGGCCTCTGCCTCGACCTCTAACAACAGGGGGAGTAACTTTTCCCTGATCTGGAACCTCTTTAGAGCGCGTTCTCACCATATGTGAGAGAATAAGAGAAAGATATTTAGTACTACATCAATTGCACGATGGAAGATGAATAAAGGTAGTTCCCTAACACCCTATAGCCTCTCAAAGATAAGTACAGACGTCTTTGTACCGATCCGCAAGAGTCTATTAGGTCTGCTCATAACTTGTGAGACCTACGTGAACCTAGTGCTTTGATACCATGTTGTCACGACCCAATTTCACCTATATGTCGTTATGGCGCCGAACACTACATCTAGGCAAGCCACCTAGTGATTTAAACACATATTCAACTCTTTAAAAATTAACTGAGTAATTAAACTCTTCTTACTTGCAAGAATTAAGACAATATCAAAAGATATAGTAAATTAAAATAACCAAGACAAATAATTAAATCCAAAAGTTCTACTAGTGTGTGCCAAGACCTGGTGCCACAAGTGTATGAGAATCTAGTAGATTATACAAAAATAAAATTCTAACTACTGTCTGAATTAAAATAGATAGAATAAAATTTTAAGAAGAGGCACTAGTTGCTGCAGAATGGATCAGAAAGGCATCTCACCACTAAGCCTCTAGATAATGTGGGTGCACACCGATAGATCCAACTATAGCACCTATCTCAGGTCTTGCACAAAAGGTGTAGCATGAGTACGTAAACAACGTGTACCCAGTAAGTATCAAGCCTAATCTCGAAGAGGTAGTGACGAGAGGTCTATTTTGACACTCACTAATGGTCAATAATAATAAATAAAATAAAAATAGAAATATTTAAATCAACATGATTTTTATAGAATTAAAAATAATGTTCCTTAACCAGCAGAAATAATTAACTTCCTTCAAATGAGACAATTTCCAATTTATTTATTTAACTTCACAAGTTGCAATTAAAATATCAAGGTATCGTATAATTATTATTATTAGGCACGATTGCTGCCGAGGTCGTACGGCCCGATCCAGAGTGTCATCTATACTGTCGAGGGACGTGCAGCGCGATCCATAGATGCATCTATATTGCCAAGGCATTCGGCCCGCTCCACAAGAAATGAGGATATTTTCTTATATACCTCTGTAATGAGAGTATATTTTTTATAAGATTAATACGAGAGGATGCACAATTTATTTTAATAATTAATTAATTTATACAGAAATTTAAGTATATGAGATGTCAATCTTTTACTATCTTTCCCTAACAATGCACAGTATAGTTCAAATACTCTAATTAAATAAAGGTTACAATTTACACACATAATTCATGATTTGAGTCCTAAACTACCCGGACTTTAGCATAAATAATAGCTACACTCGGACACTCGTCACCTCGTACATACGTAGCCCCCACAATTAGTAACAATTATTAATTTAAATCACCTATGGGATAAATTCCCCCTTACAAGGTTAAACAAGAGATTTACCTTATCTCAAAGTCCACTTCCCGATCAAAATGTCGTGTAAAAATCTTAATTCGATGCCGAAACATCCGAAACTATCCAAATATTATATAAAATAATTAATACATGCTCAATAATTCAGAATTAGACTATTAAATAAATTACCCTATCCAAAATGATAAAATTCCTAAAATTTACCCCGGACCCACGTTCCCGGATTCCGAAAATATTCGAAGGAAAACGTTACCCAAAATCTCAAGAACTCAAATATACAATTTCCATTTAATTCCATAACCATTTTCGTGGTTAAAAATCTCATTTTTATAAAAATCTAGGTTTTTCATCTAAACCCTTGATTTCTAAGATCTATTGGGTATAATATACCCATAATCCATGTATTTAACTCAAAGTATGTAGAACTAACTTACTATCACGACCCAATTTTCCCTCCGTGTGATGTCGTGACGGCACCTAGTCTCTGCAGCTAGGTAAGCCTAACATTTTGCGAAAACATGAAATAAAAATAAAAATTTAACCAACTATTCAAAAATACACAACAAATCCCAAAACTCGGAACATCGTGAATCACAAACTACAGGAAGAAAATTTAGTGTATCTATACATCAGAGTCTATCAAAAGAAAATATAGAAGATAATAGACATAGGGAAGAGTAGAAGGGGACTCCGAGGTCTGCGAACGCGGCAGATATATCTTGAAGTCACCAAAGCTGTCCCGGCTCACTGATAGTGTGGCTGATAAGGAGTACCTGGATCTGCACACGAAAAATATGTGCAAAGAGTAGCATGAGTACACCACAATGGTACCCAGTAAGTGTCAAGCCTAACCTCGGTCGGATAGTGACGAGGTCAGTTCAAGGCCCTACCGGAGTAAATATAATAAATTAAATAGTAAAAGATATAAGTAAGTTTTACGGTAAACAGTTAAAGAAAATTTTTGAAAAGTTTAACAGTCAAGGGAACCCTCAGCACAGAACAAAGTATTCACAATGTGGAATCTTCCGGGATACCGTCCTGTAGTTCTGAATGAATATGCAGTACAGGGGGATCTCCCGGAATACGTCCGTAGTCCCAAAGTAAATATATAGTGCCGGGGGATCTCCCGAAATACGTCCGCAATCCCAAAATAAATATGCAAGATAGGGGGGTCTCCTGGAATACGTCCATAGTCCCAAAGTAAATATGCAGTGCTGGGGGATTTCCCGGAATAAGTCCGTAGTCCCAATTTAAATATGCAAGACAAGGCGATCTCCCGGAATACCGTTCGGTAGTCCCAAAATAAATATACAGCGCGAACGATAGAGATACAACTACATCACGAAATGTGTACAATTTAGACTAAGTACCAGTCAGGGAAAAAGCAGGAAATTCACTAAGCATGCTGCACAGAATTCACAGAAAATATTAAGACATGTAGACATGTTGTATTAGACTAAACATGATAGCTACGCATATTGGAATAACTCAATTAAGAATAAAAATAGATTTGTACTCATTAAAATGGTATAACTCAAAATAACAGGAAAACATGTTGATGCTCAGTAAGAAAATCGGGTTTTACCTCAACTAGCCCGTGTACGTACTCGTCCCCTCACGTACACAGCGCTCACATATCACAATAGTTTCAAATCTTAAGGGGATTTCTCCCACAGAAAATTAAGCAAGCCACTTACCTCGAGTCAAGCTCAATTAATCGGTCACAATGCCTTTCCCACGAATATCCGGATCTGAATGGCCCAAATCTAGCAAAAACTAATTATATATCATAAATACAACCATAATAGACTCATCTAATTAATGAAATCAACGTTTTAAATAAAATTTCCGAAATTCGCCCTAAAAGGTCGACCCGGGCCAACGTATCGGAATCGGGTAAAAATCACAAATTATGAACACCCATTCACTCACGAGTCCAACCATATCAAATTTATCAAAATCCAACTTCGAATCGACATTCAACTCTCAAAACCCATTTTATGAAGTTTCTACTATTTTTCTCCAATTTTCTACCCCAAAGTACTAATCATACGATGAAATCAGTGATATAATCATGTATTTTAGCCAAAACTGAGTTAGAATCACTTACCCCGATGGTTTTCTTGAAAATCCCTCAAAACATCGCCAAAACCCGAGCTCTCTAGGTCAAAATATGAAATAAAACCTCAAATCTCGTAATTATAGTGCACCCTCAGATTCCAATTTCGCTGACCGCAAAATTCTCACCGCCCTCGCGAACCTCACTGCGGTCCGCGAAATTCCACCACCGCCGCGAACCTTATTCCGCGTAATTCCCACCACGGCCTCAAAAAGCATTCCGCTGATCGCGGAACTTTTTCGCCCCCGCGAAATTCCACCGCGGTCCGCATTTAGAACTTCAGAGATCCAACACCAGCAACATCAGCAGTGTTTTCAACAACTAATTTCATCCGATAACCATTCTAAACACACCTGAGGCCCTCGGGACCTCAACCAAATATAGCAACCAATCTTAAAACACCGTACGAACTTAATCGAACCTTCGAATCACTCTGAACATCAAAACACCAAATTACCTTCGGATTCAAGTCTAATGACTTCTAAAATTATAAATTCGACAACCGATGCCGAAACCAACCAAACCCCGTCTGAATGACGTGAAATTTTGCACACACGTCACAAATGACACTACAAACCTAGTCCAACTTCCGGAATCAGATTCCGACCCCGATATCAAAATTTCCACTACCTGTCCAAAACTCCAAAAATTTGACTTTCGCCAATTCAAGCCTAAATAAGCTACGGACCTCCAAAACACAATCCAACACGCCCCTAAGTCCAAAATAACCTAATGGAGCTAACAGAACCGATGAAATTCTATTCCGGGACTATCTTCACACAGTTCCGACTAAGGTCCAAATTCTATGACTTAAGTTCTAATTTAGGGATTAAGTGTCCCGAAACACTTCGAAACTCAAAACCAATCATCCCGGCAGGTCACAATAACATAAATAGATATGGGAAAAGCAGTTAATAGGGGTTCGGGGCTCTAACTCTCAAAATGGTCGGCCGAGTCGTTACTAGGCATGCAAAACAACAGACGTCCAATCCTGCAACAGCTAGTTGCTCGGCCTTAGTCTTGGGAAGATCTCAGACTTCAATCAACCCCTTCGTACTTTGATCCAATCAATCAATCGATCAAGAGGCTAATCTCTTTTGTTTGGGCCGGTAGCTAAATGAAAGGTCAGCTCTTGTTAACCTGGTACAACAAAGTAATAGAAGAGAGTTAGTACTCATTTAATTGACCTCCTTTTTGAAGTCAATGAATTTCTTTCTTTTACTTTTATTTTGTTCAAGTTGCCCACGTTTCCCAGTCCTTTTCTTTTAGTGCTTCGACCCAAAGCAATAGCTTCTATCTAGTTCAATGGATAAGATGATTGCGCTCCAGCTCACTCAAGAATGGGACGGCAGTGGACCGCCGGCAAGCTCGTTCTGATCTTGGACGCAGTATATTAGAATCCTGAAGCACCACCACGAACGCTACCACGCTGTTCGATATCAAAGTTTTAGAGTTAAAAGCGAATCTTGAGGATCAACTTTTTAATCTCTTTCTCAATGAACCCCGCAAGCAAAGAGGTTTCAAGATACCATGCGACCAAGTGAAAAAAAAAGCTCCGAGCAGATCCTTTCAGTTTTAACTCGATTCACTGCCTACGTGGCCTTTACGCCTACTCATTCCGAAGAACACTTGCCCCCCGTCTTACCACGGATGCTGGCACGGCCTCTTAAAATAATCGTTCATCCTCTAACGATCATAGAGACATACTTGAAGTGGTGAAAAGATGAGGATAACGATTGCGCATATCCTGCTCGGTCTCCTAAGTCACCTCCTCGATCGGTTGTCCCCTCCACTGAACCTTCACAGAAACAATGTTCTTTGACCTTAGCTTTCTGACCTGCCTGTCTAAAATAGCCACTGGCTCATGCACATAAGATAGATCCTTGTCCAACTAGACTGAGCTGAAATCCAAAACATGGGACGGATCGTCGTGATACTTCCGGAGTATAGAAACATGGAATACCGTATGAACTCTTGCTAGGCTGGGAGGTAAGGCAAGCTCATAAGAAACCTCCCCAACATGTCGCAACACCTCAAATAGACCAATGAACCTTGGGCTCAACTTGCCCTTCTTTCCAAACCTCATAACGCCCTTCATAGGTGAAACCCGGAGCAAGACTCGCTCTCCAACCATGAATGCCACATCGCGAACCTTCCGATACGCATAACTCTTTTTTCTGGACTGGGCTGTGTGAAGTCTATCCTGAATCAACTTAACCTTTTCCAAGGTATCCTGATCCAAGTCTGTACCCAATAATCTGGCCTCGCCCGGTTCAAACTATCCCACTAGGGACCGACACCGCCTACCGTACAGAGCCTCATATGGTGCCATCTGAATGCTGGACTAATAACAGTTGTTGTAAGCAAATTCCACAAGTGGCAATTATTGGTCCCACGACCCTCCGAACTCCATCACACCGGCACGAAGCATATCCTCAAGAATCTGAATCATGCGCTCGGACTGCCTGTCCGTTTGAGGGTGAAATGATGTGCTTAACTCAACATGAGTACCCAACTCATGCTGTATAGCTTTCTTGAACCGTGATGTAAACTGCGTACCCCGGTCAGAGATGATAGATACCGGTACGCCATGAAGCCTTACGATCTCACGAATGTAGATTCGAGCTAGCTGCTCGGAAGAATAGATAGTCATCACAGGAATGAAATGAGCCGACATGGCCAGCCTATCCACAATCACCCAAACTGCATCAAACCTCCGCTGAGTCCGTGTGAGTCCAACAACGGAATCCATAGTGATCCGCTCCCATTTCCACTCCGGAATCTCTAACTTCTGAAGCAAATCCACCTGGTCGTTGATGCTCATCTTTTACCTGCTAGCAATTCAGACATCGAGCCACATACTCTGCTATGTCCTTCTTTATTCTCCTCCACCAGTAATGTTGTCTCAAGTCTTGATACATCTTTGCTGCACCCGAATGAATAGAGTACTGCAAACTGTGAGCCTCCTGGAGAATCAACTCACGCAACCCATCTACATTAGGCACACATAGCCTTCCATGCATCCTCAACGCACCATCATCTCCAATAGTGACCTCCTTAGCATCACCGTGCTAGACCGTGTCCTTAAGGACGAGCAGATAGGGGTCATCATATTGACGTTGCCTGATACGATCATAAAGAGAAGACCAAGAGACCACACAAGCCAATACTCGACTTGGCTCAGAAATATCTAATCTCACAAATTGGCTGGCTAAGGCCTGAACATCCAACGCCAATGACCTCTTTGCTGCTGGTAGATATGATAAACTCCCCAAACTCTCTACCTGACGACTCAAGGCATCGGCCACTACATTGGCCTTCCCCGGGGGGGTATAATATAGTGATATCATAGTCTTTAAGTAGCTCCAACCACCTCCGCTGACACAAATTAAGGTCCTTCTGCCTGAAAAAGTGCTGCAAACTCCTGTGATCAGTGTAAATCTCACAAGGAACTCAGTACAAATAATGCCTCCAAATCTTCAAGGCATGAACAATAGCTGCTAGCTCAAGGTCGTGGATAGGATAGTTATTTTCATGCACCTTCAATTGTCTGGACGTGTAGGCAATCACCCTACGGTCCTGCATCAACACCGCACCGAGGCCAACTCGCAACACATCACAATAAACTGTATAAGACCCTAAACCTGAAGGCAATACCAATACTGGGGCTGTAGTCAAAGCTGTCTTGAGCTTTTGGAAGCTCTACTTATACTCCTTTGTCCACCTGAACGGAGCACCCTTCTGGGTCAACCTGGTCATAGGTGCTGCAATGGATGAGAAACCCTCTACAAACCGGCGGTAATACCCCGCCAAACCAAGAAAGCTCCGGATCTCTGTAGTTGAGGATGGTCTGGGCCAACTCTGCATTGCTTCAATCTTTTTCGGATCTACCTTGATCTCCTCACAAGACACTATGTGGCCCAAGAATGCCACTGAATCAAGCCAGAATTCACACTTAGAAAAATTTGCATACAACCTCTTCTCCATCAAAGTCTGAAGCGCAGTCCTCAGGTGCTGCTCATGATCTTCCCGAGACCGGGAATATACTAGGATGTCATCAATAAACACAATGACGAAGGAATCAAGAAAAGGTCGGAACACACTATGCATCAAATGCATAAAGGCAGCTGGGGTATTTGTCAGCCCAAATGACATGACAAGAAAGTCATAGTGACCATATCTGGTCCTGAAAGCAGTCTTCGGGATATCCGGCTCCCGAATCTTCAACTGATGATAGCCCGAACGCAAGTCAATCTTGGAAAACACCTTGGCATCCTATAACTGATCAAATAAATCATCGATGCGAGGCAAAGGGTACATGTTCTTCACTGTGACTTTGTTCAACTAGCGGTAATCAATACACATCCGCATAGAACCATCCTTCTTCTTCACAAATAAGATAGGAGCACCCCAAGGTGACACACTGGGTCGAATGAAGCCCTTATCAAGCAACTCATGTAGCTGCTCCTTCAACTCCTTTAACTCAGGAGGAGCCATACGATATGGAGGAATAGATAAAGGCTGAGTGCCCAGCAATAGATCGATGCGAAAATCAATATCTCTGTCGGGCGGCATGCCCGGAAGATCAGCTGGGAACACATCTGGAAAGTCCCTCACTACTGGAACTGACTCAACTGTAGGGGTATCAAAACTGACATCTCTCACATAAGCTAAATACGCGTCACACCCCTTCTCAACCATTCGTTGATCTTTAAGAAAATAAATAACTTTGTTGGGAGTATACTCTAAGGTACTTCTCCACTCTAGTCATGGTAAACCTGGCATAGCCAGCGTCACGGTCTTAGCGTGACAATCAAGAATAGCATAATGGGGCGACAACCAGTCCATGACCAAAATATTATCAAAGTCCACCATGCGGAGAAATAATAAATTGACTCTGGTCTCAAAACCACTAAGAGCAATCAAACACAACTGATACACGCGGTCCACAACAAGAGAATCTCTCACAAGAGTAGACACATAAATAGGGGAACTCAAAGAATCCCAGGATACGCCCAAATACGGGGCAAAATAAGAGGAAACATAAGAAGATATAGAGCCTGGGTCAAATAATATCGACGTATCTCTATGACAGACTCGAACAATACCTGTAACGATAGAATCAGAAGCAACTTCCTCTATACGAGCAGGAAGTTCATAATATCTAGCCTGCCTCCCCCTCTAGGGTGACCTCTACCTCTCCGACCTCCACCGCGAGCTGGCTGAGCAGGTGGGCTGGCAGCTGGTGCTGTAATCATTGCCTAAGGACCTGGTGGAGCATGCTGTGGCTGAGAAGTTTGTGGAGGTGCACCCCTCCTAATCCTGGGGCAATCCCTCATCATATGGTGAGTGTCATCATACTCAAAACAAGCTCTGGGATGGCATGGTTGTTGTCACTAGCTCGGGCCAGGTCTGCTGAACTGGCCACTACGAACACCCCGTGCAGAAGGCACACTAGATACTGGCAATGCATATAAGGCTCCTGAGGCCTAGAAGGAGCTGGAACACCGCTGGCGGCTAGAAGAGCTGAATGAACGGGGCGAATTACATGACTCATACCATGGAGAGCTGCTGGGACACGAGCTCCAGAATAATAACCAGCCTCTTGAGACCTATTGGCCTCTCTCTCCTCTCTATCACGGGCAAGCATGCCCTCCAATATCTTGGCAATACTCACAACCTGTTGATAAGAAATATCCATTTCCAGCTCCCTGGCCATACTAATCCGGATGTTGGGATGGAGTCCCTCAATAAACCGTCAAATCCGCTCTCGAACTGTGCCAACCAAGGCCGGTGCATGTCGGGCCAAATCACTGAAATAGACTGTGTACTCTGACACAGTCATAAATCCCTAGTGCAGCTGCTCAAACTCCGCGTGCCATGAGTCCCTGAGGCTCTGAGAGACATACTCTTTCAAAAATATGTCAGAGAACTGAGTCCATGTAAGTGAAGCTGCCTCAGCCGGACTACTCAACTCATAAGCACGCCACCACTAATAGGATGCTCATCTAAGTTGGAATGTAGTAAAAGAAACCCCACTCATCTCCGCTACGCCCATAGTACGGAGAATACGATGACACTCCTCCACAAAATCGTAGGGATCATCTGTAGCCAATCCGCTGAAGGTAGGTGGGTGGTACTTCTTGTACCTCTCAAGTCTGAGCTGCTCTGCCTCAGAAGATGCTGCCCTAACCTCGGGCTGAGCTAGAAATACCGGCTGCATTGGTAAAATCTCTGGAACCTGATCGACCTGAACCCGCTGTTCTGGAGTACCGGCGACGGGAGTCTGTGCTCCTCCCCCGGCCTGAGATATGGCAGGAGCAAGTGGAATCAATCTAGCTTGAGCTAAGGTGCTCAACATGCTCAGAAACTGGGCTAGAGTCTCCTGGAGGGCTGGTGCAAAAGCAGGTACCTCCGGTGTTTGCCCTCCAACTGGAGCTATTTGGGGCTCCTCTGTAGCAGCTCGTGCGGGTTCTCTGGCTGCACCGCGTGGATGTCCTCGGCCTCTACCTCGGCCCAGGCCCAGGCCTCTCGCGGCTCTAGCGGGGGCGCGGGTGCCTGTTCATTAGATCCGCTTGTACGTTTTCTTACCATCTGTGAGAGAATAGAATACAGAAGTTTAGAATTCTTGAAGTCAACAATTTTCGCACGACAAGGAATCAAAGTAGTGAAATTTTCCTAATAGTTCCATAGCCTTTCGAAGATAAGTACAGACGTCTCCGTACCGATCAACGATACCCTACTAAACCGGTTTGTGTCTCACGACACCTATGAACCTAGAGCTCTGATACCAACTTATCATGACCTAATTTCCCCTCCGTGTGATGTCGTGATGGTACCTAGTCTCTGCAACTAGGTAAGCCTAACATTTTGCGGAAACATGAAATAAAAATATAAATTTAACCAACTATTCAAAAATACACAACAAATCCTAACACCCGGAATATCGTGAATCACAAACTACAGGAAGAAAATCTAGTGTATCTATACATCAGAGTCTATCAAAAGAAAATATAGAAGATAATAGACATAGGGAAGAGTAGAAGGGGACTCTGAGGTCTGCGAACGCGGCAGATATACCTTGAAGTCACCAAAGCTATCCCGGCTCACTGATAGTGCGGCTGATAAGGAGTACCTGAATCTGCACACGAAAAACATGTGCAGAGAGTGGCATGAGTACACCACAATGGTACCCGAGTAAATGCCAAACCTAACCTCGGTCAGGTACTGACGACGTCAGTTCAAGGCCCAACCGGAGTAAATATAATAAATTAAACAGTAAACGATATAAGTAAGTTTTACTATAAACAGTTAAAGAAAGTTTTTGAAAATTTTAACAGTCAGGGGAACCCTCAGCACAGAACAAAGAATACACAATGTGGAATCTTCCGGGATACCGTCCCGTAGTTCCAAATGAATATGCAGTACAGAGGGATCTCCCGGAATACGACCGTAGTCCCCAAGTAAATATGCAGTGCTGGGGGATCTCTCGGAATACGTCCGTAGTCCCAAAATAAATATGCAAGATAGAGGAGAGGGGGTCTCCCAAAATACGTTCGTAGTCCCAAAGTAAATATGCAGTGCTGGGGGATTTTCCGGAATACGTTCGTAGTCCTAAATTAAATATGCAAGACAGGGGGATCTCCCGGAATACCGTTCCGTAGTCCCAAAATAAATATGCAGCGCGAACGATAGAGATACAACTACATCACGAAATCTTTACAATTTAGACTAGGTACCAGTCAGGGAAGAAGCAGGAAGTTCACTAAGCATGCTGCACAGAATTTACATAAACAATTAAGACACGTAGAAATGTTGTATTAGACTAACCATGATAGCTACACATATTGGAATAACTCAATTAAGAATAAAAATGGATTTGTAAAATGGTATAACTCAAAATAATAGGAAAACATGTTGCTGCTCAGTAAGAAAATCGGGTTTTACTATAACTAGCACGTGTACGTACTCATCACCTCACGTACACGGCGCTCACATATCACAATTGTCAGGACCCAAATTAACCCTCCGTAAGGTGTTGTGATGGCACCTAGTCTTTACGACTAGGTAAGCCTAATATTGCGGAAAATATAAAGAAAACACAACATTTTAAAGATACACAGCATATTTTTAAATAGCCAAGAGTAGTACCACTCGGCAAATACAAAACAATTTCCCAAGACGCGGAATATCAGTAAGTCACAAGCTGCTATAATCTATATAGCTCTATACAAAAGTCTGAAGATAATAAAGAAAGTCTCTAGGCGAGAGAGTAGAAGGGGACTCCGAAGATCTGTGGATGCAAGCAGAAGTACCTTGAAGTCTCCTAGAATCAGCAGTACGCACTAACCCCAAGGCTGATAGCTTGTACCTGAATCTGCACACGAAAACATGTGCAGGAAAGGGCATGAGTACACCACAATGGTACCCAGTAAGTGCCAAGCCTAACCTCGATCGAGTAGTGACGAGATCAGGTCAAGGCCCTACCGGAGTAAATATAATAAATTAAACAGTAAAAGATATAAGTAAACTTTACGGTAACATAGTTAAAGAAATTCTCAAAAATTTAATAATTAAGGGAGCCCTCGGCCCAGAATAAGGTAAACACAATGGGGAATCTCTCGGGATACCGTCCCGTAGTTTCAAATGAATATGCAGTATAATGGAATCTCCCGGAATACGTCCGTAGTTCCAAAGTAAATATGCAGTGCTGGGGGATCTCCCGAAATACGTCTGTAGTCCCAAAGTAAATATGCAGTACAGGGGGATCTCCCGGAATACGTCCGTAGTCCCAAAGTAAATATGCAGTACAGGGGGATCTTCCGGAATACGTCTGTAGTCCCAAAGTAAATATGCAGTACATGGGGATCTCCCAGAATACGTCCGTAGTCCCAATTTAAATATGCAACGCAAGAAGAAATGGCAGGTATGGCATCGAGTTATACAGTTTATACTAGACACAGATAAGGCCAATAAGGAATGAACTAAAAACGACGCACAGAATGTCAATTAGGCAGTTAAAATACGTAAGCATGCTTCTCTATTCTAAGTTTCACAATTAAACATATTAGTGCAAATTAATAAGGAAAAAAACAATTTATGATTTAGAAAGGAAAAACGGGATTTTTTGCAATAATAGCCCGTGTACGTACTCGTCACCTCACGTACACGGCGCCCACATACCAAATAATATCAAGATATCCTAAGGGGGAAGTCCCCAACACAGGGTTAGGCAAGCCACTTACCTCGAACCAAGCTCAATCAATCGGTCACAATGCCTTTCCCACGAATATCCGGCTCTGAATGGCCCAAATCTAGCCAAAAGAAATTACGCATCATAAATACAACCATAATAGACTCATCTAATTAATGAAATCAACATTTAACATAAATTCCGAAATTAAACAATGAATTCAAGCATAGATTAGTGGAATATAACCATAAAGGAGTTAAGAATTGTTAACCAATCGATATCTCTGAAAATTCCTTAATCCCTCGTCCAAAATCCGAGCTCCCAACTTAAGTTTTTGATAGAAATGGCATAACCTCCGTTTTTTGGAACTTTAATACTGCCCAGATGCGTTATTCTTCGCGAACACGGCCATACCCTTGTGTTCGCGAAGTACAATTTACTTCGGCCCAAATATCCTCCATCGCGAACGCGATGCACATGTCGCAAACGTGAAGACCACTCAGCTTGACCCTTCGCGAACGTGGGATCTCCATTGCGAATGCGAAGCACGAAATGTCGCATGCCTCCAGTTCTTCTTCGCGAACGCGAGGATCATGTCGCAAACGCATAGCTTCGAGGTTTCACACCTTGGCGAACGCGAGAGAGACATCGCGGACGCGAAGAGTAATTTAGCTGCCCTTCCCAGATACCTTACGCGAACGCAAGGACTCCCTCATGAACGCGAGGAAGAAAATGCCTGCAATAGAACACAAGAAATCTGCTATCTTCCAAAGTCCAAAAGTGATCCATTAAGCATCCGAAACTCACCCGAGGCCCCCGGGACCTCAATCAAACATACCAACAAGTCTTAATACACCTTACGAACTTAGTCGAGCTCTCAAATCACATCAAAAAAAATGCTAAATTCATGAATCACCTTCCAATTCAAACTTAAAGAACTTGAAACTTCAAAATTCTACCACCAATGCTGAAACCTATCAAACCACGTCCGATTGATCCCAAATTTTGCACGCAAGTCATATTCAATATTACGGACCTATTCCAACTTCCGGAATCGGATTCCGACCCTGATATCAAAAATTCCACTACCAGCCCAAAACTTCAAAAATTCGACTTTCGCCATTTCAAGCCTAAATGAGCTACCGACCTCCAAAACACAGTCCGGACACGCCTCTAAACCCAAAATCACCTAACGGAGCTAACGGAACCTCCGAAATTCTATTCTAGAGTCGTCTTCAAACAGTTCTGACTACGGTCCAAATCCTAAGGCTTAAGCTCTCATTTAGGGACTAAGTGTCCCAAAACACTCCGAAACTCAAAACCAATCATCCCGGCAAGTCACAATAGCAGAAATAGATATGGGAAAAGCAGTTAATAGGGGATCTGGGCTATTACTCTCAAAACGACCAATCGGGTCGTTACATCCTCCCCCTCTTAAAACAATCGTTCGTCCTTAAATGAGTATAAAGACATACCTGAAGTTGTGAAAAGATGAGGGTACTGACTGCGCATATTCTGCTCGGTCTCCCAAGTCGCCTCCTCGACCGGCTGGCGGATGGCCTCTCCACTGGACCTTTACTGAAGCAATATTCTTTGACGTGAGTTTTCTGACCTGCCTGTCCAAAATGACTACTAGCTCCTCAACATAAGATAGATCCTTGTCCAACTGGACTGAGCTGAAATCCAATAAATGAGTTGAATCATCGTGATACTTCCGGAGCATAGACATGTGGAATACTGCGTGAACTCCTGCTAGGCTGGGAGGTAAGGCAAGTTCACAAGCAACCTCCCCAACTCACCGCAATATCTCAAAAGGACCAATGAACCTCGGGCTCAACTTGCCTTTCTTCCCGAACCTCATGATGCCCTTCATAGGCGATACCCGAAGCAAGACTCGCTCACCAACCATAAATGCCAAGTCACGAACCTTCTGGTCCGCATAACTCTTCTGCTTGGACTGGGCTATGTGAAGTCTCTCCTAAATCACCTTCACCTTATCCACGACATCCTGGACCAAATCTGTACCTAACAATCAGGCCTCGCCCGGCTCAAACCATCCCACTGGGGACCGGCGCTGCCTACCATACAAAGCCTCATACGGTGCCATCTGAATGCTGGACTGGTAACTGTTGTTGTAAGCAAACTCTGCAAGTGGCAAGTATTGGTCCCATGACCCTCCGAACTCCATCACACAGGCACGGAGCATATCCTCAAGAATCTGAATGGTGCGCTCGGACTGCCCGTCCGTCTGAGGGTGAAAGGATGTGCTCAGCTCCACCCTAGTACCCAACTCCCGCTGTATGGCTCTCCAAAACTGTGATGTGAACTGTGTACCTCTATCTAAAATGATGGATACTGGAATACCATGAAAGTGTACAATCTCTCTGATATATATCTCAGCCAACCTCTCTAAAGAGTATGTAGTCAACACTTGAATGAAATGGGCTGACTTGGTCAGCCGATCCATGATCACCCAAATAGCATCGAACTTTCTCAAAGTCCGAGGAAGTCCAACCACAAAGTCCATGGTGATCCGCTCCCACTTCCACTCTGGGATCTCTAACCTCTGAAGTAATCCACCTGGTCTCTGATGCTCATATTTAACCTGCTGACAGTTGAGACACTTGGCCACAAACCCAACTATATCTTTTTTCATTCTTCTCTACCAATAGTGTTGTCTCAAATCCTGGTACATTTTCGCGGCACCGGGATGAATGGAGTACCGCGAGCTGTGGGCCTCCTCGAGAATCAACTCCCGAAGTCCATCTACATTGGGCACACAGATCCGGCCCTGCATCCTCATCACACCGTCATCCCCAATAGTCACATCTCTGGCATCACCTCACTGAACCCTGTCCTGAAGAACTAGAATATGAGGATCATCATACTGGCACTCCCTGATACGGTCATAAAGAGAAGACCGAGCAACCACACAAGCTAATACCCGGCTAGGCTCTGAAATATCCAATCTCACCAACTGGCTGGCAAAGGCCTGATCATCCAAGGCTAAGGGCCTCTTAGCTGCCAGAAGATATGCCAAACTCCCCAAACTCTCTGCCCGGCAACTCAAGGCATCGGCCACTACATTGGCCTTCCCCGGGTGGAACAATATAGTGATATCATAGTCTTTAAGTAGCTCCAACCACCTTCGCTGATGCAAATTAAGGTCCTTCTGCCTGGACAAGTACTGCAAACTCCGGTGATCAGTGTAAATCTCACAGGGAACACCGTACAAATAATGACGCTAGATCTTCAGGGCGTGAACAATAGCTGCTAACTCGAGATCATGAACCGGATAATTCTTCTCATGCACCTTCAACTGTCTAGACACGTAGGAAATCACCCTACTGTCCTGCATCAATACCGCTCCAAGGCCAATCCTCGAGGCATCACAATAGACAATGTAGGACCCCGAACCTGTAGGCAATACTAATACTTGGGATGTAGTCAAAGCTGTCTTGAGCTTCGAAAAGCTCTCCTCACACTTCTCGGTCCACCTGAATGGAGCACCCTTCTGGGTCATCTTGGTCATAGATGCTGCCATGGATGAAAATCCCTCTATAAAGCGACGGTAATGCCCCGCCAAACCAAGAAAACTCCGGATCTCTGTAGACGAGGATGGCCTGGGCCAACTCTACACTGCTTCAATCTTCTTCGAATCCACCTGGATCCCCTCACTCGATACTATATGACCCAAGAATGCCACTGAGTCTAACCAAAATTCACACTTTGAAAATTTTGCATATAACTTCTTTTCTCTCAAGGTCTGAAGTGCAGCCTTCAGGTGCTACTCATGATCTTCCCGAGACTGGGAATATACCAGGATGGCGTCAATAAAGACAATGACAAAGAAATCAAGATAAGGTCGGAATACACTGTGCATCAAATTCATAAAGGCTGTTTGGGCATTGGTCAGCCCAAATGACATGACAAGAAACTCATAGTGACCATATCTGGTCTTGAAAGCAGTCTTCGGGATGTCCAGCTCCCGAATCTTCAACTGATGATAGCCAGAAGTCAATCTTGGAAAACACTCTAGTACCCTGTAACTGATCAAATAAGTCATCAATACGAGGCAATGGATACTTGTTCCTCACTGTAACCTTGTTCAACTGCCGATAATCAATACACATTCGCATAGAACCATCTTTCTTCTTCACAAATAAGATCGGAGCACCCCAAGGTGATACACTAGGCCTGATGAAACCCTTATCAAGAAATCCTACAACTGCTCCTTCAACCCTTTCAACTCAGGAGTAGCCATACGGTAGGGAGGAATAGAAATGGGATGAGTGCCCAGCAACAAATCAATGCCAAAAACAATATCTCTGTCGGGCGGCATGTCCGGAAGATCAGCTGGGAACACATCTGGAAAGTCCCTTACTACTGGAACTGACTCGACTGTAGAGGTATCAATAGTGATATCTCTCACAAAGGCCAAATATGCATCACACCCCTTCTCAACCATTCGTTGAGCCTTAAAAAATGAAATGACCCTGCGGGGAGTATACTCTAAGGTACCTCTCCATTCTAATCTAGGCAAGCCTGGCATAGCCAGCGTCACGGTCTTAGCATGACAATCAAGAATAGCCTAATGAGGTGACAACCAGTCCATACCCAAGATAACATCAAAATCTACCATACTGAGTAATAACAAATCGACTCTGATCTCAAAACCACTAAGAGCAATCAAACACGACCGATATACGCGGTCCACAATGAGAGAATCTCCCACGGGAGTAGATACATAAACAGGGGAACTCAAAGAATCCCGAGATATCCCCAAATGTGGAGAAAAATAAGAAGACATATATGAATACGTAGATCCTGGGTCAAATAATACTGATGCATCCCTATGACAGACAGGGACGATACATGTGATGACTGAATCTGAAGCAACGGCCTCTGAACGGGCTGGAAGGGCATAGTACCTGTCCTGGCCTCCCCCTCTAGGGCGACCTCAACCTCCCCGACCTCCACTTCGGGCTAGCTGAGGAGGTGGGGTAGCAGCTGGTGCTGGAAGAATGGCCGGAGGACCCGGTGGAGCACGTGGAGGCTGATAAGTCTGTGGAGGTGCACCCCTCCTGGATCTGGGGAAATCTCTTACCAGATGACGAGTGTCACCACACTCAAAACAACCTCTCGGAGGACGCGGCGGCTGGGACTGACTCGGGCCTGGCCTGCTGGACTGGCCGGTAATAGCACCTCGAGTAGGAGGCATACTGGATACTAGCAGTGCATAATAGGGCTCTTGTGGTCTAGGGGGAGCTGGAACACCGCTGGCTGCTAGAAGAGATAAATGAACAGGGCGACTCACAAAACCCCTACCATAGCGTGTTGCTGTTGCACGAGCTCCTGAATAATGACCAGTCTCTCGAGACCTCTTGGCCTCTCTCTCCTCTCTGCCCCGGGCAAACATGCCCTCCACTCTCCTGGCAATGCTCACTACCTGCTGATAAGTGATGTCCATCTCCAACTCCCTGGCCATACTGGTCCGAATACTGGGGTGGAGTCCCTCGATGAAGCAAAGAACCCTCTCTCTGACTGTAGCAACCAGAGCATGTGCATGGTGAGCTAACTCACTAAAGTGGACAGCATACTCCAACACAGTCATAGTACCCTGATGCAACTGCTCAAACTCTGCCGCCAAGCATCCCTAAGGCTCTGAGGAACATACTCACGCAAGAACATCTCT
Source organism: Nicotiana tomentosiformis (assembly GCF_000390325.3). Taxonomy (NCBI): domain Eukaryota; kingdom Viridiplantae; phylum Streptophyta; class Magnoliopsida; order Solanales; family Solanaceae; genus Nicotiana; species Nicotiana tomentosiformis. The sequence goes on along the minus strand of NC_090820.1, from coordinate 6,452,892 downwards.
GAAAACTGAGGATGCCTCGTCGGGACTACTCAGCTCATAGGCACGCCACCATTGATATGCTGCTCCCCTTAGCTGAAAAGCGGTGAAAGAAACCCCACTCGTCTCCACAATACCCATAGTGCGGAGAATACGATGACACTCCTCAAGAAAACCCAGAGCATCATCTGAAGCTAGTCCACTGAAAGTAGGTGGGTGGTACTTCTTGTACCTCTCAAGTCTGAGCAACTCTGCCTCAGAAGCAGCTACCCTAACCTCATGCTGAATTGGAGCCACTGGGGCATAGGAATATACTCTGGGGCATGATCAACTTGGACCCTCTACTCAGGAGTGCGGGCTGCGGGAATCTGTGCCCCTGCCCCGGCCTGAGATGTAGCTGGAGCTATCAGAAATAGTCCAACCTGAGCCAGAGTGCTGAACATGCTCAAGAACTAAGCTAAAGTCTCCTGGAGGGCTGGAGTAGCAATAGGGATCTCCGGCGCTGGCCCTCCAGCTGGAGCTGGTGGGGGCTCCTCTGACGCAGCTCTCGCAGGTGCTAGGGCTGCACCGCGTGGTCGTCCTCTACCCCAACCCCGACCTCTGGCGGCTCTGGCAGGGGGCTCGGGTGCCTGTTCGTCGGTCCTCCCATTACGGGTCCTCACCATCTATGAGAAAGAATAGAATAGAATTTTAGAATTTTTTTTTTGGTGTCAATATCTCGCACGACAAGGAAATCAAAGAAGTATGATTGTTCTTAACAATTACATAGCCTCCCGAAGATAAGTTCGGACGTCTCCACACCGATCCGCGAGACTCTAATAAATCGGCTTGTGACTCGCGACTCCTATGAACCTAGCTCTAATACCAACTTGTCACGACCCAAATTAACCCTCCGTAAGGTGTCGTGATGGCACCTAGTCTTTACGACTAGGTAAGCCTAATATTACGGAAAATATAAAGAAAACATAACATTTTAAAGATAAACAGCATATTTTTAAATAGCCAAGAGTAGTACCACTCGGCATATACAAAACAATTTCCCAAGACTCGGAATATCACTAAGTTACAAGCTACTATAATCTATGTAGCTCTATACAAAAGTCTGAAGATAATAAAGAAAGTCTCTAAGCGAGAGAGTAGAAGGGGACTCCGAAGATCTGCGGACGCAAGAAGAAGTACCTTGAAGTCTCCTAGAATAAGCAGCACACACTAACCCCAGGGCTGATAGCTTGTACCTGAATCTGCACACGAAAACATGTGCAGGAAAGGGCATGAGTACACCACAATGGTACCCAATAAGTGTCAAGCCTAACCTCGGTCTAGTAGTGACGAGGTCAGGTCAAGGCCCTACCGGAGTAAATATAATAAATTAAACAGTAAAAGATATAAGTAAACTTTACGGTAACATAGTTAAAGAAATTCTCAAAAATTTAATAATTAAGGGAGCCCTCGGCCCAGAATAAGGTAAACACAATGGGGAATCTCTCGGGATACCGTCCCGTAGTTTCAAATGAATATGCAGTATAATGGAATCTCCCGGAATACGTCCGTAGTCCCAAAGTAAATATGCAGTGCTGGGGGATCTCCCAAAATACGTCTGTAGTCCCAAAGTAAATATGCAGTACATGGGGATCTCCCATAATACGTCCGTAATCCCAAAGTAAATATGCAGTACAGGGGGATCTCCCGGAATACGTCTGTAGTCCCAATTTAAATATGCAACACAAGAAGAAATGGCATCGAGTTATACAGTTTATCCTGGACACAGATAAGGCAAATAAGGAATTAACTAAACACGATGCACAGAATGTTAATTAGGCAGTTAAAACACGTAAGCATGCTTCTCTAGTCTAAGTTTCACAATTAAACGTATTAGTGCAATTTAATAAGGAAAAAAATAATTTATGATTTAGAAAGGGAAAACGGGATTTTTTGCAATAATAGCCTGTGTACGTACTCGTCATCTCACGTACACGGCGCCCACACACCAAATAATATCAAGATATCCTAAGGGGGAAGTCCCCAACATAGGGTTAGGCAAGCCACTTACCTCGAACCAAGCACAATCAATCGGTCACAATACCATTCCCACGAATATCAGGCTCTGAATGGCCCAAATCTAGCCAAAACCAATTACATATCATAAATACAACCATAATAGACTCATCTAATTAATGAAATCAACATTTAACGAAAATTCCGAAATTAACTCAAAAATTGCCTATGGGGCCCACGTCTCGGAATCGGGTAAAAGTCACAAAATACGAACACCCATTCACTCACGAGTTTACTCGTACCAAAATTGCTCAAATCCGATACCAAAATCTCGATCAAAACCCCAAAATTCGGCCTATGAACTTTTCACAATGTTTCACCCCAAATCCGAAATTAAACGATGAATTCAAGCATAGATTAGTAGAATATAATCATACAGGAGTTAAGAATCGTTACCCAATCGATATCGCTGAAAATCCCTTGATCCCTCGTCCAATATCCGAGCTCCCAACTTAAATTTTTTATAAAAGTGGCATAATCTCCGTTTTTTGGAACTTTAATACTGCCCAGACGCGTCCTTCTTCGCGAACGCAGCCATACCCTCGCGTTCGCGAAGTACAATTTACTTCGGCCCAAATATCCTCCATCGCGAATGCGATGCACATGTCGCGAATGCGAAGACCACTCAGCTTGACCCTTCGCGAACGCGGGATCTCCATCGCAAACGCGAAGCACGAAATTTTTCCTGCCTCTAGTTCTTCTTCGCGAATGCGAGGACCATGTCGCGAACGCGTAGCTTCGAGGTTCCACACCTTCGCGAATGCGAGAGTGACATCGTGGATACGAAGAGTAATTTAGCTGCCCTTCCTAGATACCTTACGCAGATGCGAGGACTCGCTCGCGAACGCGATGAAAAAAATGCCTACAACAGAACACCAGAAATCTGCTATCTTCCAAAGTCCAAAAGTGATCTGTTAAGCATCCGAAACTCACCCGAGGCCCCCGGGACCTCAACCAAACATACCAACAAGTCCTAATACACCATACGAACTTAGTCGAACTCTCAAATCACATAAAAAAAATGCTAAAATCACGAATCACCTTCCAATTCAAACTTAAAGAACTTGAAACTTTAAAATTCTACCACCGATGCTGAAACCTATCAAACCACGTCCGATTGACCCCAAATTTTGCATGCAAGTCACATTCTATATTACGAACCTATTCCATCTTCCAGAATCGGATTCCGACCCTGATATCAAAAATTCCACTACCGGCCCAAAACTCCAAAAATTCGACTTTCGCCATTTCAAGCCTAAATGAGCTACGGACCTCCAAAACACAGTCCGGACATGCCCCTAAATCCAAAATCACCTAATGGAGCTAACGAAACCTCTGGAATTCCATTCCGGAGTTGTCTTCACACAGGTTCGACTACGGTCCAAATCTTAAGGCTTAAGCTCTCATTTAGGGACTAGGTGTCCCAAAATACTCCGAAACTCAAAACCAATCATACCGGCAAGTTACAATAGCAGAAATAGATATGGGAAAAGCAGTTAATGGGAGATCAGGGCTATTACTCTCAAAACGACTGGTCGGGTCGTTACATTAATAGTTTCAAATCTTAAGGGTATTTCCCTCACACAAAATTAGGCAAGCCACTTACCTCGAGTCAAGCTCAATTAATCGGTCACAATGCACGAATATCTAGCTCTAAATGGTCCAAATCTAGCCAAAAGCAATTACATATCATAAATAGAACCATAATAGACTCATCTAATTAATGAAATCAAGACCATGATTTTACTTCAAGTTTTACTGCATTTGTCTCCTTATAATTGAGTATAAGTCACTATATGGAAGGAAGGTACATCCATTTGTAAGTTGAGTTTAATTATATACAATGATTATTTATTTCAAGTGTATATTTTTCTTCTTCATTTCTCTCATTTATTTGTTGTTCCTTTGTTTAGAATGTTGAATCTGACTCAAAAGGATCTTGTTGCATACCTAACCGGAAAGAAAATAGTAGATTCCGAAAAAGCAAGCGAGCTTAAATAATAACTTGAAATCATACACTATAAAGGCAAAATTCATGAATTATAATTCATTTGAAGAATTAAGTTCAATTTTGTGTTCTTTCTATTGTTAAAACATCGGAGCATCCAATGCATTGTAGGGTATAGAAATTAAAGGAAAGACTCAAAGACGTTTGTGGGGTTTGCTTTAAGTCTTTTTCTTTCTACTATTGATCGAAATTCACTAGTAATAAATGTTTTCATTTTTTGAATGCGGAAAAATTAAATTAAAAAAAGAAATTGAATGTTTCCACTTAATTTCTATCAACTTAATTTCTATCAACTTTCTCCTACAGTGCCTAAGAAATTCTTTTATTATGGTTATGCAAAAGAGGAACTAACTAAGAAATATTTAGGGAAACTTCTGTTTTCTGACTCTTCTGTAGGGTTGTAAATTACTTGACCTAAAAATAATACTTCTTCCGTCCTAATTTATGTAATATTGTTTAACTAGACATAAAGCTTAACGGGAGAAATAATGACTTTTGAAATATACGGTCTAAAACAAGCATTAAACATTGGTGTGACTATAATTTATCTCATTAAGATTAAATGAGTATTTTAAAGTTTAATTATTTTTAAATATAACAAAATAATATTATTTTTTAAATCGACAAAAAAAAAGTATGTTACACTTCTCTTCACATTTTAAGAGTTTCATTCGATTTCGATACCTAAAACCCAAAAGTTCAAATCAAATAGGTTTAAATTAAATGTAGGAACTGGTCTCATATTGAAAGGCCGCGATGATATTTCAAAACATTGATAAGAATAAAAATGAGTTCCAAATTATTATTTTTTAATGGAAGAATTAGTAATGTAAAGGACTATAAGTATAGATCAGTATACTCAGACAAAACCGAGATAGGAGAAAGACTACTCGAAAGTTTAACTCGGAAAAGATAGTAATTATCCGTTGAGTTTAAATAATGTCTGCAATTTTGAGTTGTTACTGGCTAGTCATATTATATTTTAAATATGAAATATCTTATAATGTTTATTGTTTGTTTCTAAATTCATTATGTGAGTAATTAGCTAATGCATTGATAAACTCAATAATAATGAATAAAGTGCATCTGAGTTTTTATTTAAAAACGTTTTACAAAGTAGAAAAAAAAAGGTGTGACGTTTAGAGGCGGCATCATCGTAAGTTTGTTAGTTTACTTTTTTCTTATTTGTTTTATTTTTGCTTTTCTAATTGTTTTAGTAGCCATAAATAATAGCATGATCCCAACCATTAAATACTATTTGTATAGGTGGCATGAATCAAATGTATCATTGAATATTAATGGATAAATTTGTACTGGAGCTAATCCGCTCCCGACTTGTTTTATACCACATGTCTTAAAAACATTATTTCTATTTTAATTTGATATTTGTAAAAATACCATCACATAAATTGTGATTGATTGAAATAATTGAATTTTGACCTATATTGTCAATTCATTTGTCGATAATGTGAAAGCGACAAAGAAAAAGACTATTAAGATTTCAAAAGAAGAGGACCCACAAACAAGGCAAGTTAATTCGGTAATTTATATAATAACAATAAAAAAATCGAAAACCAATTTCCTAGAACAACTCGCAAACCGTGAACTATGTTGCATGCATTTATACTTCCTTGTCAGTAAGGTCTTGTTTAATTTTATTCGATTAAATTTATGAATATTGTTTCAGTTTGTAATGGCCTACAATTTCTAAAGCAATTTGCAAAATTTCTATTTCATGTAAGATATGCAAATTTAGAGGTGGATCCACTAATTTGATGATTACAAGTGTCACTGCTTTTAATGCAATTGACCACTATCAACGAGTTTGAATATGGAGTGTACATTTCTTCGTTTTTATCCATTTTAGATTAATTCGGTTCGACCCATTCTAAATAATTCAATTCAATTTCAAAGAAATTTTTCGCTATTCAAATTCGATTGAATAATGTGATGAAAAAATATAAAATTTTAAATTAAGAAATACATCACTTCAATCTGCATATATAGTATTAATAAACGAGTTTAATTTTGTAGATGTGCAATATAAATTACACTGTGGAATTTATTTACATTATAAGACTAAACATTATATACAAAAACGATATCTAAGAAATAACTTCGGAAACTTCTCTTCTACTTCGGTCAACAACTTTATGTAAGGTATTGTAAATGAGTTTGACCCAAGAATTAAGTGTGCGTTTGGACATAAGAACTGTGAAATTCTGGAAAAACAATTTCAAGAGAAAATAACATTTGAAAATTAGAATTGTATTTGGATATGAACACAATGTGCGGCTATTTTTGTTATTTTTTTTGGAGTGATTTAAAGTATAAAATTGAAAATTTTGGAAATTTTTAAATTTGCGGAAAATTTCGAAATACTTCAACTGAAATTGAAAACTTTCATGGCATTCGGAAAAAAGTAAAACAAAATTCGAAAAAAAGATATCTAAGAAATATGTACAAGAATTAAGTTTCCAACCAAAAACCACAAAGCCTAAGAAATATCAAGGGAAACTTTCATTTTATTTCGTTTAACCCTACTGAAGGGTTGTAGTTGACTTGACCCAAAAACCATAAGACCAATTCTTTCCCTTTACTTTCCATTTTAAATTTCATGTTTGTAAAAATATCATCACATAAATTGAGACGGATGAAATAAATAAATTTTGACCAATTCTTTCAATTCACTTTCCGATAATATGAAAGCGATTCAAAGAAAAAGACTTTTGAGATGCAAAAGAAGAGAACCCTGCAAATAACATGTAGAGTATTTCTACTCAATTTCTATCCAGGAAAATTGTATATACTATCAATACGAAAAAACTCAAAAGTAATTTCCTAGAACAACTCACAAACTCTGAGCTATATTGCATGCATTTGTACTTCCTTTTCAATAAGCTCTTGTTTAATCTTATTCGATTATATTTATGAATATTGCTTCAGTTTGTAATAGCCTAAAATTCCTAAAAGAATTTGCAAAATTCCTATTTCATCACTCTACAAGAAAATATACTCAAAGGTCATGTATGATCTGCAAATTCAAAGGTAGATACAGGATTTGATGGTACGGGTACCACTACTTTAAATGCAAATCGACCACTAGTGATGAGATTGAATATGGGTGGTCATTTCGTCAGCTTGATCTATTTTAAATTAATTCAATTCAATTTTTAAAAAAAGATCTCGATTAAATTAAATGATTAATAAAATAAAATTTAAAATAGTTATAAAATTTTAAATTAAGAAATACACTTCAATCTACATATAGTATTAATAGGCGTGTTTAACTTTTGTATGTACAGTGTGAAGTTTATTTAGCCTATCAGACTAATTTATGTGGGCGTTTAGACATAACAATTGTGAAATTCTGAAGAAAAAACAAAATGAAAACAAATTTCAAGTAAAAATAGTATTTGGAAATTAGAGTTGTGTTTAGAGATTGAATATAATTTTGTGAGTGATTTGAAGTGAAAATTTTGAAAATATATTTTTCGGAGTTTTTAAAATTTCTGAAAAAATTTCGGAATTTAATTTCAAGTAAAATTTAAAATTTTAATGGTCAAACACTTGTTACTAAATCAAAGTAAAACAAAAATCGGAAAAGGTGAAATTATGGCCAAACGGACCCCTTGTTTCCTGCCAGAAACCACAAAATCTAAGAAGTATCTAAGTGAAACTTCCATTTTATTTCGTTGAAGGATTGTAGTTGACTTGCCTTCCACAAAATAAGACCTCTGCTTATATGTAGCTCTGCTTAGCTACTTTCCCTTTACTAACAAATCATCCCTTAATTCTTGCATTCTCATCAACCCTTAATTCACCAAATCAAATGGATACTCAATTAGTTAGAGGAGAATTATCTACGTCTTCTCACTTCTCTTATGAAGTATTCCTGAGTTTTAGAGGTGAAGACACCCGGAAAACATTCACTGGTCATCTTTATTCCAAATTGGATAATGTTGGAGTCAAAACCTTCATTGACGATGAGGAATTGAGAAAGGGTGATGTGATTTCAAGAGAATTAGAGAAAGCAATTGAAGGGTCAAGAATTTCCATTGTAGTATTCTCGAGAAATTATGCTTCCTCTAGTTGGTGTCTAAATGAACTAGTTAAAATTCTTGAATGCAAAGAGAAATTAAAGCAGACGGTTTTGCCTATTTTCTATGATGTTCATCCTTCTGAGGTACGAAAGCAAATTGGGTTATTTGGTGAAGCTTTGGCTAAACACAAGGAACGACCATTTGGAGCTCAAATGGTGGAGAAATGGAGAGCTGCACTTACTGAAGCTGCAAATTTATCTGGATGGGATTTGCAAAATGTTGCTGACGGGTACATTTTCTTGATTCAACTATATAATTTCATTTGTTATTTGTTCAATTGTTTATAGGATGTGATACTAACTGTGCAAAAGAGTTTAAAAGTTATGTGCATTGACAGTATCGAAATATTTACACTATCAATATATATATAACTTAAATTATTTGCTATCGATTTTGATTTGTCCGTCAAATATTTTCAAATATCAAAGTTTTATTTACTGGAGTAGTATTTCTTTTAATTTTTTTGTTGTTGCTAAAAAACCTGTAGGCATGAATCAAAGTTTATTGAAAACATTATACAGCAAGTCCTACAAGAGGTCAACCAGACACCTCTAGATGTTGCTTGGCACCCAGTTGGAGTAGATTCTCGTGTCAAAGATATAGAGTTGTTATTGCAAAATGAATGTGAAGATGAAGTTCGCATGATTGGTATTCACGGAGTTGGTGGCATAGGGAAAACAACTCTGGCAAAAGCTATCTACAATCGAATGTTTCGACTCTTCCATAGTAGTTGCTTCCTTTCAGATGTTAGATCAGAAGCTGAAGAATTTGGTCTTGTCAAGCTACAAGAGAAACTTCTTCAACAAGTACTCAAAAATAAGGACATCAAAGTTGGCAGTGTTTCTCAAGGCATCAATCTAATCAAAGCAAGACTCAAGTCAAAGAAGGTTCTAATTGTTCTTGATGATATGGACCACAAAAATCAATTAGAATCCTTAACAAGAGAAAGAAGTTGGTTTGGTTCGGGTAGCTTAATAATCATTACCACCCGAGACAAGCGATTGCTATGTCGGCTTGGAGAAAAAGAGAGATATGAGGCCAAACTATTAAATGGCAATGAAGCTATGTTACTTTTTTGTTGGCATGCTTTTGACAGTGATTTTCCACCACAAGATTATGTTAATTTGGCACACGACATAATCGAATATTCAGGCAGGCTACCATTAGCTCTTGTGACATTTGGGTCACATTTACAAGGAAGTTCTGTAGAAGAATGGGGAAATGAATTAGAAAAACTAAGAGCAATTCCTCATTATGATATCCAAACGATTCTCAAGAAAAGCTTTGATGGACTTGATGATGAAACACAGGCAGTTTTTCTTGATATTGCGTGTGCCTTCCAGGGGTTATTTGAGTGTGAAATTACCGAAATATTAAATACATGTGGCTTTCATGCTAAAATTGCAATTGCAACTTTAGTCCAAAAACACTTGCTCCAAAGATCTTTGCATGGTTTGGTGATGCATGATCTAGTGCGAGATATGGGAAGAGAAATTGTTCGCATGGAATCAGCTCGAGATCCTGGAAAACGGAGTAGATTGTTCATCCCGCAAGATGTCTGTGATGTTCTACAAGGAAATAAAGTCAGTAAATCTTTTATCCTTTATCTTTTTTTTTTCAATTTAATTGTTTATTGCTTATAATTTCTGTTGTCATCATAAGAAGTGAATTCATTTTGTGCTTCATCTCTGGTTAGTAAGTATTTTGTAGTTGTTTGTCAACCATTGTAAACTAGAAGTGACATGTGCTAAATTCTTAACTCACACCAAAGGCAAAAATAAAATCACCTATTTAACAATTATCCAAATTTGGTGATGCATATTTCTTATTAAATTCTTATAACTAACTTGCTTATGGGCATAGACCATAGTATCTCCATGATTAGTTATTCAAAGATATGTGACTTTACTTAACAAAATGTGGAAATTAAGCTTGCTCAAAGAAATCAGGCATGTGAACGTTTGAAAACTGTTGAATAGGTACATATGTGAAACATTATTTCTAGAACAATATATACAAAATGTTCTTTTAAATATATTCAAATATATATTCTATCTTCTGGTGCTATTATCAGGTTTCTAGATGCAATTTGTTCTCTTTATTCATTTTTTTTTCCCTTTGATATTATCATGTGAACTTAGTGAATGATGCTAGCCAGTTTTGAAAGGCTCTCATCTTAGCTTTTTGAGCAATTTTAAATTTGTTTAACATCCTCTAATGTGTAAGTTCATTTCTTGTTGATACATGGTGTATTTTCTTTGTTTGTCCACCAATTTGTATAAAGCATTTTTCTCGCTTAATTTCTGGGACTTAACATGAGCTTAAGTTACTTTTCTTTTTACTGAGTTGCAGGGTTCCGAAAATGTAGAAGTACTGAAGGTAGATCCAGGGACATTAAAGGGAGTGAACTTGAGCACCAAAGCATTTAAGCAAATGAAGAATCTTAGGGTGCTTATAATCAATGAGTTACATATTAGTGGAGATTTTGGGCTGTTGTCCAAGAAGCTCAGATGGTTGTCTTGGAAAAAATGTCCTTTAAAATGTATATCATCAAATTTTCCAGCTGAGAATCTTGTAGTTCTAGATATGGAGGAGAGTGATATCCAAGAATTTCAATTGAATTTTCAGGTTTGTTACTCAATTTTACAATTTCATGTGTACTGTTATTGCAACTGAGTGAAAGAAAATGTTAATTGAAACTATATTTGGTTTACTTTTAGTGTTGTAGAAGTTTGAAGAAGCTGAATCTCTCTCGTTGCAAGCAACTCAGAAGCACTCCAAACTTCAATGGTTCCCTGAGTCTTGAGATTTTGAGTCTCTATGGTTGCTCAAGTCTGACAGAGATCCATCCATCAATAGGAAATTTATCCAGACTAATTAGGCTATATATGCGTGATTGTGAAAAACTTACAGATCTTCCAAGCAGCATATGCCAGCTAATATCCGTTGATTACTTGGACATTGATGGCTGCTCATCTATAAAAACACTTCCAGATAACCTTGGAGATATGAAAAGTCTAAGATATCTTTATGCATCTTATACGGGTATAAAACAACTGCCTAGATCTGTTGAAATGCTAAGAAATCTTGAAATATTGGCAGTGGGAGGTCGAAAGTTTCTGGAAACAATTGCCAAAAGGAGTATTTCTGGAAGAGGAGTCCATCAGACACAATATTCCTTGACAACTTTTGTAACCGAATTGAGCCTTACATACTGTAATTTGTCCGAGGCTGATATTCCTAGGGATATTGGGAGCTTATCCTCCTTAAAATATTTAGATTTGAGTGGCAACAGTTTCTATTGTCTACCCATTGATTTTTCTAAGTTACGATTATTGGAGGAGTTGTATTTGAATGACTGTGGGAATCTTCAAACACTCCCGTCAGTATCAAATTTAGAGAATCTTTATACAATTAAACTTAAAAATTGCCAAAAATTGGTCAATATTACAAAGTTGGACAACCTCTCTCTCTCTCTCTCTCTCTCCGATCATATTAATGATCTTGAGTCTTTGTCTGATGCAGGATGTTTTAGATTTTTATCTCGAATGCAATGAAATTCCAGAATGGTGCAGCTATCAAGTAACAGCTTCATCTATGTGTTTGACTATGCCGACACATAATAATGAGTATAACTTCTTGGGAATGGTTCTCTGGTTTGTTTCCGACTATTTCCATGCAGCCCCTGTTTTAAAATTCTGGATTAGTATTGCCCATAAAGAGAATTTAGTTTTTCCTCCGTGGAGTACACCTGATGGACATAGAGAAGTATCATGTGTATATTACATATCTTACTTACATAGAGCTTTTGATGGCCAGATGATCAAAGGTGGGGAAACGATAGAAGTGGGGTCAGAAGACATTACAATAAAGAAGATAGGGATCCATCTGTTATATTTAGGCCAACATGGTAACGTTATATCTTTACCGGGAGACGTGGATCATTCTTATTCTAAGTACCCAAAAAGTTCAACAGGCATATCAACTCCTTATAAAAGAGCAAAGTTCTGAGTCAAGATAATTTTCCTTTAGAGCTAATCATGTTATATTTTATATTACAGTATTAATAGGTAGTTGGTAAGATAATTTTTAATTGATATTGATCTTTTTCCAAATATTTGTTATATACTTTTTTTTATGTGTTCAGTTGTGGTTTTTGATGTTGGACTTTTGGACGTCGATAATTAATATATAAATAAATAAATAATGTATTTATTATAAAATTTTCAAATGGTTGTGTTGGACTCATGGACTATTTGGAATTTGGGCCCAAAAGGAAAGACTGAGCAACATAGCCTTTATTTATCTTACTTGTAATTGGGGCTATTGTAATTAAGCAACTGGCCCATTTATATTTTTAGTAGTTAGCGTATTCAGATTTAACATTGTATTAGTTATGTGTAATTTGGGCCATATATAATACGAAGGGTCAACCCGGGTCAACCCATTAGGGTCATTTCCCTCAAATCAATTCTAGAAAGATTCTTTCTCCTCTCTTCTCTTTCACATGAACCCTAATACATTTTCCCAAAATCCCGATCAATTCTTTCATATTTTCATGGTATCAGAGCTAGATTCTGGTTCATCTCGTCCTCCTCTATCTTCCTATGTTATCCTCATCGAGTTTCGTTGAGGATTTCAATTTGTGTGGGTAGCGATTTGGAGACTACATATTGTTTTCGTCGACGGTCTTCTGGCTCATTTTGACTCATCTAAGTGTCTTCTGGCCTGTGTTTCTCATTCGTCTGCTTGTGGAGATTTTATCTACAAGTATGCGTAGTCGTCGTTAAGCTCGAGAATTCTAGGGTTTCACGACTGTATCATATTTCATCAATCGTGGTTGCTCTGTTGTTGTGAAGTGTAATTTGGTTGTTGTCTTGTTGTGAAGTATTATTTGGTTGTTGTGTTGCTGTGAAATGTTGTTTTGAAGGTTGTACTTCCGATTGCGAAGAATTTGGTAACTCTGTATATCTCTCCTATTTGTATGAGATTCATCGGATAAGTTTTCATTGTTGAATGTTATAGTAGTTATGGAACTATTGATTTTGACGTGTGTAGTGCATCTGGCACACATGAGTTCATTCCCAAACCCTTTAGTCCTTTGTTTGTACAGTCTTCAGATGTTCCAGGTGTTTCACTTGTACCAGTTCCTTTCTCTAGGACGAATTTTGGGGGTTGGAAAAGGAGTATAATTGTCTCTTTGTCAGCTAGGAACAAAATTGCGTTTGTTGATGGTAGTTTGCCTAAACCTCCTGATAATTCCATTGAGTCTAAGAAGTGGGACATATATAATAATATGGTAATTTCATGATTAACAAGTTCTTTATCTCCTGATATTGCGGATAGTGTCTAGTATTCTGAAACAACTGAAGAAATATAGAGACAGTTAAATAAAAGATATGGGACTGTAAATGGAACTAAAGACTTTGAAATTAAGAAAAAACTCGCCTCTACCTGTCAAGGTTCCCTAGATATTGCCTCGTGCTTTAACAAATTAAAGAAATTGTGGGATGAATTGAGAGTTGTTCGTAAAAATCATGGAAATCACTGCACTTATGGTGCAAAGGAAGGTATTCTAGAGGATAGACTTCATCAGTTTCTCATGGGGCTGAATGACGTCTATATTAGTGTTAGGAGCAACTTGCTCATAGTGCAACCACCTCCAACACTAAACAGTGCATATAACATTCTTCTTCAAGATGAAAGGCAGAGGCAGATCAATTCCAAATCTCAGTTTGGTCCTGATTCAGCTGCCTTCACTACCAAAATCAACCTCAACCATCAGTCTAGTCCCAATAAAAATTATAGGCCTCCTGGTTCCAATACTTAGAGACAGTATGTCCAAAGAGTAAACTTTGATCAAGCCAAAGGGAATCTATTTTGCAGATATTGTAAGAAGAGTGGGCACTTAATTAATAAGTGCTTCAACCTTCATGGTTTCCCTCATGATTTCAAATTCACCAAAGGGAATAAAATTGCAGCAAATGCAACTGTTGGAACAAATTTTTCTTCTGATATTGTATGAATTCTTCTTCTCTTCCTGCTACTGGAACTACCAAAAATGATTCATAAGGTTCATTGATACCTAGTTTAACCAAGCAATAATATTCTCAGCTAATGGCTCTTTTACAACATTCTCATGTATCTGATTCTACACGATCTCAATCTGACCTCATAGCTTCTGCCAATTTTGCTGGTAATGTGCTCATTCCCAAAGTAGTGACTTGTTCTCTAGCTTGCATGTTGAGTCAGTCCTTACCCAATAAACGGATTATTGATTTTGGAGCATCTGATCACATGACTTATAACAAGGACCTTTTAACCAATATCACACCTTTGCCTATTCCTTATCTTGTCACACTTCCTAATGGATATAAAGTTAAGTTACTTGTACTAGGTCTTTTTCTTTATATCATTCTATTATTCTGCCAGATGTTCTTTACATTCCCTCTTTTAAACATAATCTAATTTATGTGCACAAACTTGTTCTGTTATTGAGATGCACTACACAGTTTAGTTCTGACTCTTGCTTGCTACATGGCCCTTCTCTGAAGATGCCTCTCGAGCTTGGTAAGCAAAAGGATGGGCTTTACAAGTTTGCCTCCACTACTGCCTTTTCTTCTTCAGCTCAAATGTTTTTGCTATGCCTACTACATGTATCTTTCCGTCTTTACCTTTTACTATTGTTGATCCTAGTTCTGATTATTCATTGTGTAATTCTAGTTCTTCTCAAAATGCTTTGTCTCAATCTATTCCATCTTGTAATGAAGCTGCATTGAATAAAATGGTCATCATTTGGCACCAAAGACTTACACATGTTTCTTTTGTTAGAATGAAAGGCATTTCTACTATATCTTCATCTTTATCTTCCAAGCAACACTTCAATTGTAAAATATGTCCTATGGCTAGACAAACTAGACTCCCTTTCCCTGATAGTTCATGCGACGACCTAAAATGTCATATTTAAATTTAATAATTAATTTTGTATTCTAAGACCTCGAAAAGCACTATTTATCATTTCTTGACTTGCGTGCGCATTCCGTAAAATTATCCAGAAATATTTTATGTGAAAATAGATTAAAATGTGAATTTGAGCTTTAAAACTCAACTGAGTTGACTTTGGTTAAAAGTTTTAGCAAACGAACTTGGATCAATATTTTGACAGTTCCGGTAGGTCCGTATCATGATTTGGGACTTGGGCGTATGCCCAAAATCAAATTCTGAGGTCCCTAGCCCGAGATATGGAATTTTGATAAAAATAAAAATTAAAAGTTTTAAAAGCTTACCGGATGTCGAATTATGTGCAAACGACCCCAGAATAGAATTTTCATGACTCCAACAGCTCTGTATGGTGATTTTGGACTTAGGAGCATGATCGAAATTTTATTTGGAAGTCCGTAGTGAAATTAGGCTTGAAATGACTAAAATAGAAATTTAAGATTGGAAGTTTGACCGGGGAGTTGAATTTTTGATATCGGGGTCAGAATCCAGTTCTGAAAATTTTCACAGCTCTAATATGTCATTTATGACTTGTGTGCAAAATTTGAGGTCAATCGGACTTGATTTGATAGGTTTCGACATCGAATGTAGAAGTTGGAAATTCTTAAGTTTTATTAATCTTGAATTGGGGTGTAATTTGTGATTTTAGTGTTGTTTGATGTGATTTGAGGTTTCAAATAAGTTTGTATGATGTTATAGGACTTGTTGGTGTATTTGGTTGAGGTCCCGAGGGCCGCAGGGGAGTTTCGGATGGTTAACAGATCAAAAATTAGACTGAAAAGCTGCTGCAATTTTCTTATGCTGGAAATAGAGAAATCGAAGCCCAGATATCGAACCCAGGGTCGACGTCCAGGGTCGAAGCCAGGGACGAGGCTCAGGATCGAAACCATGATCGAGGCTTAGGCTCAAGGGCCATGATCAAAGCCAGGCTCGAGGGCCATGATCGAAGGCCCATGCTCGAGGGCCATGATCGAAGTCAGGCTCGAGGGCCATGATCGAAGGCCAATGATCGAAGGCCCAGGATCGAGGCCCAAGATCGAGGCCAGGATCAAGGGCCATAAGGATCGAATCCATGATCGATACCCAAGATCGATGGCTGCCTCGGCAGTTTATAAAATCGGGGATTTCGTCCCATTTGCTATTTTTGACGAAACTTGAGCTTCAGCAGAAGCGATTTTTAACAGCTTTTCAAGGAAAAATATTTGGGTAAGTGATTCTAACTCGGATTTGGTCAATATACACGAATATATCATTGTTTTCACCATTTAATTAGTGTATTGAGATGGAAATTTGGGAAAATTTTAGAATTCTCATAAAAACGAATTTTTGAGATTTCGGTGTCGATTCAGAGTCGGATTTGAGTGAAACTTGTATGGTTGGACTAGTAATTGAATGGGTTATCGGATTTTGTAAGTTTCGCCGAATTTTGAGATATGGGCCCCACATGCAAATTTTGAACTAATTTCGGAGTTTATTAAAAAATATTACTTTCTTATGAAATTGATTCCTATAATTTTTGTTGACTGTGTCGAATTAATTATGACTAGATACGAGTCGATCAGAGTCAAAACATCGAGAAAAAAGCATACTACTTGGTTAAATTGGAGCAAGTCGAGGTAAGTGACTTATCAAACCTTGTGTGGGGAAAATTTTCCTTTTGGATTGGTATTGATGTGATTATTAAAATATGTTGAAAGGCGTGTACATGAGGTGACGAGGGTGTACACATACTAAATGTGGAAGATTATATTTTTAAATTGTGTAGATCACTTTTGCGCATTTATTAAATTATTTTATCTTGTTATATTTTTCATCATTTATCTGAGTTATATACTTTAAATTTGCTTGACCTTTTTCTGCTAATTGTTTTACCTGTTTAGTTGCAACTTGGTTTGTTTTATTCTGTGCATTATTTGAAGGTTGATTTTTTTTAAATTAAATATTATTAATATGAAATATTTGACATTTTTAAATTTGGTATTGAAGCAACGTATTAAAGATTTTAAAATATTATTTTGCTGAATTATTTATTCCTGAATATTTTTGTAAGATTTTCGTACTCCTTGTGATGGAGCCGTGAGCTCTTTATTGTGGAAATATATTATTGATGATTTATTTTGGCATGAGCCATGAGCTCTTTGTTGTGGAATAATATTGCTGTTGAATTATTTTGCCAAGTTAAATTATTTGAGCACTTGAGATGCAAATTGTGATATATTGTGATATTGATACGCATGCAGTGGTATAAGGTCTGGGTATTGAAATGTATGCGGTGAGATAATGGTCGCTTGATACGCGCGGCTAGTAGGGGGAACTACTAGAAGTCATGCAGTGTGATAAGGATGGCTAAAATGCGGAATGTTATTTCGAAAAAAAATATTTTCTTTAAAGTAAATTGTGAAGGCTCCCACAGTGAGATAAGGAAATGAGATACTGTGAATTTATTTATGATTTGGGACTACGAGGTGGTACTTTGGGAGTGCCTTTGTTGATATTGATTTATGGCCGCAGTTGCCTTGTTGATATTGATTTGGGACTACGAGATAAGGAAAAGAATTCTGTTTTGTTTTCACGAGGTATTTATTTTCCATTATTTGGTGTAATTAAATGTGACATACTACTTAATTCATTTTCATTGTCATTTTATCTTATTATATTATTTAAACATTTTACCAAGTCATTATTTATTCTCCAGTAGGGCCTGACCTGACCTCGTCACTACTCTATCGAGGTTAGACTTGGCATTTACTGGATACCGATGTGGTGTAATCATACTACGCTTCTGCACATCTTTTTGTGCAGATCCAAGTACATCTTATCAGACCAGGCATCAGTAAACTAGTTGTACGAGGAGACTTCGAGATATATCTACCAACGTCCGTAGACTCCGGAATCCCCTTCTATCTTACTATGTTGTCTTCCTTATTTGTTTTAGACTCTGATGTATAGAGACATGGAGAATAAATTCTTAGAAGCTTGTGACTTATTTCTACTGGGTTTTGGGAGTTGAAATTATTTGAATTGTAGTTTATTTATTTCAGATATTTATTATTATATTTTCGCATTGATAGGCTTACCTAGTCTTATAGACTAGGTGCCATCACGACCTCCTACAAAGGGAATTTGGGGTCGTGACGGTTCCATTCACAGTACTCATCTCTTTCCACTCATACATGTGGATACTTGGGGACCCTACCACACTTACACATTCTGGTTCTAGATATTTCCTAACCATAGTTGATGGTTTCTCTAGATCTACTTGGACTCATTTAATGGTTTTCAAAA
This sequence comes from Nicotiana tomentosiformis, assembly GCF_000390325.3. Classification (NCBI taxonomy): domain Eukaryota; kingdom Viridiplantae; phylum Streptophyta; class Magnoliopsida; order Solanales; family Solanaceae; genus Nicotiana; species Nicotiana tomentosiformis. The sequence goes on along the minus strand of NC_090820.1, from coordinate 6,434,466 downwards.
GTAATGCCTTTTCTTTGATTAAAGCTTTTGTGGCCATGGTCAAAACTCAATTCCATATTTCTATTCAAACAATTGGAAGTGACAATGCCCTAGAACTTGGGGGTAGTCATTCTACCATTTCCTATTTCTCTGACAATGGTATTATTTATCCAACTACTTGTCCACATACACCACAATAAAATGGGGTGGTTGAAAGGAAGCATAGAACCTTACTTGAGGCTTGTGGGGCTTTGATTTTTCAATCCAAAGCTTTTATTAGGTATTGGGGGCATTGTATGCTCACAACAACTTATATCATCAACAGACTCCCATCTACACCTTGTGATGTCCCGATAGGTCATTTTATATTTTAGAACCTAATTCTGTGTTTCGATGTGCAAAAACCTCATTTTAGCCTTTCTCAATTTTCGTGCACAGTCCGGGTGTTCTTCCAGAAGGCTTATATGATAAAAACCGATAAAAATAAGAATATTGCCTTAGAAATTTATTTAAGTTGACTTCGGTCAATGTTTTGAGCAAACTGACCCGGATCTGTGTTTTGACGGTCCCAGTGGGTCCGTATCATAATTTGGGACCTGGGCGTATGCCCAGAATCGAATTCAGAGGTTCCTAGCTCGAGTTATTGATTTTTGTTGAAATTTGAAAGTTTGAAAGGTTTATGATTTTTAAGAATCAAATGTTGTTTGGATTTATTGATACCGGGTATGTATCTTAGTTTCGGATCCCGATACAGGTCCACTATATTATTTATGACTTGTCTGTCGAATTTGGTGAGAAACGGAGTTGATTTGACGTGATTCGGATGTTCGGTTGTGAAAATAGAGTTTTAAAACTTTCTTGAAAACTTTCATTTGATTTGGTGTCTGATTTGTAGTTCTAGGAGTTATTTTGGTGTTTTGATCGTGCGTGCGAGTTTGTATGGTGTTTTAGGACTTACATGCATGTTTGATTTGACCCTCGAGGGCTCGGGTGAGTTTTTGATAGGCTATGGGTGAATTAGACTTAGAAACATATGATGTGTGCTACATCTAGTGTTCTATGCATTGTACTTCGCGATCACGTAGCCATTCTCGCGATCGCGAAGGGGGTCTGAGCTGGGGAGGATTTTACACTACGCGAACGTGAGACCATGGTCACGAACACAGAGCATTGGGGGGTTTGCTCTACGCGAACGCGACCCGTCGTACACGAATGCGTAGCTTTAGCTAGGCTGGGCAAGGGACCTAGGGGACTCTATGTGAGTGCGAGCCCTATCTCGCGAACACGAAGGTGAGGCAGGCTATACCTTGTGATTTCTGTGATCGCGTAAGTCATTAGGACGCAACGCTTCGCGAATGCGACAGTGTTCACCCGAACGCGATGAACATTGTCTCCCAACTATTCAAAACATAACTCAAAACGGGAATTGGCCATTCTTTCAAAATTTTCAAAACTAAGAGACCTAGAGGCGATTCTTCCATAAGATTTTATTCCCCAATTTATTGATAAGTGATTCTAACCTACTTTCTTTCAATTACCCATTACATTTCATAAAGTTTCAACCAAAAACCTAGGATTTGAATAGTGAAAATTGGGGATACGGGTAGAACTAGGGATTTTTGCATAATTGGAATTTAGACCTCGAATTGAGGTGGGAATTCGAAACAAATTATATAATCGGGCTCGGAGGGGGGGGGGGGTGAATGGGAGAATGGATTTTGATCTGAACCTCGAGTTTTGACCAAGCGGGCTCGGGATCGATTTGTTGACTTTTGGGGGGAAAACTTGGGAAATCTAAATTTATGCATTGTAATTAATTTCTTTATCAATATTTGATATTATTAAGTCGTTTGTGGATAGATATGAGTGGTTTAGAGGTGGATTCTAGAGGCAAAGCAGTAATTGAGCATTGAGTGGCCCCGTGGAGCGAGGTAAGTGTTGTGTCTAACCTTGACTTGAGGGATTAGGAACCCTCGACTTATTTGCTATATAAAGTTCATGTGAGCGGCGTATATGTGAGATGACGAGTACTTATGCGCCGCTAATTTATCTGTTTTGCCTATTTCTTTTCCGTTGTTCTCATTTTGTCTCTTTCCATGCCTTAACTGTTACATGCTCTACTTGTATTCACATGCATAATTGCTACTTGTTAGATATTGTTTCCCTCTGTTAATGATATTAGTTATTTCGTAGCTTCATTATCTCCTATTAATTTCTTAAGGTGGTTTATCGGTATTTTTATGGTACATTCTGAATTGGTCTAGCTGTGTAGTATCACTTATGTGAATCTTTCCTGGTATTCAAGCTTCCTATTTGTTTCGATTTGAAGTTTAAGCATTGTGAAGGGTTTGGTGATTTGAACTGTGAAATTTCTGTACATACTGAGTAATTAATATTGATATGGTGGGATCGGGTTGCACGCCGCAATATGTGGAATAAGAGTGTTATATTTAGGAGGAATAAGGATGAATTTGTCATGACCCAAATTCCCGTATGTGTAACGTCGTGACGACATCTAGTCTCTACAACTAGGTAAGACTAACATTTTCGGAATAATGAAATGAAAACATAAACTTAGCAACTAACTGTTCAAAAATACACAGCAAATCCCAAAACCCGGAACATCGTGAATCACAAACTACAGAAGGAAAATCTAGTGTCTCTATAAATCAGAGTCTAACAAAAGAAAAATACAGAAGATAATGGATATGAGAAAGAGTAGAAGGGGACACCAAGGTCTGTGGACACGGCAGATATACCTTAAAGTCTCCAAAGCTGTCCCGGCTCACTGATAGTGTGGCTGATAAGGAGCACCTGGATCTGCACACGAAAAACATGTGCAGAGAGTAGCATGAGTATACCACAATCGGTACCCAGTAAGTGCCAAGCCTAACCTCGGTCGAGTAGTGACGAGGTCAGGTAAGGACCCTACTTGTGTAAATAATAATAAGGCAAGGCAAGAATGAAATGTCGCAGTAAAATAAAGACTTAAATTTAATAAGAAAGAAATCCATAGAAGGCAATAGCTCAATACACAGAAATACAACAGGGGATTTCCCGAGATACCATCTCGTTGTCCCAAACATAAATGTGCAGGGGGATCTCCTAGAATACCGTTCTATAGTTCCAAAATAAATATGCAGTATAGGGGGATCTCCCGGATTACCGTTCCGTAGTCCCAAAGTATTTATGCAAGAGATGCGGATCTCCCGGAATACCGTTCTGTAGTCCCAAAGTAAATATGCAGTACAAGGGGATCTCCCGGAATACCGTTACGTAGTCCCAAAGTAAATATGCAGGGAGAACTCTCGAGGAACCTCCTCGTAGTCTCAAAGTAAATACACAGATCAAACAACAAATACAACAGTTCACAGTAAGATTTCTACGACTATACCGATAAGGAACAAGGAAATAAAAACAAGAAATCAAGTAGGCATGCTTCATAGAGTTCAAGTAAATAGTTAAAGCACGTAGACATACGATATTAGAATAAACAAGATAGCTACACATATTGGAATAACTCAATTAAGAATGAAAAATAGATTAATACTCATTAAAAATGGTATAACTCAATATAAAAGGAAAACAGGTTGCTGCTCAGTAAAAATCGAGTTTTACAACAACTAGCATGTGTACGTACTCGTCACCTCACGTACACGGCGCTCACATATCACAATAGTTCCAAATCCTAAGGGGATTCCCCCCCACGCAAAGTTAGGTAATCCACTTACCTCGAATCAAGCTCAATCAATCGGTAACAATGCATTTTTCATGAATATCCGACACTGAATGGCCCAAATCTAGCCAAAAACAATTACATATCATGAATACAACCATAATAGACTCATATAATTAATAAAATCAATATTTTAACAAAAATTCCGAAATTCGCCCTAAAAGGTCGACCCGAGCCCGCGTCTCGGAATCCTGTAAAAGTCACAAAATCCGAAAGCCAATTCACTCACGCGTCTAACCATATCAAATTTACTAAAATCCGACACACAATTGTCCTTCAAATCCACAAATCAAACTTTCCAAATCCCAAGTCTCAAACTCCCAAATTCCACCTTAAATATACACTAACTAGGTGGAAAAATAAATGGGGAAGCAAGATTATTGATCAAAAATAAGCACAAGGGATTTACCTCAAGAAATCTCTCGAAAATGCTCTCAAACATCGCCCTAAACCGAGTTTGCAAAGTCTAAAATGACAAAATTCACGAATCCCTTCGGTTTTAAGCACTGGCCAGGCATTTCCGCACCTGTGGAGCCTGGGCTCGCACCTGCAGGTGCGCTTGTGCGAACAATTACCGCTTATGCGCAAATCACTTGGCCCCTCTGCCTCCGCACCTGCGATGAAAGGGCCGCATCTGCGTATGCGCGCATGCGGAAATCTTGTCCGCTTTTGCGGTCTAACTTCGCACATGCGGTCAGCCTTGTGCATCTGCGGGCATCGTAGATGCGGCTCTTTCCACGCACTTGCGGCCCCTGACCAATCCACCCATTCTGGTTCTGCGCCAATTTACTCGCACCTGCGGGCAGCCTTGCGCAGGTGCGATTACACCAGAACCAACACCAAAAAAATCTTCCAAGTCCAAATATGATCCGATAACCATCCAAAACGCACCTGAGGCCCCTAGGACCTCAACCAAACATACCAACAAGTCCTAAAATACCCTACGAACGTAGTCGAGCCTTTAAATTACGTCAAACAATCTAAAATCTCAAATCATCCTCTGATTCAAACTTAAGGAACTTGAAGCTTCCAAATTCGACAACTGATGCGGAAACCAACTAAACCACGTCCAATTGACACCAAATTTTTCATACAAGTCATATTAAGAACTACGGACCTAATCCAACTTCTGGAATTAGAATACGACCCCGATATCAAAATTTCCACTACCGGTCCAAATCTCCAAAAATTCGACTTTCGCCATTTCAAGCCTAAATAAGCTACGGACCTCCAAAACACAATATGAACACGCTCCTGAGTCCAAATCACCCAACGGAGCTAACCGAACCAACGAAACTCCATTCCGGAGTCGTCTTCACACAGTTTCAACTACGGTAAAAAATCCTAAGGCTTACGCTCCCGTTTATAGGGACTAAGTGTCCCAAAATACTCTAAACACCAAAATGAAACCTCCCGGAAAGTCACAATAGCAGAAATAAAATATGGAAGAAGTAGTTAAATAGGGGATCAGGGCTATAACTCTCAAAATGACCGGCCGTGTCGTTACATCCTCCCCCTCTAAAAATAACCATTCGTCCTCGAACGAGCATAAAGACATACCTGAAGTGGTGAAAAGGTGAGGGTAATGGCTGCGCATAACATGCTCGATCTCCCAAGTTGCCTCCTTGATCGGCCGACCCCTCCACCGAACCTTTACTGAAGCAATGTTCTTTGACCTCAGCTTTCTGACCTGCCTCAGTAAAATAGCCACTGGCTTCTCAACATAAGATAGATCCTTATCCAATTGGACTAAGCTGAAATCCAATACATGAGTTGGATCACCGTGATACTTCCGGAGCATAGAAACGTGGAATACCTGATGAACTTATGCTAGGCTAGGAGGTAAGCCAACCTCATAAATAACCTCCCCAATTCGCCGAAACACATCAAAGGGACCAATAAACCTTAGGCTCAGCTTGCCCTTCTTTCCGAACCTCATAAAGCCCTTCATAGGAGAAACCCGGAGCACGACCTATTCTCTAACCATGAATGCAACATCATGAACCTTTCGGTCCACGTAACTCATATGTCTGGACTGGGCTGTGCGAAGTCGATCCTGAATCACCTTAACCTTCTCCAAGGCATCCTGAACCAAGTCTGTACCCAAGCACTGGGGACCGACACCGCCTACCATACAGAGCCTCATACGGTGCCATCTGAATGCTGGATTGATAACTATTGTAGTAAGCAAACTCCGCAAGTGGAAAGAACTGGTCCCAACCACCCCCAAAACCTATCACACATGCACGGAGCATATCCCCCAGTATCTAAATAGTGCGCTCAGACTGTATGTCTGTCTGAGGGTGAAATATTGTGCTCAACTCAACCCGAGTACCCAACTCCTGTTGTACAGCTCTCCAGAACCGTGATGTAAACTGCATACCCCGGTCAGAGATGATAGATACCGGTACGCCATGAAGCCTGATGATCTCGTGTATATAAATTCGAACAACTGCTCAGTAGAATAGGAAGTCATCATAGGAATGAAATGAGCCGACTTGGTCAGCCCATCCACAATCACCCAAACTGCATCAAACATTCGCTGAGTCTGTGGGAGTCTAACAACAAAATCCATAGTGATCCACTCCCATTTCCACCCTGGAATCTCCAACTTTTGAAACAACCCACCTGGCCGATGATGCCCATACTTCACCTGTTAGCAATTTAGACACCGAGTAGCATACTCCACTATGTCCTTCTTCATCCTCATCCACCAGTAATGCTGCCTCAAGTCCTGATACATCTTTGCGGCACCCAGATGAATAGAATACCGCGAGCTATGAGCCTCCAAAAGAATAAGCTCACGTAAACCATCTACATTGGGCATACATAGACTGCTTTGCATCCTCAATGCACCATCGTCCCCACTAGTGACCTCCTTAGCATCACCGTTCTAGACCGTGTCCTTAAGGACAAGAATATAGGGGTCATCATACTGATGCTTCCTGGTGCGATCATAAAGAGAAGACCGAGAGACGACACAAGCCAATACTCGACTCGGCTCAGAAATATCCAATTTCATAAACTGGCTGGCTAAGGCCTGAACATCCAACACCATGGGCCTCTCTGCTGCTGGTAGATATGTTAAACTCCCCAACTCTCTGCCCGGAGACTCAAAGAATCGTCCACCATATCGTCCTTCTCCAAGTTGTACAAAATGGTGATATCATAGTCCTTAAGTAGCTCCAACCACCTCCGCTGACGCAAGTTAAGGTATTTTTGCTTAAATAGATGTTGCAGACTCCGGTGATCGGTGTAAATCACACAAGGAACACCGTTCAGATAATGCCGCCAAATATTCAAGGCATGAACAATAGCTGCTAACTCAAGGTCGTAGACAAGATAGTTCTTTTCATGTACCTTCAAATGTCAGTACATGTAGGAAATCACCTTACCGTTATGCATCAACACCATACCGAAGCCAATCCGCTATGCATTACAATATACAGTATAAGACCCCGAACATGTAGGTAATACCAATACTGGTGTTGTAGTCAAAGCTGTCTTGAGCCTCTGAAAGCTCTACTCATATTCCTCTGTCCACCTGAACGGAACACCCTTCTGGGTCAGCCTGGTCATAGGTGCTTCAATAGATGAGAATCCCTCTACAAAATGACGGTAATACCCCGACAAACCAAGACAACACTGAATCTCTGTAGCTGAGGACGGTTTGGGCCAACTCTACACTGCTTCAATCTTCTTCGGATCCACCTGTATCCCATCACTCGATACTATACGACCCAATAATGCCACTGAGTCTAGCCAAAACTCACTGTAACGACCCACACAGTCATTTTAAAAGTTGTAGCCTCGTTCCCCTATTTAATCACTAAATCGAACCACATACTCTGACACGGTCATAGAACCCTGGGGCAGCTGCTCAAACTCAGCATGCCATGCATCTCTAAGACTCTGAAGAACATACTCCCTTAAGAACATATCTGAAAATTAAGTCCAAGTGAGTGAAGATGCCTCAGCGGGATAATCCAACTCATATGCCCGCCACTACTAGTAGGCTGCTCCTCTCAACTGGAATGTTGTGAAAGAAACCCCACTGGAATCCACAATACCCATAGTACGAAGGATACGATGACATTCCTCCAGAAAACCTTGAGCATCCTCTGAAGCTAAACCGCTGAAAATGGGAGGGTGGTACTTCTTATAGCTCTTAAGACTGAGCTGCTCCCCTCTGAAAATGTTGTCCTAATCTCAGGCCGAACTGGGACAACTGGTTGCACCGGTATAACCTCTAGGGCATGATCAACTATGGCCCATGGCTCTAGAGTGTGAGCGGCGGGAGTGTGTGCTCCTTCCCGGGCCTGAGATGTGGTAGGAGCAAGTGGAATTAACCCTGCTTGAGCTAGAGTGCCAAACATGCTCAAAACCTGGGCAAGAGTCTCCTGAAGTGCAGGAGTAGTAACAGGCATCTCAGGTGCCTGCTCTCCGACTGGAGCTATTGGTGGCTCTGGTGCAGCAGCTCGTGCAGGTGCTCTGGATGCACCACGTGGTCTTCCTCAGCCTCTGCCCCGACCCCTGCCTCTTGCGGATCCAACAGGGGGCACATGTGTCTGATCATCAGATCTCATTGTACGTGTCCTCACCATCTGTGAGAGAATAGAAAAAAATGGTTTAGAACTTTAAAATCAACAAATGCGCACGATAAGGAATTAAAGAAGTGTATATTTGCCAAACAATTCTATAGCCTCTCGAAGAAAAGTACAGGTGTCTCTGTACCGATCCACAAGACTCTACTAAACCTGGTTGTGACTCATAACACATATGAACCTATAGCTTGAGATGGGCATCACATACCAATATGTGGTTTCAATTGCTAGGAGATTGGAAGGTATGTGGATCCGGGAGAGGGAAGCTAAGAGACCCCGAGATTCTGGAACATATAATAATTCTCGTGCCCAGTTGCAGCCCGTCATGGTAGAGTTATGTGAGTCGTCCTATTCATTCAGCACTTCCGGTTTCCAGTGGTATTCCGGCTACTCCCAGACCTCAGATTCCATATTATGCACCACCAGTGTCTACTGTACCTCCTGTACGGGGTGCTTTCGGTAGGCATTCTAGTCGATTAGGCTCGAGTCAGTCCCAGCAACCACGCCCTCTGAGGGCTTGTTTTGAGTGTGGTGACACTTATCATATCATGAGGGATTTCCCCAGACTTAGGAGGGGTGCACCTCCACATATTTCTTAGTCCCCACTTATTCCACAGGGCCCTCAGGCTTCTCGGGTCATGATTACTGCACCAGTTTCCACTCCACCTGCACATCCAGCAAGAGGTGGAGGTCGGGCAGGTAGAGATCGCCCTAGAGGGGGAGGCCAAGCCGGATATTATTCCCTTCCTGCTGGGACAGAGGCCGTTGCATCCTATTTTGTTATCATAGGTATTATTCCGGTCTGTTATAGAGATGCATCAATCTTATTTGATCCAGGCTCCACTTATTCTTATGTGTCATGTTATTTTGCCCCGTATTTGGGTGTATCACGTAATTCCTTGAGTTCTTCCATTTATGTATCTACACCAGTGGGTGAATCTATTATTGTAGACCGTGTGTATCGGTCGTATTTAATTGTTATCAGTGGTTTTGCGACCACAGCTGATTTATTATTGCTCAGTATGGTGGATTTCGATATTATTTTGGGCATCGACTGGTTGTTGCCCTATCATATTATTCTTGATTTTTACGCCAAGATAGTGACGTTGGCTATACCAGGTCTACCGCGACTAGAGTGGAGAGGTACCTTTGATCATGTTCCTACCAGGGGTGTTTCATTTCTTAAAGCTCAATGAATGGTTGAGAAGGGGTGTGACGTGTATCTAGCATATGTGAGAGGTATTAGTATTGATACTCTTAACGTGGAGTCAGTTCCTGTAGTAAGGTAGTTTCCTGATGTATTTCCAGTAGATCTTCCGGGTATGCCACCTGATAGGGATATTAACTTTGGCATTGATTTGTTATCGGGGACTCAACCCATTTCTATTCCACCATATCATATGGCCCCAGCAGAGTTGAAAAAATTAAAAGAATAGTTACAAGAATTGCTTGATAAGGGCTTCATTCGGCCCAGTGTATCGCCTTGGGGTGCTCCTGTCTTATTTGTGATGAAGAAGGATGGTTTTATGTAGATGTGTATTGATTACCGCCAGCTGAACAAGTTTACCGTGAAGAATAGGTATCCATTGCCACATATTGATGACCTTTTTTATCAGCTTCAGGGTGCTAGAGTGTTCTCTAAGACCAACTTATGTGCATACTATCATCAGTTGAAGATTCGGGAGCCAGATATCCCGAAGACTGCCTTTAGGACTCAGTATGGTCATTATGAGTTTCTTGTAATGTCATTTGGGCTCACAAATGCCCCAGCAACATTTATGCATTTAATGAACAGTGTATTTCAACATTATCTCGACTCCTTCTTCATTGCATTTATTGACGACATTCTGGTGTATTCCCGGAGTCAGGAGGATCAAGAGTAGCACTTGAGAACTATGCTTCAGACTTTCAGAGAAAAGAAGTTATATGCAAAAGTTTCATAGTGTGAATTGTGGCTTGATTCAGTTGGAATTTTGGGTCATATAGTTTCGTGCGAGGGGATCAAGGTAGATCCGAAGAAGATTGAAGCAGTGCAGAGTTGGTCCAGACCGTCCTCAGCTACGGAAATCCGGAGTTTCCTTGGTTTGGCAGGGTATTACAATTTGTAAAGGGTTTCTCTTCTATTGCTACACCTATGACCAAATTGACCCAGAAGGGTGCTCCGTTCAGGTGGACCGAGGAATGTGAGGAGATCTTCCAAAAGCTAAAGACATCTTTGACTATAGCCCCAGTATTGGTATTACCTACAGGTTCATGATCTTATACCATGTATTGTGATGCATTGTGTATTGGTCTTTGTGCAGTGTTGATGCAAGACGGTAGGGTGATTGCCTACGCGTCCAGACATTTAAAGGTGCATGAGAAGAATTATCCTATACACGACCTTGAGTTAGCAGCTATTGTTCATGCCTTGAAGATTTGGCGGCATTATTTGTATGGTGTCCATTGTGAGGTATACACCGACCACCAGAGTCTATAACATCTGTTTAAACAGAAGGATCTTAATTTGCAGCAGCGAAGATGGTTGGAGTTGCTTAAGGATTATGATATCACCATTCTCTATCATCTTGGTAAGGCCAATGTAGTGGCCGATGCCTTGAGTCGTAAGACGGAGAGTTTGGGCAGCTTAGCATCTTTACCGGTAGCAGAGAGGCCTTTAGCCTTGGATGTTCAGGCCTTGGCCAACAGTTTGTTAGATTGGATATTTCTGAGCCGAGCTATGTTTTAGCTTGTGTGGTTTCTCAGTCTTCTATTTATGATCGTATCAGGGAACGTCAATATCATGACCCCCATCTGCTTGTCCTTAAGGACACAGTTCAGCACGGTATTGGCAAGGAAGTTAATATTGGAGGTGACGGTGTATTATGAATGCAGGGTAGGCTATGTGTGCCTAATGTAGATGGTTTCATGAGTTAATTCTCCAGAAGGCTCACAATTCGCGGTAATCCATTCATCCAGGTGTTGCAAAGATGTATCAGGTCTTGAGATAACACTATTGGTGGAGGCGGATGGATAAAGACATAGTGGAATATATAGCTCAGTGCCTAAATTGCCAGCAGGTGAAGTATGAGCATCAACGACCGGGTGTATTGCTTCAGAAGTTGGAAATTCTTGAATGGAAATAGGTACGGATCACTATGGATTTCGTTGTTGGGCTTCCACGGACTCAGAGAAATTTGATGCAGTTTGGGTGATTGTGGATAAATTGACCAAGTCAGCTCATTTTATTCCTATGATTACTATTTACTCTTCAGAGCAGCTGGCTCAAGTATATATTCGTGAGATTGTCAGACTTCATGGTGCACCAGTATCTATCATCTCTGACCAGGGTGCACAGTTTACCTCACGATTTTGGAGGGCTGTACAGCGAGAGTTGGGTACTCGTGTGGAGTTGAGTACAACATTTCACCCTCAGACATACGGGCAATCTGAATGCACTATTCAGATAATTGAGGATATGCTTCGTGCGTGTGTGATAGATTTTGGGGGTGCTTGGGACCAGTTCTTACCACTTGCGGAGTTTTCTTACAACAACGATTACCAGTCGAGCATTCAGATGGCTCTGTATGAGGCCTTGTATGGTACGCGGTGCTGGTCTCCAGTGGGTTGGTTTGAACCGGGCGAGGCTAGGCTATTGGGTACAGACTTGGTTCAGGATGCCTTGGAAAAGGTTAAACTGATTCAGGATCGACTTCGTACAGCCCAATCTAGACAAAAGAGTTATGCGGATCGGAAGGTTTGTGATGTTGCATTCATGGTTGGTGAGCGAGTCTTGCTCCGGGTTTCACCTATGGAGGGTGTGATGAGGTTCCGGAAGAAGGGAAAGTTGAGCCCTAGGTATATTGGACCTTTTGAGATTCTTGAGAGAGTTGTATAGGTGGCTTACAGACTTGTACTACCACCTAGTCTCTCTACAGTTCATCCGGTATTCCATGTTTTTATGCTTCGGAAATATCACGGCGATCTGTCTTATGTGTTAGACTTCAGTTCGGTTTAGTTGGACAAGGAGCTATTTTATGTTGAGGAACCAGTGGCTATTTTAGATAGGCAGGTTTGGAAGCTGAGGTCAAAGAACATTGCTTTCTGAAGGTCAAAGAACATTGCTTCCGGTTGAGGAGGCAAATTGGGAGACCGAGCATGATATGCGCAACTGTTATCCTCATCTTTTCACCACTCCAGGTATTATTCTAAACACGTTCGAGGATGAACGTTTGTTTAAGAGGGGGAGGATGTAACGACCCGCCCAATCGTTTTAAAAGCTATAGTCTCGTTCACCTATTTAATGCTCATTCTATACCTTATAACTGTTATATGACTTGTCGGGGAAATTGGTTCGAGTCCAATGAGATTTTTAGAATAAATTGGAACACTTAGTTCCAAAGTTTAAACTTTAAGCTAAAAAGGTAGGCTGGATGTCGACCTATGTGTAACCGACCCTAGAATGAAATTTTAATGATTCCAATAGATTCGTATGGTGACATGCTACTTGATTAATTTCCATTGTCATTTTATTTTATTATATTGTTAAACAGCTTACCATGCCATTATTATTTTCCAATAGGGCCTGACCTGACCTCGTCACTACTTTATCGAGGTTAGACTTAGCACTTACTGGGTACCGCTGTGGTGTACTCATACTACGCATCTGCACATCTTTTTGTGCAGATCCAGGTACATCTTACCAGCCCAAACATCAGTGAGTTACCTGTGTACGGAGACTTCGATGTATATTTGCCAGCGTCCGTAGACTCCGGAGTCCCCTTCTATCATTATTATGTTGTTTCCTTATTTATCTTTAGACCTTGATATATAGAGACATTGAGGATAAATTCTTAGAAGCTTGTGACGTATTTCTACCGGGTTTTGGGAGTTGTAATTATTTGAATTGTAGTTTATTTATTTAAGATATCTATTATTATTTCTTATTGATAGACTTACCTAGTATTAGAGACTAGGTGCCATCACGACCTTCTACGGAAGGAATTTGGGGTTGTGACACTCACACTTTGAAAATTTTGCATATAACTTCTTTTCTCTCAAGGTCTGAAGTGCAGTCCTCAGGTGCTGCTCATGATCTTCTCAAATCCGGGAATACACCAGAATGTCGTCAATAAACACAATGATGAATGAGTCAAGATAAGGCCGAAATACATTGTGCATCAAATGCATAAATGTTGCTGGGGTGTTGGTCAGCCCAAATGACATCACAATGAACTCTTAATGACCATACCGAGTCCTGAAAGCATTCTTCGGGATATCTGGCTCCCGAATCTTCAACTGATGATAGCCTGAACGTAAGTCAATCTTGGAAAACACTCTGGCAACCTGTAACTGATCAAATAAGTCATCAATACGAGGCAATGGGTACATGTTCTTCACTGTGACTTTGTTCAACTGGCTATAATCAATACACATCTGCATAGAACCATCCTTCTTCTTCACAAATAAGATAGGAGCACCCCCAAGGTGATACACTGGGCCGGATGAAGCCCTTATCAATCCTTCAACTCCTTCAATTTAGGAGGAGCCATACGATATAGAGGAATAGAGATGGGCTGCCGGTAACAAATCAATGCCAAAATCAATATCTCTGTCGGGCGGTATGCCCGGAAGATCAGCTGGAAACACATCTGGAAAGTCACTCACTACTGGAACTGACTCAAATGTAGGGGTATCAATACTGATATCTCTCACATAAGCTAGATACGCATCACACCCCTTCTCAACCATTCATTGAGCTTTAAGAAATGAAATAACTCTACTGGGAGTATACTCTAAGGTACCACTCTAATCTAATTGTGGTAAACCTGGCATAGCCAGCGTCACGGCCTTAGCGTGACAATCAAGAATAACATAATGGGGCGACAACCAGTCCATGCCCAAAATAATATCAAAGTCCACCATGCTGAGCAATAATAAACCGGCTTTGGTCTCAAAATCACTAAGAGAAATCAAACACGACCGATACACGCAGTCCACAATAAGAGAATCTCCCACAAGAGTAGACATATAAACAGGGGAACTCAAATAATCCCGAGATACGCCCAACTACGGGGCAAAATAAGAGGATACATAAGAATATGTAGAGGATGGGTCAAATAATACTGACGCATCTCTAAGACAGACCGAGATAATACTTGTAATGACATAATCAGAAATGACTGCCTCTGTACGAGCAGGAAGGGCATAACATCTGGCCTGGCCTCCTACTCTAAGGCGACCTCTACCTCCCCGACCTCCACCTCGGGCTGGTTGAGCAGGTGGGGTGGTAGCTGGTGCTGTAATCGTAGCCTGAGGACCCGGTGGAGAACGTTGTGGCTGATAAGTCTGTGGAGGTGCACCCCTCCTAATCCTGGGGCAATCCCGCACCATATGGAGAGTGTCGCCACAGTCAAAACAAGCTCTGGGAGGGCGTGGCTGCTGTGACTAGCTCAGGCCAGGTCTGCTGGACTGGCCGCTAGGAACATCCCGTGCAGGAGGCACACTAGATACTGGTGGTGCATAATAAGGATCTTGGGGCCTAGAAGGGGCTGGAACACCACTGGCGGCTGGAAGAGCTGAATGAACGGGGCAACTCACATAACCCCTACCATGGCGAGCTGCTAGGGCACGAGCTCCAGAATAATAACCTGTCTCTCGAGACCTCTTGTCCTCTCTCTCCTCTTAATCCCGGGAAAGCATTCCCTCCAATCTCCTAGCAATAATCACAACCTGCTGATAAGAAATATCCATCTCAAACTTCCTGGCCATACTAATCTGGATGCTAGGGTGGAGTCCCTCCATAAAGCGACGAACCCTCTCCCGAACTGTGGCAACCAAGGCTGGTGCATGTCAGGCCAAATCACTGAAACATACTGCATACTCTGACACAGTCATAGAACCCTAGCGCAGCTGCTCAAACTCAGCGCGCCATGAGTCCCTAAGGCTGTGAGGGACATACTCTCTCAAACACATGTCCGAGAACTGAGTCCATATAAGTGAAGCTGCCTCAGTCGGATTACTTAACTCATAAGCATGCCACCACTGATAGGCTGCTCCTCTAAGCTGGAATGAAGTAAAATAAACTCGACTCGTCTCCGCTACACCTATAGTATGGAGAAGACGATGATACTCCTCCAGAAAACCCTGAGTGTCATCTGTATTCAATCCGCTGAAGGTAGTACTTCTTGTACCTCTCAAGTTTGAGCTGCTCAACCTCAGAAACTGCTGCCCTAACCTCGGGCTGAGCTGGAGCTACCGACTGCATTGGTATAATCTCTGGAACCTGCTCGACCTGAACCCGCTGCTCTGGAGTACTGGCGACGGGAGTCTGTGCTCCTTCCCCGGCCTTAGATGTGGCAGGACCAAGTGGAATCAATCTAGCCTGAGCTAAGTTGTTGAACATGCTCAGAAACTGGGCTAGAGTCTCCTGAGGGCTAGTGCAGAAACAAGTACCTCAGGTGTCTTCCCTCCAGCTGGAGCTAGTGGGGGCTCCTCTATAGCAGCGAGTGCGAGTGCTCTGGCTGCACCACGTGGACGTCCTCGGCCTCTACCCTAACCTCTCGCGGATCTAGCAGGGGGAGTGGGTGCCTGGTCATCAGATCCGCTTGTACTTGTCCTCACCATCTGTGAGAGAATACAATACAAAAGTTTAGAGTTTTTACAGTCAACAATTTTCGCACGACAAGGAATCAAAGTAGTGAAATTTTCCTAACATTTCCATAGCCTCCCGAAGATAAGTACAGACATCTCCGTACCGATCTGCGAGACTCTAATAAATCGTCTTGTGAATAACGATACCTACGAACCTAGAGCTCTAATACCAACTTTTCACGACCCAAATACCCCTCAGTGTAACGTCGTGATGGCACCTAGTCTCTACAACTGGGTAAGCCTAACATTTTCGAAATAATGAAATGAAAACATAAACTTAGCAACTAACTATTCAAAAATACACAGCAAATCCCAAAACCCAGAACATCATGAGTCACAAACTACAAAAGGAAAATCTAGTATCTTTATACATCAGAGTCTAACAAAGGAAAAATACAGAAGATAAGGGACATGGGACTTCGAGGTCTACGGACGCGGAAGATATACCTTGAAGTCTCCAAAGCTGTGATGACTCAATGATAGTGCGGCTGATAAGGAGCACCGGGATCTACACACGAAACACATCTGCAGAGAGTAGCGTGAGTACACCATAATCGGTACCCAGTAAGTGCCAAGCCTAACCTCGGTCGAGTAGTGACGAGGTCAGGTCAGGACCCTACTGGTGTAAATAATAATAAGGCAAGGCAAGAATGAAATATCGCAGTAAAATAAAGACTGAAATTTAACAAGAAAGAAATTCAAAGAAGGAAATAGCTCAATACACAGAAATACAACAGGGGATCTCCTGAGATACCGTCTCATAGTCCCAAATGTAAATGTGTAGGGGGATCTCCCGGAATACCGTTCCGTAGTCCCAAAATAAATATGCAGTACATGGGGATCTCCCGAAATACCGTTTCCTAGTCTCAAAGTAAATATGCAAGACAGGGGGATCTCCCGGAATACTGTTCTGTAGTCCCAAAGTAAATATGCAGTACAGGGGGATCTCCTAGAATACCGTTCCATGGTCCCAAAGTAAATATGCAGGGAGAACTCCCGAGAAACCGCCTCGTAGTCTCAAAAGTATATACACAGATCAAACGACAAATACAACAGTTCACAGTAAGATTTCTACGGCTATACGGATAAGGAATAGGGAAATAAAAACATGAAATCAAGTAGGCATGCTTCACAGAGTTCAAGTAAACAGTTAAAGCACATAGACATGCGATATTAGACTAAACAAGATAGCTACACATATTGGAATAACTCAACTAAGAATGAAAAACAGATTAATACTCATTAAAAATGGTATAACTCAAAATAAAAGGAAAACAGGTTGCTGCTCAGTAAAAATCGGGCTTTACAACCACTAGCCCATGTACGTACTCGTCACCGCATGTACACGACACTCACATATCACAATAGTTCCAAATACTAAGAGGATTCCCCCCACACAAAGTTAGGCAAGGCATTTACCTCGAATCAAGCTCAATCAATCGGTAACAATGCCTTTCCACGAATATCCGACTCTGAATGGCCCAAATCTAGCCAAAACAATTACATATCATGAATACAACCATAATAGACTCATCTAATTATTGAAATCAATATTTTAACAAAAATTCCGAAATTCGCCCTAAAAGGTTGAACCGAGGTCATGTCTCGAAATTGAATAAAAGTCAATAAATCTGAAAGCCCATTCAGTCACGAGTCTAACCATATCAAATTTACTAAAATCCGACACCAAATGGTCATTCAAATCCACAAATCAAACTTTCCAAATCCCTAGTCTCAGACTCTCAAATTCCACCTTAAATACACACTAACTAGGTGGAAATATAAATGTGGAAGCAATATTATTGATCAAAAATAAGCACAAGGGACTTACCTCAAGATATCTCTCAAAACTTCTCTCAAACATTGCCCTAAACCGAGTTTGCAAAGTCCAAAATGACAAAAATCATGAAGCCCTTCAGTTTTATGCACTGCCCAGGCATTTCAGCACCTACGGGTGCGCTTGTGAGAAAAATGACCGCTTCTCTACAAATCATTTGCCCCCTCTGCCTCTGCACCTGTGATGAAAGGCACCTGCGTGTGCGTGCCTGCGGAAATCCTGTCCGCTTATGCGGTCTAACTTCGCACCTACGGTCAGCATTGAGCATCTGCGGGCATCGCAGATGCGGCTCTTTCCATGCACCTGCGACCCCTGACCAATCCACCCATTCCGCTTGTACGCCAATTTGCTCGCACCTGTGATTACACCAGAACTAGCACCAGAAAAGTCTTCCAAGTCCAAATATGATCCGATAACCATCCAAAACTCACCCGAGGCCCTCGGGACCTCAACCAAACATAGCAACAAGTCTTAAAACACCCAACAAACTTAGTTGAGCCTTTAAATAACATCGAACAATGCTAAAATCACAAATCATCCTCTGATTCAAATTTAAAGAACTTGAAACTTCCAAATTCGACAATCGGTGCCGAAACTAACCAACCCACATCTGATTGACCCCAAATTTTGCATACAAGTCATATCTAACATTACGGACCTATTCCAACTTCTGGAATCGGAATCCGACCCCGATATCAAAAATTTCATTACCTGTCCAAATCTCCAAAAATTCGACTTTCGCCATTTCAAGCCTAAATAAGCTACGGACCTCCAAAACACAATTTGGACACGCTCCTAAGTCCAAAATCACCCAACGGAGCAAACAGAATTGACAAAATTCCATTTCGGAGTCATCTTCACATAATTCCGACTATGGTAAAAAATCCTAAGACTTAACCTCCCATTTTAGGGAATAAGTGTCCTAAAACACTCCAAAAACCAAAATAAAATCTCCCGAAAAGTCACAATAGAAGATCGGGTTGCACTCCGCAACAAGTCTAATTGGGTGGGATCGGGTTATAACTCTCAAAATGACCGACCGGGTCATTACAGAATTGATATTATACGGTGGGATCGGGTTGCACGCTGTAACAAGTGATAATAAGGCTGGATTGTTTGGTGGAATAAGGGTGAACTATGAATGTATTATTGTGATATGGTGAGATCGGGTTTCATGCCGCAACACTTTTATTTATATTCTGTCTTTTATGCTATTATAGGAAATAAGGGAGGAATATGACATGTATTGTGGGATCGGGTTGCGCGCCGCAACAACCTACGTGTTTATGCTTTCCATGAACTGTGTTAGTGTTACGATATTCTTATTGGAACTTAAGGATTGGTAGTATCTGAACATTATTGATTTACTTATGAGAATTGTAGTTATTTTTTGCAAGTCACTGCCGTTTCTATTATATCTTCATTTTATGCTTTTATCATATATATTGTGTACAAGTTATAGTGTGAGTGACCCGCTATAGCCTCGTCACTCCTTCTTCGAGGTTAGGCTTGTCACGTACCAGTACATGGGGTCAGTTGTACTGATACTGCACTCTGCACTTCTTGTGCAGATTTTGGAGTTGGTCCGAGCTGATCGTGAGGTTGGTTGCAGGATCCATCTGATAGGAGACTCAAGGTAGACTTGTCGGCATCCACAGGCCCTAGTGTCCCCTCCTATACATTTCATTTTACTGTTTCTTCTATTTCGAAACCAGTTGTATTTCTTTCGGATAATTACTTATAGTAAAATCATAGAAGTTCGTGAATTGTGACTCCAGATTCTGGTTAGTAGTATATATTGATACTGTTATATATGTTCTCACTCATTTTAATTTGTTATAGCTTATTTGTTGTTAATTACTAAAGTGTAAAAGAATTTGGCTAATGATTCTCTAACGTTGGCTTGCCTAGAAAGTATAATGTTAGGTGCCATCAGGGCCCCGATGGTGGGAATTCAGGGTCGTGACAAGTTGGTATCAGAGCACTAGGTTTCCTAGGTCTCACTATTATTCATCTCCGCCGTGTGACTTTGTTTTCTCAATACTGATTGAACTCTTCTACTCTTATTCTCTTGCAGATGTCGAGAACACGTACTACTTCTTCAGTTGAGCAGCAACCAGAGCCTCCAGTAGAAGCTCCTACGAGGGGTAGAGGTCGAGGTCAAGGCCGAGGCAGTGGCAGGGCTCATCCTAGAGCCCGAGAAGTAGCCCCAGCAGTGGAGCCTTAAGTAGAGTTCGACGAGGAGGTTCCAGCCCAGACTATTCCTGTCGGGCCAACTTAGGTCCCTGAGGGGTTCATTGCCGCACTAGTGCTTCAAGATGCTTTGGTCCGTTTGGTGGGCCTTATGGAGAGTATGGCCCAGACTGGCGCATTTCCCATGGCACCAGCCGTCTCTCAAACTGGAGGAGGAGCCCAGACTCCTTATTCTCACACTTTGGAGCAGATGGCTCCCCAGTCGGAGTAGTCCAGCCGGTTGCTGTGGCACATAACAGTGATGGGTCCGCTATGTCTTCTGAGGCTTTGTGGAGATTGGACAGGTTTACCAAGCTCTTCCCAGTTCATTTCAGTGGTGCTACTTCAGAGGATCCCTAGGATTATCTTGATAGCTGTCATGAGGTGCTTCGAAACATGGGTATATTGGAGACTAATGGGGACGACTTTGCTGCATTTCAGATGACTGGTTCCGCCAAGAAATGGTGGAGGGATTATTTGTTGACCAGACCAGCTGGGTCGCCATGACCAAAGAGAAGTTTGAGAAGTTTCTGCCTATCACCTTGAGAGAGGAGCATCGCCGTCAGTTCGAGCGTCTCCAGTAGGGCAGTATGACTGTTACTCAGTACGAGACTCGTTTTGTGGATTTGGCCCATCATGCTCTTCTTCTACTTCCCACCGAGAGAGAGGGTGAGGAGGTTTATTGACGGGCTTCCTCAACCTATCACATTGTAGATGGCTAAGGAGACTGGGAGTGATATTTCATTTCAAGAGGTTGCCAATGTCGCTAGGTGAGTCGAGATGGTTCTTGCACAGGGAGGTCAGGAGTCTGGCATGAGACCTCGTCATTCCGGTAGGTTCAGCGGCGCGTCATCTGGAGGCAGGGGTACTTTTAGTAGAGACCATCCTCCCAGGCAATTCCATTCAGCGCTTCAGCCATCCCACAGTTCTTCAGAGAGTCGTGGTCCTTATGTGCCTTCTTCTGGACAGCCAGCCTATAGTGCACCACCAACTCCTATCAATACACATCATATTTAGAGTTATTACCGTGGTCATCTGGCCTGTTTGGGTCAGTCTCAGTTACCACATCCACAATACCAGGATTGATGTTTCGAGTGTGGTAGTTATGGGCATATCTGGAGGACCTGTCCATGATTATTAAGCATCCTGCCATAACGCTAGGGTTCTCGTGCCATGGTTCCGGCACCAGTTGCTGCACCACCTGCTCAGCCAGCCAGAGGCAGGGGTCAGGCAGCCAGAGGTAGGGGCTAGACTGTTAGAGGTGGAGGTTAGTCCGCTAGAGGTGGAGTCCAGCCAACTAGAGGTTGTTCAATGGACGTGGTTCAAAGTGGTGGGCCCCAGCCCCGATGTTATGCTTTTCCAGCCAGGCCTGAGGCTGAGTCATCCGAAGTGGTTATTACAGGTATTGTTTTAGTATGCAGTAGAGATGCTTCAGTTCTATTTGATGTGGGATCTACTTACTCTTATGTGTCCTCCTATTTTACTTCATATTTGGTTGTGCCTCATGATTCTTTGAGTGCTCATGTGTATGTGTCCACACCTATGGGGGATGATATTATTGTAGATCATGTTTATATTTCATGTGTGGTCAGCATTGGGAGTGTTGAGACTCGTGTAGACCTTCTACTTCTTGATATGGTCGATTTTGATGTCATTCTAGGTATGGATTGGTTGTCACCTTATCATGCTATATTGGATTGTCATGCTAAGACAGTGACCTTAGCCTTGCCAGGGTTGCCTCGATTAGAGTGGAGAGGGACTCTTGGCCATTCTACCAGCAGGGTTATCTTTTATATGAAGGCTCGGCGTATGGTAGAGAAGGGGTATTTAGCTTATTTGTCTTATGTTCATGATTCTAGTGTAGAGGTTCCTTCCATGGATCCCGTGCCAGTTTTTCGTGAGTTTCCAGGGGTATTTTCCACAGACCTGTCGGGGATGCCACCCGACAGGGATATTGATTTCTGTATTGATTTGGCCCCGGGCACTCAGCCAATTTCAATTCTGCCATTCCGTATGGACCTGTTAGAGTTGAGGGAATTGAAGGAACAATTGCAGGATTTGCTTAATAAGGGCTTCATTTGACCTAGTGTCTCGCCTTACGGTGCACCGATGTTGTTTGTGAAGAAGAAAGATGGATCTATGAGGATGTGTATAGATTATCGGCAGTTGAACAAAGTCACCATCAAGAATAAGTATTCATTGTCGAGGATTGATGATTTATTTGATCAACTTGTTCCAAGGTGTTTTCGAAGATTGATTTGAGATCTGGCTACCATTAGTTGGGGATTAGGGCATCCTATGTCCCTAAGACAGCTTTCCGTACTCGGTACAGGCATTATGAGTTTCTAGTGATGTCTTTTGGGTTGACAAATGCCCCAGCAGCATTCATGGATTTGATGAACCGAGTGTTCATGCCTTATTTGGCCTCCTTTTTTATTGTGTTTATTGACAATATCTTGATCTACTCTCGCAGTCGAGAGGAGTATGAGCAGCATCTTAGGATTGTGCTTCAGAGTCTAAGAGACAACCAATTATATGCTAAATTTTCGAAGTGCGAGTTTTGGTTGGATTCAGTCACTTTCTTGGGCCACATTGTATCAACAGAGGGCATTCAGGTAGATCCTAAGAAGATTGAGGCAGTCCAGAACTGGCCTAGACCCACTTCAGCTACGGAGATCATGAGTTTCTTGGGTTTGGCGGGATATTACCGTCGATTTGTGTAGGGGTTCTCATTTATAGAAGCCTCATTGACCAAGTTAACCCAGAAGGGTGCCCCGTTCAGATGGTCAGGCGAGTGTGAGGAGAGATTTCAGAAGCTCAAGACATCTTTGACTACAACACCGATGTTGGTGTTGCCCACAGGTTCAGGATCTTACACGGTATATTGTGATGTGTCCCGTGTTGGGCTTGGTGCAGTATTGATGCAAGAGGGTAGGGTAATTGTATATGCGTCACGACAGTTGAAGGTTCATAAGAAGAATTACCTTGTCCATGACTTAGAGTTGGCAGCCATTGTTCACGCGTTGAAGATTTGGAGGAACTATCTTTATGGTGTGTCGTGTGAGGTTATCACGAATCATCGGAGCCTTCAGTATTTGTTCAAGCATAAGGATCTCAATTTGAGGTAGAGGAGGTGGTTGGATCTATTAAAATACTATGATATCACCATTTTGTATCATCCTGGGAAGGCCAACGTGGTAGCCGATGCCTTGAGTAGAAAGGCAGTGGGTATGGGTAGCCTTGCGTTCATTCCAGTCGATGAGAGGCCGCTTGCATCAGATGTTCAGACTTTGGCCAACCAATTTGTGAGGTTGGATATTTCAGAGCCCAGCCGTGTTCTAGCTTGTATAGTTGCTCGGTCTTCTTTATTTGAGCATATCAGAGATCGGCAGTATGACGACCCTCATTTGGTGGTCCTTAGGGACACAGTGCGGCACGGTGGTGCCAAGCAAGTTACTGTTGGAGATGATAGAGTCTTGAGGATGCAGGGTTGTATTTGTGTGCCTAATGTGGATGGACTTCGTGAGTTGATTCTTGAGAAGGCCCACAGTTCCCGGTATTCTATTTATCCGGGAGCCACCAAGATGTATCGGGAGTTGTGGCAGCATTATTGGTGGAGGATGATAAAGAAGGATATAGTTTCTTATGTAGCTCGGTGCCTCAATTGTTAGCAAGTGAAGTATGAGCATCAGAGACCCGGTGGTTTGCTTCCGCAGATAGAGATTCCTGAGTGGAAGTGGGACCGTATCATTATGGATTTCGTTATTGGACTCCCACGGACTCATAGGAAGTTTGATGTAGTTTGGGTCATTGTGGACAGGATGACTAAGTTAGCGCATTTCATTCCTGTGACAGTTACTTATTCTTTGGAGCAGTTGGCACAGATTTACATCCACGAGATCGTCCGTCTTCACTATGTGCCCGTGTCTATCATTTCTGATCGAGGTACGCAGTTTACCTCGTACTTCTGGAGGGCAGTACAACGTGAGTTGGGCACGCGGATTGATTTGAGTACATCATTTCATCCTCATACGGATGGAAAGTCCGAGCGCACTATTCAGATCTTGGAGGATATGCTCTGCGCATGTGTCATAGACTTCGGAGGATCGTGGGATTCATTCTTGCCCCTTGTAGAGTTCGCCTATAACAACAGCTACCAGTCGAGTATTCAGATGGCTCCCTATGAGGCATTATACGGTAGACAATGCCGGTTGCCAGTTGGGTGGTTTGAGCCGGGGGAGGCTCAGCTGTTGCGTACATATCCAGTACAGGATGCCTTGAATAAGGTCAAGATTATTCAGGATCGACTTCGCACAACTCAGTCCAGGCAGAAGAGTTATGCCGACCATAGAGTTCGTGATGTTGTATTCATTGTCGGGGATTGTCGAATCAGTATCTGAGTTAAAAGAAGAGGTCCTAAGGTGAAAACAATAGATTGCAGAGATGTACCATGCCTAGATTAGTGTCATCCTCCACCCTCATTTCCCACTAACTATACAGAAAACCCTGCTTCCATCCGCCACTGTCACAAGCCCAGGTTCCCACTACCGTTGACCTCTCCCCTCAACATGCACCAGGCTTTACCTCTTACCACAACTACCCTGGCACCTCGTCCCAAACTTTCCATGCTCCACCAGCCAAAACAACCTCATACCCTGCTCCGACATCTACTCCTATTTTTGTAGCCCTTCCACGAGCTACCCTCCACCGATTTTCTAGTGAACCCGCATTCAAAGCTCCATATGCCCAATACTATGCTCCAGAACCAACCTTCAAAGTCCCGAATCATTATTCTCTTTAAGCCTCCTATTAAAATCGAGAATCCATCTAAGAACGTGGAGCAAGATGAGATATTCAGGAAAGTGAAGAGTTTGGAGCAATCTTTGAGGAACTTGCAAGGGATAGGAATCCAAGTAAGTGTGGCTTACAAGGGCTTGTGCTTATTCCTGACGTCCAATTGCCTACCAGGTTTAAGATGCCAAAGTTTCATCTATACGAAGGACATAGGATCTCATAGCCCACTTAAGAGGTTATTGCAGTAGGATGAGAGGCGTTGGTGGAAAGGATGAGTTATTGATAGCATATTTCAGTCAGAGTATGAGTGGGGCAGCTCTGGAATGGTACACCCGCCAAGATGCTAGCAGGTGGTACACATAGGACAATATGGCTCAGGCTTTTGCCCGGCACTTTCAGTACAATATAGACATTATCCTAGATCGCCTATCCCTGATGAAGGTAGAAAAGAATCCTAGTGAAAGCTTTAGGGAATACGGGCACAGATGGAGAGAGTAAGCTGCCCGAGTCAATCTCCTGATGAAAGAAGACGATATGGTTGAGTACTTTCTTCAAGCTCAAGAGCCTACTTACTTTGGGCATTTGATCTCGGTTGTGGGTAAGCCTTTTAATGATGTGGTAAAAATGGGAGAAATGGTAGAATATGGGTTGAAGTCAAGCAATATCATGAGATATTCTGCCTTAAAAGCCATAACACAAGCAATTCAGAACGACACAGGAAGATTTCCGGGTCAGAAGAAAAAGGATGATGTTGCCATGTTTGTCTCAGGATTACGACATGGCTCAAATGGTCCGCCTCACCAATATACTCATCCTCGACCCCAACCCCAAACCTATCCCCTAGCTCCACATAATCATAGCCAGTATTATCCTCGTATAATGTCCAGTCATCTGTTTAACCACTAGGTCACTCCTTATGGAGAGCACCAGCACTGCGAAATACTCTTTTGCCTTCACAACATTTTCGAGCACCCAATAACCCTAGAAAACAGGGTCATGGAAGGGAACAAAGGTAAAGAAATAGTTTCCATCAATCGGGGAATCCTACACAAGCTTGTTTGAAACATTAAAACATTTTGGACTGATTGAGCCGCTCCTCGACTATACTCCAGACCCATATGAAAAAGGTTTTGATCATATTGTACGGTGCATGTACCACTCTTATGTCCAAGGGCATAGCACTGAAGATTGTCGTGCTTTGAAAAGGGAAATAGAAAGAATGACTCCAGAAGGGAAAATTGTGGTCCAAGACAATAATACCCCAAGTGTCACACAAAATCCTCCACAGGTACATGACAACGCATAAATTGTTAGGATGATTTACAATGACAACGAATGTGCAGGTTCTTTCAAGTCCTTTGGTGAGTCATTTGCAGCAAGATCTCTTAGGTGGTCAATTGATAATTCAACAGCCAGTGCTGAGGAAGGGTTGGTCAAAGGAGTCAATAGGCCACTTAGTGAAGACAATGTGATTGAAATTTGTGAATTTTTGATATGCAACTTAGTGGCTAAGATCTCGAGCTTGGTAATTAGAAAGCACCTCAATTCCTCGCTAGAAAGGAGTCTTGGCAGTTTATTTTGATATCTTTTCTGCTATCTGGGTTATTTCAGTAATGTAATCTAGATTTTATCTTGTTTGTTTTTATTCAAACCATTCTATCCTTTTTTGCCTAACTCGAGGAGTCTTGTTAGTTAGTTTTGTGTCTCTAAGTCTGTCATCTAGGGTTGTTTCAGGGCATTAATATAGCTTTTATTATGTTGTTCAAACCCTTCCATCCTTTGGTCAAATGAGATTTTGTTTTTCTGTTAGTTGCAGTCTTCGTTTAGTTCTTTTTCTTGTATATAGTTCTCTTCACGCCAGTTTTAGTGACATGACAGGCATGCAGAGTTTTTAGCCAGATCTTGAAAGCCAGTCTAATCATGAAATAATGAAACATAATTTTGAATATGATAAAAAGAGAAAATAAGTAAAGATTCACGCATTCTAAGATAACCTGAAGCTTGAATTGAGTGAAACTGAGGCAGTTAGTCTAGGAAATCAAGAGATTGATAAGAGCATACAACAAGAAAATGCCTCTCAAGCAGTTTGAGGTAGATCAGTCAGTGTTGAAATGCATCCTTCCACATCAAGATAAGGTTGAGTCAAGTCTGCTTCGAACTGGCAAGGGTCATTCATTGGGACAAAGGTATTGCTCATTGGCACTTTTTGTTTGTAATGATGCCATCAATAGATACTATGTATGATTTCTTTGCTTATCTTCAATAGCATGTTTGTACTTGGCATTTCTAAAGTTTGGTATGACGAAGGTATTTTATTCTGCTACCCAAATTGTCGAATCAAAATCTGAGTTAAAAGAAGAGGTCCTAAGGTGAAAACAATAGATTACAGAGATGTACCATGCCTAGATTAGTGTCATCCTCCACCCTCATTTCCCACTAACTATACAGAAAACCCTGCTTCCATACGCCACTGTCACAAGACCAGGTTCCCACTACCGTTGACCTCTCCCCTCAACATGCACCAGGCTTTACCTCTTACCACAACTACCCTGGCACCTCGTCCCAAACTTTCCATGCTCCACCAGCCAAAACAACCTCATACCCTGCTCCGACATCTACTTCTATTTTTGTAGCCCTTCCACGAGCTACCCTCCACCGATTTTCTAGTGAACCCGCATTCAAAGCTCCATATGCCCAATACTATGCTCCAGAACCAACCTTCAAGGTCCCGAATCATTATTCTCTTTAAGCCTCCTATTAAAATCAAGAATCCATCTAAGAATGTGGAGCAAGATGAGATATTCAGGAAAGTGAAGAGTTTGGAGCAATCTTTGAGGAACTTGCAAGGGATAGGAATCCAAGTAAGTGTGGCTTACACGGGCTTGTGCTTATTCCTGATGTCCAATTGCCCACCAGGTTTAAGATGCCAAAGTTTCATCTATACGAAGGACATAGGATCTCGTAGCCCACTTAAGAGGTTATTGCAGTAGGATGAGAGGCGTTGGTGGAAAGGATGAGTTATTGATGGCATATTTCAGTCAGAGTATGAGTGGGGCAGCTCTAGAATGGTACACCCGCCAAGATGCTAGCAGGTGGTACACATAGGACAATATGGCTCAGGCTTTTGCCCGGCACTTTCAGTACAATATAGACATTATCCTAGATCGCCTATCCCTGATGAAGGTAGAAAAGAATCCTAGTGAAAGCTTTAGGGAATACGAGCAAAGATGGAGAGAGCAAGCTGCCCGAGTCAATCTCCTGATGAAAGAAGACGATATGGTTGAGTACTTTCTTCAAGCTCAAGAGCCTACTTACTTTGGGCATTTGATCTCGGTCGTGGGTAAGCCTTTTAATGATGTGGTAAAAATGGGAGAAATGGTAGAATATGGGTTGAAGTCAAGCAATATCATGAGATATTCTGCCTTAAAAGCCACAACACAAGCAATTCAGAACGACACAGGAAGATTTCCGGGTCAGAAGAAAAAGGATGATGTTGCCATGTTTGTCTCAGGATTACGACATGGCTCAAATGGTCTGCCTCACCAATATACTCATCCTCGACCCTAACCCCAAACATATCCCCGAGCTCCAAATAATCATAGCCAGTATTATCCTCGTATAATGTCCAGTCATCTGTTTAACCACTAGGTCACTCCTTATGGAGAGCACCAGCACCGCGAAATACTCTTTCGCCTTCACAACATTTTCGAGCACCCAATAACCCTAGAAAACAGGGTCATAGAGGGGAACAAAGGTAAAGAAATAGTTTCCATCAATCGGGGAATCCTACACAAGCTTGTTTGAAACGTTAAAACATTTTGGACTGATTGAGCCGCTCCTCGACTATACTCCAGACCCATATGAAAAAGGTTTTGATCATATTGTACGGTGCATGTACCACTCTAATGTCCAAGGGCATAGCACTGAAGATTGTCGTGCTTTGAAAAGGAAAATAGAAAGAATGACTCCAGAAGGGAAAATTGTGGTCCAAGTCAGTAATCCCCCAAGTGTCACACAAAATCCTCCATAGGTACATGACAACGCACAAATTGTTAGGATGATTTACAATGACAACGAATGTGCAGGTTCTTTCAAGTCCTTTGGTGAGTCATTTGCAGCAAGATCTCTTAGGTGGTCAATTGATAATTCAACAGTCAGTGCTGAGGAAGGGTTGGTCAAAGGAGTCAATAGGCCACTTAGTGAAGACAATGTGATTGAAATTTGTGAATTTTTGATACGCAACTTAGTGACTAAGATCTCGAGCTTGGTAATTAGAAAGCGCCTCAATTCCTCGCTAGGAAGGAGTCTTGGCAGTTTATTTTGATATCTTTTCTGCTATCTGGGTTATTTTAGTAATGTAATCTAGATTTTATCTTGTTTGTTTTTTATTCAAACCATTCTATCCTTTTTTGCCTAACTCGAGGAGTCTTGCTAGTTAGTTTTGTGTCTCTAAGTCTGTCATCTAGGGTTGTTTCAGGGCATTAATATAGCTTTTATTATGTTGTTCAAACCCTTCCATCCTTTGGTCAAATGAGATTTTGTTTTTCTGTTAGTTGCAGTCTTCGTTTAGTTCTTTTTCTTGTATATAGTTCTCTTCACGCCAGTTTTAGTGACATGACATGCATGCAGAGTTTTTAGCCAGATCTTGAAAGCCAGTCTAATCATGAAATAATGAAACATAATTTTGAATATGATAAAAAGAGAAAATAAGTAAAGATTCACGCATTCTAAGATAACCTGAAGCTTGAATTGAGTGAAACTGAGGCAGTTAGTCTAGGAAATCAAGAGATTGATAAGAGCATACAACAAGAAAATGCCTCTCAAGCAGTTTGAGGTAGATCAGTCAGTGTTGAAATGCATCCTTCCACATCAAGATAAGGTTGAGTCAAGTCTGCTTCGAACTGGCAAGGGTCATTCATTGGGATAAAGGTATTGCTCATTGGCACTTTTTGTTTGTAATGATGCCATCAATAGATACTATGTATGATTTCTTTGCTTATCTTCAATAGCATGTTTGTACTTGGCATTTCTAAAGTTTGGTATGACGAAGGTATTTTATTCTGCTACCCAAACACTTTTATCTTTTGCCACCCCTATTGAGCCTTAATTTGTTTTCTTTCATACCCCTCTTTTGGAATCCGAAATAAAGTTAGAAAAAAGAAAAAATAAAAAAATCACAAAAAAGTAGATAAAAAGACAACAACAACAACAACCTAGTATAATCCCACTAATGGGGTCTGGGGGGATGGGGGGTGGTGTGTATGCAGACCTTACCCCTACCCTGGGGTAGAGAGGCTATTTCCAATAGACTTTCGGCATCCTTCCCTCCAAGAACTCCCCACCTTGCTCTTGGGGTGACTCGAACTCACAACCTCTTGGTTGGAAGTGGATGATGCTTACCATCAGAGCAACCCACCTTGCCATAAAGAAGATAAAAAGAGAAAACATAAAAAAGAAAAAAATGGGGAAAACAAAACGAATTTTACTTTGGAACTACGTTAGACCTGATTCATATTAATGATACGTAGGCAGCCTTACTCTGAGGTTCAGTCCTATCAAAATAAAAATCCAAAATTCTTCAGACTCAAAGAAACTCGGGCAGAAGTTTTAGTTTTGTAAATAGATCTGATTCCAAAAGTTGTAAGTTAAAAACCCCTTTCATTTTAGTTATTTTGAGCCTTTATATCATCCTTTCTTTTTAACCCTATCCAAAAGCCTACATTACGGTCCAAAGAAAGACCTTTCGACCAATCTTTGAGGATACCAAATCAATTGAGTGGTAAAAGTATGATCTTCATGTGTCATGGGTAATACCTTGTTCTTAGCACAAAGAGAGAAAACGATAAAATGAGAGAGTCTTATCGGTGAAAACCTTCATGGGCACCATAAGGCGACATGAGAAAAAGAAAAAAATTAGAGAGGCTTGATGGTGAAAACCTTTCAGGGAACTACAAGTCGACTAAGGATCATGGATCAGAGAGGACAATTGGAGCCCTGAGGCCCAGTTTCACAGCTTAGAGGTATAACAAGAGTTGAATATTAAACTCGTTTGACAGATCAGTCCGCTTTATCCAAAATGCATGTCATGATTAGTGGAGCTGGCATTCAAATCAAATTAGTTTCTACTTTGTTCTTTTTCCTGGGTAAAACATGTTCTTGTTATATACCATCTCTTCTCGTTCTTCTCTTTACTTTGTTCCTCTTTACTTCTCTTCCTTGGTAAAACATGTATTTCTCCTGGAGCTTTGAAAAGAAATCAGCCGGTTTGTAACGGCGGCGGTGGCGGCGAACCGTATTTGCGACGCTGCCTTCCGTGACCGTCAAATCCGTATAATAGAGGTTGTTCTAAGTGACACGGCGAACCGTATTTGCGACGCTGCCTTCCGTGACCGTCAAATCCGTATAATAGAGGTTGTTCTAAGTGACAAGGTGAGTTGCTCTGATGGTAAACACCCTCCACTTCCAACCAAGAGGTTGTGAGTTCGAGTTATCCCAAGAGCAAGGTGGGGAGTTCTTGGAGGGAAGGATGCCGAGGGTCATTTGGAAACAGCCTCTCTATCCCAGGGTAGGGGTAAGGTCTGCGTACACACTACCTTTCCCAAACTCCACTAGTGAAATTATACTGGGTTGTTGTTATTGTTTAGAGGTTGTTCTAAGTATTATCGTTGTAGAAGTGATCAATGATATAAAAAAAAGGGTGATTCTGAATTTTATGTTTTTCTTTTCTTTCTACTTATGATGTTGTGTTTACGTGGTTATGATTTGTAGATGAAATTGTTTCTTTCAATGCTAGCTATTGATGTTATTTTCTTTTCTAATTATGATGTCCGGACTAGATTGCAAAACCTAATTACTAATATTAACGTTGATATTTCTTTATGTACTTAATTATACTAGCCAATAATTTCATTGAATAACAACAAGCAGAATTTATTTTTGATAGATTTTGTAGTTTTGGAAACTTCAAGGAGGTTTGACATCAGCTTCTTTTCTCTAGTAAGTTATTTGGAACGATTAAGGCTTTAATGATAATTTTATACTTCAAACGTTTTTTTTTTACAAAATAATTCTCTAGTACATAATTATTTTCTGTTGTTTATTAATGTTAATACATTATCCCGAGAGGGAGGAAGCTCACTAAAACTGCAACTCGTTAAGGACGATGAGGAAAAATAATAAATTTAATAAGCGAGGAAGTGTAGAAAAGATCATAACTAGGTAAAAATGATTAGCAAGTATAGGATTTCATTTTATATTATTGACTTAATGTTGTATCAGAATTATGGCAAAGGAAAAAACAGAGGAAGAACAAAATTTCCATTTAGTTAAGTAACGTCAAATATCTTTGAATAACTAATCATGGAGATACTATGGTCTATGTCCATAAGCATGTTAGTTATAAGAATTTAATAAGAATATGCCTCACCACATTTGGATAATTGTTAAATAGGTGGTTTTTGTTTGTTTTTGCCTTTGGTGTGAGTTAAGAATTTAGCAAATGTCATTTCTAGTTTACAATGGTTGACAAACAACTACAAAATACTTACTAACCGGAGACGAAGTATAAATGATTTCTTATGATGACAACAAAAATTATAAGCAAGAAACAATTTAATTGAAATATATATATATTGTTGTTGTATTGAATTTGTATTAACGCTCACATATTCCACAGGGGGTACCGGCCAGATATGACTTTTACAAGTTATGAACCCACGGCCAGTTGGAATATGCGTAGTTCTGATGTGTTGGATCATGGTGGTCCATCCGGGAGTCATCACCAACAGGATAATATCCATCAAGGAATGTCAACATATTATGACTTGTAAGTGAAGTGATACAACTATATGAAAAGTATTTATTAATTTCAGTAATGATGTTTATTTTGTTGTTTGTGCAGTGAAAACGAGCAAGTTGAACTACCTGTCCTGACTCAATTGTCCGAAGATGACATATTAAATCGGGATCTGGCAGATGCACAGAATGAGGAATAGAACAGTGATTATGACAACAATGCCGATGATTCTGGAGACGACACACCCTTCCCTCGTGAGGATGGTGATAAGGAGGAAGAGAATGAAGGACCTAATTTGACGAGGGAGTATGCTCCACCCCCCGTTAGACCAAGAGTGTACGAGTCCCAAGTTCCGTTTCATTCAAGGAAGATTCCCCACCTTGATCATTTGCCAAGTATGCCGGATATGGATGCTCTGACAAGGGATTTTGATGAAATTCGGACAACAATATGGGATGATTCTAGAGCAACAGCAAAGGGCATGCTAATATTTGAGGCCCAGTAGCACCAAACTATCCTGAATTCTTATGTGTGTCAATTTTAATATTTTACATGTTAGTTTCATAATTTTATATATATTTTTTGTAAATTAAATAATTAATTTTTATAAATTGGACAGAGTTTGTGTTTGATCTATCAATATAAGAGATACTTAAACTACATGGATACTACACTAAAAGGCTCTACATTTTACTACGCTAAAAGGGCACTATATTACTAGTCTTTAAGAAAATAAATAATCTAAACTAGATAAAAATAACAATAAATTTATTCACAAAACATTCACAAAAATACATATAAAACAGTAAAAGAAATTTATTAAATATTTTAATTAACAAATAATAACGATTTCTCAATTTTTACATATTTTTTTAGAATACTAATATCTTAGTCCAAATAAAAATAACATACTAGTTTAATCGCAAAATAAAATACAAAATAACATGGAAACACATTCAAAACAATTAATATGCATTATTTATACGAGTTTCGACATAAACTAAATTAGAATATCTCGATTTTTATTTTTCGGAGAGTTGATAAATTGAAAATTTGAGTCCGAAACAAGCAAACCACAACAATAGAAGGATTGGCTATGATGTAGGACCTACAATCTTGTCGTTTTGTGTGACGGGTGGGGTCCACTCTGATTGTTTTTGGAGAAATATTATTTTTTTTGGGGGGGAGGGGGGGGGGAGGCAATTCAGATTGTAAAAAAAAAGGGGAATGGGACTGGTTTTAATCGTGGGGAAGAAGGGAAGGGGGCCGTTTTTATCTATGTATAGTGCGGTATATAACACCGCTATACATATAGCGCTTTTATATACCGCGCTATGCATAGCTGCGGTTTATAAAGGCGTTAAATATGTATAACACTCTTTTAAAAAGCGTTATACCTTAACGTCCAAAACGTCCGTTAAGGTATAACGCTCTTTAAAAGAACGTTATATATAGTTAGGTAACTCTTTATTTTTACACGCATTTTTGTCATACTTGGCAAAAATAACCACAAGTGGGTTCTGGACTCATATAAGCACAAGTCAACTACAACCCTTCAACGAAATAAAATGGAAGTTTCCGCTAGATATTTCTTAGATTTTGTGGTTTCTGGCATGAAACAAGGGGGCCATCTATTAATACTCATTCCTTTCAAATTAGATCGGCTACTTTCCTTTTTAGTTTGTTCCAAAATAAGTGACACATTTCTAAATTAATCAATAATTTAATTTTAAACTCTTTATTTTACCTATTTTATCCTTAACAAGAAGTTTTTATAACCACACAAATGTCATGACCCCACAAAGCTTTTACCTTAAGTTTTTAAGACCGCATGTTTTAAAAGTCTACTTCTTTTTTCTTAAAGTTCGTGTCGAGTCAAACTAACTCATCTAAATTGAAATGGAGGGAGTATTATATATATGTAGATTAAAGTCGTGTATTTCTTAATTTAAAATTTTATAACTATTTTAAATTTTATTTTTTAATCAAATTATTTAATCAAGATCTTTTTTTAAAATTGAATTAAATTAATTTAAAATGGATCGAACCGAATTAATCCAAAATGAATCAAACTGACAAAATGTCCACCCATATTCAATTCCGTCACTAGTGGTCGATTTGCATTAAAAGCAGTGACACATGTTACTATCAAATTCTAGATCCACCTCTAAATTTACAGATCATACATGACTCTTGAGTATATTTTCTTGTAGAGTGATGAAATGAGAATTTTGCAAATTCCTTTCAAAATTTTAGGGCATTACATACTGAAACAATATTCATAAATTTAATCGAATAAGATTAAACAAGAGCTTACTGTAACGAAACTATAAATGCATGCAGTATAGTTCACGGTTTGTGAGTTGTTCTAGGAAATTATTTTTGAGTTTCTTAGTATTGATAGTATATACAACTTGCCTTGATAGAAATTGATGGAAACACTTTATAAGTTGTTTGTGGGGTTCTCTTCTGTTGCATCTCAAAAATCTTTTTCTTTGAATCACTTTCACATTATCGGCAAGTGAATTGAAAGAATTGGTCAAAATTCATTTGTTTCATCCGTCTCGATTTATGTGATGGTATTTTTACGAACATGAAATTTAAAATAAAAATAATTTTTTAAAAACATATAGTATAAAACAAGTCACGCAATAAATCATTACAGTAAGAATAAAATAAAAAGATAACAACTGTTAGAAGTTCGGCCTTTTACTTGCAAGCAAGCTATCAATTCTCTTAGTTCACTTGCCAACCCCACAAACGACTTTGAGTCTTTCCCTTAACTTTTATGTCCTACATTGCGTTGGATGTTTTGATGTCTTATTAACACAAAGACCTCAAAATTGGACTATTTTCAGAGTAATTATAATTTTTGAATTGTGGTTAATTCAGTAATCTCTCCTTATTTTTATCCGATGAAATTTATGATTTTTTTTCTTGTCCCCAAAATTTTCTAAACTTTGTTATTTTGTTCCATTCTTTGCTCAACTTGAGTCTTTTCTGACATGAATTAGATGCCAACATGATATGAGATGTCATGTAGTGCATAAATTCACTTAAAATTATATGTATGATTTCAAGTTATTATTTAAGCCCGCTTATTCCGAAATTTAGCCGCAACTCTATTTCCTTTTACTCAAATTCAACATTCTAAACAAAAAGAAAAATAAATAAGTGAGAAAAATAAAGAAGAAAAATATACAGTTGGAACAAATAATCAATGTATATGTCCAATTGAACATGATCAAACTCAACTTGCACTAGAAATGATCTTTTAGGTATTTGCGACATGTGTTTTATTTGAAACATTTAAAGAGAGGCGGAGCTAGGATCTTTAGCTTCTAGATTCTGGACCACAATCATTTTTGTTTATTGGGTTCTAAGTAGATTATTTATACATATTAAATAATCTTTTTAACATAAAATATAATTTGACCTAAATTTACTGGATTTTGTCGAATTCATAACTATAACGATAGCTCCGCCCTGCATTTGAATACCAAGGCAAAAGGAAGAAGATGAAAAGCAAAAGGTAAAAAGGTCCTTTAATGCTAATTTTAATAGAAAGATAGCTTTTTTTGCTCAGCATTTAAAATGATGGCTAAACTTTAAATACCATGCCAAAAACTGGCCAGCCACACTATTTCTACTGGACACCAAAAAGAAGCCAACTGCCCAAACCCAATTTTAACCAAATCCAAATTTTGATATTGAGTTAAAACCATAGTCAAAATGATGCAATCTCACATTGGTCCATTTTCACTGCCATTTGTGAAACTGCAAAATGAAATGACAAGTCTGCCATTTTAACACCACACACAACTTTTTACTCTGAATAAATCTCACTATAACCCCTTACATACCAACCCGGTGATATAAAAACAACAGACTTAACTTAATTTCAACCTAATATAAAAACGGAAAAGGGCAAAAACTGCCCCAAACCTATTCGCTATGGTTTAAAAATAACCTCGTTCACCAATTTTGTTAAAAATGCCTTCACCGTTAAAAATATGGCCCATTAAACCACCTCCATGACCCAAAACACCCATACCTGACCCATGCCCCCCCTTTTAAAATGCCCTAACTTCTCCTCTTCCATCCCTGCGAGTAACTCCCACTCAACATTTTCTCTAATCATCTTCCATGGCCAAAGCGCAATAACTCACCATTGCCGATAAAGGACCGCCACCTTCGACTTCAACTTTTAGATCTTCACCTTTCAACACCCATAGATCATTATCTCCCACTCAGATTTTTCGACCTTAATTTTATTTTTAAATTAACATGTTTTTGTAAAATTAATTTTCTGAGTGAAATCTGATATTTTTTGGGATTAAAATAATGGTTCATTTTAAGACTTTAGAGCCTAATAAGTTGTCTTTTTGTCAAAGTTATATTTCTTGTGCCACCATGTAGTCTTTTGATGTTAATTGAAATCATGCGAGAAAATTATCTTCACAGTTCGTCGGTGGTAATTAAGTTGGGGAAGATGAATAGGGAAAGAGATAAGATACCAAATAATTAAAAAAAAAAAAATTTGACAAATGAAACTTACATAACGATTGGATCATGAGTGGGGTGTGGAATCGGGTGTTTTGAGGGGTTAAAAGGGGGTTTAACGGGTCGGAATAATTAAAATGAGTCGTGGGTGGGTTATTTAGGGATTATATTTGGGATGGAGTGGGATTTTAATCTTGACCAACAAGCAATTGCCATGTCAAATATAATAATTCCTTTTTATTTCTGCAATGGTTCGTTAGAAATAAGGGCATGAATGGGCTTGATTTTTAACTGTAAGGGCAGTTTTAACAAAATAGGTGGACGAGAGATATTTTTGAACAAAAGCGAATAGGTTAGAGGCAATTTTGGTCCTTTTCCGATATAAAAATAGGAATAACCATTATCCTAATGAATATAAAGTCCAACTTTATTGAGATTTTGAAGGTTTACATCGTTAGAGAGCAAGAATTAGGATGTAGATTTCTTAACTCTCCTTGTTTCTTTTGCCCATGATTTCCAACAAGCTATATATTTGAGACCAAGAACAAAATTTTCTTTTATTTGAATAATTACACAATAAATATGTAAAACTTCACACAACTCAACAATGATGTCTTTGTTTTCCTTTTGCCTAGACTAGTCACATGTTGTAATGACTCTTAGTATGTGTTTTATTTAAATAAAAGCCTTTCGTTACCTACATTAATTTGTCAAAACCTTTGTTTCCTCTTCTCACCATTTAGTTGAAAGGATCCAAAACTTACTATTTGATCTAAAAACTTGGAGACAAAATATAGAGTACCATTAAGGACATACCACACTACCACCAACGGGACAGTTCGAGCATGTTGACTCCCATGAAATTAAGGGATTCAACAGCTTATGTATCTTCTTCCCTTGTTTTTGTGTCGCATCGCCAACTTAATTATATGTGTCTTATCAGAAGTTTCTAGTTACCAATTAGGTGGTCGATTCACTTTATTTTATTTTTCTTCCCAAAATGGAAAAGTTTATCTGGTTACTATATTGCTCGAACTCTTAAAACATATTATTGCATATGTGTCGGATCCTCCAACATTCGAAAATATTAGAGGATCTGACATTGGAGCAGCAGTATTTTAAAGGGTCCAAGCAGCATAGCTGGTTAAAGACTCTGTTTTTTTGTGAGGAAATTGAGCAGTAGAATAAAAAGTCCTCAGGTGTTGGGAGTAAAGAAGTTTTCAGTCTGTCACATTGAGTTTGCTAATACTTCTTCAAAGTTATTTTGTTTAGATCAGTGAACCTCACCTTAGTTAAAAGCCCATCGTATCCCTCTTTTGCTTCTTTCATTAGTAGTTGAATCTGGAATATAAAGGAAAAATGGGATAATGTTAAACAAGATAGTGTTCCCCTGCCTCTTCCATCAGTGGCTTGCTTCTGTGTTGATTTATTGTCTACCCCACCCCTTATGATACTCAACTTTTCCCAACATTGATGAGATTGAAAGAGCTTGAGCCTTTTATAAACTTGGTTTATGGGAGTGGGTTTTGAGTTTATTTGGAGACAAGAAATAGTTGACTCTTGTTGCAGGCAACTACTCCTAGTATTCAGATATTTCTTTGTACATTAGCCCTTTCTTGAATTGGGAGGTTTTCTGTGAGATAATAGAGAATGTTAAATGCTCTATATCATCTACTGTTATTTGATGGAAATCGCCAGGATCTCAGTGGCTGATACACTTGCAAATCATGGCCTATCCTTGAGACAAACTACATGGTTTAATAATATGGAACAACTACCAAGAGAAACCATGGGAGAGTACAAATTGGACACAATGCAGCTACCTTGTTTTCGAATGAAGCAGACGAGAAGAATCCATTGCCTAAACAGAAGTCTCGATAGAGTGTACCAGTTTGATGTTCCTTGATGCTGATATTCTTTTTTTAATTTATTTATTTATACAGGAGAGGGTTAAGTCCCTCTCATATTGTGGGAGTTAACAATGAAAATATCTAACCTATCTTTTGTATTGGATTGAGATTACTCAATCCACAATGTTTATGGGGTTTGGTTTGGTCCCCCCCTCCTGTGTATCTTGATCTGATGGAATATGTCAGACGAGGATAAGGTGTTTGGGTTGTATAGCGTCTAGTAACATGTACTCATCTGAAGGAAAACAGTTGTGTTGAAGCTGCTGCAATTTCCTATGCCAGAAGCTGACAAGAGAACTTTGAAGTGATTGAGGTCTTAAAGACCACTAGAAATGTGTGTGAAGAAGAAAGAGGAAGAGGAAGAGGAGATAGATAGATATATAGAGAGAGACAATAGATTTTGGGCCAACTAGGAGCATGGGGGTTTCCGGGAG
This sequence comes from Nicotiana tomentosiformis, assembly GCF_000390325.3. Classification (NCBI taxonomy): domain Eukaryota; kingdom Viridiplantae; phylum Streptophyta; class Magnoliopsida; order Solanales; family Solanaceae; genus Nicotiana; species Nicotiana tomentosiformis. Next base: position 6,395,010 of record NC_090820.1, on the reverse strand, counting down.
TAGTCTGCCGCTATATTGCTCAAACTCTCAATAATGTTGCTGCAACCGCGCGGATCCTCCAATAAAATACTACTTTTGGAGGATCTGACTCGCAACCAACGGCATTTTTGAAGTGTCACGACCCGAAATTTTCACTGTCGGGGCCGTAATAGCGCCTAACATCTCACTTGCTAGGCAAACTAACATTAGAGTATTATTAAGCTAAACCTTATTCAATTCAGTCAACAACAACAATAAATTAAGATGAAATACAACGAATACTGAATAATATGAAGGCTTCAACATTTAAAACCACCCGGATCTGGAGTCACAATTCACGAGCTACTAAGATTACTACAAATAGAGTTTGAAGAAGGGAAAATACACTGTTTTGAAGTAGTAAAACGGTAAAAGATAAAACTAAGAAGAGACTCCAGGGTCTGCGGACGCCGACAGATCTACCTTGGGTCTCCTGATAGCAAATCCAACAGCTAATCTCTCAATCAGCGAGAGCCGGTACCAAAATCTGCATAGAAAGTGCAAAGTATAGTATCAGTATAACCGACCCCATGTACTGGTAAGTGTCGAGTCTAACCTCGACGAAATAGTGACGAGGCTAAGACAAGACACCTACAAATCAAACATGTACAATTTAATAGTATATATACAAATAACATTAATGAAGAACTACACAGGTAATACCGGGAGGGGGAAACATGATGAGGGGCATACGAGATAAAGAACTACAGCAATATGATAATGTGAACAACAAACATACTATGAACCAATAGGAACCAATGAACACAGTAAAAGAAGAATGCACGGCATCACCCTTCGTGCTTTTACTCTCACCCTCACCATGAAATTAATAGAAATGACACGACATCACCCTTCGTGCATTAACTCTCATATTATGGCACGACATCACCCTTCGTGCATTATACTCACAATATGGCATGGCATCACCCTTCGTGCATTAACACTCTCAACCTCACCATAAAGTCAATAGAAACGGTACGACATCACCCTTTGTGCATTAACACTCTCCCTTACCATAATGCAATGAACAACAACATGGAGATAAAATAACAAGTATAAGCCTTACTTCAACATTTGATTCCACAATGTCAACCACAACTTCGAAACCAATACTCAATTACCACCAAAAGATTTGTAAGCATGATAAAAGCGATCGATTTAACAATACTGGTCTAAACAGGGATAACAAGAACAATAGAAGCTAAATTTGCAAGAAACCACATCCCACCCGCGTGCTTTAACCAAACCACAACACATAAGTACTCGTCACCTCACATATACATTGTTTCCAACAACTTAAACAAGCAGCAAATAGGCAAACAATTCTTATTCCCTCAATCAAGGTTAACCACGACACCTACCTCACTCCAACGTCCCAAACTCAAAGTTCAACCACGCCTTTTCCTTTCACACCATCCTTCGAACCGATAGAATCTAGCAAATTACCGACCAAACAATTCAATTTAAGCCTTAGGAACTACTCACGATTGTAAAGAATTCAATTTAAGCCATTTTTGAAAAGGTCAACACTCGGGCTCGCTTGGTCCACAACCGAAATGCGGACCAAAACCCGATTATCCAATCATCCCCGATCCCGATTATATAATTTATTTTGAAATCCGACCTCAATTTGAGGTCTAAATCACCAATTTACCAAATCACTAGTTTCTACCCAAAACCCCAATTCCACCATGAAAACTTTAGATTTTAGGTTGAATCTTAGGAAAATGTAGTGGAAGATTGAAAGTAATTAGCTTAAGATCACTTACCAATGATTTGGGGAAGAAACGTTCTTTAGAAAATCGCCTCTTGTGTTTCTAGGTTTGAAAATTTAAAGAATGAATCAAAATCTCGTCTAAGTCCTATTTCTTCAGCTGCACATGTCGCATTTGTGACCTGGGCTTCGCAAATGCGAAGCCCGCATATGTGAAGGTTACATTGCAAATGTGAGAACATCACACTTCTGAATTCTTTGCAAATGCGAACCCAGGCAAGACTGCAAATGCGACCCGATGATCGCAAATGCGAAGAGTACCTCCCCCCAGCTCCCATCGCAAATGCGAGATAATGTTCGCAAATGCGAAAGTCATGAGGCCCAGCTATTCTTTGCAAAGGCGAGAAACAGCTCGCAAATGCAGAACCTGCAGAGGTTGCAAATGCGATTATTGATCTCGCATTTGCGAGATCAGAGGCCTACACTAGAAACTGAAACACCAGCAATGCTCTAGTCCAATTTTCACTCCGTAGCCTATCCAAAACTCACCCGAGCCCTCGGGGCTCCAAACCAACTATGCACACAAGTCTAAAAATATCATACGAACTTGCTCGCGTGATCAAAACACCAAAATAACACCTAAAACTATGAATTGAACACCAAATCAAATGCAATTTTCAAGAAAACTTTGAAATCTCTATTTTCACAACCTGACGTCTGACCCACCGGGACCGTCAAAACACGAATCAGGGACTGTTTACGAAAAATACTGACCGAAGTCTCAAATGAAGGTTTTAGGCAAAAATTCTTAATTTTCTCAGTTTTTAACATAAAAGCTTTCCGGGAAGACGCTCGGACTGCGCGCTCAAATCGAGGAAGGCTAAAACATGATTTTAAGGCTTCGGATCACAGAATTAGGTTTCAAAACACGAGATGACCTATCGGGTCATCATATTCTCCACCTCTAAAATAATCGTTCGTACTCGAACGGACATAGAAAAGTACCTGAACTAGTGAATAGGTGGGGATATCTACTCCGTATGTCCGACTCTGACTCCTAAGTAGCTACCTCGACGGGCTGACCTCTCCAATGCACTCAAACTGAAGGATAACTCTTCGACCTCAACTGACGAACCTGACAGGCTAGAATAGCCACCGGCTCCTCCTCGTAAGTCAAATCCTTGTCCAACAGGACAAAGCTGAAATCTAACACATGGGACGGATCGCCGTGATACTTCTGGAGCATGGACACATGGAACACCGGATGAACTACTGATAACCCTGGTAGCCACGCAAGCCTGTAAGCCACCTCTCCTACTTTCTCCAGAATCTCAAAAGGTCTGATATACCTAGGGCTCAGTTTGTCCTTCTTTCTGAACCTTATTACATCCTTCATGGGTGATACCCGGAGCAACACTCTCTCCCCGACCATGAATACAATAGCATAACTCTTATGCCTCGACTAAGCTATGCGAAGTCGATCCTAAATAATCTTGACATTATTTAAGGCATCATGTACTAGATCTGTGCCCAACAACCGAGCCTCCCCCGGCTCGAACAACCCAACTGGTGACCGACAACACCTACCATATAATGCCTCATAGGGAGCCATCTGAATGCTCAACTTGTAACTGTTGTTGTAGGTGAACTCTGCAAGGGGCAAGAACTGATCCCACGATCCTCCAAAGTCTATAACACATGCGTAGAGCATATTCTCTAAGATCTGAATAGTGCGCTTGGACTATCCGTCCGTCTAAGGATGAAACGCTATGCTCAACTCAACCCGCGTGCCCAAGTCACGCTGTACTACCCTCCAGAAGTACGAGGTGAACTGCATGCCTCGATCAGAAATGATAGACACGGGCACACCGTGAAGAGAGACGATCTCGTAGATATGAATCTCTGGAAATTGCTCTGAAGAATAGGTGATTGCCACATGAATGAAATGCGCTGACTTAGTCAGCCTGTCCACAATGACCCAAATGCCATCGAACTTCCTCTGAGTCCGCGGGAGTCCAACAACGAAATCCATAGTGATACGTTCCCACTTTCTCTTAGGAATCTCTATCTTATGAAGCAAATCGCCGGGTCTCTGATGCTTATACTTCACTTGATGATAATTTAGACACTGGGCTACATAGGCAACTATATCCTTCTTCATCATCCTCCATAAATAATGTTGCCGCAAGTCCTAATACATCTTTGCGGGGCCCGGATGACTAGAATACAGGGAGTTGTGGGCCTCCTCAAGAATCAACTCACGAAGTCCATTCACATTAGGCATACAAACACGACCCTGCATCTTCAAGACCCCGTCATCACCAACAGTAACCTGCTTGGCACCACTATCCCACATTGTGTCCCTAAGGACCAACAAATGGGGTCGTCATAGTGTTGATCTCTGATGCGCTCAAACAAAGAAGACTGAGCGACTATGCAAGCTAGAACACGACTGGGATCTGAAATATCCAACCTCGCAAACTGGTTGGCCAAAGTCTGAACATCTGATGCAAGCGGCCTCTCACCGACTGTAATTAACGCAAGGCTACCTATACTCGCTGCCTTCCTACTCAATGTGTCAGCCACCACATTATCCTTCCCACTTCAAGCACCTCATCTACCTTAAATTGAGATCCTTTTGCTTGAACAAATATTGAAGGCTCCGATGATGAGTGAAAATCTCACACGACACGCTGTAAAGGTAGTGCCTCCAAATATTCAGCGCATGAACAATGGTTGCCAACTCTAAGTCATGGACATGGTAATTCTTCTCATGAACCTTCAACTGCTTCGACGCATATGCAATCACCCTGCCCGCCTGCATCAATACTGCACCGAACCCAACACGAGACGCATCACAATAGACTGTGTAAGATCCTGAACCTGTGGGCATCACCAACACCGACGCTGTAGTCAAAGTTGTCTTGAGCTTCTGAAATCTCACCTCACACTCGTCTGACCATCTGAACGGGGTACCCTTTTGGGTCAACCTGGTCAACGAGGCTACTATAGATGAAAACCCCTCCACAAATTGATGGTAATAGCCCACCAAACCCAAGAAACGTCTGATCTCCGTAGCTAAAGTGGGTCTAGGCCAGCTTTGAACTACCTCAATCTTCTTAGGATCCACCTAAATGCCCTCTGCTGAAACAACATTCCCCAAGAAGGCGACTAAATCCAACCAAAACACGCACTTCAAAAACTTGGCATATAACTGGCTGTCTCTCAGAATCTGAAGCACAACCCTAAGATGCTTCTCATGCTCCTCTCGGCTGCGGGAGTAGATCAAGACATCATCAACAAACACAATCACAAAGGAGTCCAAATAAGTCTTGAACACTCAGTTCATCAAATCCATGAAAGTTGTTGGGGCATTTGTCAACCCAAAGGACATCACTAGAAACTCATAATGCTCGTACCGAGTCTGAAAAACTGTCTTAGGACATCGGATGCCCTAATCCTCAACTGATGGTAGCAGATCTCAAATCAATCTTCGAAAATACCTTGGCACCCTGAAGCTGATCAAAAAAATCACCAATCCTCGGCAATGGATACTTATTCTTGATAGTGACTTTATTCAACTGCCGATAATCTATACACATCCTAATAGATCCATATTTCTTCTTCACAAACAACACCAGTGCACCCCAGGGCGAGACACTAGGTCTAATGAAGCCCTTATTAAGCAAATCCTGCAACTTTTCCTTTAATTCCTTCAACTCTAGCGGGGCCACACGGTATGGCGAAATGGAAATGGGCTAAGTGCGTGGGGCCAAATCAATACAGAAATCAATATCTCTATCGGGTGGCATCCCCAGAAGGTCTGCAGGAAATACCTCTGGAAACTCACAAATAACTGGCACGGAATCCATGGAAGGAACCTCTGCACTAGAATCACGAACATAAGCCAAATAGACTAAACACCCCTTCTCGATCATACGCCAAGCCTTCATATAAGATATAACCCTGCTGGTAGAATGGCCAGGAGTCCCTATCCACTCTAATCGAGGCAACCCCGACAAGGCTAAGGTCATCGTCTTGGCATGACAGTCCAATATAGTGTGGAAAGGTGACAACCAATCCATACCCAGTATAACATCAAATTTAACCATGTCGAGAAGTAGAATATCTACACTAGTCTCAAGACTCCCAATGATTAACACACACAAACGATAAACTCGATCTACAATAATAGCATCCCCCACAGGTGTGGACACTTATACAGGGGCACTCAAAGAATGACGAGGCACAACCAAATATGAAGAAAAATAAGATGACACATAGGAGTAAGTGGAACCCGAATAAAATAGAACTGAAGCATCTCTACTGCAAACTGAAATAGTACATGTGATAACGACGTCGGATGACTCAGCCTCAGGCCTGGCTGGAAAAGCATAGCATTGGGGTTGTGCTTCACCACTCTGAACTACATCTCTAGGATGGCCCCCGGTTGGCTGGCCTCTACATCTAGTGGTCTGACCTCCACCTCTAATAGTAGGACCACCATCTCTGGCTGCCTAACCCCTACCTCTAGCTGGTTGAGCAGGCGGTGTAGCACCCAGTGCTGGGACCATGGCACGAGAACCCTGATGCTGTGAACTGCTCGATGCACGAGGGAAAAATCTAGCAATGTGCCTCGGATCACCACAAGTATAACAAGACCTCGACTGCTGTGACTGCTGGCCATGAAACTGACCCTGTCAACCTGAGTAACCACCCTGAAAACTCTAGAGCGGAGGTGCACGGATAGGAGCTGGTGGTCCACTGTAGGCTAGCTGATCGGAATAAGGCATATGAGGGCCACGACCACCTGGAGCACAGTGGGATGTCTGAAGTGTTGAATGAAACGGCCTGGGAGAATGGTCTCTACCAAAAGTACCCCTGCCTCCAGACGAGGCACCGCTGAACCCACCGGAATAACGAGGTCTCTTGTTAGACCCCTGACCTCCCTGAGCAAGAACCATCTAAACTCGCCTGGCGATATTGGCAGCCTCCTAAAAAGAAATCTCACTCTCAGTCTCCTTAGCCATCTGCAACTTGATAGGCTGAGCAAGTCCATCAATAAACTTCATCACCCTATCTCTCTCGGTATGAAGTAGAAGAAGAGCATGGCAAGCTAAATCCACAAAATGGGTCTCATACTGAGTAACAGTCATACTGCCTTGCTGAAGACGCTAGAACTGACGGTGATGCTCCTCCCTCAATGTGATAGGGAGAAACTTCTCCAAGACGAGCTGAGAGAACTGGTCCCAAGTAAGAGCAGGCGACCCCACTGGTCTGGTCAACAAATAATCTCTCCACCATTTCTAGGCGGAACCAGTCATCTGAAAGGCAGCAAAATCGACCCCATTGGTCTCCACTATACCCATGTTCCGTAGAACCTCATGACAAATGTCAAGATACTCCTAGGGGTCCTCTGAAGATGCACCACTGAATTGAACTGGAAAGAGCTTGGTGAACTTGTCTAATCTCCATAAAGCCTCAGAAGATTTAGCTGGCCCCTCACCGACCTGTACCGCAATAACCGACTAAACTACTCTAACTGGCTGAGCTATTGGAGTCTGATACTGGGGATCCATCTGCTCCGGAGTGTGAGTAGCAGGAGTCTTTTCTCCTCCTCCATCCTGAGAGACGTCCTGAAGCACTGGGGTGGCAATGAACCCCTCCGAAACCTGATCTAGCCCGGCAGGAGCAGTCTGGGCTGGAGCCTCCTCCTTAAACTCTACATGAGTCTCCACTACTGGGGCTGCTGCTGGGGCTATGGGCTGAGCCCTGCCCCTACCTCGGCCTCTAGCACAGCCTTGGCCTCGACCTCTGCCCCTCGTAGGAGCTGCCACTCCATGCTCTGGTAGCTACTAAGCTGAAGAAGAGGTACGTGTTCTCGCCATCTGCGAGAGAATAAGAATAGAAAAGTTCAATCAGTATTGAGAAAAAAAAATCGCACGACAGAGAATAATAAAAGTGAAATTTGTTCCTAAACTTCATAGCCACTGGGATATAAGTACAGGCGTCTCTGTACCGATCCCCAGACTCTATTAAACTCGCTCGTGAATCGTGAGACCTAGGCAACCTAGTGTTCTGATACCAACTTGTCTGTCGGGACCGTGATGGAGCCTAACATCCCACTTGATAGGCATGCCAATGTTAGAGTATTATTAAGCTAAACCTTATTCAATTCAGTCAACAACAATAATAAATTAAGATGAAATACAGCGAATACAAAATAATATAAAGGCTTCAACATTTACAACCACCCAGATCTGGAGTCACAATTCACGAGCTACTAAGATTACTACAAACATAGTCTGAAGAAGGGAAAATACATTGTTTTGAAGTAGGAAAATAGTAAAAGATAAAACTAAGAAGAGACTTGAGGGTTTGCAAATGCCGAGAGATCTACCTTGGGTCTCCTGATAGCAAATCCGACAGCTAATCTCTCAATCAGCTAGAGCCGGTACCAAAATCTGCACAAAAAGTGCAGAGTGCAGTATCCGTATAACCGACCCCATGTACTGATAAGTGTCGAGTCTAACCTCGACGAAGTAGTGACGAGGCTAAGACAAGACACCTACAAATCAACATGTATAATTTAACAATATATATACAAATAACAGTAATGAAGAACTAGACAAGTAATGCCTGGAGAGGGGAACATGCTGAGGGGAATACGAGATAAAGAACTACCACAGAATAATAATGTGAACAACAAACATACTATGAACCAATAGGAACCAGTGAACAGGTAAAAGAAGAATGCACGACATTACCCTTCGTACTTTTACTCCCATTCTCACCATGAAATTAATAGAAACGGCACGACATCACCCTTCGTGCATTAACTCTCATATCATGGCACGACATCACCCTTCGTGCATTAACTCTCATATCATGGCACGACATCACCCTTCGTACATTACACTTACAATATGGCACGACATCACCCTTCGTGTATTAACACTCTCAATCTCACCATAAAGTCAAATAAAAATGGCACGGCATCACCCTTCGTACATTAACACTCTCCCTTACCATAATACAATGAATAACAACAATATGGAGATAAAATAACAAGTATAAGCCTTACTTCCACAATGTCAACCACAAATTCGAAATCAATACTCAATTACCACTAAAAGATTCGTAAGCATGATAAAAGCGATCGATTTAATAATACTAGTCCAAACATGGATAACATGAACAATGGAAGCTAAATTTGCAAGAAACCACATTCCACCCGCATGCTTTAACCAAACTACACCGCATAAGTACTTGTCACCTCACATATACGTTATTCCTAACAATTTAAACAAGCAGCAAATAGGCAAACAATTCCTATTCCCTTAATCAAGGTTAACCACGACACTTACCTCACTCCAACGTCCCAAACTCAAAGCTCAACCACGACATTTCCTTTTACACAAGCCTCCGAACCGATAGAATATAGCAAATTACCAACCAAACAATTAGATTTAAGCCTTAGGAAATACCCACGATTGTAAAGAATTCAATTTAGCCCATGTTTGAAAATGTCAACAAAAGTCAACACCCGGGCCCTCTTGGTCCAAATCTGAAATTCGGACCAAAACTCGATTACCCATTTACCCCGAGTCCGGTTATGTAATTTATTTTAGAATCCAACCTCAATTTGAGGTCTAAATCTCCAATTTCCCAAATCCCTAGTTTATACATAAAAAAACCCAATTCCACCATGAAAACTTTAGATTTTAGGTTGAATCTTAGGAAAGAGTAGTGGAATATTGAAAGAAATTAGTTTAAGATCACTTACCAATGATTTGGGGATGAAAAGTTCTTTGGAAAATCGTCTCTTGTGTTTTTAGGTTTGAAAATTTGAAGAATGAATCAAAATCCCATCTAAGTCCTATTTCTTCAGCTGTAGATGTCGCATTTGCGACCTAGGCTTCGCAAATGCGAAGCCCACAAATACGAAGGTTACATCGCAAATGCGAGAACATCACACTTCTACATTCTTCGCAAATGTGAAGGACAATTCGCAAATACGAACCCAGGCAAGACCGCAAATGCGACCCGGTGATCACAAATGCAAAGAGTAGCCCCCTCAACTCCCATCGCAAATGCGAGATAATGTTCGCAAATGCAAAAGTCATGAGGCCCAGCTATTCTTCGCAAATGCGAGAAATAGCTCGCAAATGAGGAACCTGTAGAGGTCACAAATGCGATGTCTGATCTAGCATTTGCGAGATCGGAGGCCTACACCAGAAACTGAAACACGAGCAATGCTCTAAGTCTAATTTTTACCCCGTAGCCTATCTGAAACTCACTTGAACCCTCGGGGCTACAAACCAGCTATGCAAACAAGTCTAAAAAATCATACGAACTTTCTCGCGTGATCAAAATACCAAAATAACACCTAAAACTATGAATTGAACACCAAATCAAATGTAATTTTTCAAGAAAACTTTGAAATCTCGACTTTCACAACCGGACGTCCGAATCACGTCAAATCAATTCTATTTTTCATCAAATTTCACAGACAAGTCATATATATGGTATTGGACCGATACCGGATTTCAAAACTAAAATACGGACCCGTTATCCAAAAAGTCAAAATTAGGTCAAACATGTCAAATTCATTAAGCCTTTAACTTTCAAACTTCGACAAGTTCGATATCTTGGGTTAGGGACTTCCAAATTCGATTCCTGGCATAAGCCCAAGTCCCAAATCATAGTACGGACCCACCGAGACCGTAAAAATATGAATCCGGGTCCGTTTACTAAAAATGTTGACCGAAGTCGACTCAAATGAAGTTTTTAGGCAAACATTCTTAATTTTCTCAGTTTTTAACATAAAAGCTTTCCGGGAAGACGCCCGGACTGTGCACTCAAATCGAGGAAGGCTAAACATGATTTTAAGGCTTCGAATCACATAATTAGGCTTCAAAACACGAGATGACCTATCGGGTCATCACATGAAGAGTCCGAGCAATGTAAGTATGCCATACATTTGTATATCTAGAATTGCCATTGTGTGAGTTCTATTTTCTGGAGCTATGCATGTAGTTTTCATAGATTCTAAAAGCCATAGGTTTAGGTGAATACCATTGTTTGAGTTACCATGATGTCCTGTCATTTATCTTTAAGTTGTGGAGCTATGCACATTTTGCTTGCACTCTTAAAAATGCTTCCAAAAGTGTACCATTTCTAGAGGATCCGAGACGGGTGCGATTGTATTTTTGAAGAATTCGAGCAACATAGATGGTAGATTTAGGTGAATTAGTTGAGTTGCCTTGATGTCCTGTCATTTTCTCTGAATGGTATAGTAAACTTTTATCTAGATCAGTGACTCTTGTCCTTATCACAATGGATAACAACAATATAAACCAGTGTAATCTCACAACCTAGGGAGAGTAGTGTGTACACAGACCTTATCTCACCAGATCAAATTGATTGTTTGAAAATTCTTCCTTTATATGGACCCTTTTCCCTTAATCCTAGTACCGTTGCTTTCATTTTCTATTTCACTGCTGAATCTCTTAGTTTAAGAGTACAAAAATCCAATATTTTGAAGTGAATAGAAGGCATTTTTCAGTAGTGTTTACTGTGGGAAATTAATCAGTTGTGTGAGATTTATGCATGATTAGTGAGTCACTTGACTTTTTAGCTTCTATTCGTTAATTTCTTTCACTGCTATTTAAACTTTGATCATCTTATCCATATGGATGGTTGCTTTTAAGCATCAATAGGAGATAAAGGACTATTTTCTCTGGCTTCGCCTCACCAAGGAATCGATGGAGGATGGAGCGACGGATCTGGAGTAATCGTCTATAAATGGAACGACAAGGATAAGAGGCCAAATACAGGAAAAAAAAACTTGTAAAAGAGATGGAGCTGTTGTTCTGAGTATGATGACAATGCTCCACCTTGTAGGCAAGGATGGCATGTCTCATATGATGATGGTTTCACATTATACTAATCATATGTGATCACTTGTTCGAGCCGTGAAAATAAACTCTCGTAGAAATACAAGGTAAGACTGCGTACAATAGACATTTGTAGTCCGACCCTTCCCCAGACCCTGTGGTAGCGGAAGCTTAATGCACTAGATAGCCTTTTTTTTAATATATGCGATCACTTTTTATTTTAGCTATAATAAAAATGCAAAATTTGTTTCAAATTCCTGAGGAATGTGATGACATGCATGCAATAAGAGACACATTTTATGTTGAGTTGATGTGTCTATTGTTTTTAATCCTTTCCCAAATTAAGAGCATCTATAGTGTTTTCACATTTTCCCTCAAGCGTGACTCGAACCCAGGACCTAACGGTCGTGGGTGAAGGTGCTTTTGTTGATGTGTCTATTTGATCACTAGCTAAGCTAGAATGTTTATCTGAAACTACAATAGTATCAGAAACGGACTTAAAATTGGTCAGCTTATAGCTATTTTCCTTAGTAGTTGCAAGTCGATAGGGAGTTCAATCAACTTCAGAGATGCAATGACACGTCGTATACATGGCCGGCTGGAGGGTCAACCCACTAAAGCAAAGGCTTTAGGCCCTCCGGCATTTGAGGCCCCAACTTTTGAGGCTCCATTTTTATTAATAATATAGTTTTTATAGTTAATCTTTCTTAACAAAATAGTATTGACTATTGCATGGTACAATATAAGATTTTTTATTTAAAAAATAAAAGAGAACCATTTAACTTTGTGATTAATGGTGACAATTGAAAATTTTCATTTCATTTCTCATAATAAAACTTGTATCGCGTACTTTCCTTCTTTCTTCCCGTTAAGCTATCTATTCTCTCAAAAATTAGGACAATGGAATTGGATAAATTAAATCGTGCGTTCCTTTTCATTTCTTAAAGTTTTCAAGTATTACAACAAGCGAACTGAATTAGTGAAAATTTATAGTAATATCAAGTTATCAACTTCTAGAATCAAGTTATATTATTCTAACTTTCTTTTATCTTATAATTAAATTTTAGCACTGATAGATTTAGCTTATAGGTCTATATTGCTTTTTATTAAATATTAGAGTTCAAATGTGTCAACTAAAAATATAATCAAATTAATTACTCAAAACACACAAAAAGGAAAAAAAGAGGAGAACTGAACTTCAATATAATCTAAAAAAATGAGCTATTTAAGCAATGTCTTAAGAAAATTAGATTAATTAGCTAAATTGTCAACTGAAAAAGAAATATAAAGAGAATCAATTATAAAAACTTATTAACGACGTTGCATCTTAAAAAGTAGAAAGTTTACTTTAGATAAAAGTCTATGTGAATATTTTTCAAGAAAAGCTTAAGGCCTCTTTATAGGTTTTGCTTGAGGCCACCAATTTGGCTGAGCCGCCCCCGGTCGTATACATGATTGATTAATGACGATTTTCAATGACATCTTTAAGATCTCAAAGCTTACTAATCAATGAAAACTTTAAATACTTTTCTTAGAAATGTATTACTATTATTTTCCTACATACAACATATAATTAACGAAAAATGTCCAAATATGTTCTTGTACTATACGAAATTGAGCACATTTGTCATTCGTTAATACTTTAGCTCAAGAATTCCCTTACCGTCATATAGTTGGTCCATATATGCCCTTAGAGTCACACAGTTGGCCCATATATGCCCTTTTCGAAACGAAATTCACCCAAACTAATTAGCTCTTTCGTTAATTGTATTAAAGTGTATTACAAACACTATTTATTTTTTATTAGTAGTTTTTTTCTTTACTTTGCTCTTTTCTTTCTTCTTTTTTCTTTTCTTCTCTTTTTTTTTCCCTTTTTCTTTCTCTCTTATTCGATTTCCTCCATTGCTGATGTCTTCTCCATTTTCGTCACCAATTTCACTTGACAAAACTCATGAATTTCAATTACTAAAAAAATTCTCCCATAAGAATATTTTAATAGATCATATGTTTGTCAATTTTTAAATTTTTACCGAATATATATTTAGTTCTAAACAATTTATCAAAGTAAGATTGAAATAATATTTATGTAACAAAAAATCCAAAAAATCCAACAAAACCGATATAATTAGTTTGGTTTGGTTTTGATAAAAACCGAACCAACACGTTCCATGTACACCCCTTTTTACATAGTTAATAAAAAAAATAGAAAATGTAGAGCTGAAAAAAGATGAAAAAAGACTAACAACTTAAATTTATAATACTAGAACTTGAACTCTAGGCTTTTAATCATTAAATTATCTTTTTGGAAATAATTTAAATATTTTTGTCTTTTGAGTATTGTTAAAGGTTGAGATATTTTTATTATTTTAAAGTTTAAACCATAATTTTTGGAACTATTTAAGTTCGTTTATTTAGAGGGCTAGTGAAATTGTAACTTGATTACCTTATGAGAGATTTTTCTTAGTAATTGAAATTCATGAGTTTTGTCAAGTGAAATTGGTGACGAAAATGGAGAAGACATGAGCAATGGAGAAAATCGGATAAGGTAGAAAGAAAAAGGAAAAAAAAGAGAAGAAAAGAAAAAAAAAGAAAGAAAAGAGAAAGGTAAAGAAAAAAAAGTACTAATAAAAATGAAATAGTATTTGTAATACACTTTAATACAATTAACGAAAGAGCTAATTAATTTGAGTAGATTCCGTTTCAAAAAGGGCATATATGGACCAACTGTATGACTCTAAGGGCATATATGGATCAACTATATGACGGTAAGAACAATCTTGAACTAAAATATTAACGAATAACAAATATGCTCAATTTCATATATTAAAAGGACATAACTTTTTCCGTATAATTAATTTCTCACAACTATTTATTTAAACTATTTCAAAGCTCACAATCATATTTATATATTAATATATTTTCATAAAAGTGGGTTTTGGTTGGTGGATAATGCGGTCCCTCTGCTTCTTAGTGTGTCTTCCACTATCAAGTAAAGCAAAATAAAGTCACTATAAGGACAGCTACAAAAAATAGAACCAACTATACCATTCACACAAAACCAAAAAAACACAAAACCAAAAAATGGAAGCTCCAATTTCACAACACTTATACATTTCTTCACTATTTTTCTTACGCTTTTATTTATAATCACATCTGTAACAGGCCAATCACCATGCAATGGTACAATAGCTGAGTGTAATGAAGAGTTGGAGATATTAATGGAGTCTGATATTAGTAGAAGATTTCTTGAAGAAAGAAAAAAGTATATTTCTCCTGGAGCTCTGAAAAGAGATCAGCCGGTTTGTAACAGCGGCGGTGGCGGCGAACCGTATTCGCGACGCTGTCTTCCCCCGCCGTCGAATCCGTATAATAGAGGTTGTTCTAAGTATTATCGTTGTAGAGGTGATCAATGATATATAAAAAGAGGGTGACTATGAATTGTATGTTTTTTTCTTCTGTTACTTATGATGTTGTGTTCATGTGGTTGCGATTTGTATATGAAATTGTTTCTTTCAATGCTACCTATTGGTGTTATTTTTTTATAATTATGACGTCTGAACTAGCTTGCACCACCTAGCTACTAGTATTAACGTTGATACTTTGTTATGTACTTAATTAGACTTGCCAATAATTAAATTGAATATTCCCTCGTTCATTTTGATTGATTGCCTTTTTTTTTTAGTCCACAATATTTGGTTTTTTCATATATCAAGAAGGAATTAATTTTTTTTTTAAAGTTGTCCTTGGAGTAATGAGCCTAGAAGTATTTATTGTATTTCCAATTAACAAATTAAGGTTGATATGGTCAATTTCATTGTTAATTAATGTTATGAAGTGGATTTCTTAATATGTATGAAAATAGCTAAAAAATCAATTAAAGTGAACCAGAGAGTAGAGGTGGGCATAGTTTGGACAAACCCGAAATCCAAACTGAAATTCGAAGTTTTTGGATTTTGGGTTTGGATTTTCGGATTACGAATTGGATTTCAGATTTAATTTTTATTTTTTTTGGATTTCAGATTGGATATTGGACTTGGTACTTTAGATTCGTAGATATCCGAAAATCCAAAAATTTTATACTTTATATTTAATATTCATATGTCAATAGTAATAAGTACAAGACCCTATCTATTAGACATGATCTCATATATTCAATACTAATTACTAAGTTACTGTCATAATACTTTTTATTTGGATATAGTTTTACTATTGCTACTTTTTATTGGCCTTATTAATGTCTTTGTGTGTATTTTCTTGATAATGATTTCATTACTTGAAAACTTAATTTGGATGATCGCAGTGAGAATGAGGAACTCTTTAGGTAATCTAACATGAATACTTTATTTGGATGTTTATTTGTGCGAGAAAAAGAAGCATCTAAACTTATATGCTCAAAATCGAGAATTCAAAATATCCAAACCAATTAATCCAAAATCGAACTTAAAAAATCCGATCAAATCCGAACTTAATTGGATTGGATTTGGATTGTCATTAATTTAATCCGAAAATCGAATATCCAAATCGAAATTTTTATATTCAATCTGAACTGCACAAACGCCCACCTCTACCGGAGGGAGTAACAAGAAGGAATCTAGAATTTTCGCAGAATTTATAATTTTTTATTGATTTTGTAGTTTTGGAAACCTCAAGGAGGTTTGACATCCGCTCCTTTATTGCAAAGTTTGAGCAATGATGCATAATAAAATATTAACATAATAGTTTTTTCTATAAATGAAAAAACATTAGGATGCTAGTTGGAAGGAATTTTGCGAGGTTAGCTTTATTATGCCTTCGAACAATCTTGCAGGGTTAGCCTTGCAATGCCTTTGTACGTTAGTTTTACTATCGTTTCTCTAGTAGGTTATATAGAATGAGAAGATGGTAGGCCATGTGTCCAGTTATGTTTTGATGATCTAACAAACTTAATGATCAGAATATATGAGAAATCTGTTACACATCCTCAAACTGCTTAAGAACAACAAGTCTCAAGTCGGGCACAAATTCCAACAATTTGAGTCAAAGAGACGACAGAGGGAACAAATGGACATCAGTTCCCTTTGCCGATTGTACCAGTCAACTACTCACAGTTGTAAAGCTGCTGCAACTATTCCTCTACACACACGCAACAGTGTGAACAGTGCAACAACCACTTTATAGGGAATGCCTTGTACCGAATATTGCTCGCATCATCTAGGTGACAATACTTGGATATTATTAACACACTTGCACATCTGAGAATTAATCAAGTTTCCTCTCAAGTGTGTTTTCATCTTGCAAGTGACTTCCAGGCTTCAAGAACAAAGAACAACATAACGAAGGACTAGTTTCTAGCATTGTGTTATTATATGTCCTTAGTTATGTTGCACCTTTGTTAGGGTGATTTACTTGTAATTCCTACTTAGCTTAGTTAGAAGCATTGTGTAGGAAACCATTTTTAAAACCACAAACCTTGTGTTTTTTTGTCTTGGCTAGGGTTAGTCGAGTTGTGAGCTTTGTAATAGAGTTTTTACAAAGAATCTTGTAATAGAATTATTACAAGTGAGTGAGTGATGAAGAGTTTAATTTCTAGGTTACAATAGATTGTAATCTAAAAGTTGCTCGGTTAGTGAAGTTGAAATCCTACGAGTGTAGGTTGTGATTTTTAATCCCGTGAGTTGGAAGTTTTCCACGTAAAACTCTGTTGTGTCATTTACTTATCTCTTATTGTATGTATTCTGTGGGAATTGATAGAGAACCAGATTCTCTATATAGTTTGGTGTTCAATCAATTGGTATCAGAGCAGATTCTTTCTATTAGGCTAACACCTAGGAATGATCCAAATGGCTGCTCCACCAAACTTTGAAGAAGGTCAATCAACCTACAGACCACCAAAATTCAATGGAAAGTATCATGGAAGGTGGAAGACAAGGATGCATGATTTTATTATGGCTAAAGACTCAGAGCTCTGGGATGTTATCTGTGATGGACCCTTCATCCTTATGAAGACCATTGACGAACCAGCAGTGACAGTTCCCAAAACACGGAAGGAATAAAGCGATGTTGATCGGAAAGCTATAGAGAAGAACTTCCGAGAAAAAAAGATCCTCGTCTGGGGTATTGGACCAGACGAAAACAACATGATCTCTTTTTGTCAATAAGCCAAGGAGATCTGGGAAGCTCTCCAAACGACACACGAAGGAACAACTCAAGTACAGCAGTCGAAGCTCTGCTTGTCAATCCATTCAGGACTTGCACACTCGATTCATCTCCATCATCAATGAGCTTCACTCTATAGGAGATATCATTCCAAGGAACAAACTTGTCAGGAAAATATTTAGTGTACTACCTAGTTCCTGGGAAAGCAAAGTCAATGCTATCACAGAGGCAAAAGATCTAGAAAAGCTGACCATTGATGAACTCATTGGAAATCTGAAGACATATGAAATGATGAAAAAGAAGAACCATGAAAGAAGAAAACCAAAGAAGGAGAAGAACCTGGTCCTCAAGGCTGACAATAATGACTCAAGTGGTGAGGATGTTGATATGGCTTACCTGACAAAGCGATTTCAGAAAATGGTTTGCAGGAATGGGGGTATTCTAAAAAGGGGTAGCTCCAGCAAGCCAAAAGGGTATGACTTATGTCATAAATGTGGGAATCCAGGAAACTTCATCAAGGATTGTCTTCTCCTCAAGCAAGACGAGTACAAGCATAACAAAGACAAAGCAGCCAAGAGATACCCAGTTCCTGACAAAAGATTCAAGAGAAAAGATGTCGCTGACAATATTGTGAAACAAGCTCTTGCTGCATGGGGAGACTCTTCCAACGAATATGGAGAAGATGATGGACAAGGTGATAGCTCCATGATGGCAGTGGAAAGTGAAGTATCTGAATATGACTCCATCTTTGCCTTGATGGAAAACTCTGACGATGATGATGAGGTAAACTTTCTAGACGTTCAAAGAAATTTGAAGTCTTACTCTTAGAAGAAGCTTATATCTTTGGCAAATATTTTAATTGATGCTTATCACAGTCTTATAAATGATAAAAATGCATTAACTGTGGAACTAGGAGAGATAGAAAATGAGAGAGATGATCTGGTAGTCGTAGTGGTTGACCTAAAAGAAACCATCAAGGTTCTAAAGTAAGAAAAGGATGTTCTTACAAAAAAATTAAAAATGTAGAAAATGAGAGAGATGACATGTTGGTAGTTGTTATGGACCTAAAAGAAATAATAGAGGAATTAAAAAGGAAAAACTGTTCTGGGATTTTCCAGAAGGGAAAGGAAGTTGTAAGTGAGTCACACATTAAGCTTGAAAATGAAACAAACAATGGTGGGAGCGATAAAAATGACCTAGAAAAATCTCTAAAGTGGACCTGGTCCTCTAATACAATTACTGCCATGTATACAAACAATGGGTGGGAAGAAGCAGGGAGTCGGGTTCCAAAAGGAAAAGACTCCTGAAGCTTTACATAGCAAGTATGTTACCGTCCCTGATAGCTGGCTTTGCACTCACTGTGGCAAAACTGGATACTTTAAAGAAAATTGTAAGGCTAGGATTCAGTCCTAACAGAAAAATAAGGTTTTTGTTAAAAAGGTAACTACTACTAAGGAACCTAGTCCTTCCGTTAAAAACGTGTATTTCCTGCCTTGACAAAAAGAAGTTTAATTTGCCATTTACCTCACCACAAGGAACACAAACTTGTTTGAGTTCCTAAGTCTAATCCTTGATTCTCTTGTGCAAGAAGTAGTGAAAGGAAGCAGCCAAAAATAGCATATGGATAGTGGTTGCTCCAAGCACACTTTAGTGGAAGCATCAATAATTTTCTTTCACTCAAAGCCTTGCCATAAAGGAGTGTCCTTTGGCAATGGCAAAAAGGGATACATTTTGGAAGTTAGAAGAATTGGTAAGACACTCATTCTCTCAATTGAAAATGTGTATTATGCGAACGGCTTGAAATGTAGCTTATTGAGTGTTTCTCAAATTTGCGACAACAGAAACAAAGTGGAATTGTGTCAAAAATCTGCACAGTCACAAATCTCGTGACTGGTGAAGTGGTTCTGATGGCAAAAGATACAAAAGCATTTATGTTGCTGATTTTGAGTCATTGCACAATGGGGATCTCACATGTCTGAGTGTTGTAGATAATGATGTTGAACTGTGGCATAGAAGATTGGGACATGCAAGTTTTATGTTGAGCAAATTGGTCAAGAAGGACCTGGTTCGTGGCTGCCTATGTCAAGTTTCAAAGATCACAAGGTGTGTGATGCATATGTGAAAGGAAAGCAAGTCAGGTTCTCCTTCAAGCCCAAAAAGGAAGTAAGCACCTCAAGCCTACTTGATCTCCTCCATATGGATCTTTTTGGACCTATGAGGGTGCCAAGTAGAGGAGGAAAGAAGTACATTTTCATCATCGTGGACGATTACTCCAATGATGAAACCTTTCCAGTGTTTGCTGCTTTTGTGAAGAAGATTCAAGTGAAGATGAGCCATAATATTGTGAGTATAAGATCTGATCATGGCACAGAGTTCGACAACGCAAAATTCGTCGAATTCTATGCTGAAAATGGTATAAGTCATAATTTTTCAGCTTCAAGAGCACCCCAACAAAATGGTGTTATGGAGAGGAAAAACAGGACTCTTGAAGATATGGCAAGGACAATCCTGATTGACAGTGGTGTTGCAAAGAGTTTTTGGGAAGAGGCAGTCAACATTGCATGCTACTTGGTGAGTAAGTGCATGATCATGTCTCTCTTGAACAAAACCCCGTATGAACTACTGAACAAGAGAAAACCAAAGCTAACATATCTGAGGATGTTTGGCTGCAAATATTTCGTTCTCAATAATGGGAAGGAAGAACTGGAAAAATTTAATGCCAAAAGTGATGAAGGAATATTTATTGGCTATTCATCACAAAGCAAAGCTTACAAGGTCTCAACAAAAGAACTCAATGTGTTGAGGAAAGCATATATTTGTTCTTTGATGAATTACACTACCTATTTGGGAAAGATTCACATGATAAGGTTGGTCAAGACGAAGAGCAGTCGAAGGTTCCTGGTGAAGTCATTGATATGGAAAATGGAAAGGCCGACATGATGAGTCAGGTCAAGAAATCAAATGAAGATGGCGCAGTTGTATCTCCAACTGATGTAGAGGAACCCGGTCCCTCAATCACAATAACTGAAGCAGCGAACAAAGTTGTTGATGCCGTGCAAGGAACCCCTGATGTTGAGATGAGAAGTGGCACTCATGTCTACAATGGATCTTATTCAGAGGAACATGGATCCTCTCGCAATGAGATTCAAGTGTCTAACTGGAAACACAAATTCACACCATCTTAAAAATGTGATCACTCCTCTTGACTCAAGGATTCAAACTAGATCAAAGTCAAGAATCTCACTTGCCTTTTTAGCCTTTCTCTCTCAAATTGAGCCCAAACATATCCAGGAAGTATTGAAAGATGTTGACTGGATTACTGCTATGCAAGATGAACTCCATCAATATGAGAGGAATAACGTATGAAACCTGGTTCCTCGACCACCAGATAGAACTATTATAGGAACTAGGTGGGTGTTCAGAAACAAACTTGATGAGTTTGGGAACACAACAAGGAACAAGGCAAGGTTAGTAGTTCAAGGTTACAATCAAGAAGAAGGGATCGACCATGATGAAATATTTGCTCCAGTTGCTCGAATAGAAGCCATCAGAATCCTCATTGCCTTTGCATCTCATATGGAATTCCAATTGTTCTAAATGGATATCAGAAGTGCATTTCTGAATGGATATCTAAAGGAAGAAGTCTTCGTCAAACAACCACCTGGTTTTGAATATCATGAGCATCCTGAGCATGTATTCAAACTTGACAAGGCATTATATAGACTGAAGCAGGACCCTCATGCATAGTATGAAAGGTTGTCCAAATTCCTCCTTGAAAATGGCTTCACAAAAGAAAAAATTGACAACACCCTATTTCTGAAGAAACTGGGGTGGAACCTGCTCAATTTGCAAGTCTATGTCGACGACATCGTCTTTGGTGCAATAAATGATTTCTTGTGTGAAGAGTTTGCAAAGATTATGGGAAGTGAGTTTGAAATGAGCATGATGGGGGAATTGATTTTTTTCCTGGGACTGCAAGTTAAGCAAACTCCTAAGGGCACGATGATAAGTCAGCATAAGTACATTAAAGAGCTCCTAAAGAGATTTGAGATGGAAAGTTCAAAACTCATTGATACCTCTATTGCTACTGCCACTCGTCTGGACATGGATGAACCTGATTCTCCTGTGAATGAAACCATGTACAGAAGTATCATTGGTTAACTCTTGTATCGCATAGCTAGTAGACCAGATATCTTATTCAGTGTAGGATTATATGCTAGGTTTCAATCTAGTCCAAAGGAATCTCATCTGAAGGCTGCCAAGAGAATTCTAAGGTATCTCAAAGGAACTCAGGACCTAGTTCTCTACTACCCTTCAGGAGATAATTTATACTTGATTGGGTATGCTGACGCTGATTATGCTGGTTATCTGGTGGATAGAGAAAGTACTTCTAGCATGGCACATTTTCTGGGATCGTGTCTGATTTCATAGGGTACAAGGAAGCAAAAATATGTGGCTCTTTCAACTGCAAAAGCCGAATATGTGACAATAGCCTCTTGTTGTGCTCAATTGTTGTGGATCAAGCAGTGACTGGAGGACTTTGGTGTATTCCCTAATTGTGTGCTATTATTGTGTGATAACACCGGTGCTCTCAACATGGTAACGAACCCAGTTCATCATAAAAGAACAAAGCATATTGATGTGCGACATCATTTTCTCAGAGATAATGTTGAAAATGTCTTATTTGCGTGAAGTTCTGTAAAATAGAAGACCAAGTAGCAGATATCTTCACTAAAGCACTAAGCAGAGAGTACTTTGAGAAGAATCGATTGGCAGTGGGGTTGATAAAATCAAACTAAGCACTTGGTCCCTCAATGATTGGGTATGAAAGTCTGAACATGTAAAACAACTAAAAAGTATTTTCTGGCAAGTTCTAACTCATTTCTATACCGTTACAGGTAAACACACATGGCAATTATAGGCAAACTAGTATAATTGCATCTTGGTAAAAGGATGAGGCTCACATTTACAAAACTAAGTTAGGGAACATGGTTCCTTTGACTCAGGTTATTAGTTCCTTTGTACTCTCATGCACATTTTTGTTAATGGTTGTAAAAGTGCCACATCATTAAAATTTCAGTTTCTTTTTTACATCTCTTTAGAATCCAAACGTCACACACATTACTAAACGACCCGTCTACCCAGCAATCTATACCCGTTTGTAACCGATCCCTCACCCTCTTTAAATAAACCCAAACGTTGTCTCTTTCATCACTATTCACATCAAAGACAAAAATTCTCTTTTTCTCTCAAAACTAACCACTCATCTTTTGTTATCACTAAAAATCCTCACTATGTTTGAAAATCTAGAAGCTCCAAACGTTTCGAGTATAGTCCCCACTATGTCTTCGTCTCACGAAGCACAAGAACGAGAGTTTAAGTCCCCTATGTCACCCATTCAAAATCCTACACCAGACCCCCAAACCACCTACTACTTCCTCTCCAACCCAATCGAGTTTTGGTTCTCACCGGAGTCGCAAGACTCAAAACTCCAAAAGGTTTGTTCCTGAGACCATGCCTTGTACCTTATCGGAGAAATGACAGAGGGAGAAACAATAGATGGTGACGAAGATCAGAAAGTTTCCAGTCTGAAAGTTGAAGAGAGTGCTAAAGCCCAACATACTGTGGTTCGTAGTAGTGATGGTTCAGCAACGATCATTCCAAGCTTCGATTTGAACGTTGCCAACCCCACATGTAATATTCCTATTGTTAATCGCTGCTGAGGGAAGTTTGGTTGGTGGTTATGAGGATGTTAATGAGACCATTGGGTCTCAAGGGGAAGGTAAAGGTCATTAGGAAGAGGGTAGGAAACTGGTGCCCCTTGAAAATCTAGGACCTGATAGTACTATTAAGGAAACAAATGAGGGACATGTTCCCTCAGCCCAAGAGGAGCCCTCTGCTCCTACTTGGGATGAAACTCCCTTCTCTTCAAAAGAGCCCCAGGTCAGTACTGATCCTGCTCCTTTTCCTCGCTTCTATGCTGAGCCGTTAAACTTTGGCATTCTTGAGATATGATCTTTATCTGAAAAGGAAAATGAAAATAGTGAGGAAGCCTATGATGATATGCTTGTAGCAAGCTTCATTGCTGCTAGAAGTGGAAGGGCAGTTCCCAATCTTCCTACTCTTAAAAGACCCACTACCAGGCTGCAAAAGAAGGAAGCCCTTGAAACTGTTCTGAAGAAAAACAAAGAAAAGAAGAAAATGAGGAGGTTGGTGAAAGGGGAAAAGCTAGTGAATGAGGAAGAAGTACCTCCAGCACTTGTTGTTGATGTTGACGATAAAGAGGTTAGTGAGGAACATGCTTCCTTAATTCGTAAGTCCTCTAAGAAACCTGTGATTCCAAAACCCAGGAGCGAGCCATCTATGAAAGCTGTGGAAGTTGAAAATGAGGTGTCAAGTCTAGTGAGAAGGTGTTTGAAAAGTCTGGTGAGAAAGTGTGAGAAATCTGCAAAGAAAGAGAAAAGTGTGAGAAAATCTGTGAAAAGGTTGGTGACAATGAGGAATCCATTTCCTCCAAGAAGGCCAAAGTAAGTGTGGGCAAGGATGAAAGCAGAGCAAACCTGAGAAACTAGAGGGTACTGTGGGGAAGAACATTTTCACCTAATATTTTGTACATGACAGGAATGCGTCAACTGCTTGATATTTGTGAGTTTCAAAAGTGGACACACTTGTTCACCAATGAGAGCCCCAAGGTGTATGAGGAAGGAGTGCGTAGCTTCTATGCAGTCATGTTCACAATAAAAGATGATAATATCTGTTTGAAGGTGAATGGAGTACACTTTGTGATGGATGAGGTTGTATTGGGGAACAATTTGGGAGTGCCAACTGAAGGGATTTCATCCATTGAAGGGACATGTTCTCCCAATTTCAGAAGTGTCATTCAGAAGGATGATGCTGCACAGCAAGGGGAACGGGTGCACAAGAAGGCCCTCCTGCTAGTGTATCAATTGGTGTTTGAGATAGTGAACAAGGTCTGAAAGGTGTTCCATTATGTCAAGAGCAAACCTATTCCTCATGAAAGCACTGGATGCCTACACTACTATCAATCTACCTGGACTCGTTATAGAGCATATGAAGAAAGTGGCAGATTTTAAGGATGGTAATCATGGGTTGCCTTACGGATTCTTACTCACCAACGTGTTTAACTCCTTCAAAGTCCCTTTGGGGAAAGCAAAAGTGGTAACTCGCAAGCAAACCTTATCCAAAACCACCTTAGAGGAGTGTGAGCGCATTGATAAGAAAGGAGGGGTTGGCAGCAATTCCACTATCCCGTAGTTGATTGATGCTTAGAATGCTGCAACTGAGGAGATAAGGAGGTTGGAGACACAAAATGCTATTCCTCAAAGGCAACTTAATTAGGCTCAGGAGGCACCTGGTTCCAGCAGTGCACTAGGCGCAAGGCTGCCCGTTTGTCCAAAGAAAATGCAGATTCAGGAAACCGGTCAAGGACCTAAAGGAGCGGCTGCTTAACGAGCAAGTGTCTGCAAATGCTCGAATAGATATTCTCCTCCGAACTCTTGCCTATTCATCCCTGTCTCCCCCTTCTAGTGCTTCTAAAAATAGTGTTCCTTTCCAGTGTCAAGTTCAAAGCTATTTGTCCTATATCGTGGTCTCTTTATTTTGTTGTTTTGGTGGCTAGTACTTTTTAAGTTGTTTTATTTTGTGAATGGTTGGGTAACAAATGGTACTGCTAATTCGGCTCCATTTTATTTACAATTAATGAATATCCCATCCTTTTACTATGCATGCCTTACACTCATGCTCTGTTCTTAGCCACGTTTGTGTGTACACATGTGGCATGAGTTAACCATGCTATACTTCTTTTTGCTTATTACTTGTGACTAATCTTTTTATGACGCCAAAAAGGGAAAATTGACTGATGGGGAACAAGTTAAGGGGAATATTGTATGGTACTTTGGCTCTCAGGGGAACTTCAATTACAAGCTTGTCATCATCAAAAAGGGGAAAATTGATAGGTTATGTGCCATGTTATGTTTTGATGATCAGACAAACTTATTGATAAGAACTAGATGGGGAACTTGTGACATATCCTCAAAGTGCTCAAGAACAACAAGTCTCAAGTCAGGCACAGGTTCCAACAATTAGAATCAAAGAGACGATAGAGGGAACCGATGGACATCTGTTCCCTTTGCTGATTGTACCAGTCAACTGCCCACAACTGTTGCAACTGTTCCTCTACACACACGCAACATTGTAAACAGTGCAGCAGCCACTTTATGAGGAATGCCTTATACCGGATATTGCTTGGATCATCCAGATGACATCACTTAGATATTATTAACATGAAGCAATGGAGAAAACATACTTGCACATCCAAGAATTAATCAAGTTTCGTCTCAAGTGTGTTGCCATCTTGCAAGTGACTTCTAGGCTTCAAGAACAAAGAACAGCATAAGGACCAGTTTCCAGCATTGCGTTATTATATGTATTTAGTTATGTTGCACCTTTGTTAGAGTGATTTACTTGTAATTCCTACTTAGCTTAGTTAGAAGCATTGTGTAGGAAACCATTTGTAAAACCACAAACCTTGTATTTTGTGTCTTGGCTAGAGTTAGTCCAGTTGTGAGCTTTGTAATAGAGTTATTATAAGTGAGTGAGGGATTAAGAGTTTAATTCCCATGAGGTGGGAGTTTTTCACGTAAAACTCTGTTGTATCATTTACTTATCTCTTATTGTGTGTATTCCGTGGGAACTGATAGAAAATCAGGTTCTCTATATAGTTTGGTGACCCTTAAGTTTCTATTAGAAGAGAAACGCTTTAATGATAATTTTATAGTTCAAACGAGTTCTTTTTTTCTTTTCTTTTTTTGCATATCAAGAATGTACGTAGTACATAATTATTTTTCTGTTGTTATTAATTTAAGTTGTTAAATACACTATTCCGAGAGGGTGGAAGCTCAATAAACTGCAAGTTATTAAGGATGATAGGGAAAAAGAACAAATTTAATAAGCGAGGAATTCTAGACAAGATCATAATTTGGTAAAAAAGATTAGCAAGAATAGGATTTCATTTTATGTTATTGACTTAACTTTCTATCAGCATATCAAGCTGCAGCAGCAACAACAATAACAAACCTAGTGTAATCTCATAAGTGGGATCTAGGGAGAGTAATGGATACACAGACCTTACCCCTACCTTGTCAAAGCAGAGAGGTTTTGTCCGATAGACCTTCGGCTCAAGGAACAGTAAAAATAAAGCAACAAACACAAACAAGAACAAGGTAGCATGGATTAGCATATCAAGCATCGGTCTCTCAAAAGCTAAGGAAAAGAAATTATGACTCTCTTACTAAAAATCCCTGAATTTCGGACATCAATTTTCAAAGGATGTAGATATGATGGAATACAAAAATATTTTTGATTTTCATCGGAAGAATAGTGACACGACGATCAACCTGAAAATATGAAAGAATCGATTGGGGTTTTGGGAAAATGTATTAGGGTTCATGTGAGAGAGAAGAGAGGAGAGATGATATTTCTAGAACTGATTTGAGGAAAACGACCTCGATGGGGTGACCCGGGTTGACCCTTCATATTATATAATGCCCATATTACACATAACTAATACAACGTAAAATTTGAATAGGCTAACTATTAAATATATAAATGGGCCGGTTGCATAATTACAATAGGCCCAATTACAAGTAAGATAAATAAAGGTTATGTTGCTCAGTGTTTCCTTATGGGCCTAGATTCCAAATAGTCCATGAGTCCAATAACCCCCCTTCAAGTTGGAGGGGGATAACACCTGAAACTTGCGAACAAATTGGTGATGAAGCAACCCAGTTAAAGGTTTGGTGAGAACATCAGGAAACTGCTTTGAAGTGGAAACATGAGAGAGTTGAATGAAACCATTAGAAAGCTTCCCTCGAACAAAGTGATAATCGACCTCAATATGCTTTGTCTGCTCATGGAAAACGGGTTTTTGGCAATATGAACAGCTCCTTGTCGAGGGCTCTATATTCAGCCTCAGCAAAAGAGAGATACACGACAAGCTACTTATTAGACTTCCAAGAAGTTAAGCTATCACCCAGAAACACACAGAATCCAGTAACATATCGCATGGTGTCCGGGCAGGTTGCCCAATCACTATCGGAATATGCTGAGATAGTGAAATCGGAGGAGTTAGAGTAAAATAGGCCAAGATCAGGTGTGCCCTTGAGGTACCTCAACAAATGTAGAGCAATAGCCATATGAGGGACTCTTGGAGATTGAAGAAATTGACTGAGATGTAGCACCCCAAAATAAATATCAGGCCTAGTGTTGGTGAGGAATAACAACTTCCCAACTAGACTCCTATATCTCTCAGGTTGAGCCAACAGATCACCACAATCAGCCTTCAGTTTGGAGTTTAATTCCAAAGGAAAAACAACAGAAGCAACCTCTAAACAATCAAATTCCCGCAAAAGATCAAATATAAATTTCTTCTGATTGGGGAGCACACCACCAGGTAAAGATGAAACCTCAATCCCCAAAAAATAATGAAGAGTGCCCAGATATTTGATTTTGAACTGGGCATTCAGAAGTGTCTTCAAAGCAGTGATTTCAGCAAGATCATCCTAGTTAATATTATATCATCAACATAGACAACAAGGATAACTATATGACCAGGAGAACCCTTGATGAATAGGGAGTAATCATTGAGGGAATGAGTATAACCTGTAGAGTAAAGGGCTTGATAAAGCTTAGCATACCATTGCCTTGAGGCTTGTCTCAAGCTATAGAGGGATGTTTGTAAACGACAAACCAACGTAGAAAAAGAAGAAGAAGAAGAGGTAGTAGTGACAGAAAGACCAGGAGGAAGCTTCATATAGACTTTTTCATCCAAACCACCATGTAAAAAGGCATTGTTAACATCTAATTTAAACAAAGGCCAACCATTCTTAATTGCAATAACCACTAGATACTTAACAACGAACATCTTTACAACAAGGGAAAAGGTTTCATTAAAGTCCACCCCCTCAACTTCGGTGTCACCCTCAATAACAAGCCTAACTTTATACCTTTCAACAATGCCATCAACCTTATACTTAATCTTATAGACCCACTTACACCCTATAGGTTTCTTCCCACTAGGCAATGCAACAATGTCCTAAGTGTGATTGACTTCTAGGGCTGTCACACACCTTTTTTACTTCTCACTAACCCCTTTAAAATGATAAAGAAAGTGATTTTAAAGCTCAAAAGGGTTTTCAAAATTGAAAAGTGACAAAATTATATTTTGAAGGATCTTCAGAGTCGCCACTTGGCATATAATCTCGATGTGCCAAGTCACCATTTACCTTTAAAACATATTTGACTCTAAACCAGTTTGCACCAGAGATTCAAGTAAGGGGTTCATTTGACTCGGGGGAGAAGATGTTAGGCATTCTCCGAGTCCCGTGAAAGTCACAATTGCGCAGATGATCTAGTTGGCTTTAAAAAATATTCTAATTGAGGCGAAAGCACATAAAAGCAAGATAAACACACAAAAGGCTCGAGGTTGTCCCCACCTAAATAAAAGAAAAAGAAAAAGAAAATACTAATACACTACGTTCATTCCATGATGTCCGTCACGGCCTCCAATTACATTCAATACGGGACATACCTCGGATAAGATATATACAAATTCTACGGGGCATTCCCCTGCATATGAACTAAAGGGAACAACCTCTTTCCCTTAATAAATAAATAAAGCATCCTAAAGTTTGCCTACTCGAGTGTGGACGGCCTAAGCATACTACTAACGATCTCATAAAATATTACAAAATGTTAATTAGTCTTATTTGAGTAGAGTAAACTATTAAAATAAAACTAAATACGAAAACAAAACTATATTTGGTAATTTTCAAATATCATATAAAAATAAAAATAGAAGTAGGTTAAAATCCTAGCGAAATTAAAATAATATCACTACAAAGGGACTAATAACCTCAATAGAAATGAAAATATTTTTGTGTTGTTTTTTTTTTCAAATTGTAATTTGAAGTAAACAAATATTGACTAAAACTCCATAAATATAAAATTAAGTTAAATAAATATGTTAAACACTAAAAATACGTGACTAGTCAAAAATTACGTGCTTACAGTTGCCCCTTTTTGCTTAGAAATTCGAAGAGTTTGTGAGCAAAGAAATAAGCAACGTAATTGATTCCTGACCCGACACTTATTCAAAAGAAAATGAAAATGGATAAAACGATTGTGACCGAGCCCTGGTATCTGAGCTGCGTACATATTCTTGGCTATAAAGGAATCATGCCATGGGTAGTTCAGAAGTGAATGAAGTGATGGAGTATGTGGAGAGGATGAGAGAGTCGATTGAGGTACCGTCGAGGTTCCGGTCCGCGGTTCCTACCATTACATTAGAAATGAAAAAGCAAATAAAAATGACATGAAAACTACAAAATCCTATCTTGAATCTTTTATAGTCTTGTTGTGCATCTCGAATTGTTGACTCGCATTCTTGAGGCGAGTTTCTGCTACTTTTAACTTGAATAGGCCCTATTCTTCAGGCGGGCTCCTGCTGTTGACTTGAAGCTTGAACTAACTCTGAAATGAATTCTCTCATTCTCTAGGTGGGTGCCTGCTACTGACTTGAAATTTTAAGTAACTCTGAAATGAATTCTCTCGTTCTCCAGGTGGGCGCCTGCTACTGACTTGAAAATTGAAATAACTCTGAAATGAATTCCTTCGTTCTCCAGGTGGGCGCTTGCTACTGACTTGAAATTTAAAGTAACTCTGAAATGAATTCCCTCGTTCTCCAGGTGGGCGCCTGCTACTTCTCTGACTTTAATCTGAAACCAATTTCTGAAATATCGACCCTCGTTCTCCAGGTGGGTGTCTGCAATCAAAAACAACAAAACAAATATAATATTCTACCCCAGTATGCACTAGGAAGATTTGTGAGTTGTTAGCAATACTGTAAATCACATATGCTATTGATGAAGGATGCAATGATGAGGGTAAAATTAAATACTCTACTAGGATGTTTGTCTCTTGTGGGTGCAACCTTTAAGAGTAAAATTGACAAACTTAGATTAGGAAGTGTGTCTCCTAAAAAGTATAACCTGAAAGACCCAGACTAGGAAATGCGTCTCCTAGAGCTAAAATCTTAATTTAGGAAGTCTGTTTCCTAAAATTTAATCCAGATGACCCAAATTAGGATATGTGTCTCCTAGGGGTAAAATTTGAATAACTTAGATTAGGAAGTGCATCTCCTAGGAGTGAAACTTGTAATCTAAAATTAGGAAGTTCGTTTCCTAAAAATAGAATCAGAAAAACCTAGACTATAAAGTGCATCTCCTAGGGGTGGAACTTAAACAGCTCAAACTAGGAAGTGCGTCTCTTAAGAGTGAAATCTCAATTTAGGAAGTGCGGCTCCTAAAAAGTATAACATGAAAGACCCAGACTAGGAAGTGCGTCTCCTAGGGGTAAAACTTAAATGACTCAAACTAGGAAGTGCGTCTCCTAGGGATTAACTTAAACGACCAAAACTAGGAAGTGTATCTCCTAAAAAATATAATCTTGAAAGACCCAGACTAGGAAGTGCGTCTCCTAGTGACAAAACTTGAATGACTCAAACTAGGAAGTCCGTCTCCTAGGGATAAAACTTGAATGACTCAAACTAGGAAGTGCGTCTCCTAGGGATGAACTTAAACGACCAAAACTATGAAGTATGTCTCATAAAAAGTATAATCTGAAAGACCCAGACTAGGAAGTTCGTCTCCTAGGGATAAACTTGAATGACCCAAACTAGAAAGTGCGTCTCCTAGGGGTGAAACCTTTAACACAAAATTAGGAAGTGCATCTCTTAAAAAGTGTGGCCTAAAAGATTTAAACTAGGAGGTGTGTCTCCTAGATGTGAGATTGGGCTTGAGGAAAACAATAAACTAAGCTAGACTTAAATAAAAACTGACACTATTCTCCAGGCGGGACCCTTGAACTCAAGGAAAACTAATGATTACCAACCTAACGAAATTGAAAACTGACCCTATTCTCTAGGAGGGACCCCTAAACTTTATGAAAAACTAAAGATTACTAAAACTGAACCTATTCTTGAGGCGGGACCCCTGAACTCAAGGAAAACTAATGATTACCAACCTAACGAAATTAAAAACTGACCCTATTCTCCAGGAAGAAATCCTGAACTCAAGGAAATCTAAAGATTCCTCTCAACTAGGGACAAGAGAAGAAAAGAACATGTTTTACCCAAGTGCATAATCTCAGAGCCAAAGTCACTTAGTCCTCCCATTTACTCCAACCTCACAGTCGCTCGGCACTCGCGCTCATCACTCTCACTCGTCACTCGTCACTTGTCATTCGCACTCAGGGGGTACCCGCACTCACTTGGGTGTGTATAGACTCCGGATGGGATCCTTCAGCCCAAGCGCTATAACAAGCCAATCATGGCATAGATCAATAAAATATGTTGTGGCATGCAACCCGATCCCATTTATATCCTCACAATCAGGCCCTCGGCCTCACTTAGTCATCAATATCTCTAGTCTCTCGGGCCCTCAATAATCAGCGTAAACAACGATGATATAATGCATCAATAAAGAACAATAGAGACTGATATATAATATGCAAGTAAAATTGCGACTGAGTACAAAATAACAATTTAGCAGATAATTCAACATGTAACACAACCCCTGTGGGTCCCTACAGTACCAACACATATCCTAACCATAATTTCTAACATGACTTGCATTTTAATTTTTTATAACACATGGAGAATATACGGATATCAACAGAGTATTCAACTATATAGTTCCATTGAATTGACCAAGTCGAAATTCCTACAGTGCACGCCCGTCATCTAGCATGTGTGTCACCTCAACACCAATCACATGACACATAATACGGGATTTTATACCCTCAAAACTAAATTTAGAATTGTTACTTACCTTAAATTGGACAAATCTCTACTCCAACACACCTTTGCCTCGCGAAACAGCCTCTGAATGCTTTGAATCTAGCCACAAATAATTCCGTACAATCAATACGAGCTAAAGGGATCAATTCCATAAGAAAATACTAAGCACTTAATGAAAAGTCAAAAAGTCAACTCAAAAGTAGGCCCCCGGGCCCACGTCTCGGAATCGGATAAAAGTTGTCACACCTCCTTTTTCCCGAAGACATAGGGAGTTTTTTCAATTTAAGTGATATTGTTCGAAATGAGATTATTTATTTAATTCAGAGTCGCCACTTGGAATAATTTATGGTGTCCCAAGTCACTGATTTATTTTAAATCCCAAATCGAGGAAATTGACTCTATTTTTCATCCGCGAACAGAGAAGATCGGGTAAGGAATTCTGTTAACCCGGGAGAAGGTATAAGGCACTCCCGAGTTCTGTGGTTTTAGCACGGTCGCTCAACTATTAATAATTTACATATTGTCATTACCCAAAATCTCACCTGTTGTGATGGCGCCTATCTCAATACTAGGCAAGTCGACAATCTCAATAAACCACCATATCTTTTAAGTTTGAAAATATAATATTTAAATTTAGGGGAAAAAATCTCACAAATACATATATAAACACTCCCAAAATCTGGTGTCACTGAGTACATGAACATCTAATATGAATACAAAGTCTGACTAGTAAAAACACTATCTGAAAGTATAGAACAGTACAATAACTGAAAGAAAGGAAGTCAAGGTCAGTGGACTCCAGGCAGCTATCTTGATAGTTTCCAACTGACAACACTCTGAGATCTAACAATCGCCGTGTCCGAAAGTACCTGGATCTGCATACGAGGTACAGAGTGTAGTATAAGTACCACCAACTCAATAGGTAACAAGACTAACCTCTGGCTGAAAGTAGTGACGAGCTCCGCAGGTACAGTCCAGTATAAATAATGGTACAGAAATGTAGGCATGCTTTCAAGTTTAATAGTTAAACTCAGTACAAGTGAAATAAATCAATACTGCATGATATGAGAAATATGACATCTCACTAGAAAGACCTCCTGTAATACTGGTCACAAATCATTCGGTGACTCGGTACTGTTTATGACTAATCCAGCCCAGGGATATTCCATTACGTGTATATATATATATACACACACACACACACACACACACACATCGACTGACAGTCAGTCACTCAGTACCTTATAAAGCCAATCCAGCCCTAGGGTAATTTATTTCCCCAAATGTAATTAATACGGACAAGATCCATGTCCAGGAAAAATTCATCACAATATAAATAAGTAAGGCAAGTCCATGCCCTAGGAAGTCTATCCCGAATATATAATCATCTATGCTCACTGGGGGTGTGTACAAACTTCGGAGGGGCTCCTTCAGCCCAAGCGCTATATAAAGCCAATATGGCCTACTGCGGCGTGCAGTCCAATCCCATAATAATAATAAAGCCTATAAGGCATGATCCATATAATAATAATATATATAAAGCCAATATGGCATGCTGCGGCGCACAACTCGATCCTATAAATATTCTCATAATGGATGAATATGACTGAGTGCGAAATGTATATTTTTTTAAAACAATTAATTTAACAGAAACACGACCCCAAGGGTCCTAAAATATCGGCACGTAGCTTAAAACATGATCTTTAATAAGAGTCTCAGCTCAATATTCCTAACACGTGGAAAATGTTCAGATACTAATATGATTCTTTAATTTTTACAATTTCACAGAATTTGTTCAAGTCACAATTTCAATGGTGCATGTCCACACGCTCTTCAACTATCGTGTGCGTCACCTCAAAACAATTTATATAACACCAATTCGGGGATTAATACCTATCATGATCCAAAATATCACCTGTCGTGATGGCAGCTAAGTCAATACTAGGCAAGCCGACAATCCCAATGAACCACCATATCTTTTAAATTTGAAAACATAATAATTAAATTCAGCAGAAGAAATCTCACAACTACAAATAAAAACACTCCCAAAATCCGGTGTCACTGAGTACATGAGCATCTAATATGAATACAATGACTGACTGATAAAAACCAATGTATGAAAGTAAAGAACAGTACAATAACTGAAGGAAAGAGAGATAAAGTCAGCGGACGCCATGCGGCTACCTTGATAGTCTCCAACTGGTAACACACTGAGGTCTAACAGCCGCCGTATCCGGAAGAACCTGGATCTGCACACAAGGTGTAGAGTGTAGTATGAGTACAACCAACTCAATAAGTAACAAGACTAACCTCTGGGATGAAAGTAGTGACGAGCTCCGCAGGTACAGTCCAGTATAAATAATGGTACATAAACGTAGGCATGCTTTCAAGTTCAACAGTTAAACTCAGTACAAGTGAAACAGATCAATACTACATGATATGAGGAATATGACGTCTCAGTGGAAAGACCTCGTGTATTACTGGTCACAAATCATTCGGTCACTCGGTACTGTCTATGGTCAATCCGGCCCAGGGATATTCCATCCCGTATATATATATGTATACACACACACACACACACACATCGACTGACAGTCAGTTACTCAGTACCGCATAAGGCCAATCCAGCCCTGGGAATTTTATCCCCAAATATAAATGATACGGACAAGATCCATGTCCAGGTAAATTCGTCACAATATAAATAAGGCAAGTCCATGCCTGTCGCGCCTCTTTTTCTCGCAAAATCGGGTTTCGACGCGTGACAACTCTTTTAAGGAAGGGTGTTAAAAGAGAGAGTCGCCACCTAACAGATTTAAGGTGCGTTAGGGCACCTATTTGCAGATAACTCTAGTTTAACCAGTTTGCGTCACCAAAAATCGGGTAAGGGCTCAAATTACCTCAAAGAGAAGGTGTTAGGCACTCTTCGAAGTCCACACCTATGGCGCCCGGCCGAACTCGAATTATATGAATTAGTCTAAGCAAAAGAGAAAAGAAAAAATTGGGAAAATAAATAAAATGGTTGATTTTTAAACAAAAGAGGGGTCTTAAAATTTTTAGCCTAAAGGATCACCCCGTGCAACATAAATAATACTTCGTAACTCTCTCGAAATGGGGTGTTACTCGTATTATTAAGTGGGCACAGACTATCATCTCCTGCTACCCGATTACTATCTTTAAGTTATTTACCTAAAGTGCACTAGTTAATCCTAAATCGTATGTTATGCGTGCACTACCCGTCTCGTGCCTATGGTCCAGGAGGCATTTGGACCTCTATCTCGGGTGGTTCTAGGCTTAACTTAGGTTGCTCAAAATTGAAAAAAACTAGGTGACATACAAAACAATTTGGACTTTCATGAATAAGCAAATAAGGGCTTAAGTTGGCCTCCGCATTTAGACAACAAATGCCCGTAAACTAATTGCCACTGACAGTTGCATATTTTAAACAAGTTAAGGTTGCAGAATCCTATAGGCAGGATCTCTATGTGATTCTGAATTTTAATAAGTAGGCAGTTCGTGTGTTAAAAGCCACTTCCCTTAATACGATTTCTAAAGCCTACACAGTTGCCCACTGATTACAAGTATAAGAGATTAAAACCTATAGGCATCATGTCTAGGTGATTCACGCAGTAACTAACAATGGTAATCACAGAAATATGTTCGGAATTGCTTAATCGAGTCCTATAGGCATGGTTCCTAATAATGATAATTAGCACAGTGTTGAAAACTCTTAAAAGAAACGAGAAGGACAATAATTAAGACTGATTTTAGACCCTAAAGGCAGAATTTCTATAGTCATAATTGAAACTGATTTTAGATCCTATAGGCATGATTTCTATAGTTACAATTAGAACTGATTTTAGATCCTATAGGCATGGCATCTAAATTTATAGATTAGGCAGTGTGTAAACAGAATCCTATGCGCACATTGAGATATTAATCATTTAATATACTATAGGCATTGTTTCTAACAGGTAAAAACAGAGCACATTTGAACCAAATAGAGAACCTATAGGCAGGATTACTCACACATAATAATTGAACATGTTTGAGCATAATAACACATTTAAGCAAAATAGGATACCTATAGGCAGGATTTCTTACACATAATAACAGAATATGTTTGAGGATAATTACACATTTATGAGCAAAATAGAATACCTATAGGCAGGATTTCTACCCATTTCAATGCAAATCCCCTTTTTCCCAAATTTACTTATACCCCAATTGTTATTACAACAACTATTACAGACCCAAAATGAATGAAATAAATTACAGAAATAAATGACTATAGGGAGCCTACAGTAGGCCCAAAGATACACCCGGCTAGGCCAGGCCTTCATTCCCATGGTTCACAATAGCCCAGAAATGACATCTTCATTGACATAAGGCAGCCAAAAATTAATTGATTCACCCACTAGGTATAAAACATATAGAACCAAGACCCTAGTGTGTCAGAGCTCCCAAGTGCATCAAGAACCCAGGGCAGTACTCACACTAGGGAGGTTAATGAGAGGGATTCAGAGGATAACTAGGGACCAAGTCCTGGTGTATCAGAGTTCACAAGGATCTCAATTGGACCCTTAGCAGTGCTCACACTAGGGAGGTCAAAGGGAAAAACCTAAGTAGCCTTGGTTTTCAGCTGGCTAAGGAATAAGAACTCAAAGAGACCAAGTAATAAAGGAATAGAATGAGGTTAAGGGACAACACTGAAGGACAGAATCAAATCGAGCACGTAAAAAATAGGTAACAGAACATGCTTAGATTTAAGACAGACTTAACCAAGTTTCGAAAAATGAGTTCAATCACATAATGCACATATTAACAAGACAAGTTGCAAGACAGACTTATAGTAAGAAGAAAAAGAGATTTCAGATTATGCTAAGTGTAGAAGGCTAGTGTCACAAGAAGGAATCATATCAATTAGCAATAGAACCTAACATGTTGAGAACTAATTAGGGCAATTACTGGAGAAGTCAAGACATGATGAAAACATGATCAAAACAGGCTACATTGCAGCAATTCAGAAACAGACTTGTTATTTACTTAATGAATACACTCATACTTAATCAACTAATCCATAGATGGAGATAAGAGAGCATGTTCCAGTAGCAATTTTAAACAGTTGAGGGGTGGCTATCAATAACACACAGGCTAGGCAGAATTAAAAGAAATTAATCAACTCAGGTCTAAACATGTCTCAAACTACAAACGTAATGGTATTCAGATTAGCAAAGCCTAAAATTGAAGTAACACATGGAATAAAAATCTTCAGAAGTGAAAACTCATGTTAATGACAGGTAAATTAGAATGAAATGACAAAGAATTGGTAACTCACCAATTAAATGAAACAAGAAATAAAGGAAGCCCGCAGTGTTATGAATATCAATGAAAGAGCAAGAACCCAAAATTTTTGGCCTTGGCTTTCAGCCGGCCAGGAATCAAAGTGCAGAACAAGATTGTTAAAGAGCAAAGAGCACACAACTTTAATTTTTAGTAATTTTCTTAATGATTCG
This sequence comes from Nicotiana tomentosiformis, assembly GCF_000390325.3. NCBI lineage: Eukaryota > Viridiplantae > Streptophyta > Magnoliopsida > Solanales > Solanaceae > Nicotiana > Nicotiana tomentosiformis. The sequence continues at coordinate 6,356,856 of NC_090820.1, read as the reverse complement.
AGAACTGTTTCAAAGGGGAGTGGGGAGGGGTTTATATAGTGGAGAAATCGAACACATAAACATGGAAAAACATCAGTCAAACACTTAGAAAGGAAAGCAATCGAAATCAGTAAGGAAAAGAGAAATTTTCAAAACCCTAATTTTAGGTAAAGTACACAAATCATCAAAAATCTAAAATAAATAAAAGGTAAAAATCACATGCTGCATAGAATAAGATGAACATAGACAAAAATACCTTTTAAAATCAAAGAAACAAACCAGATTTGGTTCGATTTAAAAGAATCTGAAACCCTAGTTTTAGGGTGAGTAGGAATCACATAAATACATAGAGATTCATACCATAAAAGAACAAGAATGAACATAGACGGAAATAGCGCTTAAAATCAAAGAATCGAACCAGATTTGGTTCGATCTAAAAGAGATCTGAAACCCTAATTCTAGGGTAAGTAAGAATCATAGAGGTTCATAGAGATTCATACCATAAAAGAACAAGCACGAACATAGACGAAAAAGGTCAAGGAACTGAACCAGCTTTGGTTCGAAGTTGATGAGATCTGCTTTCCATATTTAGGCAAGAGGTATATAGAAGGTTCCATTACCAGGGGGAAGTAGAATATGGCAAGAAACAGCTATGTAATCCCATGTCCGGTGGAATTAGGAGAGAAAATTGGGGGAGACGGCTAGGGTTTGGGCAGAGAGATGAGAGAATCCAAAGGCGGCGGATGGTGGAGAATAGTTTAGGTTTAGGGGAGTTTGGTTAATTCAAAGGGTAGGAGTAATATGGGTCGTTGATCTCAGAGATCAACGACCACGATTAGTTAGGGGTTTTGGGTCAGGTTAGTTCAATTGGTTGGGCTGGGGGTTATTTGGTTTGGGCTCAGGGTATTGGGTTGGTGTAAGGGTGTTGGGTTAAATCCGAAAATAGGGGATTTTAGGGCTAGATTTTAAATACCCACTATCTAACAAATAAATAATTCATAAAATAATTAATAAATAACAAAAATATCATTTATACATGAAAATGATTAAAGATAATGACTTAACATTATAAAAATATAAAAAGTCATTTTCTGTCTGAATAATGTAATTATATATGCATATGGGCTATTATTGCAAAATATGCAATTTGGCCCTAAAAATGCAAATGTAATTATGATAAATGCACTGAAAATATTTAAATGATAAGTTTAGATGATTAAATCATCATACAAATCATTTGTAGGGTAATTATTGGATATTTATATAATAAAAATACAGAAATAAATTGATTTAAAGTCTTTAAAATTATGGAAAATTATGAAAAATACTTGTGTATGCTTGTAAATCAAATGATGATGCATATGCGCTATTTTGAAGGTATATATATATATAATTGTACTGAGATTGTTATTAGAGAGACTCATTTGAACATTAGAAGTGAATTATCTAGAGTTAGATCCCGAACAATTATCTTGCACATATCCTATCAACCCATATTTTCTCCTATTGATAATCTCCTTGCTTACCTTTGTTGAGATTGTCATTAGTCAATAGCTTTATATTCTTAGTTATTTGTTGTTAGAATTCATATATATCTCCATTGTTGATCTTCCCGGATAGCAAAATATTGGGTATCAACAGCTGCCCCTCTTTACCCGGAAAGAATGAAAGAGTTGTCGGGTAAAGAAATAATGATCGATTTTGACCGAACGGAGTGATTTTGAAAAATATAGGCCGGAATCTGGTTTCTGAGCTGCCTACATATCCCTGGTTTTATAGGAATCAGGCCATGTGTAGTTCTGGATCCAACGGTGGAATAAACCAATGGAGTTATTGTAAGAACATACAAGATATTCTGGATAGGACGATATCGGGATTGTAAACGGATGTATCTGGGAATGGTTATGGATATTTGAATGGTTATCAGATGGAAATGGGTAACAGGCGGTGGTTGGTTACATTTGAAATAATTGTTGGACATGAACGTTGAATGGAAACCGGAGCGAAGATTGCTCCAGTTAAGAGAATGGTTACTTCTTGGATCACCTACAAACTCAAAATATGATGCATACAAATACATATAGATTATTGCATAAATTTAAGCATGATGCAAATTCCCTCTGGACTATGGAGATCGTCTTTGGACGGTGAGGATGATGTCCTTAGACCGTGATGTCCCGGGCCATGAATTGTGAGATAGGGGATTCGCAGGCCATTAAATGATGTTCTCGGGTTATGAAGATGGAGCCTCCGAACTATGATGCCTTTGAATAATGATGTGCAATATTGAGAGATCCTCAGGCCATGGCATGGTGTCTTCCGTTTATGAGGATGATGCCTTCGGACTATGACGCCTTCGAAAAATTTGGCTATGCTTCAGCCCATGAGATGCAAAGACATGATGCTTGAGATGAAACAAGATAGATCTTAGTCTTGTGTAGAACCGGGAGCAGAGCTTAGCCCCGAGAGAAGAGAATAATGTAAGGTTTTGAACAGCGCAACATTTGTGGTTATGCAAGGAAAGACAATGCTTAGTCTTGTGCAAGATTAGAGACAATGCTTAGTCTTGTGTAAGGTTGGAGGCAATGCTTAGTCTCATGCGGGATTGGAGACAATGCTTAGTCTCGTGCAATAGGAAAGGCAGAGCCTAGCCTTATGCAATTAAGGAGGCATGGCTTAGTCTCATGCAAGATGGAGACAATGCTTAGTCTCATGCAATAGGAAAGGCAGAGCTTAGCCTTATGCAATTAAGGAGGCAGGGCTTAGCCTCATGCAAGATGGGAGACAATGCTTAGTCTCATGCAATAGGAAAGGCAGAGCTTAGCCTTGTGCAATTGAGGAGGCAGGGCTTGGCCTCATGCAAGATAGAAGACAATGCTTAGTCTCATGCAATAGGAAAGGCAGAGCTTAGCCTTGTGCAATTGAGGAGGCAGAGCTTAGCCTCATGCAAAATGGAGACAATGCTTAGTCTCATGCAATAGGAAAGGTAGAGCTTAGCCTTGTGCAATTGAGGAGGTAGGTCTTAGCCTCATGCAAGATGGGATACAATTCTTAGTCTCATGCAATAGGAAAGGCAGAGCTTAGCCTTGTGCAATTAAGGAGGCAGAGCTTAGCCTCATGCAAAATGGATACAATGCTTAGTCTCATGCAATAGGAAAGGCAGATCTTAGCCTTATGCAATTAAGGAGACAGGGTTTGGCCTTATGCAAAATAGAGACAATGCTTAGTCTCATTCAATAGGAAAGGCAGAGCTTAGCCTTGTGCAATTGAGGAGGCATGGCTTAGCCTCATGCAAGATGGGAGACAATTCTTAGTCTCATGCAATGAATAGATAATAAGTGATAGGAGAGTATTTCTTAGCTGGAGATATGTTTGCGTTCGGTAGCTTTGTTGTTATGAAGATAGTGATTCTAAGGTGCGCACGTACTCGCGGCTATTCCTTGTTCCTGTATCCAAAGGAAAAATGTGAGTTTTACGAGGATGTAGGTTTGTGAATTGAAATCCTGCTCAAGTTACCATGGGTAGCATCTGGCTAAAAATAAAGCTTTCCGAAAAATATGTGTGCATAGTTATTTAAAACACAATAATATTAAATAAATTAGATGAACTAGTAACTGTGACATTATCAGAGACATTGCGATCTTCTTGCCATAGAATTTTGAGGGTCCTCCTCAAAATTCTGCCCTAGTTATTCAGACGATTTTCTGGATATTCCGCACACGGTGCCGTTGGCTATGCTTGCCCCGAAATTTTGAGGGTCCTCCTCAGTTTCTGATTGTGGGGAAAATGAGAATTTTATTGAATTGTGACCGAACCCACAGGGCTTCTTACGTATCCCCTCTTAAATGGGAATCAGGTCAAGCGTGGTTCAATTACATTAGATGAAGAAATGCGAATATTCTAAACATAATATCTTTTGACTGCGTCTGAATTGATAGGCTTTGGCCAAACCTCTCCGTCCATTTCTGTGAATATGAGTGCTCCTCCTGTTAGTACTCGGTGAACCATGTAGGGCCTTTGCCAATTGGGCAAAAATTTCCCTTTGGTTTCATCTTGATACGGGAAGATCCTCTTCAGTACTAGCTGCCCCGATGCGAACTGTCTACGTTTGACCCTTTTGTTGAAAGCTCTGGACATCCTATTCTAATAGAGTTGACCATGACACACTGCATTCATTCTTTTCCCGTCAATGAGAGCTAATTGTTCATATCGGCTTATTATCCATTCTGCATCTCTAAGTTCAGCTTCTTGTATAATTCTTAAAGAAGGAATTTCAACCTCGGCAGGAATGACAGCTTCGGTACCGTAGACCAGCAAATAGGGAGTTGCCCTGGTTGATATGCGGACTGTGGTCCGGTATCCCAATAAGGCAAATGGTAACCTCTCGTGCCATTTCTTGTGGTTGTCTAGCATCTTCCTCGGTATTTGCTTGATATTCTTATTTGCGGCCTTCACAGCTCCATTAATTTGAGGCATGTATGCTGTGGAATTCTTGTGCTTGATTTTGAAGGTCTCGCACATAGATTTCATTAGGTCACTGTTGAGATTGGAGGCGTTTTCGGTGATGATGGACTCTGGAACCCCGAATCGACAAACAATACGATCTCTGACAAAATCTGCAACAACTTTCTTGGTTACAGCTTTGAAAGATGCAGCTTTGACCCATTTTGTGAAGTAGTTTATGGCCACTAAAATGAACCTGTGCCCGTTTGAAGTGGCGGGCTCGATTGGTCCAATGACATCCATTCCCCAAGCGGCAAAAGGCCAAGGTGCACTCATTGCATTGAGTTCATTTGGCGGCACCCGTATCATATCTGCATGTATTTGGCATTGATGACATTTCTGGACATACCTAATGCAGTCTGTTTCCATAGTCATCCAAAAATAACCTGCCCTCAGTATCTTCTTAGCTAAAACGAAACCATTCATGTGTGGTCCGCAAGTTCCAAAGTGTATCTCTTCGAGTAGTTTGGAAGCTTCCTTGGTGTCAACACACCGTAATAATCCTAAGTCTGGAGTCCTTCTGTACACGATTCCTCCACTTTGGATGAAATGGTTGGACAATCTTGGGAGCGTGCATTTTTTAGTATGATTTGCATGCTTCGGGTACTCTCCTTTTGCCAAGTACTCCTTGATATCATGGAACTATGGATTCCCGTCAGCTTTTTCTTCAACATGAGCACAGTAAGCTGGCTGATTATGAATCCTTACCGGAATGGGGTCGATGAAATTCTTTTTCGGATGCTATATCATGGAGGACAAAGTGGCCAATGGGTATGCGAACTCATTCTGGATTCTCGGGACATGTCTAAACTCTATTTTCGTGAACCTCATCATCATCTCTTGCACATGATATATATATGGTAATATCTTGGTATTCTTTGTAGCCCATTCTCTCTGCACCTGATGTACCAGAATATTTGAATCACCGATTACTAGTAATTCTTGGATATTCATGTCAACAGCCAAATTGAGCCCCAATATGCAAGCCTCATATTTTGCCATATTATTGGTGCACGGAAATCTGAGTTTCACAGATACCGGATAATGTTGACCTATTTATGACAGCAAAATAGCTCCAATACCCACTCCTTTGAAGTTTGTGGCTCCATCGAAAAACATTCTCCACCCGTCGTAGGCTTCGGCGATATCTTCTCATGCGAATGATACTTCTTTATCAGGAAAATACGTTTTTAGTGGTTCGTATTCTCCTCCTACAGGATTTTCCGCAAGATGATCCGCTAATGCTTGTCCCTTAACCACCTTCTGAGTCACGTAGACGATGTCGAATTCACTCAACAATATCTGCCATTTTGCCAGCTTCCCTGTAGGCATGGGTTTATGGAAGATGTACCTCAGAGGATCCATCCTTGATATGAGATATGTGGTATAGGCACAGAAGTAGTGCCTCAGTTTCTGGGCTATCCAGGTCAAAGCACAACAGGTGCGTTCCAACAAAGAATATCGTGTTTCGTAGGGTGTGAACTTCTTACTAGGATAGTATATGGCATGTGCTTTCCTTCCCGTCTCGTCATGTTGTCCCAAGACACATTCGAAAGCCCCATCTAATATGGAAAGATAGAGTAGCAGTGGTCTACCAGGTTCTGGCACGACCAGGACTGGCGGTGTGGACAAATATTCTTTGATTCTGTCAAAAGCGTTCCGGCAGTCTTTAGTCCAATTGGTTGTGACATCCTTCCTTAACAGTTTAAAAATCGGCTCACAGATCACGGTTGATTGTGCTATGAAGCGGCTGATGTAATTAAGATGTCCCAAGAAGCTCATCACGTATTTCTTGTTCTTTGGAGGTGGCAAATCCTGGATAGCCTTGACCTTTGATGGGTCTAGCTTAATTCCTCGATGGCTGACGATAAATCCTAATAATTTTCCTGTAGGGACCCCGAAGGCACATTTTGCGGGATTCAATTTCAAATTGTACCTCCGAAGCCGATCAAAGAATTTCCTCAATTCTGCTATGTGATATGTACTTTTCTTAGATTTGATGATGACGTCATCCACATATACCTCTATCTCCTTGTGTATCATGTCATGTGAAATAGTTGTCATGGCCCTCATATAAGTGGCCCCAGTATTCTTCAGACCAAACGACATCATTTTATAGCAGTACACCCTCTATGGTGTGATAAAAGTTGTCTTTGCGGCATCTTCTTCAGCCATCCAGATATGATGATATCTTGCAAAGCAATCCACAAAGGATTGGAGTTCATGCTTGGCGCAGTTGTCGATCAGTATGTGTATGTTGAGTAACGGGAAATCATCTTTGTGACTTACTTTGTTTAGGTCCCGATAATCAACGCATATTCTAACTTTCCCATCCTTCTTCAGAAACTGGCATGATGTTAGCCCACCAAGTTGGATATTCAACTACTTTGAGAACCTTAGCTTTGATCTGCTTGGTGACTTCTTCTTTGATTTTCAAACTCATATCCGACTTGAACTTTCTAAGCTTCTGCTTTACCGGCAGACACATTGGGTAGGTAGGTAGTTTATGAGCCACTATGGACGTGCTCAAACCGGTCATATCATCACAGGACCATGCAAAGATATCCTCATATTCCTTCAAGAAACGAGTGTATTCTTCTTTCTCTGATGGTGACAGATGAATGCTTACACGTGTTTCTTTGACTGTTTTGGAGTCTCCTAGATTAGCTGTTTCAGTCTCATCCAAATTGGACTTAGGCTTGTTTTCAAAGTTTTTCACTTCTCTGACAATTTCCTCGGGTATTATATCCTCTTCCAGATCCTCTGAATCATTATCCTTATGTTGCGTTGTCTCATTACATGTCACAGTCGTAGGTTCATCAGGATAGGTAATAATAATGATGTAGAGGAAAAAACGTAAAGAATAATAATAAATACTAAAAACAAAAATGCATTTAGATAAATCTTGAAAACGTCAAACAGGTATGGCTCGATAACCCGAGCAATTATTTCAAAACAAAACATGTTTAAAACAAAATACTGAAAATGTCTTAAATGCTCATAAATATTGCTTTTAAAATAAATGATGCTAATTGCCAGGCAACCCAGGAACTTGATAGGCCCTTGATGGTGCAGCAGTCCAGTTCTTGAGAACAACTCCCTTCTCCACGGTCTGAATAATGAGGCCTTCCTCCTCCTCCTCCTCCTCAACTATCGCACTGCAATCCATGTCTTCATCATCCAGAAACAAATTCCTTATACCGGCTAGAACTTCATCTTCTTCGGACTCCTACATCATGTCAGCTTGATGAAATGACTGACTCAAATATGGTATGGTTGCTCTAGAGGGTAATAAGAACTACGCCATGGCGGCGACCAATTCTAATACTCGTGCCAAGTGTATTCATTCCCAAGCCCAAAAGTTGTGCCGTGATGCTTTAGCTGTATTGGTTTGGTGATCTTCTGGAGATTATTACCGAGACCTTTGCCAGGCTCATACCATGTCCATGCCAATATGCCTTCTATCTTACTGCTTCACCATTTGTCCTTTTCAATTGCATTGACGCGCTCGATGTGATAGTATGTTTCTCCACCCAACTTCCTTCTATTCTCGATGACCGGAACAGTTTGACTGGTGTAAATGGGATTACTTCCGTCCCTATGGATGATCACTTTCTGATGGTTCCATTCAAACTTCACGACCTGATGTAGAGTAGAAGCTACGGCCCCAGCGGCATGTATCCAAGGTCGTCCCAACAATAGGTAGTAGGTAGCAGATATGTCCAACACTTGAAACTCAACATCAAACCAGGTTGGGCCCATCTGTAGGCTGAGGTTGGTTTCCCCCAATTGTGTCCCTTTAAGACCCATCAAATGCTTTCAAATTCATACTTCCTGCTCGTATCTTGTGCAGGCCTTTTCCCAATCTTTTCAGAGTAGTTAGTGGACATATGTTAAGACTCGAACCCCTATCTATCAGGACTCTGGAAATGAACTTATCCTCAAACATAGAGGTTTATAGAGATTCATACCATAAAAGAATAAGCACGAACATAGACGAAAAAGGACAAAGAACTGAACCAGCTTTGGTTCGAAGTTGATGAGATCTGCTTGCCATAGTTAGGCAAGCGGTATATAGAAGGTTCCAGTACCAGGGGGAAGTATAATATGGCAAGAAACAGCTATGTAATCCCATGTCCGGTGGGATTAGGAGAGAAAATTGGGGGAGACAGCTAGGGTTTGGGCAGAGAGATGAAAGAATCCAAAGGCAGCGGATGGTGGAGAATAGTTTAGGGTTTATGGGAGTTTGGTTAATTAAAAGAGTAGGAGTAATATGGGCTGTTGATCTCAGATATCAACGGCCACGATTAGTTGGGGTTCTGGGTCGGGTTAGTTTAATTGGTTGTGCTGGAGTTATTTGGTTTGGGCTCAGGGTATTGGGCTGGTGTAAGGGTGTTGGGTTAAATCCAAAAATAGGGGATTTTAGGGCTAGATTTTAAATACACACTATCTAAAAAATAAATAATTTATAGAATAATTAATAAATAACAAAAATATCATTTGTGCATGAAAATGATTAAAAATAATTACTTAACATTATAAAAATATAAAAAGTCATTTTCTATATGAATAATGTAATTATATATGCATATGGGCTATTATTGCAAAATATGCAATTTGGCCCTAAAAATGCAAATGTAATTATGATAAATGCACTAAAAATATTTAAAACCGCATATTGGTATAAATGATAAGTTTAGATGATTAAATCATCATAAAAATAATTTGTAGGGTAATTATTTGATATTCATATAATAAAAATGCAGAAATAAATTGATTTAAAGTCTTTAAAATTATAAAAAATTATGAAAAATACTTGTGTATGCTTGTAAATCAAATGATGATGCATATATGCTATTTGAAAGGTATATATATAAATTTGAAAAATATGAGTAAAAAATTGGGTATCAACAATGCCTTGGGAAAATCTATCCCCAATATATATAATCATCTACGCTCACTTGGAGTGTGTACAGACTCCAGAGGGGCTCCTTCAGCCCAAGCATGATATAAAGCCTATATGGCCTACTGCAGGCGGGCAACCCCGATCCGTATAATAACAAAGCCTATAAGGCCTGCTGCAAAGCGGGCAGCCCCGATCCATAAAATAATAAAGCATATAAGGCCTGCTGCAGGTGGGCAACCCCGATCCATATAATAATAATGGATAAAGCCATTCTGGCCTGCTGCAGGCGGGCAGCCCCGATCCAATATATATCCTCACAATGGATGAGCATGACTGAGTATGAAATGTACATTTTAAAATAATTAATTCAACAGCAACACGACCCTATGGGTCCCAAACTATCGGCACATAGCCTAAACATGATCTTTATTACGAGCCTCAGCTCAATTCCTCTAACACGTGTGGCATGTTCAGATAATAACATGATTCTTTAACTTTGCAACTTCACAGGATTTATTCAAGTCAATTTATATGGTGCACGTCCACACGCTCATCAACTATCGTGTGCTTCACCTCCAAACAATTTATATAACACCAATTCAGGGATTCATACCCTCAGAACCAATTTTAGAAGTGTTACTTACCTCAAACCGTATAATTTCTCACTCTCCTATGCGCTTGCCTCAAGAATTGGTCTCTGAAAGCCTCGTATCTAGTCACAAATAATTTGATTCAGTCAATAATAATTATTGGAATTAATTCCATATGAAAATACAAATTTTCCAACAAAATCCAAAATTTAACTCAAAAATCGCTCGTGGGGCCCACCTCTCGGAACCCGACAAAAGTTACAAAATCCGAAATCCTATTCAACCACGAGTCTACCCATACAAATTTTACCAAATTTTGACATCAACTCGACCCTCAAATCTTCAAATTAAACAAAGAGAGTTTTCTAAACTTTCCAACTTAATTCACCCATTAAATGTTAAAAACAACAATGGATTCGGGTAATTTGACCAATAATGAGTTAAGAACACTTACCCCATTATTTTTCTTGAAAATCTCCCAAATATCGCCTCTTCCCAAGCTCAAATCCGTCTAAAATGGAAAATGGGACGAAGTCCCATTTTCTGAAGTTAAATCTGCTGCCCAGTCATTTACCCTATGCGATCGCGGCAAAACACCCACGATCGTGAAGCACAAAATTTTTCCAGCCCTTTTTTTGTCACGACCCAAACTGATAGGCCGCAACGGGCACCCGGTACTTTACTCAACCGAGTACCAATATAATGTAACTTTCTTATTACATCATCATATGTAAGTGGGCCAGAAGGGGTGTCATGAGATAAATAGAGTAAACATGAGGGAATTACCTGACATAGAATGACCCAACCTGATATAAAAACCCATATACGTGACATACGAGCCTATAAGACCAACATGATCATTTACAAACTCAAAACATAGGCCGACAAGGCCATACAAATACCCGTACACATGACATCTGTCTATAAGCCTCTAAGAATACATAATTGTCATAAAGGTCGGGACGGAGCCCCGCCATACCAATCAATACATGTCCTAATGATACTGACCAAATAGCAACTCCGGAGCAAATGGAGCACACCAACATCTTCCGCTGAGCTGATAGCCTACTTGGAGGGCCCTCAACCTATCTATCGGGACCTTCGGGCATGAAACGCAGCATCCCCATTCAAAAGGGATGTCAGTACAAATAATGTACTGAGTATGTAAGGAATAAACATCAGTAAATAATAGACATTAGAAACATGGAGTAAAAGACTTAACATGTAAGTCTCCATTGGTACATTTTGTTTTAAGATTGTCTTTTATTTGATTTATACTCTTTAATTATATTTTCGCACGAAAATAACCGACCAAAGTTGGTCGATTTTATTAAAAAGTAAAATTACCGACCAAAGTTGGTCGGTTTTATTAAATGACCCGCCGAATTAACCGACCAATTTTGGTCGGTTTTTTTAATATTAATTTTTATTTATTTTAATTGAAAAACCAACCAAAGTTGGTCGGTTTCTTTAAACATAAATTTTGCGGGACTCAAAAATAGTTTCCCGCATTTTTGCGCCAAAGAAAACCGACCAAAGTTGGTCGGTTTCGTAAAAAAGAAATTTTGAAAAACCGACCAACTTTGGTCGGTTTTTTGGTCGGTTTTTTGACCGACCAAAGTTGGTCGGTCGACCTTGGTCAGTTTTTGCCGAATTTTTAGTAGTGACATTTCCACTAGGGCTTATGTTGCATCGAGGAATATTTGAAGTGATTTTCCTGATCCACTTGGGGGAGATACGATACTATACTTCCATAATCGTATTTCATAGCATCCCAATGTAATTTACCTTACGTGGTATTTAATCCTATACAATTCATGAAATCATTACTCAATCGAAGGCCTAATCGCCATCCTTCATCTATCACAATTACACCCTCATTGTACTTATTAGGGCGGCATTCCATCTCTTGTAAATGCCATTAGTCTTAGACTTCTTTGAGTACATTCAGGCTATACTGAGCTTTCTATAACTTAGAGAAACCATTATCTCTCTTGTTTTCACGGGCTTAATCCCAAGGACTTATCCATTATCATCATTTTCTCACTTGCCTTTTCTTATCCTTACTCTTTTCTTCCTAAAACCTTGTCGCTCTACCATACTTTAGCTTGCGACCTACACATATCTTGCGACCTTCCTTCAACTTGCTTGCCCCATAGATTTTCTTATGTTATTCTGGAACACCAAGCGATATATCACATCGTCTCTAACTCTTCTTTGCTCTCCTGACTAGGTCTCTCAATACCTAGAAACCATAGGTTGGAAAAGATACCATTGACGATTCCGCTATCATTCCTGGATAGTGAATCCTAGCGCTTCTAACCTTCTATCTATAGTATGGATTATTCGCAACCTTCTGCATTTGAGTATCTCGTACGTTGTTCACCTTTACCTTACTTATCTTAAAATCTCGCATCACGTCTTCTATCTCTTTCATGACCTCGCTTTAACACAAGTATAATTCACATCCACAACTTGAAGCTCTATTATAATACTTGCACTTCTGGTGCATACATAATCCGGTGAGAGCTTCATATTGACTTCTTATGAGGCTCGTACTTTTATAACTGGATTTATCGTAGAGCCGTTATAGAATAAGGTTTTCGTGCTATCTCTCTTGTACCTCTGATATTAAGATTTATTCTGCAATGTTCTCAATCATGATGTCTATAATTTTCTAGGTCCAATAATCAGACTCGTGATTTACTTGGTTGACGTAACTCTTTAGTCTCCTTTTCTTTTTGATCAGTATTTATGTAGGCTTAAGCTATCTTCCGATCTGTGGCTCCTGGTATTAGTGATTACTTTATCCTGTCATGGGCGCTATGGAATATCCATGATACAATCCTTTAGTAATTCAATCCTTTGTCTATGACCCAGGCTCAATTCTTCCTTCTAACTTATACCGGAACCTTCTACGGCCGTATGATTGTCAACATAAATGTTGTATGGATAATACTCTGAAATCTTAAGTGCGTTCAGAACGTAACTAGCTCTGGATCATTGATCGAATAATTCCTTTCGTTCCATCTTAGCTTTTTTTAAACGTAGGAAATTACTTTTCCTAGTCTTTCTGCCCCTTGTAGCGTACATACTTAGCTTATCTTAATTCCCACGCATGCCAGAATTTTGTGTAACTCATATGGTATCGAGTATTACTTTCGATTTTTACTCCCCGTTCATTAGCCACGGTAGGTGCCACTTTCGTTTGGAGTGCATATAATTTTGTTGTGAGATTGTTGTTACATAACCATTTCCTCTTTAGGTCACTGTGCTTAGGTTGAAGCCTTCTCCCTTATTTCCTCAGCTAGTCTTTCATTGTAGTATTTAGGGAGGATCCTCTGACTCTTGTAAAGCTGCGAGCTTATCATATCGTATTCTTGACGGAATTTTTGATGTTCTTCCTCGCCTATAATTATCCGTAGTTACTTATCCCCACACCCTTGTGCTTGTAGGGTTGCTTCTAAACTAATATTTCGACTGACTTCCCAGTGGTACTTTCCTTTATTTCCATAACACTCATACGGTACCTTTAAATACCCTAACTCCTATCTGAATATTTTTCAAGGTTCACGATGCCATATCTGCAAGACTAAATTCCTCATGTTAGGGTTCACTATGTTTATCTTGCATGATCTACTGACTCGTCTGTAACATCCTGTTTAGCCATAACTAGGCTCTTCCTGAATCAATTGCTAACTACTCGTTGGCCCATTCTCATAACAATATTCCGCATAATCTTCCTTGAGTTATTTCCTTTGTATTAACTTATGTCTCGCACTGGCTCCTTTTCTGTCAATAACATCTCGGGAATGGACTCTTACTTCCTTTCCTTCACGTCGTGTTTTCATAATGTTCTGTAATCATAGCATATCTGTAGGCTTTGAATAAGTGCAATCTCATCGCTTTCTCATTTTCATCGCATTCTTCCTTTACCATTCCATAATTACTAGAACTACTTAATTCTGACTTAATGCCACATCACTCCATATTCCCTCCTTTAGGGGAGAACTAAAGTTTAGTGCTACGGCGATCTACCTATAGATGTTTTACCTCTTCATATTTGGCGTCTTTTCACATCATCGATGACCCTTACTCGCCTTGCGGTAATCCTTTTGTACCAAGGATAACAAAATTCCTTACTCGCGAGGGTGACACTTAGTGTAACCGGCATATACAGTCCCTTAAGCTTAACTTTGCTCACCTTGCTTGCTTTAGGGAAGCGTCTTCCTGAATGACCTTCAAATGGTATTCTTATGTCATCTAATCTATTATCCCCGGGACGCAATCTCTGAAATTCTCATGATGCCGACTATTACTCAGCCCCTAGTTCATGTTTAGTCGATTAACTTACGACAAAACTTTAACGTACAAAAATGCGGGATGTAACATCTCATTTTTGAGCTTTCATCAATTTATTTAAGGCATACTTTCACGTACGAAAATATGGGGTGTAACATCATTCCCCCCTTTGGAACATTAGTCCTCGAATGTTGTCTGAGGCACTTATCATTCTCAAAACCCATAGCTCTTGTGAATACTTTAATACTCTTCTTGCCATTTAGGCAACTGTTCTTTGAATAAATCCAAAGGCCAGTGCATTCCCCCTTTAGGCCTCTTTCTCACACCACGGTCTGTAGTCGGAATTCTTCCAATCTCGCAACTCTTGCTACCTTCTGTCATGCAGCATGTATGATTTTTTCCTTGTATGTGCGCCTATGTGACTCTTCTCTCCTTTTTCCTCCAGCTTTTATCCAATCCCTAGGCCTCATTTTGTGAACATATACAGAGCTTAATAAGATGTCCCTTTGGGCATCTATAAGTACAATGAAGTTCTTCGCTCGATACTTTGTTGAACTTACGAATATAGTTATATCTTATTTCATAGACCCGATTATCTATTCGTATGACTTTACTGCATCTAGGTAGGTCATGCTATACCATAACTCTTACTTCGATTTATTGTTACTGAGGTCTGCGACCAACTCCAGGTTACTCTCCTTGCTTATCTTATATGCATAAAGCTAAGTCTTTTAACGCTTCTTCATTACTGTTCGTCTTAATACTGATGGCCTAATCTCACCTCGTACTTTGTATATTTTATCCATCCATTGTCTATTCACCTCAATGTTGATCTTACAATCTTCCATTGATAACTTGAAACTTCTTACGTAATACACACTACTAGAAATCCGGTAAAAACCGACCAAAAATACCGACCAACGTTGGTCGGTAATGGCCAAAAATCGACCAAAACGCGACCATTTACGTGTGGACGGTATTTTTGTGGTCGGAAAGGAATACCGACCAAAGTTGGTCGGAAATTACCGACCAACTTTGGTCGGTCAATTAAATTCAAAAAAAAATATTGCAAAAAAAACCGACCAAAGTTGGTCGGTATTTTAATTATGTAATAAAAAAATCCACCATCTGGGAATCGAACCGGGGTCTGTACTGTGGCAGGATACTATGCAGGTGATAAGTAAATTTGTGAAGGTGAGAGGGTAAGCAAATCGAAGAAGATGAGTTTCATCAAAGTTTGGCAATTTGAGATAAAATACGGTCCAAGCTATAATACTTGGTATTTATGGACTAGTGCCATACAAGGTACCACATGACCGTGATTATAAGGTGTATAAAGTGTGTTAAAAGTATGTGGTATTTTAAGTAATTTGAGATAATTCTTAATTATGTGGGTAATTAGTTAATTATTGAATAGTGAAAAATTATTAAGTTAATCAAGAGAATAGTGGTTAATTAATTATAATGTTTGGATAAGATTAATTAAGCCAATGTGGCAGCAATTGGAATAGTGAGGTTTTGCGATTCTAAGGGAGTACAGTGCAACCTTTCCCAAGAATATCATACGGATTTTTCTTTGCTCCAGATATGTTAAGGCTATCCCTTCTTTCTTTTTGGCATGATCTATACGACACAAACGAAACGAGCAAATGCACAACTTTCATAAATTACTTTATTCGTAGAAATGCTAGAGATGTGTATATTCTTGTTTTCCCATAAGTCTTATTATTCTATCGTCTGTTCATGGGTCTCGGAAAATATGTAAGTTGATAAAGTCTATTTCATGATATTAATCAGAGGCATAATGGTCTTATGACACTCCGAAAGATTTTATTGACGTACTTATCATGCATTGCATTCATGTACATAGACCCATGACCAGATGGCGTTATATATATATATATATATATATATATATATATATATATATATATATATATATATGTATGTATGGAAAAAGGTTACGGCATTATATACGCACCACCACCTGATCAGCTGGTATACATTAATGGTTTTCCCACAGTGGCTGAGATGTTATGATGAGATCCCCTTAGAGGCTTGATGATGTTATGTACGCATATACCTATGCATGGTATGACATTTGTACGCATATGCATGACATTGTTAATATTATTGATTCACAGAGTTCCTTGTTCATCAGTCCATGCTGATTTCTTATTACTCTGGGTCTAATTTATTTTCCTTTTGGTAATCACATTGGAGTCACGAACATATTTCTTGAAATGAGGATATAACTTTATGGCCTATACTCTTTTGTTGTCTCAAGCCATGTCATCTCTCATCTTTTCCTTCACTTGACTATAGACTCTGTAATACTGTTATATTTTTTATCTACCTTTGTCATCCATGTATCATATCATACTCATAATGCTTCATTAACTCTCTTCTTATTTCCCGCTAATATTTATGTCTAACGCTTTATTCTAAAAACTTCAACAAGATATTCTCTTGCTTTTAGCTCCCCTTGCTCTATCTATTGGCTCTTCGGGTTGCCTAACATTCTTTCTCTACCAAGGACGGGAGACATACTAAGGTAATATTTATCCCTTCCAGGCTTCCAGTACCCATCTTTGTAGTACTCATATCTAGCTGTACTATTTTAAAGTGCACCATCTGGGTGTCTCACAAGGAGATATATTAGCATATTTGCACTACCCTTCGGAAATGTCAACTAACACAAATAATCCATTCACTATTTTTGGCTACTCTATCCCCAGCCGGATCCTGATATCCCGTCCTTTTTTTAAACTACTTCTGTTAACCCCCATAAGGCTTAACTGGAATGGGTATGACCAATAGTACATACCTCTGTTACTATTGAAGGTAACTCGAAATGCTTATATCTCTCTGCCTGAGTTGAAAATACCGATAATCTTCATTAACTGGGTACCTCGTACCCCTTTTCACCTTACTTCTTTTACTTACTCGAACTTATGTCTACTTTCTGATTCTCTTATTCCTTTTTACCGTAGGGGTGGATAGATATTCTTGCCTTAAGGCTCCTTATCAAGAGGCTTACATGTCTTAGTACACACATGATCTGCTGAAGGCCTCACATTTACTCATCATAAGCATGATGCAAAATCAAGTGCCTCTAGCTGAACTCTTCCACAGCCACATGCAATCTCTTACCAACTGTCTTTCTAATGTAGGCATCATCGTATTATGAATAAGATAGAGTTTAGGAAATTAAGTTGTTACAACTGAGCTCTACCACACGATCTAGAGTAAGAGGGAAGAGTGACAGTCCTAAATGCCATGTAGCCTCCTGCTTATAAGTGTGGTGCACAACACACCCATAAACAAGACTCTACTAGACGCGGCTTGTAGACTCCCTAGGATAGAACTGCTCTGATACCATTTTTGTCACAATCCAAACCGATGGGCCGCGACGGGCACCCGGTACTTTACTCAACCGAGTACCAACACAACGTATCTTTCTTATTACATCATCATAGGTAAGTGGGCCAGAAAGGGGCTTCATGAGATAAACAGAGTAAACATAAGGTAATTACCCGATATAGAATGACTCAACCTGATATAAAAACCCATACACGTGACATACGGCCCTATAAGGCCAACATGATCATTTATAAACTCAAAACATAGGCCGACAAGGCCATACAAATACCCGTACACATGACATCTGTCTACAAGCCTCTAAGAATACATAATTGTCATAAAGGTCGTGACAGAGCCCGCTATACCAATCAATACATATCCTAATGATACTGACCAAATAGCAACTCCGGAGCAAATGGAGCGCACCAACAACTTCCACTGAGCTGATAGCCTACTTGGAGGGCTCTCAACCTATCTATCGGGACCTGCGGGCATGAAACGCAGCGTCCCCAAGCAAAAGGGACGTCAGTATAAATAATATACTGAGTATGTAAGGAATGAACATCAGTAAACAATAGACATGAGAAACATGGAGTAAAAGACTCAACATGTAAGTCTGAATAACTCTGTGAATCAATAATATTTACAATGTTATGCATATGCATATAAATGTCATACCATGCATAGGTATATGCGTACATAACATCATCAAGCCTCTAAGGGGATCTCATCATAACATCTCAGCCACTGTGGGAAAACCATTAACGTATACCAGCTGATCAGGTGGTGGTGCGTATATAACGCCGTAACCTTTTCCCATATCCCATATACATATATACGCGTATATAACACCATCTGGTCATGGGTCAATGTACATGAATGCAATGCATGATAAATACGTCAATAAAATCTTTTGGAGTGTCATAAGACCATTATGCCTCTGATTAATATCATGAAATAGACTTTATAAACTTACATATTTTCTGAGACCCATGAATAGACGATAGAATAATAAGAGTTATGGGAAAACAAAAATATACACTTCTCTAGCATTTCTACGAATAGAGTAATTTATGAAAGTTGTGCATTTGCTCGTTTCGTTTGTGTCGTATAGATCATGTCAAAAAGAAAGAAGAGATAGCCTTAACATACCTGGAGTAGGGAAAAATCCATATGATATTCTTGGGAAAGGTTGCACTGTACTCCCTTAAAATCGCAAAACCTCACGTTGCTTAAGACACAATCTTGTACGAATTGTTGGATAACTCACGTTACTATTACATAAGTTCTTATATGAACTTGCTGAAGCACCCTTCATCACCTTGTAGAGATACAAAGTGAGTTTAGAAAGGTTTTTAATCTAATAGGTGTGGGCCCCACATGGCACGATGATCTGGCCACTAAATTCTCTTATAAAGTGGCACCTTGCTATGTAATATAAGAGTCATAATTTGAGTCTTGATCCTTGTTCCAATTGTTGCCACATTGGGTTAATTAATCTTATCCAAATATTACAATTAATTAACCACTAATTTCTTGATTAACTTAATAATCTCCCACTATCGAATAATTAACCAATTACCCACATAATTAAGAATTATCTCAAATTACGTAAAATACCACATACTTTTAACACACTTTATATACTTTATAATCACGGTCATGCGGTACCTTGTATGGCACTAGTCCATAAATACCGGGTATTATAGCTTGGACCATATTTTATCCCAAATTGCCAAACTTCGATGAAACTCATCTTCTTTGATTTGCTTACCTTCTCACCTTCACAAATTTACTTATCACTTGTTTGAAATAACGTAATACTTATAATCTCATTCCCGAACTTACGTCGATTAACTTACGACGAAACTTTAACGTACAAAAATGTGGGATGTAATATCTTGTTTTTGAGCTTTCATCAATTTATTTATGACGTACTTTCACGTACGAAAATATGGGGTGTAACATTTTTACTCTATGCGATCGCGACCATTCTCCAGCAATCGCGAAGAGCAAATTCCCCAAAAACCTAGTCCAACTTCTTCCGGACAGCCTCTAGTATAATATTCATAACCTTTTGTATAGAACTTCAAATAATGAATGATTTTACTTTCTGCAAACTAGACACAAAGGTGTACAACTTTCATGTTTTGGTCATCTCATAATTCCTTATATATTTTGATATATAAGCTGCCAAAATCAGCTCTGTGCAGCACAAATTTCATTTTCGCGATTTCCAAACTCTTCCCGGATAGCCTGAAGTGTATCAACCATAACTTTTGGATCATCTTTCAAACTATAAACAAAGGGCTACAACTTTTATGTTTGGATCATCTCCAAATTCCTTATAGATTGCGAGATATATGCTTCCAAAGTCGGGTCAGCGCAGCAGAAAATTTCCTCTACGCGATCGCGAAAGGCCTTCTGCGATCACAATTCACTGGCCATTATTTTCCATTTTTTGCTTCGCTATCGTGGCCAATTCCACGCGATCGCATAGCACACTGCTGTAGCCAAAAACCAACAGCTTTAAATGGCATAGAAATGGTCTGAAACTACACTGTAACTCACCCGAGGCCCCCGAGACCTCAATCAAATACACCATCAAGTCCCAAAACATCATACAAAATTAGTCGAGCCTTCAAATCACATCCAACAAGGCTAAAAATACGAATCACACCCCAATTCAAGCCTAATGAACTTTAAAATTTCCAAATTCTACAAAATATGCCGAAACCTATCAAATCAAGTCCGATTGACCTCATATTTTGCACACAAGTCATAAATAACATAACGGACCTACAAAAATTTTCAGAACTGGATTTCGACCCCGATATCAAAAAGTCAATCCTCCGGTCAAACTTCCCAAAAATTCAACTTTCGGCATTTCAAGCCTAATTCCACTACGGACTTCCAAATAATTTTTCGGACACACTCCTAAGTCTAAAATTATGATACAGAGCTATTGGAATCATCAGAATTTAATTCTGAGGTCGTTTACATATAAGTCAATATCTGATCAACTTTTTCAACTTATGTTTTCAATTATTAGACTAAGTGTCTCATTTCACTTCGAAATCCTTCCGGACCCGAACCAACTAACCTGATAAGTCATAAATTAATTGTAAGGCATAAATTAAGTAGTAAATAGGGGAACGGGGTTATAATACACAACA
This sequence comes from Nicotiana tomentosiformis, assembly GCF_000390325.3. Taxonomy (NCBI): domain Eukaryota; kingdom Viridiplantae; phylum Streptophyta; class Magnoliopsida; order Solanales; family Solanaceae; genus Nicotiana; species Nicotiana tomentosiformis. The sequence continues at coordinate 6,336,037 of NC_090820.1, read as the reverse complement.
CGACCGGTCGGGTCGTTACAATACCCTCAGAACCAAGTTTAGAAGTGTTACTTATCTCAAAACTGTGTAATTTCATACTCCGCTATGCCCTTGCCTCGAGAATTGGTCTCTAAAAGCCTCGTATCTATCCACAATTAATTTGTTTCAGTCAATACAAATTATTGGAATTGATTCCATAATGACGCCAGCCACCTACAATATTGTCTCAATGAAACAAAGTACACTTTCTTAATTCGTGGTTTTTATATCCCCACTCATGTGCTTTGTCTTATCAAATACATCCGTGCTTACAGAATTCATTCTCTATCTCTTTTTAAAATGGATCATTTTTTTCTCTTTTGTTCTTGTACTGCTAATTTTCTTTATGTCAGGAACTCATCAGGGGTTCATATTAAGGTAATAAAATAAAAAATAATAATATAATAGTGTACGGGTAAAATCGGGGATAAAAGTTACCTCCGATTTAACGGTAAAGAAACGAGAGGAGAAAGCATGATCTGACACAACCATGAGTAAAGCCGAGGGGTCCCGCGTCTCAGAGTCCGGGGAGGACGAATGGTGCACCCGGGACCGGATACGGCCGAGCATCGGGTATCACAAGGGGGTCAAGAACATTTACCACAAGTTGTGTGGAAACTTTCCTCTCCAAAGTCGCCCAATCCGAGCTCCAAAATCCGAAAATAAAGAAAGAAACCAAAGACCTCAAATTATAGGTTCTGTCCGGCTCTTCCACTTGTGCGGACAGTATTTGCGCACCTGCGCCTTCGCTTGTGTGATAAAAACATCGCATTTGCGGACTTCACTTACCTGCCTAGTTTGCGCATTTGCAAGGACACCATCGCATTTGCGAGGTCGCATCTGCGGGAAAGACATTGCAGATGCGAAAATCCTCAGCTTCCATCCATCTCCCTTCTGCGCCTACATCTTCACATTTGCGATCACGCAGGTGCGTAAAGTAGCATCGCACCTATGACCTCTGCCTTGTTCCTCTCCAATCGCTTTTGTGACCACTTCATCACGTATGCTATTGCGCACCTGCGACCAAATGCATCGTAGGTGCGATTGCATCAATGGCTGCCAAAACCAGCCTTTACAAAATATTTAAAAATGATCTGAAACTCATACGATCCACTCGGGACCCCGTCCGAATATACCAATAAGTTCCATATCATTACACAGACCTAGCCTAAGCCTAAAATCACACCAAACAATACTAAGACCATGAATCATACCCCAATTCAAGCTTAACGAAACTAAGAATTTTCAACTTCTACATTCGATGTTGAAACCTACCAAATCAATCCGGAATGACTTCAAATTTTGCACACAAGTCATAAATGACATAACAGACCTATTCAAACTTTCTAGAATACTAATTTGATCGGGGAGTTGACTTTTTAATATCGGGGTCAGAATCCGATTCTGAAAATTTGAATATATTTGTTATATCATTTATAACTTGTACGCAAAATTTGAGGTCAATCAGACTTTATTTGATAGGTTTCGACATTGAATGTAGAAGTTCAAAATTTTTAGTTTCATTAAGCTTGAATCGGGGTATGATTCGTGATTTAAGCATTGTTTGATATGATTTGAGGTTTTGACTAAGTTCATATGATGTTTTAGGACTTGTTGGTGTAGTTGGTTGAGATCACAGAGGGCCTCGGGCAAGTTTCGTATGGTTAAGAGATCAATTTTTGGACTTAAAATTTTGTTGGAATTTTTCTGATGTCTGTACTTAGTTTCCTTCTTTGCGTTCGTGATGGTGCTTCCACATTCGTGAAGGTCATTTGGATAATGGTGAAGAATTACTCTCCGTGTTCGCGGATGAGCCCAGGCGTTCGTGAAGAAGAAGAATGACAGAGGGGTAGACCAAAGTTTGGCCTACGCGTTTGCGTGAGAGGCCTCGCGTGCGTGAAGGCCTGTGGTCATTAGCCATCATGTTCGTGTAGAAGGTTTTTGGGGCAGTGGAGCATTGTGTTTCATGAACGTGAGGCAGTGGCCGCTTTCGCGAAGAAAAAAAGCCTAGGCAGAAACTTTAAGTTCTGCAAAATGGGACGAATTGTCCATTTTTGACGGATTGGAGCTCGGGAATAGGCGATGTTCGGGAGAATTTCAAGGAAAGCAAGAGGGTAAGTGTTCTTAACTCAACTTTGGTCAAATTACCCGAATCCATAGTTGTTTTTAATATTTATTTGGTGAATTAAGTTGGAAAATTTAGAAAAGCCCTCTTGGTTTAATTTGAAGATTTGAGGGTCGAGTTGATGTCGGATTTGAGTAAAATTCATATGGTTGGACTCATGGTTGAATGGGTATTCATATTTTTAAACTTTTATCAGGTTCCAAGACGTGGGTCCACGGGCAATATTTTTAGTGTGATTTTGGATTTTGTGGAAAATTTTAGTATTTTGATATGGAATTAATTCCTATAATTTGTGTTGACTGAATCGAATTAATTGTGACTAGATTCGAGCCATTCGAAAGTTGATATGCGCAGAATGGAGTTTCTGGAGCATTGTTTTGCTTGCTCGGCATTGGATTCGGTTTGTTCGAGGTAAGTAACTCTTCTAATCTTGGAGCTGAGGGTATGAACCCTGATTATACATGTTATGTGTTTGGTGTTGAGGTGATGCACATACTAGGTGACGGGCGTGTGGGCGTGCACCATGTGAACTGTGACTCCGTTATTCATGTGGTACTGTGTAGTTACCTAAACTTATTTGTAATCATTAAATCTCTACGTATTAGAGTTATCGAGTTGTGACTCATGTTAGAAATAATGCTTACGCAAATGTTGGTATTATTAGGACCCACTAAGGTCATTTTTGCTGTCGAATTATTTGTTTAAATTGTAACTTCATACTCAGTCATGTTCGTTCATTTCATATCATCTCTTAGTCTATGTTGCTATTTATTGATTCATCATATCATCATTTTTGGGCTGATTTTTCATGACATTGTGATCCCGAGAGACTAGAGAGATTGATGAGTGAGTGAGGCCGAGGGCCTGACGGAGAGGATATTTATGGGATCGGGCACGTTGTAGCATGTTTTATTGATTTATGCCATGATTGACTTGTTATAGCGCTTGGGCTGAAGGAGCCCCTCCGGAGTTTATACACACCCCCAATGAGCGCAGGTACCTACTGAGTGTGAGTGCCGAGTGCAGAGCGATTGGAAGGATTGAGTGACTGTGAGGACTGAGTGACTGGAAGGATTAAGTGACTGTGAGGACTGAGTGAATTAATACTCTAAGAGTATGCATATAGTTTTATCACTGAGATACATTGCATTGACATGCACACATGACTGAAGGTATTCTCGAAAACTAACTTAATATGCGTGCTTGCATGGATTGTCCAAAATGTGACAAAGGAGCCATAATCAATTCATAAAGGAGTCAAAACTTGAACAAAAAACAAAACTGGGCCAAGAGGTGTGGAACGCGAACCGCGACAAATAAGTGCGGTTGCGAAAGTATCAACGCGGATGCGGCCATTATTTCGAGGTCCGCGATATGAAGAATCACAGAGATGGTTTTTTTTAGCACAAACATGAACGCGGACCGCGACAAGAAGATGCGGCCGCGAAAGTACCAGCACGACTGCGATGGAAATTCTGCGGACCGCAGTTGCTAAGGGTGAGAGAGTTCTTAATTCAAGCAAAAATGAGAAGGGTGGTTCGCGTCAAAGTTACGTGGCTGTGGTGGAAATTACGCGGTCCGAGAAACAAGCTTCAACCCAGGTACATATGTGAAGAAACGCGGACCGCGATCAGAATTACGCGGCCGCGAAACTTTCGCATGGGTATTTTTGTCCAGAAATTTCAGCTTAGTATAAATAGATCTTTTTGTTAATTTTAGGTTATGTTATGTTTTTGCTGAGTACGTGAGACGGCTAGGTTTTCTCTTTTGGGCAATTTTGTACAAGATTTACCTTATAACATTAGATTTTCATATTTTAATTTAGTATTATGGATTATATCTTCTCTTTATTTTTGATTTCTGCTATTATTATGAATAGCTAGACCCATAGCTAGGGTTGTGACCCAACCCTAGTGTGGGTATTTAATGGGTCTTGAATTTTAGGGCTTGATTGTTTATGGGTTAGTGATATTTAGCCTAGTTCATGTTAGAATTGTAGAATTAGTGGTTGCAAACACTGATGCATGCCTTTGTGACTTAGGCTCTTCTTGAGAAAGAGGGACTAAGTTTAGGAAAACTAGGCTAACAAGGAATTAGGGTGAACTCAAGAAATTGATAGCCTCAATTAAAGGGTTAAACCAAGAGATAGTAATACTCGACTTGAGCTAATATCACATGACCTGCATGAATACCCAGTTGGACTTGCAAAAGCCAAATTAGGCAAAATTACTCAAACTATCGAGAGATATAGAGTGAGTACTTGGGTGTGATAGCTATATTACGATCCCAAATTAATCAAGCTTGCCCTAGATTCTTGCCACCCGTTAGATGTCCACCTAGGCGAAAGTCACTACCCTAGTCCTTTTAAACACTTGAAAACCAACATCAAAAATATTATACTTAGCTTTAATAATTGCATACAATAGAATAGAATTAGAAGTAGAATCAACACCATCATGTTTAGAAGTGCAATTAGGAACAAAACACGCATCTAGACTTAGATATAAACCTATTTCCAAATCAATTAACTCCCTATGGAAATCGATCCCAACCTTGTTGGATAAAACTGCATCGACCATCATCGCTACTCAATAGTGGTGTAGGTTTGGTAGCGATTAATTTTTGGTGCCGTTGCCGGGGAGTTAGACGATTTTAGCTATCTATCTTACTATTTGTGTGTTTTGTTTTTCTTTCTTTCTGTTTTCTAATTTTTGTGTGTCAATTGCTTTAGGTACCAAATGGCTCATAATGAAGTTCTCGGACATATTCCTCAGGGGGAGGAGGTAGATTAAAAATGATGTGGATGAGGTTATCCTAGAACCTCAAGTACAAAGAATAGGACACCCGCCTCATGACAAGTGCCAAACCCTCCCCCACCTCCTCCAAGGGAAGCACACTGGGTGCTACCCAATGAAGGCTACGCAAATGCAATTGTCCCACCCCGGATTCGAGCGGACAATTTTCAAATAACCAATGTCATGCTGACTCTATTGTATCAAAGGGGTTTCTTCACCGGAGCTCCACATTAAAACGCATATAAGCATCTCAAAGGTTTTGTAGACACATGCTGGGGGAGCAAGCAAACGAATGTATATGAGGACACTTTGAGATTGAGACTTTTCCCATTTTCACTTAGAGGGAAGGCTTTGGATTGGCTTGAGAGGCTTACCAACCATTCCATCACCACGTGGGATGAGTTGGCTGAGAAGTTCATAGCAAAGTTTTTCTCTCTGGGTCATATGGAAACATTGAGGGATGGGATCTTAGCCTTTAAACAAGAGCCAAATGAACCCTTACATGAAATTTGGGAGCGGTACAGGACAATGGTAAAAGAATGCCCCAACAATGATATGACTGAAACAATGATCCAACAAACGTTTTATAGAGGTATTAACACAACCAACCAGTGTGTGGTGAATCAGCTAGCAGGGGGTAACTTCATGAACACGCCATATTCAGAAGCATGTGAAATTCTAGATGAGATGGCGGACACCTCCTCGGTTTGGCAAAGTCGGGCAAACGTTCCTTAGGGTGACCCTAATGTCATCCAACTTCACAAGGAACTTCATGATCACGGACAAGCCATAACAGAATTGACAACTACTATGAACCAGTTAGCAAAGGCTCAGCTTCAGTAGGTTCAGGGGCCAAAGCAAGTAAACGCCATGGAAGGAGTGGATGTAATGGTCAACAAGAGAAGACAACGTGGTCAACAAGTGCAAAAAATCAAGAGCAATTTGAGCAGAGTGGTAGTGGCTACAATCAAGATGATTCTTATGATGATCAAAGTGAGGAAGTTTTATATTCCAATAATTACCAAGGCCAACGGATCAATGCTCCAAATTAACAATGGAGATCATAAGGAAACAATCAAAATTGGGGCAACCAAGGCCAAGTGAATTGGAATAGTGGAAACAAAAATAATTCGAACAATTGGGGGAACAACAACCAAAATTGGGGTAATCAATAAGGAAATTGGGGAGGAAACAATAATAGCAATTGGAGTGGAAACAATAATAACAATTGGGGAGGCAATGGAAACCAAGGGGGTTGAAGCAACAATAACCAAGGCAATCGGGGGGCGGGCTTTCAAAGTCCCCCGATGTATCAACAACCCAACAACCCGCTTCCATATCCGTCTCAAGGGTAAAGTTCTTCAAACAATGAGATGGGGCGGATAGAAAGTATGTTCAAGAAAATGATGGAAAGAAATTCCGACTCCGATGCCCAGATAGCCTCCCACAATACTTATATCCGCAACTTGGAAGTACAAATGGGTCAAATTTCTCAAGCATTGAATACTTGCCCTAAGGGGGTACTACCAAGTGATACGGTAGTAAACCCGATGGGTGGGAACAATACAAGCCATGCTATGGCGGTGACCACAAGAAGCGGTAGAGGTGGAGATGCAAGTACCTCCAATCCAAGAAAGATTGTGAATGATGATTTGGTTGTGCAATAATATGATGAGATCCAAGCCAATGATGAGAATGTGAATGATGAAGTGAGGATAGACATTGATGACAACGTGGAGGAGACACAAAATGATGTGAACCCGTCTAGGGCACACGTGATAGACATACCGAAAACGGTAGTGCCCAAAGCCAAGGCCCCTTTGCCAAGGCCTCCTCTACCATATCCTCAAAGTCTTGCAAAGCAAAACAATGCAAACAAATTCAAGAAATTCATTGATATGATGAATAGTTTGTCCATCAATGTGCCTTTAGTTGAAGCTCTAGAACAAATGCCGGGATATGCCAAGTTCATGAAGTACTTGGTAACAAAGAAGAGGTCAATGAATTGTGAGACGATCAAAATGACACATCAAGTGAGTGCCATTGTGCATTCCATGGCTCCAAATCTAGAAGATCCTGTGCCTTTACAATTCCATGCACTATTGGTAGTGCCGATTTCGCCAAAACCTTGTGTGATTTGGGAGCGAGCATTAATTTGATGCCATATTCTGTGTTCAAGACATTGGGTATTGGGAAACCAAGATCTACTACCATGAGGTTGCAAATGGCAGACCGGACAATGAAGAAGTCACTGGGGATTATTGATGATGTTCTAGTTTGGCTCGACAAGTTCATTCTTCCCGCAGATTTTGTGATTCTCGACTGCGAAGTTGACTATGAGAATCCAATCATATTGGGAAGACCTTTCCTAGCAACAGGGAAGGCATTGGTTGATGTGGAATCTGGGGAGCTCACCTTCCAGGTAGGCGATAAAAAGGTTGTATTTCACGTCTGCAAGTCAATGAGGCAGCCTAATAGCAACAAAGTATGCTCTTTTGTGGATCTTACGACGAAGGTGATTGTTGATGACACGAGTGCTATGATCAATGTGGAAGACCCTCTGGAAGCTGTGTTGTTGAATCATGAGGATGATGCAAAGGCAGGCTTGATATAATGTGCAAATGCTTTTGTAAGGAATGGGATCCTATACATATGGACTCCGTAAAGTTTCCTTGGACCTTGAGAACCGGAAGACTCCGCCAACAAAACCCTCAATCGAGGAGCCACCAACATTGGAGTTAAAGCCCTTGCCTTCACACCTCAGGAATGAATTCTTAGGACCTTGTTCCACATTACCTATTATTCTTTCTTTGTGCTTAACTAACGTGCTGGTAGATTCCACCCTTGCGGTGCTTCAAAGAAGGAAGAAGGCAATAGGATGGACTTTGGCTAACATTCGGGGTATAAGCCCCGCCTCTTGCATGCATAAAATCATACTCAAGGAAGATGGCAAACCATCCGTGGAACATCAACGGAGGTTGAATGAGGCCATGCAAGACGTCGTCAAGAAAGAGATAATCAAATGGCTAGATGCATAGGTTGTGTACCTCATTTCGGATAGTTCATGGACTTTGCCGGTACAATGTGTCCCGAAGAAAGGGGTATGACTATGATCACAAATGAGAAAAATGAGTTGATCCCCACCAGAATTGTTACCGGTTGGAGGGTATGCATGGATTATAGAAAGCTGAACAAAGTGACCCGGAAAAACCATTTTCCATTGACATTTCTTTACCAAATGTTAGATAGACTTGCCGGAAGTGCTTATTATTGCTTTTTGGATGGGTACTCCGGGTACAACCAGATTCTTATTGCACCTGAAGACCAAGAGAAAACCATCTTCACCTGTCCGTATGGCACATTTGCATTCTCACGGATGCCGTTTGGTTTGTATAATGCACCAACTACCTTTCAGCGGTGTATGATGGCAATATTTACGAATATGGTGGAGGACTTCCTTGAAGTATTCATGGATGATTTTAGTGTTGTGGGGAATTCATTGGAAGAATGCTTGGATAATCTTGACAAAGTGTTGGCCCGATGTGAAGAGACCAACTTAGTGCTTAATTGGGAAAAGTGCCACTTTATGGTCGAGGAGGGCATTGTCCTCGGCCATAAGATCTCAAAGAACGGTATTGAAGTGGACAAAGTAAAAATTGAAGTGATTTCAAAACTCCTGACTCCTACTTCCGTCAAGAGAGTGAGGAGCTTTCTTGGTCACGTGGGGTTTTACCGAATGTTCATCAAGGATTTCTCAAAAGTGGTGAACCCCTTGTGCAAGTTGTTGGAAAAAGATGCAAAGTTTGAGTTCAATGATGATTGCATGAATGCTTTTGAGCTTCTCAAGTATAGATTGACTACCACTCCCATCATTACAGCACCCAATTGGAGCTTACCATTTGAGCTCATGTGCGATGCTAGCGACGTTGCGGTAGGAGCGGTTTTGTGGCAAAGGATCAACAAGATATTTCATCCGATTTATTATGCAAGCAAAACAATGAACGACGCCCAAGTCAACTATACGGTGACCGAGAAAGAGTTATTAGCCATTGTCTTTGCCATGGAAAAGTTCAGGCTGTACCTCATGGGTGCCAAAGTGATTGTGCACACCGATCACGCGGCACTTCGTTATTTGATGAGTAAAAAGGAATCTAAGGCTAGGTTGATGAGATGGGTTCTTCTTCTACAAGAATTTGACCTTGAAATCATAGACCGAAAAGGGAGTGAGAATCAAGTGGCAGACCACTTGTCCTGCTTGGAAGAGGAGGGAAGGCCCCATGATGGACTCGAGATTAATGATTCATTTTCGGATGAACAACTCCTCTCCGTGTCTGTGATTGGGATACCTTGGTTCGCTGATATGGCTAACTTTCTTATGACTGGCATTGTCCCGAATGAGATCTCTTCAAACCAAAGGAAGAAGCTCAAACGGGATTGCTTGGATTATTATTGGGACGAGCCATATCTTTTCAAAATTTGCAATGATGGTGTTATCCGGAGATGTGTTCCGGAAGAAGAGCAATTGAGTATTCTTGAAGCTTGCCATTCCTCGCCCTATTGTGGTCACCATGGTGGGGCGAGAACTGCTACAAAAGTCCTAAGTTATGGATTCTATTAGCCTACCTTGTACAAAGACGCTAGCGAGCTCGTTAGGCATTGTGATGAATGCCAAATAGCCGGTGAAATTTCCAAGAAGAATGAAATGCCTCTCACCACCATCCTTGAGATTGATATTTTTGACGTGTGGGGCATCGACTTTATGGGGCCATTTTTGAGTTCATGTAGGAATACTTAAATTCTGGTTGTTGTTGATTATGTTTCCAAATGGGGTGAAGCTGTGGCTTTTCCCAACAATGAGGCATGGAGTGTGGTGGGTTTCTTAAAGAAAAATATCTTCACAAGGTTCGGCACCCCAAGGGCTATCATTAGTGATGTGGGTTCTCATTTTTGCAACAAAGCCTTCGACACTTTACTTTCTAAGTATGGTGTCAATCATAAGGTGTCAACCCCTTATCACCCACAGGATAGTTGACAAGTTGAGGTCTCCAACAGGGAGATCAAGAGCATATTATCCAAGATTGTCAATGCAAACCGGACTGATTGGTCAAGGAAACTTGACGATGCTTTATGGGCCTATCGTACAACTTACAAGACTCCAATTGGTATGTCTCCGTAATGGTTGGTATTTAGGAAAGCATGCCATCTTTCTGTTGAATTAGAGCACAAGGACATGTGGGCGCTGAAGAATTTGAACCTTGAATGGGATGTTGCTGCCAATCTTCGGGTAGAGCAACTAAATGAACTTGATGAATTCCGGTTCCATGCTTATTCCAACTCGTCCTTGTATAAGGACAAAATGAAGTACTTACATGACAAATATATCCGGAACAAGGAGTTCAAAGAGGGTGACTTGGTTCTTCTATTCAACTCTCGGTTACGGATGTTTCCGAGAAAGCTCAAGTCGAAGTGGAGTGGTCCTTTCGAAGTGGTACATGTGACTCCTTTCGGTGCTCTAGATTTGAAAAACAAGAATGGTGAGATCTTTAGAGTCAATGGGAACCGAGTGAAGCACTACCTTGGCAAGATTGATGATAGCCACATTGTGGAATTGATCCATTTCAAATGATGATGGTAACATGCATCGTGCCGCGACGTTAAATCAGGCGCTTCTTGGGAGGCAACTCATGTGTTTTTCTTTCTTGCTTTTGATTTTCTTCAAAGATTAGACATTATTTTGGACTAACTTGTTGTGAAGTGTATGTACGAATTGGTTGTGCAGTGCAGGATTTTAATAGGGAAAAATGTGGCTAAGTGTTAGAAGCTCGCGGACTGCGCCCAAAATTTCGCGGTCCACGTGAGCATTTCGCGGAAGCACATTTTTGAACGCGGGCGCATACTTGAAAAGAGCAAAACGTCAACTCTCTGAAGTTGGACTATCAAAAATCCTTCAGAGATCGCGGCTGTGTTCCAATTTTCACGGACCACGTTGAATTTCGCGGGCGCGGCCAATATTCCGTGGACCGCGCCCATGTGCTTGAAGCTGGTCTACATAAGGTAACATAGCGTGAACCGCGATAGAATTTCATGGCCTCGCTCAGGTAAGATGGTGGGTTCCACAGTAGATTAGTATAAATAAGGGTTCTTTAAACATTTTACACTTTTCGAACCCTAACGTTTCACCGCACAAAAAGCATTGTTCATCTCATCCTTCGCTCAATTTTCATCTCATTCACATTAAGAGTTCATTTCCTACTACAATTTTACAACTGGTATGTTCAATTCCATAATGTGATTTTATATTTTTCTTTTCTTTTCTCTTTGTTTTAATTTTTCTTCCTTAGTTAGGGTTAGATGCATGCCATGATCTCAAATTAATGCATAATTGATAATTATATACATGTGGGTAGTGATTATATGCCTAATGGGGGTTGGGGTTAGTAACTTTGCATGGTTAATTGAACTAATTTTTGCACACTTAGTGAAAACCTTATTATCAGTGTTCTTAGTGCCGATCCTATTTGAATTTAGCGGCCGCGGTCCATTTTACGCAGTTCGCGATAGGGTAGGCAGTCGCGTTCATTTTTTTCGTGATCCGTGCTACCCCAACTTTTAGTTACTAAGTGATTGCTAAGAGTTTGTGGCCTCAGTCACTTTTACACAGTCCGCGGTTGGTCCTTTGCGGTTGCGTTCAATTTTTTGCAGTCTGCGCTTGTGAACTTCAAAGAGTCTATTAATTGCTTTTGCAATCGCGTTCATTTTTTCGCGGTTGGTCATTCGCGGTCGCGTTTAATTTTTCGCGGCCTGCGTGTGTACAAGATCAGAGAGTCAGTAGTCTAAACCTGACCTCTTCGCGGTCGCGTTCACTTTTTCGCGGTCCGCAATGGGCATTTCACGGCCGCGTCCACTTTTTCACGGTCTGCAATACCCTATTTTGAGAAGCCCTGTTGTTCATTTCATCTGTACTGCTTTAAGGCATGATTGAACCCCAATTCTAAGTATCTTTCACTAATTGTGTGTTGTAAAAAATGGTACGATCTCATGGAGGAGAAGACAAATCAAAAGGTAGGGCAGAATCCTCCCGAGGCCGGGTCAAAGAAAAGTAGACTTTGCCCTTAGCAGCTCAAAGAATCATAATTAAAAAGAAAACCCTCACTAGACCTCTTGCCGAATCATCAAACACAAGTGAATATCTCCCATCCCGGGAGATTTCTGAGAGGGAATCTACACAACCTCGACAAGAGGCCCAATCACAACCCTTTCGCCTAATCAATGAAGCAACCTCATTTTCTGGGTCGTCTGATGGCTCAGAGGGAGGTAGTGAGGCATTGGAGCCATCTTCCCCACCTACTGCAACTCTTGCCTCAACAGCTGCTCCTATCAATGTAGATAAGGATGACGAGGTCCCGGATGACAGGAGAGGGGGTGATACCAAGGTGGGTGCTCTTTCTAGATCAAGGAAGCCCTAGGTGTGGGAGGATAGATTCGTGAGAGAGAAAGCATACCTAAAATTTCGGTAATGGTAGCCCTAAAGGTCTCTCACCCTTGAGCGACAGTTTATAGACAGAGATCTCTTTCACCACAATCCAAATGTCAAGAGATAGTTTGAGGAGAGAAAAGGGTGGAAGTACTTCACCAGCAAGGTTCCGGATGCAAATGAGTACCTTGTCAAGGAGTTCTACGCAAATGTTGCCCACATAAAAAAGGGAACCACTGTGACAAAGGTACGGAACTTGAAGATACGGTTTGATGGCGACACCTTGAACAAATATGCCAGATTTAAGGATGTGGAAGCTGTATAGTATTTGGAGAAGATGGACCTAGATGAAGCAGCCCGGCCTTGGCTAGCGGAAGTAATAGTCATCCCAGGGATAACACCGGCCTGGCTCGCAGCTGGAGTCCCAATCTCCAGAAACACCCTCAGCTTTGAAGCCAAAGGGTGGTGCACATTTGTATGCATCCGACTTGATCCTAGCCAACATGATAGTGTCATCCCATTCTCCTGGGAGATCCTAATAGCTTCCATCATGGCGGGGTGTCCAATCAATGTGGGGGATCTCATGTCCCACCACATCTCCAAAGCAACCGAAAAAGGAGAAAGTTTCTACCCCTACCCCAACTTCATTACTATGTATCTCGAGGACCAAAGGGTAGAGGGGAGGCACTATGACACGAAGGTGAAGCCGAAGAAACCTTTCTCCTGGTATAGCCTCCAAGGACCGGACAACCCTAAAGCAAAGGGTAAAGCCACTACCTCCACTGACCAGTCTGAAGAGCCAAGGGTAATGGCCACCGGGTCAGATCCTTCCACAGTAGCAGGGCCTTCAGCTGCCATGCCTCCTCCTTCATCCGGGCCATCCATCACTGTGCCACTATCTGTGACCTCATCTTCTACTTACCCTCAAACTGCACTGCGGGTTTCTCAGACCTTATCCAGCATCAACAACTGAATGCAGGCAGCTACATCAAAGCTGTCTGTCTTATCCAGTGCATTAGCAGCATAGTCAGCCCCAGCACAGCTTCAGGTATCTCCATCAGTGGAGGATTCGTTAAAGGAGTTTTTGGACAACCAGAAGAAGCTCCTGGACAACCAAAAGAAGATCCTGGAGACTTTGGATACTCATGGCAAGGTGATCAAGGATCTGGGCAAGCAGGTAAAGAAGATGAGAAAGACTCAGGCCTCAAAGGAGTCAGTGGAGAAGCTGAAGAAGGAGGTAGAGAAATTCACTTCTGCTGGAGATATTCCACTTGACTTGCTTATCGAGGAGACTACCCCAGCAGCACAGGTAACAGAGCATGAGTCAGACAGAGCTCCAGTTAGAGTATTTGTGGTCCCCCAGTCAGAGGATTTGGAGATCCAGTTAGAGGACCCGGAGAGAGCTGATGATCCTATGCAGTCTGAGGACCCCACTCATGTGCCTGACCCCATGCAGACAGAGACCACATAGGAAGTTTTCTTTACTCTCTAACCCTTCACTGATCTTATTTTGATATTAACATTGAGGACAATGCTATCTTTTATTTGGCGGGGTGGTCCATTTTGATTTGGTTATGATTTGATGACATTGGTATGTAATAACTATGATAATATTTTTCTTTACCTTTATTTATCGTTATTTTCACTTATTTTTCACTTTTGGTATGTATATAACTTTACCATTCGATGTATATATTCATTTCCATTTTGTATATATTCGTTTCACTCCATTGTTGTACATATTCATTTTACTTTCTGTAGTTTACTTCATAACTTCTTTCGTATTTTTCCTTAATAGCTTAGCTTCTTATTTCCCTTAGTAGCTTATTTTTGAGTTTTTATCTTCTTTTTACATTCTGTGTGATCAATAAGCCTTTGGTTTTCTTAATGCCACGGTTCTTTCCAAAGGTGGATGTTGTGTGAACCGGGTGGCTCTTCCCAACGATGGATGGCGTGATAACCTTCTTAAGGGATTGAGTCCGTTTTATTTTTATTTTGGTACATATAGTAGTAGTAATGAATAAAAGTGTCTCAAGAAGGTTTCACTTGGTACTAACACATTTACCTTCGACCTCATGGTTAGAGACAAGTTGATTGGCAAAGATTAGCTCTTGTTGTGACCTTTAGACTCTTGCGTTGGCTAAAACAATCATCGAGTGGTTTCCTTGAGCCATTTGGGATTTTCAACCTTATCTAGGGTTGTTGTGGGCCCTTGACTCTGTTCTCTTTAACAATCCAGCGGCTTGAGAGGTGAGGTATTGAATTGCAAGTCCAAGTCCCGTGCCAATAAGTCTAGAACTTGCCCTGAATGTTTGTCTAGGAAAAATTCTAAGTGTTTCTCGACTTGAGAAATGATTGTAGGCTCTCCTTGGTCCAAGTTGAACATTGAAAGCTTCTGTAGCCTACCAATATGATATCCTTAGTCAACTCCTTTGAGCCTAAGCCTTTTTCATTCAGTAGCCACATTACAAGCTGTTATCCGTTCTATAATGACCCTATCTTGGCACCCAATCTTTCCTTAGCATTCATGATGAACAATTGGAAAAATCATAAGTTTGGGGGAGAGGCGAGTAATTTGAAAGTGATAAAAGGTCCAAATAAGAAAAAGAATTTTTGAAAATGAAAGGCAAAGAAAAGGAAGAAAATCCAAAAAGAAATACGTCAAAAAGAAAGAGAAGGTTGAAGGGATTCAAAGAACATAATGATGAAAGGCAAGGAATGATGTGAAAAGGAGAAAATGATTTTCATGAGTAAGAAAGAGTGGCGGTTTGTCTCTCTAGTTCCCCTAAGGAAGAAGAAAAATGACTCAATGAGTCAAGAAAGTATAAGCCAAAATGAGAAAATAGAGTGCTTAAGAAAAGATGAAATCATCATAGTTCGTTATGTCCTACCTTGATCCAAAAGCCTTCATTACATCCCTGCTAAATCCCTATATGATTTCAAGTTGAGTGAGCTTACATTAGTGGTGATTTACATAAGGGGCAAGCTTATGGTACTTAGAGCTGGACTTGTGGCATTCTTTTGAGAGTGATGAGCGCACTTCTTCACAATCCTTGTTTTGAGTGTTACATTCTAAAAAGCGAGATTTGCTCATGAAGAGTAGAGGAGGAGTAGTTTGGGATCCACAATGACCTACATGAGAGAGCGAGCTTCCTTGATGAATTGAGTCAACTCTTGATGCTCTAGTGTCACATTAAAACAATGGAACTCAAAAGGTCATAACATGACGTTGTTGATAATTCATTTGTGTTGAGGGTAATTGTTAGTCCCAATTGATGCTTGATGAAGTCAGCTTAGGCCAGCTGAAATATCCTTTTTTTTGTGGAGGTGGGAATTATCTTATTGGCTTGAGGACAAGCAAAAGCTTAAGTTTGGGGGAGTTGATAAGTAAGGATTTTAGCCTATTAATTGCTCTCTTTTACTTGTGTTTTGGGCCAAAAATGCGTGAAGGTATTCCCGAAAACTAACTCAATATGCTTGCTTGCAGGGATTGTTCAAAATGAGACAAAGCAGCCATAATCAAGTCATAAAGGAGTCAAAACTTGAACAAAAACCAAAACTGGGCCAATAGGTATGGAACGGGGACCGCGATAAATAAGTGCGGTCGCTAAAGTATCTACGCGAACGCGGCCATTATTTCGAGGTCCGCGATATGAAGAATCATAGAGATGGTTTTTTTGGGCACAAACATGAATGCAGACCGCGACAAGAAGATGGGCCGCGAAAGTACCAGCACGATCGCGATGGGAATTCCGCGGACCGCGGTTGCTAAGGTTCAGAGGGTGCTTAATTCAAGCAAAAATGAGAAGGGCGGTCCGCGTCAAAGTTATGCGGCCGCAGAAGTCTCTCACGCGGACGCGGTAGAAATTATGCAATCCACGAAACAAGCTTCAACTCAAGTCCATATGTGAAGAAATGCGGACCGCGATCAGAATTACGCGGTCGCGAAAGCAAGTGTGGGGCCGCGGTCAGAATTACATGGCCGCGAAACTTCCGCAGGGGTATTTTTGTCCGAAACTTTTAGCTTAGTATAAATAGATATTTTTGTTAATTTTAGGTTATGTTATGTTTTTGCTGAGTACGTGAGACGGCTAGGTTTTCTCTTTTGGGCAATTTTGTACAAGATTTACCTTATAATATTAGATTTTCATCTTTTAATTTAGTATTATGGATTATATCTTCTCTTTATTTTGATTTCTGCTATTATTATGAGTAGCTAGACCCATAGCTAGGGTTGTGACCCAACCCTAGTGTGGGTATTTAATGGGTCTTGAATTTTAGGGCTTGATTGTTTATGGGTTAGTGATATTTAGCCTAGTTCATGCTAGAATTGTAGAATTAGTGGTTGCAAACACTGATGCATGCCTTTGTGACTTAGGCTCTTCTTGAGAAAGAGGGACTAAGTCTAGGAAAACTAGGCTAACAAGGAATTGGGGTGAACTCAAGCAATTGATAGCCCAATTAAAGGGTTAAACCTAGAGATAGTAATACCTGACTTGAGCTAATATCACATGACCTGCATGAATACCCAGTTGGACTTGAGAAATCCAAATTGGGCAAAATCACTCAAACTATCGAGAGATATAGAGTGAGTACTTGGGTATGATAGCTATATTATGATCCCAAATTAATCAAGCTTGCCCTAGATTCTTACCACCCGTTAGATGTCCACATAGGCGAAAGTCACTATCCTAGTCCTTTTAAACACTTGAAAACCAACATCAAAAATATTGTACTTAGCTTTAATCATTGCATACAATAGAATAGAATTAGAAGTAGAATCAACACCATCATGTTTGGAAGTGCTATTAGGAACAGAACACGCATCTAGACTTAGATATAAACCTAATTCCAAATCAATTAACTCCCTGTGGAAATCGATCCGGACCTTGTTGGGTAAAACTGCATCGACCATCCTCGCTACGCAATAGTGGTGTAGGTTTGGCACCGATCAATGATACACATGCATAGAGATGTATTTTCATCATGTTGTACGGTATCACGTCATTCATGACTTTTCACACATATAGGCATATGGGCATAGTGATGCATTTTCCACTGCCTATCTGGAAAGGAAATGAAATATCTTATTTATTGTTGAAAGGACTTTTGAAAAAATTATTGTTTTCAAACTACTCATATTTTTGGTAACTTCGGTAAACGACTTGAGTTTTCACTGATACACTTGAAAGGCAGAACTATTTTCAAAAATCATGATTAAGCTGAACATTTTATCTCTGAGTTACTTCTTTTATTACTTGCTTTACGTTGTTATGGACTGTTGTTGGCTATTGGTGTTGGACCCGACCTTTGTTCCAGCTCGTCACTACTTTCAACCTAAGGTTAGATTTATTACTTATTGAGTACATGGGGTCGGTTGTACTCATACTACACTTCTGTACCTTGCATGTAGATATTGGATGTTGATGTTGCTGTTATCGACGGAAGCTGGATTTAAATACATACTTGCGTTCTGATTGTAGTTGCCTCTTGTTCATGGTGGCCTTAGATTTATAAAAATCTGTTTATATACGTTTCGAACAGATGATGTATTTATTTCATACCAGCTTTGTAATTTCTAATCTTAAAAGCTCATGATTTGCACTACCAGTCTTTGAGGAGTGTATTAGAGTTGGTTAAATATTAATTGAATCGTATTATTGTTATTTGGCTTACCTAGCGGGTGAGGTTAGTGCCATCACGGCTAGTTGAATTTTTGGTCGTGACAGTTTGAGGCCAAATTGATCTCCTAGAACCCAGAAAGTAGGAAACAATCCACACCAATAGAAACATAGTCGAAATCCCTTTTAAAATCCCGATTTTCTCAGTTTTTAGAACTTTTCTTTCATCTCAGATCTCAACTAGAATTTTGAATTCCAAGCTTTTACTCGCAAATGAGGGAGTACTTTTCATTCGTGTGTGAAGTCTGTATCTATGAATTCGACAAAATCTAGTAAATTTAGCTCAAATTATATTTTGTGTTAAAATATTATTTAATATGTATAAATAATCTATTCAGAACCCAATAACAAAAGGGATTGAGGTCCAAAATCTAGAAGCTAAAGATCTTGGCTTCTATGAAACACAACGACCCGACCGATCATTTTGAGCATTTGCACTTCGTCCGGTAGTTTACAGGCATGAGTAGCTCTCTATGATGCTTTATGAATTATGTGAATCGTCAGTTTTGGTTTCAGGTTATTCGGAATCGAATTGGAAGAATGGATTTCATAGTTGAAGCTTTAAATTGAGAGAGTTGACCAAGTTTGACTTTTTGTGAATTTGAATCTGGAACGAAGTTTTGATAGTTCCGGTAGGTCCGTTGGCTGAATTTGGTCTTAACAGCGCGTCCGGATTGTAATTTGGAGTTCCGTAGTGGAATTTGGCTTGAAATAGCGGAAGTTTGATTTTTGGGAAGTTTGACAGGGGGTTGACTTTTTGATATCGGATTGTGATTGTGATTTCGGGAATTGGAATAGCTTCATTATGTTATTTGGGACTTGGGCGGAAAATTTGTAAGTCATTCCGGATTGATTTGCTATGTTTCGGCACGAGTTATTAAATTTGAAAGTTTAAAGTTTATAGATTTCGATTTGAGGTGCGATTCATCATCTCGATGTTGTTATACGTGATTTGAGGCCTTGAGTAGATCCGTGTTATGTTATTGGACTTGTTGGTATATTCGAACGGGGTTCCGAGTGCCTCGGATGAGTTTTGGACGAGGTTCGGATCATTTTTAATTCATGTTGCATTGTTGAAGGCTGTTGGTTCTGGTATGATCGCACCTGCGGTTGGTTTGTGCAGGTGCGATGGACGCAGAAGCGACAAAGGCGTCACAGATGCGAGATGAGAGCTGGATGAGGAGGCCCGCAGAAGCGGAGAAAAGGGCACAGGTGCGGATGCGCAAGTACATCGAGTAGAAGCGCAGGTGCGAGTGTCTTCGCAGATGCGGAGTTGATACTGCAAGTGAGAGGTTTGCTGGGCAAGGCCATTTTTTTGCAGATGCAATATTTTACTGCAAAATCAGTGGTCGCAGGTGCGACGAATTGTCCGGAAATGCGGAAATCGCTGGGTAGAACCTATAATTCGAGGTATTTGTTTTCTTTCTTCATTTTCGGATTTTGGAGCTCGGATTGGGTGACTTTGGAGAGAAGATTTTCCACACCACTTGGGGTAAGTGTTCTCTACTCATTTTTGTATCTTACATCATGAATCTACCTTCGTTTTTGTAATTGGATTGTGAAGTTAAAGAGGAAATTGGGGAGTTTTGGCCTAAAGTTTCATAATATGAACTTTTGAGTTTTGAATATCGAATTGGAGTCGGATTTGAGTGAAACTAGTGTGATTGGACTCGTAATTGAATGGGTTATCAGATTTTGTAAATTTTGTCGTGTTTCGAGGTGCGGGCCCGGGTTGGATTTTTGGCCGATATTTGGGCTTTTGATTCAAGATTTGATCTTTTTCGATCGGGATTGGTTCCCTTAGAATTGTTTGATGTATTTGAGTTGTTTTTGGTTAGGTTCGAGCCGTTCGGAGGTCGGAACATGCGGGAAGGCATTTGGAGCATCGCTTGGCTTGCTCGGTAATGTAATTGGCTTGTTCGAGGTAAGTAACTCTTATAAACTTAGTAATGAGGGTATGAAACCTCATAATACGTGTTATGTGATTGGTATTGAGGTGACACACATGCTAGGTGACGGGCGTGTGGGCGTGCACCTTGTGAATTGGGACTCTGTTATTTTTATGGAACTGTATAGTAGTCCTACTTTGTTGATATCTGTGTTTCCACCATGTGATAAAGTAGTTAAGCCGTCAATCATGCTAGATATCATGTTTAGGCATCATGCCGATACTGTTTGGACCCATAGTGGTCGCTTCTTACTGTTATCTCACTGATTTCATTGATATTTCGTACTCGGTCATATCCATCCATTCATACCATATCTCAGTCTCAGTTATTATTTATTGATACACCATATCATTGTTGTCGGGCTAGATTCATGACATTGTGAGCTCGTGAGTGAGAGTAGAGAGATTGATGACTGAGTAAGGCCAAGGGCCTGAGTGAGAGTGATATTTTGGGATCGGGTTTTACGCCGCAGCAGGTTATATTGATTATATATTTTGGGATCGGGTTGCACGCCGCAGCATGTTATATTGATATTTTGGGATCGGGTTGCACGCCGCATCATGTTATATTGATTACATTTTATGGGATCGGGCTACATGCCGCAGAGATATAGTGCTTGGGCTGAAGGAGCCCCTCCAGAATCTGCACACCCCCAGTGAGCGCAGTCGACTATATATATGTGGATCAGGTTGCACGCCGCAATGGGCCTTATGGTCATATATGGATCGAGCTACATACCACAGCAGGTATTGTACAGCGCTGAGTGATTGGGTGTGCAGAGCATGGAGCATAGTGAGAGAGAATGTGAGACAGTGAGATTGAGTACTCTGAGAGCGTGAGTACATGAGATCATCATTGAGATGCATTGCATTTGATATGCATACTTGAGATACATGCATAGAGATGCATTTCCTTCTTCTACCCGGGTTTGGTGACATTTATGATTTTACCTGTATCATGACATGTAGGCATAGAGACGTACTTTCCTCATGCTATCTGAAAATGAAAATCTTACTTATCATTGAAAGGAGTTTTGGGAAAAATCACAGTTTTCAAACTTACTCGTATTTTGGCATTTTCGGTAAAAGATTTGGGTTTTCACTCAGATACTTAAAAAGAAATGCCTATTTTTTCTGGAACTGTGACCGAACTGAGCATTTTATTTCAGAGATACCTCTTTTATTACTTGTACTATGCAGTTATAAACTGTTGTGGAATATTAGTGTTGGACCCGACCTTTGTGTTGTTAGCTCGTCACTACTTTTAACCTAATATTTGGTTTGTTACTTATTGAGTACATGGGGTCGGTTGTACTCACACTACACTTCTACACCTTGCGTGTAGATATTGACTGTTGATGTTGTTGTGTTCGATGGGAGCTGGATTTGAAGATGTGCCTGCATCCCGGTTGTAGCTGCCTCTTGTTCGTGGTAGCCTTAGACCTCTAAAACTCTATTAATGTACTTTTCAAACAATCGATGTATTTACTTCATTTCAGCTTTGTAAACTCTATTCTTAGAAGCTCATGATTTGTACTACCAGTTCTTGAGGAATGTATCAGATTTAGATAATA
The DNA here is from genome assembly GCF_000390325.3 of Nicotiana tomentosiformis. Classification (NCBI taxonomy): domain Eukaryota; kingdom Viridiplantae; phylum Streptophyta; class Magnoliopsida; order Solanales; family Solanaceae; genus Nicotiana; species Nicotiana tomentosiformis. The sequence goes on along the minus strand of NC_090820.1, from coordinate 6,314,422 downwards.
TTTTTACTTAATTGCTGTATTGATTGTTATTGGAATTAGTTATTGGTTAACTGGCTTACCTAGCGGGTTGGGTTAGGTACCATCACGACTAGTTGGATTTTGGGTCGTGACAAGTTGGTATCAGAGCTCAAGTTCATAGGTTCTACAAGTCACGAGCAAGTGTTTAGTAAAGTCTTGCGGATCGGTATTATGACGTCCATACCTATCTTCGAGAGGCTACAGGACATTTAGAATATACTTCCCATCTTTCTTTCCTTATCGCGCGATATTGATTCAGCTTGAAGCGTAACTCTTTGAATTCCTTCCACGCATTCGTATGCGCGTGTGAGCGCTCGGTATCGGCAGTGCATCGGTGGCTTGTGATTCAATGGTTGAGGTGCGAGATGTGATTTTGACATGCTGATGATGGGCCAATCTGGAGGACTTGAGGCTGGGTTTTGACAGTAACTGGAGCACAAAGATTTCGATTGTGTGAGAACGTGCTTTTGAGACATATAGGTCCGTTAGTGTCCCTATTAGAGGAATTTGTGATTGGATGACTATGTGGTAAGTATGATGAGACTACGAGATATGTTCAGATTGTTCGAATGTGATGAGAAGAATTTACTTGAGATGTAGTAAGGACTATGGGGTGTCTGATTTCTGTCTTGATTTGGTGTATGGTCTCGAGTTATGGGTGTATTGAGGGATCTCTCATGTTGTTTAGTTGTGGAGTAAAGTAGATTATCATGTCTTGTTGATGAGTTCAGAATCGAGAAGATTAAGTGATTGCGTAGTAGTTGTAACTGTGGAAGGGCATAAAGAGATGTCAGTTTGAGGCGAAGCAGGTGGGTTATAACCTGCGAGGTAATCTATGGTTGTGTGATTTTATGATGTTGAGTGGAGGCTTTCTTTTATACCAATGGGTTATATTTGTGTGATTTGAGGTATGATATGGTTTGCGTTAATCGAGCTTATGAAGGATTCAGTTGAATTTTAGTGCGGGATTTTGGCAGTAACAAAGTATGGGTATTGTGAGTTATTAGATGCTTTATTCCTTGGCTTTGAGCCAAGTGGGGGAGTCTTCTATTGACGGGTTGATTGCACGATTATGTGTTGCATTAGATTTGGTTTGAGGTATACTGGTGAATCAGTTATGACTTGCAGGAGTTAAGATTGAGGATGACTCGAGTAAGGAAATTTCTGGATACAGGTTATATTGCACTCTATGGGTATATGGGAATCATAAAATAATTGAGTGGTTATTCGCGAAGGATGTAGTGTACATGGAGTAGGAATTTGCTCGATTGCTTAGGAGTGTGGGTTACTCCCTTAGGTGTTGGTGTGCTAATGGGGCACAGGTTGTTCGGTCCGTTTGGTCGGTTAATTGAGATTTGAGTAGAGTGGATGACTCTCAAGAATGGTTCTAATGGATTCAAGAATTATATATAGCAATTGAGAATTTCGGATTGGTATATGACTAGGATCTGATATTGGCACTGGATGGTGTCGAGACTTGTGGCATTTTCATATCATTGTGGATTGTGCATTTCAGTATCAAGAAGGTGAAGGAAATAGTTTTAGGTTCACATAAGGTGTCTTTAGAGTGGGTGTTTCGGTTGTGGTGCTTTGGGGTGCTTAAGAGGGAAGTCAGTGACTTATGGGCCTTAGGGCATTGTGGTTTTATACTAGGGTCTCTTGTGTGGTGAGTTTGGGTTGAGGATCGTGGTATTATGGCAAGGAGAACTATCAATTTGAAGGTAATTCGGAAAGAACTCGGAGAGATAGGACAACTTGGTAGTAGGTTGGATCAGCATAGTAATGGATATAATCGGTTCTTTGGGTACTTATAATATGGCTAGTCTCCACAGGTGTTTCGTGGAAATGCTCTTGGGTTTTGGAAACCTGCGTGGCTGGGTTGAGTTAGATAGATTCAGTTCTGATAGCTTGGTTATGTGCAAATGGACTTCGAAGAGTTCTCAATAGTTTTTACCACGGTTCGAGGAGTATATTTCCTGTTGGTGTGAGGAGCATGTGGTGTATGGTGAATTTCTCCTGGATGAAATCAAATGGAAGGTCCTTGGCTAATTGAGTATGTAGTTGCTTGTGACTTGGGGTGGACTATGAAATTCTCATATTTTTCATATGATGGCATGGTATTTACGGTGTGTTGCATGGGATTGAGATTTATGTGAGCGAGATCACAGTTCAATTTTGAAGGGGAGGTCATCAAATTCGTAGGCAGCATAGACGGTTTCAGATAACTGGTAAATGATATTACTATTTGGTATGGCTTGATGAGAGTATACATTTCAGAAGGGGCAATGTGTTTTGATTTATGGATACTTCACTGGTACTGTGGCACTCACCTGGTTGATCGACTGCTAATATTCAAATTTTACTATGTGGCACGAAAGAATTTTAGAAGTATTTCTCCTAGGATGACCGTGTATGAGAGATGTGTTAGACATTCTGGCGGTGGAGTTGGGATCAGATATGGTGATTCATGTGTTCTATGGATTTTGACACTGGGAGAAGAGCAGATTGTTTCATGGTTGTGGATTGTGAAGTCATGGTCGAAGCTAGCTATATATGTTATGATTCAGTCATTGTGGACTTTCGGAGGGTTATTTATCTATTTGTGGGTGACCAGAGTTGATTTGGGAGTCCATTGGTAGGCCCATTTAGGATATGTATTCTACACCGAGGCGGGTTGGTTGGCTTCATACTGCTATTGTTGAGGGATATGTCATTTGGTTATTGTTGAGCTTATTCGTGTTCTGAAATGATCTGTGAGTTACTCTTCTATGCTACGAAGAGTTGTGATTCATTGGTTATAAGCACACCTGGTGCGGTTCTATTTAGGCCTTATAGCGGAATTTGCGCGAGATGGGTATTTGGGTGATGCATGAGTGGTTGTGCATTGGTTATGTTCTTTCGGGTTTGTGTGGCATTGTGTCATTTGCTTCTCCATGATTATGGTAATGCACTTTGAGTACTTGATGTCGGATTGCGCATGATTATTGATTTTGAGCATGGTGGCTGAGGTGTTTCATATGGATCAATATTTGGATGGGGTCGCGCATTGCGGCAGAGTTATGTTAAGATATGATCTATGGTGTTATATTCATGTGTTATGGTTCTACGGTGTGTGATGGGTTCGTAGCGTTGCGTTGGGGTGGTACCCATCGAGCTTGTGGGACGGTTCTCTTGTTTGAGTCACTTTCGTGATTAAGTACATATGGAATGTTACGTATTGGTGCCCGGATTGCACGGGTTGTGGCTTTAGATAGTATTGGTGTGGTATGTCAGTCGAGTAGATGGTATTTGATAAGATGAAGTCGTCGGATCTAGGATGGGTGCTATCATATTTGATTGTGGTATATTTGGATGGATAATAGAAAGTCGGCTTAGAAATTTGCTATGGTTCTTGTCAAGGAGAGGGAGCTCCACGACTGGTGGATCTGATGAATGGTTACGAGTTCTACGTGTTTCTTTCATCATCGGTAGAGTACGAAGGTTTTAGAATGGAGTCTTGTTTGATATGAGGTTTATTATCAGCATTGGGTTGTTTTGAGCAGCTACTGTTTAGAAATCATTGCTTCGAGCATTTGAGATATGTGGTATTTGAGTTTTGAGTATTTGAGTTATGGTTACGGCTTTTGGTACATCTTGTTCAAACTTATACAATATGTAGATGCGAAATTCTGATCTTATAAGAAATTTCGGATGTTGGAAATTGGATTCTAAGGCTTGTGGGCTAGGTTGAATTGAGAAATTTCAGTTATGTTGTGTTATCGGACCTATATGGGATAGGGGGACGTGGGATAACCCCCAGTTATGTTCATGGTAAGGTAATACGACGGTTTGATGGCTTTGAGAACAACTCTGGACATGCTCGAGGATGAACGTATGTTTAAGTGGGGGAGGATGTAACGACCCGACCGGTCATTTTGAGCATTTGCACTTCGCCCGGTAGTTTACGGGCATGAGTAGATCTGTATGATGCATTATGACTTATGTGAATCGTCAGTTTTGGTTTCAGGTTATTCGGAATCGAATTGGAAAAATGGATTTCATGGTTAAAGCTTTAAATTGGGAGAGTCTAAGTTTGACTTTTTGTGAATTTGAACCCCGGAACAGAGCTTTGATGGTTCCGATAGGTCCGTTGGATGATTTTGAACTTAGGAGCGCCTCCAGATTGTGATTTGGAGGTCCGTAGTGGAATTTGGCTTGAAATGGCGGAAGTTGGATTTTTGGAAAGTTTGATCGGGAGGTTGACTTTTTGATATCGGATTCGGATTGTGATTCCGGGAATTGGAATAGCTTCGTTATGTTATTTGGGACTTGTGCGAAAAATTTGAAGTCATTCCGGATTGATTTGCTATGTTTCGGCACGAGTTATTGAATTTGAAAGTTCAAAGTTCATAGATTTCGATTTGAGGTGCGATTCATCGTCTCGATGTTGTTATGCATGATTTGAGGCCTCGAGTGGGGTCCGTGTTATGTTATTGGACTTATTGGTATATTAGGACGGGGTCCCGAGTGGCTCGGATGAGTTTTGGACGAGGTTCGGATCATTTTCACTTCATGTTGCATTGCTGAAGGCTGCTAGTTCTGGTATGATCGCACCTGTGGTTGGTTTGCACAAGTGCGATGGATGCAGAAGCGACAAAGGTGTCGCAGATGCGAGATAAGAGTTGGATGAGGAGGCCTGCAAAAGCAGAGAAAAGGGCGCAGGTGTGGATGCGCAGGTGCGAGTGTCTTCGCAGATGCGGAGTTGATACCGCAGGTGCAGGGGTTGCTGGGCAAGGCCATTTTTCTCAGATGCGATATGTTTTCGCAAAAGCGGTGGTCGCAGGTGCAACGAATTGTCCGCAAATGTGAAAATCGCTGGGCAGAACCTATAATTCGAGGTCTTTGGTTTCTATCTTCATTTTCGGATTTTGGAGCTCGGATTGGGCGACTTTGGAGAGGAGAGTTTCCACACAACTTGGGGTAAGTGTTCTCTACTCATTTTTTATCTTATATCACGAATCTACCTTCGTTTTGGTAATTGGATTGTGAAGTTTAAAGAGGAAATTGGGGGGGTTTGGCCTACAATTTCATAATATGAATTTTTGAGTTTTGAACATCGAATTGGAGTCGGATTTGAGTGAAACTGGTGTGGTTAGAATCATAATTGAATGGATTTTCAGATTTTATAAATTTTGTCGGGTTTCGAAGTGCGGGCCCGGGTTGGGTTTTTGGCCGATATTTGGGCTTTTGATTCAAGATTTGATCTTTTTCGATCAGGATTGGTTCCCTTAGAATTGTTTGATGTATTTGAGTTGTTTTTAGTTAGTTTCGAGCCGTTCAGAGGTCGGAACGCGCGGGATGCATTTTGGAGCATCGCTTGGCTTGCTCGAGGTAAGTAACTCTTCTAAACTTAGTGTTGAGAGTATGAAATCCCGTAATACGTGTTATGTGATTGGTATTGAGGTGACGCACATGCTAGGTGACGGGCGTGTGGGCTTGCACCATATGAATTAGGACTCTGTTGTTTCTATGGCACTGTATAGTGGTCCTACTTTGTTGATATCCGTGTTTCCACCATGTGATAAAGTACTTAAGCTGTCAATTATGCTAGATATCACGTTTAGACATTATGTTGATATTGTTTGGACCCATAGTGTTCGTTTCTTATTGTTATCTCACTGATTACATTAATATTTCGTACTCGGTCATATCCATGCATTCATACCATATCTCAGTCTTAGTTATTATTTATTGATACATCATATCATTGTTGTCGGGCTAGATTTATGACATTGTAAGCCCGTGAGTGAGACTGGAGAGATTGATGACTTAGTGAGGCTGAGGGCCTGAGTGAGAGTGATATTTTGGGATTGGAATGCACACCGCAGCAGGTTATATTGATTACATTTTAAAGGATCGGGCTGCATGTCGCAGCGATATAGCGCTTGGGCTGAAGGAGCCCCTCCTGAGTTTGTACACCCCCAGTGAGCGCAGTCGACTATATATATGTGGATCGGGTTGCACACCGCAACGGACCTTATGGTCATATATGGATCGGGCTGCACGCCGCAGCAGGTATTGTACAGCGCTGAGTGATTGAGTGTGCTGAGCATTGAGCATAGTGAGAGAGAATGCGAGACAGTGAGATTGAGTACTCTGAGAGCGTGAGTACATGAGCTCATCATTGAGATGCATTGCATTTGACATGCGTACGTGAGATACATGCATAGAGATGCATTTCCTTCTGCTACCCGGTTTTGGTGACATTTATGATTTTACCTGTATCATGACATGTAGGCATAGAGACGTACTTTCCTCATGCTATCTGAAAATGAAACATCTTACTTATCATTGAAAGGAGTTTTGGGAAAAATCACAGTTTTCAAACTTACTCGTATTTTGGCATTTTCGATAAAAGATTTGGGGTTTCACTTAGATACTTGAAAAGAAATGCCTATTTTTTCTGAAACTGTGACCGAACTGAGCAATTTATTTCTGAGATACCTCTTTTATTACTTGTACTATGCAGTTATGAACTGTTGTGGAATATTGGTGTTGGATCCGGCCTTTGTGTTAGCTCGTCACTACTTTCAACCTAAGGTTAGGTTTGTTACTTATTGAGTACATGAGGTCGGTTATACTCATACTATACTTCTGCACCTTGCATGTAGATATTGACTGATGATGTTGTTGTGTTCGATGGGAGCTGGATTTGAAGATGCGCCTGCATCCCGGTTGTAGCTACCTCTTATTCGCGGTAGCCTTAGACCTCTAAAACTATGTTAATGTATTTTTTAAACAGACGATGTATTTACTTTATTTCCGCTTGTAAACTCTATTTTTAGAAGCTCATGATTTGTACTACCAGTTCTTGGGGAATGTATCAGATTCAGATAATTTCTTTACTTAATTGCTTTATTGATTGTTATTATTGGTTAGTGGTTAGCTGGCTTACCTAGCGGGTTGGGTTAGGTGTCATCACGACTAGTTGAATTTTGGGTCGTGACAAACCTAAAAAGTCATTTCCAACAAGTAAATAAGTTGCAAGGCCAACAATTAGAGAGACAATTTGGTAGTAGTTACAAAGTATCTTTCATCTATTCATTACTACATTATGCAGTTGTCACTGTATTTTTCTCCTACATTAGAGAGTGTAAACTTATGTTATATATAGCATTCTTTATAAGGAAGGAAGGTACATTATTTGTAAGTTGAGTTTGATCATGTTCAATTGGTCATATATAGTGATTATTTGTTCCAACGGTATATTTTTCTTCTTTATTTTTCTCGTTTATTTATTTTTCTTTTTGTTTAGAATATTGAATTTGAGTAAAAGGAAATAGAGTTGGCTAAATTTCGGAAGAAAAAAAAGTAGTTTCCAAAAAAGAAAGCGAGCTTAAATAATAATTGAAATCTTACATACAATTTTAAATGAATTTTCATGCACTTCATAACATTTCATATCATGTTGACATCTAATTCATGTTAGAAAAGACTCAAGTTGAGCAAAAAATGAAACAGAATAACAAAATTTAGAAAATTTTGGGGACACCAAAAATAAATCATAAATTTCATCAGATAAAAATAAGGAGAGCTTATTGAATTAACCATATAAAGGCACAATTCAAGAATTGCGGTCTTTGTGTTGATAAAATAACAGAGCATCCAACGCATTGTAGGGCATAGAAGTTAAGGGGAAGACTCAAAATCGTTTGTGGGGGTTTGCGTTAAGTTCCTTACTTCTTTCACATAGTTGGCAAGTGAACTGAGAGATTAGGTCAAAATTCACTAGTAATAAATGGTTCCATTTTTTGAATATGGAAAAGTTTTAAAAAAAAAGAATTAAATATTTCCACTTAATTTCTAGCAACTTTCACCAATAATACGTTGAAATACAAACTGACTTATAATCGAGTAATTTCTTGGAGAAATCACAAACAAGAACTATATTACATTAATACTACCACTTTACGAAGCTCTTGTTTAATTTTATTTGCTTGAATTTATGGATGTGTCAATTCGTAATGGCTTAAATTTCCTAAACCTAGTTATTTTATTTCAAAATTTAACTAAGGAAATTCGCTAAAGTCCTATTTATTCACTCTACAAGAGAATAAAATAAGTTTATGTATTTCACAGTTTAAGTCTAATTTTGAGGTCTTTGTGTTGATAAGATATCACTATCCAACGCATTGTAGGGCACAATTTATAGATCATAATTCACTAGTAATAAATGTTTTCATTCTTTGAATATGAAAAATTTCAAAAAGAAAAAAAGAAACATTGAATGTTTCCACTTAATTTCTATCAGTTTTCCCCGACAATACATTGAATGACAAATTGACTTAGAACTATATAGTATATAGGTGGTTCATGCCAAACTTCTAATTGTTGTTATCTTCTTATTTTATTCTTATTGTAATGATTTATTGTGTGACTTATTTTATATCACATGTTTTAAAAAATTTATTTCCATTTTAAATTTCATGTTTGTAAAAATACCATCATATAAATTGAGACGGATGAAAAAAAAAATTTGACAAATTCTTTCAATTCACTTGCCGATAATGTGAAATCAATTCAAAGAAGAAGACTTTTGCATTTGAGATGCAAAAGAAGAAAACCCCACAAACAACTTGTAGAGTATTTCCACTCAATTTCTATCAAGGCAAGTTGTATATACTATCAATACGAAAAAATCCAGAACTATATTGCATGCATTTATACTTCATTTTCAGTAAACTTTTGTTTAATCTTATTCGATAAAATTTATGAATATTGTTTCAGTTTGTAATGGCCTAAAATTTCTAAAGGAATTCGCAAAATTTCTATTCTCTACAAGAAAATATACTATAACAATCCGACTGGTCGTTTTGAGCACTAGTATTCCGTTCAGCTATTTGAACTCTTGAGTAGCTCCATATAACGTATTCTAACTTGTGTGAATTGTCGGTTTTGGTTTTCAAGTGTTTCGGAATTAGTTTGGAAGAATGAATTTCATGATTGAAACTTTAAGTTGAAGAGTTGACCTAAGTTTGACTTTTGGGTATTTGACTTCAGATCGGAGTTTTTATGATTTCTTTAGGTTCGAATGGTGATTTTGGACTTGGGCGTATGCCCGAAATTTTATTTGCATATTTCTAGAAGGTTTCGACACTCTTTGACGAAAGCTGAAAATTTGAAGGTTTGGAATATTCATAAATTTGACCGAGAGTTGACTTTGAGGATATCGAGTTCGGATTATAGTTCCAAAAATTTCAGTAACTTTTTTATGTCATTTGGTACTTGTACGCAAAATTTGAGTTCATTCCGGATTGATTTGATATGTTTCGGCGCGAGTTTTAGAAGTTGGAATTTCAAAGTTCATTAAGTTTGATTTGAGGTGCGATTCGTCGTTTCAATATTGTTATGTGTGATTGAGGCCTAGAGTAGGTCCGTGTTATGTTATGGGTCGTGTTGGTATATTTGGTTGAGGTCCCGAGGGCCTCGGGTGGATTCCGGATGTTTAACGGATCAACATTTGGACTTAGAGAAATTCTAAACTTTTGCCTACTAGTGTGATCGCACCTGCGAAGGTTTTGATCGCAGGTGCGAGGCCGTATGTACACGAGTAGCATCGCAGAAGCGTCCAGGAATGGTGTTGGGTAGCGCTCGCAGGTGCGATGGTTTTGTCCGCACCTATGAGGTAGCAAATGCGAAGAGGCGATCACAAAAGCGTAAAATGGTGAAGGGGCTGAGGAGCGCAAGTACGGAGGAAATTTTCGCAGATGTGGAGTCACATATGCACGTGGTTCATCGCAGAAGCGAAAGCAGTGGTGGACCTTATACTTATGTACCCGGGCTAGCGCCCTCTCTCTCTAGCAGAATGCAGGACTTCACAGGAAATCACAGAAGTGAAAAATTTTGTCGCACTCGCGAAGCCGTATATGCAGCTAAGTTGGTCTCAGGTGCGAAGACCCCTTGACAGAATATATTCGAAGGGGTTGCGGGATTTTCGCATTTTTGGACGAACAAAGCTCGGTTAGGGGTGCTTTTTGAGAGAGGATTCACGATAATTCTTGAGGTAAGTCACTCGTGATCATTTTTATTTAATAATATTGAGTTATCATTGATTGTTTCGACTAGTTTACGTGATTTGAGGTGTAATTTAAGAATTTGGGCCTAGGGATTTAAAAAAAAATAAAAATTGAGGATTTGCAGGTCGAGTTTAAGTCGGATTTGAGTAAAATTAGTATGGTTGGACTCGTAATTGAATGGTTTATCGTATTTTGTGAGTTTTATCGGGTTCTGAGAAGTGGGCCTCACGTTGACTTTTGGTTGACGTTTTGAGCAGAGTTGGAAGTTTTTATAAATTATTAAATTGTAAGTATTGGAGTATATTTTGATTAATTTGCTCGTTTTTGACTAGTTTCAGATAGTTGGATTTGAATTGAGGAGATATGAAGGCGTTTGGAGGTTGATACATGCGAAATAGAATTTTCAGAGTAGTGTTTAGCTGACTCATCATTGGAACTGGCTTGTTTGAGATAAGTGTGTTGCCTAACTTTATTGAGGAAATTTTTCCTACTATTTTCTATTGTTTGCTACATGCGGGGGTGATACATATATGAGGTCACGAGTATATATGCATGTGCGAGAGTTAATTATGCCCGGGGTAAATTATATGATTAATTGTGCTTTGAAGTATTTTGTGATAGTCTTGTTCCATGTCTTGACTACTAGATTACTATGAATAGAAAAATTAATGCCAGAAACCATGATTTAGTTTATTATAATTTGATTAAAACTTGACGAACTTTTGTGAAATTATTGATGTGCTAAATCCGGTCGTTATTATACTTAATCACAATTATGACACTACGACCGTTATTCTTGAGATTTTGAATTATATACTTGAGTTGAAGATCATTTTGAGACTTGTTGAAATACTTGAATAATAAAGTACTTGAGGTTCATTGAAATTGTGATTGGCTTGAAAGTCGTGATTGATGTTCAATTTGGAATATTCATTTAAACACTCTCCTTGATGTTATTTATGCTTCCTACCTTGCTTGTTAATGATATATATGTGCTTGGTAAGGAAGAGTGTAAAGCACGAATGGTGATTCCGTGGCATTTCATATACATTATCATGTGAGGGAGAGTGTAAAGCATGAAGGGTGATGCCGTGCCATTTCATCTACATAATCATGTGAGAAAAAGTGTAAAGCACGAAGAATGATGTCGTGCCATTTTATATTCATTATTATGTGAGGAAGAGTGTAAAGTACGAAAGGTCATGCCATGCCATTTTATTATATTATCATGCATATTATCATATGGGGATGAGAGTAAAAGCGCGAAGGGTGATACCGTGCCATGTCAGTTATATCATCATGTTTTATATTACTATATGTTCATGGCACGAAGGGTGTTTACATGCAGGTAAGAACGAGGGACATACATTATATTGTGATATCTTTTCCTTGTGTTTGTATTCATGCCTTTACTTTGATTATTACTGTTACACCTATGTTTTCTATGTGGTTGTCAATGTTGTTCTGACTTGTTCTTTATTCCAATTGTTGTTCTGTTGTCATGCCTTCTATCTGTTTAACCTTTTCCCCCTTGTTGTCATATATGCATCTATGCCCCTTTTCCAGTCTGGTTCTGTTGCCCATATGCATTGCCTTGTTCGTTATCGCTTCCTGTGTGTCTCCCACTTTATTGTTATCGTTATTGTTATTGACATTTCTTTCACCTGGTTGGTACTATTATACGTATGCTCGATGAGGAAGAGATAAATGCACGAAGGGTGTTGCCGTGCCAATTGATTTGATCTACATTCATATATTTGGCGAGGATGAGATAAATGCATGAAGGGTATTGCCGTGCCATTTGATTTGATATCTTGAGTACATTTTCCTCACCATGAAAGTTATGAATTTACTACCGTGATTTCTTTTAGTAATCATCATTTACTGCTTCACACATTTGTTTTCTTGTACTCTTATCTATTATGTTCTATAATTGTTTCTGCACAGGTTATAATATTGAGTATCTTTTAAACTAAAAATCATTGTCACTACTTCGACGAGGTTAGACAATATACTTACTGAGTATATGTGATCGGTTGTACTCATACTACACTTCTGCATCTTGCATGCATATTTTGGATGTAGATGTTGCGGTGTATGACGGGAGCTGGCATTGAAGATGTTTCCGCGATCCAGTCATAGCTGCCTCTTGTTCTTGGTAGCTTTAGAATTACTAATCTGTTCATGTTTATTTCAAACAAATGATGCATTTTATTTTCTACCAATTTTGTAAAAATTCAACTCTTAGAAACTCATGATTTGTACTACCAGTCCTTGAGAAAAGTAGAAAGGTTAAATTATTATATCATTTATTTTTCTCGATAAATCTAATTAAATTGGATTGTAGTTAATTGGCTTACTTAGCGGGTTGAGTTAGGTGTCATCACGACTAATCGGATTTTAGGTCGTGACATATACTCAAAAATCATGTATGATCTACAAATTCAGAGGTGGATCCAGTATTTGATGGCTACGGGTGCCACTGCTTTTAATGCAAATCGGCCACTAGTGACGAGATTGAATATGGGTGGACATTTCGTCAGTTTGATCCATTTTGGATTAATTCGGTTCGATCCATTTTAAATCAATTCAATTCAATTTTAAAAAAAGATCTCGATTAAATAATGTGATTAAGAAAATAAAAAAAATATAATAGTTATAAAATTTTAAATTAAGAAATACACCACTTCAATCTACATATAGTATTAATAGATGAGTTTAACTTTGTACATCACTTTTGTAGATGTACAATGTGAAGTTTATTTAGCCTATCATACTAAATTATGTGGGCGTTTAGACATAACAATTGTGAAATGGTGGGAAAAAATAAAAAAAAATTCAGTGAAAATGATATTTGAAGATTAGAGTTGTGTTTGGACATAAATATAATTTTGTGAGTGATTTGAAATGAAAACTTTGAAAAACAACTTTTTGGCGTTTTTAAAATTTTGTGAAAAATTTTGAAATTCAACATCAAGTAAAATTTAAAATTTTTATAGCAGTAAAAATTTGCTGAAAAGGGTGAATTTTTATTATAGCCAAATGGGCTCTATGTAGTATAACAAAGATATCCAAGAAAAATCTTGGGAAACTTCTCTTTTATTTAGGTTAATAACTTCCCGTAAAGTGTTGTAAATGACTTTCACCTGAGAACAAAGTTTTCAACCACAAAGTCTAAGCTAACGTTTGGTCATAAATTCTCAAATTTATTTTGAAAAATCTAATTTGGATGAAGTTTGGTTTGAAGATAAAGATACGTTTGGACATAAGTTTTCAAAACATATTTTACTTTTTTTTTTTTTTGAAAAAATACGAAACATGACTTACACCCACAAGTTCTAAAAACTACCACAAATACCCAACAGTACCTTTAACAATAACATTCATTATAATATCGCAAACTATAGTCTTGAATATAAATAAACTATATAATACACTATCAGATGAACGAGAAGACGAAACATCATTGTTACAAAATAATAAATGGTGGGCTCTTTTATAAAATACAAAAGTTTGGGACAATTTTTAAAAAATATAATAGTGATATTTTGGGCCAAAACCAACTCTTTAGCTGTTTTTGGAATTTGGGTTTTGAGTTTTGAGAATTTGTCAAAATGTAGATAAAATCTATGGCCAAACATGTATTTGCCAAAAAAAACCCAAATATATTTTGGCAAAATCTATGGCCAAACGGGTCAAGAGCCCGTTTGGACATAAAATTTGATTGAAGTTTTTTTCCAAAAAAACTTTATTTTTTTTCGAAATCAGCGTTCCAAAAAAACTTCATTTTTTTTTCAAAATCAGCGTTTGTTCATAAAATTTCTAATTTTCACTTGAAAATGCATTTTGAAAATTTTCGGAAAATTTTGTTTTTCAAAATTCACTCAAATCACTCACAAAACTTCAAAAACAACCCAAACTTAAATTTATATCCAAACACAACTCTAAAATTCAAATATCATTTTACACTTCAAATATCATTTTTCGAATTTTACGATTCTTATGTCAAAACGCCTACTAAGAAATATCAAGGGAAACTTCCTTCAGAAGGGTTGTAGTTCACTTGACCCAAGATTTAAAGTTTCCAGCTAGAAACCATAAGACTTGTGCTTATACGTAACTCCGCTTAGCTACTTTCCCTTTACTAAAAAATCATCCTTTTTAAAAAAAAAATAGGATTCAAAACTTACTTTATTTATTCTCTAATAAGCGCAATTAGCGCTAATACAATATATTCCAATTTAATTATTCAGGTATACTCACAAGCACAGGTCTCCAAACCCTCCTAAGCAACCGTTGCCGGAAAGTCGCCGTCAACGGCCGAATTCTCCGAACTGCCGATCCAATACTACCACCAGCACTAGAATTTACGGTGAAATCCCCCTCTCGAATTTTCCGGTGACGAAACGAACAAATTCTTAAGCTTGTTTCTCACCACCACTTCCTTTTTATCCGGCGAATCTCCGTCGCTGAAAATCCGATCAGGCGACGCATCGTCCTCGGTCAATAGCCGTCGATCACTTCCTCCGTCGCTGCGGGTGAGGAGCATGCGGAGAGTTTTACGGCGGCCATAATTGAAAGGTGAAAAAAAGGGGTTGAGGGTTAAGGAAAGAAGAAGTGGAGGAGGAAGGAATATGGAGGAGATAGAAAGTGAGATGTGAACTTTATTATTGGGTAGGGGACGGCCATGGATTAGATTCTGTGTTTTCGGTCTAAAGATTTACTAAAAATTCATCCCTTAATTCTTGCATTCTCATCAACCCTTAATTCATCAAATGGATACTCAATTAGTCAGAGGAGAATCATCTCACTTCTCTTATGAAGTATTCCTGAGTTTTAGAGGTGAAGACACCCGAAAAACATTCACTGGTCATCTTTATTCCAAATTGTCTGATGTTGGAGTTAATACCTTCATTGACGATGAGGAATTGAGAAAGGGTGACGTGATTTCAAGAGAATTAGAGAAAGCAATTGAAGAGTCAAGAATTTCCATTATTGTTTTCTCAAGAAATTATGCTTCCTCTAGTTGGTGTCTAAATGAACTAGTTAAAATTCTTGAATGCAAAGATAAACTAAAGCAGATGGTTTTGCCTATTTTCTATGATGTTGATCCTTCTGAGGTACGAAAGCAAACTGGGTTATTTGGTGAATATTTGGCTAAACACAAGGAACGACCATTTGGAGCTCAAAGGGTGGAGAAGTGGATAGCTGCACTTACTGAAGCTGCAAATTTATCTGGATGGGATTTGCAAAATGTTGCTGACGGGTACATTTTCTTGATTCAACTATATAATTTCATTTGTTATTTGTTCAATTGTTTATAGGATGTGATACTAACAGTTCAAAAGAGTTTTAAGTTCTATGCATTGACATAATCGAAATATTTATACTATCAATATATATATAACTTAAATTATTTCTTAAAATATCCTATATGACGCGGTAAGTTATCTATTTTGTTGCTTAGATTCATTCCACTGTGTTATGTCTTGGCTACCGATTTTGATTTGTCCGTCAAATATTTTCAAATATCAAAGTTTTATTTATTGTAGTAGTATTTCTTTTAATTTTTTGTTTTTGCTAAAAATCTGTAGGCATGAATCAAAGTTTATTGAAAAAATTATACAGCAAGTCCTACAAGAGGTCAACCAGACACCTCTAGATGTTGCTTGGCACCCAGTTGGAGTAGATTCTCGTGTCAAAGATATAGAATTGTTATTGCAAATTGAATGTGAAGATGAAGTTCGCATGATTGGTATTCACGGAGTTGGTGGCATAGGGAAAACAACTCTGGCAAAAGCTATCTACAATCGAATGTTTCGACTCTTCGATAGTAGTTGCTTCCTTTCAGATGTTAGATCAGAAGCTGAAGAAGTTGGTCTTGTCAAGCTACAAGAGAAACTTCTTCAACAAGTTCTCAAAACTGAGGACATCAAAGTTGGAAGTGTTGCTCAAGGCATCAATCTAATCAAAGCAAGGCTTGGGTCAAAGAAGGTTCTAATTGTTCTTGATGACGTGGACCACAAAAAACAATTAGAATCATTAACGCGAGAAAGAAGTTGGTTTGGTTTGGGTAGTTTAATAATCATTACCACCCGAGACGAACGATTGCTATGTCGGCTTGGAGAAAAAGAGAGATATGAGGCCAAACTATTAAATGACAATGAAGCTATGTTACTTTTTTGTTGGCATGCTTTTGACCGTCATTTTCCACCAGAAGATTATGTTAATTTGGCACGAGACATAATCAAATATTCAGGTAGGTTACCATTAGCTCTTGTGACATTGGGGTCACATTTACATGGAAGTTCTGTAGAAGAATGGGGCCATGAATTTGAAAAACTAAGAGCGATTCCTCATTGTGATATCCAAAAGATTCTCAAGATAAGCTTTGATGGACTTGATGATGAAACACAGACTGTTTTCCTCGATATTGCATGTGCCTTCCATGGGTTTGATGAGCATGAAGTTACTGAAATATTAAATGCATGTGGCTTTCATGCTAAAATTGCAATTGCAACTTTAGTCCAAAAACACTTGCTCCAAAAATCTTGGAATATTTTGGAGATGCATGATCTAGTGCGAGATATGGGAAGAGAAGTCGTTCGCATGGAATCAGCTCGGGATCCTGGAAAACGGAGTAGATTGTTCATCCCGCAAGAAGTCTGTGATGTTCTACAAGGAAATAAAGTCAGTAATACTTTTCTCTTTCCACTTATAATTTCTATTGTCGTCATAAGAATTAAATTCATTTGTGCTTTCGTCTCTGGTTAGTTAAGAAATGACATTTCAAAACTCAACTCACACCAAAGGCTATATATATATACACACACACACACACACTATTAGGTATTGAAAGATGTTTGAATTTATCTTCTTCTTCTTTTCTCAGTTCATCACTTTTTTTGTTTAATTATGTTCTTACTGACTTTCTATGCTTATCTAATTGTGGAAATTAAGCTTGCTATCGAAGAAATGAGGCATGTGCGCTTTTGAAAACTGTTGAATAAGTACATATGTGGAACATTTATGTTATTATTTCTAGAACTAGAACAATATATACAAAATATTCTTTTAAATATAATATAATATATAGTCTATCTTTAATTGATTCTATTATCAGGCTTCAAGATACAATTTGTTCTCTTTATTTATGTTTTTTTCCCATTGATATTACCATGTGAATTTATTGAATGATGCTAGCTAGTTTTTGAAAGACTCTCATCTTAGCTTTCTGAGCAATTTTACATTCTTTTTTAACATCCTCTAATGTGTAAGTTCATTTTTCTTGATACATATGGTGTAACCTCTTTGTTTGACCTTCAATTAGTATAAAAAATTTTCCTCTTAATATGTGGGACTGAAGATTGTCTTAAGATACTAATCTTTTCACCGAACTACAGGGTTCCAAAAAGGTAGAAGTACTGAAGGTAGATCGACGAGCATTTGAGGGACTGAACTTGAGCACCAAAGCATTTAAGAAAATGAAAAACCTTAGGGTTCTTATAATGGATGAGTTACATATTAGTGGAGATTTTGAGCTGTTGTCCAAGGAGCTCAGATGGTTGTCTTGGAAAAAATGTCCTTTAAAATGTATACCATCAAATTTTCCAGCTGAGAATCTTGTAGTTCTAGATATGCGGGAGAGTGATATCCAAGAATTTCAATTGAATTTGCAGGTTTGTTACTCAATTTTACAATTTCATGTGTGCTATTATTGCCACTGAGTGAAAGAAAATGTTTATTGAAACTATATTTGGTTTACTTTTAGTGTTGCAGAAGTTTGAAGAAGTTGGATCTCTCTTATTGCAAGCAACTCAGAAGCACTCCAAACTTCACTGGTTCAATGAGTCTTGAGAATTTGTCCCTTGGTAGTTGCTCAAGTCTGGCAGAGATACATCCATCAATAGGAAATTTGGACAGACTAATTAAACTAGATATGTCTAATTGCGGAAAAATTATGGATCTTCCAAGCAGCATATGCCAGCTAAAATCCCTTGAAGACTTGGACATTGATGGCTGCTCATCTATAAAAGCACTGCCAGATAACCTTGGAGATTTGAAAAGTCTAAGATCTCTTGATGCATATGATACGGGTATAAAACAAGTGCCTAGATCTGTTGAAATGCTAAGAAATCTTGAAACTTTGAGAGTGGGAGGTCGAAAGCTAGAGGCCAAAAGGAGTATTTCTGGAAGAGGAGTCCATCGGATACAATATTCCTTGTCAACTTTTGTATCCGATTTGAGCCTTACATACTGTAATTTGTCCGAGGCTGATATTCCTAGGAATATTGGGAGCTTATCCTCCTTAGAATATTTAGATTTGAGTGGCAACAGTTTCCATTGTCTACCCATTGATTTTTCTAAGTTACGATTATTGGTGGAGTTGTGTTTGAATGACTGTGAGAATCTTCAAACACTCCTGTCAGTATCAAATTTAGAGAATCTTGCAATTATTGAACTTGAGAATTGCCAAAAATTGGTCAAGATTACAGAGTTGGACAACCTCCCTTCTATATGGTCGATCAACATGATAAATTGTAGTTCTCTGCAGAATCCATTCAATGAAGGCTTCTTTAGTGCACCTGCTCTATCATTTCTATCTAGAAAAGATCCTGATTTGGTTAGTCTCTCTCTCTCTCTCATATTCTCTCTCTCTCTCTCATATTAATGATCTTGAGTCTTGTCCGATGCAGCGTGATTTAGAAGTTTATCTCCAATGCAATGAGATTCCAGAATGGTGCAGGAATCAAGTAACAGCTTCATCTATGCGTTTGACTATGCCGATACATAATAATAAGGAGTATAACTTCTTAGGAATGGTTCTCTGGTTTGTTTTCTGCTTTTTCGATGAAGCCCCTTTTCCAAGCTTCTCAATTAGTATTGCCCATAAAAAGACTTTAATTGAGCCGTTGAATATACCTGATGAACACAGAGAACTGACATTTGTGTGTTACATATCTTACTTAGATGAACCTTTTGATGGCCAGATGATCAAAGGTGGGAAAAGGATAAAAGTGTGGTCTGACGACTTTACAGTAAAGAAGATAGGGATCCATCTGTTATATTTAGACCAACATGGTAATGTTATATCTTTACCGGGAGACGTGGATCATTCTTATACTAGGGCGAAAGATGTCAGGAATTGGTGGAAATAGATTAGTTGAAGAGCCCAAAAAGAGTTTCAACTACTCTTTTTATTGTATTTTATATTACAGTATTAATAGGTAGTTGGTCAGATAATTTTAATTGATATTGATATTTTTCCAAATATTTGTTATATACTCTTTTTTTCTTCTTATCAACGTGTTCGGTTCTAGTTTCTAATGTTGGCCTTTTGGACGCCGAAAATCAATAAATAAATAAATAATTTATTTATTATAAAAATTTGTTGAAATAAAATATATTAAATACCTTAGTTGCATGGAAATTTTGTTCTTTCTGTTTTTTCCTTATGCCATAATTCTGATACAACATTAAGCTCAATCCAGACTTCCTCGCTTATTAAATTTGTTATTTTTCCTCATCGTCCTTAATAAATTGCAGTTTTATTGAGCTTCCTCTTTCTCGGGACAATTTATTAACGTAAATAAACAACAGAAAAATAATTATGTACTAAGTTCTTCATATGTATAAAAATAAAAATAAAAAGAACTCGTTTGACGTATAAAATTATCATTAAAGCCTTTATCGTTCCAAAATTTGTACTATACTAATTTTATGGTTATTCTATTATGTATAGCCAAATTTAGACTTTTCGAAACCGTCCAAATCATATTGATTTTTCTTCGGTATCGGTACGGTTCGGTAGTTTTTTAATGTCATGTAAAAGTCACTAGTAGAAGTAGAATTCAATGGCATACATACTTTTATAAGACTTAACAAAACTCTCTAGACATTTTTACAGTTCAAAAGGTGTTGAATTAAGAAAATATTTTTCGGAAAGTATTTTTCAATTTTTTCATGTTTGGTTGGCTTAAATGTTTTGGAAAATACTTTTCAAATGAACTCATTTTACTCTAATTGGAGAAAAATATTTTCCCTATCAAGAGAAGGCAAAACATTTTCCAAAACTCTTTTTAACTTTTCCCGCCTTGTTTCTCACCCCCGCCTCAACCACCCATTCACCCCAACCCCTACCCCACCCTCGTGGTAACCCCCCACCCCACCCCCAACCCCCGCCCTAAATAAAATATTATTAATGGTACTTTCTTTTTATGTTATAGATAGAGTAATTTTTTTTTTCATTTCAATAAATGTGTATTTTTTTTTCATGATATAACTTTTTTTTAACAAAAAGTACTTTCTTTTCATGATGTAAAAAAAAGTATTTTTCTTTCATTTCAACAAAATGTAGTAAAAAGTATTTTTTTTAATTTCAACAAAAAAAATTTTTTCGTGATGTAAAAAATATTTTCTTTCATTTCAATTAAAAAAAAAATATTTTCTTTCATTTCAACAAAATGAGTATTTTCTTAGAATAAATATTTCCTTTCATTTCAGCAAAATAAGTACTTTATTTTCATGTTATAGAAAGAATACTTTCAGATAGACATTCTAACTTAGCTAGTGATCAAAGACACCTCAACTCAACAAAAATGTGTCTCTTATTGCATGTAGTCATGGCATTCCTCGGGAATTTGAAACAAATTTTGCATTTTTATTGTAGCTAAAATAAAAGTCATCGCATATGTTAAAAAAAAAAAAAGGTTGCCCGGTACACTAAGCTTTTGCTATGTACGGGGTCTGAGGAAGAGCCGACTACAAGGGTCTATTGTATGCAGTCTTATGCTGTATTTCTAGAAGAGATTGTTTTCGCTGCTCGAACAAGTGATCACATATGATTAGTATAATATGAAACCATCATCATATGAGACATGCCATTCTTGCCTACAAGGTGGAGCATTTTCATCATACTCAGCACAACAGCTCCATCTCTTTTTCCAGTTTTTTCTTCCTGTATTTGGCCTCTTATCCTTGTCGTTCCACTTATAAACGATTACTCCAGATCCGTCGTTCCATTCTCCATTGATTCCTTGGTGAGGCGGAGCCAGCGAAAATAGTCCTTTATCTCATGTTGGTGCTCAAAAGCAAATATCCTGTAATTGTATGTAGAAGAAGAGGAACTAAGAAGTGTAATGCAGAAGAAAGAAGAAAGAAGATGAGAAAGAAGACAGAATGAAGAAGAAGAAGAAGATAGCATCAGAAAATATTATTCTGTTGTATTGAATATGTGTGAATATGTGTGTATATATAATACACTTGTCCAACTAACTTAACCACCTATTAGATTCCTATTGGTGGAGTATAATAAAAATGACTAATCTACCCTTATGTAACACCTTTCTCAACACTCCCCCTCAAGTTAGGAATTGCAAAAATATTCAAAGTTCCTAGCTTGGAATTGAGATATTCATGCTGAACTCGATTGAGTCCTTTAATCAGAATGTCAGTTGGTTGATCTCTTGTAGGAATATACTTTGTTGTGATCAATCCTTGTAAGATTTTTTCTCTAATGAAATGGCAGTCAATTTCAATATGTTTGGTACGTTCATGATAGACTGGATTTGCAGCAATTTGCATGGCTGCTTTGTTGTCGCTATATACATTAACAAGATGTTTGACATTAATTCCTAATTCTGTTAGTAGTCCAATTAGCCAAATCAACTCTGCTACTGTTGATGCAAGACTTCTATATTTAACTTCTGCTGAACTTCTGAAAACAGTGGTTTGTTTCTTTGATTTCCAAGCGACTAAAGATTCACCAAATTTGACCAAATAACCAGACACAAATTTTTTAGAGTGAGGACAAGCTATCCAATCTGCATCACAATATGCTATAATTTCATTGTTGCTTTTAGTGGATAAAAGAATTCCTTGTCCTGGTTGTTGCTTTAGATATCTCACAATTCTGAGTGCAGCTTCCATATGAAACTTTTTTGGTTTTTATAAAAATTGGCTCAATGTTTGAACAATAATGAGATATCTGGTCGAGTCATGGTTAGATATAGCAGTTTACCAATCAATTTTTTATAAGGATTCTGATTTGCCAGTTCTTCATCTTCAGAAATAACCTCCTTGCCTTTGTTGGTATATTCATCATACTCTTTTGTTGTTAACTTCATATTGAAATCCAAAGGAGTTATAGTAGGTTTGGCTGCTCCCAGACCTGCTTCTGAAATCAATTCTAGGGTGTATTTCCTCTGATGCATTAGGATTCCTTGACTAGATCTTGCAAACTCAATACCTAGAAAATATTTAAGTTCACCCAAGTCTTTCATTTTGAACACTTGCTGTAAACCTGTCTTAGTATCTTTAATTAGATTTAGGCTATCTCCAGTAATAAACATGTCATCAACATAAACTAAAACTATAGTGATACCTTCTGAAGTCTTTTTAAAGAACAGGGAGTAATCAAATTGACTCTGATAAAAGTGAGCTTTCAGTAAAGCCTCAGTTAGCTTGGCATTCCATTTCCTGGGTGCTTGTTTCAATCCATACAAGGATTTAATAAGTTTACATACTGGTTTTGTCTCCCCTTGATTGTTAAATCCTTGAGGCAAATCCATGTATATTTCATCATGTAGATCCCCTTGAAGGAATGCATTATATACATCCATTTGATGTATATGCCACTGTTTAGTAGCATCTATTGCTAGAACAGTTCTTACAGTTTTTATTTTTACCACTGGTGAAAAGGTTTCTTGGTAATCAATTCCTTCTTTTTGGCTAAATCCTTTTGCAACCAATCTTGCTTTAAATCTTTCTATCTCCCATGTAGCTTTATATTTTATTTTGTAAATTCACTTTCACCCTATAGGTGATTTCCCTTCAGGCAGTGCAACTATGTCCCAAGTGTGGTTGTTTTCTAAAGCTTCAATCTCAGCCTTCATAGCATCTAGCCATCTAGGATCTTTGATAGCTTCATGATAGTTTGTAGCTTCAGAAATAGAAGAAGATGCAGCAATAAAAGATTGATAGGTAGGAGAGATATTTTCATATGATATGAATTTAGATAAGGCATAGGGATTATCTTGATGAATGTTTAAAGATACAAAATCTTTAGAGTGATGGTCTTTTGTCTCTGCTTGACTTTCTCAAAAATTCTTCTGTTGAAGTTTGCTGACTGATTGATTGAACATGAGTAATATTTGAAGGTAAAGTATCAGTTGTTACCTCAGTTGATGTGTGTTGTTGTGAGGTTCCAGAAGTAGTACATTGTGTATGATCAGTTGTTACTTCACTTGTTTGGAAGTCAGTATGATTTTCAGCAGTGAACTGATTGACTGCATCATATGTTATTGTTTGAAGACTGTTGTTGTTCATGAAAATAGGTAGACCTTTATTTTGGTTGAGAGTTTTGAATGGAAAAGTATCTTCTTTGAAAATAACATCTCTGTTGACAAAGAAGGTCTTGCTATTAAAATCATACAGTAGATACCCTTTTTGAGAAGTTGCATATCCCATATGAATGGCTGCCTTAGATCTTGGCATCAGTTTATCTTGTTCTTGCACTATCTTTGAAAAGCATAGGCATCCTAGTACTTTAAGATGTTTTAGAGATGGCTTCTTTCCATACAATTTCTCATATGGAGACATGTTGGCTCGAACTGAACTTGGCATTCTATTAATCAAATAGGCTGCAGCTAATACACAGTATCCCCAGAACCTTATAGGTATATGTCCCTGAAATCTAATTGCTCGTGTGACTTCTAAAAGATGTCTGTGTTTTCTCTCAGCCACACCATTATGTTATGGTGTGTAGGCACAAGTAGTCTGATGAATTATCCCAAGATTAGTGAACATATTGTTGCAGGTTGTATTGACAAACTCAGTACCATTGTCAGTTCGAATGACTTTAATTGTTTTGTTAAACTGAGTCCTTACAAACATTATGAATTGTTAAAGAATAGTGCATACATCAGACTTAAGTTTGAGCAAAAACAACTACGTAGTTCTGGAGAAATCATCCACCACAGTTAAGAAATACTTGTTACCATCAAATATAGCCGCTTTATATGGGCTCCAAAGATCTATATGAACCAAATCAAATGAAACAGTAGACTTAATGCAACTATTAGGAAAAGGCTGCCTTGTTTGCTTTGCACATGGGCATACATCACATTTATTTATTTTTTCTGCCATAAGCTCTAGAGTAATAGGTAGTAACTTTCTAAGTACATTTGCTGATACATGTCCAAATCTCCTGTGCCACAATTCTATATCCTCTGCTGAGTTGATATCATAGCGTGTTGGTCTTTCAGTAGCTGCTAGAGTAACTTCACTATAATTGTTTCCTGCTGTTTGACTTCTTAGTATATACAACCCATCATTTTTTCTACCGATCGCTTTCACCTTCCTAGTGAAGAGTTCCTGAAAAATGCAACAACCATGGAAGAAAGCTACTAAGCATCTCAACTCTTTTGTCAATTTAGAAACTAAAAGAAGATTACATTTGAACTGAAGAATACAAAACACATTAGTTATTGTGTTTCTACTTGCTATGGTACTGGCTCCAGTGTGTGTAACCTGTATCACATCTCCATTAGGCATGAACACTCTTTTTGGATACTGAGTTTGCACTATAGTAGACTTATCCAACAAGTTCATATCTGCTACCATATGATTGGTAGCCCCAGTATCTATTATCCAATCTTTAAAATACTTAGATGTATATGCTACATTGGCACTAGAAGTTGGCCCAGTATTGATGTTGTTTAGAAAATGGAGGATCTGCTCATACCGCTCTTTAGTAAATGTGCAACTAGTCAGTTGTCCTTGCAAATTTAGTTGATTACTCATATTTTGTCCTATAGATTGATTTGCAGCATCTATCAATCCAGTGAACTAACCAAATGTATAGTTCTATAAATTGTCTTCATTTAGGATATTGTAAGCAACTGCATTATTGAACCTTATATTTTCATTGTTCTGAGTTGCAGACTCAGTCAGTGTGTTATGAGCAGTATAGTTCCCAACTCCCCCTTTCTTCCTGAGTTTAAAGTCTGTGGGATATCCCACAATCTTGTAACAATTTTCCTTGCTATGACCTTTGAGTTTGCAAAACTCACATTGAACATTGTAGTTCTTTCTTACTTTCTGATTAAACCTTTAATTTTCACCTATTCTTGAATACATAGCCACATCATATTGACCAGCCACATTAGTTGGATTTGCACCTAACAACCCTGCTGAGGCTGCTACTATTTTTTTACTTTCATCACTGATTATCATTGCATGCGCCTGATTCACAGTAGGCATTGGACTTATTAATAGTATTTGGCTTCTTGCTTGACTGTATGAGTCATTCAACCCCATCAAGAACTGGAACAATTTCAATTTCTGTAAATATACCACAAAATCCCTTGATTTTTCACAATCACAACCAGGTAATGGAACCAATATTTCAAATTCTTCCCATAAATCCTTCAACTTCGAGAAATAGACAGATACAGATGCAGTTCCTTGACATGAGGTAGCAATTTCTTTGTGCAGATTAAAAGATCTTGCACCATCTACTTTGTTAAATATTTCAAACAAATCATTCCACACAGCCTGTGCACTTGAAGCATATATAATTCCACCTAATAATCCACTAGCCACAGAATTCATAATCCAAGAAAGAACTATTGCATTAACTCTTTCCCAATGATTCCACATTATTTCTGGAAATTTTTCTTTAGCACAAGAACCATCTACCAACCCCAATTTGTTCCTACCCAAAAGAGCTACCCTCATCAATCTAAACCAAATAGAGTAGTTTTCGATACCTGTCAATTGAAATGATATGATTTGAATTCCACTTAAATCCGACGGAGACAGGAATAATAGGTGATTATAATCTATTCCAGGTGCTTGATTCACCCCTAGCATAGGAGTTGGAGCTGGAGTTTGTGCATGTTGTTCATTTGTATAATTTTGTTGGATCGCCGCCATTGTTGATCAAGAATGTCAAGAACACTAAACAGAGAGTAGTTGATTTTGTTGAAGAATGATCGAACCACAAGCTAGAGATTACTAGCTGGGCTCTGATACCATGTAATTGTATGTAGAAGAAGAGGAACTAAGAAGTGTAATGCAGAAGAAAGAAGATGAGAAAGAAAACAGAATGAAGAAGAAGATAGCATCAGAAAATATTATTCTGTGTATTGAATATGTGTGAATACACGTGTGTATATATAATACAATTGTCCAACTAACTTAACCACCTACTAGATTCCTATTGGTGGAGTATAATAAAAATGACTAATCTACTCTAGGGTTGTTCAAAACCGAACCGAAACCGTTATCCAAACCGAATCGATAGTTTATTGACTTATTGGTATCAGATTATCGGGGTAATGGATGGTGAACGGATTGAGATTGTATAACTAACGTCTTAACAGTTTGGAGGCGTATTACTCAATTTTCTTATCGGTAAACCGTTAACCCGTTAAGAATTTTTATATTTACTCTTTTACCCCTATGTATATAAAGTACTATTAAAACCCTAAATGGCTAAATCCCTAATTTATATATTCTAATTCTCAATTGTCTGCAGCCACTAGAGGCAGAGAAGTCGTCAATCTTGGCTCTCTCTTGAACTGAGAACTGAGAAGTCGAAAAATCAAAATCTCAATTATTAATACGTGTATGTCTCTATGAGCAGTCTTGATAGTATTAAAAATTTGGTTAATACGTGTATGACAGTATGCATAGTCTTGAAGACTCTTCAATTAAAAAATATCGTTTGGTTAGGTCTTAGATGATATTAAAAATTTAGTATTGATTTGAAATTGATTAGTATTGATTGAATGATTGTTCAAAAAATTTCTATTTGGTTTAGCCGATAAGCCACCCGATAATTATTAATCTGATACCAATCCGTCCGTTGTCTTATTGGATGGCTAGCGAATTACTCCATTTATAATCCGATAACCATTAAGCCGAACCGTTAAACGTAATTATCCGCCCGATTCGCCCGATAAGCACCCCTAATCTACTCTTATATAACACCTTTCTCAACACATCCATATGGATAAGATGATCAAAGTTTGAATAGCAGCGAAAGAAATTAACGAATAGAAGCTAGAAAGTCAAGTGACTCACTAATCATGCATCAATCTCACACAACTGATTAATTTGCCACAGTAAACACTACTGAGAAATGCCTTCTATTCACTTCAAAAAATCATATTTTTGTACTCTTAAACTAAAAGATTCAGCAACGAAATAGGAAATGAAAGCAACGGTACTAGGATTAAGGGAAATGGTCCATATAAAGGAAGATTTTTCAAATAATTAATTTGATCTTGTGTAATAAGGTCTGCGTACACACTGCTCTCTTCAGACCACACTTGTGGGATTATACTGGGTTATGTTGTTGTTATCATGTGTGATAAGGACAACAGTCACTTATCTAGATAAAAGCATACTATACCATTCAGGGAAAATGACAGGACATCGTGGCAACTCAACTAATTCACCTAAACCTACTATCTATGTTGCTCGAACTTTTCAAAAATGCAGTTGCACCTCTCTCAGATCCTTCAAAAATATACCACTTTAGTAGGATCTGACACGTATCCCGTATCCTGCGACATTTTTAAGAGTGCAAGCAAAATGTACATAGCTCCGCAACTTAAAGATAAATGGCAGGACATCGTGGTAACTCAAACAATGGTATTCACCTAAACCTATGGCTATAGCTCCAGACCAAACCAGAACGCAGACGGTGGCAATTCTAGATATCCAAATGTACGGTAGACCTATATTGCTCGTACTCTTCAAAAATACCGTCGGTTGTGTCTCGGATCCTCCAAAAGTAGTACCTTTTTTGAGGTTCCAACACGGGTGCAACAACATTTTTTAGAGTATGAGCAATATAGCAGCGGACTACCCCGGAAACTCTCATGCTCCTATTTTTCCCTAAACCTATTCTCTCTATCTATGTTCGTTCCTCTTTCTTCTTCACATACATTTCCAGTTTTCTCTAATAACCTCAATCACTTCAAAGTTCTTTTTTCAGCTTCTGGCATACAAAATTGCAGCAGATTCAACACAACTGTTTTCCTTCAGATGAGAACATGTTACTTGACGCTATACAACCCAAACGTCTTATCCTCCTCCGACCTGCTCATCTATAACTTATATGTTGGTTGGAAATATATAATTAGTTGCCTGAACTGTTTTCTAATAATGTACAAAGAAATATCTGAATTCTAGGGGTAGTTGCCTGAACACTCTGCCTCATAATTATTAATTCTGTTTAACATTATCCCCTTTTTTCTATATTCCAAATTCATCTACTTAACACTTTACTTTCACTTATTCCATTTTCAAATGAAAGAGGCAAAAGGGGGATAAGACGAGCTTCTTACTGAGGCGAGCGAGGTTCATTGATTCTTTAAAATATATACTTTGAAGAAGTATTAGCAAAATCAATGCGACAAACTAAAAACTTCTTTTACTAGAAGACCTTAGGACTTCTTATGCTGCTCAACTTCCCCATAAATATGCAGAGCCATAACCAGCTACGCTGCTTGGACCCTCTAAAATGCTGTCGCACTTGTGTCTGATCCTCCGATATTTTCGAACGTTGGAAGATCCGATACACATGCAATAACATTTTTGAAGAGCTTGAGCATAGGTAACCAGATAAGCTTTTCCATTTTGGGAAAAAATAAATAAATAAAGTGAATCGAGCACCTAATTGGTAACTAGAAACTTCTGATAAGACGCATATATTTAAGCTGGCGATGCAACACAAAAACAAGGGAAGAATAAAATAAAGTGAATCGAGCACCTAATTGGAAATAATTTTTTGCAGAAATACAGAGTAAGACTGCATCAGGAGCTTAGTGGTCCGGCCTCTTCTCCGGACCACATACATAGCGTGAGCTTAGTGCACCGAAATACCCCTTTTACATGTAATATAGGCAACACTAATTTGAAAGGATTATTTTGAGCAATCACTTTATGTGCCCTATTATAAGGGACAAAATGATTCCTTCAGACGACAAAAGGCAAACTTTTGGACAAAAGTGAAGTTCCAAAGCATGCCATCAAATCACCAATAGTCGTTTACGCGAAAGTTTTTGTAAAACTTTGATCAACTCTTACAACTTAAACTTCCGATAATTAAACTAAGTTAATTCATTCCAAAGTCTTTCCGAAACCGGGAAAGTACTTATTATTCAGCTATTTCTAACCATTTTTATTTCCTACCAAGAAACATAACTCATAACACTTATATTCTTTATATAGAGAAAATAGAAACAAAGGGAAGCAGAAAAATCAAGAAATGGGAGATGATAACTACCATTAGTGTGGCCGTGGAAAGAGCAGGTAATAGGGGAATTATCTTTGTCTTTATAAAGAGTATTGCACCTCAAACATTTCTTCTTATTTTGGGAATTCACAATTTGCAGTCTTTTTCCAGCTCCTCTTTCTAAAGTTGGTTTTCGCCTACAAGAAATATTTGAAGAATTGGGAAACAATATATTTTGGGGAAGAAGATTTTTGTAAACCAAAGTCATTAGAAGAAATGAAGAAACGGTTAGAAGCTGCTCGCGGAAAGCTGGAAAGTTCACAACTGATATCAGTGGCTACCATTTGGCGTCGTTTCAATTTATTTGACATAATTAAACTCGGAAAAACTTTAACTAAAAAAATGACAAAAAATTATATTTTGTAATCTTAAGCTTGTCATAACAGTAACATTTGATATAAAATTTCTGTAGTCCACTTGGATTGGACTGGATTGGGTTTAATTCGTTTTGACGGCAAAATGAAAGTTAGCATAATTATGAAGAAGAAAGTTATTATTTGATTTAAGTATTCAATATCCGAAGTTGCTAGTTCTATTAATGTTGAATCTGGTTCTATTAATGTTGAATCTGGTGGACTATTAATGTAACAATTCCATATTTTTATGGAATATTTTATACAAATAGCTAAGACAGATATATTATTTATTTTTTCTAACTGATATATTATTTTGGGTAGTCACGTCTCTTGGTCCTTGAAGTAAAGAAATAATGTTATTAGTCCTCAAATTTCAAAGAACACCTAATACATTTGGTATTTAATTTCCTTTTGTTCTTGAAATTAGGCAACTTTGTTGTGTTATATATTAGGTAAAGAGTATATTTGTTGCGTTACCAAAGAAGTAATAACTTCCAAAGAAGTTAGCGCTATTTGAAAATGAAGTAAATTATTAACCGTGTCATAAAAATCACATTCTATTATCTCTAAAAGGAATATGTGCATTTAAAAGATTTTTATAATACGCTCAATCGTAATTTAACTTATGGAAATCATATATAGCTTAAAAGGTGTGGACCTTAATTACAAGATATACTTGAAATGCAATTGTAGTTTCCCCAATATAGGTTATGTGAATAGCAAAGTCCTTTTTAGTCAAATTTGCAGTTAATCAACTAATGCCTGGAGTATGTTTCCATCAGTGGAAGCTTGGCTAAAGTTTTATTAACTACAACAAGAGCTAGGACATGATGCTATTTAAAATGTATAGACTTTTTCACTGATCTATTTTTTTAAAAACATTTACGCAATTCTTCATTTTATTTGTTTGGCAAAGTTTTAATGAACAATTAATGCTTGGATGGCTTTGGATTCTTTGACAAATAGTAGTAGTCAACCAATTTAAAAACAATATCCAATATTTTTCTAAAATATCCTTTTCTTTGTCAAGATCAGACTAGGTCTTCAAAGCAATCTCGACGTATGACACATGGCGAATTTATGTTGAAGATAAAATGAGAGAAAAAGATTAAGTATAAGACGTGAACAACCAAAATTTTAACTATTTTTTTGAAAGAAGAATTTTCTAGGAAAACTCATTGTTCAAAGTGAAAACTATCGTTCTCATTTAATAATTAAAATAAAAATGTTGCACTTGAAATTTCATAATTTGGTATTCTTGTTACCTTCACTATAAGAAATACGATTTTTAAGTGACGACAAATCACGGCGAAGGGCTATCTTGACGGTTCCTATATATCTACATCAAGTTTTTACGATAATATTGTTTTGTCAAATACTTTCTAACCGATAGAATTCGAGGGTCCACCAAACTATATAAAAAATCAGATTCTCTATTAGTTTCCACACATTATGCACACACATAGTAAGTAAATGACACTGAGAGTTTTTACGTGAAAAATTCCCAGCTCACGGGATTAAAAATCACGACCTATCCTTGTAAGATTTCAATTTTACTACTGAGAAAACTTTTAGATTACAACCTATTGTAACCTAAAAATTAACTTCTTAATCCCTCACTAACTTGTAACAATCCTATTACAAGCCACTTTGTAATACCTTTATTACAAAAACTTTACAACTCGACTAACTCTAGCCAAGATACAAACGCAAGGGTTTATGATTTACAAAGAGTTTCCTACACAATGCTTCTAAGTAAGCTAAGTAGGAATTACAAGTAAGAACTTTGACAAAGGTGCAACTCAACTAAGGACATATAATAACTTGATATGGGAAACTGGTCCGTAGCAGTGTTGTTCTTTGTTCTTGATGCACTTGAGAATCGTTTTCTGGATGATCAATCACTGTGGTAGTGCTTGAGTGAATTCTCGAAGTGTTCAAGTGATGTTTTGTCTTTGGTTTAATGTTAATATAACATTGATGACATCACTTGAATGATGTAAGCAACTTGGGTACAAAATCCTTCCCAATGGAGTTGACTACTGCACTGTGTTGTACTGCTACATGTGCAGGCAGCCACTTTCCAGCTGTTGGAGGGTTGACTGGTACGATCACCAGGGGAACTGATGTCCATCTGTTCTCTTTGTTGATTCTTTAGCTTCTGAAAGACTAATGAACCTCTCAAGCTTAAGTCTGGTTATTTTCACATGCTTAAGAATGTGTATCAGGTTCCTTATCTGGTTCTTGACATTAAGTTTGTTAGATCATCAAAACATAAAACAAGATACTTATAACCTATCATTAACTTTTACTAAAGGACTAATGCTAGCTAGGTATATTATGACTTGTGATCACCTAATTTTTGACTATATTTGAATTTTTATCACCTTCTACTATGTAAATATTCTTAGAACTTTAATACTATATTTTTTTAAGCTTTGTTATACTTTTCTTTTATATATAGGGTAAGAATTAAAAATAATTTAAAAGTTCAATTATTACTATTAATATTAATTTTATTTTTATGTTTATTTTAAAATAAAATAAATTAAAAAATCAGAAAAAAAATTAAATATTTTTTAAATTTCGGATGGGAATAAAAAATAGGAAAAGTAGAAGTATGGAATTAAAAAGTAAAAGTAAAAGTAGGTGAAAATTATTTTTTTAAAGTAAAAGAAAGTGAAATTTTTTTAAAATAAAAGTAAAGAATGTGGAAATTTTAAAAAATGAAAAGTAAAAAAAAGTTGGAATTAAAAAATAAAAGTAAAGGTCGGTGAAATTTTTTTTAAAAAAATAAAAGAAAGTGGAAATTAAAAAAAAATAAAAGTAAAATAAGTGGAAAATAAAAAAAGTAAAGTAAAAAAAGTGAGAAATTAAAACAATAAAAGTAAAGGAAAGTGGGGAATTATTATTTTTATTTTTAAAAAAAGAAAAATGGGAAGTGAGAATTCTTTTTAATTAAAAAATAGAAAAAATAAAAATATTCTGAAAAAATTCTGAAATTTATTTTTCTATAAATAGAAGAGAAATATGATAAGAAAAGAGGGGATAGGAAGAGAAAAAGAGAGGAGGGAATTGAGAGAAATATTTTTCTTCTTCTACATTAAGGGAATTTCTAATCGTGTCGTTCTATTTCACTCTTTCTTTCGAAAAATCTAGCAATTCATCACCCCGTTTAAGACTCAAAAATTCTCCAAATTCAAGCCTAAAAACACCTTTGAAGTATCCTAATAAATGTAACAAGGTTCCGACTTTGTATCTCCGTCTTCGTCGAGGTCACCACGGTCCTGAGAATAAAGTTGATTTGCTAGAGGTATTTTATTTTTCAGATCTTGTCTTTATGACTTATTGAAATTTTAAGATCATTAATTGTTTGATTAAACATTAAAGCCTGGGATAATATATATTGTTATTTGGAAGATTTGTTTCTTTTGGCCCTTTCTGTATATTTCTTTTTGTTTGAAAAATGGCGTGATATTTGGTTCCCTTAGTTGATGTTTTGTTGTTTGGATCTTTTGTTTTAATTTCTTGACTTGTGAATTAATATTATCTTAGCTATCATTATTTTAGTTTGTTTAATAAAAATTTAATCTCTTAAGTATATAAACATTGATGTGAAGAACAATGAAAAATGAGTTTCGTTCCAATTCTTAGGAAAGAAAGCAGATTTGGGCCTACAGAGCTGGCCCAACTCCAAAACTCCGCTACTATTCGCCCATCCATGACTTGCAATGAAGATAATTCTCTAAACTGTAATAATAGTAAAGTAATACACTTTTTCATAATAGTAATTTTCATAACCTATAGCGCTTTTAATTAATCTATCGTGATTATGTACACATTCGCGTGACATGATTACGATTCCCGAAAAAATAAAATCAAAGTACGCGTTCGCCCGACTTTGGCCAAAACAATCTTGATAATTAATAAATCGTGATTAATTGTGTACACATACGCGTGACATAATTTTAAGCTCCCTAAAATAAAACGGATTTACGCACACGTGATCCGTTTCAAAGATTAAATCCATAACGCCATAATTAAAAGCGGGTAAAAAGGTAAATGTACATAAGTTTAAAAATGAGTAATAAAATAATTTAATTAAGCCAGGTATAATTAAAGCGACCGTGCTAATACCCCGGAACTCGGGAGTATCTCACACCTTCTCCCGATTAAACAGAATTTATTACCCGGTCTTTTGTATTCGCGGACCAAAAATAGAGTCAACTTCCTCGATTTGGGATTCTAAAATAAACCGGTGACTTGGGACACCATAACAATTATTCCAAGTGGCGACTCTAAACTAAATTAAATAATCTCATTTCGATTAATGTCACTTTAATTAAAAAAAATTCCCTATCCCTCGGCAAAAAAGAGGTGTGACAGCTCTGGTGACTCTGTTGGGGACAAGAACCCAAAACTTTTGGT
The DNA here is from genome assembly GCF_000390325.3 of Nicotiana tomentosiformis. Lineage (NCBI taxonomy): Eukaryota > Viridiplantae > Streptophyta > Magnoliopsida > Solanales > Solanaceae > Nicotiana > Nicotiana tomentosiformis. The sequence continues at coordinate 6,280,256 of NC_090820.1, read as the reverse complement.
TCAGGGTTCAGAATTCGAGCTTGTAATGTGATCTATACTTGGCTTTCTTGATTGTTGATATTACTGTATTTGTGGGCCTAATTTGCTAATTGCCGCTCATTTACCGCTTTGATATTATTTGAACTATATATACTGCTTTCTTACGCCTCTCTTCTGAGTCTTCTGAATTTATGGTGCACACGTGCGCGTGACCCACTTTTCTATTAGAGGTCATATCAAATAGAATGAGGCTGGATCAGTAACTAGGCCAGGTACACTTTCATGCTCCCGGTACGTTGCCCCCACCTCGGCTCGAGCTGTCCGCTTGGGTAAGTCAGGTCTAAAACATTCCCTCCCAGGATTTTAAACCTAGAATAACATAGCCTCGTGTCGGATCCCTAGTAGGAACGTTTGTTTGCATCACGTGCATTTGACTTTGGGGACTCAACATATGGGTTGGGTCCGTCTAGGACAGGTGTACCCGATAATTACAAGACCATCCTGATGCACCTTATGTGCTACATGTACATTATATTGATTCAGTTAGTTCATGTTGACCGATTTCAAAAACATAAAAATAAGAATTGAGAGAAAATCAGAAGAAAGAAAATAAGAGAGAGAAAATTTACCCGATTTTCAAAAAATCTTGGTATTTGAAAATCCAAAAACCCTCTAAATAATTTACCCCAAAACGATTATTATAAAATAAGATTAAATTTTTCCCAAAAATAAAAGTGTCATCCCATTCCTGAAATATTGACCGAATTACGCGGGTCTGATTCTCACCGGATGTGAGATACATAGGGAAACCTCATCGGTTCCGACCCCAAATTTAAAATAAAATAAAAAATATTTTCCCTTTCCTTAATTCCTTCTTAGAATTCTTTCCTTAGAAAATCCTAAAAAAATAAATTAAATCCAAAAATATTTTCCTTATTTTCCAAAGTCTTGCATTCGAAAAACAAAAGAACAAAACAAAATTCAAATCAAAATCCAAAATATTTTCTTCCTTCTTTAGAATTCCTTCTTTAAAAAAATTCAAAATTCTATAAAAAGAAAAAAAAACTCAAAATAATAATAATATTTAAAAGTCTTTATATAAAAATAAAAATAAAAATAAAAAATGGGTCAGTTTATTCTCGATCTTTCTGAACTACGTAATGATCTGATTCATGCGGCGTCATGATACGTAGGCAATCCCCATCGGATTCGAGCATAGCCATAAACAAATTGAGTGAAAAAATAAATCGAAAAAAACATTGAGTGAAAAATAAAGAAAAGAGTGACAAAAAATAACAGAAAAAACAAAGAGCGAAAAACAACAAAAAGAGAAAGAAAAAGAAATCAAGATATGAAAAAAAATCAAAAAACAAATTCAAAAAAAAAGAGCCTCTGGAGATGGAATCAGTTTGCCCCTGTTGGTGAATCATATTCAAGCTTGTTCCAAAAGCTAATCAGGCTAGGTCTGCTGCAGCTAGTGGCCCCGAACCAGCCGAACCCCGAGTACCCCTCGCACCAAGCTAATGCTAGATGTGAATACCACTCTGGAGCAGTGGGACATGATACAAAGGACTGTTGGACCCTCAAAAAGGCATTTGAAGACTTGATGATCCAGCACTGAAAGCCACGGTAGCCATTGCCGCAGCAGAAGAGAAACCTAAAAACGGGCGTCAAACTTGAAAAGTTATTTGTCAAAAGGGACTCTCGGTAGCCGGTCTTGCTATCTTTTTTGCGTCCGGATTATTTTAGGGTGTAATCTGGACGTTTTACTTTTATTGTCTTATTTTCTGATGTAAACTCTTCTATCTTTAAAAAAAAAAATTAAAAATCAAATCAAATGAAATTAATATTTCATTGAATGTCTCTTTTCTTAATCTTGTCACCTTTTTTATTCTCTTTTTTAGTTCTGTTAATGCAGATTTTAATGACATGACATGCTTGCGAACTTCATGCCTAGATCCTAAAATGATGTCAGACCTCGAAATAATGAATCAAGAAGCAGAATGGGTTAAAGATAAGGCTTGTGAGAAAATAAATAAAGAATTGGACCAGTAGGCCATGTCCAAGTCCGAATGAAATCAAAAGAAGTTGAAATTCCCTCTCTTCGGATCATTATTGAAACCAAGATTGAGGATAAAGATTGGGTCAAGAATCGATTGGAACAATTGATACTGATTGATGAAAAGCGATTGGCTGCAGTTTGTCACGGGCAGTTGTACCACCAAAGACTGGCTAGTGCCTACAACAAGAAAGTGTGGCCAAGAAAATTTAAAGTGGGGCAACTCGTTCTGAGATGTATACTCCCGCATCATGAAGAAGCTAAAGGAAATTGGCTCCAAATTGATGTAGTCAAAAAGGTATTATGTTTGACCCTTCACGCACCTTTAATGATCTTAGATTGGGATAACAAAGGCTTTCATTCTCGCTACCCAAATACCATTAACCCTTTTTGCCAACCCTTTGAGCCGATTACCTTTTTTTGACTACCCTCTTTGGAACCTGAAGGAGTTATTGAAAAGAAAAAAAACCAAGAAAGAAAAAAAAAGAAAAAGGAAAGAGAAACAAAACAAAATAGACAGAAAGATAAAAGAAGAAAAAAATAGTTCATGTTACCTTGAACTACATTTGACTTGATTCTGAAAGGATACGTAGGCAGCCTCTCTCTAAGGTTCAGTCACACCAAAATAAAAATTCACATTCCCCCAAAAGTTGAAACTGGGGCAGATGTTATAATGGTTTGGGGATGGTTTTGCCTGAAAGGTTCCAAAGTTGTAATTCAATCCAAATCTTTTTTTACCTAAATATTTTTCAAGTCCTTCCGATCAATCAACGAGAATGTTCAAAGTTGGAGGATACAGTCACTTGGATCTGATGCAACCAAAATGAGAGAAATAAAATGAGAGGGTCTTATTGGTGAAAACCCTCACGGACACAATAAGGCGATGGGGAGTAAAGAAACTAAAATAAGAGAGTCTTGTTAGTGAAAACTCGCAAAGAGCACTATAAGGCAATGGTGAGAAGAGAAATGAGAGAGGTCGGCTAGTGAAAACTCGCAAAGGGCACTACTGATCGAGTAGAGGATCCTCACAGTCACTAGTATCGACATAATCCCGGGCAAGGTTTCTCGGTTTCGAGGCAAAAGTTATGATGAATTTTTAAGGGTCGGACGGTTTACAAAGATCATGCGTCCAGCCCAAGGAATGTCATGTTCATTGAAGTCCGCATGTACTCAAGATAAGTCCTTCTTTCCTTTCCCCGAAAGGGATACCTCTTGTCTAAATTCATTGTCCATTCCATTGTTTGTTGTTCTTTGAATCCCTTTCAGTCTAACTATGTTCCAAAAACTAAGGCAAATAAGGGATGGCAAGACTGATTTACGGAGCTCTCGTTTGATACAAGCTAATATGCAAAAAAGGCACCCAGATTCGACAAGAGCATCAAGTCGACCCCGACTGGCCATGGAGGCCGATGCTTAGAAAGCAAAAACTCTTGTAAGGAGGAAATCAAATTGAAAATGCCTACAATGCAAAATGAAGTTGAATAGGTTAAGTCCCAAGTGGCTAACCATTTTAGCAAAGTTTAAAAAGTCAAAGGTTCCCCAATGCTCTGAAATTGAAAGTTTTGGAGGAAATAAGTCGAAAGTGAAATGCCATAAAGGCAAAATAAAGTTGAAAAGGTTAAGTCCCACGCGACCAACCGTCATGTAAAAGCTTGAAAAGTCAAAGTCTCTTCGGGGCCAGAAACGCAAGTGGTATTCACGAAACATCTAGTGGCAGGTTGAAATCATCATCAAAAGAAGAAGGGCACAAAGCCAAGATGCCAAAGACATCAAGGCCACAAACCGACCATCACTTTTAAAACTCACATTTTTTCTTTGTTTAAAGCAGGAACAAAGCAGTGCAGAATGACGATTCCTAAAGGACGAATGTCACCAAAGGTGAGTTTCGCAAAATCTCTATTTTCTTTTATTTTCAGCATACATCACTATTACAGATTATTTACGTAGCTTAACCCAGGTAGAACCTTTTTGCCTAGGGGTTCCAGCTCATAGTTCTGGGTAGAAGTACTCTTCGCCCAGGCTATTTTTCGTAGCTTAACCTAGGTAGAACATTTTCGCCTAGGGGGATCCAGCTCATAGTTCCAGGTAGAAGTACTCTTCGCCCAGGCTGTTTTTCGTAGCTTAACCCAGGTAGAACCTTTTCACCTAGGGGGATCCAGCTCATAGTTTCCGGGTAGAAGTACTCTTCGCTCAGGTTGTTTTACGTAGCTTAACCCAGGTAGAACCTTTTCGCCTAGGGGATCCAGCTCATAGTTCCGGGTAGAAGTACTCTTCGCTCAAGATGTTTTTCGTAGCTTAACCTAGGTAGAACCTTTTCACCTAAGGGGATCCAGCTCATAGTTTCCGGGTAGAAGTACTCTTCGCTCAGGTTGTTTTACGTAGCTTAACCCAGGTAGAACCTTTTCGCCTAGGGTGATCCACCTCATAGTTTCGGGTAGAAATACTCTTCACTCAGGATGTTTTACGTAGCTTAACCCAGGTAGAACCCTTTCGCCTAGGGGGATCCAACTCATAGTTCCGGGTAGAAGTACTCTTCGCCCAGGTTGTTTTACGTAGCTTAACCCAGGTAGAACCTTTTCGCCTAGGGGGATCCAGCTCATAGTTTCGAGTATAAGTACTATTTGCTCAAGATGTTTTACGTAGCTTAACCCAGGTAGAACCTTTTCGCCTAGGGGAATCCAGCTCATAGTTCCGGGTAGAAGTACTCTACGCCCAGGCTATTTTTCGTAGCTTAACCCAGGTAGAACCTTTTCGTCTAGGGGATCCAGCTCATTGTTTTTGGGTAGAAGTACTCTTTGCTCAGGTTGTTTTACGTATCTTAACCCAGGTAGAACCTTTTCGCCTAGGGGGATCCAACTTATAGTTCCGGGTTGAAGTACTATTCGCTCAGGATATTTTACATAGCTTAACCCAAGTGGAACCTTTTCGCCTAGGGGGATCCAGCTCATAGTTCCGGGTAGAAGTACTCTTTGCCCAGGCTATTTTTCGTAGCTTAACCCAGGTAGAACCTTTTCGCCTAGGGGGATCCATCTCATAGTTCCGGGTAGAAGTACTCTTCGCTCAGGTTGTTTTTCGTAGCTTAACCTAGGCAGAACCTTTTCGCCTAGGGGATCCAACTCATAGTTCCGGGTAAAAGTACTTTTCGCTCAGGTTGTTTTACGTAACTTAACCCAGGTAGAACTTTTTTGCCTAGGGGGATCCAACAAATAGTTCCGGGTAGAAGTACTCTTCGCTCAGGTTGTTTTACGTAGTTTAACTCAGGTAGAAACTTTTCGCCTTGGGGGATCCAAGTCATATTTCGGGTAAAAGTACTATTCGCCCAGGCTCGCTTTTCGCAGTTTAACCCAGGTAGAACCTTTTCGCCTAGGGGATTCATTTTTATTTCAGTAATACAAGGCACCAACCCCTGGTTACATTTCTTTTTCGGGGGTGTCATCCCCTGGTTATATTTTCTTTTAGTAATACAGGACGTCATCCCATGACTACATTCTTTTCAATAATACAGGGTACCAACCCCTGATTACATTCTTTTTTCATAAGACAGGGTATCAACCCCTGGTTACATTTCCTTAACAGTAACAGGGTACACCAATCCTTAGTCGCTTTTTCAATATAGGGTTTTCACTCCCTAGTTTCTTTCATTTTAGACATAGGGTCTCCATTCCCTAGTCTCTATTTTTTTTTGGGTACACCATTCCCGACCTTTTATTGCTTTCAATAAAAAAGTAGTTTAGAATTTTGTTACAATAACTCACGAAAATTTTCTAGTGCAAACTGGGGCAGAAAAATTTTATTTGTTTATTTATTTTGGTGTCTGAGTAGGTTTTACCTCGAGGCACAGGGTTCGAGATGGCCAAAAGAAGAAGTCTCAATTCAGAATAAAAGAAAAGAAAAAATATGTGAATCCAAAATGCAAAAGTAGTTGAAAATATGTAGAATGCTTAAGACATGACTGAAGCCACAAGCATTGGAGTCCCGTTTTGATTAGAAGAAGCTATAGAACAATGAACTAGCACCTACAATTAGCGAGCATCAAGGTTTAGATCAGAGTCTGCATGAAGAACCATTCAAGACTCAAGATCAAGTTTCAGAAGACTCATAGATAGGAATCTTGTAACTCATAGATGATAGGCTTGTTTAGTTTCTTTTTTATAATAGCAGGACCGCGGACTGGAGCCTCGACGGAACCTCACTCGACTCCTCAACTCACTCCACCATTCTCCTTGAACTACACGTGACCTGATTTCCCTATAACCCGGGATATGTAGGTTGTCCAAAACCAGGACTCGGTTGCACCCTATCTTTTATTTCTTTTCCTTTTCAATAACGGTTTGGTAAAAAATTAGTCACATGACTCACCTAACCTTTGCCTGAAAACTCTTCATCTTTCCAAGCATGGAGGGGCAGCTGTGAGCACCTAATTTTTTTACTATATTTTAATTTTTATCACCTTCTGCTATGTAAATATTTTTAAAAATTTAATATATTTTTTAGTTTTGTTACATTTTTTATATATATAGGGTAAGAATTAAAAATAATTTAAAACGACAATTATTACTATTACTATTAATATTATTTTTATTTTTATTTTTATCTTTATTTTAAAATAAAATAAATTTAAAAAACCCAAAAAAAATTAAATATTTTTTAAATTTCGGATGGGAATATAAAACAGGAAAAGTAGAAGTATGGAATTAAAAAGTAAAAGTAAAAGTAGGTGGAAATTGTTTTTTTAAAAAAGTAAAAGAAAGTGAAAAATTTTAAAAATAAAAGTAAAAGAATGTGAAAATTTTAAAAAATAAAAAGTAAAAGAATGTTGGAATTAAAAAATAAAAGTAAAGGTAGGTGAAAATCTTTTAAAAAAGTAAAAAAAAAAAAAGTGGAAATTAAAAAAAAAAAAATTAAATAAGTGAAAAATAAAAAAGTAAAGTAAAAAAGTGGGAAATTAAAAAAATAAAAGTAAAGGAAAGTGGGGAATTATTTTATTTTTTAAAAAAAGAAAAATGGGAAGTAGGGATTCTTTTTAATTAAAAAATTAAAAAAAATAAAACAAATATGAAAAAAACTTGAATTTATTTTCCCTATAAATAGAAGAGAAATGTGAGGAGAAAAGAGGGGGAGAAGAAGAAAAAACAAAGATAGGAGGGAATTGAGAAAAATATTTTTCTTCTTCTACGTTAAAGGAATTTCTACTAGTGTCGTTCTTTCTTCCTCTTTCTTTCGAAAAATGCAGCAATTCATCACCCCGTTTAAGACTCAAAAATTCTCCAAATTCAAGCCTAAAAACACCTTTGAAGTATCCTAATAAATGTAACAAGGTTCTGACTTTGTATCTCTGTCTTCATCGAGGTCACCATGGTCCTGAGACTAAAGTTGATTCGCTAGAGGTATTTTATTTTTCAGATCTTGTCTTTATGACTTATTGAAATTTTAAGATCATTAATTGTTTGATTAAACATTAAAGTCTGAGATAATATATATTGTTATTTGGAAGATTTGTTTCTTTTGGCCCTTTCTGTATATTTCTTTTTGTTTGAAAAATGGCGTGATATTTGGTTCCCTTAGTTGATGTTTTGTTGTTTGGATCTTTTGTTTTAATTTCTTGACTCGTGAATTAATATTATCTTAGCTATCATTATTTTAGTTTGTTTAATAAAAATTTAATCTCTTAAGTATATAAACATTGATGTGAAGAACAATGAAAAATGAGTTTCATTTCAATTCTTAGGAAAGAAAGCAGATTTGGGCCTACAGAGCTGGCCCAACTCCAAAACTCCGCTACTATTCGCCCATCCATGACTTGCAATGAAGATAATTCTCTAAACTGTAATAATAGTAAAGTAATACACTTTTTCATAATAGTAATTTTCATAACCTATAGCGCTTTTAATTAATCTATCGTGATTATGTACACGTTCGCGTGACATGATTATGATTCCCGAAAAAATAAAATCAAAGTACACGTTCGCGCGACTTTGGCCAAAACAATCTTGATAATTAATAAAGCGTGATTAATTATGTACACGTACGCGTGACATAATTTTAAGCGGCCCAAAATAAAACGGATTTACGCACACGTGATCCGTTTTAAAGATTAAATCCATAACACCATAATTAAAAGCGGGTAAAAAGGTAAATGCACATAGGTTTAAAAATGAGTAATAAAACAATTTAATTAAGCCAGGTATGTTTAAGCGACCGTGCTAATACCACGAAACTCGGAAGTGTCTCACACCTTCTCCCGGGTTAACAGAATTTCTTACCCGGTCTTCTGTGTTCGCGGACCAAAAATAGAATCAACCTCCTCGATTTGAGATTCTAAAATATACCGGTGACTTGGGACACCATAACAATTATTCCAAGTGGCGACTCTAAACTAAATTAAATAATCTCATTTCGATTAATGTCATTTTAATTGGAAAAACTTTCTATCCCTCAAAAAAAAAAGAAAAAAAAAAGGAGGTGTGACGTGACTTATTGCGGGAGTCGAAATGTCTGAAATATTAGTGTGTCATTGTCACATCATAAAAATATCTTCTTCCTTTTTATTTTTTATTTTTTATTTTTTCCTTTTTTCCTAAAACATTTTGTTGAGCCAATATCTTGGGATAAGTGAGAAGTAGGAAAAATACATAAATTTCATACTAAATATTTTTAGTAAAAAGTCATTTATACACTCTAACTTTGCAGGATTTCCCTATCCCCTATTCTTGTTCATATCATGTCCATTACCAAAGGCGGACCAATGCTTCGGGAATACGGATTATTGAACTCTGTTAACTTTCGCAAATCCTTTGAATATATAATTGTATATATATTAAAGACGATCATATATTTTGCTCGCAACCCATAAAATCAAAAGTCTGAGGGGCACTGGTTGAGCGCAGTACCCTCGCCACCTTCGGTATTTGTCCATTACTCTCCTAAAAATGATGCATTTATCTTGTGGCGGCCAATGATGCGTCTTAATTTTATTTTATTCATTTCTTTATTCTTTTGCAACTCTTTTTTCAACTTATTATGTGATAGGCTCTCAAGTATGATCACATAATAAATTTAAATTTTGAATTCATCTAGCGATTATAACTCCTTTAGAAAATATAAGAAATGTATCTAAGAAATATTATTATTTTAATATAGGATAATACTGGGAGTAGTTGGCACTACTTAAATATTCAACTAAATAGTTTAATATTCTTGAAAATAAGGAAAATGTCTCGTAAAGCTACACCTTTGAGATAATCAAATTAATCACTAACCTTATCACCATATATTTCTTCTTAATTTGTCAAATATCATTTGATATCTACTGCCTTATTATATGACACGAGGTTGAGTTGTCAAGATAATGACAATCTAGCACGTGGACCTAGAGGGAAATCATGTGAAGATCTCAACCTAAACATTAAAATATTTAAATTATATAGAAGGAAAACATAAATATTTTTAATTTATTAATACATTTAATTTGTTATATAAAATTATTTTTTATATATTTAGGGCTATCAATTAATGTTTCTTTAGAAATTTATCTGCAAACGCCTTTTAAGTATTCAAATGGAGTTTAATCTTTTCTACGTTGTACATAGAATTTACTCTTAAACAAATTCCGTATTCCAACAAAAAAGATCTCATTGTCAAAAAACCTATGCGTGCTCCACCCTCCCTCATTGGAAACCGCTCATTATTTAAGTGGAGAGGATTTTATATATTAATTTAATTGTGGAGTTAATTTTCTAAATCTCGATGTTACATTTGATAGTGTTCATGTAATATTAAACTACGGATGCAATGAGTAGGACATTTATCTATAATGACGATTAACTCTGACCATTTGGTACGCGGGATAAGGTAGGATAATGTGTGAGGATAAGTTTATACCGGCAATCAAATATGAAATACGTTTACCCTAAAAATTGAGTAACAATTAAACTTATATTGTGATTTTAAGAATATGTAATTCAAACCAGTACCAATTGATAAACAACGAATTGAATAGATAAATGAGACAATAAAATAAATCAAACCGGTCTGCAAACAATGTCTCGACCTCGATTCGAGATAGTTTTGAGGTTAGCTAATAAGAACAATAGAGGATGGAACAAACAGCGATGAACAATAAGTAAAACAAAGAAAGCAACGTATGTGTATATTCTTATCAGTGAATAATAATTTGCCCTTTACAAGTGAATGAGATACCTATTTATATAATAGAGGAATCCTAAATAAGGTACAACTCTAATAACGAAAGTAGATCCCATGATTGGTACTAATAACCCCTTTGATTTGATCTGTTCCGGGATTTCCGCCGTGATCCTCGACCGGTTACTGATATCTCGTCATTCCGTTATTAAGCCTTACTCGAAGTTAGTCATGCTTGATCTCGATTGTTGCTGGCCTCGATCTCAATGAACACTTCGATCTTTAGGCGTGATGTTCTATCTTCGAGCTCGAACCCGATCTATTATGAGGTTACCCTCGAGGCAACTCCCCTGCCAACGAAATCGGGTATGCCCGATTTCGACCGTATATAGATAGTCCCCTCATTTTTTGGAGTGTAACGAGAAGAAATGAATTTGAGACTTCGATTTAATACCTCGATAAATTATGACGTCAACATCGTGACGTAAGCGACATAAGCGATTGAAGCGTCGCGTCTGCACAGTTCCCAAGATCATTAATTAACGCCAGTTGATGGTCGGCCACCAGTGCTTTCAAACCATCAAAGTGGCTATTATAAATAGATCGCCTTCATAATCTTCTCAAACTTTACTTTCAAACTTCTTCTAATCTTCAAAAGCTCTTCTATTCTCTTCAAATTCATCAACTTTATCGGTTTTCGTTTGCCAATCTCTTATTAAAGCTCAAAGTCCGCCTTCTTCTTCCTTAAACCTCATATAGCAATGGCAAAAACATCAAAGACCATTCCTCAAGAAGAAAAGGCCTCTTCATCGCGGCCGGACGGTGACAAAACACCGGTAGAGCCACGTATCGAAGAGTGCATTCCCGGGCCATGTGAACTTACTTCCGACTTTAAAGTCAAAAAACACTCTTCGATTCCTAGCCGATGCGAGCCCATGTCTAGATACATCTGTTCGATATCTGAAGGCGATCTCGAGCAAGTGAAAAAAGACTGCTACTGGGAGAATAAATAGGTGGTGATTCCTACCCCCGAGGAGGACATCACCACTCATGTGAATGGGTTCTTATGTGTGTATACTTACCCTTTCACACTGGGTTCTGTCGATCCTGTCATAATCGACTTCTGCCGGCAATACCGGGTAACCCTAGGCCAGATCTACCCCTTTTTTGGCGCATTGTCATTTTGCTCAGATTCTTCTCGAGCAAGTTTGAGGGGATATCTTTCACCCTCGATCATCTCATTAGGCTATACAACCCCCGTCTTTATTGGGGCGGACTGATAAGGCTTCAGCGCCGGGACACGAAGGTGCTGTTCTCGAGTATAGACGAGGATAAGGACCGATGATGGATGTGTCGGTTTGTCCGAGTCAAGACCTCCGACTTAATCCCCGCCGAGAAGATGCCATTCCCCGAAGAATGGAACATGAAGTGTAAGTAGAACGTTACCGATATTGTTTGATTACTTGTTATGTTTCCTCTACCTCTTCTCATCTATATTCTTCTTTATGGTGCAGCTTCCCCCTGGTTTCCTGGTGTAGTCTCGGACCTTGCAGGTTGGGTTCGACAACTGGTTTCAACCTCTTCGTATGCTGAGCGCTCGTGGCGCGATTTGGCCAAGGGTCGATGGGAGGCCAAAAATCATGGTAAGTTCCCATGTCCGTGTTTGATGCTTTCCCTGTGAAATACTTCTTTTTAACTTGATTTCTTCTCATACAGGTCTTAGAGATAATGTCGTCAAGAGGCTGCCTCCCCCCGGGGAAGAGGAGGTCCCGAAGCCGACCAAAGACAAGAAAAGGAGAAGGGCCTCGCCACCAGATACCCCAAAGCCCAGGAAAAGTAGAGCTCGAAAGTCGAAGACTGATCCCGTCGTTCTGCCTGCCGATGTAGTCCAAACACTACGAGATGAATACGAGGAGGGAGAAGATGCCGACTGCCTGCTGGTGGCTCGGAAGAGGGAAGGCATCGAAGTTTCAAGAACTGCTGAGCTGGTGACGGTCGGAGAGGTTCAGCCGCAGACCGAGGTGATCCCGGAGGAAGGTCCGAGCAGAGTCCCCGAGTCATCGGGTGTTGAGGATGCCTTCTGCCGTGAATCGGCGGGTGTGCCCGAAGGGTCTAGTTCTGAGGCCCTTCAAAGAGAAGAGAATGCCCCAAGTGACTCGCTTGGGGCAATTAGCATTGATGATTCACCGTCCGGCCCCACGTTCTCTGAGGGGCAGTTTCGGGATGCCCGGTCCATGGGGACCTCCGATGTAGGAACGGCCCCCGAAAGGGATGATATATTTCGCGGCTGCTTTACGGGAATCGATGATGTTTCTGACCTAGATGCATCACTCATTTTTGATGAGGCTCGGCGGCTTCTGAACCAAGTGAGTTTTACTTGCGATCGATGATGTTACCATGCTTGCATTTCTTCTTATTTATTTAAGTCTGATTTCCTTTCTTTCTGCACAGGCTACGACACTCCATCGAGAAGTGTCCTCTAAATACCGGGCTAAGCTGGCCCGATGTGAGGCTGATCTCAAAAAACTTATAGAGGAGAGAGACGCCATCAAACTCTGCTAGTAGATCCGGGAGTGGAGAAGATGAATATGAAGCTCCCGAAGATGCGGTTCCCAAGGCGGACTAGGCACTTAGGATACTTTGCATATATGAAAGATTCCTTTTCTTTCTGTTTCGTCTCCAATTTCTTATTTATGATAAATTTTGTTTTGCATTTGCCTTGTGAAAACTTTGTTGCAATCGGGTTGTTGTAGCCTCTATAATCGAGTGAGCAATAGCTCGCACTCAGAGTATAACAAATCCTTAGGTTTTTTAGTTAAGCGGGGACGAGTCCCCGAGCTCAACAATATGCTCGGACTTTTGATTTCGAATGCCTTGATCGAAGCCGTAATTGTACTGTTTTTATAGCCGATTTCGAGTAAGTTTCGAACTCACAGTAACAAACCACTTAAGGTTTTATATCAAATAATGATGAATCCTCGAGCTATATTCAAGTCAGTTTCATTTGAGCTCGTAATAGTGGAACCCTTAGGTCTGAATTGAGTGAGAACAAAATCTCGAACCCTAAGTGTATTGGCCCTTAGGCTTTTTAGATAGGGCCGATATGGCCTCTGAAAAATGGCTATTTTTTCCCTTTTTCGGCTTAAACGACTTAGTAAAGAAATTCTTTATGCCTTAACACGCATTTTTTACCCATTGGGGTTTTTTGAGGGTTCGATGTCGATTGAAACCCTTTTGTTTTTTGTGCCTTAACACGTTTGTGTTAAGATAATTTGATATCTCTTAAGGTTTATCGAGGGCTGATTTTATCGAAGACCTTTTGATTACTTGTCGAGGGTAGCCTTTTTTAACTGGTTTTTCAAAGAATTCGAAGGCCTATTTTTATTGTGGGATTCGGACGTCTCCGAGCCGCCTTAATTTGGCCGTAGCCTTTGGGTATGCCTCTTGGGCTTATTTCCCAATAACACTTCAAACTTGTTGGAAGTGTTAGTCCCCGAGAATGATGGCCTTGGCCTATAGATCGAGGGCTGCCTCTTTGAGGTCTTATGAATTCGAGTTTAGATTACTCGAATATGTCGATCGTCGACAACAGTCCCCAAGTGTATGAGGTATATTTACACTTGGCCCTTGAGCCATTTCTCATAAAATCATAAGTATGGAACTTGTATAGTAAAAACTTTTCTTTGAGACACAAGATGTTTGATATAAAAAGAATGCTTCTTTGTATAATTTATACATGCGTACATGTTTTGCCATCGGGGCTAGACTAATCTATACGGACACGGTTCATTCGACCGTTTGGCCCATTACAAAGTTTCTCTATCGAGACCCTTTGACACGAAGTATTTTCCTCGAAAGTGTAACATCCGAGGTTGATGCCCCCCAGTATTCGAGGTTGATTGTAAAGAAACCTTGGATCTATTGAATTGTCCTCAGGTAGCACATAATTGTTGTCTCGTTAAAAATCTTTCCGGAAAAACCCACTTGGAACAAAAATCGATCTAAGGGAAAAAGAGTGCAACGCGTGCTTTAAAACCTAAGGTTTCTATGTATTCGATCGATCACCTGTAGTGAGTTAGTGTCGAATATATAAATGAAAAAAGGGAATAAAGTCATACCTTAGCAATAATACCGTTTGAGAAGCGATATGTTCCAATTATTTGGCAGTTGTTCGTCGTCTATCGTGCCGAGCTTATAAGATCCCTTTCCGATGATGTCGAGGACTTGGTAGGGTCCTTCCCAATTTGGGCCGAGTTTCCCTTTATTAGGATCTCGAGTGTTGATGGTGACTTTCCTCAGGACTAAGTCCCCGACTCTGAAGTGGCGCGGGTTGGTTCTCCTATTGTAGTATCTTTCGATTCGTTGCTTTTGTGCAGCCATTCGAACGAGTGCGGCTTCTCATTTTTTATCCAATAATTCGAGGCTAGTATTTATAGCCTCGTGATTTGACTCTTATGTTGTATGACAAAACCTGGCATTGGGTTCCCCGACTTCGATTGGAATCAAGGCTTCAAAGCCATACACTAAGGAGAACGGGGTCGACCCCGTACTGGATTTTGATGTTGTTCGATATGCCCAAAAGACTTAGGGTAGAATCTCTCTCCATTTCCCCTTAGCGTCGTTCAACCTTTTCTTTAGGTTTTGAATGATAGTCTTGTTCGTCGATTCAGCCGGTCTGTTCCCACTAGGGTGATACGACGTTGATAATATCCTTTTTATTTTGTGGTCTTCGAGGAATTTTGTCATTTTGTTGTTGATAAATTTTTTTCCATTGTCACACACTATTTCGGTAGGTATCCCAAATCGACATACAATATGATCCCAGATGAAGTCTATAACCTCTTTCTCTCTCACTTTCTCGAACGCCTGTGCTTTAACCCATTTAGAGAAATAGCCAGTCATAAATAAAATGAACTTGGCTTTACTTGGGGCCGATGGTAGAGGGCAAACAATATCCATCCCTCATTTCATGAATGGCCATGGGGATAGGACTGAATGAAGTTGTTCTCCGGGCTGATGGATCATCAGTGCAAACCTTTGACATTTATCACATTTTCGAACAAACTCCTTAGTGTCTTTTTCCATGCTACCCTAGTAGTATCCTACTCTAATGATTTTGTGAGTCAGTGATTCGGCACCGGAGTGGTTCCCACAAGTGCCTTCATGGACCTCTCGTAGAACATAATCGGTGTCTCCTGGTCCTAAGCATACTGCCAACGGTCCATCGAATGTCCTTCTGTATAATGTTTCATCTTCAGCCAATGTGAATCGAGCAGCTCTGGTTCGTAGGGCCCTCGACTCTTTAGGGTCCGATGGGAGCTTTCCGTTCTTCAAGTATTCAATATATTTATTCCTCCAATCCCAGGTTAAGCTTGTAGAGTTTATCTCGGCATGACCTTCCTCGATTACGGATCTCGAGAGTTGAATGACAGTCCCCGAGCTGATCTCATCTTCCTCGACCGATGACCCTAAATTTGTAAGTGCATCGGCCTCACTGTTTTGTTCTTGAGGTACGTGCTATAAAGTCCATTCCTTGAAACGGTGCAAGGTTACCTGCAGCTTGTCCAAATACCTTTGCATTCTATCCTCTCGAACTTCGAAGGTTTTGTTTACTTGGTTCACCACCAGTAAAGAGTCACACTTGGCTTCAATGACTTCTGCTCCCAAGCTTTTAGCTAGCTAGAGACCTGCAATCATGGCCTCGTACTCGGCCTCATTGTTAGTCAACCTAGAAGTTTTGATAGATTGCCTAATAGTGCTACCCGTGGGCAGCTTCAAAACGATGCCTATCCCGAACCCCTTCACATTCGAAGCATCGTCTATGAAAAGGGTCCATACCCCTGATGATATACCCGATTTTAACAAGAGTTCCTTTTCGACTTCGAGTACGAGGGTTTGCGTGAAATCGTCCATGAAGTCCGCTAAAATTTGAGACTTGATGGCCGTCCGGGGTTGATATTCGATATCGTACCCACTGAGTTCGACGGCCCATTTGGCCAATCGGCCCGATAGTTCGGGATTGTGCAAAATATTACGAAGTGGGTAAGTGGTTAATACGCATATGGGGTGACATTGAAAGTATGGTCTTAACTTTCTAGAGGCGCTTATCAGTGCAAGTGTCAATTTCTCCAAATGTGGATATCTAGTTTCTGCTTCTCCTAAGGTTCGACTTATATAATAAACGAAAAATTTTGTACCTTGCCCTTCTCGAACTAGGACACCACTTACCGTGATTTTCGATACTGCCAAGTACAAGTAAAGTTTCTCATCTGCCTTTGGAGTGTGAAGCAGTGATGGAATCGATAGGTATCACTTCAATTCCTCTAATACCTGTTGGCATTCCGGGGTCCAGGCGAAATTGTTCTTCTTTTTGAGCAGAGAGAAAAATATGTGGCTTCGATCCGATGACCTCGAAATGAATAGGCCTAAGGCAGCTATCTGTCCAGTTAGCCTCAGCACGACTTTTACCATGTCCACGATGGTGATGTCTTCGATGGCCTTGATTTTATCGGGGTTGATCTCGATCCCCCGATTCGATACCATGAAGCCAAGGAACTTGCCCGAACCGACCTCGAAAGCATATTTCTCGGGGTTGAGTTTCATATTGTATTTCCTTAAAATCTCGAACGTTTCCTGCAAATTAGCTAAATGGTCCTCTGCGCGCAGGGACTTAACTAGCATGTCATTAATATAAACTTCCATTAATTTACCTATTTGTTCTTCGAACATTTTATTTACTAGGCGTTAGTAAGTAGCTCCTGCATTTTTTATCCCGAAGGGCATTATATTATAATAATATATTCCATACTTGGTGATAAATGAAGTCTTTTCTCGGTCTTTCGGGTTCATTTGGATTTAATTGTACCCGGAATAGGCATCGAGAAAAGTAAGGATCTCGTGGCCGGTCATGGCATCGATCATGCGATCGATGTTAGGCAGTGGAAAAGAATCTTTGGGGCACGCGTTGTTTAAATTCTTAATCTACACACATTCTAAGTTTGTTCCCTTATTTAGGGACTATAACTACATTGGCTAACCATTCGGGATATTTCACCTCCCGAATGGACCCTATTTTGAGAAGTTTAATTACCTCGTCCTTTATGAATGCGTGCTTTACCTCGGACTGGGGTCTTATCTTTTGCTTCACCGGTTTGAACCTAGGGTCCAGGCTTAGCCGATGCGTCATTATCTCCGGTGGGATCCCTGTCATGTCTAAATGGGACCAAGCAAAACAATCTATGTTATCAATAAAAAATTGAATAAGCTTTTTCTTGAGTTCGGGGGTTAATCTCATTCCTAGGTATACCTTTCGCTCGGGCAGGTACTCGATCAATATAACTTGTTCTAGCTCTTCGATCGTTGATTTGGTGGCGTCAGAATCTTCGGGAACAATAAAAGTTCGAGGGGTCAGAAAGTCCTCCTCTTCTTCTATCTCCCGCTTCCCTGATTTGGTCGAGGCTAGTGGCTGTGATTGCTATTTGACTTCCTATTTACCTTTGATGCTCGACCTTTCTGAGGTTGATAGTGTCGATATCGGCGTTACCTCATCGAGTGCAAACATTTCCTTTGCAGCATGTTGCTCTCCGTATACTATTTTTACACCGGCCGACGTCGAGAATTTCATCATTTGGTAGAGAGTCGAAGGGACTGCCCTCATATTGTGGATCCAAGGCCTTCCGAGTAGGGCATTGTACCTCATGTCGCCCTCGATTACGTGAAACTTGGTATCTTGAATGGTTCTAGCCACGTTCACCGGTAGAATAATCTCCCCTTTAGTTGTTTCACTGGCCATATTGAAGCCATTTAAGACCCGAGCTGCGGGCATGATTTGATTTTGTAGGCCGAGCTTCTCCCCATGACCCTCGATCGGATGATATTCGCCGAGCTACCTGGATCCACTAAAACACGCTTAACTTGAAATTTGTTTAATAAGATAGAAATTACCAGAGCGTCATTGTGGGGATGAGAAATGCCTTATGCTTCTTCGTCGTTGAATGATAAAGTGCCTTCGGGCACATAATCTCGGGTTTATTTTTTCCTAGTGATTGATACCTTAATGCGTTTGAATATGGGTCCCTGTGGAATGTCGACCCCACCGACGATTATATGAATGACATATTGGGGTTCCTCCTATTCATTTTTCCTATTGGCGTCCCTTTCTCTGAAATGATTCTTGGCTCGATCGCTGAGGAACTCTCGAATGTGGCCCTCATTGAATAGATGAGCTATCTCCTCCCTTAATTGTCTGCAGTCCTCGGTCTTGTGACCATGCGTTCCATGATACTTGCATATCAAATTTGGGTTTCTTTGGGAAGGATCGGTTTGTATGGGTCTGGGCCATCTAGTATCTTTGATCCTTCTGATTGCCGATACAATGCTCGATGCATCGATGCTAAAGTTATATTCTAATAACCGAGGTGCCTCTGTGGGATCAGCATACTTGTCAAAACCACTTTTGCTCATAAGTCCCCGAGAATTCTGTCCTCGATCACTTCTTCGATCGTTCCGGGCGGAATAGCGCCTTGAACCATTGTGCCTTTGATCTGTGGTATATGGTTGATATCGGTCTCTGTTCGGTCTTGGCTCCCTGTCAACGTCCCTTTTGTTTTTAACTGCCAACCTATTTGGATGTACTAAATCGGAAGGGGCTCCTAATTGGTCGTCCTCGACCCTGATCTTTGATTGATATCGATTGTGCACATCTGCCCAAGTTACAACTGGATACTTGATCAAATTTTGTTTCAACTGATGTGATGCTATCGAACTCCGCTCGTTCAACCCTTAGGTGAAAGCTTGAACGGCCCAATCATCTGTGACCAGTGGCAACTCTATGCGTTCCATTTGAAATTGAGACACGAACTCCCTCAGCATTTCATTATCCCTTTGTCTTACCTTGAAAAGGTTTGATTTTCTCGTTGCGACCTTAAGGCCCCGGCGTGTGCCTTTATAAAAGAATCTGCTAACATGGCAAATGAGTCAATGGAATTTGGTGGCAGGTTGTGATACTAAATCATTGCTCCCTTCGAAAGGGTCTCTCCGAATTTTTTCAACAGCACAGATTCGATTTCATCATCTTCTAAATCGTTATCCTTGATGGCGCATGTATATGAAGTAACATGCTCGTTGGGATCGGTGGTCCCATTATATTTGGGTATGTCTGGCATACGAAACTTTTTTGGAATAGGCTTCGGAGCCGCACTTGGAGGAAACAGCTTTTGTACAAACTTTTTCGAATCTATCCCTTTCAAGATTGGCAGTGCCCCCGGTATCTGATCAACTCGAGAGTTGTGTATCTCCATTTTTTTTATCGTTGGCTTCGATTCTCTTCTCCCCTGATTTAATTCTTTTGGTGAGCTCCTCGAGCATTTTTATTACCGCAGGATCAGTCCCCGATTCGTTACCATTCAACCTTTCCGGTACTGGCTCGGTACGACGAGTAATTTCCGGCCCGACCCTATTCGAAGCTCTATGTTGATTTTGTAACTGAGCTATAGCGGTTTGCTGAGCCTGAAGCATCTCGAATATTACTTAGAGACTCACTCCTTCGTCTCCTCTGCCCTGTGTTCCTTGGTCATTAGATCGGCCTTCTCTGCGTACATTCCCATCGAGACCTGCGCCTAGGTCCGCATTTAGAGCAACGTGCGAACTGATATTGCTGGGTTGGGAACCGGTGCTCCCCCGAAATTAGCCTATGGCACCTCGACTCCTGGAGCAATCACATTTTCGTTTTCACCATGGAATCCGAGGCCATTGTCACCGTGTGTGGATGCGTTTTGTGAGTTTGACATGTTTTAATCTAAAAGCAAAGATACTTGACAAAGACAAGCGTAAAATAGTGTGTTTTACCAGAATCAGTACTGAACAATCACTATTATCCTTAGCCCCACGGTGGGCGCCAAACTGTTTATCCTAAAAATTGAGTAATAATTAAACTTAAATTGTAGTTTTAAGGATATGTGATTTAAACCAGTACCAATTGATAAAAAAAATAAATTGAATAGATAAATGGGACAGTAAAATAAATCAAACAGGTCTGCAAATAATGCCTCGACCTCGATTCGAGATAGTCTCGAGGTTAGCTAATAAGAACAGTAGAGGATGGAACAAACATCGATGAACAATAAGTAAAACAAAGAAAGCAGCGTATGTATATATTCTTATCAGTAAATAATAATTTGCCCTTTACAAGTGAATGGGATCCCTCTTTATATAATAGAGGAATCCTAAATAAGATACAACTCTAATAACGGAAGTAGATCCCATGATTGGTACTAATAACCCCTTTGATTTGATCTGCTCCGGGATTTTCGCCGTGATCCTCGACCGGTTACTGATATCTCGCCATTCCGTTATTACGCCTTACTCGAAGTCAGTCATGCTTGATCTCGATTGTTGCTGACCTCGATCTCAATGAACACTTCGATCTCCAGGCGTGATGTTCTATCTTCGAGCTCGAGCCCGATCTATTATGAGGTTACTCTCGAGGCAACTCCCCTGCCAACGAAATCGGGTATGCCCGATTTCGACCGTATACAGTATAAATTTAATGTGAGTCTTAATACAGAATATCCTATCTTATCCCATCTTGTCCCATCAAACTTGAAATTATATTATTCCACCTCCCAGGTGTAATAAATTAGTCCAAGGATTATAATACCGAGATAATTTAATCTGCGTACCAAACGACCCACCAAAACACAGAGAGTACGTCCCATGACTTATTTATTTTTAATACTTAAAAAAAAGGATAAATTAAAACATGAAAATTACATAATACACATTAAAGCTGTATATATTCAAAAGCAAAATATGTGCAAGAATTTATTTATCAATTTAGTATCGTAATATAAGTATCAAAGCCGTAAGGGGATTTCAAATCCCTTTTATTGAAAAATTATACTATGTATATAAGGTTAAAAGTTATATAAGCATGATACTATAAGCTGTTGAATCCCCTTAATTTCTTTGTATTTTTTAATAATTCTTTTGATAAAAATTCTGTTTCCGTGTCACTGACACATTGCAATAAGTCTACTCATACTCACCCGGCGAAGCTACACTTGTTCGAGGGAATCAATTAACACACTTTTCGTTGTAAGAAATACATCACGTCGATGGGTCAATTTTAGTGTGTATTTATAATACGATGACCCCCTTAATTTTTATATGTATTTATTTTTTTATATTTTAAATATATTTAGTAAAAATTCTGATTCCGCTATTATTTACCCCGAAATCAACACAAATCAAAGGATAGTAAAATTCTGACATTTTCTTAACCTAGAATAAATTCGAAAAGCCATCTAAACTTAAAAAGAAAAATAAGCACGATACTATTTGATTCATTCCACCTAGACATGTATCAGTCACAACTCACAACATTCAAAAAGTGATAATGCCATATTATTACATGTTATCCTAAGGGTGTGTCTGGTATATAATTGATAGGATAAAAAATATTTTTTTTTAGAAAATAAGTTTATTTTATGATTTTTTTATTGATAATAATTACTACATTTCAAGTGAAATAATTTCTACTAAAAGAAGAAAATGACTTCCAATTCCTACATCATATCACTTATTTAATCAACATACAGATACTAGTATATCATATTTAATACCAAAAAATTTCACCAAAACAATATTCAAATTTGCTAATTTTATGAAAATATTTTTCATTCTCCAACCAAACATGAAAAATAATTTACAGGAAAATATTACCAAATATTCGGGCATTTTTTTTCTGGCAGGAAGAAAAAATAATCTGGCAATATCAGGATGTATATAGAGTATTATCTCGTCTATATACAGACAAAACGCTGCATAGCCGTGAACATAGTAACTAGTCCTAAGACTCCAACGTGTTTGGTTTCCCTATATATATGTATAACCTTTGTAGTTAGAGGTCAAAAGTCTTATTATCACACTATTTGTCGTCTTTTTCTGATCTGAATATTTTTGTAAATTCACATTTTTCCGGCGAGAAAATGGCGACGGATGTGGAGGTGATGCAGCATGGCACGGTGGAGATTAATGGATGTTGCAAAAAAGGACCTGGTTATGCTTCTCCACTTGAAGCTATGGCTGGTCTTAAAGAATCTTTAATTTATGTCACCTGTATTTATACAGGTAATTTGTTTCTCTTTTTGTATATATAGATTTTGTGTTTTTTAGATAACGGAGAAATTTCCGTAGGCTAGTGGCTCATGGTTCGAAACTCGAGATAATGATTAACTTGCTCCTTTATATAACAGTTTTTGTTTAGGTTTCAACCTCGACGTCTGCCTAATCCATACATCACAAGCTATAATCTTACTAGGGGCAGTTTTGTGTTTTTTTCTTGAAATTAGTTAATGAAAAATGAGATTTTTTTGCTTTGAGGGGTGGATGTTTTTCTGTAAAGTGGATAAATTTGAGGGGTTTTCACTTTCTTTATTTTATTTTTGAAGTAAAACTAGTTGAAAATTGGAATATTTATCTTTTCTTTTGCTGATAAAGTATGGTTCTTTCTTTGTTTTTCTGATACCCTTTTGGGGGTTTTGGAGGGGGGAGGTTGGGAGAGCAGGGGAAGAGATAAACTTTGCTCTGGAAATTTATTGTAAGATTATGATTGCTAAAAGAAATCTGTCTTTTGTGGGCCAAAGGGAAATCTTGAGTGTTATTGTGATATTCTTTTAAAAATCATTAAGTGTTCTTCACACTCCACTAAATTATACTACTAGATGTTAAAGACGTTACCTATAAAGTTTAAATAGTTAATTCACCTCTGATTATATGGTTAATTTCTACAGGTACAGGAAGGGGAAAATCTGACTACTTAGCTACGGTAGATGTAGATCCTAATTCACCATCTTATTCCAAAGTAATCCATAGGCTGTCTATGCCTTATGAGGGTGATGAATTGCATCATTCTGGTTGGAATTCTTGCAGTTCTTGTTATCGTGATCCTTCAGCTGCTCGACGATATCTCGTCCTGCCTTCACTTATGTAAGAACAATATCTCTGCTGTTATGTTTTGTGATTGATCTTTAGTCATCAGTTCCAAGGTCTCAAGTTGTGCTAAATTTAGCTCAAAACAATTTCCGTGATTATAAAATTTGAACTTGTGGATGGTGCTATGTTTTTATAATAACCCTCTTGTATCATCAATGTGAGTTGTTTTTGTCAATGTTTGGGACTGAGGCGTAGTTGTTGTTGTTGTATCAGTAATGTGAGTTGTTTGTGTCAATGTATGAGTCTGAGACGTAGTTGTTGTTGTATCATCATCAATGTGAGTCTTTGTTTGATCCTTCTATTCCATGTGAATATTTATGTGAAGGCAGGGAAACTTTAGCTTTTCGACTCGCCTATAATGTTCCTGAGAAAAAAAAGAATCCATTTTGATGACTATATGCAACTTATTTGATATTCAAGCTTTTCTATAAATCTTAATTATTGCAGATCAGGACGCATTTATGCAATCGACACGCAAAAGGATCCAAGGGCTCCCAGTTTGTATAAAGTTGTTCAGCCAGATGATGTGATCCAAAAGACAGGATTAGCGTTCCCTCACACCGCTCACTGCCTTGCTTCTGGTGAGATACTGGTGTCATGTCTTGGAGATAAAGATGGAAACGCCGAGGGGAGCGGATTTCTTCTTCTTGATTCAGACTTTAACGTGAAAGGAAGGTACTGTATAGTTTGTACTCTCTTGCGAGCTGAATTACCTCTATCAGTTTTGTTTGTATCCACTCGCCTTGGTCTCTCGCCGATGGTTATCTTTAAAATCCAACCTAGTAGTTAAGAACAAGAAAATTACAAGAGTCTCTACATCTAAGGAAGAACAGAAACGATGCTATTTTGTCCTTAACTTTCAGTTCCTGTCCTCTTGACGGTTTATTAAGGAAATCTGAAGTTCTGTAGTTTTAGTGAAAGTAGACTATGCTCAATGCCTAAGCAAAAGCAGATTTTGACGTTTTTCTTATATCTTAGATGGGAAAAACCAGGGCATAGTCCGCTCTTTGGTTATGACTTCTGGTACCAGCCTCGACATAACACCATGATCAGTTCCTCTTGGGGAGCTCCATCCGCTTTCACGAAAGGTTTCAACCTCCAGCATGTTACTGATGGACTTTATGGTCGGCATTTGCATGTCTACACATGGCCTGGTGGTGAACTAAAACAGACATTGGATCTTGGAAACACAGGGCTCCTGCCGCTAGAGGTAATCAAACTCCCATGTTCTCCCTTTGTAACTTTGCGCCATGATTTATCCTGCTGAATTACATAAATATATCCATTTTCCTTATATCATCTATAGGTTAGGTTCCTGCATAATCCATCTGAAGCGATTGGGTACGTCGGGTGTGCTTTGACCAGTAACATGGTGCGATTTTTCAAGAATCCAGATGGCTCGTGGGGTCATGAGATAGCAATCGCGGTAAAACCGGTGAAGGTGCAGAACTGGATTCTTCCAGAAATGCCTGGTCTTATTACTGACTTTCTGATCTCTCTTGACGATCGTTTTCTATACCTGGCAAACTGGCTACATGGTGACATTAGACAGTACAATATCAAAGATCCTGCCAATCCTAAGTTGACTGGCCAAGTATTTGTTGGAGGAGTGTTTCAAAAAGGAAACTCTGTACTTGCTGAGGCTGAAGATGGTTCAACATACCAAGTGGATGTCCCAGAAGTCCAGGTAATTAGTATTGAAAATTACACCTTTATAGTGATAGTAATGCTTCCGCAAATGACATGTTTCAGATTCTCCCTTGCTCAAAAACATATGATATGCTGCTTCCAAATTCACTACTTATATCAGGAAAATATGAATTCATTTAGTCAAGTTTTAGCATTTTGCTTACTTCTCAAGTCTCTGTTCATAGTATTTTTCCGCTCCGGTTTCCTAGTACCTTGCCATTGTTACTGTTTATTGATATTGCTTTTTCCATTCATTTTTCTGACTCTATCTTTTTGGCCTCTGTTGATGTTACTGTTCTATTTTCTCTTTTCATCTTCTTGTGCCGAGGGTCTATAGTAAACAGCCTCTCTATCCCATAGGGTAGAGGTAAGGTATGCGTACGCACTACCCTTCCCAGACCTCATTATACTGAGTTGTTGTTGTTTACTTCTCAATTTCATTGCGGAATTCAAATATGGTTGTTTTTATTATCTTAGATTGTTTATATCTACCCCTTTGTCCCGAGTGTTGTTTTTGATTCACGTGCACAATCAAATAAATGACCTCGTGAATTACTTTCAGGGACATCGGTTGAGAGGGGGACCTCAGATGATACAGTTGAGTCTAGACGGGAAGCGTTTGTACGCTACAAACTCATTGTTTAGTACATGGGACCGCCAATTCTACCCCGAGCTATTGGAGAAAGGAGGTCACATATTACAAATCGACGTTGACACTGAGAAAGGTGGCCTTGCTATAAACCCGAGATTTTTCGTTGATTTTGGAGCAGAACCTGATGGTCCATCCTTGGCTCATGAAATGAGGTATCCTGGTGGTGACTGCACTTCTGATATTTGGATATAAAGTGGCTAAAAAACTGATCAAGAATAAAGTCTGGTGACTCTGGTCCCATGTTGTTAGTTTGCCTACTGAATATCCAAATGTATTCTATTAGTGAAACAAATGTCTGTACTGTACCTTAAAACAACACTTCAATAATTTTAGCTTGCACTTGTCCTTTTAAATTTCCTCCTCTCTTTCCTCATATTTACATCTTTTCATTACAAATGGCTCCTTATCTTGTTGGTCCTTTTCTTGTTTTCAGAACTTTTAAAACTACTAACATTTGTCTTAAGCATCATCTGCAAAAGCTTCTGTTTTTCTTCTTTTCTGTTTTCCTTTTTATGGGGTGGTTGAGTACAAGTACGTTGTAGAAAAGATTGGAAAAAGAATTATTTTTCTCCTCAGAAATGTAATGCTGAATTAAACAGCATTATTTCAAGCTAATACAATGGATTAATATAAATGAAAAAATTATCACATCTACAGCTTTTCCTAGTATTTTTTTCTAGGTCAGAGTCTTCAAATCACCTTCACCCACGACCGTTAGGTCCTGTGTTCAAGTTACGGGAAAGTGTAAAAACACTATATATCCTCTTAATCTGGGAGGGATTTCAAAAAAAAAAAAAAAAGACCAATTATTGTGACATCCACCAAATGTCATCTTTTTTTTAGCAGTAAAAGGGTTGAGTTTTTCTTTTTACCAAGTAACCTCATCAACTATTCCTTTTTGTGAATCAACCATCCATATAAGTAGAATTCACATTTAGGGGCGGAGTTAAGGGCCACAAGGGGGTTCATTTTGCTAGAAATTATATTTTATATATAATGTTAAAATTATTTTTGTATGTAAAAATAGTAGATGTATCTCTTAAGTTTTTTCATCTGTTTACTTCTTTATACTTTGAATGTCCTTACACAAAATTTTAACTCCGCACAAAATCAATTATTTTCTATGGTAATTGACAAATAAATCGTTTTTTATTCTTTTTGTAATTACGTATACCCTCATCTTCAAGGAAAAAAAATAATATTAACTAGATAAAAAGAAAAATAATTAAAAGCATATTCAAATAAACTAGTGAAATACTATTGCACACATGAAATTCAACTTGAGCGATTGTGTAGCGTACCACCATCTCTCCTCTACGTAGATCCACAAGATTATTCGTTATGAGAAAGAAAAGTTGCATGTAATATCATTTCTTAAGAGACATTACACGAGCCCATTAAATTTATATTTCACGTCGAAAGTTATAGATTCAGTTGAACCCGATGTAATAATAAGGCTAGTTTTGCCTCTGGCCCTAACAACACCAACAAGATGGATTTTATTTATCTAAAGAAAAGGGGTTTTAACGTCGTATACCCCTCTATAAAAACTTTTACTCACTATGCCTTAATTATGAAAGTTACATTGTATATCCATAAAGGAATTACATCGCATATCTTGATAGAGAATCTTATGCGTGTAACAACCATTATTAATAAGGGGATAATATCCCTTAAATGTAGCCTTTATTATTGAAACGTGTACTCAGTGAATTTTGAGATTCACATATCTCCTAATTAAACCATATTCCTATTTTCCATCAGAACTTCCTGTGATATTGTATACTCTATACTTTCAAATCTTCCCATATATTATGAACATACCACAATATTCTAATTTGGAATACAATTCAAATCGAATATATCACAATATTCTAATGACAAGTATAATATCTAAACCAAGCATATCACAGTAATCTAATTTAGAATATATTATTCAAAGTAAATATACCATAATATTTTAATTTGTAATATATTATACAAATACTATAATAATCTAATTTGGAATACAACATTCAAACTAAATATACCATAATATTATAATTTGGAACACAGTATTCAAACCGAACACACTATAA
Source organism: Nicotiana tomentosiformis (assembly GCF_000390325.3). NCBI lineage: Eukaryota > Viridiplantae > Streptophyta > Magnoliopsida > Solanales > Solanaceae > Nicotiana > Nicotiana tomentosiformis. The sequence continues at coordinate 6,252,664 of NC_090820.1, read as the reverse complement.
TATTCTAATTTGGAATGCAATATTCAAACAATATTTTAATTTGGAATACAATATGAAACCAAATATTTTATAATTTTTTAATTTAAAAAATCTGGTTTGAATACTATATTCCAAATTAGAATAGTGTGGTATATTTGATTTGAATACTATATTCAAAATTAGAATATTATCGTATGTTTAATTTGAATATAATATTACACATTAGAATATTGTGTTATGTTCGATTTGAATATTGTATTCCAAATTAGAATATTATAGTTGTTTGATTTGAATATTGTATTTTTCATTAGGATATTGTGATGTATTGGTTTGAATAGCATATTCTAATATTTTATTTTAGTTTAGATATTATATCCCTAATTTGAACATTTTCATCTTATTTTATTTTTCTTTTGATTACATAGATGAAAGAGGATAAAACAATTATGGAGGACTTCATAGAGAAATTGCTAGGGTTTGGACTTTTTGGTGAACATGTATAATTCTAATTTCTTAAAATGTGGGATGATGGAGTATTTTAAGAGATTTATTAAGTTGGTTGAGAGATAATTTAGTTCCTTAAAAGATGTGATTTATTTAATGGCATATAATGATATTAAAAGTTTAAAAGTAATAAACTTTTATAAAGTTGGTATACAAGGTAATATAAATATTTCAAAGGTATATGGAGTTAACTAGCATTTTCAGTGGGATACTGTGTAGATTACTTAAAAAAAGGAGGTATCACCGATATGGAAAGCAAAATTGGTATCCTATGACAACCCATAACAGGAATTGGCGATTGTTTTGCCTTATATTAGGTTTGGAAAAGATAGCCCCAAATAATTAGCATTGTATAGTCAAATCCTAAAAAAACTACTCTCTTATATATTCTCTCTCAAACAATTGGTCCCAAACCGTCTACTCCCCCCACCCCCCCCCTCTTCGCCGCTCACTTCTCTTCTTGTTCACTGTTTTCCTTCCCCTTTCTCTCCTTGTATTTCTTCTATCTCTTCTCTTTCACTCTTATAGTTTAGCAAAAATTCTTGCAAATTATGCAAAAAAGAATCAGTGGGATAAAAAGGTAAGGTTGATCTCACATCAGAGAAAATCAGAAGCAAAAACTAAGAGAGAGAAAATGTATTTCAACTTTGTTTTTCTTCTCCCTTTTTTTTTGGTTGGATTGAACAAGAGGGTGTGATTGAAATTGGCTGAAAATACTTAAACGAGGCTATATACAAAATTTGAGCAAGATTATAAGTGATTTAGATTGGTTTCAGGTAACAATTCAGACCTAAAAATCTAACTGTGATATATGTATATCACGTTGTATATCGTGTACAACAGTATATATCACATACGGGTTTTTAAGGACGTTTGTGTATTTTACTTAGTATATCGTGTAAACAACACAATTATTTTATGGACGCTCGTGTATATCACATTGTATATCGTATATATAATACAATTTTTTATGGATATACACAGATACGCATAATATACATGAGATATCACTGATGTACATAGAGATATACACGGGATACGATATGGGATGCACATGTGGAGTCGTCTTGAACTTGAGTTTTCAATCTGAAATATGTTATAAAAAAAAGAAAAATATAATTTTAATATATTTTTTTGATACATATATTATTATTATGTTATACACTGCGATATACAAATAATATAATTATAAATGTGTTATATATATATTTGGATATATAGATAAAAAACTAGAAAATAATTAAAATATATTTGGGAGTTTTTACGGATACTACTGAAGGAAATGGAACCTAATTTCTAGGATGATGGACGCCAAATTAAAATTTTAATCAAAAAAGGGGATCTTTACACAAATATCCGGCAATATTTTTTGTTTACTTTTTCTAACCATATACATAGATTATACACATATAATACATAAAGTATTCATATATTATACCTCAAACGGCTATTTTTAGTTTAAGTGATTGGGTGGACGGCTATTTGAGTTAATTCTCTTTTTTTTTTTAAAGAATAATTAACCCAAATAGCCGCTCACCCTAGCACTTAAACTAAAAATAGCCGGTGAATGTATAATATATGCATAATTTATATATTGCATATGTATAATTGTATATAATCAATGTATAATCTATGTATATGGATAAAAAAAGTAAATAATTAATATGGCCGGCTATATGTGTAAATAAACCCTAAAAACTGTTAAGATCGAGAAATCGGGTAGTGCAAAATTTAGCCAAACAATCGTATAATGACAATAACAAAGACAATAAAAGTTGATAACAACGGCAATTAAAGCATATAAAGAAGACACCAATTTAACGTGGTTCGGTCAGTGTGACCTACGTCCACAAGCGGAGAGGAGCAATTTCACTATACGAATAAGAGTACAAAAGAGAGCACAAAATTATAGTAAATACTCTAATTAATCTTAAATACCCTAAGAGAATAACCTCACAAGATCATTCCAAAGAAAGAGTTCATACAAGTGTTTCTCAACACTTAACTCTCATACAAAACACTCTTAATAAATGAGGAAAGGAAGAAACAAGAAATGAAAACTCAAGTCTTATTGGTGTGTCTAAAATGAACTAATGGTCTTCCCTTTTATAGGCAAAAAAGTCTTGCCTCTTAGGTATAAAAGAAGAGATACAACTTTTGCAAATGATGTCCACCACACAATGCAATATTTTTGGGTCCCAAAGAATATTGTCAACAGTCTTACACTTTGCAAAGATGTTTATGCTTATGTGAGATGGACTCCATTAGTCAAAATAGTTGTCATAATTACAAATCTCTACCTTAGCCTAATTTTGGCTGATAAAGTAAATTTGCTCCACCTTCTCCGCAAAAGCTCCAATGGGCATATGTCAAAATTTAATGCCATCAAAACCAGACAAGTTGTCTGATACCGAAACTATAGTATGGCCTATAATAGTGGAGCTCAATAAAGTATATAACGACCCAGATCAGTGTGCTTTCTTGATCACAAGGGCACCTTGAAATATTTTTAGAACTCTACCTTCACCAGTGAATTTGCACCCAAGGGATTCTAAAGTGCCCAAAGAGATGAGATTTTTCTTCAACTCAGGAACATATCTAACATCGGTGAAAGTTCTCACCATACCATCGTGCATTCTGATCCGAATTGTACCTTTGTCAATAACGTTACAAGTAACATTGTTACCCAGTTGGACAACTCCACCTACAACTTAATCATATGTAGAAAACAAGTCCCTGCTAGGACACATATGATATGAACAACCGGAATCTAAAATTCACTCATTGTCTAATCTGAAACTAGTTTCAGTTGCTAAAAATATAGTTCCATCAATCTTATCAGTTGCTATACTAGCTTCGACGGTGTCAATATTTTTGTGCTCATTTTTTCTTTCCTTATGCTTTTCTTTATTTTTCAACTTATAGCATTCATAGATACTGTGACGTTTTTTATGACAATAGCGACACTCTAAATTATTGTATCTGGATATGGAGTCGGATTTGCCCCTAATAAACAAGCCAACTCCCGCTTGAGTTCCACTAGCTTCCGTAGTAATATCACTATCTATATGTTCTTTTGATTTTAAGATATATTTAATATCTTTATAAGAGATATTATCCTTTGTATAAAGTATAGTATCTCTTATATGCTTAAAAGATGGGGGTAGAGAACAAAGCAGTAACACGACTTGATCCTCATCTTTAATTTCAGCATCTATATTATTCAAATCCATAATAATGGAATCAAATGTGTCAAGATGAGAGGGAATAAAGGTACATTCACTCATACGAATTGTATAAAGCTTCTGCTTCAGGTAAAGTCTATTTCCACCGTCCTCTTCATATATAAGGTTTTTAATTTTTTCCATATGCCTTTGGTTGTGGTTTTCATTAACTTCACGTAAAACCTCATTTGAGAGATTTAAGATACATGATTTTGCCTTTTTATCTATAATGGCAAACTCCTCATCCGTCATTTTATCTGGCTTCTTCTCATTTCCTTGCAACGCCAAGTTTAAGTCATCCTGAATTAGGATAGCTTCCATCTTTAATTGCCACATTCCAAAGTTTGCACTTCGGTCAAATTTCTTAACATAGGTCTTTATTAAAGTCATTTTGGCTATTGAAACTAACCCGGTTAGATCCGGCTCTGATACTAATTTATTAAGATCGGAAAACTGGGTAGTACGTTATTTAGCCAAACAATGATATAATGACAATAACAAAGACAATAGAAGTTGATAACAACGGCAATTAAAGCATATAAAGAAGACACTAATTTAATGTGGTTCAGTCAGTATGACATACGTCCACAAGCGGATAAGGGCAATTTTACTATACGAATAAGAGTACAAAAGAGAGTATAAAATTAGAGTAAACACTCTAATTAATCCCAAATACCCTAAGAGAATAACCTCACAAGATCACTCTAAAGAAAGGGTTCACACAAGTGTTTCCCAACACTTAACTCTCATACAAAACACTCTTAATAAAGGAGGAAAGGAAGAAACAAGAAATGAAAACTCAAGTCTTGTTGATGTGTCTAAAATGAACTAATGGTCTTCCCTTTTATAGGCAAAAAAGTCTTGGCCTCTTAGGTGCAAAAGAAGAAATACAACTTTTGCAAATGATGTCCACCACACAATGCAATATTTTTGGGTCCCAAAGGATATTGTGAACAGTCTTACACTTTGCAAAAATGCTTATACTTATGTGAGATGACTCCATTAGCTAAAATATTGGCCATAATTACAAATCTTCACATTTGCCTAATTTTGGTTGATAAAGAAAATTTGCTCCACGTCTCCGGGCAAAGAAGAGATAAAGCTTGTTGAAACTCTTTTTGGGTACTTATAATAAGAATGATCCACGTCTCCAGGCAAAGATATAACTTTACCGTGTTGGTCTAAATATAACAGATGGATCCCTATCTTCTTTACTGTAACGTCTTCTGACCCCACTTCTATCCTTTCCCCGCCTTTAATCATCTGGCCATAAAAAGCTTCATTTAAGATAGATATGTAATATACACATGTCAGTTCCCTGTGCCCATCAAGTATTCCAATATTACTCCACGGAATACTTGAAGGCTCTTTATGGGCAATGCTAATCCTGAAGCTTGGAAAAAGGCCAACTTCCAAACAGTCGATAACAACCCAGAGAACCATTCCTAAGAAGTTATTATGTGTAGGCATAGTCAAACACATAGATGAAGCTGTTACTTGATTCCTGCACCATTCTGGAATCTCATTGCATTCCAGATAAATTTCTAAAAAACCCTACATTGGATAAAGACTCAAGATCATTAACATGATAGGGGATAGAGAGAGAGAGAGAGAGAGAGACTAACCATATGTCCATCTTTTCTAGATGGAAATGATAGAGCAGGTGCACTAAAGAAGCCTTCATTGAATGGATTCTGCAGAGAACTACAATTATTCGTGTTGATCAACCGTATAGAAGGGAGGTTGTCCAACTGTGTAATCTTGACCAATTTTTGGCAATTCTCAAGTTCAATAATTGCTAGATTCTCTAAATTTGATACTGGCGGGAGTGTTTGAAGATTCTCACAGTCATTCAAACACAACTTCTCCAATAATCGTAACTTAGAAAAATCGAAGGGTAGATAATGGAAACTATTGCCACTCAAATCTAAAAACTTTAAGGAGGATAAGCTCCCAATATCCCTAGGAATATCAGCATCGGACAAATTCCAGTATCTAAGGCTCAATTCGGTTACAAAAGTTAGCAAGGAATATTGTATCCGATGGACTCCTCTTCCAGAAATACTCATTTTGGCCTCTAACACTTGACCTCCCACTCTCAAAGCTACAAGATTTCTTAGCATTTCAACAGATCTAGGCAATTGTTTTATACCCGTACAAGATGCATAAAGAAATGTTAGACTTTTCATATCTCCAAGGTTATCTGGCAGTGTTTTTATAGAGGAACAGTGATGAATGAACAATTCTTCAAGGGATATTAGCTGGCATATGCTGCTTGGAAGATCCCTAAGTTTTTCGCAATGAGACATATTTAGTTTAATTAGTCTGTCCAAATTTCCTATTGATGGATGGATCTCTGTCAGACTTGAGCAACCATAGAGACTCAAAATCTCAAGACTCAGGGAACCATTGAAGTTTGGAGTGCTTCTGAGTTGCTTGCAACGAGAGAGATTCAGCTTCTTCAAACTTCTACAACACTAAAAGTAAACCAAATATAGTTTCAATTAACATTTTCTTTCACTCAGTTGCAATAACAGTACACATGAAATTGTAAAATTGAGTAACAAACCTGAAAATTCAATTGAAATTCTTGGATATCACTCTCCTCCATATCTAGAACTACAAGATTCTCAGCTGGAAAATTTGATGATATACATTTTAAAGGACATTTTTTCCAAGACAACCATCTGAGCTTCTTGGACAACAGCCCAAAATCTCCACTAATATGTAACTCATTGATTATAAGCACCCTAAGATTCTTCATTTGCTCAAATGCTTTGGTGCTCAAGTTCACTCCCTTTAATGTCCCTGGATCTACCTTCAGTACTTCTACATTTTCGGAACCCTGCAACTCAGTAAAAAGAAAAGTAACTTAAGCTCATGTTAAGTCCCAGAAATTAAGCGAGAAAAATGCTTTATACAAATTGGTGGACAAACAAAGAAAATACACCATGTATCAACAAAAAATGAACTTACACATTAGAGGATGTTAAACAAATTTAAAATTGCTCAAAAAGCTAAGATGAGAGCCTTTCAAAACTGGCTAGCATCATTCACTAAGTTCACATGATAATATCAAAGGGAAAAAAATGAATAAAGAGAACAAATTGCATCTAGAAACCTGATAATAGCACCAGAAGATAGAATATATATTTGAATATATTTAAAAGAATATTTTGTATATATTGTTCTAGAAATAATGTTTCACATATGTACCTATTCAATAGTTTCCAAACGTTCACATGCCTGATTTCTTCGAGCAAGCTTAATTTCCGCATTTAGTTAAGTAAAGTCAAATATCTTTGAATAACTAATCGTGGAGATACTATGGTCGATGCCCATAAGCATGTTAGTTATAAGAATTTAATAAGAAATATGCATCACCAAATTTGGATAATTGTTAAATAGGTGATTTTTTTTTTTCTTTGCCTTTGGTGTGAGTAAAGAATTTAGCAAATGTCATTTCTAGTTTACAATGGTTGACAAACAACTACAAAACACTTACTAACCATAGACGAAGCACAAAATGAATTCACTTCTTATGATGACAACAAAAATTATAAGCAATAAACAATTAAATTGAGAAATATATTATAAACAAGATACAGGATAAACGATTTACCGACTTCATTTCCTTGTAGAACATCACGAACTTCTTGAGGGATGAACAATCTACTTCGTTTTCCGGCGTCTCGAGTTGATTCCATGCGAACGATTTCTCTTCCCATATCTCGCACTAGATCATGCATCACCAAACCATGCCAAGATCTTTGGAGCAAGTGTTTTTGGACTAAAGTTGCAATTGCACTTTTAGCATGAAAGCCACATGCATTTAATATTTCAGTAACTTCACGCTCATTAAACCCATGGAAGGCGCATGTAATATCGAGGAAAACAGTTTGTGTTTCATCATCAAGTCCATCAAAGCTTATCTTGAGAATCTTTTGGATATCACAATGAGGTATTGCTCTTAATTTTTCGAATTCGTATCCCCATTCTTCTACAGAACTTCCTTGTAAATGTGACCCCAATGTCACAAGAGCTAATGGTAGCCTACCTGAATATTTGATTATGTCTCGTGCCAAATTAACATAATCTTCCGGTGGAAAATGATTGTCAAAAGCATGCCAACAAAAAAGTAACATAGCTTCATTGTCATTTAATAGTTTGGCCTCATATCTTTCTTTTTCTCTAAGCCGACATAGCAATCGCTTGTCTCGGGTGGTAATGATTATTAAACTACCCGAACCAAACCAACTTCTTTCTCTTGTTAAGGATTCTAATTGGTTTTTGTGGTCCACGTCATCAAGAACAATTAGAACCTTCTTTGACTCGAGTCTTGCTTTGATTAGATTGATGCCTTGAGCAACACTACCAACTTTGATGTCCTTATTTTTGAGTGCTTGTTGAAGAAGTTTCTCTTGTAGCTTGACAAGACCAAATTCTTCAGCTTCTGATCTAACATCTGAAAGGAAGCAACTACTATGGAAGAGTCGAAACATTCGATTGTAGATAGCTTTTGCCAGAGTTGTTTTCCCTATGCCACCAACTCCGTGAATACCAATCATGCGAACTTCATCTTCACATTCATTTTGCAATAACCACTCTATATCTTTGACACGATAATCTACTCCAACTGGGTGCCAAGCAACATCTAGAGGTGTCTGATTAACCTCTTGTAGGACTTGCTGTATAATGTTTTCAATAAACTTTGATTCATGCCTACAAAGTTTTTAGCAAAAACAAAAAATTAAAAGAAATACTACTCCAGTAAATAAAACTTTGATATATGAAAATATTTGACGGACAAATCAAAATCGATAGCCAAGACATAACACAGTGGGATGAATCTAAGCAACAAAATAGATAACTTACCGCGTCATATAGGATATTTTAAGAAATAATTTAAGTTATACATATTGATAGGGTAAGTATTTCAATAGTGTCAATGTATAAAATTTAAACTCCTTTTAACAGTTAGTATCATATCGTATAAACAATAGTACCCGTCAGCAACATTTTGCAAATCCCATCCAGATAAATTTGCAGCTTCAGTAAGTGCAGCTCTCCATTTCTCCACCCTTTGAGCTCCAAATAATCGTTCCTTGTGTTTAGCCAAAGCTTCACCAAATATCCCAGTTTGCTTTCGCACTTGAGAAGGATCAACATCATAGAAAATAGGCAAAACCATCTGCTTTAATATCTCTTTGCATTCAAGAATTTTAACTAGTTCATTTAGACACCAACTGGAGGAAGCATAATTTCTTGAGAAAACTACAATGGAAATTCTTGATCCTTCAATTGCTTTCTCTAGTTCTCTTGAAATCACGTCACCCTTTCTCAATTCCTCATCGTCAATGAAGGTATTAATTCCAACATCAGACAATTTGGAATAAAGATGACCGGTGAATGTTTTTCGGGTGTCTTCACCTCTAAAACTGAGGAATACTTCATAAGAGAAGTGAGATGATTCTCCTCTAACTAATTGAGTGTCCATTTGATTTGATGAGAATGCAAGAATTAAGGGATGTTTTTTCAGTAAAGGGAAAGTAGCTAAGCAGAACTACATATAAGCACAGGTCTTATAATCTTGGGTCAAGTCAACTACAGCCCTTCAGTAGGGTTAAACGAAATAAAATGGATGTTTCCCTTGATATTTCTTAGATTTTGTAGTTTCTGGCAGGAAACAAGGGGCCCGTTTGGCCATAATTTCACTTTTTTTACGAATTTTTGTTTTATTGTTTTCCCGAAATTTCACTGTATTTATATCCAAACGCATACTTAATTCTTGGGTCAAAGTCATTTACAATGCCTTACATAAAGTTGTTGACCGAAATAAAAGAGAAGTTTCCAAAGTTATTCCTTAGATATCTTTTTTGTATATAATGTTTAGTCTTATAGTGTAAATAATTTTCACAGTGTAATTCATACTGTACATCTACAAAATTAAACTAGTCTATTAATACTATATATGTAGATTGAAGTGATAGTATTTCTTAATTTAAATTTTTATTTTTTTTTAATCACATTATTCAATAGAATTTGAATCGAGAAAAACTCTTTTTGAATTGAATTATTTAGAATGGGTCGAACCGAATTAATCCAAAATGGATCAAAACGACGAAATGTACACTCCATAATCAATCTCGTCTGCAGTGGTCAGTTGCATTAAAAGCAGTGACACCCGTAATTATCAAATTCTGGATCCACCTCTGAACTTGCAGATATACATGACCTAAGTGTATTTTCTTTGTAGAGTGATGAAATAAGAATTTTGCAAATTCCTTTCAAATTTTTAGGCCATTACATACCAAAAAGGAAGTATAAATGCACACAGTATAGTTCACGGTTTGTGAGTTGTTCTAGGAAATTAGTTTTCGGTTTTTTCTTATTGATAGTATATACAACTCGCCTTGTTTGTGAGGTCCTCTTCTTTTGCATGTCAAAAGTTTTTTTCTTTGAATCGTTTTCACATTATCAGCAAGTGAATTGAAAGAATTAGTCAAAATTCATTTCTTTTATCCGTCTCAGTTTATGTGATGATTTTTACAAATATGAAATTAAAAATGGAAGTAAATTTTTTAAAACATGTGATATAAAACAAGTCACACAGTAAATCATTACAATAAGAACAAAATAAAAAGATAACAACGGTTATGATATAAAACAAGTCACAGAATAAATCAATACAATAAAAATAAAATAAAAAGTTATAGTTAAATTATTAATAAATTTAATAAGATATTATTTTTTTGGGACCGAATAAAAAGAAAAAAATCGTTACATAACTCGGGATAGTTGGCGTAGTAAATATGATACTGTATGTTTCATATGTGTAGAATTCAATTTCCTTTACTCTTCTCTTACCAGCTGAGCCTACCCAACTTCACTAGGAAAAAAAAAAAGAATCAAAGAAATGACTCAATATAAATTAAACAAAATGTTCTTGTTAACCTACAAACAAAAGTAAATTATAAAAGAGATTTAATAAATTTCTTGAAGTTTAACTCTAGTTAAAAAGATAACAAGGGTTAGAAGTTTGGCCTTTTACTTGCAAGCAAGCTATCTACCCAAGTCACTCACTTTTTGGGGGAAATGAGATATATTCTGATAAAAGATGTCCTTTAAATACTCAATAGTCAATAGAGTAGTAATTACTCCGTGTCAAATTTAAATTTTTAGTTGTCAGAGTATATTTTGTTTCAAAATTGTGTCTAATTTCTTATAAAAGAAAGTTTTTTTTTTTAATACTGATCTATACTTATACTATAGTCTTTTACATTACTAATTCTTCCATTAAAAAATAATAATTCGGGACTCATTTTTATTCTTTATCAATGTATTGAAATATCATCACGGACCTTTAATACGAGACCAGTGCCTACTTTTAATTTAAACCTATTTGATTTGAATTTTGGAGTATTAGGTATCCAAATCGAATGAAACTCTTAAAATATGAAGCGAGGTGTAACTTTGTTTATGAGTGACCTCATTAATAATTCTTTTCTTCTTATTAATTAGTAACGCTCTTTTTTTTAGTCTGTTTAAAAATAATATTATTTTTTTATATTTAAAAATAGTTGAACTTGAAAATACTCATTTAATCTTAATGAGATAATTTATAGTCACACTAATGTTTAATGCGCGTTTTAGACCGTATATTTCAAAAATTTTCATTTCTCTCGTCAAGCTTTGTGCCTAGTTAAACAATATACATATACTAGTGAAGTTGTCCGCGCTTCGTGCCGGCATAAAAGATATCATCCGTGAATTTACAACATAATGTTTTTGAAAATTTATTTATACTATTCCGTAAGGAAAGCTCTTCTCGTTCATTATTTCACTTTCCTGTTTTGAATGAGAGTTTTGTATTAATTATGAGGGAAGCCCCAGCAAAAGAGATACGATTACGTTGTAAAGGAGCAAAAAAGGCCCTCCAAAAGCTTCGTGAGATGTTGTGGCATAAGTCTATGTATATTGTAGATACTGTACCCCCTCAAACTAAGAATTTTCAACTTTTACGTTTGTCGGAACTTATCAAATCAAGTCCGATTGACCTCAAATTTTGCACACAAATCATAAATGACATAACAGACGTATTCAGATTTTCAGAATCGAATTCCGACCCCCGATATCAATAAAGTCAACTTCCAGGTCAAACTTCCGAACTAAAATTTTCATTTTAGCCAATTCAAACCTAATTTAACTACGGACTTCCAAATGATTTTCCGGACACGCCCTAAGTCCAAAATCACCATACAGAGTTATTGGAATCATTAAAACTCTATTCCAGGGTTGTTTACACATAAGTCAACATCCTGTCAACTATTTCAACTTAAACTTTAAATCTTGGAACTAAGTGTTCCAATTCATTCTGAAACCTCACCGACGAGTCACATAATTATAATAGAATACAGGATAAGCAGGAAATGGGGAAACGGGACTGTAATACTCAAAACGATCGGCCGGGTCATTACAATAGCTGAGGTTTCGTAGCTATAAATACATTATGTTGTAGTGATTTCGATAACCAATTTAAACATTGTGATTATCTTTTTTTCTTGAAACAGTAGAAGTAATACGGGTAGACCATGTTGTAGCATAAGTCTACGTATATAGTAGATACTGTACCCCTTCAAATTTCATATTCTGAAGGGTTAATGAAAAATCACAAATAATCATGATACATCAACAATGCTTCTCACTGCACGGAAAAAAAAAAATAAGAAAAGAACAATCTAAGTTTTCGGATACAATTTGATAAAGCTAAAATATTATTTCCGTAGTTACATTTTGCTCATGCACAAAGAAAAATCAGCATAACTTGTGTTACTCAGATTCAACATTCCTTATATTTACTAATGAAGGAATTAGTTAGGCATTTGACAAATTTGAATTAGGAATAAAATTCGTAACATTCAAATCCAAAACTAATGATCATGTAACCTATAGCCACATGTGTATTTGATGAGAAGATAATTGAAACTTACCTTGATGAGAGCAAACCGGCCTTTTGTTGCTAGTTCAAAAATAAAAAACTTTTTTAGTACATAAAAAGAATTATAGCAAAATATGAAAGAAAAAAATGTGAAAAGAAAATTTAAGAGATAAATAAATAAGGACACAAACGATTGGAATATTTCTTCACTTAATAATTCTAAACTGGAAATATGAAATGACACAACAATATAATGACATGTAATAGTCATAGAAACCTATCAGATATAGGAATGGCTAGTCGAAACTTGAAAAGTGGCTCCACCTTGATAATAATCCTCCACATAAATGGTTGTCCCAATGTTGTTACAAGAAAGCCAGGAATTTAGCGATGCAAGATTAATAAGGATTGTATTTGATGAGTCGAAGGGTTAGTGTAATGTCGGTTACAAAAAGACATTTAATGTGATTTGCCGTTTCAATTTTCATATAATTAAGTGGTGAGTTTTTTCAGTTATCAGATTAATTGTACGAATTTATTACTTTCAAATAGATGGAAAAAATATAGTATTTGATAGGAAAAGTAGATGGAAAAAATAGAGTATTTGATAGGAAAAGTTAGAGAAATGATCAAATAGAGAAAATAGATAAATAGGATCTTTGGCCAAAGAGAAGTGTCACCTCATCTCTTATTATTCATATTTTATATATAGAGAGAGAGAGATTAGGACGGAAGAAGTATTATTTTTGGGTCAAGTCATTTAAAACCTTGCAGAAGGGTCAACCGAAAGAAAACAGAAGTTTCCCTAGATATTTCTTAGCTAGTTCCTCTTTTGCATAACCATAATAAAAGAATTTCTTAGGTACTGTAGGGGAAAGTTGATAGAAATTATGTGGATACATTCAATTTTTTTTTTTTAATTCATTATTTCCATATTCAAAAACGAAAACATTTATTACTAGTGAATTTTGATCAATTTTCTGAGTTCACTTGTCACCCATGTGAAAGAAGTTAAAGAAAAAGACTTAAAGCAAACCCCCCACAAAGTACTTGGAGTCTTTCCCTTATCTTCTATCCCCTACAATGCATTGGATGCTCCGATGTCTTAAAACATACAGAACTCAAAATTGGACTTAATTCTTCAAATGAATTATAATTCAGGAATTGTGCCTATATAGTGTATGGTTTCAAGTTATCATTTAAGCTCGCTTGCCTTTTCGGAATCTACTTTTTTTTTCCTGGTGTAACGACCCGACTTATCGTTTTAAGAATTTATGCCTCGTTCAGTGACTTAAGGTCTTGAGCAACTTCACAATATGTATTATGACCCGTGGGTGTGGTCGAGTTTGAATTACTGAAGATTCGAAATTAAATTAAAAGAACAATCCTTATTTAGAAACTTAAATGTAAAGAGTTGACCGGAGAGTTGACTTTTGAGCAAACGGCTCCGGAATAGAATTTTGATGATGTCAATAGCTCCGTATGGTGATTATGAACTTAGGAGCATGTCCGAAAAATTATTTGGAGGCTTGTAGTGGAATTAGGCTTGAAATGGCGAAAGATAAATTTTTGAAAAGTTTGACCGGGGGGTTGACTTTTTGATATCGGGGTCGAAATCCGATTCTGGAAATTGGAATAACTTCGTTGTGTCATTTCTGACTTGTGTATAAAATTTGAGGTCATTAGAACGTGGTTTGGTAGGTTTCACGGTCGTTTGTGGAATTCGAAAATTTTTAAGTTCATTAGGCTTGAACCCGTGTGTAATTTGTGTTTTTGGTGTTGTTGAAGGTGATTTGAAGGCTCGACTAAGTTCATATGATGTTATGGGACGCGTTTGTATGTTTGGTTGAGGTCCCGAGGGCCTCGGGTGTGTTTCGGGTGTGTTTCGGATCATTTTTGGCTATTTTGAATGCTGATTTTCTGATATCTCGTGTTGTTCTTCGCATTCGCGAGGAGCCTCTCGCGTTCGCGAAGAAGGATTTGGCTTATGGGATTTTGTTCTTCGCGTTCGCGAAGAAGGAAATCTCTGTTGCAATGATCTAACATTGGAGGCTCATATCTCGCAATATTTAAGGAATTTGGAGATGATCTAAAAAAGAAAGTTGTAGCTCTTTGTGTCTAGTTTTCAGAAAAGTAAACCATATGTTATTTGGAATTGTGTACCAAAACTTATAGTAGATACACTACAGGCTGTCTGGAAAGAGTTTGGAAATCTCTGTTGCACAGAGCTGTCTTTGGAAGCTTATATCTCACAATCTATAAAGAATGGAGAGATGAATAACAAATAAAAGTTATAGTCCTTTGAGTCTAGTTTTCAGAAAATTAAACCATTTGTCATTTGGAGTTTTGTACAAAAAGTTATGACCATTATACTAGAGGCTGTCTGAGAAGAGTTTGAAAATGGTTGTTGGAGAATTTGTTCATCGCGAACGCGAGGGAAGGGTCACGAACGCGAAGAACAAATCTCCGGGCAGCAGAATAAAGTCCAAATTCGTCTCATTCTTTCATTTTTGGACCAAAGAAGCTCGGGTGAGGCAATTTTTCGAGAGTTTTTCAAGGAAAACATTGGGGTATGAATTGCTAACTTGATTTTAGTTAAATTACATGAATCTATTATTGTTTTTATCACTAAATTAGTGAATTGGGTAGAAAATGGTAGAAATCCTCTAGACTTTAATTTAAGATTTGAAGGGCGATCCGTTATCGGAATCTGATAATTTTGGTATAGTTGAAGTCGTATCGGAATGAGTGTTCGGATTTCGTAAAAATTTTATCGGGTTCCGAGGGGCGGGCCCCGCGCTGACTTTTTAGAATAAAAATTTAAGTTGGTATTTTATTATCCGGAATTATTTTCGATGAATTTTAATGAAGTTGTAAAATTAATTTGGATAGATTTGAGCTGTCCGGAGGTCAATTCAAGCAAGAAGGCAATTTTGGAATATCGGCATAACTTCAATAAGGTAAGTGTCTTGCTTAACCTCGAGTAGGGGAATTACCCCTTAGGCATCGAGTCTTATGTGCCATTTGTGAAATGTAAAAATCCGTGTACGTGAGGTGACGAGTACGTACTCGAACTTATATGTGTAAATTTTATTGGTTTAAAGTTTTAGGCATTCTTATGTATTAAATTAGATAATTGTTAGCATTAGTAAATCCTTGAATTATCATGCCTCGTTCCTTAATTGTCAAGTTTGTATTTTATATAATAATTTGGTATTATTGTCACTTGGATTTTATGTGAATTCCGTATGTTTGTTGACTTGATATTTTTCTTGGAATTAAATTCATGATGGTATCATTATCTGGAAATATTTATTAAATAAGTTTAAATTGAGGAGTTAATATAATTATTAAGAATTTGGATTAATGAAGGCGTTGCCCTATACTGAGTATTTTTCACCTATGTTGATTGTTTTGAGGTTTTATATATGTTGTGTGGAGCCTTGGGATATTTGTTGAGAAATTTATTGATTCTGCTACATATTTGGAATTTGGTTGTGGTTAGTGGCAAATTGTGATATGAATTGTTGTATTATGTTGTGGTTTAAACACTCTCCTTGATGTTATTTATGCTTCCTACCTTGCTTGTTAATGATATACATGTGCTTGGTAAGGAAGAGTGTAAAGCACGAAGAGTGATGTCATGCCATTTGAGAGTGTAAAGCACGAAGGGTGATGCCGTGCCATTTGAGAGTGTAAAGCACGAAGGGTGATGCCGTGCCATTGAAAGTGTAAAGCACGAAGGGTGATGCCGTGCCATTTCATTTATATTATCAGGTGAGGATGAGAGTAAAAGCACGAAGGGTGATGCCGTGCAATTATTTTGATATTATCATATATTCATGGCACGAATGGTGTTTCCGTGCAGGCGAGGCAAAGAGACATACATTATATTTTGATATCATTTTGTTGTGTATACATTCATACCTTTATCTTGAGATGTTATTGTGCACCTATGTTTTCTATGTGACTTGTAGTCGTTGTTGCTTCCTGTGTTCCTCCACTTTATTTCTTTTATTGTTATTGGCATTTCTCCCACCTAGTTGGTACTGTTATATATATGCACGGTGAGAAAGATATAAATGCACGAAGGGTATTACCGTGCCAATTGATATATATATATATATATATATATATATATATATATATATATATATATATATATTGAGTGAGAATGAGACAAGTGCATGAAGGTATTGTCGTCCCATTTGATGCGATATGTTGAATATATTTCTCACGCCACGAAAGTTAAATGAGGTGTCACATGGTGATTTTTATTTGAAAGAATTATATTAGAAAGATATCTATTTGAAAGAATTATATTAGAAAGATATTTACTTGAAAGAAGTATATTTGAAAGATATTTACTTGAAAGAATTATATTCGGAAGATATTTACTTGAAAGAATTATATTCGGAAGATATTTATTTGAAAGAATTATATTAGAAAGATATCTATTTGAAAGAATTATATTAGAAAGATATTTACTTGAAAGAAGTAAATTTGAAAGATATTTACGTGAAAGAATTATATTCGAAATATATTTATTTGAAAGAATTATAATGGAAAGATATTTATTTGAAGGAAGTATATTCGAAATATATTTAGTGAAAATGACTATATTCTAGATACTTTTATTGAAAAATTTATAGATAAAAGATGTATATTTTAAAGGACTTGATTAATTGGTTGTACCTGTGTTTATTATTCGTTTGAGTAATATTTATGGTGTTCCCGTTGCCTTGCTGTTTAAATCACTAGTTGATTGGTATTGCTATCACTGCTATTTATTTTCTATTATTTTTGTATGCTATATTGCACAGATTATTTGACTAGTGAGTGTCTTGACTGTACCTCGCCACTACTCCACTGATGTAACGACCCGGCCGGTCGTTTCGAGAGTTATAGCCCCATTTTTTCCCATTTCTACTTTTTTTTGTGTTATTCAGCTATATTATATTATATCGGGTTAGTTGGTTTGGGTCTGGGAGGAACTCGGAGTGAAATGAAATACTTAGTCTCATAATTGAAAAATTGAGTTAGAAAAGTGGACCGGATATTGACCTATGTGTAAACAATCTCGTATTCGAATTCTGATAATTTCAATAGCTCCGTATGGTGATTTTGGACTTAGGAACGTGTCTCGAATATTATTTGGAGGTCCGTAGAGGAATTAGATTTTAAATGCCGAAAGTTTAATTTTTGAGAAGTTTGACCGGGGGGTTGACTTTTTGATATCGGGGTCGGAATCCGATTCTGCAAATTGGAATACCTCTGTTATGTCATTTATGACTTGTGTGCAAAATTAGAGGTCAATCGGACGTGATTTGATAGGTTCCGGAGTCATTTGTAGAAATTAGAAATTTCAAAGTTCATTAGGCTTGAATTGGGGTGTAATTCATGATTTTAGCGTTGTTTGAGGTGATTTAAGGGCTCGACTAAGTCCGTATGATGTTTTAGAACTTGTTGGTATATTTGGTTGAGGTCCCGAGGGGCTCGGGTGAGTTTCGGATGGTTAACGGGTTGGATTTTGGACTTGGAACTCTGCTGGAATTTTTCTGATGCACCATCTGGTTTCCTTCATCGCGTTCGCGAGTGGAGCCTCGCGTTCGCGAAGAGGAACTGGGAGGCTGGCAATATTTGCTCTTCGCGTTCGCGAAGAGAGGTGTTACGTGTTCGCGAAGAAGAGAGGAAGCAGACGAAGACTCCAGGCAATTAGTCTACGCGTTTGCATAGGGGGTGTCGCGTTCGCGTAGTGAGGGGGAAACGAAGCACCGCGTTCGTGATGGGTTGAATACGTTCGCGTAGAAGGCATTGATGCAGAGGCATTTTGTGCTTCGCGAACGCGAGGGTGATGTCGCTTTCGCGAAGGAGGAATTTGGACGGGAGTTATTTTGTGCTTCGCGAACGCGAGGCACTGACCGCGTTCGCGAAGAAGAAAAGTCTGGGCAGTGAGTTTAAGTTCTGAAAATGGGACTTCGTCCCATTTTCAGTTTTTGGCGATTTAGAGTTCGGAAGTGAGGCCATTTTGGGTGATTTTTAGAGAAAATAACGGGGTAAGTATTCTTAACTCAATATTGGTTAAATTACCCGAATCCGTGGTTGTTTTTATCATTTAATTGGTGAACTGAGTTGGGAAAATTTGAAAACCCTCTTGGTTTAAATTGAAGATTTGAGGGTCGAGTTTGGGTCGGATTTTGGTAAAATTGGTATGGTTAGACTCGTGGTTAAATGGGCTTCCGGATTTTGTAACTTTTGTCGAGTTCCGAGACGTGGGCCCCACGGGCAAATTTTGAGCTAATTTTTGGTTTTTTATGGAAAAATCATTATTATCTTGTGGAATTAATTCCAATGAATTTTATTGACTGAAACGAATTATTTATGACCAGATTCGAGGCGTTTGGAGACTAATTCACGAGGAAAGGACATTGTAGAATAAGAATTTCGCGGTTTGAGGTAAGTAACGATTGTAAATCTAGTCCTGAGGGTATGAAACCCCGGATTTCGTATCATTCTACTATTTTGAAGTGACGCACATGCTAGGTGACGGGTGTGTGGGCGTGCACTGTTGGAGATTTGTGACTTGGTCTGTCCCGTAGCAACTGTAAAGTTGCATACTTTGTTGAAACCATTTGATACTTATATGTTTTAGAAAGAATTTCTGTAAATTGGGCTGAATGCCATATTTGGTCCTTGCACCAATGCTGTTAGGACCCTTAGGGGTTGTTTCTTACCATCCTCTCATTGTTTTCGATTGAAAATCTATACTCAGTCATGTTTATACTTGTTTACCGTATAACTCAGTTTTATGACTCTATTTTGATGCATATAAATGTTTTGGGCCAAATGCCTTGTTTTACTAAAATGCCCGAGTGGCTTGAGAGATTTATGAGTGAGTGAGGCCGAGGTCCTGATTTGTGAGGATGAGTGTGGATCGGGGCTGCCCACCTGCAGCATACTTTATTATTTATGCATGTGAGTTGTCCGTGCAGATTATAGCGCTTGGGCTGAAGGAGCCCCTCCGGAGTCTGTACACACCCCAGTAAGCACAGGTACCTACTGAGTGCGAGTGCCGAGTACTGAGTGACTGGGAGGCATAAGTGATTGTGAGGTATGCCCGAGTGGCAAGAGTGATTGTGAGTATGCCCGAGTAGCACGAGTGACAGTGAGGTTTGCCCGAGTGGCACGAGTGACAGTGAGGTTTGCCCGAGGGGCTGTTTATGAGTGATGTTTTGCCCGAGGGGCTGTTTATGATTTCATCATTTCTTTTGCTCACCTTTGCATTAAGCCTTGGTTTGAAAAACTGTTGGAAAAATATCTTTAAATGATTTCTACTGGAAACGGGTTCAAACGAGATAATTCGATTCAAACACTGATTTTTAAAGCATGTTGTACTTTACTGAGATTTCATGATATGAACGTTATATGCTTTATTGCTCGTCACTACTGCTCAGTCTTTATTTATTATTATTACTTACTGAGTTGGCGTACTCACGTTACTCCCTGCACCTTGTGTGCAGATTCAGGTGTAGTTGGACATGATAGCAGTTATTGAGTGTTCTGGTTGCAGATTTTTCTTGGAGATAGTAAGCTAGCTGTTTGGCGATCACAGCCCCTGCTCTTCTCTCTCTTATCTTCCTCTAGTTGTATTTAGCTATTTTCCAGGCTGAGTTAGCCTTGATATTGTTAGACAGATTGTAGTAGATGCTCATGACTAGTGACACCCCGATGTCGGACTTTTTCTTTTCCACACTTCTATTTTTCTTTAATTTGAACTCTTTAAATGGAGGTTTTATTTTAAATAACCTTGAAATTATCTTTGAAATAAAAATATCGGTTTGTTTTGGAAATGAGTCGGCTTTCCTAGCTCCACGATAGGCGCCATCACGAAAGAGGTTAGTTTGGGTTGTGACAGATTGGTACCAGAGCCTAGGTTACATAGGTCTCACGAGTCATGAGCGGGTTTAGTAGAGTCTTGCGGATCGGTACAGAGACGTATGCACTTATCTTCAGGAGGCTACAGAACCTTTAGGAAACTCCACATTCTTGAAGTCTTGTTATGCCAATCTGTTGATTCTAGTAATTAAACATCTGTAGTTTCATTCTCTCACAGATGGTGAGGACTCGTGCTACCGGTCAGGAGGGCCAGCTACCAGTACCATCAGTCAGGGCCGCGAGAGGCAGAGGCCGCGGTAGAGGCCGTGGTAGGGGCAGAGGTGCAGCCCGTATAGCAGATGGGGCAGTACCTGCAGATCTACCGGTTGTCCCAGATCAGGACCAACTTCCAGTTGTTGATGCACCAGCTCAGGAACCACCTATGGCTATTGTGATTCCAGGCCTTCAGATTCTGACAGCGTGTATTGGCCTTGCTCAGGCGGTTTCTATTTCGACGGACGCAGCCACTTCTCAGGCCAGGAGAGGCACTCAGACTCCCATTGCTCGCATACCCGAGCAGGTTATTCAGGGACTTCAGACACCAGAGCTACCACCAGCCCAGCCGGTTATTGTTGCTCAGGATTATGTGGTTCCTGCTATGCCTGAGGATGATCAGTGCAGGTTGGAGAGGTTTAGGAGACTTCAGCCACCACCTTTCAGTGGCACAGAGAGAGAGGATGACCAGGACTTTTTGGACAGGTGTTAGAGGATACTCCGTACTGCTAGTATTTTGGAGACTTGTGGGGTCTCATTCACTACCTTTCAGTTTTCTGGGGCTACACTCAGATGGTGGGAGACTTACGAGAGGTGTAGGCCTGTTGGCGCAGCACCCCTTACTTGGCAGCAGTTCTCTGTGGTCTTTTTGGAGAAGTTTGTGCCTCGATCCCGCAGAGAGGAGCTGTGCAGACAGTTTGAACAGCTTCGCCAGGGCGATATGTCTGTGACACTCTGAGTTGGCTTGTCATGCTATCTGGTTGGTTCCCACGGACAGAGAGAGGATCATGAGGTTTATTGATGGCCTCACTTATCAGCTATAGTTTCTCATAACCAGGGAGCGGGTTACAGGTGCTACCTTTGATGAGGTTGTCGACATTGCTCGGCAGATTGAGATGGTTCGCGGTCAGGAAAGAGTTGAGCGGGAGACCAAGAGGCCTCGTGGTCAGGGTGGATTCAGCGGTGCTCCCACTCATCACTTAGTTCCCTTCCAGTTCAGAGTTCGTCCTGTGCTCCACCTGTTCAGGGCTCGTCTATGCCAGGTTCTTCTACCAGTCATCCAGGTGCTAGGGGTTCCCTTCAGTTTCCGCCGCCAGCACCAGAGAGTTGTTTTGAGTGTGGGGAGCTTGGGCATATGTGGAGGCAGTGTCCTCGTCGTCATGGAGGTCTATCTCAGTAGAGGAGTCAGCCTCCAACTACAGCACCAGCTACCTCACCACCCGCCCAATCAGCTCGGGGTGGAGGTCAGTCAGCTAGGGGTCGCCCTAGGGGGAGAGGCAGATCAGGGGGTGGTCAGGCCCGTTTCTATGCTCTCCCTGCCAGACCAGATGTTATTGCTTCAGATGCTATGATTACAGGTATTGTATCAGTTTGTCACAGAGATGCCTCAGTATTATTTGACCCTGGTTCCACGTATTCATATGTTTCCTCGTATTTCGCCCATTTTCTGGACATGCCCCGTGAGTCCTTAGTTTCATCTGTACTTATATCTACTCCTGTGGGCGATACTATTATTGTGGACCGTGTATATCGGTCATGTGTGGTGACTATTAGGGGTCTGGAGACCCGAGTGGATCTATTGTTGCTCAGTATGGTTGACTTTGATGTGATATTCGGTATGGATTAGTTATCTCCATGTCATGTTATTCTAGATTGTCACGATAAGACGGTGACGTTGGCTATGCCAGGAATTTCGAGGGTTGAGTGGAGCGGTTCTGTAGATTATGTACCAAGTAGGATGATTTCATATTTGAAGGCTCAATGCATGGTTGAGAAGGGTTGCCTATCTTATTTGGCTTTTGTGGGGGATGTTAGTGCAGAGACTCCTGTCATTGATTCTGTTCCGGCGGTACGTGATTTTTCGGATGTGTTTCCTGCAGACCTGCTGGGCATGCCGCCTGACAGGGATATTAACTTTGGTATTGATTTGGTGCCGGGCACTCAACCCATTTCTATTCCACCGTATCATATGGCACCGGCGGAGTTGAAGGAATTGAAAGAACAGCTTCAGTAACTCTTTGATAAGGGGTTTATTCGGCCTAGTATGTCACCTTGGGGTGCACCGGTTCTATTTGTGAAGAAGAAGGATGGTTCCATGAGAATGTGTATTGATTACAGGCTGTTGAACAAGGTCACAGTCAAGAATAAGTATCCTTTACCTCGCATTGATGATTTATTCGACTAGCTTTAGGGAACGAGGGTGTTCTCTAAGATTGATTTGAGGTCCGGTTATCATCAGCTGAAGATTCGGGATTCATATATTCTTAAAACAACTTTCAGGACCCGATATGGCCATTATGAGTTCTTCGTGATATATTTTGGGCTGACCAATGCCCCAGCAGCGTTCATGCATTTGATGAACAATGTATTCCAACCCTATTTGGACTCATTCGTTGTTGTATTCATTGATGACATCCTGGTATACTCTCGTAGCTAGGAGGAGCACGCTCAACATCTGAGGATTGTATTACATAAATTGAGGGAGGAGAAGCTTTATGCAAAGTTCTCTAAATGTGAGTTTTGGCTCAGTTCAGTAGCATTCCTGGAGCACGTGGTGTCCAGCGATGGTATTCAGGTGGATCCGAAGAAGATAGAGGCGGTGCAGAGTTGGCCTAGACTATCCTCAGCCACGGAGATTAGGAGCTTTCTTGGTTTGGCGGGTTACTACCGTCGCTCTGTGGAGGGATATTCATCTATTTCATCGCCCTTGACCAAATTGACCCAAAAGGGTGCTCCATTCAGGTGGTCGGATGAGTGTGAGGAGAGCTTTCATAAGCTCAAGACTGCTTTGACCACAGTTCTCGTGTTAGTTCTGTCATCAGCTTCAGGTTCTTACACCGTGTATTGTGATGCCTCGAGGATAGGCATTGGTTGTGTTTTGATGCAGGAGGGTAGGGTGATCGCCTATGCCTCGCGCCAGTTGAAGACCCATGAGAAGAACTATCATGTCCATGATTTTGATTTAGCAGCCATTGTTCACGCCTTGAAAATTTGGCATCATTATTTGTATTGGGTTCATTGTGAGATCTATACTGATCACTGGAGTCTGCAGTATCTGTTAAAGCAGAAGGATCTTAATTTGCATCAGCGGAGATGGTTGGAGCTTCTTAAGGACTATGATATCACTATTTTATACCATCCGGGGAAGGCCAATGTGGTGGCCGATGCTTTGAGTCGCTGGGCAGAGAGTTTGGGGAGTTTAGCATATCTTCCAGCAGCAGAGAGACCTTTGGCATTGGATGTTCAGGCCTTAGCGGGCCAGCTTGTCAGATTGGATATTTCGGAGCCTAGTCGGGTGTTGGCTTGTGTGGTCTCCAGGTCTTCTCTTTATGACCGTATCAGGGAGCGTCAGTATGATGACCCTCACTTGCTCGTTCTTCAGGACAGGATTCGGAGAGGTGATGCTAGGGATGTGACTATTGGTGATGACGTCGCACTGAGAATGCAGGGCCAGATATGTGTGCCTAATGTAAATGGGCTTCGAGAGTTGATTCTTGAGAAGGCCCACAACTCGCGGTATTCCATCCATCCGGGTGCCGCAAAGATGTACCAGGATTTAAGGCAGCACTATTGGTGGAGGCGGATGAGGAAGGATATAGTTGGGTTTGTGGCTCGGTGTCTAAACTGTCAACAGGTTAAGTACGAGCATCAGAAACCAGGTGGCTTGCTTCAGAGATTAGAGATCCCATAGTGGAAGTGGGAGCGGATCACTATGGACTTTGTAGTTAGACTCCCACGGCCTTCGAGGAAGTTCGACGCTATTTGGGTTATTGTGGATCGGCTGACCAAGTTTGCGCACTTCATTCCAGTTGGTACTACTTACTCTTCAGAGCGGTTGGTTGAGATTTACATCCGAGAGATCGTTCGCCTGCATGGTGTCCCAGTTTCCATCATTTCATATAGGGGTACTCAGTTCACATCGCAGTTTTGGAGGGCCGTGCAGCGAGAGTTGGGTACTCAGGTTGAGTTGAGCATAGCTTTTCACCCTCAGACGGACGGGCAGTCCGAGTGCACTATTAAGATATTGGAGGACATGTTGCGTGCTTGTGTCATTGACTTTGGGGGTTCATGGGACCAGTTTCTGCCACTCGCGGAGTTTGCATATAACAATAGTTATTAGTCGAGTATTCAGATGGCTCCGTGCGAGGCTTTATATGGGAGGAGGTATAGATCTTCGGTTGGATGGTTTGAACAGGGTGAGGCTAGGATCTTAGGTACAGACTTGGTCCAGGATGCATTAGATAAGGTGAAATTGATTCAGGAGCGGCTTCTCACTGCGTAGTCCAGACAGAAGAGCTACGCGGATAGAAAGGTCCGTGATATGTTTTTTATGGTTGGGGAGAAGGTTTTGCTGAAGGTATCTCCCATGAAGGGTGTTATGAGGTTTGGGAAGAGGTGCAAGTTGAGCCCCCGGTTCATTAGGCCTTTTGAGGTGCTTCAGAAGATATGAGAGGTGGCTTATAAGCTTGCCTTGCTACACAGCTTGTCGAGTGTGCATCCAGTGTTTCATGTTTCCATGCTCCGGAAGTATATTGGAGATCTGTCCCATGTTTTGGATTTCAGCACGGTTCAGTTGGAGGGTGATATGACTTATGATGTGGAGCCGGTGGCTATTTTGGATCGGCAGGTTCGAAGGTTGAGGTCAAAGGATATAGCTTCAGTGAAGGTGCAATGGAGAGGTCAGCCTGTGGAGGAGGCCACCTGGGAGACCGAGCGGAATATGCGGAGCAGATATCTACGCCTATTCGAGACTCCAGGTATGTTTCTAGACCCGTTCGAGGACGAACGTATGTTTAAGAGGGGAAGGATGTAACGACCTGGCCGGTCGTTTCGAGAGTTATAGCCCTATTTTCCCCATTTCTACTTCTTTTTGTGTTATTCAGCTATATTATGTTATATCAAGTTAGTTGGTTCGGGTCTGGAAGGAACTCGGAGTGAAATGAGACACTTAGTCTCATAATTAAAAAATTGAGTTAGAAAATTAGACCGGATATGGACCTATGTGTAAATGATCTCATATTCGAATTTTGATAATTTCAATAGCTCTGTATGGTGATTTTGGGCTTAGGAGCGTGTCCGAAATATTATTTGGAGGTCTGTAGAGGAATCGGGCTTAAAATGCCAAAAGTTTAATTTTTGAGAAGTTTAACCGGGGGGTTGACTTTTTGATATCGGGGTCGGAATCCGATTCTGAAAATTGGAATACCTCTATTATGTAATTTATGACTTGTGTGCAAAATTTAAGGTCAATCGGACGTGATTTGATAGGTTCCGGAGTTGTTTGTAGAAATTAGAAATTTCAAAGTTCATTAGGCTTGAATTGGGGTGTAATTCATGATTTTAGCGTTGTTTGAGGTGATTTGAGGGCTCGACTAAGTCCGTATGATATTTTAGAACTTGTTAGTATATTTGGTTGAGGTCCCGAGGGACTCGGGTGAGTTTCGGATGGTTAACAGATTGGATTTTGGACTTGGAACTCTGCTGGAATTTTTCTGATGCACCATCTGGTTTCCTTCATCGCGTTCGCGAGTGGAGCCTCGCGTTCGCGAAGAGGAACTGGGAGGCTGGCAATATTTGCTCTTCGCGTTCGCGAAGAGAGTGTTACGCGTTCGCTAAGAAGAGAGGAAGCAGACGAAGACCCCAGGCAATTGGTCTACGCGTTCGCGTAGGGGGTGTCGCGTTCGCGTAGTGAGGGGGAAATGAAGCATCGCATTCGCGATAGGTTGAACGCGTTCGCGTAGAAGGCATTAAGGCAGAGGCATTTTGTGCTTCGTGAACGCGAGGGTGATGTCGCGTTCGCGAAGGAGGAATTTGCAAGGGAGTTATTTTGTGCTTCGCGAACGCGAGACAAAGAAGAAAAGTCTAGGCAATGAGTTTAAGTTCTGAAATGGGACTTTGGGTAATTTTCAGTTTTTGGCAATTAGGAGCTCGGAAGTGAGGCAATTTTGGGTAATTTTCAGAGGAAACAATAGGGTAAGTGTTCTTAACTCAATATTGGTTAAATTACCCGAATCCATTGTTGTTTTTATCATTTAATTGGTGAATTGAGTTGGAAAAATTTGAAAACCCTCTTGGTTTAAATTGAAGATTTGAGGGTCGAGTTGGGGTCGGATTTTGGTAAAATTGGTATGGTTAGACTCGTGGTTGAATGGGCTTTCGAATTTTATAACTTTTGTCGAGTTCCGAGACGTGATCCCTACGGACAATTTTTGAGCTAATTTTTGGATTTTTATTGAAAAATCATTATTATGTTGTAGAATTAATTCCAATGAATTTTATTGACTGAAATGAATTATTTATGACGAGATGCGAGGCGTTTGGAGACCAATTCATGAGGAAAGGACATTGCAGAATAAGAATTTCGTGGTTTGAGGTAAGTAACGATTGTAAATCTAGTCCTGAGGGTATGAAACCCCGAATTTCGTATCATTCTACTATTTTGAAGTGACGCACATGCTAGGTGATGGGCGTGTGGGCGTGCACTGTTGGGGATTTGTGACTTGGTCCATCCCATAGCAACTGTAAAGTTGCATACTTTGTTGAAACCATTTGATACTTATATGTTTTAGAAAGAATTTCTGTAAATTGGGTTGAATGCCATGTTTGGGCCTTGCGCCAATGCTGTTTAACCCTTAGGGGCTGTTTCTTACCATCATCTCATTGCTTTCGATTGAAAATCTATACTCAGTTATGTTTATACTTGTTTACCGCATAACTCAGTTTTATGACTCTATTTTGATGCATATAAATATTTTGGGCCGAATGCCCTGTTTTACTAAAATGCCCGAGTGGATTGAGAGGTTTATGACTGAGTGAGGCCGAGGGCCTGATTTGTGAGGATGAGTATGGATAGGGGATGCCCACCTGCAGCATACTTTATTATTTTGGCGCGTGAGTTGTCCATGCAGCACGTGAGTTATCCGTGCAGATTATAGCGCTTGGGCTGAAGGAGCCCCTCCGGAGTCTGTACACACCCCCAGTGAGCGCAGGTACCTATTGAGTGCGAGTGCCGATTGCTGAGTGACTGGGAGGCATGAGTGATTGTGAGGTATGCCCGAATGGCAAGAGTGATTGTGAGGTATGCCCGAATGGCAAGAGTGATTGTGAGGTATGCCCGAGTGGCACGAGTGACAGTGAGGTTTGCCCGAGGGGTTGTTTATGAGTGATGTTTTGCCTGGTGGGCTGTTTATGATTTCATCATTTCTTTTGCTCACCTTTGCATTGAGCCTTGGTTTGAACAACTGTTGGAAAAATATCTTTAAATGATTTCTACTAGAACCGGGTTTAAACGAGATGATTCGATTCAAATACTGATTTTTAAAGCATATTGTACTTTACAGAGATTTCATGATATGAACATTATATGCTTTATTGCTCGTCACTACTGCTCGGTCTTTATTTATTGTTGTTACTTACTGAATTGGCGTACTCACGTTACTCCCTGCACCTTGTGTGCAGATTCAGGTGTAGCTGGACATGGTAGCAGTTATTGAGCGTTCTGGTTGCAGATTTTTCTTGGAGATAGTAAGGTAGCTGTTTGGTGATCACAACCCCTGCTCTTCTCCCTCTTATCTTCCTCTAGTTGTATTTAGTTATTTTCCAGGCTGATTTAGCCTTGATATTGTTAGACAGATTGTAGTAGATGCTCATGACTAGTGACACCCCGATGTCGGGCTTTTTCTTTTCCGCACTTCTGTTTTTCTTTAATTTGAACTCTTTAAATGGAGGTTTTATGTTAAATAACCTTGAAATTATCTTTGAAATGAAAATATCGGTTTAATTTGGAAATGAGTTGGCTTGCCTAGCTCCACGATAAGCGCCATCACGACAGAGTTTAGTTTGGGTCATAACAACTGAGGTTAGTCTTGATACTTAGTGGGTACCGACCGTGGTGTACTCATACTACACTTCTGCATATTTTTGTGCAGAGCTAGGTATTGAAGATATCGGATCCAGACAGAGATTAGAGTATGATCGCAAGGATTCAAGGTAGGACTGCTTGGTCATCGCAGTCCCTTGGAGTCTTTCTATCTTATTGTACTGTTAATTTCTTATTCGATCAGTACTGTATATTCGATCCTCGAGATAATTTCATGCATTTAGTTAGAGTTCGTGACTCAGTACTACCAGTCTTGGGAGGTTGTTATATTTATATTTGTTCCGCTGTTGGTTTTGCTTACCTATTTAATTCATATTCAAAAAAAATGGCCTCGAAATATAATGGAAATCGGCTTACCTAGTCTTAGAGACTAGGTGCCATCACGACGCCTGTGGTGAAATTTTAGGTTGTGACACATGGTTAGGTATGTAACAAGCTTAGCCGCAACTCTATTTCCTTTTGAGTCAGATTCAATATTCTAAACAAAGGAAGCACAAATAAATGAGAGAAATAAAGAAGAAAAATATACAATTGAAATAAATAATCATTGTATATGATTAAACTCAACTTATAAACAAATGTACCTTCCCTGTCACGGGCCCAAATCCTTACATTGGGTAGCGGCACCTGCTCGCCCGTGCGGCGCCTGCAGTTCCCCTCGCTGCAGGCCAGCCTGTTTCCTATCTCAGGATTCCCAAGCACAATCCTGTTCCTGTTGGTGGGACTCGCCCGTAGGCTTGCCCCAACTTGTGCCTCCTTGGCCCTAGACATGTCGTGGCGCTTCATCTTAGGATCACTATCCATGCGCGCCCTGGGGGAGTGGCTTAGGACATGTCTTGTCCCTCGCCCAAGACTGAGCATTGCTCTCGCGTGCACAGCCCAATCCTCAAGCTTGACACTCGCCTAGTACATCTGCGACTAGCTCATGCTTCGCCCGAGTAAGGCAACCTTTAGCCCTTGGCCATTGTCATGTGCGTCTTTCGTGCCATGCCCATACATTGCCCTCGCGACACGCTTCCATCCCGAATAGTGCAGTGTCGCCCCACAACTGCACCTTTAGGCCAACAGACCCTTACTTGCATGGTTGAACCCAAGTCATGCTCACAAGTCGACACATGATGCCCCTATGACAGGTGCGTCAAGTATCCAATCGGCACGGAGGTCTCGTTCCAACATTCGGCAGCCCGCAGGGCTGACCGTCCCACACATCGAGCCTCCAGCGCCACTTTGATGCCCAACGCTAGCCCGAAGGCGTTGCACCGCCCATAGAGTTTCCCTAACTCGTATGGGTATTTTTGACACTCCTTTGAGTCATCTAGGCAGGCCCCTGAGGTTGCCCCCAAGGTAGCTCGTTCTATACGGCTCGGTGGCAGCACGTGTGGGGGAGGCAGGTCGGAGCTTTCATCACCTATATCCTCCTTATATATGCTTAAAATTAAAAAGCCCAAGTTGCCCGAGTAGACAGTTCTACGTCAGACCATCAGAAGGACCTTTTCTCACCAGTTCTTGGCCGAAATCACAACTCCAAATTGCGAGTTGTGACATCCTCCTACACTCATAATGTCATCGTCCCCGATGACACATCATGGCTTAAGACATCCCTGAGTCTGCCTCCTCAGGTATGCCCATTCAAGCTCCCTTTGTCCTGTGGGTTGGACTTCCTCGAAGTCCTTTCTCAAAAGGAGTCATGCCCCATGCACTTCTCCCCCAAGTATCTTCCAAGCGTGCCTCTGTACTTCACCTCCATTCGGTGTTCACTTGGAAAGTGCCTCCGCACTTTCACCCTCTGGTGTCTAACTTTGTGATTGACCCACACTAGTCAATCACACCATGACCCTCACAGCCTTCATGTCCGTCTGAAGCTTTCCTTCACAGGTTAGCACATCAATGTGCTTTTTTGACGTCGCTCCTGTAGCCTTTAGCTTCCATAGCCTTAAGATGCCCTCTTTGGCATGGCTCCCATAGCCTTTCGCTCCCGTAGTATTAAAACGCCCTCTTGGCATAGCTCACGTAGCATTCCGCTCCTATAGCTTTTAGTTTCCCTCACTACCTTGAAGATGTGTTCGCTTCCAGACCCACGACTTCGCCCATATGCCTCTTGCATAGGTGGGATCCTCCCACACTCAATGTGGAGGATACATCTTAGCGCTGTCGTCCCACTTGGTATTCGGCCAGCACTTGGGATGACATTTGGTGAGTACTATATTCCCAATGGTATTCGGCCAGCACTTGGGATGACCTTTGGTGAGTACTATATTCCCAAAGTCATAGCATCGCCGCATTCCCGAACAAAGCTCTTTGTTTTCCAACTGTCACTTCCTCAGCAAGTAGCCAATGCTCCTGGTAGTACTTCAATACTCGCCCTATAAATAGGCACCCTCTTGGTCCTGCTAGCACGACTTCCCAGTTCGGTGTGCCTCGCACCAGGACACTCACGGTCCCCGATCATTCGACGTACCTCTTTCCAGAATGATGACACCTTATAACTTAGAAATCAGCCCAGTTCCGAAACTTCGCTATACCCTCGAATTCGTTTCCTCACCTTGGCAATGCTCTCAGGCAACCCAAAGGTCTTCTTCCGTAGGAAAGAGACTCAACTTGATGCGTTGCACGCATCCTTGGCAAGATCTCCGCTATGATCATGCCCAAGTTTATAGTCCATGGCTCCCACTCTTCGCAATATGGTTGCACAACTGGAAAACATGGCTTTTGGCCATCCGACTCATCGGCATATCACCTTATTCAGTAGCACCTTAGACTCACGAAAGACAATGGAATCACCCATTTCTTTCGTCGACCATCAGTATCGGGTTCTCGATCTTTGGTAGCATATGAACATCAATCTCTGCTTTGACGTGATCTCTGCACTGACATCCAAAATGCGCTCGCCATATCCACCCTTTGCCTTGACATTGTGCCATGGCATAGTATGGCCTTAATCAGCTCTGATACCAAGTGTCACGGGCCCAAATCCTTATATTGGGTAGCGGCACCTGCTCGCCCATACGGCGCCTGCAGTTCCCCTCACTGCAGGCCAGCCTGTTTCCTATCCCAGGATTCCCAAGCACGATCTTGTGCCTGTTGGTGGGATTCGCCCGTAGGCTTGCCCCAACTTGTGCCGCCCGTAAGATGTCTAGACCCTTGGCCCTAGACATGTCATGGCGCTTCATCTTAGGATCACTATCCACGCGCGCCCTGGGGGATTGGCTTAGGACATGTCTTGTCCCTCGCCCAAGACTGAGCATCGCTCCCGCGTTCACAGCCCAATCCTCAAGCTTAACACTCGCCTAGTGCATCTGCGACTAGCTCGTGCTTCGCCCGAGTAAGGCAACCTTTAGCCCTTGGCCGTTGTCATGCACGTCTTTCGTGCCATGCCTATACATTGCCCTCGCGACATGCTTCAATTCCGAATAGTGCAGTGTCGCCCCACAACTGCACCTTTAGGTCAACGGACCCTTGCTTGCATGGTTGAACCCAAGCCATGCTAACAAGTCGACACATGATGCCCCTATGACAGGTGCGTCAAGTATCCAATCGGCACGGAGGTCTCGTTCCAACATTCG
This sequence comes from Nicotiana tomentosiformis, assembly GCF_000390325.3. Lineage (NCBI taxonomy): Eukaryota > Viridiplantae > Streptophyta > Magnoliopsida > Solanales > Solanaceae > Nicotiana > Nicotiana tomentosiformis. The sequence goes on along the minus strand of NC_090820.1, from coordinate 6,220,429 downwards.
GCAGCCCGCAGGGCTGGCCGTCCCACACATCGAGCCTCCAGCGCCACTATGATGCCCAACGCTAGCCCGAAGGCGTTGCGCCGCCCATAGAGTTTTCCTAACTCGTATGGGTACCTTTGACACTCCTTTGAGTCATCTAGGTAGGCCCCTGAGGTTGCCCCCAAGGTAGTTCGTTCTATACGGCTCAGTGGCAGCACGTATGGGGGAGGCAGGTCGGAGCTTTCATCACCTATACCCCCCTTATATATGTTTAAAATTAAAAAGTTCAAGTTGCCCGAGTAGACAGTTCTACGTCAGACCATCAGAAGGACCTTTTCTCACCAGTTCTTGGCCGAAATCACAACTCCAAATTGCGAGTTGTGACATTCCCTCCTTATAAAGAATGCTATAGCATAGGATTACACTCAACTATAAGGAGACAAATACAGTAAAAATTAAATTGAAGTAAAATCATGGTCAAAATGATGCAATCTCACATAATCCATCTTCACCGCCACTTGCGAAACTGCAAAATGAAATAGCTAGTTCATACGAATGATTTAAGTGTTATGCATATTCACTTTGATTTATTGATTCTTAAGATTAATTATATAGTTAGGTATAAACACCTGATACATGTAAGTCTTTATTGTTCATACGACACTTAAATATCTACAATAAAACAATGGTCACAATAGTGTGTTCTATCTCATTTTGAGCTCCAAATTTTCCAAGTACACCCATTGAAGTTGTATTCCTTGAGGATGCAATTTATTGATGGTAAAACCGAAACAAAAACGTTTTCGACACCTCAATTCCAAACTAATTGGAGTCAACTATATAAATATTTTTAATTGTTTATCTATTTGAGCCCATTTCACTAGAATACCAAAATAATTTAATTTGTCTCGTAAAACAAACAAATTACGGGTACTCTAACTAGAAGTTCTATAAACCTCAGATTTATTATACATTGATCCCTTGATCACTTATTATAGTGATGTACATTTGAGACCAAGTACAAAATTTTCTTTTATCTGAACAAATACACACTGAATATGTAAATCTTCACATAACTTAATAATTATGTCTTTCTTTTCCCATTTTGACCTTTTAGTTGAAAGGATTCACATATAAGATGCAAGAACATGGAATGATCAGGCGTTACCTTTTCCCATTAGGATTGAAAGCCAAAATATTTATTGGTCCAAAACAGCTGAAGCATCCTTATCGTTTCCCAAAACCACCTATAAAACCATGAGAACCATTAGATTAGAAATATATCATTTACAGCTTGTTTGGATACATGCTGTAATGGCGTTGAGAACTAACGATATCATTTAAGTAGAAGGTCCAAAAATGCAATGGCGTTTCTGTTTATAATTTATATAAGATTGGTGAAGAAAATGGCATAATAGCTTCCGCCAATTAAACCGTAGGGTTTTTAAAAGCTGAAATTTCAATTTTCTCATTTGAACACTCGAACTCATTTTTTCTTGTAATTAATAAACGCATTTGACCATTGACCATGCGCGCGTGTATATTACACATACACATACGTGTCCATCTAGTCAACAAATGACCAATGGATGTCTTACACGTCAAGGCCGCGAAAATCCTAACCCAACAGATCGGGGTCCCCTCTTTTATTCTATAGACCGACCCCCTCCCCTCATTTTAATCTCTCTCTAACCAAGCCCTCCTTTGTTAAACATGGGTTATCAATGGGCTAACGTTCATTCACCCCCTTTCAAAATCGATCATAATCACTCACCCATTTTTTTGTTTTCGTTTATTATATGTTAATCTCGTTCTGGTTGAGTTTCGTTTGGTATGTGCTTTCGATTCTAGTGACGTTATATGATCTGAAGGTTCGTTTGTTTCTTTTCTATTCCATTATTTTCACGGCCTTGAAAAAGAAAAAAATTAGAAATGGAGCTTCTTAAAAAAGGAGGAATAGAGTATTTTAGAAGGAATGAATAAGAAGACACTTAAATACAACCCATTTTGTACCGTTAGACGTTGGGAAGGGGGCTTTCACGCTCCTGTGCGTCGTGTTCCTCATGTGGCCTACTGATAGGACCAATTGATGTCACATGGGCATGGTCAATGATCAAATGTGTTTATTAGTTACCGAAAAAATGAACTGTTCAAATGGAATATTAAAAATTCATGTATCGGCTTTTAAAACCCCACAAGTTTAAATGGCCAGAAAGTCATTCTTCCAAAGAAAATCCTTACTAAATCGATTTTTTCGAGATGTGGGCTTAATGTGGATTAGTTTAAAGTACCGACCTAGACGTTTAGAGTCTCATGCGGCTAACGTCTCAACATGTGAGACATTCGACTTATGCATGCTTACGCCTTGAATTATTCGGCTATTTGTTCTTTATTTACAAAAACAAATGTTCTAATATAGTTTTATATAAATGCTATTTTTATTTTCAGAAATATTTGAAGTTAATAGTAATTCGTTAGTTTCCCTCTCTTAAAACACTGGTTATGAATGCATCACTCTCAATTTCTTCACCAACTTCAACGATGCGCCAGATTCCATTTCCCTACCGATGGCAGAAAATTACATGCTCAAATAGTCAAGATTGGCTTAGACAATTGCTCGCTAAAGCTTTGCAACAATCTCATAGACGTGTATGGCAAATGTGGCCTCTTAGACAACGCCGTCCAACTGTTCGATGAAATGCCACAAAGAGATTTAGCTTCATGGGCCTCTATTTTTACTGCACACAACGAAGCTAACAAACACCAAACGACCCTTTCCCTCTTTTCCAACATGTTTTTGGATGGTCTTTGGCCGGACCATTTCGTTTTTGCTAGTATTGTTAAGGCTTGTGCTAACTTAGGCACTTTGAAAATTGGCAAACAAGTGCATGCTCAGTTCTTGAAATCAGAATTTTCTCATGATGATGTTGTTAAGTCTTCTATGGTTGATATGTATGCAAAATGTGGATTGCCCGATATTGCAAGAACTGTTTTTGACGCTATCTTGGTTAAGAATTTGATTTGTTCAAGTGCAATGATATCGGGGTATGCACGTGTTGGGAGGAAAGATGAAGCTTTTGAGCTACTAGGGAAGTTGCCAGTAAAGAATTTGCAATGTTGGACTGCTCTGCTATCTGGGCTCGTGCAAAATGGGAGCTTGGTTGATGCCATTGATGTATTTCTTGAAGTAAGAAGAGAGGGTATCGATATGAGGGATCCATTTATTCTTTCAAGTATAGTAGGAGCTTGTGCTAGCTTAGCAGCATTACAGCTCGGGAAACAGATTCATCGGTTAGTTTTAGGACTTGGGTATGAATCCAGTTTATTCGTTAGTAATGCCCTTGTGGATATGTATGCAAAATGTAGCGATATCATGGAAGCAAAGAGAATATTTGATAGCATGTTGACAAGGGATGTTGTATCTTGGACCTCAATTATTGTCGGGATGGCACAGCACGGGCAAGCTATTGAGGCGTTATCTTTATACGATGAGATGATCTTTGCTGGCGTTAAGCCAAATAAAGTAACTTTTGTTGGATTAATCTATGCTTGTAGTCATGTTGGATTAGTAAGCAAAGGTCAGAGTCTTTTTAAATCCATGATTGAAGATTATAAGTTAAGTCCTTCTCTGCAGCATTATACTTGCTTATTAGATCTGTTTAGTCGATCTGGTCACCTTGAGGACGCCGAGAACCTTCTTAACACAATGCCATTTCAGCCTGATGAAGCTGTTTGGGCTGCTTTATTGAGTGCTTGTAAGCAACACGGAAATACTGAAATAGGAGTTAGGGTTGCCAATCGCTTACTAATTCTCGGTCCAAAAGATCCTTCAACTTGTATATTGCTGTCAAATACATATGCTGGTGCAGCTTTATGGAACGAGGTATCTAAGTTGAGGAAGCTGCTGGCAAATTTGGAAGTTAGGAAAGAACCTGGTTACAGTTCTATTGATTTGGGAAAAGAAACTACGACATTCTATGCTGGAGAGGCATTGTATCCAATGAAGGATGAGATATTTGCTCTCTTAAAGGAGTTTGATTCTGAGATGAGGAAGAGAGGTTATATTCCTGACACCACGTTCGTTTTGCATGATATGGAGCAGCAAGAGAAGGAAAGGCAGCTTTTTTGGCATAGTGAGAGATTGGCTGTGGCTTATGGACTTCTGAGAACTGTTCCTGGATCAGTAATAAGGGTGGTGAAAAACCTTCGAATTTGTGGTGATTGCCACACAGTTATAAAATTTATATCAAGCATTACAGGTCATAAAATTGTCGTTAGAGATGCAAATAGATTCCATCACTTTGATAAGGGGATATGTTCATGTAATGACTTCTGGTGATTGTGTGTCTTCAACTGTTAAGTATCTATTTTCCTCATACTTGGTAAGGTGCACACTGTTCGACAACCATCTAACCATCCTTGAGAGCTTTCAAGATTCGATATAGCTGTGCTTAACGATCAAACGCTCGTGCTGAGTCTTTTCTTGCTCTCAGGAATTTCGGTGCACGTTCTTCAGACACGATCTTGATTCACTATGAAGAGAAATTCTTTACACTTGGTAGACACAATGGTGATGGTGGTGATCAGGCTTTGTTAAACCCTTATGGTAATACATTGCTTTGAACTTTTCATAATACACCATTTTCCTGTGTTTTCTTTAGCATTGGAGATGGAAAAGAATGGACAAAGGGAAATGTAATTATCACAGATAGCATAGTCTCCTTTATGATCATTTCCTATTCAGTTCTACTACTCTATGTTGTATTTTGCCACAAGAACAGGATTTGTTATAAAGATACCTAACCCTTAGAACTCATTAGAGTTGGAATGCAAATAATAACATGTATTTAAGTGATACATAACGTCAAATCTGAGACCTCTTGTTAAGGATGGAGGATTCAAACCAACATTCGAGATACTCAACTAGAAGTTAAAGTTGATTTAATTTGAAATTCCTTTTCTCAAGCAATTCAAATAATCTAAACTCTTTACAAATTCTGTTTGTTTATCCTCACGAATATATTGTTCTCTCACTCTACTTTGTTTTTCTATTTCTTCCCTCCATCTGAGTAGTTTTGCCTGGGGCTAACCATGTAATTAGGAGGTTTAAGTACGGAATAATTGTTTTATCGATAAAACAAAAATTAAAAAAAAATGCATGGAATAGAAAGAAGAAAAAAAATAGCAAGAACAAGTGCAACATCTCCCAAAATTGAATGTAATTTATTTTTCAGGAGACAATATTACATGCTTATTGAACAAGTTTGTGGTACAAAAGTAGTTAAATTTGCCTTCAATTACAACTTTTACATCCTCATAAATATACAGTTCTATTAGATCTATTCAATTTCAATCACTACATTATCATTACAAACACATTTTTTTATGGAAAAGTTCTGAAAACCCGTTCGCCGGTAGCAATTCAGATCTTGCAGCTTTCATAGAAAAAAAAAGTGGGGATTCCAGAGACAGGAATCATTTGTACAAGTTCTCAATTTGCTCTTTGTATAGAGCTGCAACTCTGTCTCTCTTGATTTTCATGGTTGGTGTTAGTAAGCCACTATCAATCTGCATGCCAAAAAATTGTCTAAGATATACAAATAGTCTTGACATTTAAATCAAATTGTCAAAGAGGTACAGTTAATAAATGGTACCGTGAAAGGTTCATCGACAATAAGGATAGGTCCAACTTGAAATGAGCAACCTGAAGTCCTGCATTTTCAACAAAGATGGCAAAGATTTTTATTTTAATGGAACTGAAAATAAAATACTGATAGGATACGAGTAGGAACACGAAGGGGAGCCTTGGCGTAATTGGTAAAGTTGTTGCCATGTGACCACAAGGTCACGGGTTCGAGCCGTGGAAACAACTTCTTGCAGAAGTGCAGAGTAAGGCTGCTAGACCCTTGTGGTCTGGGCCTTCCCCGGACCCCGCGCATAGCGGGAGCTTAGTGCACCAGGCTACCCTCTTTTTTTTTTTACACGAGTAGGAACACAAAGATATATCAGTATAAGTGTAACGGACTTGGTCAATGGCAGACATTAGAACTACAATTAGTATGACATAAAGAATGGAGTTAAGACCTTTCCACAATCTTATAAGAGGGTTAATTTGGTGATTCGTTGCATCATTTACACATTTCCATCAGGAAGTGGATAAACAAGTTTTCTGATATACGATATGCGAGGGAATTGGTCAATGTAGAAGCTGTAAGTCCGTACCATTTTCTTAACTCCTCGTATAATAGGCCAACTGCTTTTTCCTTGCTAAGTTCAGTGGTTTCAGAATCCACAATAGCTGATCTTTTAGCTGCTAACAGAACCTCCTCCTTATTTGGTACAATTATAGCTCCAAGGCGTCGTTGATCCTACATGTTACTGATGTCAAACTTGTGCAACGTGAGAGAAAATCTTAATTATGCGCTCAATGACAATTCACCTGGCCAATGACAACAATCTGCTGAATCAGACGACTTCCCATTGCAGCTTCTTCAATCTCTGATGGTTCAACATTCTCACCTAGTTTTTCCCCAGGAGGCAAATACATAAAAATAAAGTTCAAAGCTCTGAATTGCAATTATAATAAGGCCAATCTCATGGCAGTTTACGAAGAGAAAAATCATCTATGATAATAAACACATAATAAAGGCCCTAATTACAAAAAGGTGTTGCATTCACAACAACTACTATGCTTCAATACCAAGCTAGTTGCGGTAAGTTATATGAATCCTCATTGTTCAAGTAGCTCGGTTACGCCCGTTTTAATCCAATTTTATAACTATTAGTTTCTCTAACGTTAAAAGTTCTCTACATCTATCTCTAAATGTCTAAGAAGACTAAAGACCCTAACAAATGTTGGACTAAAGTAAACGTATTAACATGACTAAAACTTACTCACAATTAATTGGATCAATTATAGCTAATCGAATACTAGCCATAACAAGCTTCAGATCTTTATTCTTTGTACATGAGTCAATTGCTAGTTTCTATGGGATCTATTCTGGAACTTCTTTTATAATGGTGGTGTTTGGCCCATCTTGCGCGCCTGGACATTCTATAGGTTACCTGCTACCACCCCACAAGCACAGGCACCAAGCAAATCTGTCCTTTTCGCCTAGCATTTTCTAATTTGGAACTTCCAACAGCAGCAAGTTTCAATGGGAATCTAATTTGGATTCCTCTGAACTCACAAACTCCTATGTATTGAACTGTAAGTCATAGCCCATACGACCCAACTCAAATCAGTTTTCATTTGTTTATTTTTCTTTTAAAATATCTACCTAAATTAATATATCAGCAATCCAACTCGTCCAAACTCTACCTAAATGAATGCATCATTCACCGGTACATCCAAGCTTGGGTGCGTTGAATGGCGTACACATTTATAGGTTAAAATTGACACTTATACTTTTGAATTTCAGCTATAAATTGGACAGGTCAAAATCTTTATTCATTGGAGGGGAGAGTTCCAGACGTTCTGCCTCTTATTTTTCATCTTTTTCATTTGGGGTGGGCGAGAGGGTGGGGGTGGGGTGGGGGAAGGTGGTCGGGACTTTGAGGTTTGGTGACAGTTGATCTTCATTCGAACACATAACTGACAACAACACTACAACATAGACAGACTTACACGTTGCTAGGGCAGTCAAAGAGCAGGCACACTAGAAATAATTATAGCTCACCAGTTGAAAGGACTATGGTATCCTTTGCACGGCCTTCAAGGACTATTACACCCCCACTTTTACGACTTCGCCCTACAGAATGATCAGGCGCAATCCAACCAAGATCACCAGTGTTCAGCCATCCATTCTCATCAATAGCTTGTTTTGTTGCCGACGGATTCTAACAATAATTCACATAATAATGATGGTTAACCAACACTGCCAGTGGAATAATATTCCGGAGTAACATATACAGCAGAAAAGTGACCACCTATGAAGCTACTGAAGGCAAAACATGCTTTTGATGTTTTTCATAATGACGAAGAGTAACAAGGAAGCTCTTTTATAAGTATTGCTGAAAAGGCAACAATAGGGAGAAATGGAGTACTTACAATTCATAGGATTCGACTGATCAAGCTATTGCATTGCATTGCATTAACAGGTCGAACTAAGATGAACTGTAGAATTCATTATGCTCAAACAAAAATTTATGCACTAACCTTATAGTAGCCCTTCATTACTAGTGGCCCTCTGGCTTTTACAATGCCTCTTGAGCCTGGAGGAAGGACCTCATCTGTTTCTGCATTTACAACTTTTACTTCTACATGCCGAATGGGAGGCCCAACTGAGCCGAGTACCTTCAGAGATTAAATCAATGACTGTGTTATATGAATATCACATTCAGAATATGCATAGTTAAAGCAAAGTAGATATAAACTAGCCTAAGAATATGTAAAATATAAATCGCATATTTGTGTTGTGGGAAGCAACAAATGTGCCATATGAAACAATTTCATGTGATGGTTGTGGTATTATGGCATATTTAATAGATAACCAATGGTACGTGAAACCTGTGAATTGAATAAATTCAAAGAATACTTTAGGAAAAACTCTTTTTCAGCATAAAGTCTGACTAGAGGTAATGTCATGCTCTTATATGAATAGCAGTTAAGTTATTGGTAACTATATTCGTGATTGCTCGATTCAGAGGAAAGTATTTTTTTATCATTATACAGAGGAAAGTATTTTAATTTACTTCACGCCCTCCACCAGATTCCCACGTAAGAATTTATGATGCACGCCTGCAGAAAGATGCTTAGAAGCTCAAGGCACTGCTCTATACCAATATCATACAAGGTATCTCTATGAGAAACTTCAATGTCGAAGCAGAAGTTGAATTCTTTTGGTTCTATAGGTAGAGGATACACTACTCACATTACACGCAGGATGACGGGCAGCAACCACAGGAGATGACTCAGTCAGACCATATCCATTCTGAATCTTTATGTCAATTGCCTAAGAATTACCAAATGACATGTAAGAAAGGAGCACGAATCCAATTGCCTACAAACAATAGTTAAGACTATAAGAGCTACTAACCTCAAAGAACTTGTCAACATGTGAAGAAAGACTACCACCTCCACTTACGCCAGCCTGTAAAATATAAAAGGAAGGTAATCAACTGTCTTCACAATCTAGTGGACCTAAGTCACGTTGGGCCATGCAAATATAAATAACAATAAAATATTAGCAATCTTTACAGAAAAGAGTAGGATGTGGCTGTTAACAAGGTATTGAAAGATGAAAGTTTACAACTATGCATTTGGAAAAACAACAGCACGAAAACATGTAAGCTATTTTCTGCAACCTTTTCTAGTTATTTCCACTTACATTGACATGAGAGTAGGTGTATTGTCTCCAACCTTTTCAAATTATTTCCACTCACATTGGCATGAGAAAAACTTTCATCTTCTCACTTTTAAATTTCTTATTTTACTTTCTTTCTATTTCTAAACTTACTTTGTCCTACTGATGTTGTAAGTTTATCCTGTTAGCTCTTCTATTTTCTTTTGATACACCCTAACTGCATCAAAAATTTCTGTGTCGTGGATATGTACAGTGTACCTAGCTCGCCCATGTTTTAATAATATAGGGAAAATGGCAGAAGTTTAACAATGACGCATCAACCTTCGAACTTCAGAGATGCACCAGACAAAGAACACCAGAAGTCACAAACAGTAGCATATCCAACCTTTGAAATACCAATGCTTGCGTGTATTTTACTGTAAACAATTTTCTTCGCCAGCATATGCAGCGGCCATAATATAGCAGCAATAGTTCTAGCCCACAACCAGTCGAGCAATGATACAATATATGAAGGTTGCTTGGTGTCCTTCATTAAACATTTCCCCTGCATAAGAGACCGTGATACAAAAGAGTAAATCATGATTATCTAAGCAAAACTCTGTGCTTATTCACTACAATAATGGTGCATATAAGCTGAAATCATAGTACAATAATATCAGGAATTAACCTCGTAAATCCTTTTTGCCTCCATGTAAGCCATACTGATCCTTAAAAATAATAGGGCAATGAGTTTACGAGCAGCAGAGTTTGAATTGATCTGCTTTAGAATTCCACTGTAAAGTTCATAAACAGTAGTGTATCATTTAATAATATACAACAACAACAACCCAGTAATATCCCACTAATGGGGTCTAGGGAAGGTAGTGTGTACGCAGACCTTACCCCTACCCCGAAGGAGTAGAGAGGCTGTTTCCGAAAGACCCTCGGCTCAAGAAAACAAAAAGACAAAAGGACAAAAAGATACAATATTAGTATCACCACAGCAATCATAGGAAAAATGAGAACACCATGAAAACCAGAAGAAAGATGCAAAGCAAAAGCGATAACTAGTAAATAGGTCCTTCACTGAAAAGCGAAATAGTAAGACAAAACATTGCCACTAGCTATCTTAGATAAAAACCCTACCTGGCTAGTCCCACAATGGTACGAAGTAAGGCAAGACTCAACTACCTCCTAACCTACAACCCTAATACTCGACCTCCACATCTTCCTATCAAGTGTCATGTCCTCGGAAATCTGGAACCTCGCCATATCCTGCCTGATCACCTCTCCCCAATATTTCTTAGGTCGCCCTCTACCTCTTCTCGTGCCCTCCACAACCAGCCGCTCACACCTCCGTACCGGAGCATCTAGGCTTCTCCTTTGAACATGTCCGAACCATCTAAGCCTCGCTTCCCGCATCTTGTCATCAATGGGAGCCACGTGCACTTCTCCCGAATATCATCATTCCTAATCTTATCTATCCTAGTATGCCCGCACATCCACCTCAACATCCTCATTTCTGCTACTTTCATTTTCTGGATATGTGAGTTCTTAACGGGCCAACACTCAGCCCCATAAATCATGGCCGGTCTAACCACCGCTTTATAGAACTTACCTTTGAATATCGGTGGCACTCTCTAGTCACACAGAACTCTAGATGCTAACCTCCACTTCATCCATCCTACCCCAATACGGTGTGTGACATCCTTGTCGATCTCCCCTCCCCCTGGATAACCGAACCAAGATACTTGAAGCTGCCTCTACTCGGGATGACATGTGATTCAATCCGCACATCCACGCCAACTTCCACCGGCTCAGCGCTGAACTTACACTCCAGGTATTCCGTCTTCGTCCTGCTCAGCTTGAAACCCTTAGACTCAAGAGCTTGTCTCCAAACCTCTAGTCTCTCGTTAACACCGGCTCGCGACTCATCAATCAGAACTATGTCATCGGCGAATAGCATGCACCATGGCACATCCCCTTGAATATGGTGTGTCAACGCGTCCATCACCAGGGCGAGTAAGAATGGTCTGAGCGCAGAACCTTGGTGTAACCCCATTACAACCAGAAAATTCTCAGAGTCGCCTCCTACTGTTCTAACTCGAGTCTTAGCCCCATCATACATGTCCTTAATCGCCATAATGTAGGGAACCGACACACCTTTTGCCTCTAGGCATCTCCAGAGAACTTCTCTAGGATATTTTGTCATACGCTTTCTCTAAGTCAATAAACACCACGTGCAGATCCTTTTTCTTCTCTCTGTACAGTTCCACCAACCTCCTAACAAGGTGTATAGCTTTTGTAGTCGAACGACCCGGCATGAACCCGAACTGGTTGTCGGATACAGACATTGTCATCCTCATCCTCGCTTCAACCACCTGCTCCCACACTTTCATGGTATGACTCAGTAATTTGATACCCCTATAATTGTTACAACTCTGGATATCACCTTTGTTCTTATACATTGGAACCACCGTACTCCACCTCCACTCATCCGGCATCCTCTTCGCCTTAAAAATAACATTAAACAACCTAGTCAACCACTCCAAACCTGCTCTCCCCACACACTTCCAAAATTCCACTGGAATCTCGCCTGACCCGGTCGCTCTGCCCCTGCTCATCTTACGCATAGCTCCCACTACCTCCTCGACCTCGATACGCCTGCAGTACCCAAAGTCACGGTGACTTTCGGAATGCTCCAATTCGCCTAGCACAATATCCCGATCCCCTTCTTCATTCAGAAGGTTATGAAAGTAAGTCTGCCATCTCTTCTTAATCTGGGCATCTTCCATCAATACTCTACCATCTCCGTCCTTGATGCATCTCACTTGGTCCAAATCTCGAGCCTTTCTCTCTCTCAACTTGGCCAACCAGAATAACTTCTTCTCCCCGCCTTTTTTCCCCAGTTCCTCGTACATACGACCATAAACCGCAGTCTTAGCCTCCGTGACCGCCAGCTTAGCCTCCTTCCTAGCTACCTTACACCTCTCCATGCACGCTCGCCTCTCCTCCTCTCCTATACTCCCCACTAACTTCAGGTACGCTGCCTTCTTCGCTTCCACTTTACCTTGGACCACTTCATTCCACCACCAGTCTCCTTTGTGCCCACCAGAGATGCCCGTCGAGACCCCTAACACCTCTCTCGTAGCCTCTCTAATACAGTCTGTTGTCGCTGACCACATAGTGCTCGCGTCACCACTGCTCCTCCACACTCCCATAGCCGACAACCGCCCCTCCAACTCTTGGGCTTTATCCTTAGTTAAGGACCCCCACCTGATTCTCGGTCTTCCTCGAGCAGACCTTTTCCTCCTCTTTAACATAATACCAACGTCTATCACCAAGAGTCTATGCTGCGTCGCGAGTATCTCATCCGGAATCACCTTGCAATCCTTGCACAACCCTGTGTCACACCTCCTGAGGAGGAGATAGTCAATCTGAGTCTTCGCCACCGCATTTTGAAAAGTAACCAAATGCCCCTCCCTCTTTGGAAAGCTAGAGTTCGCAATCACCAACCCAAAAGCCTTAGCTATCATTTAATAATATAGAATAATAAAAAATGATTACCTGAAGATATTTCAAGAGAAAAATGCCATAAAGCACAAAAATTTCCAGCAATTTAAGAAACGAGAAATTCAAAGGAATGAGAAACCAATTTATCTAATGCACGGTGACATTTGGAGAAGAATTTCCATCATATTCAAGCGGTAAAATTGTTTCAAAAGATTAAGGGAACAAGGAGATTTATAGCAGAGGTTTTACTCAGTATTTCTTCAGAAAACACCTTGGCTGACAAAGTACTACCGTCTTTTATCATTCAGAAGGTTACCATTTTCTATTACCCAATCAGTTCTCAGCATGCAACTGATTTTCTTCGTTGTCCCAGAAAAAACGTATATTTTAGAGGAAGAGTTTATATGAATTAGACAAGAAAAGTTCTCCGGAGCACAGTCTTAGAATAGCCATCCACATTAAGGACATACCTGTATAATGTCTCATACACTAAAGGAACACTTATCAAGTAATGTGGCTGATAACGCCGCAAATCTTCCTACAACAGTAAGAAGGTTGCTGAGGCAGTGGTAACAAAGATTAATAATCAAAGTACCAATAAATTTAAGGGGACAAAATATTAGGGCAGAGATCAGATCAATGTTTTAGATTCTCTCAAAACATCATTGGCGAAATAAGGGGTTTAGATTGACTACAAAATGGAAACACACCTTCAAATTTTTCACAGTTGTGTACACTTGCTCTGTTCCGTGTGTGAATATGAAATATTCACAAGCACGCTCATATGCATGCCAAGGCGGAAGCATGCTTAGAAATCTGTCCCCAGGTACAGCAGGTACAATCTCCCCCAAATTCAAAATCTAACAAGGAGAATGCAGGGATGTCAACAACTGTATGTACCCAAATACTAGCAGTCCAGCATACTTATCAATACCACAGATACTTTTAGAAGTTAAAGAACACGGATGCTTGGCTATTAACATGATACTAAAAGATGGGAAACCAGCCAAACAAAAGATCAATCAGAAAAATAACAGCAACAGCAAAAAACATTATTTTCTATATACAATGGTAATAATAAGAAAACAGGCACCCATTCAAGTAATTAGGATCGCCAAGAAACATTTCTTGTTGGTTTTTGTTTCGCACAGCTTTTACGGTGATTTATTCCGACTGTATTACGATTCTTTCTGGTGATGTTTTAGTGACAATGTGACTCTTTTATGTGACCGTTCTGCTGGCACCGTGTCTCTTTATAGTGATCGCTCTGGTAGAACCACGACTCTTTCTAGTGAGCGTTCCAAAGGTAACATATTTGTTCTCAGTGGCTTTTACGGCGTTACTGCTAAGCGCCTCGCATGAACACTATTTTAGAAACATTTAAAGCAATATATTCTCCAAAACCCGTTCTCTTCTTTCTCTTCATGATATCAGAGTCGGGATATTGAGTCCATTTCGTGGACATTAAATTTCGATCATTGTCCTGACAAGTTTTTCGATTACTCTAAGCTGCCAATTCAAGCAATGCTCATGATGTTCTAAAGATTTGTGTATTTGTACCTCTTCGGGAGGAGTAAGAAAAGATCCATTTCCATATATGTTACAAGAAGCACTTTCTTTACACAATTACCATCAAATTTCAGGGGGAAAAGAATTCCAGCACTGCTTTTCTTTTGGGGATTGTTCATTATTCTAGCAACACTACTCGGACAGTTGTTCACTAATCAAGTATTTTTTTTTTGCAGTTCTTGTATTGGAAATAAAGTAAACTCACGACGTTTCACCACCTTGAGTTTGAGGGCTTCTGAACGTTAAGAAAATCATTAAATATTTGGTAGAATATCCTCGATAATGTCATAACTAAGAATTCAGAAATAGGATTCATTCTTTAAAAAGCCTATATAAGGAGCCCGCTTAGTAGTTAACCTACAATTCAGCAAGAGGTTTTTTCTCTTTTCTTTTTCTCTTTCACAAAACTAAACCTCACTTCTCAACCTAACTTTTTCTCACTGACGCCTTTCTCCAAGGGTATTTTATTCGTTTTTCTGCCACAAAAAAAATCACAAGAGTACAGAACCAATTGAAACACAAATTTTAAGATGACATAGCACTCAAGTTCAAAGACAGATTGGTCCATTTATCCTTTTCCCCGATTTTGTACCTCAAGTTAATAGCTTCTTTTCAGAACCAAGATCAGAATAACAGGATAAAGTTAATAAGACACTGATGAACCCGCAAAAATTAGCTACAACTACAGAATTCTTAGCACTAGAGTAAATGTACAAGTGCAAACCTGGTGAAGCAGATTTTTATGCGTAAGCATGACACCTTTTGGATTACCGGTGGTTCCACTGGTATAGACAATTGTAGCCACATCATCAGAGTTGATTGCCTCATATGAATATTGTTTCCCTAAAAAATTATTTTGTTAGTTACAGATATTCTCCCCAAAGGGAACTACATTATTGAAAAGTGCAACTTCAGAATCGAAGACAAAATAAAACTGTTACCAAACTGAATTATCGCATTGAACACATAACTGCGAAACATATAACTGCTAAATATATATAGCGAATACAGACTAGATATCGAGCTCATTACCAACATGGAAGTTGTAACAGAAATAGAAAGGAAAAAAAACAGAGTTGCTCTAATATCCATGAAAGATGTTAATAATCACTTGTCACTGGCCAAATTGATTTGAAAACACAAAAATTCCTACTAGCTTGAATAAGCATGTCCAAAATTCCATAAATTACAGGGTTACATTTCGACAAGCTAAAAGGGAAGCAGCAGGCCAAATTGTGATGATAGAATTAGCATGAGCTTCAGGATATTGATCTCTACGCTGAAGTCTCGAAATCTAATCTACTAAGTAATGATTTATTGTGTTTACATTAGGGAGGAGTTATCTTTAGCTTAGTATCTCAGAGAGCTCACAAACATAACATATACAGGAAAAGAGTCGGGAAGATAAACTTGCAACTTGAAGTCGAAAACTTCTTAAGACAACTATGCTCTAAGAAGATGATAAAGAAAAGTAGAGAGGAAAGAAATGCAGGATAAAGAGTCAAGGAAACTCTCTTGTTTGAAGAAAAGAAACCACCAATATATCATCTTAGTAAAACACTAATTAGTTTTAAGCAAGAAATATTTTTTTAATTTAAATTATGTCTCTTACAGTAAATGTCTTACTGGCATCTTCAGAATCAAATAGATCCACACGACTCTTGTGACCCAATTCTATAATCTCCTTATAAGTATATACAGGATATCCCTGCACGGCTTCTCTTCCAAGGCTTGATTTCTCTCCCCAAAGTAAAATAGCAAATCGTACAGCTGCATGGGAACCAAAGGTGTCTGCAATCCGGTTGTACATCTCAGGATTGTCAATAGCAAGAGCGACACTGGCAAAATGCATGCAGAAAAAACAGGCTACTTCGTCAAATTGATCACACTTGCTGGTGTAAACTAAAGAACGAGAAACCCATGATTCTATAATCTGTCCACAAATGAGCAGAAGAAATATCATGCTCATTAACATGTTAATTAGAACAACCAACCAAATCTCAATGCGCAAGAACATCTGCACTAACCTTTCAGAGTGGCTATATAATTGCAATAGCTCTTGAACTGATGACCTTGAACCCCTCACAACGTTGATAGCCCCACTTGTCATTGTACCTAAAGGAAATTGGACACTTTTACGACAGAGCTTCCACTAAAATTGAACATAATTTGGACTGTAATTTTACACTATATCCCTACTTCACATATCATAACAACAAAAGAAAACCACAGTACATATAGTAGTCCTTTCGAATAAGCACATCAGTGATTAAGCAACCCCATTTACCATCTCGTCGACATGCTTGAGTTCAAGTTATTTTACAGGACAGCATATTATCTGGACCTTATGATGGAAAATGTTGATTTTGTAGGTTTGCAAATGATAGACGAGCGCATGTGAATAACAGCCTGCTGACTTATCCCCTATTTAAACAAGCTAACACAGAAGCTTGCGCACTTGGCAGCTGTTCAGTATCTCATTTTCAAGAGATTTGAGAACTCAAATCCTGGAGATAACCAAGCAACTACCACCCCTCAATGGATGAGCTGAAAAGTAGCCCCTTCGTTCTCCATGATAATGAGCAGGAAAAAAGAAAAAGTGGTTAAATAGGCAATTACCAAGGTGGACGATGAAATGCATGTTATTGATTCCTTCCCTAATATGAGAATTCCTCTACAGAACTCTTAAGTAAGGAAAAACTGGGTACTTCTCCCATTATATTTTCAGAATTGTGTGCGCTTTCAATTGTTAATTTGGTTCATGAATTACTTTGGTTATGAATGTACTATTGTTTACTACTACAAGCCAGCCATTAAGTCCTAGAACAGGTAATTTATCAAAAAAAGATTGTCCTGCTACAAATAAACTTGGGTGTTCTTTTGACGGATAAAACAAAACAAAGCACGAACATAATTCATAGATTCGAACCATGAGCCATTGGCTTTAGGGGATTTCTCCGTAACCAAAAAAAATACTCTAGGGGTTTGGCCTAGTGGCAAGAGCGCAGCGTGACGTATGGGTTGGGCACACAACACGGTTAGACCAAAGCCTGGTATTTAAGTGGAGGAGGATAGAGGGGTGAGCCCATTATCCACCAAATTTTGAACCGTGAGCCACCGACCTCAGGATTTTCTCGGTTATAAGAAAAGACAACAATAACAACCTAGTAAAATCCCATCAAGTGGGGTCTGGTGAGGGTAGAGTGTACGCAGACCTTACCCCTACCCCGAAGGGGTAGAGAAGCTGTTTCCGGGAGACCCTCGGTTCAAAAGGCGAACAGAGATAATAGATCCTTACCAGCAGCAGCAACCAGAGAGATAATATAATATCAACATTGTAAGAGACAGAAAATAGATGGCAAGGCAATAACAAAAACAGTTACTAGTAACACAATACTATGAAAACGGGAAAATAATATGAACTCGGTTATAAGAAAAGATGAAAAATAATTCAAGGGCTTTAAATTCAAGTTATGTACATGATATATTTCTTGAGACATAATGGAGAGAAACAGTTAAATGATCAAAAGGTTGGTATTATATATGCCCTTCAGCATATGGGCAGTCCAGTGCACAAAGCATCTCATCATTCATGCAGGTATGAGGAAGGGCCGCACCCCAAGGGGTGTGATGTAGCCAGCGTACCCTAATGGAAGCATTAGTGCCTGCTTCGACGGCTAGAACCCATGACTTATATGCCCTTCAGCATACAAACTAATATTATCATAGTTTAATCGCAAAGATGGTGCTTCCAACTTCTGTCTGCTTATGTAGAGGGTTCAACTTTTTCAAGAAGCCATTATATGATAATTGGTGAGCCAATAGCCTGACTTCTTTTGTCTTTTTCATTAGCAGATCAGTATTTTCACGATCCATAAGTTTTAAATGCGCATTTTAGGTTCATACCATTTATGATAATCAAGGGCTTTAATAAGTACCTAGGATTATCCTAATCCGCAAAAGAGCATGGGAATTTTTTGAAATCCGAAAAAGAAAACAGGAAAAAGAAAGAAAAAAGTAATACGTAATAATAAAGCTAAGAGTTACCGATTTCTAGGATTTACAAAATAGGACGGATTGATTTACCTTGATCTGCAACAAGCCATCGACATGAATTATCAGCAAAGAGTGCAATCTTCTCATTTGGCTTTAGCCCAACAACTCTCAAACCTTCAGAGAAATCCACAATCTCCTGACAAAGCTGCATTTTTTGGTAATGCATTTAGAAAAAGTACTATGGATAGAATAGGAGAGCTGATAACATAGTTAAATGCACTTAATTTTCCAGATTAGCTAGTCGCCTTCTTGCAAAATTTTGATTAAGTAGTAACTACAAAAACCATGCATCCAATTACACCCAAAACAGATTTTGACTAGGGAGACCACCAGGGGCGGAGCTAGTGTTTCAGTGACAGGTTCAGCCGAACACAGTATCTTTGACCCTAACTCTTTATTTGTCTTTAGAAATTCATTGAATATGTAAAATTTAATTTAGAACCCAGTAACTTAAAAAGACTAAAATCCCCCACTCATAATCTTCAAATCCTGACTCCACCTCTGGAGACCACAACTTTACTGCATTATCCTCTGCTATTTAGATTTAGTGCAATTACTCTCAAGCACAACCGTATATTCATGATAAATGATCTGCCCAAGTCTCAAAAGATCCAACAAACATTAACATTAGATTAGATTAAAAGAAGATTGCTAAGTCATCTCATCGTTTCCCTTATATAATAAAAAATAAAAAATAAAAAAGAAGATTGCTAGGTGAAATTTCTGTTGCCTCACAGTTTTTCAACTCTTCAGATCCACTTGATGTTAGGGACGAAATACTACCACCCCCCAGAATGATCAGGTCTAGAAGCATTCATGACACTATTCATAGAAATCATGTTTAGAGCTATAGAAGCTTGAAATAAGAAATCAAATTCTACCACCCATTTTTGGAACAAAGGGAGCACAGAATATACGACAATTTCTTTTTTTGAGAAGGAATATACGACAAATTTACCTGAAAGAAAAGAAAGAAAAAGGAAGACGGCCGGGCTAAGGATGAATCAAATTCCTAAAGTCAAAGGCAAGGCCATACACCGTTTGGTTCACCACGCCTAAAAGCAACCACATAGTCAAACAAAAGACTATAATCCTACACCAACATTGACTCATAAATACTGAAAAGGAAGATCCTACCTAGGAACTCATGTTGATAATATTTGTTCCCAGCAAGCACTTACAAATGAAAGACAGGAAGCCCACGCCTTCACGCATACGGATAAAAAGATGGATAGTCTCATACAGTCGGCCAACAGAGGGCCACTACACAAACTTGTGAAAGCAACTATCATTCCAGAGAAAAAGCTCTTTAAAACAGAAGAAAATTTTATAGCAGGATTTAATGAATTCCCATAATGCAGGACTTCACATATTAAAATAATTAACACAAAGGGTTGATTATTTCATCTTTAGATAAAAATAAACCAAAAAAAGGATATTGAAAAGAATAAAATGAGAATAAAGAAAAAAAATTGACCTGTTTATAAGTCATGCTTGTAGGAGGATCATGATATGGGTCCACAACTGCTACACGATCACCAAATTTCTCTGACGAAGTCCGCCAAATGTCGGGAACAGTTCTCCACTCTGTCAAGGGCAACCCACCATTACCGGACAACAATTCACTTTCTAGAAAAGGCGAGCACTTCCTGATTTCCATTTCTGCAGTCTGGGAACATGATTCGATGAATCCCATAAATAAATACACAATAGAAGCAGTAGCTGAACACTACATGATAAGTTTTCAAATTGACTAAAAACAATTGACAGGTACAGGTAAATTTATATACTTATAGGATGATGCCGGAGAGTCGGTGAACGTTACATTTAAAAGACCACCATGTGTTTCCTGACACTTTATCTTCTCTAGTCTCCCACAATAATAATTTTTGAAGATTCAACTAACAAGCTTAACTCAAAAACTGGATAGGGTTATAACTTATAAAGGATGGTGGATTGGTAGTGAAGATTTTGAAACTTCATAATAAAAGTTTTCTTTGATTGGGAGATTAGAAGGGTGAACCTTTTGATTGAGAAACTAGCAGTGATTATCGAAGAAAGTTCGTAAAACTTTTCTAATAGCCAATGTAGATGGCAAATTTTCTCTGAACTCAAGTTATAGGCTGTTGTGAAAATAAAATGTTGAAAATGAGATTTATCTGCCCTGGAAAATGTAAATGGAAACAAAATCTCCACCTAAAATGGTATGCTTTATATGGATTCTTACATAATGCAGCCTAACCCAGGATAATTTATAGAGAAGAGGCTTTAAATATGCAACATATGATGCACCTAAGGGTATGTCCAGTGGTCAATGAAGTTGAATAAAGACCACGGAAGACAGCAAAACAATAGGTAATTTCTTCTTAGCTGCCTAAGTCTGGGCGAACAGAGTTACCACCTAGAGTTACCCAATATCTATATAGTTTGGATGGTGCAGCTATTCAAGTTGAGGTGTCTGCAAACTAACCCACCCGATTACCACTACGATAAAAATACAATAAAAATTATCAACAGTCCTAATATTACTCTCGCCCAAATATGCTTAAATTCAAAGTTCTGATGGAATCCAGACAGTTATGGAGCATTTGTTTTAACATATATGGAGTCCAGTGGGTTATGCCCGAATACTTGAAAGAGGCTACAAGCTGGGTAGGGACAAAGGACACTTAAGAGGCAGAGACAAGCTTGGCGAGAAATTCCTCTCTATGTACGCAGGACAGTGTGGAACGTGGATAGATAGAAACCATAGATGCTTGATGGGAAAGAACATACATCTCTTGTAAAGTTCAAATATCTTGAAAATCATCATTTTTATGCAGGATGAATAGTGTAAACAAAACAGATGATATGCTGGACTTAATTGACTCCTTATAGCTATAAAAGCGATCAGCCACAGATGACTACACCTGCTTTGTGCCACTCTATCAATGAGATTACTTTAACTGTTCGAAGAATTATTTCAAGATCGGTACACAAAATGCATCAACAATAAAACTGTAATTGGAGGCTAACTAAATTTAGTTGGTATTAAGAAAATTACATTTAAACACAAAAGGGTACTGAATCCAATAAAAAAGTATTCGCAACATATTCATTCAGGAAATTTCCATTCTAAATGCAATTAATGCTGCTTGTCCTTCCCAAGCTTAAGTCAATTATAGCAATTGTACTTTCAAACCTGGACTAAGTTATAACAAATAGGAAAAACATTGCAAATTAATGTAGAACAATGATAAATACTCCCTCTGTCCCAAATTTATGTGACACACTTTCCTCTTTAGGCTATCCCAAAAAGTTACACCTTTCTACACTTGGAAACAATAACTTTAAACTTTCAATTTTACCCTTAGTGACATTTAACTGGAGCCAGTATGGAGGGATAGAGATAGGCTGAGTCCTCGGTACTAAGCCAATGCAAAACTCAACTTCTCGCCTAGGAGGTAACCCAAGAAATCTTCTGGAAATACATTTCTGAATCCGCAATTTTATAGACATGCAAATGTCTATGACAATGTTTTAGACCACAAGTGTCAAAAAAATTCTATATTTCTTAACTTTGTTCCTACTTCCTAGTAAAAAATCAGTCACGTAAAATGGGACAGAGGGAGTATAATTTACAATGATGATTACAATTAACAACTATAGTTAAAGGGCAGCCCAGTGCACTAAGCTCTCGTTATGCGCGGGTCCAAAAAAGCATCATACCACGAGGGTTTATTGTACACAGAATTAGTTTCCACGGCGGCTCGAACGCGTGACCATCACACGGCAGCAACTTTATATGTTACACCAGCGCTACCGTTCAATTAAAAACTATAATTATTTTTAAAAAAAGAAAGAAACAGAAAGAGCATTACATAAAACAAAGTACTAAGAATCACCTTAGACTCGCAATAAACTCGACCAACCCTCTGACTTGTGTGTGACTTGGAGTTGACCAATTTCTGCTGAGACCAAAAATGGCTTACCCCATATCTTCCACTATATGGGGTAGCAAAAAGATTGGATTTTAGGCTCATGGTAATCATCTCTGACATCTACAACAAACCCCTTTTAATTTCTGTGCATAAATATATTGTACAGAGGGTAATTCCCTGATGTTACAGATTGAAATCTCGAGGGTATTAATGGTGAGAAGGAGTCAATAGTTAGGAATTAAGCAAAGAAAAATAGAGAGGAACAAAGCTGCAGCATTGAAGTAACCGCAGAGAAGAATTGAAAGGGGTGGAAAATAGTGAAGAATTGATGACTTCTAGGAATTCATTCACGAGTGAGAGGAGTGTGTGTGAGAGAGAGAGAGAGCGAGAGAGCGCATTGATTAGTGTGACATTCGACAAGTTTGGCAACCAATCTATAATTGTAAAACTCTCTTTTAACTACTTCTAGTAGTACTATGAAAATTTTGTCCATAAAAAGAATTTTTTTTTGGAAGAACCATAACCAATTTTTGAGAAGTAGAAAAAAAGTAGTTTCTTCCCGAGAGCACAAGCAGAAACAGTTTTGAGTTTTTTTTTTTATCAAAAATATCTTTAATAAAATATAATATATATTAAAATAACTGTTAAATCTTATACTTAGGCTATTAATATATAAATATTTCTTACTATTTTTAGTATATCTTTCTAATATATAGTGACTTTAGGAGCGAATGCTTTTATATTTGTTGAATAATTTTTAATATATTTAACTTATATTAAAATAATTAAGTACTTTTAAGTTTTATTTTTATATTTTACTTAAATAAAATAAAAGGATCTAATTATTGCTTGTAATAATAAATTTTTAAGATTATATATTTATTTATAATATTAACTATTAAGTAAATATATTAATGTCCTTATTCGTAATTTGATACTTAAAAGTACTTTCTGAAAATCTTGACCAAACACAAATTATTGCTCAAAAGTATTTTTCAGAGTGATTAGCCAAACACAAACTTCTTCTCTCCAAAAGTACTTTTTTCAAAAGCACTTTTGAAAAAAATACTTCTCAAAATAAGTTAATTTCTCTAGTTTGGCCAAACATGCTAGTAATATCCTACCCCTATTTGTCTCTTCTTGAATTTCAGGAAACAAATTAATATAGAAAGGGTATTTAGTTTGTGAAAATGACTAGAAATATTTGTGTAAAAGTATACTCGGCCTTGGCCCAGTAACTCCATAAGAACATGGGCTCTGAACTAGAAGTGCACCAATAACCACTTTTTAGACCATTATTTAAAATAAATTCATAATTATAATATATTTAAATAATAGCCAATTCACTCAAACTTCATGACTAAGTATCCTAAATTTGGAAATCTAAGACTTAGTGTCCTGAACTTTTGAGCTGCTAATTTGAATTTCAGGACTAAGTATCCTGAATTTCTGAACTTCTAATTTAAAATTCAAGACATAAGATTCAAACTTCTGGACACAATTTTCGAACTTTAGGATACGATATCCTGAAGTTTGAACTTTGAGGTTTGAACTTTGAGGTTTAAACTTCAAGACGTCATGTCCTAAAATTTGAATAAATTGGCTAATTTTTAAATACATTGTAAACTATAAATATATTTTAAACAACATGCTTAAAAGTGACTACCTAGTGTCATTTTTATGGACTAGATAGATAACGGGGTTTTACAAAATTCAGAGCAAAGAAAGGGTAGAAATGACACCAGGTGGCCATTTTAAAGGGATGTTATTTATGAATTAGTCAGTGCATCCTGGATTTCAGTTTTTCCGTTTAATTTTTTAGGACAAAAATATCATGAGTTGTACTGAAGTTAAGATTTTAGTTTAAAATTTCAGGACAAAATAATTATTGGCTTATCTCTAAATAACATCTCTACAAATGGCTATATGTACACTTGTCATTGGGGGCAGGAAAAGGCCCAAATACAATATCTTCGGTTTGCACAAATAATTGAAACAATTAGGAAGTGTAGAATATGTTTCCTCGCAATAATTAATCATAGAAGATCCACATGCAATTGAAACTTTTCTGTTCTGTATTTTTTTCTTTTTTTACATCCAGATATTTATTAGGAAATTTATTTTTGAATAAAATACTAGGAAATACTCGATAATTGCAATCGAATTGAACAAAACTTGAGGACTCGATGTGATGATTTTACAATTCCATGATATTATCCCAAAAGTTTTCTCATTAGTGAGCATGGGTGACTCGACTACAATACCAGTAAAGCAATTGCTTGGAGGCCATCTTTTTTGGGGTTTCATTTTTTTATTAAAAATATATTGTATATGTATTATTAAAAAATATGTAAATTTAAATTTAAATAAATTTTTGGAGCGAAAGTAAAATTATTTTCATGTGAGGATCGTTATAATAATTAGTGAGTGAAATAATTTTTAATGAATTGTTTCCTTACATGGGTGGGGTAGCTATTTTTTGCCTCATTTATATCCTAACAACGAAACTAATACGGGCCCATATTATTATTTATATATTTGCCCTCTACATTCTCTGACAAGGTGGGTTGCTCTGATGGTAAGCATCCTCCACTTCCAACCAAGAAGTTGTGAGTTCGAGTCACCCCAAGAGCAAGGTGGGGAGTTCTTGGAGGGAAGGATGCCGAGGTTTTCTATTGGAAACAGCCTCTCTACCCCAGGGTAGGGGTAAGGTCTGCGTACACACTGCCCTCCCCAGATCCCACTAGTGGGATTTATCATGACTTATTCGCTTTCGTTACTTTCATTTTCATACCGTATTGAATTGATTGTCCTTATCTGACCGTTTTTTTTGCCATGCGTACACTTTACCTCTCCAGACCCCACTTTGTAGATTTTCATTGGGTATGTTGTTGTATATCAACATATTAAATTCTTGAGCCGTTTTTATGATTCTACCTTTATTAAACTACTCTCTATTTAGATTATATACAAAAAAAAAACTAACTCTAGGCTATTCCACACGCTATCTAGTAAAAATATGATTAGCTGAAGTGGATTTTCTTTTTTTGTAGTAGATGTCGAATCTGCCGTGCCTCATTGGCGAAGAAGGGGGCAGACAAAGCAAATACATGAACCGCTTCATTTCTCACAGCAGGCAATTCTACTGACAGAGCAATCTTTAAGCAATGATTGTCAATTGACACTCTTTTTCCCCAAAATTACGAACTATAATTAGATAGAGTTATTTTTATGTATGTATATTATATTTTCTGTTGGACGCTAAAGGAACAAGATTCTTCATTACTTTAATAGATTAATTAGTAGATTAATTAGCAAGAGATTTCATTTCTGTTTGGATGGGCAGAGGCATATTCATGATTTAAAGCTTAAGAGTTTCTACATCGACTCTAAGTACAGTACTCAGTGCCCTAAACTCCCGTTATGCATTGGATTTCGAGGAAGGGTCGGATTACAAGTATCTATCGTACGCAACCTTATCCTACATTTCTGTAAGAGGCTGTTTCACAGCTCGAACCTGTAACCTCCTGGTCACATGACAACAACTTTACCAACTATGCCAAAACTCTCTTTCCTACATCGACTTCAAGTAAATTTATAATAATAACTGAGTTTACAGTCAAATATTTATTAAACTTCTTAATACATAACAAAGTCTAAACAAAAGCTATTAGGTTTTCACAAACCGTACGTCGAACACTCGAACTCTAGATCCACCAGTCGATGGGGTAATAATCACTTTGCATGTGCAATTCCCAAAGTTATACAGAAAGATTAATATTTTTTGTTGCGAATCATATGCCAAAAATTAATTATAATTGTGTTTATCCGAAAAACGGATAGAGTTAAATTTATACGTAGTCCTAAGGATACATGATATAACTTAGTACAAACCGAAAAAATAAGTAGAGATATATCGAATATTGACTGTAAAAAGGAATTAAAACAAACCGAAATTGAGTGGGGAATGATATTTATATGAACAAGATGAACCAATGTACAAAGCCCAAAAAAGGATAATCTTTATTATATGTGTGTAAATCTCAATAATTTCTGAATATGAGAGTGTATCAATGTTTGCTTCTCTGGATGCTCAATCTGCCTTACAGAAATGATACCCACTCTTAATATAGTGAAAAAATTCTACTTTGGATATACTAAAAAATACATAATGGGGATTCCATGATAGATTAGTTAATTAGCTTTTCCTTAATTTTCGTCGAGATTCTCTCCCTAAGTGCGGCTACAACGGCTCTTTATCTCTTAGTTCGATCTTGGTCGGTCTTGGTATTGGACGATCTCCGAATCTCGAGCTCGATATTGACTCGAGCTCGATATTGACTCGGGCTCGGTATTAATCGGTCTCTGGATCTTGAGCTCGATAACACTACCTCATATCATAGCTCGATATTGACTCGAGCTCGATATTGACTCGAGCTCGATATTGACTCGGGCTCGATATTGACCGGTCTCTGGCTCTTGAGCTCGATAACACTACTTCATATCATAGCTCGATATTGACTCGAGCTCGATATTGACTCGGGTTCGATATTGATCGGTCCCTGAATCTTGAGCTCAATAACCTGGCTTTACTTATTATCTCGATGTTACAATGACGACCCTTAGTTCATCATGTTCCAATCTCGACTAATTACACGAAGGGCAAACTCAGATTTGACCGTATACAGATAGTCCCCTTGTTTCTCGGAAAGAATGTGGCGAGAAACAATATGATTTTCCAATGATATGACTAGATATACACTGATGTCTGCATCGAGTCCGACCATGATGTACGTGATAATGTTCCGTCGGTTCAGTTACCAAGGCATTAAATATGCGTCAGACAACGGTCGGCCACTGCTGATATTGAATTGTCATCGCCAAATCTATAAATAGCTCCTCTCTTCACCATTTTTTACTTTTAAAATTCCAATCTCCAAATCTACTAAGTTCTTTTTTGCATCTTCTGAGTTCTTCATCTGCAAATCTGCGATTTTCACTGCTAACCTCTTCTTAGAACACCAAATCTTATCATCTCCCTCTATTTTAACTTCAAATCCAAATGGCGAAAACGTCAAAAATTGTTCCTCAAAAAGAAAACGCTTTTTCATCGCGGCCGCCCGGCGACAAAATACTGGTGGAGCCACGACCTGAGGAGTGTATTCCCGGGGGGTGTGTCCTCACTTCTGATTTTAAGACCGATAAAACCTCGTCGGTTTTCGGTCGATGCGAGCCAATATCGAGGTATATATGCTCGATACTGAGGGATACCTTAAGCAGGTAAGGAAAGATTGCAACTGGGAGAACAAAGAAGTGGTGATCCCGACTCCCGAAGAAGATATCACCACCCGTGTGGAAGGATTTTTAAGTGTTTACACTTACCCTTTCATGCTGGGCCCCCTCGACCCTGTTGTCGTTGATTTTTGCCGTCAGTATTAAATAACCTGAGTCCAAATCCATCCTTCATTTTGGGGAATTATTATTCTGCTCCAATTCTTTGTGAGAAAAATCGAGGGGATGCCTTTTACCTTCGACAACCTCATCAGGTTGTACAGTCCCTGCCTCTATCGAGGTGGGTTAATAAAACTCTAACGCCAGGCTGCCAAAGTGCCGTTCTCGAGCATAGATGAGGATAAGGACCGAGGTTGGATGGGCTGGTTCGTTCGAGTGAAGACTTCCGATCTAATCCCGGCCGAGAAGATGCCATTTTCCGAGAAATGGAATATGAAGAGTAAGTATAATCCCACTGTCAGCTCCTATTTATTGTTTTGCTCCTTTGTTTCTCTCTCATCGATATCCTTTTCCGTGATGTAGTGGCTGCTTGGATGCCCGGTGCAATTCCTAACCTCAAGAGCTGGGTTCGGGACCTGGCCTCAACCTCTACATATGCCGAGCGCTCGTGGCGCGATTTATCAAAGGGCCGATGGGAGGCAAAAACTCATGATAAGCCTCTTTCCCACGTCTTCGATGATTTTATTAAAGCATTTCTTACTTATTTTCTTTTCATACAGGCCTTGGCAAAGATGTCGTTGTGATGCCCCTATCTGGCGAGGAGGAGACTTCGATCCTGGCACCGAAACTGGCGAAGGACAAAAAGAGGAAAAAGATCTCAACCTCCGAGGATCCAGAACCTAAGAAGAAGGTGGCTCGTAAGCCGAGGAAGAACATTATCCTTTTGACCCGAAGACTATGTTCGACGTCTAAGGTATGAAGACGAAGAAGAGATAAAAGACTACTCCGGGCCGGTGGCCCGAATGAAAATGAGCACCGAGGCCCCAAAGGCTACTGAATCGGTGAAGGCTGCAGAGACTCCATCTCGAGATGAGGGAGTCTCGTTCCCACGTCATTGATGATTTTATTAAAGTGTTTCTTACTTATTTTCTTTTCATACAGGCCTTGGCAAAGATGTTGTTGTGAGGCCCCTATCTGGCGAGGAGGAGACTTCGATCCTGGCACCGAAACCGGCGAAGGACAAAAAGAGAAAAAAGATCTCAACCTTCGAGGATCCAGAACCTAAGAAGAAGGTGGCTCGTAAGCCGAGGAAGAACATTATCCTTTTGACCCGAAGACTATGTTCGGCATCTAAGGGATGAAGACGAAGAAGAGGTAAAAGACGACTCTGGGCTGGTGGCTCGAGTGAAAATGAGCAGCGAGGCCCCAAAGGCTACTGAATCGGTGAAGGCTGCAGAGACTCCATCTCGAGATGAGGGAGTCTCGGGGAGAGACTTGGGCAAAGTCCCCGAGTCATCGAGGATTGAGGATGCCTCCTACCATAATGAGCCAACGGTGGGTACGGCTGCAGGGGCTGATCTCGAGACCCCCCGAGATGGAGAGAACACCCGAAGTGATCCACTTGGGGCAGTAGAAATTAGAGGCTCCCCGCTGCTCCCCTCGTTTTTCGAGGAGATAATTTAAGAGGCTCGGGCCTTGAAGGCCCTCTCCATCGAAGGAGGCCACGGAAAGGAAGATCCCTTCCGTGATTATTTTACTGGGGTCGAAGATGCTACCAGCCTGAGCGACTTGGAGGTCTCGAGGAAGGACTTGGGCGAGGCATCGAGCCTTTTCAACGAAGCGCAGCAAGCTCTGAATCGGGTAAGCCTTAACTCCCCATGTTGGTTTTACCCTTGTGTTTATTTTTCTCTTCCTGTCTAACTTCTTTTCTTCTTTCTGCGTAGGCCTCAACACTTCATCAGGAAGCATTTTCTCGGTCTTGAGCTGAACTGAGTCGGAATGAAGCCGACCTCTGAGGGCTCACGGAGGAGAGAAATGCCCTTAAACTTCTCTGTGGGCAAAAAGAAGAGGAGATCAAGGACCTCCGAGCCGAGTTGGCCAAGGCTCACCAAGATCAGTCCGACCTAATCGAGCAGGTAATGAAAATATTAAAAGCTCATGGGCTCGATTCGGGAACGGTGGAAAATATTTCAATCTCACAGTTGCAGTAGAAGATCGAGATGATCGGGCAGCTCCGCGAGGAGGTCGACATGATGAAGGCAGAGACCTTGGGGTGTTAAGAAGGCATGGGCCGCTTTGCTGCAGAAAAAGAGACTGCTTTATCCCAATTGCCATCGGCCGAAAGTCAGCTTCGAGGCATGAAGGAGAAAAGCTCAATTTAGGCGAAGAAAATAGAGGAGCTCGAGGCCCGTTTGGCTTCCGAACTTGCAAAGGCCAAGTCTGAAGCCGAAAAGGCAAAGGCCAAGGCAAAGTCGATCGTGGCCGTCTACCGGGCCGATACTGAAGCCGCTCAAGTCCAAGCGAGAGAGGCAGCCGAGACCGCTCAAACTCGAGCATATTGGATTGCTGAACTTGCCAAATGCCAATCTCGGAGGGAAACCCTCGAGGAGATCCACGCTCGAGGTTTCGATTTTTTTGACGAGATAACAAAGGCTAGAGAGCTCGAAGCCGATGCTGGAGCATTGGCCTCCTCCTATGATGATGATGATGATGTCGAAAGCAAGAGCGGGTCCGAGAGCGGGGAGGACCTCGACGGAGAAGAAGCTGCCCCCGGAGAAAATCAGGAACCTTAGGATTTTTCATTTTTGATCTTTTGTGTAGGGTCCTGATCGGACCTTGTAAATATTCTCATATATGTAAAGATCTCTTTCTTTTCCGACTTGTCTTTATTTCATTTTTTGCCTTGTGAAAATTTTGTTTCATTCATGCCTTATGAAAAATTTGTTCATAAGTTCGAGGCTTTAGGCAATTTGATCGAAGTCGGACAAGTGTAGTTTTTATAATCGAGTGAGTACTTGCTCTAACTCGGAGTAGGGTGAACCTTAGGTTTTAATTAAGTGAGGATGATTTCTCGAACTCAGAAATAATATGGCCCTTAGGCTTAATGGTCGAGTGAGTGTTTGCTCGAACTCGAATTAAGAGTAGCCCTTAGTCTTTATGGTCGAGTGAGTGTTTGCTCGAACTCGAATTAAGAGTAGCTCTTAGGCTTAATAGTCGAGTGAGCGTTTTCTCGAACTCAAAATGAAAACAGCCCTTAGGCTTAATAGTCGAGTGAGCATTTGCTCGAACTCGAAATAAAAACAGCCCTTAGGCTTTATGGTCGAGTGAATGTTTGCTCGAACTCGAATTAAGAGTAGCCTTTTGGCTTTATAGTCGAGTGAGTGTTTACTCAAACTCGAATAAAGAGTAGCCCTTAGGCTTTATGGTCGAGTGAGTGTTTGCTCGAACTCGAATTAAGAGTTTCCCTTAGGCTTTATGATCGAGTGAGCGTTTGCTCAAACTCGAATTAAGAGTAGCCCTTAGGCTTAATAGTCGAGTGAGCGTTTGCTCGAATATGAAATGAAAATAGCCCTTAGGCTTAATAGTCGAGTGAGCATTTGCTCGAACTCAAAATGAAAATAGCCTTTAGGCTTTATGGTCGAGTGAGCATTTGCTCGAACTCGAAATGAAAACAACCCTTAGGCTTTATGGTCGAGCAAGTGTTTGCTCAAACTCGAATTAAGAGTAGCCCTTAGGATTTGTGGTCGAGTGAGTGTTTGCTCGAACTCGAGTTAATGTAGCCCTTAGGCTTAGTGGTCGAGTGAGTGTTTGCTCGAACTCGAGTTAATGTAGCCCTTAGGCTTTATGGTCAATTGAGTGTTTGCTCGAACTTGAGTTAATGTAGGCTATATAGAGCTTGATCTCGTTGATTTTTCGGTTGGAAGTTCCCGATTTATGGGGTAATTTTTCAAACTTCGGTCATGGTCGGCCCTTAAGCCTGTTTGCATAATTGATCACGAACATGAAGTAGAAGAATATTTCTGAGATATGAGATATCGGTAAAGAAGAAATTTCTCTTTATAAGTCATTATACATGTGTTCATGTTTTGTGCCAGGGCTCGAGCAAACTATGCGGGCATGGTTCGTTTGACAATTTGGCCCTTATAATTTTTCTTATCGAGACCCTGTTTGCCATGAAGTAACTTTCTTGCATCGAACTTGATTTATTCGAGGGCAATGCCCCCCAGTATTCGAGGTTGATTGAAAAGAGGCCTCAGATACTGTTGAATTGTTCCAAGTTAGCACGATCAATGGTTGCCTCATTAAAAACCTTGCCGAAAAACCTATTTGGGACAAAATCGGTCTAAGGGAAAAAGAGTGCAACGTGTGCTTTTAGGCCTAAAGGCTTCGAGTTGAACAATCCATCCCTGTTTTTGGTCGAACACATGCAAGGGTTAATTTTGAAATAACATGGGAGGGTCGCACCTTAGCAGTAGTATCGTTTTAGGTG
Source organism: Nicotiana tomentosiformis (assembly GCF_000390325.3). Taxonomy (NCBI): domain Eukaryota; kingdom Viridiplantae; phylum Streptophyta; class Magnoliopsida; order Solanales; family Solanaceae; genus Nicotiana; species Nicotiana tomentosiformis. Next base: position 6,188,387 of record NC_090820.1, on the reverse strand, counting down.
CGAAACGTTCCAATTGCTCAGTAGTTGTTTGCCATATCACGTCGAGCTTGTAGAACCCCTTTCCGACGATTTCGAGAACTTGATATGGTCCTTCCCAGTTCGGACCCAGTTTCCCTTCATTCGGATTTCGGGTGTTGAGGGTGACTTTCCTTAGTACCAAGTCCCCGATTTTGAAATATTGAATATTGGTTCTTCGATTGTAGTATCTTTTGATCCGCTGTTTTTGTGCGGCCAATCGGACGAGAGCGGCCTCTCGTCTTTTATCCAATAATTCTAGGCTCGTGTTCATGGTCTCGTTATTCGACTCCTTTGTTGCATATCGAAACCTGATGCTAGGTTCTCCGACCTTAACTGGGATCAGAGCTTTGACGCCATAGACCAACGAGAATGGCGTTGCTCCGGTATTGGATTTCGATGTTGTGCGATATGCCCATAAGACCTCAGGCAGTATTTCTCTCCATTTTCCTTTGGAGTCGGTCAATCTCTTCTTAAGGTTTTGGATGATGGTTTTATAGGTCGATTTGGCTTGTCCGTTTCCGCTGGGATGGTACGGTGTTGATAGGATCCTTTTGATCTTGTGATCCTCGAGAAATTTAGTTACTTTGCTGTCGATGAATTGTTTTCCATTATCATATACAATCTCGGATGGCATCCTGAATCGACATATGATGTGGTCCCAAATGAAGTCTATCACTTCTTTTTCTCTGACTTTCTTGAAAGCCCGAGGTTCAACCCATTTAGTGAAATAATCAGTCATAAATAAAATAAATTGAGCTTTACCTAGGGCTGATGAGAGAGGCCCGACAATGTCCATTCCCCATTTCATGAAAGGCCATGGAGATAGGATCGAGTGGAGTAGCTCCCCGGTTGATGAATCATGGGCGCATGTCTTTGGCATTTGTCGCATTTTCGAACGAACTCCCTAGCATCCTTGCCTATATCGATCAAATAATATCCAGCTCTGATTGCTTTGTGGACCAGCGAATCGGCACGGGAATGGTTTTCACAAGTGCCCTCGTGAATTTTTCGTAGGATGTAATCGGTATTTCCTGTTCCCAAACATATTGTCAATGGTCTATCGAACGTCCTTCTAAACAGCGTTCCGTCTTCGGACAGGGTGAACCGTGCTGCCTTTATGCGCAAAGCTCTTGATTCCTTTGGATCCGAAGGAAGCTTCCCGTTCTTGAAGTACTCTATATATTTGTTTCTCTAATCCCAGGTTAGACTCGTGGAGTTTATCTCGGCATGACCTTCTTCGATCACCGATCTTATGAGTTATAAGACAGTCATCGAGTTGAGTTCATCATCTTCGACCGATGAGCTTAAGTTTGCAAGGGCGTCGGCCTCGTTGTTCTGTTCTTGGGGTACATGCTGCAAATTCCATTCCTTAAATCGATGTAGAGTCACTTGTAATTTATCCAAGTACCTCTGCATTCGATCTTCTCGGACTTCGAATAACCCGTTAACTTGGTTAACTATGAGGAGGGAATCACACTTAGCCTCTATGACCTCAGCTCCCAAACTTCTGGCTAGTTCGAGACCTGCAATCATGGCCTCATACTCGGCCTCATTGTTAGTCAATTTTGCAGTTCTGATAGACTTTCTAACTATATTACCTATGGACGATTTTAGTATGATTCCTAGTCCGGACCCCTTTGCATTCGAGGCACCATCCGTAAAGAGGGTCAAGACTCCCGAGGAGGTACCCGATTTTATTAGTAGTTCTTTTTCAATCTTGGGTACGAGGGCCGGCGTAAAGTTAGCCACAAAGTCCGCCAAGATTTGGGATTTGATAGCGGTTCGGGGTCGATACTCAATATCGTACCCACCGATTTCTATGGCCCACTTAGCCAACTGACATGAAAGCTCGGGTTTGTGCAAAATACTTCGAAGAGAATAAGTTGTTACAACATGTATCAGATGACATTGGAAATATGGTTTTAGTTTCCTAGAGGCGCTTATTAAAGTAAGCGCTAATATTTCCAAGTGTGGATACCTAGTTTCGGCCTCGCCTAAGGTCCGACTGACATAATAAATAGGGAATTACGTACCTCGTTCTTCTCGAACCAGGACATCGCTTACCGCTATCTCCAAGATAGCTAAGTACAAATAAAGTTGTTCGTCCATTTTCAGGGTATGAAGCAGAGGCAGGCTCGATAAATACCGCTTTAACTCCTCCAAAGCCTGTTGGCATTCCGGAGTCCATGCAAAGTTGCTTTTCTTCTTAAGTAGTGAGAAAAAACGGTGGCTCCTATCTGAGGATCTCGGAATGAATCGTCCTAGGGCGGTTATCTATCCCGTCAGCCTCTGCAAGGCCTTTACATTATCTACTAATGTGATGTCCTCGATAGATTTGATTTTATCGAGGTTGATCTCGATTCCTCGATTGGATACCATGAAACTAAGAAACTTGCCCGAGCCAACCCCGAATGCACATTTTTCGGGATGGAGTTTCATATTGTACTCCCTTAGTATGTTGAATATTTCCTGTAAATGCTTTAAATGGTCCTCTGCTCCCAGGGACTTAACTAACATGTCATCAATATAAACTTCCATTGATTTTCCTATTTGTTTTTCGAACATTCGGTTTACTAGGCGTTGATAAGTTGCACCAGCATTTTTTAGACCGAATGACATTATGTTATAACAGTTGGTACTGTACTTAGTGATGAACGAGGTCTTTTCTTGGTCTTCTGGGTTCATCTGTATCTAGTTGTACCCGGAGTAGGCATCGAGAAAACTAAGAGTCTCATGGCCGGCCATGGCATCGATCATACGATCGATATTAGGCAAAGGAAAAAAAATTCTTAGGGCATGCTTTATTCGGGTCTTTATAATCTATACACATTCTAAGTTTGTTCCCCTTTTTAAGGACTACCACCACATTTGCTAGCCACTCGGGGTATTTTACTTCGCGAATGGATCCTATTTTAAGAAGTTTGGTTACCTCATTTTTTATGAAGGCATGTTTGACCTCGGACTGGGGCCTTCTTTTTTGCTTTACTGGATGGAATTTCGGATCCAAGCTTAGTCTATGAGTGGTTACTTCCGGTGGGATCCCTGTCATGTCAATATGGGACCAAGCGAAACAGTTCATGTTAGCTATAAAAAATTGAATAAGCTTTTTCCTGAGCTAGGGATCTAACCCCGTGCCCAGGTATACCTTTCGTTCGGGTAGATATTCGATTAGCATGATTTTCTCCAGTTCTTCGACCGTTGATTGGGTAGCGTCAGAATCATCGGGGACCACAAAGGATCGAGGGACCCCATGTTCATCATCTTCGCCAGTCTTCTGATTCTCTAGTCGGGTTGAGGCTGACGTTTGTGATTGCTATTTGGTATCCCGTTCCCCCTTCGAATCCGATCCTTTTGTCGTCGATAGTGAAGATATCGGAATTACTTCATCGATGACAAATATTTCTTTTGCGGTTGGTTGTTCTCCGTAGACTGTTTTGACTCCCTCCGATGTTGGGAATTTCAGAACCTGGTGGAGGGTCGAGGGTACAACTCTCATATTGTGGATCCACGGTCTTATAAAAAGGCGGTTATACCTCATGTCGCCTACGGTGACGTGAAATTTCATTTCTTGGATGGTCCCGACCACGTTTATTGGAAAAATGATCTCGCCCTTGGTAGTTTCACATGCCATATTGAATCCGTTTAGAACTAGGGTTGCGGCCACGACCTGGTCCTGTAGACCGAGCTGCTCTACAACCTTCAATCTAATAATGTTGACCGAACTACCTGGATTAATTAACATACGCTTAACTTGAGTTTTATTCATAAGTACAGATATTACCAGTGCATCGTTATGGGGTTGCATAACTCCTTATGTGTCTTCATCATTAAAGGACAATGTTTATATAGGTGCGTAATCCTGAGTCCGAGATCGCTTCTATCTTACGATCGACATCTTAGTGCTTTTAAGCACCGACCCCTGGGGGATATCGATCCCACCGATGATCATGTGGATAATGTGTTGTGGCTCTTCTTGTTCGTTTTGTCTACTGAAATCCCTATTTTTGAAATTGTTTTTGGCCCGGTCACTTAGAAATTCTCGAAGGTGTCCTTTATTGAATAATCGGGCTACCTCCTCTCTCAGTTGCATGCAATCTTCCGTTATGTGGCCATGAGTGCCATGATGTTCGCACATTTGATTAGGATTCCTCTGGGCTGGAACGATCTGCAGAGGTCGAGGCCATTTAGTATCTTTGATGCGTCAGATAGCCGACACGATGACAGATGCATCGATGTTGAAGTTATATTATGATAACCGGGGTGCTTCCTTAGGTCCGGTATGTCTGTCGAACCCATTCATGTTCATTAACCCCCGAGACCCTTGGCCTCAATCACTTCTTTTATCGCCTTGTATGGTGTCACAACCCAAATTCACCTATTGGTCGTGATGACGCCCAACATCCCAGTTAGGCAAGCCAACTAATTATTTAAACATATATTCATTTCTTTAAAAATTATCCGAGTAATAAAACTCCTCGAAATTTCAAAAATTAAGAAGATATGAGAAAATAAGATAAATTAAAACCCTAAGTAAAATAATTAAATCCAAAAATTCTACTAGTGTATGTGCCAAGACCTGGTATCACAAGTGTATGAGCATCTAGTAGATTATACAAAATTCTAAATATTATCTGAAATAAAATAGACAGAATACAAATGCAAGAAGAGGTACTAGTTGTTGCAGAACAGCTCAGAAAGGCAGCTCACCACTATTCCTCTGGATAATGTGGGTGCGCTCCGATAGGTCCTCCGATAGTACTTGTCTCGGATCCTGCACAAAAAGTGCAGTAAGCGTAGCATGAGTACGTAAAAAACGTATACCCAGTAAGTATCAAGCCTAATACCGAAAAAGTAGTGACGAGAGGTCGACTTTGACACTCACTATGGGTCAATAATATTACAATAGAAATATTTAATTAAACATGATTTTTAGGTGAACAACGCTAATTTTTTAAACAAGGAGAAATAAATAAATTCCTTAAATTTCAATGATTTTCAATTTATCAATTTAGCTTCACAAGCTGCAATTAAAATATCAAGGTATCGTGTTATTATTATTATTAGGTACGATTTCTGTCGAAGTCGTACGACCCGATCCAGAGTGTCGTGTATACTGCCGAGGGACGTGCGGCGCGATCCATAGATGCATCTATACTACCGAGGCGTTTGGCCCGCTCCACAAGAAATGAGTACATTTTCTTATGAACCTACGGAATGAGAATATATATATATATATATATATATATATATATATATATATATATATATATATATATATATATATATATATATAAAACTATATATATATATATAGTTTTGGAGATTAACACATGAGGATGTACAAATTTCTACAACAGTTAAATATTCTGAACAAAAATTCAAGTATGTGAGATTTCAATCTTTTACCATTTCCTCTAACAATTTGCAACATAATTCTATTGCTTTAATTAAATAAGGATACAATTATCACAAGGAATTCATGATTTGAGTCCTAAACTACCAGGACTTTAGCAATATTAGTAGCTACGCACGAACTCTCGTCACCTCGTGCGGACGTAGCCCCCACAGTTAGCAATAATTATTAATTTAAATCACCCATGGGGTAAATTCCCTCTTACAAGGTTAGGCAAGAGACTTACCTTGTCTCAAAACCCACTTTCCGATCACCATGTCGCGAAAAATCTCAATTATGTGCTGAAAAATCCGAAACTATCCAAAAATTATATAAAATAATTAATACATGCTCAATAATTTGAAATTGGACTATTAAATAAATTACCCTATCCAAAATGGTAAATTTCTAAAATTCACCCCGGGCCCACGTGCCCGGATTTTGAAGATTTTCGGAGAAAATCGTTACCCATAATCTCAAGTACTCAAATATACAATTTTCATCCAATTCCATAACCATTTTCGTGGTTAAAATCTCATTTTTATAAAAATTTAGGTTTTTCATCTAAACACTTAATTTTCTAAATTTACAGGTTATAATTTACCCATAATCTATGTATTTAACTCAAAGTGTATAGAATTAACTTACCTTCAAGTTGCTAGTTGAAATCCCCTCTCAAAAAGCTCCAAAATCGCCCAAAAATGGAGAAAATACGGGCTAAAAATGACTGAGCCTCGTCCCTTTTCATAATCTACTGCAAAAACTTGATACTTAAACTACTCGCAATGATACCAAATTTTGCGTGCAAGTCTTAAATCACCATACAGAACTATTCTCACGCTCAGAATTCCAAACGGGCTTCAATTACTCCAAAACCTACTCCAAATCAAATTTAAAGAACCTTAAACCTTTAAATAGTTAATTTTCACTATTAAGCGTCGAAACGCTCCCAGGTTGTCCAAATTCCGATTCGAACATACACCCAAGTCCAAAATCATCATACAAATCTATTGAAACCGTCAAATCCCGATTCCGGAGTCGTTTTCTAAAAATGTTGACCGAAGTCAAACTTGCCCTCTTAAAGCCAAACCAAGGAACTGAGTGTTCCGATTTCAACCCGAATACTACCAAATTCCGAACCAACCATCCCCGCAAGTCATAAATTAGTAAAAGTACATATGGGGAGTCTTATTTAGGGGAACATGGTTCTAACAATCAAAACGACCAGTTGGGTCGTTACATTCTCTCCCACTTAAATATACGTTCGTCATCGAACGTGCCAAGAATTGCTCCGGAGTTTGCTGAAATTATTGTTTAGCCCCTCGTGCACCTACCCGTGCTACCACAACTCAGCTGAGCACATTAGCCAGAGCAGATCTAAAGATCCTCCCCTTTATTTAGGCAAATAAGTCTTAGAGCCAAATTCCAACATCCGAAATTCTCTACTAGGCCTGCTTTCAACATACGAACACCGTTTCAATCACTATACGATGTACTACTACATGATTGTATACTCTTACCGAATTCACATCATGCACCATATTATTCACATGACCACAATAACATCCTCTGATAACAATAGCCGAAATTTCACGAATCTGATGCTCACAACACACCTCATGATACATATAAGTCCTGTTCCAACTCTTGCAATACTGCCACGACGGAAGAGATATGTAGAAATTCATAACCAACTGCATAGTCAACAAATCCTTTAGTTCCTCCTCCTGACCGGAACCATTACCTTATTATGAACCAAATAACGATTTTTGCTCTTTAACATGCCTCATATAATTCCGTTCGCACTGATCCCAGGTCCAAAAATATCGCTTCACCCAGTACAAGTCATTCCGGTAATAAGCCACCACAATCACTACCAAAAGTCCCATATGATACCACCATGTTCCAACAAGCCACAAACTCGAATGTGGTACATAAGGAAAACGAATTCTGGAAAGAATTACTTAACCCATGTAACAGATTAAACAACCGAAAAGGTGTTATGAACCTTCCTCATAACATGATAAGCAAGACACGCAAGAATAGATATAGGGAATTGTATTGTTACATTCAGTGGTTATGGGTTGTTTAGTAATTTAGTTGCTAAAATATTTATCATTTACTCCATGAGTTCTATCTTTACTATTTAATTGAAGAAAATTTCAATTCAAAAATACTAAAATGAGTAATTAAATTAATTAGTCAAGGTTGGCTTGCCTGACAACGGTGTTAGGTACCATCATGACCTTTAATGGATTTTGGGCTGACATATGGGGTTACGTCTTGGTTCGTTACCCCTATGATCTCCACTATACGGCCGGTATCGGTCCCTGATCGGCCTTGGTTCTCGGTTGATGTCCCTTTTAATAATGGACCCAGAACCCAACTGGTCGTCTTCGACTCTAATCTTCTATTGATACCGATTGTGTACATCAGCCCAGGTAACAACTGGGTACTCGATCAGGTTCTGCTTCAACCGTCGTGAAGCCATCGAGCTTCGTTCATTTAGACCTTGAGTGAAAGGTTGAACATCCCAATCGTCTTTGACTGGTGGTAGATTCATTCGTTCCATTTGGAAACGAGATACGAATTCTCTTAGCATCTCGTTATATTTTTGTCTTACCTTGAAAAGGTCCGACTTTCTGGTCTCGACCTTTATGGCTCCAACATGTGCTTTTACGAAAGAATCTGTAAGCATAGCAAAAGAATCGATAGAGTTAGGCGGTAAATTATGATACCATATCATTGCTCCCTTTGACAGGGTTTCACCGAATTTTTTCAATAATACAGATTCGATCTCGTCGTCTTCCAGATCGTTCCCTTTAATGGCACATGTGTAAGAGGTGACATGTTCGTTGGGGTCGGTCGTTCCATTATATTTAGGAATTTCGGCATGCGGAACTTCTTGGGGATCGGTTTCGGAGCTGCGCCTGGGTGGGGAGGGCTTTTGTACGATTTTTTTTTGGAATCCAAGCCTTTCAATATTGGTGGTGCCCCCGGGATCTGATCAACCCTGGAGTTATACGTTTCCATTTTTTTATCGTTTGCTTCAATCCTCCTTTCTCCTGACTCTATTCGTTTTGTCAGTTCCTGGAGCATCTTAACAATTTCGGGATTAGTCCCTGATTCTTGCTCATTTGACCTTACTACAACTGGCTCTATTATGTGGGTGACTTCTTGGTATGGATTGAGCTAGGGCCTGCTCGGTGCCTGGGTTTGGCTCTGCAACTGAGCTATCACTACCTGTTGAGCTTGCAATATTTCGAAAATCATACGCAAGCTAATTCTGTTTTCCTCAATGTTTTGGGTATTTCGAGTTGCAGATCGAGTTCTACCATGAATGTTATTTTCAGGGTCGGAACGTTGGTTTGCCTCGATGGCCACATGTGAATTAACGTCTATTGGCCCTTCGACCCGAGCTCCAATAGGATCGACGAGTGGCCTTTCAACCCCGGGCGTCAAGTCGTTGTTCTCATCTTGAAGGCCAGCTTCGTTGTCGATAGGTAGGTCCATTAATTGAGAATTCGTCGTTTTCAACCTGAAATCAAAGACACTTCCAAGAGCAAGTGTAAAGTAGTGTATTTCACAGAGATTCGTACCAAATAACCACTATTATCCTTAGCCCCACGGTGAGCGCCAAACTGTTTATCCGAAAAACGGATAGAGTTGAATTTATACGTAATCCTAAGGATACGTGGTATAACTTGGTACAAACCAGAAAAATAAGTAGAGATATATCGAATATTGACTGTAAAAAGAAATTAAAATAAACCGAAATTGAGTGGGAAATGATATTTATATGAACAAGATGAACCAATGTACAAAGCCCCAAAAAGGATATTCTTTACTATATGTGTGTAAATCTCAATAATTTCTGAATATGAGAGTGTATCAATATTTGCTTCTCTGGATGCTCAATCTGCCTTACATAAATGATACTCACTCTTAATATAGTAAAAAAATCCTACTTTGGATATAATAAAAAAATACATAGTGGGGATCCTATGATAGATTAGTTAATTAACTTTTCCTTAATTCCCGCCGAGATTCTCTCCCTAAGTGCGGCTACAACGACTATTTGTCTCTTAGCTCGATCTTGGTCGGTCTTGGTATTGGTCGATCTCCGGATCTCGAGCTCGATATTAACTCGGGCTCGGTATTGATCGGTCTCTGGCTCTTGAGCTCGTTAACACTACCTCATATCATAACTCGATATTGACTCGGGCTCGATATTGATCGGTCTCTCGCTCTTGAGCTCGATAACACTATTTCATATCATAGCCCGATATTGACTCGGGATCGATATTGATCGGTCCCTGAATCTTGAGCTCGATAACTTGGCTTTACTTCTTATCTCGATGTTACAATGACGACCCTCGGTTCATCATATTCCAATCTCGACTAATTACACGAAGGACAAACTCGGATTTGACCGTATACAAATTGCTATATTGTTTGTCTTTGTCATCCTATCTCGAAGGCTACCCTATCATTGCAATTTGCCGTCATACCTTGTATTATGAAAATACATGAACAAAATGTTTTAAGGAAATTAATACCAGTTTTCGTTAACTTATATTGCTGAAAATAATTTTTTTCAAAGAAAATAATTTCGACAAAATGGCGGAAAAAGATTTATCCAATTTAAGAGCAAAGTCATTTTCTGTTAAAATATCACAATATATAATTAGACATCGTTATTTATATTGTACGATTAAAATATTTCACCTATTTTCATAACCGGTCATACACTAAAGTTTTCAGGCGATACATATTCCCATTGCATAAAAAGCTTATTAACCAATTATAGTACTTATAATGTTTTTAATCTTTGATCGTTTTTTTTTTTTTAAATATTGCTCCATATAATCAATGGATGTCAAATAAAATTTTCCTTTTTTTAAACGGCAAAGGGCCAAATATACCCCTGTACTTTCGAAAATGGTCTAAAAATACCCCTCGTTATACTACTGGGCTATATATATCCTTCCCATCATACTTTGGAACAAATATACCCTTATTTTGGATGGAGTGCCACGTGGAAGCACCAAATGAAAACGACCCATTTCTTTTTTTTACCCGATCCGTTTTAAAAAATCCACCACCTGACATGTTTTAAAATTCAGTTTTTTTAGTTTTTTTAAAGCATATATTTTGTAAAAATTGGAATTTCTTTTTGTAAAAACTGAAAAAAAAAAGAATTTACAAAATATATATTTTTAAGTCTTTTCAGTTTTTTTAAAGTATTTGTTTTGTAAAAACTGAAAATAAAATATTTTTTTTGTAAAATCTGGAAAAAGAAGACTCTCATAAAGCAGTGGACTACATATGTATTAGTTTTAAAAAAATAAAAATATTTTGCAAAGTCTTTTTTTTTTAATTTTTACAAAAAAATACTTTAAAAAACTGAAAAAACTAAAAAATATATATTTTGAAAATTCCTTTTTTTTTTTTTCAGTTTTACAAAAAAATATTTTTTTTAAAAATACTTAAAAACTGAAAAATATATATTTTGTAAAAACTGGAAAAAAATTTTTGCAAAATATATATTTTTCAGTTTTTTTAGTTTTTTAAAGTATTTTTTTTGTAAAAACTGAAAAAATAAGATTTTGCAAAATATTTTTATTTTTTTTAAACTAATGCATATGTAGTCCACTGCTTTAGGAGGGTTTATTTTTCAGTTTTTACAAAATATTTTTTTAGTTTTTACAAAAAAAATACTTTAAAAAAATTGAAAAGACTTAAAAATATATATTTTGCAAATTACTTTCTTCTTCTTTTTTTTTCCAGTTTTTACAAAAAATAAATTCAGTTTTTACAAAATATATGTTTTAAAAAAACTGAAAAAACTGAATTTTAAAACGGGTCGGGTGGTGGGTTTTTTAAAACGGATCGGGTAAAAAAAAAAGAAATGAGTCATTTTATTCTGGTGCTGCCACGTGGCTCTCCATCCAAAATTAGGGTATATTTGTTCCAAAATATGACGGGAAAGGTATATATAACCCAATAGTATAACGAGAGGTATTTTTAGACCATTTTCAAAAGTACAAAGATATATTTGGCCCTTTGCGGTTTTTTAAATGCTAAGAATTTTAGTCATTCAAGAAACGAAACAAACAAGATGAGTTTAAACGATACACCTAACATGCTAAAAGTTTCTTATTCATGTAGTTTAATCACCAACATATATACGTGTCATTTTCGCAGTGCAATCGAAATTTGACAAATGTAGTTAACCTCAATCATGACCATTAAAAAGGAAAACAACGATACATAATGCTTCTACTAATATATATTTTTCAATACATCTTGATCAACTTCATGTACTTAATTATACTAATAGTAACCATACTTTCATTGATGACTTTCCCCTGCCATCAAAGGGAAGTATTTCTTTATTATTAATCACAAGAGGTTAAAATTTGGTATGAAGTCGTTTTTAATTGAGAGCGTTTTATCCAAAGTTGGACTTTCCAATACGAATCTCATCTGAATCGATCGGGCCCAAAGTAAATACCGATGAAAACCAAATTTTCATAAAAGTATTATAGTTTAGTGCCTAGTAATTAAAGTTTGCTTAATTACTATTCGTAGCTACTGTTCAATTGTTACTCACTTGTATCACTTGTATTCAAACGTGTAACGAATACGGCCCGTGTCAACTATATTCGTTCGTGCAACGAATAAAACCTGTATCAACTGTATTCGTTGGCGTAATTTATTCATTCGCGCAGCGAATACAACATGTATCAACTGTAACCAAGGCGAATACAAGGGTATATAAAAATGATACAACTTGTATCGACTGTATACAAGGGTGTTAACAAAGGATACAACTTGTATCGACTATATTCGTTCGCACAACGAAAATAACTAAGGCGAAATACAGAAAAATAAAATGCTTTCGTTGAGAGTCAAACTCAAAATCTACGCTAACTAAACGGACCCTCTAACCTACTGAGCTACAAGAGTTTGTCGCTCAATTGTTTCAGTTCAAAACAATTAATCTCTTGTTTTATGAATTTGCTATAAAATTCAAATATAACTACGAATGGTAAATTTACTGAAAATACAGTTACGAATGATAAATACAATATAAATATTTGATATGTTTTAAAAAAGAAATTAGACTTTCCCAAACCCTTCAATCATGGCACTTATGTTGCTCTACCAGCATCTATCAGCGACAAAGATATGACTTGTGCATTAGTATAATGATTAGTGGTTGCCAACAAATTGAAGATCAATCATCTTATACTTAGACCTTTGATCCCATGTGTTATGATTAATTGTAGCACAATCATAGGACATCTTATATGCAAAATTAAAGCAAATAATTTATAATGTGTAGTATTTTTCTAATGAGTGAAGAAAATTCAAGAAACAAATCAATTACTGGCAAATGTACTCCAATAAAGAAATATATTGTATACTACTAGAAACAAAAATATCTAACTGATATACACCTCATACACAGAAGTTTTAGAAAACAATATAACATGCTATATTCGGTTTAATGAATTGGAGCAGGTAATGCTTAGGTTTCTTTGGAGGTTTCTTTGGCCAAAAAAATTGTCTATTTTTTAACACATAAGAGGAACACAAGTTGGTACTACTACTATTTTCAAAGGTTAGTTTGCAACTTATAGTAGTTAGAGTGTGAAAATGACTTGCGAGGTTTCTTAATTATTTACTAGTATATTGTATTAGCATACCATTTTCTTAATATAAAATGAGGTCATTATTCTTTTTTTTTTTTTTCAATTTTAAGACAATTACACGTTTTGAGATTATATTGGTTTTACTCTCTGACGTCTTCGGTACTATAGTATTTAACGCACTTAGATTGTTGGCGTAGACATCTAAATTTTAATGGATCAAGTCTAAAAGAAATTTGAGTTAAATTCTAAATTCAAAACATTACTCTTGAAATTCTAGGAGTATATTAGGGTTTCTGGGAGGCTACTCTACCAAAATCCTAACTTGGAGGCTACTCTACTCTAACCCTAAGTCACTCCTATAAAAAGTATCTCAAAAATGGAGATCATTTCGAATATCCCATAAACTCACGAGACAAAGAGATCAAGATGTGACCGGATAATTCTTGATAATCAAACACTTCAAGAAGATCCACAACATACTTTCATGGATATCAGATACATGCAAGGAAGTTCGCATCATTTTACGTTCGAGAAACACGTAACTCCAGCTCTTGAATCACGGAGATAATCAGGAGAGAAGAATCAAAGGAGAAATAAAATTGTACTCACAATTGATTAATAAAATTACTTTATTCATTTGTGATTGTAATTATTTTTCGTGTGTCGAAAATTCGTTGCTAACAATTGGATGTACGAATAAAGTCCCACATTGGTAGTCGAAAAGATTAGGATGATATTGTTACATCAATAGCCTAAATAGTTGACACCCCTCGGGAGGGACCAACAAGAAGATATTTCAGTTGGTATCTATAATGTTTCTTTAATCTTTAAAATGAAATTAATTGCCGTTACAAACAAAAACAAAAAATCAACCTTAATGTCCTGTCAATATCATAGTAAATATATATTTTTTTGGGTACTCTAGTTATTTTACACATTAAAGCCAATCAATTCCTAACAAAAACCGACCTACAAAGATTGACAAAAGGTCCCCACTACATGTGCACCACAACTTCACAAAAAAGAAATAACAACAATAAATAAATAAATACTAAAAAATAGTCTACTTAAGCAGTCATCCCCCATGTGAAATATGACTTCAAACTTATAAATCCCTTTAATTAATATTATTTTCTTCAGCAACAGCATAAGAAACCAATCAAGAAAAACAGAAGAATATAGATCAGTATGACAGTATAGATCCAGCAAAAATTTGTTTTAACCTACAGAAATCTTTGTGGGTTCTGAAAAATCATATCTTCAAGAAAAGACAAGAATTCTCTCAAAAAATGAAAAAAAAAAGGAGATTTATACAACTTTCTCTCACATAATAGAATTAGTTATTTTTAACTAATCCCAATTAACAAAGGACTAAGGTGAGCCTTGGAGCAACGGTAAAGTTGTCCCAGTGTGACCTATAGGTCACGAGTTCGAGCCATGAAAGCTGCCTACATTACATCCCTTTGGGTACAGCTCTTCCCTGGACCCGACGTGAATGCGAAATGCTTTGTGCACCGTGAATTAATTATTTTAACTAATCCCGGACAACATAGGAGGAAGGGGAGCCTTGGAACAACGGTAAAGTTGTCTCAGTATGACCTATTGGTCACGGATTCGAGTCGTGAAATCACTGCATGGATGCGGAATGCTTTGTGTACCGGGCTGACCAAAATTAACATAGGACTTAATAAGTACCATGTTAGCTAATAGTGTAAACTAAATCTAATCTTGGAGTAACACAAGGTATAAAGAAAATATGAAGCTCAATTCTATTTACATTGACAATATATGAAAGAATTTGATACAATTTTCTGTCCCAAAAAGGCAAAAGGGAAAAGTTACATTCACCTGACTTAAACCTTCTGTTATCACACCTAGCATCTAGACTATAATAACTTTGTTACAAAAGGAGATGTAACTACATAAGAAGCAAATGACATTGACAAGAAGAAATCAATTAATCAAATGAATTGGCATACTGTATGTTGATCCACAAAGGATAAAAACCGTGTGACGCGTGGCATGGCTTGACCTGTTACCAAAAATTTTATCTGCAATCTGTTGAATCGAAAGTATCTGCAAATCCGGAAGGTTTTGAGGGTATGCTTGACTGTGTGTCACTGATCGAGAAGTCATCGAACATTCTTGAAGTTCCTTCATCAGCTTGCCACCTTTGAAGGGCTTGAGGAAGACTCATGTCAAGGTCAATACCATAGCCGTCGTCATCTTCATTTCTTATAGGCTTCCACTGCTCGACAAGGGGACCAAGGACGTTAACAGCATGTCCCATATCAGGTCGCTGAAAAGGTTCCCGAGCAGTGCAATGGCCAGCCAACTCAGCAACCTTGGAAATGCTCTCATATGTTTCATCATCAGGATCCAGTATCGGGTCAATAGCCTTTCGTAAGTTGTCTTTGTTGATAAGGACTCTGCGGAACCATGTCACCAAATGAGACCTCTCATCTGGCATGGTCTCGTCTAATGCTTTTCTACCGGTAATAATTTCCATTAAAACAACCCCGAAGGCATAAACGTCTACTTTGGTTGTGACTCGTCCAGTAGCTGTAATAAAAAGGAGATGTAGTGGAATAACTTAAGTGTAGATTCATATGAGATTGAAAATTATCTTTTGTAAAAATAGCATATAGATATCCTAAGATACAAACATAATATTAAAGGTGGTGGAATACAAGACAAAACAAGTACAAACATGCAAGCAACAAGCCATTACTCTGCCAACGAGAGTCTTTAGATGTAGAACTCGCGTCAAGACGAGAATCATGTCCTGGTTACCAACTAGGAGTAATGACAAAGCAGCATTTATGTATGGAAATCACTTGACTATTACTAACACTATATCCTTATGTCTTTAACGTGCTGAAGATAACACCGTCTATGAATGCTGATGAACGGATACTTTTTAATTTTGCTTAAAATCTACAGCTTTAGATTAGGGGCTTGCAAATCAGTTTTCAGATAAAAAGGATGTAATGAGACATGGAGCCGAAATGTTTACCCGCATATTCAGGTGCAAGATAGCCAAAAGTTCCAGCCAATCGTGTCTCAACAGAATATTTTCCATCAGGGGCATTCCTAACCAAACCAAAATCTGCAACCTTGGCTCTCATGTCATCTCCGAGAAGGATGTTTGAGGGTTTCAAATCTCTATGAATGAAACTTTGTTGAGCTAAGCTATGCAGGTATTCAACCCCTCTCGCCACATCCAACGCTATTGTCACCCTCTCTTTCCAAGTAAGAGGTTTGTAGCCAAGTTCTTTCCATTCAAACAAATGCTGACTCAAAGTTCCTTGAGGCATATACTCATACACCAAAAGCCTCTCATTTCCATTAACACACGAACCAAGTAGAGCAACCAAATGCCTATGCCTGACTTTGGTAAGGACCGCAATTTCTGCTTGGAATTCATTCATGCCTTTGGTACCCATTGCCCCAGATTCCATCCTCTTCACCGCGATCTTAGTCCCGTCGTGTAATTCGCCCTTATAAACAACTCCAAACCCTCCTCTCCCCAAGATATTTTCTTCACTGAAGTTGTTTGTCACTTGCCGAAGGACCTGGATTGAAATGGCAACATTTCCGCCTTCAAAAACTGGTATCTCGCTATGATCACCGCTGCTCTGACTCTGTAACTCACTAGGGACTCCGGTATATCCATTTGAACCGCCCACAACACTAGGGACACTAGACTTAACCATTTCATTGCTTTTCTCCGGAGTCTCAACCCTTCCAAATCTCTTATGGCGTCTCTTCATGTAACATTTGTAAGACACAAACAACACAACCAAAACGAAAACAACAGCGGCTATAACCACACCGGCAATCATTCCAGTTGAAACTGAAGGCCCCTTTGAACCTCCCGACGAATTTTCACCAGGACTACCAGAATTTGATCCGGAACCTCCCGATCCACTTCCCCCACCACCAGTACTTATATTCTTCCCAAGCAATAAGTTACCGGTATGAGTAAATTTCACACTAGCCGGAAACAAAAGTATAGGTCCAGACAAATTGTTATTAGACACATCAAGAACTTGTAAATCAGGCAAAGTTGTCAAGCTCTCCGGAATTGTACCAGTAAGATTATTGTCATTCAAAAACAAGTTCCTCAAAGAAGTCAATTTTACAAAAGCAGGCGAAATAGTACCCGAAACCCCCCGCTTACCTAAGTTAGCAACAGTCACATTCTTCCTTGTTGTATCACAACTTATAAAACTCCAATCTTTACAAGCATCATTCCCTTTCCAAGACTCGGCCAACGAGACCGGATATCCAAAACCACTAGCTACATCAAGAAGAGCAGTAACCTGTGGATCACAAGGTCCAGGACTATCCTTACAAAAACTATTAGTAGTTCCAAGATTAACCTTAACCCCATCTTTAAACTGAGGCATTGGACCCTGCAACTTATTATTCTGCAAAGTAATATTTAACAATTTGGGAAGAGTCATAACAGACTCAGGAACAACACCAGTAAACTGATTATCCCTTAATTGCAAATCAAATATACTCTCACAATTTGACAAATCAGGTATACTACCAGTAAAATAATTAGCATGTAACCAAACTTGAGACAATTGTGTCATATTTTCAATCACATTAATAGTACCTGATAACCCTTTAAGCTGATTATTCAACCAAAGATTCCTAATTTCAGAACCCCTAAAAGAAGCAGGCAAAGAACCAGTAAGATTATTATAAGACAACCTCAAGTTCAGTAAATTAGGAAAAGAATCAAAAAAATCAGGAATAACACCAATAATACTAGCATTACTAGCATAAAAAGACCCCAAATTTGTACTTTCAGTTAAGTACATAGGAATTTGCCAAGGAGAGAGCTTTCCATTTTCACTAATACTTAAAGTTAATAAATTTGGAACCCCCAAAAGGAAATCTTGAGGAACAGAAGTGAATTGGTTATTGTCCAAGGAAATGTCAGCTAAGTTTGACATGTTTGAAAAAGAAGGTAAAGGACCAGAAAGTTTGTTGTTTTGAACAGAAAGTGTTTTAAGATTGGAAAGTTGGTTAAGTTCAGGAGGTAAAGAACCAGAAACTGATTGAGAATCAAGATTAATGGAAGTTACAGTAGTAGAAAATTTGTCACAGTTGACATTTTTCCAAGAACAGAAAGGCTGAGAAGTTGACCAACCAGAAGGTGGTGGAGAAAGAGATGTAAGAAGTTTTGACATAACAGAAGCATCATCTGAGAAAGTGAAGGTAAGGGAAGTTAACAGTAGGAGGAGGTGGAGAAGGAGGAAGTGGTGGTGGAAAGCCATTGATGGTTAGGGGTTGGGATGTTAGGGTGGTGGGTGTATAAATAGAGGAAGAATGGAGATGTGGGGTTGTGGGGTGGGGCAGGGGTAAGGGGTTTCATGTTGGTTAGGTGTTTTGTTACTTGAATAATGTGTTTGGTTTTTCGGTCAACAAGAAGGAAGATATGTTCGAGCATCAAGAACATGCCTTATACTTTTTGGGTGACCCTTCTCGGAATCTATGTGCGAATACGGAACAGAATATACTTGCGCAAGATTAGGATGCTTATATTATACCTTTTTGGGACAAACCTTTCCTGCCTCCCGCGTGAATACGGAATAGAAGATGCTTGCATCAATTAGACTGCCTACATTATATATTTTTGGGTGCGACCTTTCCCGAAATCATACGTGAATACAGAATAAAAAATGCTTGAATCAGGGTAAGCTGCCTACATTATACCTTTTTGGGTGGGACCCTTTCTCCGAACCCGCGAATACAAAATGCTTTGTGTATCGAATTTTTTTTTTTTTTTTTCAAAAGAAGGGAGATGTGGGAGTTCATGAAAAGGACTTCCTGGTTTTTCATTTAAATATTTGGGTGAAGAGAGAAGACAGTTTGGGTGTTTGTTCTTTTGTCTTCTTTGAGTATTCAGTGTACCAATTAATTTGAATTGTCATCGTTAATTTTAGTCTCTTTGTTAAGAGGACTTTATTTTCAAATCTCGAATTTAGAAGCATATTCAAAATTTTAATTCTATGAATACTTTATTTGAGTTCTAAGTTTATAGTTCAATAATTACAGCAACTCCAGTGAGTTTTACACAAATAATTCAGGTCTAAGTTAAAATTATATGTTCAAATGAACAACATACATTTACAATGCTAGATCCGTGCATGTGTGAATTCGCCTCTCTATAGAAAGAACTTGGTTACCATATTCTCGAAACCTTTAGCTAAGTATAAAGAATGAGTTATATCATTTCCTCATATCCTTCAAGAAAGGAGAAAAAGATAGTGAGTGTTAAATTCACGTTTATTATACAAGCGAACTTTCATAAAAATAGTTTTTCATGAATAATAATTAAGACATATTAGGAAGAATAAGATAATTAAGACATTAAGACTTGATAATCACCCTTGGTGGTCGATTTGAGCGTTTGTAATTATTTGCAAACATTGTTCTTATAGTTTTATTTTGTTTCCTCTTTCTTTTTTATAAAGAATTTATACTAATGATCACAGCTTCATAGGATTTATATATTTGTCATCAAGTGGCAACTCAATTTCCTTTTTCCTATTTCCTTACTAAGGGCACTATTTAGAAAAAAATTCACTTTTTGAAAGGTCCCTTTTATCCTATTTTAACGAGAGAATTGAACGTCATATTGAAGTTTTGACTCTAGAATTAATTTAGTGAGTTTATTTATATACCTTGGGAAAAGAAGAAGAAGACATCTAAACATGTAGTAGAGGCCCGTTTGGCCATAAAAAAAAAATATATTTTTTGAAATTAGTGTTTGGCCATAAATTTTTCAATTTTTATTTAAAGATGAATTTTGAAATTTTTCAAAAATTTTTAAAACTCCAAAAAACTATTTTTCAAATTTTTTTACTATAGATCACTCACAAAAATTCAAAAACAGCCCAAAATTATATTCATATCCAAACACAACTCTAATTTTCAAATACCATTTTTACTTATATTTTTTTTTTACTTTTTTCCGAAATTTTATAATTCTTATGTCCAAACGCCCACTAAGTTGAAAATTTATAATTTCCTCCACAACTCTTCTAATGCGTTCTTGATTTTTTTTTTTTTTTGGAAAAATCTTACCCACTCAAGTAAGAAGAAATCTTTTAAAACAAACATACTATTTGAGCAAAAACTACTTGATTCGACCGAATTCCTATGGACTTCTACCTCCGCGCGGCCCTAACTATGTACAAGCATAATTGGAGAGGGCAATTTGTACTAAAAATCACCACTTGTGAAAAAAGTCTAAACAGGAAAAAGGAGATGTGTGCTACAACTATCCAAAAAAAATCTTCTATGCAACTCT
The DNA here is from genome assembly GCF_000390325.3 of Nicotiana tomentosiformis. Taxonomy (NCBI): domain Eukaryota; kingdom Viridiplantae; phylum Streptophyta; class Magnoliopsida; order Solanales; family Solanaceae; genus Nicotiana; species Nicotiana tomentosiformis. The sequence goes on along the minus strand of NC_090820.1, from coordinate 6,167,983 downwards.
TCATAAGTGAGTTAGAAATAGATTTGCGATTGGACTAAAAATTTATTTTATAAAAGAACTTCAAAGAAAATGGGCAGCATCATCAACTTGATACATACACTACTATGTAAATGTTTATTGTTGATTATGCTGGTGCAAGAGTTTCATAAATATGTGGCAATTTAAATATGATCACGCTCATATTTAATTTGTTTCATAAAAAGCTTTAGTTTCGTACATTTTCAACTAAATCCAATTTTAAAAAAAATCCAAAACTACGAAGATATTGACTATAATCCTTAACGAAAAAATTGTAGATTATAAGATCTAAAGCTTTTTTCACGTAAATACTTGGAATTATACTTTTTTTGTCCGCATTTTACGTTCTAAAAGAAATTCCCAATAATACTACTGACCATCAAAATACAATTGTATCTTCTTTATTTCCTTCCTACTCACGATTCTCTCCAACTGTTGACCCTATTTTGGTGCGAAATATTTTTAAAAAGATATTAGGAAACTAACAGTTATGTCAATTTATAAGTAGCTTATTACAAAAATTGATCAATTCATAAAATATTACTAATATTTGCCAATTAGTTATGTAGCCAAAAAAGGTCAAATTTTTGCTTTATTTGAGTGAGTGTTATTAGAATAGATTGGGTACGCTTGAATATCAGTTTTGGAATGATTTTGTAGAGTTTTGAGGTGGTTTGAATTGAAAATTCAAAGTAGAATACGAACATAAAAAAAATGATATGTGTATGTTTGTGAACCAAGCTGATTCCAAAGGGCATATGGGTCAGAGGAGATGAATGAGGCTAAGTCAATTGAGATTATTGGATCTAGGCCGCAAAAAGGGAATTAGGGGTTAGTAAGAAGAATTATGTGAATTGTGATGTTGAATATGTTCTCTCTCGTCTACGCTCTATATGTCTGATTTCCACATCTCCTTCTGTACGTGTGTGCTTCTAACATCCATCTTCTTATGAGTTCTTCTATGTTATTTCCATCACTTTTCATTGTAATTGTTTAGCAAGGGCAATACCGCAAGTGAGTTTAGTTGTGTGTGAATTGGTTATTTCAAGTTCTTAACATTGGTGCTTTTATCGATTCGGACTCCAATGGCAGCAGTGATACTGGATAAATTCAGCAATGGCAACCCAGAGGGCTGGGTTTATCGGGCAGAGCGGTACTTCAACTTCCTTGGAAATTCCGAGGAAGACTGGTTATCTCTTCCTTATTTCTACTTGAAGGTGATGCTCTTGCTTGGTTTGATTGGCTATTTCGCAACAAACAATTATATGATTGCAACCATTTCAAGGAGAAATTCATTTTGCGATTTCGAAAACGGCCTGTCGCAAATTCAAAGAGGAGTTTGGCTAATTCTTCAATGGCTTATCATAGCTGCATTAGTTACTCTACTTTGGATTCGTCTGCGGCTCAGTTATCACCCTTAGCTGATTTGCGCCATAATTTCAACTTCTATGAGTTAGAATATGCATCCAAAGTTGGTAACCCCGAGGCCAAGCCTGTGTTCGATGAAATGTCTCCTGGAATTTTCACCAAAGCAGCCGAGTGCGATTCTCTTGAATCGACATCATCAGTTCCTGCTATTGAAATTCAGGTTGGTCCGGACTCTATTGAAATTGACCCCGTAGACTATGCTGATAGTGCCCGTACTACTTTATCAAATAATGAAGACAAAGTGTTTGACCAAATTTCACAAGGAATTGACACTGGTTTGTGGTACCAATCTGCAGATGATGTTCCGTTTCCAATTCATTCTGCTGTCTCACCCTTGCTTCCATCCAGTGTTGAACAACTAAATGCACATGTCTTGTTCCCTGAGGTTGAACCTCCTTTAAAGGAAGACACCGCAATCTATGTGAACCAGATGTTTGCTAAAAGTCCTCAACGAGCTACCGCCGAACAACTCATAACTCCTTTTGCTAGCTTGGTCCCAGGTGATAAGTTTCATATTAGTCGAATACTTGTTGTTCCTGTCAGTGACACTTTTAGATGATGGTCATATGCTTGATACTTGTCTTTGCTGCCATACGAGGGCTTGCACATATCTCTACTATGCGTCTGAATCAATCATAAGGACTATCCCATTTTTTAATTGCATGGACTATTGGTTTGACACAGGGCAAGGTTTTAAGGATGATTCATGTGTGCATTTATCTATTGAATCTGCAGATTTAAAACAAATTGAGGGATTTGTTCCATTTATCGCCAAAATAGATTTAGACGGTGAGATTGCAGAGTTTTCTCCTTGCTTATTAGATCGACCATTTGTGTCCTTGGTGCTTGATGATTTTCGGAATGTCGCAACACATAAGAGCTTGAAAAATAGAGGGGTATTCTCTGGATGCCAAGCTAGCTTCAAGAGGTACACAAATTTATGTAGTGTCGCATGAATAACTGGACCGTGATATGCCAACGAGGTATATAGATGCCTCCTCTGTTGATAATAGCCCTCCTACATGGATAATTGAATTGACGACCTTTGAAGACATGTATCTTGCTGAATTTTTTATGAACTAGTGCAAGACATTATGTTAAAGTAATTCTTGAAGATGTGAATGAAAGTTCTACTGGGGGATCCAATGATAAACATAGTTTGAGTCAATTTCCATTTGTTCCTGGTGTTAATTTCTTTATAGTAACCATTCACACAACTGTGCCGACCCCTAGTGTACAGGATCCTGGAATAAGTTCTGAGTTCTTGGCTCTAACAGATTCTACAGAGTACGTGGCTGTCTTAATATTGTTGGAATGTACTGGCAGGTTGTGCGTCTTTGCATATTCTAACTCTAAGACAAGAGTGGGATCCCGGACAACCATGGTTCGTGAAGTCATACAATTTGCAATCTCCTTTGGCAATATCAGTTACTACTAGTTTACCAAGTTTAACTCACTTCTACATTGCCGATTGGATTTGTGTGAGGTCTCAAGCACTTCTGACCATTGCTTTACCTGGCAGCTCTTAGTATGTTGACATAAACCAAAATTTTCTTCTCTGTTCACCCAAGATAGCCTCATTCCCCTCCATGTTGGAGAATAAGTCAACAACTACAGCATCACTATTGTGTTCAAATCTTTGGAAAATGAGTGTAATATGTGCATCTGTTCTTGGATGTTGTTATATGTCAAGTATACACCAGGTTGTTCTCCTTCTATCAGGCTGTATATGTAACTCTGTTTTATTTGGAGGAAGGAATGATCCACAAATCTATTTGAAGGTACTGCCAAATAAGTTCTTGGCCTCTAATCTCTCCTTGATGTTACTGAAAGTTACTATGATCCTAGCTGGACAAAGAGACATGTTAAAGCACCCCAAGATCATCATTCTTCTTAAAGTCATCACTGCTCTTGCTGTTGGTTTGGAGAGAATTGTCTGGGAAGCTCAAGTCAAGTGTGACTCTCTCCCTGCTAAGATTCTAACTTGCTGCCTTAAGATTTGTGTTGACGTTGGACCAAAGTTTGTCAATGTTGCAGCGGCCACCATCTCATGTCACGTTGACAAAATTGTCATAGCTCACATATTCTCCTCCTATTTCCCCGAACACCTTTGTCTAGAGATATTTGGCGAAGAGTGCGCTGCTAACACTGTTCTTGACTCGAACCTTGAGGACAAGGTTCTTTTTGAGGGTGAGAGTATTGTTGTGAACCAAGCTGACTCCATAAGGGCCTATGGGCTAGAGGAGGTGAATGAGGCTAAGTCAATTGGGGTTATTGGGCTGAGTAAAATGTTGGAGAGTTTTATTTGGGATCCAGGCCCATTTAGCAAATGGTTAAAAGAGGACTAGGGGTTAGTAAGAAGAATTATGCGAATTGTGATGTTGAATATATTCTCTCTCATCTCTGCTCTATATCTCTGATTTCCTCATCTCCTTCTGTACGTCTCTGCTTCTAACATCCTTCTTCTTATGAGTTCTTCTATGTTATTTCCATCGCTTTTCATTGTAATTATTTAGTAAGGGCAATACTACAAGTGAGTTTACTTGTGTGTGAATTGGTTGTTTCAAGTTCTTAACAGTGTATCACACATTTACACTGTGTATCATTTGTGTATCACATATGTATCACATCTGTATCAAATGTGTATCACATGTATACCTGTGTGTGAGATACATGCGCCATGATACATGTTTGATATATGTGTCGCAGAAGAATTTTTTGAACTCGATTTTAACTACGAATTTTGATACCAAATCAGTCCAAATCACTTTCAATCTTCCTCAAATTTTGTATATTGACTCATCTATATATTTTCAATGAATTTCAACCATACCCATTGAAAAAGGTTATTTTTGCTTAGATTTTTGGAATCTTGTATGTATATATATATATTTTTTTTTTTTGTATTTCATCACCTTTTTTGCTACCTCATCCATGAAATTTTCTTTCCGTCTTGCATCTAATGTTGCTGATCACGCTTAAAGATATGGAAGATCATCTTTGTCTGTGATTCTTGGAGAGAAAGAACCTTATTTATTCATAATTTTTATTTTTATATGTGTTTGGCTTGTTTGGTAAGTGTATGGTTAATGGATAAAGGTCGGTAAGTTGGAGCTTATTTGTGACATTTTTATAAGATTCCCAAAGATATTTAGGTCACGTCTCCCAAATAACTTGGAACGTGACATATGTTACTTCTCAATATTTTTGTTGTCTCTTTAGGTTTGCTTGCTTAAGGGCCAATTGCAGTTGAAATATTACTAATAAGAAGATGGGTAAATTCTCTGAAGTTGTTGTATCTCTCTGGAGCAAGATCAGGTTTCTATATAATCATGGATTCCGTAAGTATTTCTTTTTTCTGCCCTCCAAAAACTTGAATTGGTTGATACAATCCAACGATTGGGAGTTGCATATCATTTCGAAAATGAGATTCAAACATCCATTCAGAATATCTTTGATGCGTCACAACAAAGTGAAAATGAAGATGACAACCTTTATGTTGTCGCTCTTAGTTTTCGTCAACTGAGAGAACAAAGGAATTACATGTCTTCTGGTACGTAACCTTCTAGCTCCGCTCCTGTTATAACTAGTTTAATATATCTCGGATATTAATTAATTACCATGATATTAAATCAGATGTGTTCAAGAAATTCACCAACAAAGATGGAAAGTTCAAGGAAACTCTTACCAAAGATGTACAAGGATTATTAAGTATATATGAAGCAGCACATTTAAGAGTACATGGGGAAGAAATTCTAGAACAAGCTCTGAGTTTTACACTCACTAATTTGGAGTCAATGGGCCCTAAATTCAGCAATTCATCACTTAAGGCCCAAGTTAGTGAAGCATTAAGCCAGCCCATTTATACAAATCTACCAAGGTTGGGAGCAAAGAAATACTTGTGTATGTATGAGAATAAGGAATCACATAATGATTTGCTTTTGAAATTTGCAAAATTGGATTTTAACATTGTGCAAAAGTTGCACCAAAGAGAGCTTGGCGATCTTACAAGGTACATACACTATTATTATATGCTCTTCATTCACATGAATATGGTATATAGTAGTAACAAATGGACGGATTGAATAAGTTATAATGGGTCAAATTAATAATAACAAAAAAATATATTTTTAGTCGTTCCTAATAATAATAGTCGACAATTATATATTTCTGTATATATGTGTATTATCTATAAGAATATACATATTTTATATATTTTTGGCTAGCGAATATATTAGTTTGGGCCGACCAGCTAATTTTATATTTTGCCCAATTGATAAACATGTCATGATACAAAGTTTTTTTTGGCCAAAATGGGTCAAATAAATGGTCATAACTTAGACCCCTCCCCCCCCCCCCCAAAAACACACACACACACACCCCAAACACATCCAAAATGATCTCCTCCTTTCTATTTTTTATTTTAAAAATAAAAAGAACGTGAAAGATAATCTATTTTTCGGAAAGTAGTAGCTTAAGTTGATCTTTTAAATTTACATAATTCTCAATCTTCAAACATGATTTTATACGTTTGATTTGTGTTATATTTTGACATGTCGATTAACACATCTTTTACCCATTGACTAAATAAATGGGTCATTTTGAGTTCAATCCATTGAATCGAGCCAACAAATAAGTCATGACCCAAGTCGTTTAACTTGGGTGGGTTGTTAAAAAAATGGATTGACAATATCACCTCTAGCTAGTATGCATATACTACGAATAATGCGATAGAAATGTAACTAATTAACCAATACTTTTGTACTATAGGTGGTGGAAAGATCTTGTAGAGCAATTTCCATATGCAAGACACAGATTGGTGGACTGTCACTTTTATACAGTAGAAATCTACTTTGAGCCTCAATATAGTCGTGCGAGAGAAATGATGTCAAAAGTACTAACCATATACACCGTTATTGATGACACTTATGATGCTTATGCAACTTATGATGAACTTGTGCCTTTTACCGATGCAATCGATAGATGCGGGTAAGTTTTTATCGTTTAAACATAATTGATCATTTAATTCTCTATTTGATGAGTAAGAAAACATGATATGTCAATTAAGTACACGTTACTTTCTTACGAGATGATTGGTATAAAAATTTAAAAATTAGCTTGTGACTTTGATTCAAACTCTTAACGTGCAGATGTGACATTAGTGCCATCGGTTCAGTACCACCTAGTCTGAAACCTACTTATCAAGCCCTTGCAGACCTTTATACTCAAATAGAAGAAAAATTTATCAAAGAAGGTAAATTGGACCGTCTCTACTATGCAAAATATGAGGTAAGCTCGCTTAGCTTCATTTCTTTTGAATCAAACCTTACCATAGCTTTCATTAATTAGTTTAATTAACTAAGTTACAGTGAAGAAATGAAAAGAGTAGCGGGAAGGAAACATCCAAAATCTAAAAGAACACATGGTATATATACTTGCGAAGAATGGTGTGACCCTCTCGTTTAAAAGCTTAGACTATACTAAGAGAAAACACATATTTTACTTAATCATGTCTTCAACACTCCCTCTTACGTGTGGGCCTTATTCTTTTTCTTGTGCCAAGAACACAATAATTGTTCTTGATAACGGATATCAGCTTTATCATGTATAATTGTGTGACCGTCTCATTTAAAAGCTTAAAGTATTAGAGAGGACACACTTTTAATTATTTACTTAATTATATCTTCAACATTATATAGTTCTGCATTTTTGTTTTATTCTCCTTCTTAGATGAAAAAGGTGGCTAGAGCGTATTTCAAGGAAGCGGAATGGTTAAATGTTGGCTATATTCCAAAATGTGACGAGTATATGAAGAATGCAAATATAACTACTACCTGTTTGATGATTGCAACAGCTTCCTTGGTTTTTATGGAGGAATCTATAGCCAAAGAGACTTTTGAATGGATGATAAATGAGCCTTTGATTCTTCGAGCTTCATCAACAATCAATAGATTAAAGGGCGATTGTATTGGACATAATGTAAGTACTACACTATATTTAATTTCCAGTTCGCAACTTTTTTCCCTATAAAAATAAATTGTATAATCATCTCATCTAAAAACTTAAGTTGCCAGAGTGAGAAGTTCGCTTTTGATTTACTTAGTTATATTCTCAACATGCCCTAAACATATAATATTTGTATTGAGTATTGAAATCAATTGAGTGCAGTTGGAACAACAAAGAAAGCATATAGCTTCATTCATAGAATGCTACATGAAAGAATTTGGAGGTTCAAAGCAAGATGCATATGCTGAGGCTCAGAAGAAAATCACTAATGCATGGAAAAACATGAATACAGACTTTCTTTGTTCAACTCATGACAAAGTACTAACGTTTGTCCTCGAACTAGTTATAAATATTGCGCGTCTGGCATATATTTTCAAAGAAAATGATTTTGCAAGTGCCCAAAGCGAATTTAAAGACAAGATTACCCTGTTGTTTGTTGAGCCTGTCAATGTTTGAGGATAATTTGGAGCAAAATGTAGCTTGAGAATTAATAAATTATCTTCAGTTTATCAAGTCGGTGACGGCTCTCTTTCTGAATGTCTCAATTTTCTTTCTCAAACCTCTAGATAACGGCCGTATATTACAGAATCAAATGTGTTAAACTTAATAAAGTAAAGAAAAAATGTATTTGATATATTCAGCATAATCTAAGAAATGATCAAAATAGAAATGATTTTCTAATTTGCTTTTATTAAGTCGTATTGACGCCTATTTGTTTCCACTTTTTTATTTCAATGTTTGCTACATTACCTTCAAGCCTTGAACTACTTGAAATAGTCAGACCAGTAGATGTGGTTATGTTCTGAAGAAAGAAAACTAATGAAATTGAACTAATTGAAAGGAAATATGTGTGGTTGAGAGATCAAGTTTCTGCTCTTATTTTGAAATTTTGAAGCTACAAGTACTTTTTATCCATTACCATATTTTTTAGTTCTTATTGTGCTGTAATTTTGGAGATTTTGCATGAAGTAATTTTTTTTTTTATTAAGCCATAGTATGCACCTAAAAACTTCTATATTCTTAGTCAACATACAGACTTGTGCTGCAGCCTGCACATTGAAGATATCCATTGGAAGACTGCAAATTTCTTTTACTGACCATGATGTCGTCATCTGGCAAATGTGTTAGAATAATATTATTTATGCTATAGCTCTTGAGGATTTTATGAATGATTTGAGTATTTCGTTGTGAATTATTGTTAATTTGGACTACACTTAGACACAAGGGGTTTGAATTGTGTCTTGCTTGATTTCCGTGTTTCCAGAGAACCTGGTTCTTTGAACTAGTTAAGCAGACTCAAATAAGAATAATTGCGGAAAAGTAATCAATACAAAGATCTTTACGTGGAAAACCTCCTTGATCGAGGGAGTAAAAACCACGACCTACCCAGTAGGATTTTCCTCAAATCTTCACTAACTTCAAAGAGCAGCCTTGAGGTTACAACTCAATAACCAACGGAACTAACTCTAGTACCCTAACCCCTACAATCAACCCAATTGTAGCAACCCCTTTCCGGACTAACTCTAGCCTAGAAAGCTAACAGAAATAAAGTCTTAATGATAACCTATTACAAAACTTTTATGAAAACATATAGTTACAAATCAGAACAACAGACTCAACCTAACAACTAAACAACTCGAGCAGCTTCATCTACCTGTTCTTCAATTGATTAAGCTAGATCTTCAGAAGGACCGTATTGCTTTGCTTGCTATTGTCAGAAGTACTCTCGCGATTTCATAATAGCACTAAGAGAATACCAGAATAGTACTAGTACTACCGGTAAGCCTAGGAGAAACTCACAACTACGCATCAACCTACCACCTTAATCCTCGGCCTCTACACCTTCTTATCGTGGGTCATGTCCTCGGTAAGGCCTCAACAATGACTCATAACTATACTAGCGAGTTACATAAAAGGCTTTACTAACACCTTCGAATCAATAAGACAACTACGCCAACTCCAATTTGGGTTGAGGAGGTAATACATGAGCAGAATATGTGATGTATCTATAGAAACTTAAAACCAAAGCATAAGCTCAATGTCTTGACTAACAAACAATTCCGCGTTAACCATATAAGCGAAAACCTGCATTGCCAATCCCAGCAATACGTCTTTCCAACTAATATCATACACTCTGCGCGTGTACTGGGTAAAGAAATGGAAACAATTCAGCATCTCAAAGAAGTTCAGAAGAAACAAGATCAAGCACATGAAGCTAACTACAAACAAAGGTGAAGCCATAATTTCAACTTTATGGATTCTGATTTTAGAACGACGATTTCTAGTGCTAATAAGAGTTTCAAATTTAATACATGCAAATTCAGTTGTTTGAGCTAAAGCTACTAGGTTCAGTCAAACCTGTATCGAGGCTTCAGACTTCGTCCCTCACTATGAACAAGCATAACTGGAAAGGGCAATTAATTTGTACTAAAAATCACCACATGTGGAAAAAGTCTAAAACAGCAAAAAAGGACGATGTGTGCTAGAACTATCAAAAGAATCTTCTATGCAACTCTTCATTCAGTGAGTTAGAAATAAATCGAATGACCAAACAAAAATGGGCAGCAGCATCAATTTGATACACTACTGTTAACTCAGCTACTATGACAGGAAACAACCTGAAAAGACTGTAAATTCTTATTGATGATTATGCTGTTTCATGAATTTCATAAATTTTCAGTAATGTAAATAACAAGACTGGATGAACACACTGTCAACACTGTTAAATTTCTGCATTCCCTTAAGCCGCAGTCTCCTACAATCTGAAATTAGTCCAAATGACACCCATGTGTATTCTGTACTAAACGCTATCTAATTTGAAACAAAATCTCAGCTAATAGAGAGAGCATCGTTTACAGGCATTTCATCGCCACAGCTGAGAATACTCAGGGATAACGTCCACCTTGGATAAAGCAAAGAACTAGTAATAGTATTTTCCAGGATTAAAGAGGCTCCCGACCAGTGTCTGTTTCGACAAAATTGGGATCGTACAGCTCATATTCATAATCTGCATCAAGGTTCTCCATTGTTCTGCCAAATACAAACTGCTTTGTTCCCATAGTGGTGAAAGGCATCAGACCAAAAGCTCGGGCAGTTTTGATCTCCCTGGCAATCTTTCTTTGAGCCTTAGCACTAATTTTAGTCTAATACATGACCAAAAAGAAAACAATAAGAAACATATCACGTATTTGGTCCCTAAATCAACTAGTTGATGGATTTGATTACGAACCTTGCTCCTCTTGATAATAATTCCAGCCTCCGTGATGAAGTTAGCTAGGAACCTCACATTCTGAATTTGCAAATTATTTAAACGTATAAATCAGATAAGGAGTCATAAAGTTCACGACAACATCCCAGTACTTGGGAACTCAGTAACAATGAACTAACCAGCGGGGTAAATTAGGCTAAGAATATCAAATAAGCAATATACATATTTGATGGTGTTTCCACATGCAGATAGTTGGGTGCATACACAGTTACATGTTAAAGACATATATGGTCAAAAAGATGTAGAACCAATAATACTAACCCTGAAATCAGCTTTGCGTAAAACTTCCTCTGTCGTAGTTTCAAATTCATCCCTTTTCATGGGCTTGCGAACTCCTGGTTTTCTAAGATCAAGATCCTGCAGATAATAATGAAAAGCTTAGAGATAGACATGAGAGCACCATAGATTCTAACAATGCAAAAGAGAGCTGGTTGAATTATAGCAACAAATTAGTGCCATCCATAGTTCTGCTCGCGCCACAGAGAACGACGTATGAAAACAAGGTGTACTAGGAATAAACGTTTAGATTACAATTCTAGCACAGCTCAAACATTTTAATGTTTCATGGAAGCTGTTTACATGCAAAAGCGGGTGCAAGATATACACAAAACACACAGAGAATCCTCATATTAAAATATGACACTCAAGATGCTAAATGCATGTAAGATATGCTACCTCTTAATTGTACCTTGATATCATAAGTGTTCCCGGGCCAAAAGGTCATATCTGCTCTGTAAGCATAATCATCCTTATCTATTTCATCAGGATCAAACTTAAAATATGTGGCTGCTTCCTTCAGTTTACCATCCATCCCATCTGATAATGAATCAAAACTCTCATCCAGACCATCGAGGAAACTAGATCTGTTTCCAGTACTGAATGTGGAGCCTGGACCAGATCTATCGTAAGACTTTTCAGCCCTATCAAGCTTTCTGAAAAATGAGTTTGGACTTGGCCTGTTTCCGGTACTATCACCAAAAATTCGTCTTTCAAAGTCTTCAGTAGACTCAAATGAGTTGGTGTTTTGCTTATCATCAGGGGCTGTGCAGGGACAAGAAAAGTTGTTCATTACCAGGGATGTAGACAAGAAAAAAAAGAAAGAGAAAATGAACATACATGAAAAAGTTGATGGCGACCAATGTTGAAGAAACACATTATGACTTCCAGAATAAAGACTCATAATGTCAATTTAGTTCGTACAATATGAAAGGCAGACAATTCCCGAAAGAAAAGTGTGGCCAGTCAAACTTCATGTATCCAAAAGATGCTTGACCATGTTAGAATTCTTTCTGCTGTTCAATCGCAGGATGCACATTTTCATTGTGTCTCCAATGTGTTCAGATGTTTACAACTCAACAATTTTTTCAAGTGTTTCTCTAGGGAAGATGCATAATAATACACTTAAATGAGATGACAGCCAAAGGTGAGTCTTGTAATAGACCCTTATTTATGAACACTCTTCATCCAAGAGATTCATTCGGACAAGGGAAGATCTTCCGCTTTTAATGTCATAGCATTAGTACTTGACCTCAAAGCTCTTTTTTGGGGGGGAGGGGGGAGGGGTTGAGAAATAGTAAAATTTGTATTCAGTAAAGCACTAAGGAAGTGCTTTTATAGATCTCGCCCTTAACGTCCGTTCTCCCAGAGTTTCAAAGCGATTCTCACTCTCAGCGCATCCTTTTTAAGCCAAAAGCAACCAGGGCAAGAATACCATGGTCGTACAAAGGGGGGCAGGTCAAATTCCAACACTATAGCCTTCAAAAAGTTTAAAGGATAGATCCAAAATGATCACTAGGCAAAACCCTTGGATGCAGATAGTCTAATATTCTACATTATATTGTGTGATCTACCCCTTATTCTACATTAAATTGTGATCTACTCCTTATTTACAAAAATTACATGCTTCTTGGATACTCCTCAAGCTACGCAAGTGATATAATTCTTTGTGAATAGAAAGACATAAATACTGTCTAAAAGCTGGCTATCTCCACTTCTCAAATTATCAGAAAACTTGGCAAAAAAAAAGGTCGGTCAAGTTGTAGAAGCTTTCACTCTTCAAGTGATATTCAATCATCAAAAACAGTGTCCTATAGCTTTGTAGACGATATTCAATCATCAAAAACAGTGTCCTATAGCTTTGTAGACTAGCAAGCACATACCTCATTTCGAACATTTAATCAAAGGTTTAAATCTTTTTGCTTAAAAAAATTAAACAAGTATCAAAACAGAACATAAAAACCCAAAAAATTTAGTATCTAACTGAAGGCAGAAACTTTAAGCTTAATTAGGTGAAATAAAAAATTGCTGAACAACGATAATAGAATTCAAAAAAAACTAAAACTTACACATTTTTCAGCTATAAAAATGGCAATTTTGATAGAGAATTGAAATAAATATACCTACCAAAATTCGGAAGTGCAGAAAAGGTCCTGAAAACTTGAGGATACTGATGAGAGGAACGAGATAAGCAAGCATTCGCAGTCCATTTGAAGAAAAGCCTCATTTTGCCTACAATAATGCAAAATCACATTACCTTTATTTGAACAAACCATTCGATTTCATAATTGGATTCAAAATCATAAAATATAAAGTAACAAATACTTGCAAGAGTGATCTTGGATTTGCCTACTGGGCGCTTGATATGTTTCAAATGCAGCAAAAAACAGAGAGGGAAAAAACCTAGAGCTAGAGTCAGAATCTACCAAAATGATGAAGATTGAGGAATGAGAACCTGTTCAGTGTTGAAAACTTGAATTCTTGCTCACAATCGCAAGCTCAGAGTCGTCGTCTCGTCGAGGAGGGAGAAATGAGAAGTGAGAAATTGAGAACCCTAATGTGACTAACGCTTCATTTGTTTTTGATTTTTTATTAAGACTAAGTCTCATTATCCCGCTATCAATTAATAATAGAGTAAATACCGAAAACCCGCCCCAAAACCTCGTTAACTATATATTCCTTCGTATTAAAACACGCCGTCACATTTTTAATAGTTTGTGTGATATACTCTCATAAATTTATAAGAAATGTGCATGGATATTAATTAGCCTAATAAAAAATAATTTAATTATGTATTTTAAATATTAATCTCAATCTATTAAATGAGTAAATATTGTTCACCCAATTAAAACATATAAGAGATCTAGGGCAAAAAACATTAAGTACTTAAATCCAATTCTCTCTCCAATCTTTTCATAATGACTTTTGTTTTTCTCGCTAGCAATTTTCTCTATTAAGCTTTGTTATGGCTTTCATTTTTTCCTATAACCCTCGATTTGGGTTATTGGGTTATTTCCGTTAAGACAGTGATTGTCTTCTTTCTGCAAAGTATTCAATTTGGATTGTTTAGTATAAAATTGGCCCATTATTATTTGCCATTCGATCTCTCTTATTGTTGGTATTCCATGTCAGTTCCAAGTCTTCCACATCCCACTGAAACAAATTACAGTCACCAACTTCATCCACTCCTTTTCACTTGAGGACAGAAGAAAGAGTTGCACGAAGAAAATATGCGAGTGTACTTTTTAAATATATAATAGAATTTTATGCGGATTATTTCCCTTACATTCTGAAAACTTCATTGTTTTCATTTATCTTGTTCTTCTGCAAATATTTTCAAAAGCTTGAAGAGAAATTCAATAACAAGAGAAGGAGAATTTCAGATTAAATCAGATGGAGAAACATAGGAGAAAGGTAAAAAAGAATGGAGAAGAACGGTGAAAGGACGAAGAAGAAAAATGAAATATAAAGAAAATGAGAAAAAAATTTAAAAAATACAAAATTTTAGAAAAAATAAAGGCTAACTAGCAGTTAGACAATGTCATATGAGATATTTTGATGGATTTTTCTAGCCTTCACGCGCTCTTTCACGAGTTGCTACACACAATACACCGCATAAGTAACGAAGGGGTTTTAATACGAAGGAGGATATAGTTTAGGGTTTTTTGGGGACAGACGATAGTTTAGGTAGGAAACTGACAAAATTGTGATAGTTCAGTCGAGTTTTAGGATATTTACTCTTGATAATATAAAAACTATGTTTAAGTATAAAATAAAAAATTTAAACTTTGAAAATTAATAAATATTTATCCTATATATAGCTAACTCAATAAATAAAAAGAACATCGATCATAAAAGTCCTCAATTATTATTCAATATGTCCAACTTAAACTCATCTCTAGTTCTACATTTTCAGCTTTTCACTTTCAGTAAGAATACATAGCTTTTGAAGATTTAAGAGCTTTTCTTTAAAAAAAAGATTAAAAAACTATTTTCAAGTTCATTCTAAAATTAAGATACAATCAAGGTCAATTAATCGACAAAAGATATTATTTTTCTTTTTTGCAAACAAAATTCATGCTATATTTTTTAATCAATAAAAAATATATATGAACTATTATAAAAGCATGATTCCTCAAAACGGAATATTGATTAACATTTTTTTTTATATTTATGAATTTAAAATCAATTAAAACTTAAGATCGAAATATTGAATTCCATATTAATAGTCAATCTTCAAAAGTGGAAAAATGACTATCAATTCAACTAATAATAGTAAACTTTAAAAAATTATAACCATAAAATTGAATGAGAAATCAAAGCAGAGAAGATACTCCAAGGAGATAGAAAAAAAAAGAAGAGATTTATAATTACATTGTTAAAAAGATCAAGTAGGTTAGACAGTGATGGTCTAACTGAACTCTACTTATAAATTGTGGTTGGTTGGTTCCCAAGAGGATTTAAATCTTTCGGGAAGAGTTGACTTCAAGGAAATATTCCTAATGTAAATAGAAACGAAAATATAATTGTACTTTAACTTTTACATAATTCAAATAAGGAAAGACTTAATAGTTAAAAATTATATTAATTTTAAAATTTTAAATATTAGAAAAAGAATTTATTAAATTGACGATTTTAATTTTAATAATAATTTATTAAGTCAATCTAGTCTTAAGGTACATGATTTGCTTGTACGCCTCTATCCATGAATGTAAACTTCTTAAAACTTAGATAATATTATTAAAGAATGTATTTGTATTGTAAAATTAAAATTAGAGGGAAAAATTCAATTCCCATTGTAAAGTAAAAATTAAAGAAAAAAAAATTAAATCTTGAAACAATAAAGGAAGAAATCTTACCGGACAAAAATCCTCAAATACTTTATCGGGTAATTCCCATATTATTTAATTTCATTAAAAAAACATGAATACCTAACTTTTAAATTAATTGACCTGCAGATTTTATATCAAAATGAAAAAGTTCACCAAAAGTTTTTTGAATTCCTGTCAACATATTATATTACATATGGTCATGATATTTTAAACAATCACAAATCTTTCAGTTAAAAACTCTATATCATTAATATTAGAAATCTAAAATAATAATCTGCACACAATATGCGAAAAAAATAAAAACAACACAAAAGATAAAAGTCGAGTTTAGTTGAGAATCAAAGCTCAAATATAATGATTAAAATAATGCAGTAGAAGCGGTTTCCACAAGTTAAATAAAACTTTGTAAGCAAAAAATAGGGAATCTTACATAAATGTTCCAAAAAAGTTTAAATTTATCGCCTTTAGCCATTAATCATAGATTTACCAAAATTAGTCAAACACATATAAAAATTGAAAACCCAAAAGAAATAAGGTTCTTTCTCTCCAAGAATCACACACAAAGATCTTCTTCCATATTTTAAGCGTGATTAGCAATATTAGATGTAAGACGGAAATGAAATTTCATGGATGATGTAGCAAATAAGGTGATGAATACAAAACAGATATACAAGATTCCAAAAATCCAAGCAAAGAAAGATTTTTTTCAATGGGTATGGTTGGGATTCATTGAAAACATATAGATAAGTCAATATGCAAAATTTGAGGAAGATTGAAGGTGATTTGGTATCAAAATTTGTAGTTAAAATCGAATTCAAAAAATTCTTCTACGACACATGTATCACGCATATATCTCACATGCAGGTATACATGGATATATATATATATATATATATGAGATACACATTTGATACATATGTGCTACATAAGTGACACACACGTGATACACCCATTATTTTTTTCATGTTCATCTTCTACTTGGAATTTTCAATTCAAACCACCTCAAAACACCACTAAATCATTCCAAAACTGAGATTCAAACTCTTTAAGATGTACTCAATCTATTTTAATAACACTCACTCAAAGAAAAAGAAAAAAAATGATATTTTTGGCTACAAATAGCTAATTGGTTAACATTGATAATATTTGGCTAATATTAATAATATTTTATGAACTGATCAATTTTTTTAATAAGCTGCTTATAAATTGACATAACTAATATTTTCCCTAAATTGAATACCCTATGTGCTAAATAAGAATAATTACAGAGAACGAATTGTAGTATTTAATTTATAGCCTCTCATTTGAACATAACCACGTTTACTGGCTTGACTACTTCAAGTCGTTCAAAGCTTGAAAGTAATATAGCAAACATTGAAATAAAAGAAAGGAAAACAGGCTTCATTAATACGAGACTTCATTGCTGTACTTAATTGAAACATGTTAAATATAAGCGTGAAGACAACACAGGCACTCTCTTCCTCGATAAAACTGAAGATAATTTATTCTCAAACATTACTAGTATCTCAGTTTTCACCATTACTCAGTAATAGAAGTACTACTATTATTCCTATGTTCTCAAACTACATTTTGCTCCAAATTATCCTCAAACATTGACAGGCTCAACAAACAACATGGTAATCATATCTTTAAATTCGCTTTGGGCACTTGCAAAATCATTTTCTTCAAAAATATATGCCAAACGCGCAATATTTATAACTAATTCGAGGACAAACGTTGGTACTTCGTCATGAGTAGAACATAGGAAGTCCTTGTTCATGTCTTTCCCTGCATTAGTGATTTTCTTCTGTGCCTCAACATATGCCTCTTGCTTTGAACCTCCATATTCATTCATGTAGCATTCAATAAATGAAGCTATATGCTTCCTTTGTTGTTCCAACTACACTCAATAAGCTCTTAGATGAGATGGTCGTACAATTTATTTATTTATTGGAGGAAAAAAGATGCGATAAAAAAGGCAATTCGGTGCACTAAGCTCTCCCGCTATGCGCGGAGTCGGGGGAAGGGCCGGACCATAAGGGTCTATAGTTTATTGTACGCAATCTTACCCTACATTTCTGCAAGAGGTTATTTCCATGGCTCCCGTGACCTCTTGGTCACATGACAGTGACTTTATCAATTACGCCATGGTTCTCATTCCGGAAAAAAGATGCAAACTGAAAATTAAATATAGCGTAATACTTACATTATGTCCAATACAATCGCCCTTTAATCTGTTGGAAGCTCGTAGAATCAAATTAAAGGCTCATTTATCATCCATTCAAAAGTCTCTTTGGCTATAGATTCCTCCATAAAACTCATGGATGTTGTTGCAACCATCATACAAGTAGTAGTTATATTTGCATTCTTCATATACTCGTCACATTTTGGAATATAGCCAGCATTTAACCATTCTGCTTCCATAAAAAATGCTCTAGCCAACTTTTTCATCTAAGAAGGAGAATAAAACAAAACTGTAGAACTATATAATGTTGAAAATATAATTAAGTGAATAATTACAAGTGTGGTCTCTCTAATATTTTAAGCTTTTAGATAGACGTTCACACAATTCTACGTTACAAAGCTCCTATATCCGTATTAAGAATAATTTTTGCGTGCTTGGCACATGAAAAAGAATTATAAGGCTCACACATAAAAGAGGCTTGTTGAAGACATAATTAAGTAAAATATGTGTTTTGTCTAAGTATAGTTTAAGGCTTTAAGCTTTTAGACGAAAGAGTCATACAATTATAATCTTGGCAATACCATGTCTTCTTTTAGATTTTGGATGTTTCCTTCCTCTCTACTCTTATCATTTCTTCACTATAACTTAGTTAATTAAACTAATTAATGAAGCTATGGTAAGGTTTGATTCAAACGAAATGAAGCTAAGGGAGCTTACCTCATATTTTGCAAAGTAGAGACGATCTAATTTACCCCCTCTGATAAATTTTTCTCCTATTTGAGCATAAAGGTCTACAAGGGCTTGATAAGTAGGTCTCAGACTGGGCGGTACTGAACCGATGGCACTAATCTCACATCTGTACGTTAAGAATTTGAACCAAAGTTACAAGCTAATTTTTATATTTTTATACAAATCATCTCGTAAGAAAGTAACATGTACTTAATTGACATATAATTTTTTTCTTACTCATCAATGAGAGAATTAAAAGATTAATTATATTTAAATGGTAAAAACTTACTTGCATCTATCATTGCATCAGTAAAAGGTATAAGTTCATCATAAGTCGCATAAGCATCATAAGTGTCATCAATAACGGTGTATATAGTGAGTAATTTTGTCATCATTTCTCTTGCGCGACTATATTGAGGCTCAAAGTAGATTCCTACTGTATAAAAGTGACACTCCACCAATCTACCTCTTGCATATGGAAATTGCTCTGCAAAATTCAGATCTTTCCACCACCTATATTACAAAAGTATTGGTTAATTAGTTATATTTCTATTGCATTACTCGAAGTATATGCATACTAGCTAGAGGTGATATAGTGAATCCATTTTATAGCAACTTGACCAGTTAAACGACTTGATTCATGACTCATTTATTGACTTGATTTAATGAATTGAACTCAGAATGACCCATTAAATTACTGAACAAAATGGGTAAGATAATGTTAATCGACTGGCCAAAATATAACACAAATCAAACATACAAAATCAAGTTTGAAGATTGAGAATTATGTAAATTTGGAAGATCAATCTAAGCTACTACTAGAAAAATACATTAGCTTTCACGTTTTTTTTCCCTTCAAAATAAACAAATAGAAAGGAGGAGATCGGTTTGGATGTTTTTTTTTTTGGGTGGGGTGGGGTGGGGTGGGCTTTGGGGGTAAGTTATGACCATTTATTCGACCCATTTTGGCCCAAAAAGCGTTTGATCATGACATGTTTATCAATTGGGCAAAATATAAAATTAGTTGGTCAGTCGAAACTAATTGCATTTGTTATTTGCTAGTCAAAATATAAATATAATATGTATATTTTTTTTTGCAAACATGTATACAAAAAATATATAATTTATGGTTATTATTTTTTAGAGTGGCTAAAAATATATATTTCTGTTATCGTTACTTTGACCTATTATGACTTATACCATATACATGTGAATGAAGAGGATATAATAATAGTGTATGTACCTTGTAAGCTCGCCAAGCTCTCTTTGATGCACCTTTTGCACAATGTTAAAATCCAATTTTGCAAATTTCAAAAGCAAATCCAAATTATTATCAGGTGTTTCAACTAGCATTTGCCTGACTTTTTCTTTCAGTTCTTCAAATGCAACTCTTTCTTGGCTACTAATTTCCTGCACCAATATTTAAGCTTTATTTTTTGACCACCTTCATATTTAACTTTTCAATCATTTTGGTCTCTCGTAAAACAGCATCGCTATATAATAGTCATTCTCTATAAAACCTAAGTTTTTTATGGAATCAATTTTCATGCTATGTTATAATATATGTTCTCTATAATAACACTTTGCTATAACAGCCAAAAAATCCGGCTGTTATAAAGAGACTTGATTGTATTTATTACGTTAAAGGGTTCGTTGGTTGGAAAGATTCAAAAATTAATAACCTCAACATAAAATTTCCCATAATATTATAGTTTCACATAAAGATTATAAAGCATGCATATATATATATATATGAGTATGTAATGTCATACTGTGAGTTGATGAGTGTAGGAGAGGAAATATTCTCCCCAGACAGTTGAGTGGAAATTTGCCAAAGGACGTTCAGTACTAGTAGTAGTACTACTACTACTGCTGAGAGTATTATCAACCAATGCTGCACTCATTTTCAAATGACTCATATTTTTCTCTCTTCCTATAGAACTGGCATATGATCTATGTTTTACTGTGAGTTTTGAGTTCTTTTTGGGGAGAAAATTATGAGAACAACCCCAAACCATTGATTGAATATTTCCCAAGTGACAACAGCTGATAGAAGAAGTAACCATTGTTTGTTTCACTCTCTAATGGGTTTTCTGGAAATTGTATAATTAAACTTGTGAGATTTATTGCTTGTATGGTGGAAGTATTTATAGTGCAAATTGAGATGAGTGAAGTGAATTTTCCATTTTTCATGTGCTCAAATAGGAGGTTATGCAAAGATGTATGAAGCTCAAATTCGGCTTTGACAAGTCAAAATTCAATCAGATAAAATGTCATATTTCTTGTGCAATCAAACTCCAGACAAATTTTGTAAACTTTTATCGTGCCTTAACATTTATTGCAATCGACAATTAGATGATATATAATTTATTAGATCCGCCAAACAAATTGCATAGACTGTGGATTACCTAGTGATCACGCCCAACTATGCCTTATAAAAAGGACTAAGCGGTTGTTGCAAATATAATTCGGTTTACAAGTCCGGAGTCGAATCCCACAGAGAAATGACGTGTTAATTACAACTAATAATTTTGCACGAATTCAAGTAATCAACCTTCAGAAATATTATATAACAATTTGAGAGTTTACTAACTAAGATCAAAGTAATTAAAAATGTAGTAATTTATAACTAACAAGGCAAATATTGTAGACAAGATTTGAAGAAGTCTAAGGTTATGATTTCCCCTATTTGCTATCTTTTTGGAGAAGTTCGTGCCGCAGTCTCATAGGGAGGAGCTGCGTAGACAGTTTGAGCATCTTCGGCAGGATGGCATATCTGTGACCCAGTACGCGATGAGGTTTTCTGAGTTGTCTCGTCATGCAGTTTGGTTGGTTCCCACTGATAGAGAGAGGATTAGGAGGTTCATTGATGGCCTCACACATCAGCTGCGATTACTTATGACTCGGGAAAGGGTGTCTTGTGCTACTTTTGATGAGGTAGTTGACATTGCTCGGCAGATAGAGATGGTCCGTAACCAGGAGCGAGGAGAGAGGTAGACCAAGAAGCCTCATGGATCGAATGGTTTCAGCGGTATTCCTTCAGGGGGTCAGTTTTACCACGGCAGGGGTCGTCCTTACAAACACTCTCAGACGGGTTGTCCAGTACACCGTGGTGCATCATCCAGCCATGGTTCATACAGTTCTCATCAGGGTCAGTCATCTCTCAGTGCCCTTCCAGCTCACAGTTCGACCCGCGCTCCTTCAGTTCGGGGTTCATTTGCACCGGGTGCTTCTAGCAGTTATTCCGGTTCTTAGGGCCCGATTCAGTCCTCACCACCACCAGTACCGGGGAGTTGCTTTGATTACGGGGAGTTTGGGCATATGTGGAGGCAGTGTCCTCATCGCCCGGGAGGTCTAGTGCAATAGAGGAATCAGACTACGACTTCAGCACCATTTACTTCGACACCCATCTAGCCAGCTTGGGGTGGGGGTCAGTCATCTAGGGGTCGCCCAAGAGGGGAAGGATGATCAGGTGGTGGTCTGACCCTATTCTATGCTTTTCCTCTCAGGCCAGATGCCGTTGCTTCAGATGCAGTGATCACATGTATTGTCTCAGTATGCCACAAGGAAGCTTCTATATTATTTGACCCTGGTTCCGCTTATTCATATGTATCATCGTATTTTGCTCATTATCTGGATATACCCCGTGAGTCCTTAGTTTCACATGTTCGTGTATCTACGCTGGTGGGTGATACTATTATTGTAGACCGTATGTATCGGTCGTGTGTGGTGATTATTGGGGGACTGAAGACTAGAGTTAATCTCTTATTGCTCAGTATGATTGATTTCGATGTAATATTGGGTATGGATTGGTTGTCTCCATGTTATGCTATTTTGGACTGTCATGGCGATGTCGGGGTTGCCAAAGGTCGAATGGAGGGGTTCTCTAGATTATGTTCCCAGCATGGTAATTTCTTATTTGAAGGCCCAACATATGGTTGCGAAGGGATGTTTGTCATATTCGGCCTTTGTGAGAGATGTTGATGCAGATACTCCGACTATTGATTCAGTACCAGTAGTGTGAGATTTTTCGGATGTATTTCCTGCAGACCTACCGGGTATGTCACCCGACAGGCGATATTGATTTTGGTATTGACTTGGTGTCGGGCACACAACCCATTTCTATTCCTCCGTATCGTATGGCACCAGCTGAGTTGAAAGAATTAAAAGAGCAACTTCAAGAACTTCTTGATAAAAGGGTTTATTAGGCCTAGTGTGTCGCCTTGGGGTGCACCAGTTCTGTTTGTTAAAAAGAAAGACGGTACTATACGGATGTGCATCGACTACAAGCAGTTAAAAGCAAGTTACAATCAAGAACAAATATCGTTTGCCGCGTATTGATGATTTATTTGACCAGCTCCAGGAAGCGAGGGTATTCTCCAAAATTAATTTGAGATCCGGGTATCACCAGTTGAAAATTCGGGATTCAGATATTCTAAAGATGACATTGAGGACTCGTTATGGTCACTATGAATTTCTCGTGATGTCTTTTGGGTTGACCAACGCTCCAGCAACATTTATGCACTTGATGAATAGTGTATTCCAATCATATCTTGATTCATTTGTCGTAGTATTTATTAATGATATCTTGGTGTACTCACGTAGCCAGGAGGAGCATGCACAACACTTGGGTATTGTATTACAGAGGCTGAGAGAGGAGAGACTGTATGCCAAATTCTCGAAGTGTGAGTTCTGGCTTAGTTTGGTGTCATTCTATGGACACATAGTGTCTAGTGAAGGAATTAAGGTGGATATGCAGAAGATAGAGACAATTCAGAGTTGGCCCAAGCCATCTTCAGCTACTGAGATTCAGAGTTTTCTCGGCTTGGCCGGTTATTATCGTCGCTTTATGGAGGGTTTCTCATCTATTGCATCGCTTTTGATTAAATTTACCCAAAAGGGTGCTCCATTCAGGTGGTCGGATGAGTGTGCAGAGAGCTTTCAGAAGCTCAAGACAGCTTTGATTACAACCCCAGTATTAAGGAAAACGAACCCTGGAAGGAACTACTCAACCTACGTAACTAATTAAACAACTGAAAAGATGTAATGAACCTTCCTTAGAAAATGAAGGACAAAACACACAAGAATAAATATAGGGAATCGTACTCCACATCCTACTGTTGCGGCGTGCAACCCGATCCACACACGACACCGTTGCGGCGTGCAACCCAATCCAACCATGATACTTGTGGTAGCATCCGATCCAAACAACATACCCGTGGCAGCGTGCCACCTGCCCGATCTACACATAATAATCTAAAGAAAACACACATCAAGTCGTAACGCTTATACTCACGAAATGCCCGAATTTCAACCATAAGCACCCAAGTGCATAATACAAATCCTGGGAAGACGGGTAGCGCCATAAGCTATGAAACTCAAGCACAACTAAGGTGCGACATATGATCTGTATCTCGAGAGCCATCCTGCTCACATAACACCACTGCTACGCAGGACCTCAACTCATGTGCGAATAATCAAGCCATCTCACAACCTACATGGCACAATAGAGTATCACATGAAATAGCTGACGACGAAAATAACATCCAATGCACGAATACTCCCCCATAAGGAATGCTATGCCGAATGAACACACCCAGTATGGTGTAGAGTACACATCCACATTTGGACCCATCAATGGACCTCAAGTCGATTCTGATCATACCATGCTTGGGCAAATAACCTCTCAAGGACTCACAATGACCTATTCATGACATATAAGAACAACCGTCAAATCCGGAACAAACTCACACGATCCACAATCCAAGTAAATAGAATGCCTCTCAAGCATAAACACTCGCACTTGCGATATTACCTTAACCTCCATATTTGGTTTCAATATTTAACAATCAAGTGACTGATATACCACACTTATAAAAATCTCCCAGTGGGGCACACTCCCACGACCATTCCGCTTAGGTAGCAAAGTTCGCACATCTATACCACCAACCGTTCTAATTCTGTAAAGTGAATCAAAATCCGCAAGTCAATACACAAAGCCTCTTCCACAGGACACCATCCTCAGGTGCGAGCTAGTAGTATTCCATCAACACTGAACCATAATCTCGACCTTAAATTCCCAGTTCCCATGCCGCTCATTGCACCTATCATGCTGCTATACTAGATTACCATAACTGATCATAACTCCGGAACTACTAGTAAAATAAGCACTTCCTTGTCTAGAAAAATCCTCACTCAACTCATTTCAGAAGAACCAACGCAACTGAATTCTCAAACCGCAGAAAAATACAAACCTCAAGTAGTGGTCTAAACCACCATAACTCTTCTTGGATCCATCTACACATAATAGGTCATTATAATCAAATACCTCCAAATAGATCAAATTACGGCGGCCGTCAAGACTCGCACATACCGCTACAAATCACATATATAACTTAACACGCTGAAAGAACTGATCACTACCACAATCATGTTGATTCAACCATTGCTAACTGAACCAACTTCTTCTAATTTACCTTGGACTTTCCTTAGAAATAGCAATAGCTCCGTTCAAAATATAACAAACTCTATCTGCTCTCATCCTGAGTGACCCCACTTCACGAGACCACATTGTCTCAAAACCCACGAACCATCTCATAACTTCCTTGTGCGCGCATTCACATCTTCAACTGGTACACCCATTCTGAAAATTCCTCTATGAATCCGAAGTTATTTTCTTCCATTAGTCAAATGCTACACCATAGACCGAAGATAACATAGAACACTCCAAGCCCCATTTTCATAATCCACTGCAAAAGCTCGATATTTATCCATACCACAGACTCGAAGTCTTTAGGCACCACACTTAAATTTTGAACTCACTAGGACTGTTATTGAGAGTTACCCACTCTAAATCGTTCCCAAATATCATCAAACTCCAAGACCCTGCTAGCACATGAACACCCTCTCAAAGGAGCAACCGGCTAAATTTCTTTCCTTGTACATCATCACATCCACACAAAGCATAAACTCTGAGTCTTCCCAAAACTTGAACATGAATCAATAAGGCCCAAATATAGTACACATTCCTCAAATTATTTGCTCGAATTACCACTGATGTTTTTCTTTCCTTAGTCATAATGGCCCACCAATACATCGTTGACTAGAAACCGCACAAGCAGATGACCACACAATCCAACTGTAGACGGTGGGTCTCCCCCTCTTAGCTTGAAGATACAATTTCTTAACCCTAGAACCCATCAAGATTCCTCCTTCCCAATTACCATGATCTTGCACGATCAACTCTCCAAGCCTCTCGAAATATTTCTGTTAAACATTTTATAAATATTCTGAATTACTAGCCACATTCACATTCGACCTCTTATCGGATATCCAATAGAATCCTTAGTAGAATCTTCATCAACACCACACAACCGCTAACCTAATCATAGGAGATAACCTACCTATGGAAATTCCATGCTGATATCTTCCAATGACGCTTCACTGGATTCCATTACTACGCCATCAGTAAACCCTCATGAGCCTGTGCTCGTTCACCAGCTGTACAAGTCCGTCCACTCCCCATTGACATTAACCCAAGGTGCGACAATACATTCCAATCCGAAGTCATGTTGAATTCCCCTTCGTATCAAGCAAACTCCTCTCTGTCGTATCCAATCTTCCTCAGTATAGTAGCCAACATTCCGAATTAAGTCTGTAGACCTAGTCACTGTCCACCATGAATCCCAAGTCACTCCAAACTTTTCTCAAGTCATATGGCTATCCTAACGTAGACTCTGTCACTCCCACTTTGGCTAAACCGTCTTCTTTAAGTAACCGCTCGACCTCTAATTTTCATACTTGACCTGTTAGTAATTCAACCATCGCGAGACACCTCCCTCCATGCCCTTCCTCATTCTTCGCCACCCAAATGTTGCCTCAACTCAAATCCATACCTGTAGCAACGGAACCAGTGATTTGTTATCAACTCTCAGCCTCCTAGAAGATCATCCTTCTCGAGCCATCAATATTAGAAACACCGATTCGATTCTGAACCGCTGCACACCGCTATTCTCAGAAGACTGTTTTACTGGTGTCCTTTCACAATACTCTGCCCCAAAGGCGAATTGAAGATGACCATAACACTGGCGAACTTAATACAATCAACAAGGACAACGACACTACATCGCAGATGAAAATTCCGCCACGCTCGAAAATATCAAGTCTCATTACTCCACCAACCCAAACCTGAACATTCATAGCCCGATTGCCTTTACTTTGCTTTAAATAAATGCTGAACCTTCAAATCAAGTGCTGAGAAATCCTCCTTTAAAGTCATTAACTGCCTTGACACATAAACAAACACCCCACCATTACACCAACATTGTACGATACAACATCTGAATATTATAGCGATCTCCGCGTAGCCTCGATCCTATAAAAAATACTGCTACTGAGCTGAAATGGTAGAACATCCTTCCGCAAGAAGACGATAATAACTTGCTCGGATGCGCAGGGAGAAACATCCTGCTCCACGTCGATAGTACCACTGAAACTCCTCGATGCACAATTGACACGAGTGCTCAACACCGTACGAGAATGAATAGGAAGGAAATAAAGGCATAGGCCTCGAAGGGATCAAATCGCACAAGGAGAAATCAAGAAGGGAAGTGCTCCTAATAGCTTGTAGCCTCTAGAAGATAGGTACAGACATCTCTGTACCGATCCGCAAGACTCTACTAGACTTGTACATGACTCATGAGACCTAAGTGAACCTAATGCTCTGATACCAAGCTGTCACGACCCGAAATCCGCTAAAGGTCGTGATGGCGCCTAATACCGTCGCCAGGCAAGCCAACGGTGTTCTGTCAACTTACTTATTCCTTTTAATAATTTAAAATCATGATTTTAATTAATTATATAGTATAAAACTGGAATTTACAAAATGAATGATGATATTTACACGAACTACAATGTTGATAACCTGTAGAAACTCCCAAAACCTGGTGTCACAAGTGATGAGCATTAACTAGGAAATATGATAAAATACATCTGTCTAGAATATAAATTAGACAGAAAAAATATAAATAACTCTGAGGGAGACTTCGAGTGTTGCGGACTCGTAACACGAGAAATAACCGCACCTCTGCGCCCACATGACCACTGGACATATATGTGCCCGCACAAAATATGCAGCAAGTGTAGTATGAGTACATAAATCAATGCATACCCAGTAATCCAGTCTAACCTCGAAGAAGTAGTGACGAGGGGTCGACTCCGACACTTACTATAGGCTAACAATAAAATACCGATGTTATAGTTAAGCATGGATTATGTAAAAATAGCCGAAAGCTCAAGAACAAGAAATAAATAAACAATTCTTTCACTGGTAGTAAATATCAAATTAATTCCCATCATTTAACAGATTAAATCTTTCAAGCCAATGAAACAATATAGAATATAATTGGACTTCATGAATTTTGCGCACGAGTTATGCCGAGGTTGTACGGCCCGATCCAACATATAAATATAAATTGTGCGCTGCCGAGGGTCGAACGACATGAACCATAGATATATCTATTTGTTAACGAGGAGTTCGGTCCGTGATCTCGTCTAATTACACCTCTATTTGAGGTTATGAAACAGTCGATGCAATAGTAGTACCCAACAAGGAGTCAGGGTCGATGTTTCACAGGGAGCTTTGAATGGGATTTAGGAGTATATACTATAGTGAATGAGCTTGAATTATCTCAAATTGCACTTTCAAAATCTTGATTTGATCTAAGTCTATTTTAAACTAATAATAACAACTAAGAATTGAAACTAGGAAATTGTTTTTGTTTGTTTTTCAAATGATAAAAGGCCTAGGGCTATGACCGTCACCTAGGTGTTCGCTTAATGGGTTGTAAGCCATAAGGATTGTTTTAGTGGTCAGAGTTTATTATAGCTATCAACACTCAAGTACCCACTCAATACCTCTCGGTCAGAGAGCGATTTTTCCCAATTTGACTTTCTCAAGTCCAAACGGGTATTGAACAAAGCAGTTGATAGTAAGCTCAAGTCGGGTTTTACTATCTCTAGGTTCAACCCTTTAATTGGGCTTATCAATCTCTCAATTGACCCAATTCTTTGCTAGTCAAGGTTTTCTTGACTAAGTATCTCTATCTCAAGTAGATGCCAAGTCAATTAGGCATGAAATAATGTTAATAGCCATTATATCTTCAAATAAAAGCAAGAACAAGGCTAGATAATCAACACCCAACCATAAACAAGCAATCAATCAAACACCCATTAAGTTTACACACTAGGGTTGGGTCACAACCCTAGTGAAAACCTAGCTACTCATGCTTAAATTAGAAAATAAGGAAGTAGAAGTAATAATTAAACCCATATTAATGATTAAGATGATAAAAGTAATATTCAAAAAACTTAAAATAGAAAAAACTACTAAAAGGAGTAAAGTAAACGGCTGTTGATGTCAAAAGTTACAAAAGTTGACCTAAAAAAATGAAACTCTTCTATTTATGCAGTGCTGGAATTTTCGGACAAAATTGCCCTTTTGGAGGTTCTGCGGCCGCACAATTCCATGTGCGATTCGCACTTTTCTTCAGGTTGACATGATTGGAATCTTGCGGCCGCATAATACTGAACCACGACCACATCTCTCTCTTTCTGCGGTCCGCACATTTCTGAGTGCGGCCGCATATGGCTCTTCTGCGGACCGCACAATTCAATTGCAACTGCATAGCTGATTTTCTGTGGCCGCATAATAATTGTGCGGCCCGCACTTCCGTTGAACCTCATATGTATGTTCTCTAAACTTTGGTCTTGCCTTGCTTCTGCGGCCGCACATTTCATGTGCGGACCGCACTTCTCACATATCTCTGATGGCCTTCTTGAGTTGGATTTCATTGTTGAGGCTCATTTTCTACCATTCTTGCAATTAAGCATATTTCATCAATTTTCGGGAACACAATTAAACGCTTTTGGACTAAAACAAAAGCAAAAAGGTTCTAATAAGTAGTCAAAATCCCCACTCATCAACTCCCCCAAACTTAAGCTTTTGCTTGTCCTCAAGCATATACAGTAATTCTCACCTCTACAAGTTAAGAGATATTTCAGCTAATCAAAAATGAATCAATCACACATCAATTGGGACCAACAATTACCCAGACACTTATGAATTATTAACAAGGCATTGGGTTGAGCTTTTAAGCAAAAATAGGTCTAATGTGACACTTGAGCATCAAGAGTTGATTTTATTCATCAAGGAAGCTCGCTCTTTCATGTAGGTCATTGTGGATCCCAAACTCTTCCTCCTCTATTCTCCGTTTGCATATCTCACTTAAGAATGTAACACTCAATTCAAAGATTTGTGAAAGGTTCGCTCATCTCTTTCAAAAGAATGTCACAAGTACAACTTTAAGTATCATAGGCTGGCCTCTCATGTAAATCACCACTAATGTAAGCTCACTCGGTTTAAAATCACGTAGGTATTTTTTGGAATGCAATGAAGTCTTTTGGACTAAGGTTGGATATGCTATGATAGAGCGGGTTCATCTTATCTTAAGCACTCCATTTTCTCTTATCGACTCATACTTTGCCACTTTTTGAGGAATTTTCTTTTCCATAGGGGGATTAGAGAGACTTAGCATTACTCTTTCTTGGTCATGATATTCATTTCCTCCTTCTTTGTTTTCTCCATGACTTGCATCACTACTATTCTTTGAAATCCCTTCAACCTTTCAACTTATTCACTTTCATTTTGTATTTTTCTCTTTGTTCTTCTTTATTTTTCTTGTCTTTCCTTCTCTTTATTTCTTTTCTCTTTTTGTGCTTTGATACCTTTTTCAAACTCCTCATCCCCCAAACATACGTTTTTAGCCAATTGTTTCACAAGAGTGTTAAGGAAAGCTCAGGGTGCCTAGAGAGGGTCACGACAGAATGGGTAAAGGCTTGTAACATGGTGATCAAATGAGAAACGTTTTATGCTCAAATGGGTTGACTAGGGATAACAACATTGGTGGGGCATGGAAAATTTCAAGTGGGTGAAAGAGAGCCTAAAATCACTTCTCAAGCCAAGCAAAACTTAAAATTTCATCTAGAAACATATTCGGGGCAAGTTCTAGACCATTTGCACGGGTACTTGGACTTGCAACAAAAATATCTCACCTCTCACGCAGCTGGATAGTTAAAAAGGATAGAGTCGAGGGGCCACAACGACCATATTCAATATTGAAAATCACAATGGCTCGACTAAACCATTGGATGATTGCCTAAGTCAACACAAGAGTCAAAAGGTCACTAACTAGAGCTATTTCTTTTCAAAAACCTTGTTTTTAACCACAAGCACATAGTTAAGTGTGTTGGTACCAAGTAAAGCATGTTTGACTCTTCGAGCTTAACTCAATTAGGTCTTTTTATTCACTACTACTACTACTACTACTACTATTCTTTCCTAAACACAAAAAACAGACTCAATCCTTTAAGAAGGTTGTCACGCCATCTATCGTTGGGAAGACACCCGATTCACACAGAAACTACCTTTGGAAAGAACCGTGGCATTATGAAAATCAAAGGCTTATTGACCACTTAAACATAAAAAGAAACTACTAGATTAAAAAGAAGCTATTATACTAAACAAGAAGCTACTGAATTAAACATTTACTAATAAGAAAATAAAATAAAGAAGCTACAAAGCGAGCTACTGAAAGCATAAATGAAGATACATAATGAGAGAGGAAAAGACAAAATATATACATCAATAGAGAGAGAGAGAGAGAGAGAAGACTATATACATAATAAAAAGAAAAAGGGAAATGTTATCAGTTATTACAAACCAAATGTCAAATTATCCAAATATCAAATAGATCTACCCGAATAAAAATAAACATTGTCCCCAATGCTTAACAAAATAAGAATAAGGAAAGGTAAGAAAGAGGACTCCCTATGTGGCCTTGGACATCTATGTGTACATAGCAGCGTCACCACCCTCAGCCTCCTCTAACTGGATCTCATCATCCTCCGCTTTGGGAGTAGCTGGGTTAGTGAACATCTATCGCACTGCCTCAGCAGTGTAGGTAGACATGTCTGGATCCTCAGACTGGTGCCACTGGTGCTGATGGTATGGCTGGATCTACTGGTGTTGCTAGATCTGTCCCCAACAGCATATCAAATGGAAGGTCACCAGCTGCTGCTATCTTGGTCACCTCAATCATCAGTCTGTTAACTGATTTCTTGGACGCTTGGGATTTCTTCATTTTCTATACCTACTTCCCAAGCTCCTCAATCACTATTCCATGTGCTACCAGGGTGTTCATGATAGTGTTCTGGTTCTCCAAGATCTTCTTCAATGTGTCCTCCACTATCGAAGGTATCTGGGGTGCCGGGATGGATTACTGTGCTGCAACAACACTAGCTATGTCAGTCATCTTTGTAGTGGCTATTTGCATCTAGTTGTTGAGGCTCGCCAGTGCTTGGGAGACTCGCAGCGTAGATAGTATATGAGTGGACATGGGCACCTACTTCAAAACTGATATGGAAGGCACTAATGGTGAAGGACCTGAAGAAAGAGGTAGAGGCATAGCTGCTGCACTATCAGAAGGATCTGCTGAAGTAGATGGCATGTCAACTGTCCTAGCAGCTACCCCCGCAGGCTCGTCAGACTAGCCTGCAGTAGTAGATGGCATGTCCACCATCCATCAAAGAATACCATGAGAAAGGCATCTTCGCCCTCACCTTGATGTCAAAATCCCTTGGTTCCACCCCCGCATATGTAAGGTACTCAGTGATAGTGTTGGGATACGAGTAGGAGGTGTCACCTTTCCTGATGACCATAGATATGTTTGCCGACATCACGACAATGATAGAGCCGACTAGCACTGCCCGCTGAATTTGAAGGTTTATTTCATTTCGGCATGGGTCTAGTCTGCTACACACGAATGTTTTCCATCCCTTTGCCTCAAAATTTAGGGTGTTCTGCTGAATTAGAACCCCTGCTATGATCTATGCTGGAGGCGGCCTCGGAGCTGCAAGAATCTCAGCTAGCCATAGTTGAACTGCATCTCCTATTGCTAACTTATCTAGGTATTGCACAGGCTCCACATCCTCAAACCTTAAATATGTGTTCGAGGTGGTCTGATCAAATCTCACATTTAGGTTTCTCACTTTTGTTATCTTGGCCTCTTTCTTTATATGCGCCACATTGGCGTAAAACTCCCGGACCAGGTATTCCTTGGCATCTTTCACACTCTAGGTGAACCACATCCACCCCTTTCTCTTTCTAAACTGTCTCAATACTTCTGGGTTATACTTATCAAGTTCTTTCAAATTAAACTGAAGCTCAAGAGTGAGCGATCTTGTCGGCCACCACTCTTGGAAGCTCGTAAAGGTAGCCAGACTCATAAATCTATCTTCCCACATCTCTTTCTTCTTTGACCTCTCAAGGCCGGCTGTTATGGTATCACCCCTCGTCCATCATTTGGGAGATCATCAATATCTATTGTGGTAGAAAGTGCATCAGAGGCATGTGTAGATGAAGGCTCTAAAGCCTGACTATTACCTTCTGACCCCTCAGAAGTGTTCTCAGAAGAGGTAGGCCCGTTTCTCAGTTGGTATCTGTCCTAAGGCAACTGTGGTTGTGATTGCATAACATGATGCCTTTACACTTAGTCGCCCTCTAATGATTCCCTAGACAGGGCATATGAACTTGATTCAGAGGGCTCCGACTGTCTACCTCGGCCTGCTATGGTTTTCTTACTGACTACCTTTTGGAGGGCGAAGGGTAAAGTGCTTTTGCCTCTGCCTCTGGAAGGTTCACCCTACCCTTTGATGTATCACCACGACCACGTGATCTAACCATATTCTGCACAAAACAGTAGCATGAGTCAGTTCTTATTCAAGTGCAGATAAGCAGAAAGTTGCATAACATAACATGTTGCAGGTTGGGGAAGTGTGGTACGCACAATTGCAAGTGCGGCCGTAGGTTGGGTTGTGCGGACCGCACAATTAGAAAGTGCGGTCGCAGAGATTAAACTGTGGTCCGCACAATATTTAGTGCGATCGCACATCTAAAGTGCGGACCACACATTTTTGAGTGAGACCGCACAGTGAATACCTTAAAAATGGCAACTCTCTGAAAATAGAGAATGCCCCGATCTGCGACCGCACACACTTTTCTGCGGCCGCGATTGAATTTCTGCGGACCGCACAATTTCAAGCGTGGTCCGCACTTTTGCCAAACCAAATGCCCTGAGCATGAAATTCTGTGGACCGCACAATTCCTTGTAATTGTGCGGCTGCACATTTTAAAATTATATCGAGCACAGTCCTTTAGAGTTTCAATTTTATGCACAAATTGGACATGGTAGTAGCAATTAAACATGATAAACCAATTACCCATTCCCCAAATAGCAACTAAGAGTTTACCTAACACAAATTACATCCCACATAGATATGAAATTGACAAATGGTCTAAAATAACAATTAAATTATAAACTAACTAAGAAAATTAAAGAATTCCATAAATGATTTGAACATACCAGTGATGAAGTGGTGTTAAGGAATGATCTAAGATGCTCAATTAAGTGGCGGATGATTGACTCAGTAGTGTGCAAGATTTTGTCCCTTGTTTTAATTTCTCAGATAATGAAAAGTCTTAACACTAGCCTTAGGGCTACTATTTATACTATACGAGATTTGTTGAGGGTTCAAGAGACGAGTGCAGCCGCAGAATTCCTTGTGCGGTCCGCAGATTTACATGTGCGGATCGCATATTTCCTTGTGCAGCCGCACTTTGGCCATTTCTCTGACAGACAAACTTCAGAGAGTTTGCAATTTTACAAATCAGTTTGTGCGGTCCGCACAAGAATTGTGCAGTTGCAGTTGCCTTCTACTGCAGCACCAAGAATTGTGCGGTCCACACTTTTTTTTACTTAGCCAATTTTTCTGAGCCCAGTTCCTGTAAAGCACACACATTCCTGCAACACACTTCTAATCCAGTTAGCACAAAATAAAACCTATCTAAGAAGAAAAGAAAAAGAAAAAGAAACATGGGTTGCCTCCCATAAAAGCATCTGATTTAAAGTCGTGACACGACGCATATTACCATCACTTCAAATGAATCACTTCCATCACATGACCATCATCAGCTTGTCCCAATTAATACTTCACCCGGTGACCATTGACTCGAAATACCTCATCATTTTTGTTCTTCAAGTCCAATGCACCAAAAGGTGTCACACCCACAATTTCAAAGGGACCACTCCATTTGGATTTCAGCTTTCCGGGAAACAACATCAATCGTGAGTTAAACAATAAAACAAGATCGCCCACCTTGAATTCCCTATTTAGGATGTATTTTTCATGAAGGTACTTCATTCTTTCTTTGTACAAAGACGAACTTGCATATGCGTGGTACCAGAATTCATCTAGTTCATTCAAATGTGCAACCCGCAAGGTGACAATTGCATCCCAATCAAGATTTAACTTTTTCAAAGCCCACATGGCCTTATGCTCAAGTTCCACCGAAAGATGACAAGCTTTACCAAACATAAACCGGTATGGAGAGATCCCGATAGGAGTTTTAAAAGCAGACCAATAAGCCCATAGTGCATTATCAAGCTTCTTTGATAAATCCGTCCGATTAGCATTCACTGTTTTGGACAAAATACTCTTTATCTCCCGGTTGGAGACTTCCACTTGACCGCTTGCTTGTGGGTGATAGGGAGTCGTAACTTTATGAGTGACACCATACTTGCTAAGCAAGGTGTCAAATGCTTTGTTACAAAAATGCGACCCCCCATCGCTTATTATAGCCCACAGAGTACCAAACCTTGTGAAGATGTTCTTCTTCAAAAATGCCACCACACTTCTTGCTTCATTGTTGGGTAGAGAAACGGTCTCAACCCATTTTGACGCATAATCAATAGCTACCAAGATGTAGGTGTTTCCATAAGAACTCACATAAGGTCCCATGAAGTCAATGCCCCACACATCAATAATATCAATTTCCAAAATAGTGATGAGAGGCATTTCATTTTTCTTTGAGATTCCACCAGCCCTTTGACATTCATCACAACACTTGACTAGATCACTTGCATCTTTGTAGAGTGTGGGCCAATAGAAACTGCAACTTAGCACTTTGTCCGCCGTTCTTGCTCCACCATGTTGACCACCATACGGAGAAGAATGTAAGCCCCAAGAATTTTAACTTGTTCCTTCTCCGGTACACATCTTCTAATCACTCCATCCGTACAAATCCGAAAAAGGTATGTTTCATCCTAATAATAGTCTAGACAATCCCGTTTGAGCTTCTTCCTTTGGTTTGAAGAGAACTCATCCGGGATGATACCACTCCCGAGAAAATTTGATAGATCCGCAAACCATGGCACATCTTTCATTGAAATGGCCAAAATTTGCTCATAGGGGAAGGAGTCATTGATTTCAAGGCCATCATGTGGCCTCCCCTACTCCTCCAAATGAGACAAGTGGTCCGCCACTTGGTTTTCACTTTCTTTTCGGTCTTGAATGTCTATATCGAACTCTTGCAACAAAAGCACCCATGTCATAAACCAAGATTTTGAATCTTTCTTGCTCATAAGGTAATCAAGTGCCACATGATCCGTGTGGACAATCACCTTTGTACCCATCAAGTAAGGGCGGAACTTCAATAGCAAACACAATGGCAAGTAGCTCTTTTTCGGTTACAATGTAATTGACTTGGGCATCATTCATGGTCTTACTAGCATAGTAGACCGGATGAAAGATCTTGTTGATACGGTTCCCCAAAGCTGCTCTAACTGCCACGTCACTAGCATCACACATGAGCTCAAAAGGAATGCTCCACTTCGGGGCGGTGATAATGGGAGTAGTTGTCAACTTGAACTTGAGCAATTCAAAGGCTCTCATGGAATCATCATTGAAGTGAAATTTAGCATATTTCTCCAAAAGCTTGCACAAGGGGTTCACCACTTTGGAAAAATCCTTTATGAAACGTCGGTAGAACCCCGCATGACCCAAGAAACTTCTCACGCCCTTCACGGATATTGGAGGTGGAAGTTTAGAAATCACCTCTATTTTTGCCTTGTCGACCTCTATCCCCTTATTCAAAATCTTGTGGCAAAGGACAATACCCTCCTCGACCATGAAATGACATTTCTCCCAATTCAACACCAAGTTCGTTTCTTCACATATTGCCAACACCTTATCCAAATTTTCCAAACATTCATCAAAGGAATCCCCGACTACCGAAAAGTCATCCATGAAGACTTCAAGGTAGTTCTCTACCATATCCGTAAAGATCGCCATCATTCACCGTTG
The DNA here is from genome assembly GCF_000390325.3 of Nicotiana tomentosiformis. NCBI lineage: Eukaryota > Viridiplantae > Streptophyta > Magnoliopsida > Solanales > Solanaceae > Nicotiana > Nicotiana tomentosiformis. The sequence goes on along the minus strand of NC_090820.1, from coordinate 6,130,983 downwards.
AAAAGTTATCGATGCATTGCATAAGCCAAATGGCATCCGCTTGAAAGTGAAAGTGCCATAGGGACAAGTGAAAGTTGTTTTCTCTTGATCTTCCGGGGCAATAAGGATTTGATTGTAGCCCGAATATCCATCTAGAAAGCAATAGAATGCCCGGTCAGCCAACCGATCAAGCATTTGGTCAAGAAAGGGTAGTGGGAAATGGTCTTTCCTTGTGACTTTGTTTAGCTTCCGATAGTCCATGCACACCCTCCATCTGGTCACCGTTCTTGTTAGAATCAACTCGTTCTTATCATTGGTGACCACAATTATGCCCCCCTTCTTCGGAACACATTGCACCGAAGAAGTCCACAAACTGTCAGAAATGGGGTAGAGAACCCCGGCATCCAACCACTTTATGATCTCCTCTTTGACCATATCTTGCATTGCTTCATTGAGTCTTCTCTGATATTTAATGGAGGGTTTGGCATCTTCCTCCAAAATGCGGGGATTATTCCCCGAATATCTACCAAAGTCCACCCAATAGCTTTCTTCCTCTTGTGGAGCACCGCCAATGTAGAGTCAACATGCACATTAGTCAAACAAGAGGAAAGAATGCCCTATAAAGTAGAACATGGGCCAAGGAATTCATACATGATATGTGGAGGCAATGGCTTTAACTCCAAGATAGGAGGTTCTTCAATTGAAGGCTTTGTAGGAGGAGTTTTCCTATTATCGAGATCCAAGGAAAGTTTCCGAGGTGCATAATTGTATGACCCCATCCCTTGCAAGGAATTGACACATTCCATGAAGCCATCCATTTCATCATCATCAAAATTTAGCAAAACGGCCTCTAACATGTCACCCACATTAATCACGGCACTAGTATCATCAATAATCACATCGGTCACCAAGTCCACAAACGAACACACGTCATTGTTATTCGGTTGCCTCATAGATTTGCACACGTGGAACACCACGTTTTCATCACCCACCCGGAAAGTCAGTTCATCGGCTTTCACATCAACAAGAGCCTTCCTCGTAGCAAGGAAAGGTCTACCAAGAATAATCAGAACCTCATAGTCCACTTCACAATCAAGAATCACAAAATCTGTCGGGAGAATGAACTTGTCAACTCAAACCAATACATCCTCAATCACCCCCTACGGTCACTTCATTGCACGATCGGCCATTTATAGTCTCATAGATGTGGGTCTTAGTTGCCCAATTCCCAATGTCTTAAAAACCTAATAGGGCATCAAGTTGATACTTTCCCCAAGATCACAAAGTGCTTTTGCAAATTCGGCGCTTCCAATGGTACAAGGAATTGTAAAAGTACCAGGATCTTCCAACTTTGGAGCCATCGAATGCACAATTGCACTCACTTGGTGAGTGACTTTGATAGTTTCAAAATTCATCGATCTCTTCTTTGTCACCAAGTCCTTCATAAACTTACCATATCCGGGCATTTGCTCTAAATCTTCAATTAATGGCACATTTATAGAGAGACTCTTCATCATGTCAACGAACTTCTTGAATTGATTATCGCCATTTTCCTTGGCAAGCCTTTGAGGATAGGGAGGTGATGTATTAGGAAATGGTGCCTTAACTTTTTGAACCACCGATTCCGATATGTCAATAACATAATCCCTAGATGGGTTCACATCCTCTTGAGTCTCTTCCACCGTGTCATCAATATCAATCCGCACTTCATCATTTGCTTGCACAACATTGTTCGGAATCTCCTCTTCTTCTACCACTTGCTCATCATTCACAAGTTGCCTTTGACTTGAGGTAGGTGCATTCCTACCTTTTCCACTTTTTGTAGTGTCGGCCATGGCATGCCCCGCTGGGTTCCCACCTTTCGTGTTCACCACCGTATCACTTGGTAGTGCCCCTTAGGACGAGAATTAAAAGTTTGAGAGATTTGACCCATTTTCACTTCTAAGTTACGGATTGATGTGTTGTGTGAAGCAAATTGCGCATCAGAATCGGCATTCTTCTCCATCATTTGCTCAAACATGTTCTCAATACGACCCATTTCATTTTTGGAGGAACTAGGACCATGAGAAGGATAAGAAGGTGGGTTGCTCGGTCGTTGGTACATCGGGGGCCTTTGAAAACCCGACCCCCAATTTCCTTGGTTGTTGTTCCACCCGCCTTGGTTGTTACCTCCCCAATTGCCTTGATTGTTATTATTTTACCAATTCCCTTGGTTGTTGCTTTCACTCCAATTGCCTTGATTGTTTCCACCATTCTAATTTCCTTGGTTGCTAGAATTCCAATTGCCTTGATTATTCGAAGGTCTCCATTGTTGTTGACTGGGGCCTTGGGAATTGTTTCTTTGCCCTTGAAAGTTGTTCACATATTGGACCTCTTCATCTTGATCATTATAAGAATCTCCTTGATCATACCCACTATCATCTTGCACAAAATTATCCACTCTTTGTTGCACTTGTGGACTTCTTGTTCTTCTCTTGTTTACCATCATATTGACTCCCTCCATAGCATTGACTTGCCTCGGGTTTTGCACTTGTTAAAGTTGAGCCTTTGCCAATTGGTTCATGGTGGTTGTCAACTTGGCTATGGCTTGCCTATGGTCATGTAACTCTTTATGAAGAAGAATCATATTTGGGTCACCTTGTGGAACATTGGCTCTAGATTTCCACGCCGATGAAGTATCCTCCATCTCATCCAAAATATCACACGCCTCGGCATAAGGCGTAGTCATGAAGTTTCCACCGGCAAGTTGATTCATTATACATTGGTTGGTGGTATTGATCCCCTGATAGAAAGTTTGTTGAATCATGTTCTCTTCCATATCATTATTGGGGCACTCTTTCACCATTATCCTATATCTTTCCTATATCTCGTGTAGTGGTTCATTAGGCTCTTACTTGAATGGTAGTATTTCATCCTGAAGAATAGCCATGTTCCAGGGAGAGAAGTACTTTGAAATAAATCTCTCCGCAAGTTCATCCCACGTACGAATGGAATGATTTGTCAAACGTTCCAACCAATCTAAAGCTTTCTCCAGTAAAGAGAAGGGAAAAAGCCTTAGCCTCAAAGCAACCTCGAAGACATTTGTTTGATTGCTTCCCCAACACATATCAATGAACCCCTTCAAATGCTTATATGCATTTTGACTCGGTGCACCGGTGAAGAACCCTTGTTGCTCGAGCAAAGTGAGCATCACGTTGGAAGTTTTCCGCCCTAATACGGGGTGGGACTATAGTACTTGCATACCCTTCATTTGGCAGTACCCGGCATGGAGCTACTCTTCTGCGGACCGCACAAATGCAACTGCGACCGCATAGCTGATCGTCTGCTTATTGTGCGGCCCGCACTTCCATTGAACCTCATATGCATGTTCTCTGAACTTTGGTCTTGCTTTGCTTCTGCGGCCGCACATTTCATGTGCGGACCACACTTCTCACAGATCTCTGATGGCCTTTTCTTCACAATCTGCGGCCGCAAATGAAAATCTGTTGTCCGCACTTTAGAGCTCTTGTGCTTGTTTTTGTCCTTGGTTCAAATTACTCCTTCTTGCGTTGGATTTCATCGTTGAGGCTCATTTTCTACCATTCCTACAATTAAGCATATTTCATCGATTTTCGGGAACATAATTAAGCACTTTTGGACTAAAATGAAAGAAAAAATATGCTAATAAGTAGTCAAAATCCCCATTCATCAGCCCGCTCTACAAGAAGAGAAAATATATTAAAACAACCAACTCAAGATTTATTAAGGGGCTAATATTCAAAGAAATACCAATTCTCATTATCGGTCAAATGACCCGTCCAAAACTCAAGTAAATGATGTTTAACCTTTTACGATTCTTTTATCAAGTTCCAATATGATTTACGCAATTAAATTAACAAGTAGGGTGCAAACAACGCGAGAACAACATGATTTGGGTCCTAGACTACCCGGACTTAAGCATAATTAGTAGCTACGTACGTACTCTCATCACCTCGTGCATACGCAGTCCCCACAAATAGAAGCACATAATAAATTGATCCATCTACGGGGTTAATTCCCTCTTACAAGGTTAGAAAAGAGACTTACCTCACTGTGAAGTTTCATAACCGGCTCCAAAGCCTCTGTAACGGCTCAAACCGATGCCCGTCGCTCCAAAACTAGTAAATAATTATGCAAATCCATAAATACATACTTTAATACTCATTATAAATCAATTTATAACAATTTTCAACTCCGCTCAAAAAAGTCGATAAAGTCACCCTCGGGCCCACATGCCCAGATTCCAAAAAATTTCGAAGATAATCATTACCCATAACACTATGAACTCAAATATATGATTTATTCCCAATTCCATATCCAATTTCGTGCGAATTCTAGGTTTTCTACCAAAACCCCCACAATTTCTACTAATTTCCATGTTTAAATCCTTATACAAACAATGTATGTAACCTGTAATTGGTGGGAATCACTTACCTTGTGATGCTTGATGAAATATCCCCTTGAAGATCTCCAAAATCACCCCAACCATGTGAAAAATGAGAGAAAATGGGCCAAATCCCGTTTTTATAAAACCACACTGCCCAACGACATCTCGCACCTACGGTCCACTAACCGTTTCTGTGGCTCTGCACCTGCGGATAATCCATCGCAGGTGCGGCTTCAGCACAACCCAACAGTCCCCGCTTCTGCGCCCCAAATAGCGCACCTGTGCTTTCGCTTCTGCGAGCCTCAAGCGCTTATGAGCTCGCTCACTTGCGCCTCTCTTTCCGTTTCCGCACTCCAACGGCTGCATCTGCAATCTCGCAGGTGCGGGAAATCCTTCACATATGTGGCGTCTGACCAGCTCGCTCCCAGCTGCTTCTGCGGTCCACTTCCTTTTTTCTGTGAGGCCGCTTCTATGATGAATCTTCCGCATAAGCAGTTACACTAGCAACCAGATTTTCCAGCTTTTCCTTTAGTCCAAAAATTGATCCGTTAACCATCCAGAATCCAATCGAAGCCCCTAGGACCTCAACCAGACCTACCAACTAGTCCTAAAGCACCATACGGACATATTCGAGCCTTCAAATCGCATCAAACAATGTCAAAATCATGAATCACACCCTAATTCAAGCTTAATGAACTTTAGAACTTCAAGCTTCTACATTCGATGCCAAAATCTATCAAAACACGCCCGAATGACCTAAACTTTTGCATGCAAGTCACATTTGACATTACGGACCTACTCCAACTTCCAGAATCAGAATCCGACCCCGATATCAAAAAGTCAACTCTCGATCAAACTTCCCAAAAATCTTCAAATTCCAACTTTCGCCAAATGACCCCAAAATGACTACGGACCTCCAAATCCACATCCGAATGTGCTCATAAGACCAGAATCACCATACGGAACAATTCCAAGGGTCGGAATTCCAAATGGACATCGATAGCAATAAAATACACTTCAACCCAAATTTATGAGAATCCTCCTTAAATGCCAACTTTCCACAACATGCGTTGAAATGCTCCCGGGTCATCCAAAACCCGATCCGGACATATGTCCAGGTCCAAAATCATCATACGAACCTGTTAGAACTTTCAAATCCCAATTTCGAGATCGTTTACTCAAAAGTCTAACCTTAGTCAATTCTTCCAACTTAAAGCTTTCGAAATGAGAATTTTCTTTCCAAATTAACTCTGAACTTTCGAAATTCAATTCCGACCACACGTACAAGTCGTAATACCTGAAGTGAACCTACTCAAGGCCTCAAACTGCTGAATGACACTCTAGATCTCAAAACGATCTGTCGGATTGTTACACTAATACTAGTATTAGTGTAAAACAAGTGTGTTTGCCCGAATTATTTTTTGGATAACTGTGGTGTACTTTGACTAATTTAACGGGATATATGCTACGAGAGGAAGATAAATTGTTATGAGAAAATAAGGAAAAATCATTCAGCAATTGAGAGGAAGAGCGGATCAGAGATCAATTAGGAAGATGAATATGCTAAAAACTGAGGTAATACTTCATTCCTATGGTAAACGAGGTCTTAATTCTACAAATAAGTTCGAGTAGAATAAATATAGAGTCCAAGTAGCCTAGCTGAATAATAAAAAAGTAAAAATGATAAAACTTACCTGTAATAGGCTTAAGATCTACCTTTTGTAGAAAATATTTCCATTGACTAAACATATGCAAATATGATCTTTAATATTATTTATATAATGGTAGGTGATGTGATGCCAAAATGCTTTACTTTTAGCATATTACTCGCCCTATATTTTGTTGGTCTAATGGGTTATTATGTGATATTTGAGCTAAATTGTGTTGTTTTATGTGTAGGAACATCGAAAGGAATCATCAAATGAAAATTGCACAAAAATAGGACAAAAATACAAGTAAAGAGCACAAAAGCATCAAGTATCCAAACCGTGCTACAGACCAGGCTTTGCAAGGTCTATAGCCAGGTTGACCGTGCTATAGACCAGGCTTTGCGACGTCTATAGCCAGGTCGACCGCGCAATAGATCAAGCTTCGCGGGGTCTATAGCCAGGTCTACCGCGTTATAGACCAGGCTTCGCGAGGTCTATAGCCAGGTTGACCGTGCTATAGACCAAGCTTCGCGAGGTTTGTAGCATGGTAATTAAAAGTCGTGGGTTAAAAGACCCAAACCCGAAATTGGACCGGGGAATTGACATAAATACTCTCCAAATGAGTTATTCTAGCGTTGGACATTATTTTGGAGAAGAAAAAGGTTGCAGAACACTTGGAAGCAAGGATCAAAACGAGCTTTCTCTTAATTTATCTCTTTATTTTGTAGTTTATGTCTTTGAACATTATGTGGAGTGTGGTTGTATTTATGAGTAGCTAAACTCTTTAATCTAAGGTTTGATGGAACCTATTGGAGGATGATTCTCTACTGCGTTTAATATAGATTTGCCTTTGATACCTTGATCTTAGTTAGTAAACTCTCGAATTGTTATATAATATTTCTGAAGGTTGATTGCTTGAATTCGTGCAAAACTATTAGTTGTAATTAACACATCATTTCCCTGTAGGATTCGACTTCGGACTTGTAAACCGGATTATATTTGCAACGACCGGTTAGTCCTTTTTATAAAGCATAGTTGGGCGTGATCAAATTTTGGTGATGTTGTCGGGGAAGCAACATTGATACTAATTACAACTATAAGAATTGCTAGAATTTTTAGTTTAGTTAATTTTCCCCATTTTTATTCATTACATTGAAATTCTAACGTTTGTGGTCTTGTGTGTTATAGGTGTATGCCTAGAAACTCTTCAAGAACTTGTGAATTATTTGAAGCATAACCGGATCCTGAGAAAGCTTTCAAGGAATTAAATCGTGCAAACAAGAAGGACAAACAACAATATCACCCCAAGAGAGAAAATTGAACCGTACATGGGTGACGCTTTGGATAATCAAAACAATCGAAACAATGTGAATGACCCGAATAATCAGGGTGTGGCACCTCTTGTGCCAGAAGCAGCTTTGTATGATTGGGCACAACCCACTGCTAAATATTTGGCAACTGCAATTGCAGTCCCTCATATACAAGCGGAATCATTTCAAATCACAAATAACATGCTACATTTGCTGCAAAACAAGGGACTATTCTCCGAGTCTTACATTGAAGATCCACAGCAGCATTTGAAAAGAATTTTGTCAATTTGTGTCACACAAAGGCAACCAAATGTGATACCGGAAGCAATAAGACTGATGTTGTTTTCATTCTGAGTGACAGGAGAAGCCCAAACTTGGCTTAATTTGCTCCCAATAAATTCCATCAAAACTTGGGAGGTATTAGTCAAACAGTTTTTGAATAAGTTCTACCCGCCCAATAAGACTGTCAAGTAGGTTGATGAGATATTGAGCTTCAGGCAGAAACCAGGTGAAACGTTACAAGAAACGTGGGAGAGATTCAAAGGTATGCTGGTCAAGTGTCCACATCATGTCATTCCAGATCAGATGTTGAGACAACGGTTTTACATGGGATTGGCTTATAATTTCAAGGCCAATGTTGATGCTTCAGCAGGTGGAGCATTTTTGAGCAAGTCATTTAGAGAATGTAAAGTCTTGCTAGATAAATTGGCTCAAAACTCAGGCTGGATGACAAGAGACTCTACAATCACCCCTATAGTTCACTCAGTAGCATTGGACCCGAACAACTCCATAGCCGAGAATATGGCTACTCTGATGACACAAATGAGTATCCCCACCAATAAGATTAATGAATCAGACCAGAAAAAGTTACACATAGTTGACACGGCTAATGGGGGATTATGTACACCATGCATTAACCAACCATACGTGTATTCGTAGAGTGGTGAAAGTGACAACCAGAATTATCAAGAGAACATGAACTATGTGGGCAACTATGGAGGCCAAAGGCAAGGTGGTCAGAATTGGAGGCATCAATATCAGCAATATACACTAGCACATCAACAATACAATAACACTAACAATACTGGAGCTATGCGACCACAGGGTCAAGTAGTACCTTACCAAAGGCAACAGGGGTACAATCAGCAAAATCAGCAACTAGCTTATCAACAACCTCAGCAACAACAACTAGTGAGACAAGATGATGGGTTTTCTGAAATTAAAGGAATGTTGCAGCAACTGATTGGGTCTAATGAAAAAAAGCAAGAGAAGGTGGAAGCACATGAGTCAGCGATAAAAGGCATTGAGATTCAATTAGGGCATATAAATATGGCTCTGAATAATCATCCCTAAGGGACTTTACCTGCATACACACATGTCAATCTGAAGGAGCAGGGCCCGAATCAGCTTATGGCGGTGAGCTTGAGAAATGGATCTTGATTTAGAGCAAGAAATTGCTCGTGAGAGCTGGTCATATGAAACACATGTGACAGTGCCAATTGAGTTAGATGAGTCAACTGAACTAACAGAAGTAAGAGTGCAACCAGCCCAAGAGTAAATAAACAAGGAAAAAGAGGTTGCGGAGGAGACTGAGAAAGTGTAGGAGAAGGCATTAGACAAAGTGCCTGAGCAGGATCTAACTCAAGCTAGAGCAAAGAAGCGACCTCTGGCATCCTTCCCGCAGAGGTTGGCCAAATATCAGAAGGGTGAACAGTACAAACATTTATGGAAATGTTTAAGAAAATTTAGGTAAACATTCCTTTAATTGATTCTCTGAGGGAGATGCCCGTTTATGAAAAAATGATAAAGGACTTGATATCTCGTAAGTTCGACTTCCAAGACTTGGCAACTATCACGTTGACACAGACTTATAGTGTTGTTGTATCAAGACCTATAGCTAAGAAGTTATCCGACCCTGGAAGCTTTACAATTCCATGCACCATAGGTAGCTATGCATTTGCCAAAGCATAGTGTGATTTGGGAGCAAGTATAAATATGATGCCATTGTCTATCTATAAAAAGTTAGGCATTGGAAGAGCAAGGCCCATATCCATGTTACTGCAGCTAGCTGACCGAATGGTGAAAAGGCCATCAGGTATACTTGACGATGTACTTGTGCAAGTTGGAAAATTCGTATTTCCAACAGATTTTGTCATTTTGGACTGCAAGGTTGATGAGGAGATTCCCATAATTTTGGGAAGGTCGTTCTTTGCCACAGGGAGAGCTCTGATTGATTGTGAAATGGGGGAGCTAAAAATGAGGCTGAATAATGGAGAAATAACATTTAATGTGCAAAAGTCTATGCGGTAACCCGGTGAGTTTCCAAATTGCTCTTTGTTAAACACGGTGGATGTAATCATGGAGGAAGATGATGAGACACTTAATGCAAAAGAGCCTCTAACAGCCTGCCTTATGAACTTAGAAGAAGTAAATGGTGAGGACTTGGCGGAATGGGTGTTAAATCTTCAAGGGCAAGGGTACTGGGAAAGAGAGCACGAATTTGAGCCTTTACACTTGGAAGAAAGAAAGAACCCTCCAGCCAAGCCATCGATCGAAGCACCACCGCAATTGGAGCTGAAACCGCTACCATCTCACCTCAGGTATGCTTTCTTGGGACCTAATTCGACTTTACCTGTTATTATCTCATCTGGTTTGTTAGATGTGCAGGTAGAACAACATTTGCAAGTGTTGAAAGAGTGCAATAATGCAGTTGGTTGGACTATTGCAGACATTAAGGGTATCATCCTGGCCTTTTGCATGCATAAAATTCTACTGGAAGAAGGGCACAAATCTTTTAGAGAACATCAAAGAAGGTTGAACCCTAACATGAAGGAAATTGTAAAGAAGTGATCAAGTGGTTAGATGCGGGAATTATTTTTTCCATCTCAGATAGCAACTGGGTTAGCCCAGTTCAGTGGGTACCAAAGAATGGTGGGATACCTGTTGTGCAAAATGAGAACAATGAATTAATCTCAACAAAAATAGTCATAGGATGGTGAATTTGCATAGACTACAGAAGATTGAACAAGGCCACCCGAAAAGATCATTTCCCCTTGTCGTTCATTGATCAGATGCTAGATAGCATGGAGGTCCCATTTTTGCTTCTTGGATCGATACTCGGGGTACAACCAGATATCTATTGCCCCGGAGGATAGAGAGAAAACGTCATTCACCTGTCCATATGGCATTTGCGCTTTTCGGAGAATGTCGTTTGGCCTATGCAATGCACCCGCCACATTCCAAAGGTGCATGATGGCCACCTTCACAGATATGGGGATATAATGGAGGTTTTCATGGATGATTTCTTAGTGGTGGGAAATTCTTTTGATGATTGTCTTAGAAATCTAAAAAGAGTGTTGCGAAGATGTATGGAGACTAATCTGGTGCTGAACTGGGAAAAATGCCATTTTATGGTACATGAAGGTATATTCTTGGAACACCTAGTGTCAAGTAAGGGCATTGAGGTGGACCGTACCAAGATTGATGTAATAGAGAAGCTTCCACCACTCACTTCTGTCAAGACAATAAGAAGTTTCCTTGGTCACGCCGGTTTTTACAAGCGGTTTATAAAAGATGTTTCCAAGATTGCTAACCCTTTGTGTAAATTGCTTGGAATAAATCACCCTTTTGTGTTTTTTGATGACCGCAGGGTAGTTTTTGAAGGATTGAAGAAGAGGCTAGTGTCTGCACCTATCATAGTTGCACACGACTGGGAGCAACCGTTTGAGCTGATGTGTGATGCAAGTGACGATGTCATGGGAGCACTACTTGGACAGAGAAAAGACCAAAACGTGCATCCAATCTACTATGATAGTAGAACATTGAATGGCGCCCAACTAAATTACACAGTGACAGAAAAAGAGATTCTAGCAGTGGTGTTCGCATTTGACAAATTCTGGTCCTACTTGATAGGCTCGAAGGTAATTATTTATACTGACCATGCTACTCTCAAGTACCTAATTGATAAAAAGGAAGCAAAGTCGCACCTGGTTTGATGGGTTCTACTGCTACAAGAGTTTGACTTGGAAATTCATGACCAAAAAGGAACGGAAAACCAAGTTGTCGATCACTTGTCCAGGCTTGAAGGATTTGAAATGAAGGTTGATGTGAAAGAGATCATGGAGACTTTCCTAGATGAATAATTGTTAGCCATGAGACTTAAGGAAGTGCCATGGTATGCCGACATTGCAAACTACCTGGCAAGCGGTATTGTTCCATATGAATTGTCTTCTATGCAGAAAAAAAAGTTCTTTCGTGATTGTCGCATGTATTTCTAGGATGAACCATATTTATTTCGGATTTGTATTGATAACATGATTCAGAGATGTATTCCCGAGATAGACTAAGCTTTTGTTTTGCAGGCATGTCATGCTTTGCCTTATGGAGATCATTTTGGAGGAGTAAGGACAGCTGCTAAAGTTTTGGAGTCGGGCTTCTATTGGCCGATGTTGTTTAAAGATGCACACTTTTAGGTAAAGAGTTGTGATGAGTGTCAAAGTACGAGGAATATTCCCGTCGACATGAGATGCCCATGAACCCAATCCATGAAGTGGAAGTATTTGATGTATGGGAAATCGACTTTATGGGACCATTTGTTAGCTCATACAGCAACAAATATATACTAGTAGCAGTAGACTATGTCTTGAAATGGGTAGAAGCTGTAACACTCCGAACAAATGATGCAAAGGGAGTTATTGGTTTTCTAAGAAAAAATATCTTCACCCGATTTGGAACTTCAAGAGCGATCATTAGTGATGGAGTAACTCACTTCTGCAACCGAGCCTTCGCAAAGTTGATGGAAACATATGGCGTGGCCATAAGGTTTCCACTCCGTATCACCCACAAATAGGTGGTCAGGTTGAGGTGTCAAATAGAGAAATCAAGAGTATTTTTACCAAAACTGTAAATGCTACTCGGACTGATTGGGCAAAAAAATTGGATGATGCACTATGGGCCTACCGCACTGCATTCAGAACTCCAATTGGTATGTTACCGTACAATTTGGTGTTTGGAAAAGCGTGTCACTTACCGATGGAGCTAGAGCATAGAGCTTTTTGGGCATTAAGGCAATTAAATCTTGACTTGGAGGCCGCTGGTACGAGTAGAGTCACATAACTTCATGAACTCGATGAGTTCCGTTACCATGCTTTTGAAAGAACCAGGTTGTACGAGGAAAGAATGAAGATCATGAACGACAAGCATATTCAAGAGAGGATTTTCAAACCTGGAGATGTCGTGTTGTTGTATAATTCAAGATTGAAACTATTTCTGGGTAAGCTAAAATCTAGATGGTCGGGACTATTTAGAGTGGTGCAAGTACTCTCAAGTGGAGCTGTATAAATTGAATCCGAGGATGGAACCAACGGGTTTAGAGTTAATGGGCAAAGGTTGAAACATTACCTTGGCATAAATGCGGAAAATGTTGTATCGGTGATTCATTTAAAGGACCCTCAATTGTTGAGTGAACCTGAAGTTTGATTGCATGAGTCGTGTCGTGACATTAAATCAGGCCCTCGTTGGGAGGAAACCCAATTTGTAGTTTATTTTAGCTTAACTATAACTTTTCGTTTGTTTTATGCACTAACAAATTTTTAGCTAAATCTTGGTGTCTGAACATGTAATGGAGCACGATGGAAAGTCATGACGCTTGGTGTCGTTCACAAAACGAAATACAAAATTACATGCGTACGCTCCAAACAACGCTTCATACCGCGCGTCACCTAGTTTAAATGCAAAACCCACCTGGAAGCAAACCTCGCATTGCAAATATTTCACCTCGTGGCACAACTTGCATCGCCTGCTGCCCTTCGTGATTTCCAGCTAGCGTCACCCAGTCTTCAGCACGCTATAGAGCTGGCCTAGCAAGGGTTATAGCCAAACCAATCTCGCGGCAGCCTCACGTCGCAAGGGAAACAGCGAGCAAAACTTGGTAGCAAACCTCGCATAGCTAGGAAATAACTTCGCGTTATGACTCACGCCGCCTACTTCGCAGCTTGCCTAGCCAGGTAAGTTTCTCGTTGGGAGCTTGCGTCGCCAGGTTCGCCTCACATAGTCCTTTGCTCGCTGAAATCCTCACCAGCCATGTGTTTAGCTCGCTATTGGTTTCGCCTAGCCATCTCCCATTTTCGTTGTAAAAACTCAGTTGGCCAGCCCCCATGCACGCTTCAGAGATCACCTATTGTCCATTGTTGTAAACCTACTATCCATTGCTCGCTTGGAAGCTTGACCAGCCTAAGAACAACGAACCACTCCCTTTCTTGGTAAACACCATGCGTCGCCAGGTCTCCCAGCGAGGGATTAAGCGAGGTCAATCTCGTGGCACTGCTTGCATCGCCTGCTGCCCAGCGTGCTTTCCAGCTTGCGTTGCTAGGTAATTACTTCACGTTTAAGCTAGTGTCGCAAGAGATACAGTGAGCAAAACCTGGTGTTAAGCCTCGCCTCACAAATGATTACAGTGAGATAGAGCTCGCTTTTGCCTCACATCGCACGGGTTATCGTGAGGTTAGTTTTCTTTGCTTTTTAATACCACGCATCGAACCTCGCCCAGCCAGACCACCAGCTCGCTATGAACTTCGCATCGCATGGGTTGTAGCGAGGTCCACCTCGCGGCAGCCCTCGCGTCGCCTGCTTCTCCGCTCCCGCGTCGCCTACTTGTAAGCTCGCTAATTAGCTCGCTTCACCAGGTAAATTTCTCGCTGGGAGTTCACGTCGCCAGGTAATGTGTGTTATAATTTTTTAAACTTTGTTTTATAACTTACTTCTATTAAACAACTATACAAACACACATACACGTAACTTAACACTTGACTTTTTTCTATTAATCTCACCTCACTCCTTGTCTCTTTTCCCTTCTAATTTTTTTAAGCTTTGTTTACCAACTTCTTTATATTAAAATACTACACAAACACACATACCTCACTAAACACACCCTTCCCCTCACACACAAATTTCATTGAAGACCTTCGCTCATCATGTCTTTCAATCACTTGGGACATCAATTGAAGAACACTCCAATCCTCCTAAGTATCTAAGGTACAAGTATGCCTCCTAAAAATGACAATGGTAAAGGCAAGGGCAAGGCTACTGTTCCGACTAAGGCCAGGGCTTCTTCTAGACCTCCACAGAAAAAGAGAAAAGGTGGGGAGGCCACTTCAAGCCAAGTTGAAGGGTTGCAAGCAGTTGCATCTATAGCAGCCACACGCCCACAACCTGAGGGATAACGAGAATTTGGACTGAAGAGCATACCTCAGTCTGCCAAGGCTTTTTATAAGCTTTGTTGGTCGAGACATATACATTCTGAGTCAGTTATTCATGAGCGGAACCTACAAGCTAAGTACCAATCAAATTGGAAAGGTATTCACGACCTTGTCTTAAGCTACGTGTTCAGAAACACCGGGGATATAAATGTCAACCTTGTTCGGGAATTTTATGCCGGTTTTGATCCAAATGATCCTTAGCAACTGGTGCCTATTATAGGTAGGTTGATCGATTTTTTGGTAACAACTATATGCAATTTTGTGGGAGCTCCGGATGTTCCACAACAACCCTTGGACAACTTTATCACCCGTCCTACATATCTGGCATTGAGACACACTCTCTGTGGTGTCAATTTTGTGGCTGCATGGGTTCGTGACAAGAAGACCCAACGCCATAGGAAATTTCCAAAGAAAAAAATGAAGCCGGAAGCTCATGTGTGGCTAAAATTGATCAACACACGACTATTACCATGCAATCATAAGACTTTTATAAGTCGTGAAAGGATATGCGTGTTGTACTTCCTCGTGACTAGCCATAAAGTGAATGTGGGCCACTTAATATGCTACTAGATGTCCCAGGTGAGAACAAGCAAGCGCATTGACAAATTATGCTACGCCAAAATGTTGACTCAATACCTACGCAAAGAAGAGGTAGAGGAGGAGCGAGATTTTGATATAGTAAACCCTCCACCCCTCAGACTAACGAACATAACAAGCATACGGGTTAAATAGGAGAATGTCATGGCCACAATGACAGGTGTCGAGCGCAATGCTCGAGATGACAACTTTATAGCACATCTATATGGGATGATGGATTTACAGCTTAGGATTGGGGGAAGGCCGGCCACTACTGAGGAGAGGGCCACCTTGGAGGAGCGTTATCCGCTCAATCCTCATGCACAATAGCTAGTTAGGCTTGGCGATGGGCAGCGACTCCCAGATAAAGTGGATGTCAACACACCAGTATGTTCCGAGGCTGAACTAGAGCAGCCTGACGAGGATGATGGTGATGATGCTGAGGGAGCAGAGGATGAGGACTGGACAGGTACAGATGGAGCCTTCGACGATGAGGGCGAGGACGATGACTGATCAGGGAGTTTTTCCAACCACCTTACATGTTTTTGTATTTATGAATTTATATATGCATTGAGTACAATGCATGCTCTAAGTGTGGGGTGGAAGGTATTCTCTGACATTTGTAAAAATTAGATGAACTAATTAGTTTGTGAGTTTAATGTTTATTTTATTTTCGTATTTCCCCATATTTTATTTTTTTTAAAATAAAATTAAAATAAAATAAAATAAAATGACTGGACTTCTCCCGACGATGGATCTCTTAGGCAGTTTTCTTGAGGGACTTAAGTCTAACAATATATATATAGGTCTTTTATTATTATAGATAGTAATAATCCCTCGTGGTTTTTCTTTGTGCATCGGTTCTTTTCCACGGGATGTAGTTGAACCGGGTAGTAGTTTTTGTTTTGTCTTTAGATTAGAATAGAATTTAGGGAATAAAAGAAAAGAAAAAAAAATGAGAAATGCTAGGCGCCTTTAACTAATTTGATAGTAGCATATTTAGGCTCTAGCATGTGTAGTACTTTCCCTATGGTTTAAAAATGTTTATTATGGCTTGTTGAGTAATAACATGTTTATTGACGCCTATATCTCATTTTCTTGGCTTGTGTCACTTTGTGTTTGATGCTTAATATTTTGTGGCTCTGTGAATACGTACAATTGTTGGAGAATATATATGGAATCATCCTTAGTAAGTCATGTGCCATGTGTGGTGAGAAATTGTATAGTCTCTGTCACTGCATTAGAGTTCAGAACTTGCCCGGCATGTGAGTTGAAGCGAAATTTTAGGTTTTGCTCGATTTGAAAAATGATATTAGTCTTTCTTTGATTTGTTTGAGCTTAATGCTTACCACAATAAAAATTATCCCTAGTCAACCTTTTTGAGCCTATAAATATTTTATTTGGTAATCACATTACAAGCCTATACCCTTTTATTCTTAATTATCATTATTTTGATCCTTTTACCTCTTAAAGCACTTTAATTGTAAAATGAGCAGTAAAAGAAGTAAGGATGAAACTTTGGTGGCTTTTGAGTGGAACCAATGAAAGAAAGAAAGGTGCACTTGTATTGTAAGGAATACACCACTAGCAGGAAGGGTAGAAAAATGTATTGTTGACAAGAAAAAAAAAAAGAAAAAAAGTATGTAGCAAAGGAAAATAAACATATCTTGTCCTTGCTAGTGTTATGAATTAATGTGGTGCTTAAATAAATAGGAAATATTTTTGGAGGTGATAATGTTTGTGAAATTGAAATGGATTGAAGAATTTGAGCGTAAAGTTAATTATGTGATTTGTTAAAGTGTTAAGGAGGGTTAGTCATTATTCCTAAATTTATCATACCCGTCCTTAAGCCAACATTACAACCATAAAAAGTCCTAAATCAAGCAAGCCTACATTAGTAGAGGTTTACATAATGGGCAAGCCTATGGTACTTTGTGCATGCATGTGACTTCTTTGTGAGAGTGAGGAATTTCTTTGATATATGAGAATCCTTAAAATATATTTGAGCATTTGATTCGAATGTGTGGATTCAATTTAGTCTCTTGTTCTTGTTATGAGGGCACATGATTTTGCAAGGGATAGGTGACATTATTAGATTTGTCTATGATGTTAAGTGTTCAAGCCATGAATGCATTGTAATATTGAGTCGATTTGTGAGGTTAGGATTGTTAGAAACATGTTGTCCTTTTGTTGAATAAAGATTTGAAGTATGGAATAAAGTAAAGGAAAATGTGTGTCGAAGACATATGCTAAAGTTTAATTGTTGCTATCAACCATAGTCATAGGTATGGTGTGCTTCGGATGTGCTAAAAGAAAAAAAAAGTGCTCTAGGAATTGGCGGTTGACTCGAGGACGAGTAACGTTTAAATGTGGGGTGGTGATGTGATGCCAAAATACTTTACTTTTAGCACATTACTTGCCCTATATTTTGTTGGTCTAATGAGTTATTGTGCGATATTTGAGCTAAATTGTGTTGTTTTAGGTGTAGGAACACCGGAAGGAATCATCAAAGTCGGAATCTTCCCCGCTACATTTCCTATAAATTCGCCTAAATATTTTCTACTGATCGTGAGTACTTTAAGTGTTGTAGCTCTCTCTCTAGTAACTACTATAATTT
Organism: Nicotiana tomentosiformis; assembly: GCF_000390325.3. Classification (NCBI taxonomy): domain Eukaryota; kingdom Viridiplantae; phylum Streptophyta; class Magnoliopsida; order Solanales; family Solanaceae; genus Nicotiana; species Nicotiana tomentosiformis. The sequence continues at coordinate 6,113,191 of NC_090820.1, read as the reverse complement.
ACTAGACATATTCTCTCGAACTACGCTAGCTGACACTAATTTACCGCTCACGACAATCGCACCAAGGCTTCATTATCTCTAATCCTGCCTTTAAACCCTTCGTATTGATCTCTCAACTACGTTAGGAGTGGTGTTGCTCAACAACTACGTAAATGTGCACTCTCTCTCGAGCAATATACACACTAAATAGGCATAGTTAATTGAGAGCTCTTCAATTAACAACAATGAAAATATAGTTGAACAAGTAGAGAAAAATCAAAGGCAAATCTATATTAAACGCAGTAGAGAATCATCCTCCAATAGGTTCCATCAGACCTTAGATTAAAGAGCCCGATATCAAAAAGTCAACCCCTGGTCAAACTTTTCAAAAATTCATTTTTCGCCATTTCAAGCCAAATTCCTCTACGGACCTCCAAATAATTTTCCGGACATGCTCCTAAGTCCATAATCACCATACAGAGCTATTGACATCATCAAAATTCCATTCCGGAGTCGTCTTCACATAGTTCCGACTATGGTAAAAATCTTAAGACTTAAGCTTCCATCTCAGGGACTAAGTATCCCAAATCTCTCTGAATCATCCGTAAATCAAACTCTACTAAATATACTATCCATTTTTCTTTGAAAAATAGGTGGTGCTGTCTTTAGTCCAAATGGCATTACTAGCCATTCAAAATGCCCTTCAGGGCAAGTGAATGCTGTCTATTCTATACTCTCTTCATGCATTTTTACTTGCCAATATCTTGATTTACAATCAAATTTACTAAATATCTTTTTTCCTTGTATTCTATTTATTAGTTCTGTTTTATCGGGTAATTTATATCCATCTGTTTTGGTATTATCATTAAGTCTTTTATAATGTATTACCATTCTTGCTTTTCCTCTTACTATTTCGCTATGATTTCTTACCATAAAAGCGGCTGACCTATATTTAGATATAGATCGTCTAATTACACCTAAATTCGTAAGTTCTTTTATTTGGATTTTAAAGTCTTCTAGATCTTGGTTTGTGGCTTCTATTGAGGCTATTTTAATTATATATTCTGGGTTTATTATATCTAATTTACATATAACTTTATTATTTTCCCAATGTTTTAAGGGTTTGAACTTATGCCATGTAAGTGGTACTGCATCGACTGGCCTGCACCTCTCATAAGCCTCCCACCATCCGAAGGCAGCCCAGGAAAACTAAAAAGTAGTGAATGAGACCCTACTAGTCTCCAGAATACACATTGTCCGAAGCATCTACTAGCATTTATCCAGAAAACTTTGAGCATCCTCTGACTCAGCACCGCTAAATGATGGAGGTAGAAGCCTCCCAAATCTCTCAAGTCTCCTCTGCTCATCATCTACCATAACGGGGACTACCGGAGCCTGAGCAGCTGCAGTCGGCTAGGCTGGTAGTGCCCCCGGTATCTGAAGTCCCTGCACTACTTGCTCTGGAGTATGGGTAATAGGGGTATGAGTACCTCCCCTGGCCTGAGCTGAAACCACCTGAGCAAGGCCAGTGCAAACAGTCAATATCTGTGTTAAAGCCTCTTGAAGGCCTGGAATCACAATAGGCACAGCTGGTGCCTGAGTTGGTCATGCCGGCTCAGCTATATCTGGAATCTTCTCCTGAGCTGGAGCAACTGGTGGTGCTATAGGTGCTGCTCCAACTTTTGTATGAGCTATACCTCGACCTCTACCTTGACCCCGAACTCTCGTGGCACTAACTGATGGTACTAGTGGCTGACCATCCGATCCGATAGTACGTGTCCTCACCATCTGTGAGAGAATAGAATAACAGAAATTTAGTTTTCGAAACCAACAAATTCGCACAACAAAATACAAGAGACTGAAATTTTCCAAAGGGTTCGGCATCCTCTCGAAGATAAGTACATACGTCTCCGTACTGATCTGAAAGACTCTACTAAACCTGCTAATGACTCATGAGACCTATGTAACCTAGGCTCTGATACCAACTTGTCACGACCCAAAATCACACCTGTCGTGATGGTGCCTATATTAATACTAGGCAAGCCAACAACCTCAATAAATCACAATTTCCTTTAAGTTTGAAAATATAATATTTAAATACAATAATAAAATCTCGTAAATACTGATACAAACACTCCCAAAACTGGGTGTCACTGAGTACATGAGCATCTAAATGATAATAATGTCTTTCAAAAACTAAAAGGAAAGAGAGTCAAGGTCTGCGGACGTCAAGCAGCTACCTCGATAGTCTCCAACGGATAAAGTTTCATAAAACTAGCAATCGTCATGTCCGAAAGTACCTGGATCTGCACACGAGGTGCAGGGTGTAGTATGAGTACAACCAACTCAGCAAGTAACAATACTAAATAAAGAGCTGAAGATAGTGAAGAGCTTCATAGCTAAGTCCAATTACAGTAACTTCCAACATAAGAAGGTAGGCATGCTTTCAAGTTCAACATTTAAAACTCAAACAATAATTTCATATCAAATTCGGCTGAAACAGAAGATAATGTCTTTCTGAAATTTCCAAAATAATGATATATGATAGTTGAAGTACAACAATAATGAAATCAATAGATCCTCTTAGAGCAACAGTCACTCAATCATCCCATTCACTGCAACCTCACAATCACTCTTTCCTCATAGTCACTCATTCCTCTCAATCACTCAGCACTCTCACTCAGTAGGTACCTGCGCTCACTGGGGTATGTACAGACTTTGGAGGGACTCCTGCAGCCCAAGCGTTATAACAAGACAATCATGGCATAAATCAATGAAACATATTGCGACATGCAACCCGATCCCATAAATATCCTCACAATTAAGCCCTCGACGTCACTCAGTCATCAACCTCTCCAGTCTTTTGGGCTCTCAAAAATCATGATAAGCAGCCCAAACAGTAATGATATGATGCATCAATAATGGAAAATAGAGACTGAGATGTAATATGCAAGTAAACATTGTGACTAAGTAAACAGACATTTAGCAGATAATTCAACATGTACACGACCTATGTGGGTCCCAACAGTGTAAACACATGGTTTAAACATGATTTATAGTTCGATTTCTCTAATACGCGGAAAATGTACGAATATCATTAGATTATTCAACTACACAGTTCCATGGAATTGACCAAGTCATAATTTTTATAGTGCACGCCCATCACTAGCAAGTGTGTCACCTCAAAACCAATCATACATCAAAAAATCCGGGGTTTCATACCCTCAGGACCAAATTTAGAATTGTTACTTACCTCAAACCGTGTAATTCTTTGTTCTGCAATGCCTTTGCCTCGCGAATCAGCCTCCAAACACCTTGAATCTAGCCACCAATAATTTGATTAAGTCAATACAAATTATAGGAATTAATTCCATATGAAAATATAAATTTTCCAACAAAAATCCGAAATTGCACCCAAATTTTATCTGTGGGGTCCACATCTCAAAACCTAACAAAAGTTATAAAATATGAACGCTCATTCAATCACGAGTCCAGCCATATAAATTTTACCAAATTCCGACCTCAACTCGACCCTCATATCTTCAAATTAAACCAAAAGGATTTTCTAAATTTTCTAACTTAATTGACCAATTAAATGTTAAAAATCACCATGGATTTTGGTAATTTGACCAATATTGAGTTAAGGACACTCACCCCGCTGTTTTCCTTGAAAATCTCTCAAATATTGCCTCTTCCTGACCTCCAATTCGTCAAAAATGGAAAATGGGACAGAATTTAAACTTTATGTCTAGACCTTTCTTCTTCGCGAACGTGACCGGTGCCCCGCGTTCGCGAAGAACAAAATTGTGTTGTCCAAAAATTTCCCTTCGCGAACGCGAGTCACAGCTCGTGAACGCGATGCTTTACCAGGAGAACCTTCACGAACGTGGCCTACATCGCGTGAACGCGAAGTTAAAAATCCTCACCAGCCAGTTTCCCCTTCGCGAACGCGATGCCCAATCGCGAACGCGTAGCCTCACCTCCTTGCCTTATGCGAACACGAGACCCAAGTCGCGAATGCGATGAACAACCTCGCCTGCCTCCAATTCCTCTTCATGAACGTGAGACCCCTCTCGAGAACGTAAAGATGGAAACCAGGTGCAGACATCAGAAAACTTCTAGCAGTATTCCAAGTCCAAAACTTTATCCATTAACCATCCGAAACTCACCCGAGGCCCCCGGGTCCTCAACCAAATACTCCAATACGTCCTAAAACATCATACGAACTTAGTCGAAACCTCAAATAACATCTAACAACGCTAAAACCACGAATCATACCCAATTCAAGCCTAATGAAACTAGAATTTTCAACTTCTACATTCAACGCCGAAACCTATCAAATCAAGTCCGATTGACCTCAAAGTTTGCACATAAGTCATAAATGACATAACAAACCTATTCAAATTTTTCAGAATCGGATTCCAGCCTGATACCAAAGGTCAACTCCTCAGTCAAGCTTCCAAACTTAAATTTCTATTCTAGCCATTTCAAGCCTAATTTAATTACGGACTTTCAAATGATTTACCGAACACGCTCCTAAGTCCAAAATTACCTTACGGAGCTACTGAAATCATCAAAACTCTATTTTGGGGTCATTTACACATAAGTCGATATCCAGTCACTATTTCAACTTAAGCTTTAAACCTTGGAACTAAGTGTTTCAATTCATTCCAAAACCTCACCGAACCTGAACCTATCACCTCGGCAAGTCAGATAATAACTGTAAAGCAAAATTTAGCAGTAAATGGGGGAACGAGGTTGTAATACTCAAAACGACAGGCCTGATCGTTACATTAAAGAGACGGATGACAACTCGATCAATCAAATCATTCCAAATGCACAATTTACAACAAGAACTACGCGAGGTACCATTCCTCATAATCTCAAATCATAAGTCACAACTTTCAAATCTTGCACGTATGGAACTTCGTGCCTATATTTATTTTTCAAACCGCTTTCACACGGCAAACCCACGTGCCACCATGTACATTGTGTCTGTGTCAAATGCTAATTTAAATGTTCAACACTCTATTAAACCTGTGTAACGACCCAATCGATCATTTTGAGTATTATAACACTGTTCCCCCATTTACTGTTCAAGTTAAGCTTTACAGTTATTTTAGGACTTACCGGGTTAGTTGGTTCAGGTCCGGAAGGAGTTCAGAGTGAAATGAGATACTTAGTCTCAAAATTGAAAACTTAAGTTAGAAAAGTTGACCGGATATTGACTTATGTGTAAACGACTGCGGAATTGAATTATGATGATTCCAATAGCTCCGTATGGTGATTTTGTACTTAGGAGTGTGTCCGAAAAATTATTTGGAGGTCCGTAGTGGAATTAGGCTTGAAATGGCGAAAGTCAAATTTTTGGAAAGTTTGACCGGGGGGGGGGGGGGGGTGACATTTTGATATTGGGGTCGGAATCCAATTTTAAAAATTTTAATAGGTCTGTTATGTCATTTATGACTTGTGTGCAAAATTTGAGGTCAATCAGACTTGATTTGATAGGTTTCGGCGTCGTTTATGGAAACTTGAAATCTCAAAGTTCATTAGGCTTGAATTGGGGTATGATTCATGATTTTAGCATTGTTTGAGGTGATTTGAAGACTCGACTAAGTTTATATGATGTTTTAGGACTTATTGGTGTATTTGGTTGGGGTCCCGGGCGCACCGGGTGAGTTCCAAGATGGTTTGAGATTATTTTTCCTTGTTTTGCAACTACTGGAACTGGTGTCAGGTACTGTTCTTTGTGAACGCGAAGGGTCTCATGCACTCGCGAAGAAGGATTCTGGGCTGCTAGGATTTACCCATCGCGAACGCTATGAAGGAGACGCGAATGCGAAGAAGAGACTGGGGAAGCCTACGCCAACGCGAGTGGGCAGACACGAACACGAACGCAAACGCAAACGCAAAGAGGAAATGGAGTTGGGGGCCTGCCTGGCTTTAAGCCTTCGCGAATGTGCCACGTGTATCACGACCGCGAAGGGCAGAGGTAGGAAGGCATTGCGAATGCGATGAAGAGGTCTCGAATACGAAGAAGTAACCTTGACAACAAATTTCTTGTGCTTCGCGAACGCGAAGCTATGGTCGCGAACATGATGAAGGCATTTCTGGGCAGAATTAAAAGTTCCAAACTGGGGGTTTTGAGTCCATAACACAAAAATTGAATTGGGAGCTCGGTAGAAGGCGATTGTTGGAGAGATTCTTGCATGGGTATTTGGGGTAAGTGATTCTTATCTAGTTTTGATTAATTTCCATGATTATGCCTTTGAATCCATCATTTAATGGGTGAATTAAGTTGAACAATTTAGAAAACCCTCTTGGTTTAATTTAAAGATATGAGGGTCGAGTTGAGATCGAATTTTAGTAAAATTGGTATGGTTAGACTCTTGGTTGAATGGGTTTTTGGATTTTGTAACTTTTGTCGGGTTTCGAGACGTGGGCCCCACGGGCGACTTTTGAGCTAAATTTCGGTTTTTGATGAAAAATTAATATTTTCTTATGGAATTAATTCCAATAAATTTGATTGACTGAATCGAATTATTTGTGGCTAGATTCGAGGCGTTTGGAGGCAAATTCAAGAAGTGAGGTAAGTAACGGTTCTAAATTTGGTCATGAGGGTATGAAACACCGGATTATGTGTTACGTGATTTGTTTTGAGGTGACGCACATGCTAGGTGACGGGCGTGTGGGCGTGCACCGTAGGAATTGTGACTTGTTCAAATTTGATGGAACATTATAGTTGTATAATTTGTTGATACAAGGTACATTCTCTATGTGTTAGGGAAAATTGACATGAGACTCGTATTATAAAACATGCTTAGACATATGTTGTTATTATTGGTGCCCACTGGGGTCATTTCTGTGGTTGAATAATATGTTCAAATTGTAATTTCACACTCAGTCATGTTTATTCATTTCATATCATATCTCAGTCTCTATTTCTATTTATTAAAACATCATATTCTCATTTTGGGCTGATTATCATGATTTCCAAGAGCCTGAGAGACTGGTGAGGTTGATGACTGAGTGAGGCCGAGGGCCTAATTGTGAGGATATTATGGGATCGGGCTGCACGCCGTATCATGTTTCATTGATTTATGCCATGATTGGCTTGATATAGCGCTTGGGCTGAAGGAGCCCCTCCGGAGTCTGTACATATCCTAGTGAGCGCAGGTACCTACTGTGTGCAAGTGCTGAGTGCTAGTGATGAGTGACTGTGAGGAAAAAGTGACTGTGAGGAAATAGAGACTGTGAGGTTGGATTGAATGGGAGGATTGGGTGACTGCTACTCTGAGATGATGCATTGATTTCATTATTTGCTACATTTCAGCTGTCATATCTCACTATTTTGGAAATTTTGGAAAAAACATTATTTTCTGTTTCAGTCAAAGTTGATATAAAATTTCTGTGAAATCTTAAATGTTGAACTTGAGAGCATGCCTATCCTTTTTTGTTGGAAAGTACTATATTTGGACTTAGCTGAGAAGCTCGTCACTACTTTCAGTTCTTTATTTATTATTGTTACTTACTGAGTTGGTTGTACTCATACTACACCCTGCACTTCGTATGCAGATCCTGGTGATCCCGGACACAGTGGGTGTTGATTCTTTCGCACACTTGATTTTTTCGGAGATTCAGAGGTAGCTGCTATGTTTCGCAGATCTTTTCTCTCCTTCCCTATCTTTTTGTTTATTGTATTTGGTCTCAGATTATTATAGACCGGGTTTTCCAGACTTGTAATGTATAGATGATCATGTACTAAGTGACACCGAGTTTTGGGAGTAAATTTATATTAAGTATTGGTGGGAGTTTTCCCCTTAGATTAATTATTATGTTTTCAGTATTTAAAATAAATTGTGGGTTATTGATGTTGTCGGCTTGCCTAGTATCGAGACGCCATCACGACGGGTGAGATTTTGGGTCGTGACAAGTTGGTATCAGAGCCTAGGTTACATAGGCCTCACGAGTCATGGGCAGGTTTAGTAGAGTCTTGCGGATCAGTATGGAGACGTCTGTACTTATCCTCGAGAGGCTACCGAACCTTTAGGAAAATTTCAGTTTCTTGTATTCTATCGTGCATAATTGATTCATCTTGGAACATAATTCTTTGAATTCCTTCCACACATTCGTGTGCGCATATGAGCGCTCAGTATCAGCTGTGTATCACTGGCTTGTGATTCGATGAACGAGGTTCGAGATGAGTATTCTGTGATTTTTTGATGGGCCAGTCTGGAGGACTTGAGGCTAGAGTTAGACCGCAACTTAAGCTCAGAAGTTTCGGTTGTGAGAATCTGTGTAATTGGACTTATGCGTTAGGTAGTATTCCTATGAGTGGAATTTGTGGCTCGATGAGCGGTTGAATAACTATATGATAAGTATGATGTGAATGCAGGATGTGTTCAGATGGGTTGAATGAGACAAATAAAATTTACTTGTGACTCAAGAGTTTGCTATTGGGTACTTGATTCCTGTTTTGATGTGACGTACAGTCTTGAGTTGTGAGTGCATTGAGGGATCTGTCATGCTATTTAATTGTAGGGCGAAGTAGATTTTCATGTCGTGTTAATGAGTTCAAACTCAGAAATATTAAGTGATTCCATAGTAATTGTGGCTATGAAAGGGTATAGCAATATGCCAATCTGAGGCTAAGTAGGTAGGTTATCTCCTGCGGAGTAATCTACATAGGTGTGTTCCTTATAATGTTGAGTGGAGAGTTTTTTTTCTACCAGCTAGGCATATGTGTTGAGATTTGAATTTGAATCCTGTTGAGAAAGTTGATTTGACTGTCACGAGAATAAATGCGAACTTGCGGATGATTGATGTATTTTATGGTGAGTGTTGCGTAAGCTTGAGAAGAATTTTCGTTGAACTAACTGTAGTATTATGGCAGTAATAAAGTATGATATTGTGAGTTATGGAGTGTTTTGTTGTATGGTTTTAAGCCAATTGGGGGAGCCTGCTATTGGCAATTCAATTTCATGGATATATGTTAAATTTTAGTTTTGGTCTGAGGCATACTTGTGGGTTAGTTATGACTTGCAGAGGTGGAGATCGAGGATGACTCGGGTAAGGAAATTCCTGGATACGGTTTACATCGCACTTTATGAAAATATATAAATTATGGAATGATTAAGTTGTTATTTTAAAGGATGTAGTGTGCACGAAGTATGAATTTGATTTTTCGTGTTAAGGCAAGGTTACTTCTTTGAGTATTGATTGTGCTAAAGAAGCACGTGTCTTTCGGCCCATTTGGGCGGAGCAAAGTAGATTTGAGCAGAGTGGATGACTCTCGAGAGGGTTCTAATGGATTCAAAATGTATATGTGGCAATTGAAAATTTTTCGAATTTGTATATCACTAGAATCAGTTACTTACACTGGATAGTATCGGGATGTGCGATAATTCTGTTTGACTATGGATTCTATATCTCAATATAAGAAAGGAAAGAGGAACAATTTTAAATTCACATAAGGTCCTTAAGAGTGGGTGTCTCGGTTGTGGTATTTATGGAGGTGCCTAAGAAGAATACAGTGGCTTATGGGACTTAGGGCAGTGTAGTTTTATGTTGGGATGTCTTGTAGTGAGCTTTGGGTATGGATCGTAGTGTTCTGACAAGGAGAAGTTTCAACTTGAGGGTAATTCAGAAGAAACTCGAAGAAAATAGGACAACTGGGTAGTAGCTAGACCAGTATGGTAATGGTATGTTCGGTTCTTTTAGGATAATTATGATGTGGTGAGACTTTACAGATGTTTTGGTGGAAATATTCTTGGGTTTAGTGACCTGCGTGGCTTGGTCGAGTTAGAGGAATTCAGTTTTGATAGCTTGGTTATGTGCAAATGGATTTGAAAGTGTTCTTGATGGTTTCTACCATGGTTTGAACTAGATATTTTCTACCGGTGTGGGACACATGTTGTGCATTTTGAATTCCTCATGGACGAGAGCAAATGGAAGGTTTCTAATTGATCGGGTATGTAATATGCTGGTAACTCAGAGTTAATAAGGAGATTCTCGTGCTTGTCACATGATGGCATAATAGATGTGGTGTAATATGCGGGATTAAAACTTACATATACAAGGTGGCAGTTTATTGTGGAAAGCAAGACCATGAATTATAGACAGAATGGTCAATTTCAGATGTTTAGACGGATATTATAACAACTCGGTAATCTCTGAGAAGGGTGTGCATTTCAAAAGGGGCATTGTGTTTTGACTTTCGGATGTCATCGGTATTATGATACTCACCTGGTTAATAGACTGATGATATTCCAATTATTGCTATGTGGCACGGGAGGAAATGTGTAAGTATTCCTCATGGGATGATTGTGCGTGAAAGATGTGTTAGTCATTCGAGTGCTGGAGTTGGGACCATTCACGGTGATTCCTGTGTTCTATGAATGTGGAGACTGGGGGTTATCAGAAGCATATTGTTTCAGGGTTGTGGCCTGTTTGAGGTGAGTATTTTATTTTAACTCAGTGGAGGCACTAGTTGCCTTGGTGATGACTATGCGCTACGGGTGCGCATATATATATATATATATATATATATATATATATATATATATATATATATATGTGTGTGTGTGTGTGTGTGTTCTGTGTGTGTGTGTGTGTGTGTGTGTGTGTGTGTGTGTGTGTGTGTGTGTGTGTGTGTGTGAGGTTTGAGCCCATGTACGGGCATCGGGGCAAGTATTCAGACTCGGGAAAATGTTTAGACTATGATATGCCTAGAGTTGATGGTTAAGCATAAAGTTTTGACGGTTCTCGTATTCGTACCTTTGTTGAGAATTATTCGGGCTATACTTGAGGTTACAAAGAGGCTAATTTCCTGAATAACTGGGTAGTTACTATTTCTGCGTTCACTTGCCGATTTGAGTTGCGATAACACACTTTGCACATGCCTACTCTATGGCATGTTATTTATACCAGTCCAGGAGCATGTGAATTTATTTCATTTATCATAAACATGTGTACTTATTTGATTGCTCCTATATGATATGTTTGGACCGGAGGCCTGTGACCGTGCCATACGGATTATGTTATTGGCGCGCGAGTTGTCCGTGCAGATTCATATACTGATATTATTGGCACGTGAGTTATCCGTGTGGGTTCAGATATTGATACGATATCACGTGAGTTGTCCGTGCAGGTTGATCTTAATGTGAGCTCTAGGAGAGCTGGTTACCGTTATTTTATTTGTGTGTCTTGGTTTTGCCATGTATGGTTAGCTCATAGCATGTCGGTTGTAGAAGTGCTTGTTGAACTTGCGAAACAGTTCTCTTCTTTGACACATTTTCCATTTTTGGGTACACGGATTGCGCAGTTTATGACTTGAATTAGATTGGTGGGGCATGTTTGTGGGGTAGTTATGTTTAATAATATATGATCATTGGACCTAGAATGGGTACTCAAGTTTGATTATGGTATATTTGGGAGGATGACATTGAAAGTCGGCTTAGAAAGTGATTATGGTTCTGGTTGGGGCAAGATAACTCCATGACTTGTTGATCTGATAAGGGGTTATGAGATTTCACATGTTTCTTTCATTATCACCAGTGTAGGAAAGTTTTGGAACGAGGTTTTGTGGGATGTGGGGTTTAATATAGTACTTGGTTGGTTTGGAGTAGTTACTGAGATCGTAAATGGTGTTGCGAGTATGCGAGTTGTGTGATATATCATGTGATTACATCGTGAGTTATGGCTATGGCTTGATACAGTTTGTTCGGACTTATACAGTGTGTGGATGTGAGATTTGGGTCTTGAAAATAATTTTGGATGTTAGAAATGAGGCTCCAAAGTTTTTGGGCTAAGGTTAAATTAATTCAGGAGCGGCTTCGCATGCCACAGTCTAGACAGAAGAGTTATGCTGACCGGAAGGTCCATGATGTTGCTTACATGGTTGGGGAAAAGGTTCTGCTCAAGATTTCACCCGTGAAGGGTGTGTTGAGGTTCGGAAAGAAGGGCAAGTTGAGCCCACAATATATTGGGCCTTTTGAGATACTTAAGAAGATTGGAGAGGTGGCTTATGCACTTGCTTTGCCACTTAGTCTATCAGGTGTTCATCCAGTGTTCCGTGTATCCATGCTCCGAAAGTATGTCGGCGGTCCGTCTCATATTTTGGATTTCAGCACAGTGCAGCTGGATGGTATTTTGACTTATGATGTGGAGCCGGTGGCTATTTTAAACCAGCAGGTTCGAAAGCTGAGATCAAAGAACATAGCATCAGTAAAGGTACAGTGGAGAGGTCAGCCAGTCGGATAAGCTACTTGGGAGATTGAGCAGGAGATGCGGAGAAAATATCCACACCTATTTGAGACTCCAGGTATGATTCTAAACTCGTTCGAGGATGAACATTTGTTAAGAGGGGGAGAAGATAATGACCCAACCGGTCGTTTTAAGTATTATAACCCCGTTCCTCCATTTACTGCTCAACTTAAGCTTTACAGTTGTTTTATGACTTACCGGGTTAGTTGGTTAGGGTCAGGAAGGAGTTCGGAGTGAAATGAGACACTTAGTCTCATAATTGAAAACTTAAGTTAGAAAAGTTGATCAGTTATTGACTTATGTATAAACGACCTCGGAATTGAATTTTGACGATTCCAATAGGCTCCGTATGGTGATTTTGGACTTAGGAGTGTGTCTGAAAAATTATTTGGAGGTTCGTAGTGGAATTAGGCTTGAAATGACGAAAGTCGAATTTGTGGGAAGTTTGATCGGGGGGTTGCCTTTTTTATATCGGGGTCGGAATTGGTTTCTGAAAATTATAATAGGTTCGTTATGTCATTTATGTCTTATGTGCAAAATTTGAGGTTAATCGGACTTGATTTGATAGGTTCCGCCGTCGTTGGTGGAAACGTGAAAGTTCAAAGTTCATTAGGCTTGAAATGGGGTATGATTCGTGGTTTTAGCATTGTTTGAGGTGATTTGAAGACTCCACTAAGTTCGTATGATGTTTTAGGACTTGTTGGTGTATTTGGTTGGGGTCCCGAGGGCCCGGGTGAGTTCCGGGATGGTTTCAAATCATTTTTCCTTGTTTTGCAACTGCTGGAACTGGTGTCTAGTACTGTTCTTCACGAGCACGAAGGGTCTCACGCGTTCGCGAAGAAGGATTTTGGGCTGCTGGGATTTACCCATCGCGAACGCGATGAAAGAGACACGAACGCGAAGAAGAGACTGGGGAAGCCTACGCAAACGCGAGTGGGCGGACGCGAACACGAAGAGGAAATAGAGCTGGGGGCCTGCCTGGCGTTAAGCCTTCACGAACGCACCTCGTGTATCGCGAATGCGAAGGGCAGAGGTAGGAAGGCATCGCAAACGCGATAAAGAGGTCGCAAACACGAAGAAGGAACCTTGGCAGCACATTTTTTGTGCTCCGCGAACGCAAAGCTATGGTCGCGAACGCGATGAAGGCATTTCTGGCAGAATTAAAAGTTCCAAAACGGGGGTTTTGAGTTCATAACATAAAAATCGAATTGGGGGCTCGGTAGAATGAGATTTTTCGAGAGATTCTTGCGTGGGTATTTGGGATAATTGATTCTTATCCAGTTTTAGTTAATTTCCATGATTATGCCTTTGAATCCATCATTTAATGGGTGAATTAAATTGAAAAATTTAGAAAACCCTCTTGGTTTAATTTGAAGATTTGAGGGTCGAGTTGAGGTCGGATTTTGATAAAATTGGTATGGTTAGACTCGTGGTTGAATGAGTTTTTGGATTTTGTAACTTTTCTCAGGTTCTGAAACGTGGGCCCCACGAGCGAATTTTGAGCTAAATTTCGGATTTTGATGAAAAATTAATATTTTCTTATGGAATTAATTTCAATAAATTTGATTGACTGAATCGAATTATTTGTGGCTAGATTAGAGGCGTTTGGAGTCCAATTCAAGAGCCAAAGACATTGCAGAATAAAGAACTATACGGTTTGAGGTAAGTAAGAGTTCTAAATTTGGTCTTAAGGGTATAAAACCCCGGATTATGTGTTATGTAATTAGTTTTGAGGTGATGCACATACTAGGTGACGGGCGTGTGGGCGTACACCCTAGGAATTGTGACTTGGTCAAATTCCATGGAACTGTATAGTTGTATAATCAATTGATACCAGTACATTCTCTATGTGCTTAGAGAAAATTGAGTTGAGACTCGTATTATACATCATGCTTAGACATATGATGTTATTATAGGTACCCACTGGGGTCATTTTTGTGGTTGAATAATATGTTCAAATTGTAATTTCATACTCAGTCATATTTATTCATTTCATATCATATCTCAATCTTTGTTGCTATTTATTAAAATATCATATTATCATTTTGGGCTGATTATCATGATTTCTGAGAGCTCGAGAGACTGGAGAGGTTGATGACTAAGTGAGGCCGATGGCCTAATTGTAAGGATATTATGGAATCGGGTTGCACGCCGCAGTATGTTTTATTGATTTATGCCATAATTGGCTTGATATAGCGCTTGGGCTGAAGGAGCCCCTTCGTAGTCTTTACACACCCCCAGTGAGTGCAGGTACCTACTGAGTGCGAGTGCGAGTGCCGAGTGATGAGTGACTGTGAGGAATGAGCGACTGTGAGGAAAGAGTGATTGTGAGATTGGAGTGAATGGGAGGACTGGGTGACTGTTACTCTGAGAGGATGCATTGATTTCATTATTTGCTGCATTTCAGTTCTCATATATCACTATTTTGGAAATTTCGGAAAAATATTATTTTATGTTTCAGGAAAAGTTGATATGAAATTTCTGTGAAATCTTAAATGTTGAATTTTAGAGCATGCCTACCCTTTTTGTTGGAAAATACTGTATTTGGACTTAGCTGAGAAGCTCGTCACTACTTTCAGTTCTTTATTTATTATTGTTACTTATTGAGTTGGTTGTACTCATACTGCACCCTGCACTTCATGTGCAGATCCAAGTGATTCCGGACACAGTGGGTGTTGATTCTTTCACACAGTTAATTTTTTCGGAGATTCAGAGGTAGCTACTATATTTCGCAGACCTTGTCTCTCCTTCCCCATCCTTATTTTATTGTATTTGATCTCGAATTATTATAGACTGGATTTTTCAGACTTGTAATGTATGGATACTCTTGTACTCAGTGACACCGAGTTTTGGAAGTAAATTTATATTCAGTATTGGTGGGAGTTTTCCCCTTAGATTAATTATTATGTTTTCAGTATTTAAAAGAAATTGTGAGTTATTGATGTTGTCGGCTTGCCTAGTATCGAGATAGGCGCCATCACGACATGTGAGATTTTGGGTCGTGACAACCTACGTATGACTCGTAACACCTATGAACCTAAAGCTCTGATACCAACTTGTCACGACCCCAATTTCCCTCTGTAGGATGTCGTGATGGCACTAGGTAAGCCATCACGACATCCTACGGAGGAAAATTAGGGTCGTTATACTTGTGGTCTTAAAAGCTTAAGGGGTAAAAGTTTTGTGGGGCCATGCGATTTGTGTGGTTATAAAAGCTTCTCATTAAGGGTAAAATGGATAAAATAAAGAGTTTAAAGTTTAATTATTTTTAAATTTAGAAATGTGTCATTTATTTTGGAACATACTAAAAAGGAAAGTAGCTCATCTAATTTGAAACCGAGGGAGTAGTAAGTTATTTTTTCTATTGCTATTTGTGTAATCTTTGTGGTCCATATTTTCTCTTGATTCCTTTTCTTCTTTTTTGATTTTTCCTATTCTGTCTTCGTCCAAATTATTAGATCTACTCGTGTTCTGGCTCTATCAAACATTGAAATCTCTTATGATGAATTATTTATTTGTTCAATTTTAACGAAAGAAACCAAAATTGCACTTGGTTTTGTAGCCCACAAAAAATTATTATCTATACTATATTAAAAGCACGAAGGCTCTTAGCAAAATGTCGCACGTCTTTTTTACCCTTTTAAAATAGAGTTCGCGTTAGACAATATAGTCATTTTAACTATTTTCCTTTTGATTTAGGGATGGTCATTTAACTTTTACTCTAATATTTAGAATTTTCAAATCAATTAAAATTTTACGGATTAAATTTTTCTTATTTAATTTGAATTATATAAAATTTCCTAATATTTAGGAAGTTAATTTACCCGAGATTTTCTGTCATTAAAATTTCTCATCCTAGACTATCCAACTTAGTCTAGAATACTTTTACCAATACAATCTATCAAATAATATTTGAGACTTATTCTCTGCTAGGAATTTGAGGTATTAACTATGATAAGGCACTGTAACCCTTACTCTGAGAATATCCTATGTGAATTTGAAATTGTTCTTCTTATCTTCCTTATACAAAAAAGTAGAATCCATAGTCATATAGAATTTCCGTAAGTCTAGGCACCATCAAATGAAAATCTCAGATTTTATCCATACGCAAGTCCGAAAATATTCTCAATTGCTATATATAATTTTCAAACCCACTAGAATTTTCTCGGGAGTCACCCACTTTGCTCAAATATAATTGTACCGCCCAAATGAGACAAAAGACACGTGCCCCATTAGCACATCAATACTCAAAGAAGTAACTCTACTTTAACACCACCTATCAAATTCATACTCCGTGCGCACTACATCATTCACCCATAACAACTCACTCATCCCACGATTTTCATATACTCATACATGCAGTATAATCCGTAACCACGAATTTCCTTATTCGAGTCATCCTCGATCTCAACTTCTGCAAGTCATAACTAACCCATAAGTATGCCTTAGACCAAAATTAAAATTTAACACCTAACCATGAAATCAAATTGTCAATAGCAGACTCCCCCACTTGGCTCAAAGCCATATATTAAAACTCTCCATAATCCACAATACCCATAATCTATTACTGTCACAATACCGTGGTCAGTGCAATAAAATTCTTCTCAAGCTCATACAACGCCAACCATAAAAATACCCCAAATAATCCGCTAAGCTCAGAATCATTCTCTTGACACTCAAGTCAACTTTCTCATCCATATTCAAATTCAACTCTCCACACGTATGCCCCACTGGCAGAAAAAAACCCTCCACTCACATTACAAGGAACACACCTACGTAGATTACTTTATAGGAGATAACCCACCTCCCTAGCCTTAAATTGGCATCTTGTTATATTTTTTTAAGATACATAAATTTGTTTCGATAAGAAGACCATTAAAATTAAAAGAAATTAAAAAATAGAGGAAAATCCGTTATCTACTCTTGCTCCGTTAACTACCTCCCGTATGAACACATTTTATTGCTACCTCACCATTTCACCCCGTTTGCAGCTACCAAGTTCAATGACTTTGAAGTTCTATCATTATTTTGAATATCGCTGCTCCAACTTCCTCTTGCTTTTCAAAATACCTATTGCTTCTTAGGCCGACCCTAGAATTACACGTACATTTCACTTGACCTTAAAATTTTATATTTTATTTTGCATTTCATTGTGTTGTCGCTGAATTTGTAAGACCTATTTAGAAAAAGTTTAGTAGCACTTTTATATTAACATAAAACATAAAGAGAGAGAAAATAGTAACCTTCTAGAAATGTGGTTGAAGAGAAAGAAACAAAAAAAAAAGTTAACTCTGTGTCTAGGTTATTTTACTTTTTCACCATGGTCAATTTTTAAACCTTAAATTAGTTTGACTTTACCTTTGCTTAGTTTTTATATTAAAAAAATGTATTTTCGTTTGTATAAGAATGAATTGTGAACAGGAAAATCAAAATTTTCTCAGTTCACATTGTTTCATATTATCTTTAGTTGTTAGCATTTCTTTTGGTATAGTTTGTTTGTATATCTATGATATATGATTTTTCTTCAAATGAAAGGGAAAGAAAGGTTGTGGGGAAGGGATGAAAATGAGAGTAGAATGGTGAGGTGGCAATGAAATGTGGTCATAGGGAGGTAGTTAACGGAGGAAGGGTAGGTTTGTACCACTTTTATGATGTGAGGAATATATTTAGATGGATAGTATAAAGTTAGGGGTATATTTAAATTGATACTATAACGGAGGGCAATAATAGACTTTTTTCAATAGTATAGGGACATACTTGGCCCTTTTCCCTTCTTAAAAAGACAGAGAAATTCAATTTTTACTTTGAAGTATTTTTATGCTTTTGTTTTTATTTTTATTTTTTTACATATTTTCGTATTAGATAATAGAAATTACAACAATTTCGTAAGATATTCTAATATAAGTTCTCAGAATTTTCAGTTAAACATCTAAGTACTTGTGCGCATAATTTTTTTTTTATTGAGCTAGCTAAATGAGATCGATATTTTTCATTTTCAGAAATTTATACTTTTTTATTTAATGTTTATTTTATAAGTTAAAAATATTATTCAATCATATTTGTATAATTTTTAAAATAGTGTATTCATTGATATAGGGTACACATGCAAAGTATGTACACTAATTGTTACGACCCGAAATCCGCTAAAGGTCGTGATGACGCCTAATACCGCTGTCAGGCAAGCCAACGGTGTTCTGTCAACTTAATTACTCATTTTAATAATTTTAAATCATGATTTTCATTAATTATATATATAAAACTGGAATTTACAGAATGAATGATCACATTTACACGAACTACAATGTTGATAACCTGTAGAAACCCCCAAAATTTGGTGTCATAAGTGTATGAGCATTAACTAGAAAATGTGATAAAATACAACATCTGTCTAGAATATAAATTAGACAGGAAAAATATAAATAACTCCGAGGGAGACTCCGAGTGCTGCGGACTCGTAACACGGGATGCAGCTCACCTAAGTCCCCGTAATAACCATGCCTCTGCGCCCACATGACCACTGGACATATATGTGGCTGCACAAAATATGCAGCAAGTGTAGTATGAGTACGTAAATCAACGCGTACCCAATAAGTATGCAGTCTAACCTCGAAAGAGTAGTGACGAGGGGTCGACTCCGACACTTACTATGGGCTAACAATAAAATATCGATGTTATAGCTATGTATGGATTATGTAAAAATAGCTGAAAGCTCAATAACAAGAAATAAATAAAAAATTCTTTCACTGGTAGTAAATCCCAAATTAATTTCCATCATTTAATAGACTAAATCTTTCAAGCCAATGAAGCAATATCGATTATAATTGGACTTCAATAATTTTACGCACGAGTTATGCTGAGGTCGTACGGCCCGATCCAACATATAAATATAAATTGTGCACTGTCGAGGGTCGAATGGCATGAACCATAGATGCATCTATCTGCTACCGAGGCGTTCGACCCACTCCACAAGAAGAGAAAATATATTAAAACAACCAATTTAAGATTTATTAAGGGGCTAATATACAAAGAAATACCAATTCTCATTATCGGTCAAATGACCTGTCTAAAACTCAAGTAAATAAAGTTTAACCTTTTACCATTCCTTTATTAAGTTTCAATATGATTTACGCAATTAAATTAACAAGTAGTGTCACGCAAGCACAACATGATTTGGGTCCTAGTCTACCCGGACTTAAGCATAATTAGTAGCTACGTACAGACTCTCGTCACCCTGTGCATACGCAGCCCCAAAAAATAGAAGCATAAAATAAATTAACTCACCTACAGGGTTAATTCCATCTTACAAGGTTAAAAAAGAGACTTACTGTTACACTCTGTAGTATTACGACCATATCACATCTCATGGTATTGTACGTTGGATTTGTCGTAAGATAATTGACATCAGTTCAAGAAAAATATTATTTTGAGGTTATAAGTATTATTCTATTTCAAATAAGTGATAAGTAAATTAGTGAAGGTGAGAGGGTAAGCGAATCGAAGAAAATGAGTTTCGTCGAAGTTTGACATTTTGAGATAAAATTCGGTCAAAGCTATAATACCCCCCTTCCCCCCGTATTTATGGACTAGTGCCATACAAGGTACCACATGACCATGATAGTAAGGTGTATAAAGTGTGTTAAAAGTGATTAGTATTTTAAGTAATTTAAGATAATTCTTAATTATGTGGATAATTAGTTAATTATTACTTTAATGGGAGATTAGCAAGCTAATTAGAAATTTGCGGATAAGCCTAAAAGGCCTCCCAACGTGGCAGCAAGTGATCTTCTTAATCAAGTCAAATAAGTGACTCTTTAGTTTATGCACTATGTGACATAATTAGGAGATTTTGGACAAAATTCACTCTTATCAAGTGGGGCCCACAACCCACAAAGATAAGACATCTCCCTACATCATTAAAATGGGAGGTTATGGTTGCTAAGTAATGGAGAAAAAGCTTCAGCAAAAACTCATACGAGATTTCATAATGTAATAGCAGTGTGAGATGCGATTCTAAGAAAACACAATACAATCTTTCTCAAGAATATCATACGAATATTTTCATAATTCGATCTGCTGATACGTGTTTTTCGCAAAAGACGTGGGTTAGAGGAATTGTTAAGATAATCGGCTCAGGTATGTTAAGGCTATCCTTTTTTTTCTTTTGGCATGATCCATACGATATAAACGAAACGAGCAAATGCACAACTTTCATAAATGACTGTATTCATATAAATAATAGAGGTGCCTATGTTCTTGATTCCCCATGTGTCATATTATTCTATCGTCTTTTCATGGGTCTCAGAAAATATGTAAGTTGATAAAGTTTATTTCACGATATTAATCAAAGGCGTAATGATCTTGTGACATACCGAGAAATCTTATTAACTCACTTCTTATGCATTGCATTCATTTATACATGAACATTGACCATGACCAGATGGCTTTATATACGCATATATATATGTATGTGGGATATGAGGAAAGGTTATGGCGTTATATATGCACCACCACCTAATCAGCTGGTATACGTTGATGATTTTGCCCACCGTAGCCGAAATGATATGATAGGATGCCCTCAGAGGCTTGGTGATGTTATGTACGTATATACCTATGCATGATATGACATTTATACGCATATGCATGACATTATAAATATTTCATGATTCACAGAGCAATTAAGACTTACAGGTTAAGTCTTTTACTGCATGTTTCTTCCATGTCTATTGTATACAGCTTTTTCTGCCTTACATACTCGGTACTTTATTTGTATTGACGTCCCTTTTTCCTGGGGACACTGTGTTTCATGCCCGTAGGTCCCAATATACAGGTTGAGAGTCCTCCAAGAAGGCTATCAGCTCAACGGAAGATGTTGGTGCGCTCCATTTGTTCCGGAATTGCTTATTTGGTCAATATGATTTGGACATGTATTGATTGGTATGGCGGGGCCCTGTCCCAACGTTTATGGTATTTAGCTACTCTTAGAGACTTGTAAACATATGTCATGTATGTGAAAGATTGTATGACCTTGTTGGCCTATGTTCAGTGTACAAGTGATAATTTGGGCCTTATAGACCCGTATGTCATATGTATAAGTTTGTATTACATGTTGGGTCGTTCTATGTCGAGTATTCCCTCATGTTTTATTCTAGTTATCTCACGACAGCCTTTTATTCTCATTACCTATGATAGTATGATACGAAAAGATACGTTACATTGGTACTCGGTTGAGTAAGGTACCGGGTGCCCGTCGCGGCCCATCGGTTTGGGTCGTGACACTTACCTCGCTCTGAAGTTCCATAATTGGCTCTAAAGCCTCTCTAACGGCTCAAATCGATTCCCGTCGCTCCAAACCTAGTAAATAAATATGCAAATCCACAAATATATACTTTAATACTCATTATAAATTAATTTATAACAATTTCCAACTCCGCTAAAAAAAGTCGATAAAGTCACCCTCGGGCCCACATGCCTGGATTCCGAAAATTTCCAAAGATAATCATTACTCATAACACTACAAACTCAAATATATGATTTATTCCAATTCCATGTCCAATTTCGTGGTCAAATTCTAAAAATACCAAATTCTAGATTTTCTACCAAACCCCCCCACAATTTGTACTAATTTCCATGTTTAAACCTTATACAAACCATGTATTTAACCTGTAATAGGTGGG